>NC_031969.2:31708583-33129347 GCF_001858045.2 Oreochromis niloticus | reverse complement strand
GTCCTCCTCACCGTGTATTGGCTGATCTTAACGCTGCCAAGAGTTTCTGACTTCACTTGACCAGGAGCCACAGCTCTTTAATAAGCTCAAATGCAATCATGTGTAAAAGATTAAAATCATTTTCATAACAAAAGTTCTCTCTTCTCAGATCTACCAATATGTTTGCTCGTCTCTACTACAGTTCAATCATTGAAATTACACTGATCAGCATACTTTGTGGAAATTACAGATTACATAATGGCAAAAGCATTTTCAGACCCCTCATTCCCCCTTTTGACCTCTGACTGACCAGAGGTCACCATACTTTCAGGTGCTTCACTCCTCGTCCCACCAGCGACTCCCATGTCCATCAAGGGCATCATGGGTATGTGGGCTTCTGCTCCCGAATCCACTGCCTTCGTGATCACCTTTCTAACAGAGCTCGGGCACAAGGAATGAGACAACAGCCACAGGTCACCAAAATACCCACCAACACAGCTAATGAAAGCATAATGGGAAGTACAAACCCTTTCCACTGTCCGAAGACCGAGGTCATCCAGCCCTCCAGCGGATTCTCAATTCCCGAATGTTCGTGCATGGTCTTAGAGAGCGTTTTCAACCCCTCTAAGCTCGAGTACTGACCCTCTGGAGCCGTGTTATTAGGAATAAAAGTACAGCACTGATCACCGAACATCGCACATACACCGCCTCGTTCTGCTAACAGCATGTCTAAGCCATTCTATTCTGCACCCCATCAACGAGGTCGGACCCACTTGCTCCACTAGCCCTTCCATCCCATCTCGGTAAGGTTAGAGAGTCTCAGCAGATTATAGTGAACATAATTAATTCTATCCACATTCTTGTTAGGGGTCACAGGAAAGAGAGCAGCGATTATTGGAATATTTTCAAACCCGGCAGCTATTTGATCTGCAAGCTTATACTCATTTGGAACTCCCCTGGGCACTCCTATTGAGTCTATCCAGGTCGGCGAGTCCATCCTAGGATCATAAGCATGTGTTCCTCAGCCCCTCTTTTTCCAGAACGTGTCTCTTGCGCCTAGCTGTCAGTGTGCGTGTGTCGTGCTTTGGGAATGCCTTCACCCGGTTTCCTATTAACATAAGTGGCGCACCTAGCCTCACCATTGCGCACGTCCCCACGCTTCCCAGAGGAACACGAGCCAAAAGAGTTTTGTGTCCGCAGTAATAATAAAGCCCACTTCTAGCCCAGGTCCCAATCAAAGTGTTTGCATCACTTACATTGTTTGTGGTTCTCCCCGTTTTGGTAACCGAACACCAACTTGGGTCAATTTCTCCCACCTCATATTTCACGTGATCTGTGGAGAACTTAAAACACGTATAATTATCTTTTTTCGGCATAAATGGTCCCGCTTCGTCTGTTTATCGGTCGGGGAAATAAACTGGACAAAACCGTGCAGTTTCCAGTGTTTACCGCTCCTCTAGTCAGTTGCAGCATACAGTCATAGCCCCACTCATCCTCTGGATGTATGGTGCTGTTCTGTGAACAAACGTGGTCTAGCGACGCACAAGCCACACAATTGACACTTGCTGCTCCTCGGCATTTAATGCCATCCAGTCCAGCCACAGGTTGCTGTCACTGAACCCGGTGGCGCGTTCTATCAAATCCTTTGGTTTTAACCTCATATAATCTACCGTGAGAACTTGCCTGGCTTTGGTTCCCGTTCCTCTGGTGCTGCGGTGGACGACTAGTTTCCTACTGGCTTGGGTTTTGGGTGACAAGATTTATCCTAATTACCCTGTTGGATCTGTTCCCACCATATCTATCCCGATTACCAGGTAAAACACACCTCCCGGACTTTCTGACCTAGGGAGAGCATTCCAGGGACCAGGGAAAGGGTGATGGGGTTCTGAGAAGTGGAAAAATCCCTCTGTATTGCTATCCCTTTTAACCCTTCAGGCACTTGCGGCTGCCACCCCACTCCGGTCCATCCTACCACATTCCCCAACCAGGAATACACCACTGCCCTGCAGTATAAGACCCCAGGACAGCGTGACTTCCCCGACTGGAGTGAGGGCTCCTCCCCGCGTGCATATGTCAGGGTGACTACAAATCACACATCATATCCCTCCAGCTGCTATTTACCCCTTCGCAATCTATCACTCACATAAGTCAAACGTATACGCACTTGTGGACCCTTTAACGTAGTCCAACTCTAGCCCCTTATATCTGCTGAGACACCCATCCTTTATACCCGCAATTTCACGCTTTGTTCTCACCCTTGGCCCCGTTTCGGTGAACGATCCCTCTTGTGGTGCTGGAGTGGGCTGGCCTCCGGGTCCGGACAGTTCGCTTGGGTTTTTCTGCAAAGTATAACGAGCAAACATACGGCCATAATTAATATCATCACAGACATCAAACTCACAATAACAAGTAATATTTAATTTGTGCCCTCTCTTCATGAGGGTCTAATTCACGGCGTGGCATTTTTCAGCGTGTATTTAATGATTAAAAAATAAAAAGAATGCAAAGCGTGGTTTCCTGTGTCTCTTTGCTGCTTGCTTTTTCTCTTTTCAGCTACCCTTCTCCCCCACTCAGTTCGTGGTTGCTCCTTTCTGCAGCGCGGCGACCTCCTCCTCAGCGGTTCTTCTTGCTTCGGCCTTTCGGGTAGACTACCGATCGGCCCGTTGCACGGGGGAGAGGATTTATTTTGCCTCTTAGATTGTTGCCCCCCGTGTCCGGTGGAGCCGGGTCCTCGTCCACTAGGCTCTCGTCTGCTGCCGCACACTGCGTCCAATGGAACCAGGTGTCACCTTTCCCTTTCAGCTGGACCGCTGTAGCCGTCCGAGCTGTCACCTCGTATGGACCTGTCCACCTAGGTTCCTTCCACTTGCGTTTGATGACCTTTAGCCACACCGCCTTGGCGTCAGGGACCTCTCCTTTCTCTGGGTTCTCACACGTCACCTGTTTTGTGAAACTGGACACAAGGGCTTTCAACTCGTTAAAATATCAGCATGAGACCTGTTCCTTTCTGGGGCTGCTCCGCCGAGACCACTGTCCAAGGGGCTGGAAACTGACTCCCGGTCAGCAGCTCGTATGGGGTAAAGCCTGTTGACTGATTCACAGAACATCGTATGGTCATCAAAGCAATGGGGAGTGCAGCTACCCAACTTAACCCTGTTTGTGCGCATATTTTAGCCATCTTATTTTTAAGTTCAGATTCATTCTTTCTACTTTTCCCTGAGACTGGGGATGATACACTGTCCCAAATTTATGCTGCACTCCCAACATTCTCTCTACTTCTTGCAGATCCTGGTTTTTAAAGTGTGTGCCATTATCTGATCTAATCCTTCGGGGAAACCCATGTCGCGGAATGTAATGGTTAATCAAACACTTTATTACACTCTTTGCGTCTTCCTTCCGGGTTGGCCAAGCCTCGGGCCAGCCGGTCAAGGCATCAACACACACCAACAAATACCTCACACCACCGGGCCTGTCTCAATCATGTCAGTGAAATCAATAACAATCTCCTCTCCTGGTCTCTCAGGGATCAAAAACTTACCCGGCTCTGGTTTCACTGCTGGTTTGGGATTGTGTGCTCCACAGATTAGACATGTTCTGGCCTTCTCCTGTACCATGTTCCTTAATTCCGGGTGCCACCATCGACACAAGTTTTTCTCCATTTGTTTATACCCACGTGGCCCAGTCCGTGAGCTTCACTTACCTTCTGCTTTGCCATTTTGGTCGTCAAAACTGGACGCCCGTCCGGGCTCCTCCACAAACCTTCCTCCTGCCAGGCTCCTCTAGCCTGCCACACCCCTTTTCCTCTGGGGATGCTTCCTTCTGAGCCTGTCTGACCTCCTCCAAGGTGTTGGTGCTCCCCTCCTCTTCTGCCGTTACCTGCACCATTTGTCTCTGTCCTTTGTAGCCTGCGGCCTTTTTTGCAGCTTCATCCGCTGTCCGGTTTCCTCTTGCCACCGGATTATCTCCCTGTGAATGTCCTTTGCATTTTACAATACTCACCTCATCTGGATCCTCTAGGGCCTTCTCCAGTTCCTCCATTTCCTTCTTGTGACAGATCGGTGCGTTGGTTGCAGTTCTGTATCCAGCTCTCTTCCACTGAGCCAGCTCCACCTGTGCGGCTCCAAACGCATATGCTGAGTCAGTATAAATGTTCACTTTCAGGTTCTTGGCCAACCGCAGCGCTCGGATCAGGGCTATCACTTCAGCTCTCTGGGCTGACTGCTGTCCCTCAATCCTTCCTGCCTCTATTACCTGGTACTCCTGTCCTACTCTGCGAACTACAGCATACCCTGCTTTAAGTCCTTCCTCATCTCTGTGGCAGCACCCATCTGTGAACCACTCCTCTGCTCCTGCTATGGGTTCCGCTTTTAGATCCTCTCTCACTTTCTCTTCAACCTGGGCTCTCTTCACGCAATCATGTGGTTCCCCTGACCCCATTAAATCTGCCATGTTAATCCCTTCATGTGTGAATGTCAGGTTAGGTGCATCTAGAACTTTGCTCAACCTCTGTTGTTTCAGTGGGGTCATTGTGAACGCCTGTGAGTTCACATAAGCCACTACACTGTGTGTGGTGAGCACTTTCAGTGGGTGTTCCCTTACTATGTGTGCTGTTTTCTGAATGATTTTTGCGACCCCTGCTGCATGTCGTGTGCATGTTGGGTGTCTTGCTTCTATTGGGCCCAGTTTTATGCTGACATTCATGAGCACATCTCTACTCCCCCCTTTTTTCTGAAACAATACACCATTTACAATGTCATTTGTTTCAGAAACATCCAGGTACAATGGTTCATCGTAATTTGGCGTGGCCAAGTCAGTGGCCCTCGACAAATCCTGCTTCAATGAAATGAACGCGGACTCTGTGGCCGGCGTCCAAGACAACTCAGCCCTCAGGTTTCGAGCGCCGACTTTCTTAATCAGGTCCCTTAAAGGGGCGGTTTTACCTGCGTAGTTCGGAATGAACTGTCTGCTGTAACCTGTCAAACCTAGAAAAGAAAGCAATTCTTTCACAGTTCGTGGTTTGGGATGTGTGAGAATTTGGTCTCTGTGTGTGTTCATTAACCCCACGGATTTGTGTGCAATCACCCAGCCCAGAAAAGTTACCTCCGGTCGGACCAGCTGCAGTTTTTCTTTACTGACCTTGAAGCCGCATTCTGCCAGTCGATTCAACACTGCGAGCGAGGCTGCCGTACACGCCGCCACGGAAGGAGCTGCAATTAGCAGGTCATCAACATACTGGATTAGTGTGCAGCCCTCAGGCAGTTGACATGGTGACAGGGCTTCTTTCAGCACCTGATTGAAAATGCCTGGGGACAGTGCAAAGCCCTGTGGCAACCTTGTGTATCTGAACTGTCTGCCTCTGTATGTAAATGAAAAAATGTCTCTGAGTGACTCGTGCAGTGGAAGACAAAAGAAGGCATTAGCCAAATCAATGCACGTGAACCATTTCTGGTCCCATGTAATTGCAGTAAGAGCTGTGTATGGGTTAGGCACAGGAACAGTTTCAGTGCGTAGTATGGCATTAATAGCTCTCAAATCATGTGCCATTCTGTATTTCCCCGTGCCCTGTTTTTCAACTGGTAAAATAGGTGTGTTCCAGTATGAGTGTGATGGTTCTAACACCCCTACCTGCAACAACCCTTCAATGGTTTCTGCAATACCTGCATCAGCCTCTGGTTTGTGCCTGTACTGTGGTTTATTGATGGGTGCATCCGACTTCAGCTCGAAAAGAACAGGTGAACAGGAAGCTAAACCCACATCAGTTGGCCCTCTGGACCACAATGTGTCCGGCAGTTTGGGGAGTTCAGCCACCGCGTCTGGATGATCTGTTTTCTCTCTGCCATGTGTTCTGGAAATTTCTTTGTGTTCTAAAATCACAGCATCGTTAGACCAACAAAGTATACGATAGATTTTACATTTAGGAGCATACCAAACATTTGGAATTTGCGTACCTTGCCACCAAGAGTTGTCCAGCGCCCGCTTGACCATTGGCCCTAGTTCTCGTGCCTCATGACCAACATGGACCGCCAAAGTAATGTGAGGGGCTGAATCCTCTCCCACATTGTACCAGGGCAATTGTTCATCCGTTAATTTGACAGCCGCGGCGACACCTTCTGGTCCAATGTAAATATTGTGTGTTTTTACATTCCAAGTTTCTCCCTCTAGATCACTCTCAAATTGTTCCCTATAGGTGTCGTCTTCTTCCTTATCATAAAAAAGGGTGATGTGGTAAGGATCTCTAGGCTCAGAGTAGACGGCCAAGCTCATTATCCAGGGTCTCCATTGCTGGTATGTTCTCAGAATGCCTTCCTCCACCAGCCGTCCCCAGTATATTTCTGCTGTGGACTGCTCAGAGTCTCTGACCAGATATTGAGTCTTTGAAGGCGATCCCAGGCACGGGAATTCTTTTCCTCCTGGCAGAGAGACCGTCAGGCCATCTGCCGAACACATAATAGTTGCTCCCAGTTTCACAAGCAGATCCCTGCCCATGAGATTTACAGGCACCTGTGGTGACACCACATATCGGTGTTTCAAAGTCTGTTTTCCCAGCTGCGTCAAAGCTGGATCAGTCAGTGGCAGAGTCATCGGAGTCCCGGAGAAACCCACAACACTGACTGTGCTATTTGAAAGCGTTGCACAATTAGGTGTGTCTCTCAATGTGGAATAAGTTGCTCCAGTGTCCACCAGGAAGGGTAGTTCTGTACCTTCCACGGTCATCGACAGCATGGGTTCTGCCGCACCCACACTGTTCGGTCTCTCCGGGCGGCGTCAGTATTGCTCCCCGTCCCAGCCCCAGTCAGCGACTGGATACTGGGCGACAGGCGCTGCACTGGGATTCGGAGCTTGGTGTGCTCCTCTGTACGCAGCTCCTCCTCTGATGTTTCCACGTGCCTGGCGTGAGTAGCCCCGCCTCGGGTAGTTATTGGGACCCTCTGGGCAATTACGAGCCCAGTGCCCCTCTGCTCCACAGATAAAGCAGCTGCCCCAGCTGGCATAGTTGTGTGGAGACCCCGTACTCTGAGCTCTTAATCCACTCCTCCCGGATCCACCACGCCCCCTTTGCGAACCACCGGTCCCCCAATTCCCAGCGGGTCTACGTTGCCCTGGTGCATTGACGGGCCAGCGGTCATCAGGGTAGAGATTCGGATCCAAATCCGGCCAGTCAGGCACCGGATCAGCCCCGGGCCTTGCCACCATTACCGTTTTGCTTGGTTCTTTCAGCTCCTTTTTCTTATTGTTAAATTTGTCGCGAGCCTCCCCCAACTGCAACTTAACAAGCAGAGCCTGGGCTTCCTCGAGCTCTTTCTTTTGTTTATTCACCAGATCCTGTTCCTGCTGGAGGCGATGCACCACGTGCCTCTCCCACTGCGCAGAGTCTGCTACTGCAAAGTCTGGATTCTTCTCTAAGTCTGCTGTGACCTGTTTTGGCAGTCCTGCTAGAACGGCGGAACGGAACCACGCCCGACTTTCGCCCTCCTTACCTGGATGAATGCCTGTCTCAATCAACCACTGCTTCTTAGCTTTAGCTAAGAACTCCCCTGGTGTGTCTTTAGGGTCCCAAATTATCTTAGGTATCGTGCCGGTGTTGCGTGTTGGATACTTTTCACAAACAGCATCAAACAGGGCACTTTGGACCTCAGAAAGAGGGAGGTCATTAGCATACGTAGTGGTGCGTGCTAGCCCCTCTACATCAGCTAATCCTCCGCCCAGCAGGCAGCGTCCAGCGACACCGCGAAAATCACCGAGAGCAAGCTCTTCTGCTTCGGTCAGTGTGGTCAGTTTCCTCAGCCAACTAGCCCCTCCTTCTGTAATGGGCGGAAGTTGTTTAACCAATGCTTCCAAATCTCTGATTTTATATGCTCTATACACTGGTTCACCACATGGACCAGACATCAGAGGCATATTCAGTTGTCCCTCCTGTACTCCTCTATCAAAAATTACTCTTCTATTTTTCTTCACCTGTGTCTTTCCCTTTGACGGCCCAAACATTGATCTTCTCCGACCTGGAGTGGCCTGCTTCTGTTTTCCGCCTTCATCCTTTTTTACTTCGCGGTTTCTCAGCCTTATGCTTGGACCTGGGTCTGACTCAACTTCTCCCTCTTCGGCCACTTCCTCTTCATCGCCATCCTCCTCTTCATCACTCCAGGAGACCTCGTCCTCTATTTTATCCTTTGACCTCCCCTTAAGTATTGCCCGCCTCACCATTTCCAATGTGCTGAACACCTTCAGCAATGCCTCAGGCTCCTCATACATAGGACCATGCACTTCTCCTTCCCAGTGTTCCCGATCGGGCGTTTTTTCTGCTCCACCCGATCTCCTCATCTGGGCCTGTCCTTCCTTCTGCGGACCTGGCGATCCCTTGTGCTTGGGCCGGGCTCCCAGCTCCGTCGTGGGCCGCCCCTCCTCTCGGGTGTGCATCCCCTCCTCCTGTCTGTCCTGTCTTGGCTGTTCCAGCAGGTGTTCCTCGGATGGCGTCAGCTTATCACTCCTGATCCCCCTTTGTGGCGAGGTTGGGCCTTCATCTGCAGCTGAGGCCTCCAGTCTCCCACCTTCACTAAAGGGCTGACGCCCCCCTGCTCTTACTTCTTCCTCTTGTCTCCCTATGTGTCCACCAGTGTATCCAACATTCACCACTCCTCCCAGGACTGTTCCTGTTTGTCCTTCAGGGCCACGCACCTGTCCTCCATCCAAAGTCATCACCGGCATGACATAGGGTGGGGGTGGGGCACTTGGCATTAAAGTAGCCCATGGGTATATTTTGGGTGTTGAGGGTCTAGCAGTTTCCTCTGTTTTTGTGGTCAAGTTCCTCATTTGCTCCTCCAACTTCTTATTTTCCTCTTTCAGTTGTTTTACTGAGGCCATTATACTCACCATATCCCCTGCTCTGGCCGTGTCATCCTCCTTCATCCAAGATTTTGCGGCATTCCACAAAAACAACCACTTAGAGCACTTGTCATGCACTTCTCTGAGGTCCTTCATTTCTGCCTTGGTCTTTCTATTCACTGAGCGACCCGCAGACTCCTCTTCCAGTTGCTTCAGTTGTCCTTCACATCTTTTCCCTTCAGCTTGAAACACCAAGCTCAGAGCTATTTCATCACTCAATTTCTTTTGTTGAGATGTGATGAGCTTACTTACCTCAAGCTCCATAACCTGACATTCTTTTTCAGCCGCTTTTAATGTTCCAGCATTAGCCAGTCGAACAGCTTTCTTCAGCTGTTCAAGCTGAGCCTTCAAGGGCTTATACCCTTTTATTTCACCAGAGGTCGCCCTGTCACCCATTCTGCCACACACTCACTTACCTCCTCCTGTGACGTTTCTGGCTCCTCCTCCTGAGTTACTCTGTTGTACTTCGCTTTCGGTTTCCACAACCCGTCTCACCACTCTGACAGCCGCTTCCTCGTCTCCTCCTGCTTGGCGACACACAGAGTTTAACCCAACTCATCATAAGCCATCCGTGACTTGACCACCCGTTCATCACAACACACTTCATTTGTTCTGACCCGGGTTCCACCTTAACACACCCTCATCCAAGCATGTCAAACTCGGAACCCGTCTCTGCCGCTTCCACCAGGGAGACAAGAAACTCCGCCGCGTTAGATGGCACCCACCCCGGGTTATTTTCATTGTCCGCCAATTCCATTAATCCCGTAAACAATAGCAAACATTTATTTACATACTCATCCAAATCATCTAACTCAACTGTTGCGGATATGGACACTTCATACGGGGCATTCTCCGTTTCTCCATGGCAAACACAGTTAACTTCAAACACACCTTCCACAAGGAAAATATCCACTTTACAGAACCCCTCCAACAGCATTTTGGTTATTTTCCAGCTGATTGTTCCCTATGTAAACCTCAAGTCCAGATTAACACTCTTCAATTTTAAACCTTGTTATTTCAACCAACCAACCCGTTTTTTGTTTTTTGTTTTTGTTTTTTTGTTTTGTTTTTTGCTTTACTGGTAAATTAACACCAACTCCCCTCTATTGTATAATTCTTCTACTCCTAATAAGTCCACTTTATTGCGTGCTCATTTCACTATGATCTTTTAACACTCAATCCTGTAATTTTATATCTGTTAATCTGTCACGCTTATTAGTGGCTCATGATTGCTTAAGGCTTATGTCTGAACTTGACCACCGAGCCGGAGTATCATTCGATCCTAACAGGATGACCACTCCATTTTCTCTGCGTCAAGACAGCTCATTCGTCTTTAACAATTCTCTACTGATATGTCAGCATGCTACAGCTCGACATTATTATATGGCCATGTGCTTAACCAACTCAAATCATCCGATTAAATTTTGTATACTTTATCTTATCTCCACAATTTAATCTCAAAAGGTCATCAAAATTTTTTTTTTTAATCAGTCCTATCACCACAGCATAGGCCGCAGTGAGTTATACCTAAATGCACCATGTGTTATTATGCACAGTAAAATTTGACTGGGTTTCTCAGAGGTACTTATTTGTTTATTTAAGCCTCAGGTAAAAAACACAAGAAAACTCAAACGTCAATATCACCAGTTATGTATTGCCTAAATTAAAACAGCTTTAACTTCAAAACATCCAGCTTTGCATCACACCAACAATATTCCAAACCCAGCTCATCAATTACATCATTGCAGCAATGAAACAAAGCCCCATGTATATCCCCATAACAAACAAAGCAACGTAATATTTACAGTCAGTTAACAATATGTGTAAATCATGCTTATGACCTCAAAAACACTTTAAACCAAAGCAGGGATCCTTGTGCGTTTCACAGCAGCCAGCTCATTTGCATATACTCATACTTTCACCGTCCGTTACCCGGTCCAGTGGTACTCTATGTCAAAGGGACTAAAGGCGCGTTCGCAGAACGATAAAAACACACTGGCAGCTTCACCTGGGTCTCTTTCATGTGTCTCAATGTATTTTTCCAAGCACCGGAATATCAGGAAACTACGAAACAGAAAGCTAAATAACTCTGACCGTCTTATTTCTGCAGACACTGTAAAACCATACTGGTTCTCCGGCGTTTCAGCCCAACAAATGCATCTCATATGAATAACACTCCCTGTACGTGAATATTCAATCTGACAAGATCCAGAAACAAACATCCTTTCTATCTTAAGAAAAATCAAATCACAGTTTATACATTCTATCTCAAAACTCAGCAAAACAGTCATACACTCATGTCAAAAATTAAAACTTTACTCACAAAATGGTAATAAACAAAACCAGCATCTTAAATACAAGCATTCAGCAATACGTAACAATTTCTATAAACTCCCCAAAACTCTAGGGATTTCGCAGCCATGTTCTTTATTAAACAGCTGTTAAAACCCCTTTGTGCACTCACGGTAGCAGCCGCTTCATTTACATAAACACAGATTATCTGAATATAACTCACAGACCTGCAGCATTCTCTCCCTCAGTCAAACTCATCACGCACTCACACACTTAAACGGTGACCCTTAAGCTCGGTCACTGATCACACATTCACCACAATTAATTCAACTCTATTTATCCTCTCGTAATATGCAAAACCAACCTCTTAGTTACAGGCATTTAGCAAAATTCTCAAACAATAGTTACAAAACTCGAAACCAAAAGCGATAGTCACTATGAGCGTCACCGCTCCTCATTTACATGAACACACCATCGGTGCACATCCGGCTGTGCATTGCAGAGACAGAGACTTCTCTCCCCCAAAAATCCCTTATTTTATATTACATAGACGTCTTTTTAATTACAACTGCACAGACTTTTTAGGCCTCTTAAATCCTACGAAGTTTCGACAAATTTAACCATAACGGTCCGACCGATAAAGTCCCTGACTTTTTTGCGACCAATTTTAGCCAGTATTCCGTCCCTGACGGTGGCCCGATTGCTAATACCCTGACCAAATTTATCGTAGCCAAAAAAGCGCAAAAATAGGAGACTCTAACTCCTAGCAATTTTGGAGATTCCCCAGTTTTCCCCGGCTTGTCGTACCGTACTATCCCTACTCTTCCGGGTAGGTCAAGGATAAACGTCTTTATCCAGGAGGGAGCGTTACCTCCGAGAAAATGCGCTTCTTAACAGACGCCGCTGTCGTTCTAGAAAAATTTATAATAATTTGAAACAACAATCTACACCCGAAGCAGGATTAAGATTGAGGCAGATCTCCCGTTGTGGACATAAGGGACTTGAACCCACGAACTGACCATCACACGTAGACCAAATGACCAACGGGGCTTCACCCCACACAATAACCACATTCCCTACCACACTAAATTAGCAGCTCCAACCGCTTTTAATTCTCTCAGTACTGTACTTTATTACTTTCATTATCCTTATTTCAACCAGTATACTCATGAGATTACAATCAGAATCAAATCAAAACAGACATTCATCAGTAACTTTCAGTGAGTAGACTTTCTAATTTTGTCGTATTCAATTTGACACTTTTTGGAAATTCACTTCAACAGGTAGTGTCTTACCTTTTTTTTAATTCGCCGGCGAATGTCCCCTCACTTCCACCACTGATTTCCGTCTGTCCGCCTGACCACCTCGGACCCTGTCCAGCGCCTCCCTGGTCTTCTCCTTCTCCAACCACCGGAACGAGCCCCCAAATGTTAAGGTTCAAAAGTTGGAGAAAAGGAGTACGGAGGGCTCACAAGCAAATAATAACTCTGGTCCAGAAGATGTGATCAAAGCAAAGATTTATTGATTACACGCGTGGAGTCCGAAGCTGGGCAAAGTCAGCAATCGAACTGAACTTACAATAATTAGACAAAGGTTTTATATGGGTACAACAACAAAGCCCCCTCTTTTGCAAAAACAGACAAAATACAGCTTACGTCAATCTAAACCACAAAATGTTCCTGCTAACTTTAACATAGTTTTAAAGAGCATTACGTCTCCTCTCCATCCCGGTGTCGCACCATGAGCGCCTCCTTATCTCCCCGAACATCAGGTGCACTTCCTGTAAGCATCTGACAATATGCCGGCACAATTTGCAATTGCAGCAAAAACACATCTTCACTTCTTACCTACCAAAATAGATCTATTATGGTGTGTGTGTGTGTGTGTGTGAGTGTGTGTGTGTATGTGGGTGCCTGCTGTGTAGGCTATGTATGTGTCATGACCTCGTCTGCACCCCAGCTCACCTCACACCTCTCGTCTTAGCCAGACATAAGGCCTGTGCACATACACAGCTGAACTCTGTGTGATTTCTAGGCTAAATGTCACACTCAAATGATGATACTCAAACCATGAAGGAAACTTACTCAAACTGAACATAAATGAAACTTAAGACTTACTCAAAAGGATATAAGGTGTAAATGATAAAAACTTAAATCTTAACTCTAAAGGATATAAGTAATAAAAGATAAAAAATCACTCCAGGCGTATGTCATGTAAGCAGGTGTGTTGCCATTCCTTTCAGAGCTCCTGTCCTCCTCACCGTGTATTGGCTGATCCTTAACGCCTGCCAAGAGTTTCTGACCTTCACTTGACCAGGAGCCACAGCTCTTTAATAAGCTCAAATGCAATCATGTGTAAAAGATTAAAATCATTTTCATAACAAAAGTTCTCTCTTCTCAGATCTACCAATATGTTTGCTCGTCTCTACTACAGTTCAATCATTGAAAATTACACTGATCAGCATACTTTGTGGAAATTACAGATTACATAATGGCAGAAGCATTTTTCAGACCCCTCACATGATGGTAAATGGCCTGCATTTGTATAGCGCTTTTCTAGTCCATAGGACCCCAAAGCGCTTTACACTACATTCAGTCATTCACCCAGTCACACACACATTCACACACTGGCGATAGCAAGCTACATTGTAGCCACAGCTGCCCTGGGGCGCACTGACAGAGGCGAGGCTGCCGGACACAGGCGCCACCGGGCCCTCTGACCACCACCAGTAGGCAAACATGGGGTTAGTATCTCTCCCAAGGATATTTGGCATGCAGCCAGGATGCAGCCTGGGATCGAACCACCGACCTTCTGATTAGTGGCTGACCTGCTCTGCCACCTGAGCTACAGCCACCCATGATAACTCACTCCACAGTCAAACACAACTCTGAGTTTCTTCTTGGTCGGATGGTAAACACCATGGTGTGGTATATACCACAGCTTGCCATCATTGCGATCGATCTCCTCTTCCGGGACCTTTTCAGCATAACCTTTAGCCAGGAGCTCATTCATGAAGACTTTGTACTCAGTATGAAACACTGCGTCTCTCTCAAATCTCCTTTTTAGCAAGCGCAGACGTTGTTGAACAACTTTCTTATTGTTTGGCATACTGATACTGGCATTCCGAAAAGGTAATGCTATCTGGATATGACCACCCACATATTGGCAGAGTTAGTCACTATTTCCAGAAATCTCTGATCCTCTCTGGACAATCCAACCTGCTCATCAACTTTGCTCTCAGGAAAGTCAATTTTGAACTGTTGCTGCCAAAGCTCCTCCAGGGTGACAACAGAAATTCTGTTGACTGTAACTTGTGGATGCTTCTGATCACCTGTAGCTTCACAGTTTCCTGAAAGTCGCCCACTGATGGTCCAGCCAAGCCTTGTCCTTATGGCATACGGTCCTCCATCAACACTACACACCACTTCCAGAGGTTCCAAGGCTTTAGGAATGTTTGTTCCAATCAGAAGTTTGATTCCTGCATTTATTTGAGGCAAGGTTATGTGTTTTAAATGTGAGCATCCTTCAATATCTCCTGGTGTTGTAATATTTCCTTTATGTACAGGCATGGACTCCTGTGTGTACACTTTTGGCAGCTCCAGAAATTCGTCACCACAAAGAGCGGGAACCTCCAGTCCTGATAAAGTGTTGCTGCTCACAATTCTTTCTTGACCCATGGTTCTGAGGAGGATGTTTCCTTTCCATCCCTCAAGTTGTAGTCTGCGCATCAGACTCTCAGTGCAGAAAACTGCTGTGCTCCCTTGGTCCAAAAAAGCATATGTTGTAATAATGTTGCTTCCTTTCTTTGACTTTACTTGGACAGGCACAATGGGCAGTTTACAGTCCTGATCTCCAGCCCCTGTAAGACCATTTGACACCAATGTGCTCACATGCGGCTGCATGTTCCTGTCGGTCTTTTCAGAAGGTGTACTTTCTTTGTGCAGGATGGTGGGATGTTTCTGGCTGCATTCGGAACAGGAAATCCTCTTACGGCAATCTTTACTGATGTGTCATATACACAAGCAGCCAAAACAGATGCCATTTTCCTTTAAGAAGGTTATCTTCATCTCATGAGCCATTTTTCCCAACTGTGCACATACGTCCAACGCGTGTCTTCCTCCACAACAAATACAGACGTTCCTTCCAACCTGATTATTTTTCATTTCCGTTTCCGCAGGCTTAGGTGTACTCTCCACAACTTGCATGGTGGTGGCAAAGCTTGTTCCTTTATTTCCAGGTCGGCCTTGATACTTGGGTTTACTCATTCCTTTAGTTGGTAAAGAAAGCGGAGAATCTTGAATATTACCGAATACAGGATCAGTTAATATTCTTATTTGCTTCTCCAAATAGTCTGCGATATCCATAAATTTGGCTCTTCTCTTATGCTTTTCTTGCAGGTCACAAACATGGCTTCTCCATCTGTCCCTAAATTTATACGGAAATTTTTTAATAATGTTCACCATATTAGAAGGCATGTCCAAATCACTCAGATGCTGCACCTCCTCCATTGCATTACAGCATCCCCTGAGGAACAAACTGTATTTCTGAAGAGCTTTTACTTCCTCTGTTTTAATCGACGGCCTTGAAAGTGCTTTGTCCAGATATGCAGCAGTGACCTTCTGTTCATCGCCATAGTGCTCCTTTAACAGTGATTTTGCCTTCCGATAACCACGATCTGAGTTCATTTGTTGACAGCTTCTCACCAATTCCTTTGCATGGCCTCTTGTGTATTGTTCCAAAAAATATAAACGATCGCTGTTATTTTTTGTATTGTACTCAACTGCATTTTCAGATGCTTTAATAAATGAATAATATTGAAGTGGATCTCCATCAAAATGAGGTATTTCTCTCTTTGGTAAAGAAAAGAGGCTTTGCTGTTGGATTAAAAGTGTTGTTATTTCATTTTGTTTAGTCATTATTCCAATAACATCATTTTGTGGTTCCATTTCCACCATACCATTTGTATGTAGGGATGGTGTAGAGCACAGGTGTCGAACTCCAGGCCTCGAGGGCCGGTGTCCTGCAGGTTTTGGATGTGACCTTGATCAAACACAGCTGATTCAAATGGCTAAATTACCTCCTCAACATGTCTTGTAGTTCTCCAGAGGCCTGGTAATGAACTACTCATTTGATTCAGGTGTGTTCACCCAGGGTGTGATCTAAAACCTGCAGGACACCGGCCCTCGAGGCCTGGACTTCGACACCCCTGGTGTAGAGTATAGGGATATTTTGCTGCTATTATTTGCTGCTATTTTTATAATCATCATTACCATTCCAGTAATTATTAATATTGATATTGCATTCAGATGTTCAAACATATTGGTATCATATTAGCCTTTATTACAGGTCCAGTATGAACCACTTCAAACTGTTGAGTTGAATCTATAATCTTAAATGTTTATATGCAGACTGCATTGTGAAAGAAAAGGCCTAACGCTGAGTATACTCTGTGCCAAAATAAGACAGGAAATTACATGTTTGCAGGAAGTGAAACCGAAAGCAGAGTCTGAGTGCAAGTTATTTTGAGCAGGTTATTTTGTATTATCTTTTATGCATCTATATCTTTTGATTAAGCTTTTAGTAGAGGTTCTTGATTGAAACAGTTGTTTAATACATTTTACATATAAGTCAAGATTATTACATACTGGTTGCATAAGCGAAGAGGTGAAATAGGGTGCAATTGTGGTTAGCACCCTATTTGGTTAGCACACACACTCACATACAGGCAGGGGGTTCATTTGTAGGTGAAAGTTTAAGCATGTTTGCTATGACTGTATTTCTGTGTGTGTGTGACTGTTTGATGAAGAAGCAGGTGCAGGATGCGAGCGCTGAGGTGGCTTGCGGGAAACCACCTGGGAGAAGATGGAAGCCAGTGTCCTTTAATTGTGTCACAAGTTGTCAAATAGAACATTTGTGGTTTTGAAACTGATGCATGTGCTAATGTGGAGAGGGCGTCACTAAAACACCTCGATGCATAAAACTAATGCTGTGTTTTTGTTGAGACGAGATCTGATGCTGCTTGTACACAGTGGAATATCTCCCACGCTGCGTGTGTTTCATTAAAATCATTGTTTGACTCCACCTGGCAGGATAAATGTGTTGTTTTTAATTTCCTTGTTCTCCCTCCTTAATAAAATGAACCTTAACATTTGGGGGCTTCGTCCGGTGGTTAAGGAGGGAGAGTGTGTTTGTAGGTGTAGATGGAGTCGGACGGGCAGTCATGGTCCGGCAATCAAACTGAGTTGACAGGCGCCTTTTTAAAAGAGGTAAGCACATGCCTGTTGTTTATCCGAAGTGTGCTGAATTGGATGATAAAATTAAATGTCTACTCAGTAAAAATTGCCGGTAATTGAAGTAATGATAATGAAACGTTGAAAATGATAGTACTAGGTAAAGAGAATAAGTGTATTTAAAGCAGTTGGACTGCAGAGTGAATTTAGTATGATAGGTAATTGATGAAAGTTTGTGACAGTTAAGTCTCAATTGAATATAAAGCCGGGCTTGAACATCAATATGATTGCTTGTGTGATTTTATGGGGTGTTTTCAAATTAATTAAATTATCTTAGGACGGGACTCTGGGAGTCCTTAGAAGCGCAGAGCTCGGAGGCGAGGCTCCCTCCTGGCCGTAGGACGCTCGGCCTTGACCTCTCGGGGAAGAGGGTTAGTCCAGTTTGGCAACCTGTGGGGTACGGGGCATCCCAGAATACGCTAAGTGACCGGGTCACTTTTTACTGTCCGGGACAGTACATTGCGCTTTTTTGGCCAGCAGAAACCCGGTTTCGGGCGTGAAACTTTAACTTAAAACTTCGAGAAAGCCTTGGCTGTTAAATGCCAAAAATAGAGCTTCAGGCAAAGTTTGGGTTGGTTAACGCTTTTAAATTCAGTAAGGGCACTAGCAATCGGGCCACCGTCGGGGACGGGATAATGGCTAAATTGGTCGTAAAAAACTCTGGGAGTTTATCCACTGGGCGGTTATTATTAAATTTGTCGAAATTGTGTAGGTGGTAAAAGGCCTAAAATCTGTGCAGTTGTAATTATAAGACGTCTGCGTAATATAAAATAAGAGATCTTTGTGTGAAAGGAGTTTCTGGGTCAACAGTGCACTGCCTGCTGACTTCTATTTTTAGACGGTGTGTGTGAATGCTAATGAGGAGCGGTGACGCGCATGGAGATTGTTGCTTTCGGTTTAGAGTGTTATTGAGCTTTATAACTATTGTTTGCAAATATTGCTAAATGCCTGTGACTGAGATGCTGGTTTTGCTCATTACAATTGTATAAATAGAGTTTGAATTCATTACTGTGGATGTATAGCAATTCACTGAGTTTTGATATATATTGAGTGCATTGTACAGTACCTAAGACCACTATATATCTTTCAGTAGTAACCTATCTTGAGCCATAAATGCTGGTGTGTTTTATTTTTTCTCCAGTTTATGTGCGTGCTGTGAGAATGATTAGAGGTTTCAAGATGACTTGCTCTTTCTGATTATGGAAAGCATGTCCAAAATACTCGTATGAAAGCATATTTTGAGTGATTTTAACTGTCTGAATGCTGTCAGTATTTGATTTGAGTGACTCTGTGTGATTTGTACCAAATAATAAATAAGTAATGATAACACTAGGGAGGTTCATAGTGGAGTGAGTGAAAAAGTGCAGTGTGTGTGATGATTCCTGATGTCTGAAAGAGCTCTATTTAAAAGTCTGTGTGTGAAATGAAGGTGTATTGTTTTTAGATCAGGATTTAGTAGAATTAAAGAGGGTTTGTAGACTATAAATACAAAGAAAAAACAAAGAGTTCGATTAGTCTGCAGAAACAGGCAATATGTGTGCCTGTGGTGTGTCTGTGACAGGAAATCGTGTGTGTAACACAAAATCCATAAAAGGAGCTGACTGTGTTAAGGAAGCAGACAGAGAGACACACAGACGAGTTAAACTCTAGGTGGATGAAGCGAAAGAATGTTTTAAGAAAAGTAATGAAAATGATATTAATTGTATGCTTTAGTGTATTAATACAGGTGGATTTCTCTCAACCTGGAACCTTGAGTACAGCGACAAAAAGGATAGAGTAACAATTGGGAAAACAAGCCACTTTTTGGCTAAAATTTTATAGCTTGACCTCTCACTTTGTCCTCGACCCTGAGAAGAAGCTCAAAGGACAGTTAATCTCATGATGAAGACCGACAGAACATCGTGGACTTGAAGAACTAATAGCAGGCAAAAGACAGAGCAAATAAAATAAGACTGACTGGCGACTCCAGAAGCAGAATGAAAGAAACCACGTGATAAAACATGCATGGGGAAACTGGAGGCTGGTAAAGAACAGATGTGACATGACTGGGGGGCACTGATTCGAAGGCACTGAACGTGATATTTTGCCGGGCTGGAACCTAACTGAAAAGATCAAAACAGAGAAGAAACAGACTGTGTTTGTTGGAGCTGTGAAAATAGGCATAAGGACTGGTGGGAGGTGAAGCCAGGACAAGTTCGAGTGCGAGAATACAGGATATGATTGGTTTGAAATTGAAGCCGGAACTCATGATGGTTTCCACCAGATCACAACAAAGAGGTAAACAATAGAAAAGGTAAATATAATGAAAGAAAATAACTGACATTACCTTAAGGAATAGAAAACACACATACACAAATTGTTACATGTGAAATTATTTTTGGAAAGAATCAGAAGTGAGATAGTTTGAATTCAGGACTCAGTGAAAAGCATGAATTAAACCTGATTATAAAATACATATGCAATGAAGAAGCATGTTTACACCGAACATTAATATGAACACATAGTAAACGCAATGAAGAACACGCCTACACTATCAATGTGAATACATGAAATAAATTGGTATTTTTGACCGGAAAGAGAGGGAAATGGGTTGTTTAAGCACTAATGATAATAATGAAAATGTCTCAGTTGTGTTATTTTCAGGGGCAGAGCAGACCTGGACCAATTCTCCACATGCAGCGGTCGGAAGAAAGTTATAGGTTAATATCAGTAGAAACGCTCAGGCAAGTTTCTGGTTGAATTGTTTACAGCCATGTGTCCCTGAACGTTGCAAGCAAGCTCTGACTCCTGGCTGAAGACAAGGAATGCTGTTATTTAAGGTGGGAAATCAAAATTTTGGTTAGCAAATTTGGGAAAGACAATACTGACTTTTTAAGTGGAGAATTGTGAAAGAGTTTGAAACACTGCAGAAAGAAACATATACAAAATCACACACACAAACAGAAAATGTACTAACCTTACAAAGACAAGCTCATGAAGATTAATGCATAGACATTGATTAAATCTGGCTAAGAACACAAATATGCAATGAAGATCAGCTTGCTACTTGTATGAGTGTTAAAATGGTGTGAATGTTGAATAAAATACACTTGAGTTTGAAGTTGAGGAATAACTCAAAAGAAGCTGTATGACAAGGGAGTGAGTTAGGGAAAAGAAAAGTGATTAAAGTAGTTTTAAAAGAGTGACTTAGGAGTGCTCTCGTACTGAGTGATCAAAACCAGTGATTATTATAGAAAGAAAATGAAAATAATTCAATAATGTGTTAAGGTTTAAACAGGCATTTCTTATGACTCAGCATGCTAATTAGCTGAAAGGAGTGGTGACGAAGACGCTTCCTGTGTGTCTGTGTGGTTGAGGCCTTAAGGAAAGGAAGCAATGTAGACTGTTCAGAGGTGCAGATTTGGACAGGAAAATTTATAATTTAGTGATGATACGTTGTTGTAATGGGTTTATATGTTATGCTGAATCTAAGTATGGTAAAGTGCTTAAAGGGGGACATTGTTGTGTGCAAAACGGTGCAGCTTTTGACGAGGTTTTCAGTGTATTGAACGGGGGAAATTTAAGATTGTTTAAGATGTTTGAGGTTGTTGTTTTTCATTTTAATAGAGGGAGTTTTAATAAACATGGACATGTCTAAGGGGGCCCATTAGTTTTGTAACAGTGCACTTAGAAAAACCTGTCAGGTGATTTTGTTTTGTGTTTTGATGAGCTAATAATCAGCTCTCTTTTTCTCATTTTTGTTCTGAAGCAGGCCTGGAAGAGAGTGAACTAACAGCGCTGACAAAATTCTCGGGAAAACAAACATAAGGTGGGCTTTCCAGATTATAATTGGCTGAGGAGGAGAACTGATTGGTTGTGAGTCTCTGTTTAAAAGGATTGTAGCGATCCAATCCAGTCAAAAGCATAAAGAACTATTTTCTAAAAAACAAAATAAAACAAGTGAATGAGCTCATTTTGCTGAGAGGGGAGTATCTGTTTATTCGCGCAGGAGCCTCCACTATCAGCAATACCTGGTGTGAATGCATGTGAGTGAATGGGTGACTGGACTGACAACTGGACCAAAGTTGGGATGAATAAATGTGGACAAACAATTTGTCATGCCAGCAAGAGAAAGAGGATGTTGATTTTTGAGTTGCTGATGTTTGCTTTGAGAAAATTTCTGTTTTACTGACTGGGGTTAGATTATGGAATTACATTACAGGGAGTGCAGAATTATTAGGCAAATGAGTATTTTGTCCACATCATCCTCTTCATGCATGTTGTCTTACTCCAAGCTGTATAGGCTCGAAAGCCTACTACCAATTAAGCATATTAGGTGATGTGCATCTTTGTAATGAGAAGAGGTGTGGTCTAATGACATCAACACCCTATATCAGGTGTGCATAATTATTAGGCAACCTCCTTTCCTTTGGCAAAATGGGTCAAAAGAAGGACTTGGCAGGCTCAGAAAAGTCAAAAATAGTGAGATATCTTGCAGAGGGATGCAGCAGTCTTAAAATTGCAAAGCTTCTGAAGCGTGATCATCGAACAATCAAGCGTTTCATTCAAAATAGTCAACAGGGTCACAAGAAGCGTGTGGAAAAACCAAGGCGCAAAATAACTGCCCATGAACTGAGAAAAGTCAAGCGTGCAGCTTCCAAGATGCCACTTGCCACCAGTTTGGCCATATTTCAGAGCTGCAGCATCACTGGAGTGCCCAAAAGCACAAGGTGTGCAATACTCAGAGACATGGCCAAGGTAAGAAAGGCTGAAAGACGACCACCACTGAACAAGACACACAAGCTGAAACGTCAAGACTGGGCCAAGAAATATCTCAAGACTGATTTTTCTAAGGTGTTATGGACTGATGAAACGAGAGTGAGTCTTGATGGGCCAGATGGATGGGCCCGTGGCTGGATTGGTAAAGGGCAGAGAGCTCCAGTCCGACTCAGACGCCAGCAAGGTGGAGGTGGAGTACTGGTTTGGGCTGGTATCATCAAAGATGAGCTTGTGGGGCCTTTTCGGGTTGAGGATGGAGTCAAGCTCAACTCCCAGTCCTACTGCCAGTTTCTGGAAGACACCTTCTTCAAGCAGTGGTACAGGAAGAAGTCCTTCAAGAAAAACATGATTTTCATGCAGGACAATGCTCCATCACACGCGTCCAAGTACTCCACAGCGTGGCTGGCAAGAAAGGGTATAAAAGAAGAAAAACTAATGACATGGCCTCCTTGTTCACCTGATCTGAACCCCATTGAGAACCTGTGGTCCATCATCAAATGTGAGATTTACAAGGAGGGAAAACAGTACGCCTCTCTGAACAGTGTCTGGGAGGCTGTGGTTGCTGCTGCACGCAATGTTGATGGTGAACAGATCAAAACACTGACAGAATCCATGGATGGCAGGCTTTTGAGTGTCCTTGCAAAGAAAGGTGGCTATATTGGTCGCTGATTTGTTTTTGTTTTGTTTTTGAATGTCAGAAATGTATATTTGTGAATGTGGAGATGTTATATTGGTTTCACTGGTAAAAATAAATCATTGAAATGGGTATATATTTGTTTTTTGTTAAGTTGCCTAATAATTATGCACAGTAATAGTCACCTGCACACACAGATATCCCCCTAAAATAGCTAAAACTAAAAACAAACTAAAAACTACTTCCAAAAACATTCAGCTTTGATATTAATGAGTTTTTTAGGTTCATTGAGAACATGGTTGTTGTTCAATAATAAAATTATTCCTCAAATACAACAGTATCAAACGCAGCACTGAGGTCTAGCAGGACAAGCACAGAGATGAGTCCACTGTCAGAGGCCATAAGAAGATCATTTGTAACCTTCACTAAAGCTGTTTCTGTGCTGTGATGAGCTCTGAAACCTGACTGAAACTCTTCAAATAAGCCATTCCTCTGCAGATGATCTGTTAGCTGTTTGACAACTACTCTTTCAAGGATGTTAGATATGAAAGGAAGGTTGGAGATTGGCTAAGACATTAGCTTAGCTAATTAGCTAAGACAGCTGGGTCTAGAGATGCTTTTTAAGTAAAGGTTTAACTACAGCCACCTTGAAGGCCTGTGGTACATAGCCGATTATTAGAGATAGGTTGATCATATTTAAGATTGAAGCATTAATTAATGGCAGGACTTCTTTGAGCAGATTTGTAGGAATGGGGTCTAAAAGACACGTTGATGGTTTGGAGGAATTAATTATTGAAGTTAACTCAGAAAGATCAATTGGAGAAAAAGAGTCTAACTTAACATCAATGGTACTAAGAGTAGCTGTAGATAATATTACATCTGTGGGATGATTATTGGAATCTTTTTTTTCTAATGGTTAAAATTTTATTTGTGAAGAAGTTCATGAAGTCATTACTAGTTAACGTTAAAGGGATGGTTGGCTCAGTAGAGCTCTGACTGTTTGTCAGCCTGGCTACAGTGCTGAAGAGAAACCTGGGGTTGTTCTTATTTTCTTCAATCAGTGATGAATAGTAAGATGTTCTGGCTTTGCGGAGGGCTTTCTTATAAAGCAGCAAACTATTTCTCCAGGCTAAATGATGATCCTCTAAATTTGTGACACGCCATTTCCTCTCCAGCTTACGAGTAATCTGCTTTAGGCTATGGATAGGCTAGGGTTAGGGGTTAGGGCTGATGTTTATTTTTGTGTGTGTTTTGTTTTGTTTTTTGTAACGGTATAAACAATGAAAGGTGGTGGATTGGCCAGTTGGTCATGATCAACTCTGGTAGCGCTAAACAACAGTAGCACGTTTAAGCAAGATAAGCTACTTTTACAATTGATTTAATATTCATGACATTCATGAGAAGAACACACACACACACACACACAAAATTCAGTTTAATTTTTACAGCACAAAATCACAACAACAGTCGCCTCAAGGTGCTTTATATTGTAAGGTAGACCCTACAATAATAGATACAGAGAAAAACCCAACAATCATATGACCCTCTATAGGCAAGCACTTTGGCGACAGTGGGAAGGAAAAACTTTTAACAGGAAGAAACCTCCGGCAGAACCAGGCTCAGGGAGGGGCGGGGCCATCTGCTGTGATTGGTTGGGGTGAGAGAAGGAAGACAGGATAAAGACATGCTGTGGAAGAGAGACAGAGATTAATAACAGGTATGATTCAATGCAGAGAGGTCTGTTAATACATAGTGAGTGAAGAAGGTGACTGAAGAAGAAATACTCAGTGCATCATGGGGTGGCTGTAGCTCAGGTGGTAGAGCAGCGTGTTGCTCTCTGATGCATCCATTGGTGAATGTTAGACAGAAAGCACTTAGAAAAAGCATAGAAAAAAGTGCTGGTGTGAATCAGTTGAACTTGTTGATGGACTGGTTTGCTCTTATTCCCAGATACTTTGCCCACTCTGGACCAGACTTCTCACGTGTGATAAGGCTCCACCCCGAAGACACTTCTACTGCCATATTTGAACAGCAATTTTTGGGGTACAGTTTAGAGGACTTTGGGGTACAGTTTAGAGGAGGGTGACGCCAGCAACCTAAAATTTGTCCAGGAAAGCGTCCTTGTTCCGACGGACCTGAATCAAATGAATTGCGACTTATCAGGCCTTTGCCAAACTTGATGGCATGCTGAAGAGGTAATCCAACCATTTGATTCAGCTGTGTTGGAGTAGGGCTGCATCTAAAAGCAGGAACAGTAGCTATCAAGGACTGGGATTGGGCACCCCTGGCTTAATGAGTTGGGTTTAATTGAAAACTGAGTTTTTAAAATTTTTTTTTTATCAAAGGGCGTAACCCTGACGGCACTATGAATTTTGAGGTTTCACCATGAAGAACGAAATTGCTGTAACTCAAACAAATCCTCTCCAATTGCTGCCAAACTTTACAACCATGATAAGAGTCCCACAATGAACAGACTGGTATGCCCTTTGTCGGGAATAGTAAGAATGCCACCTAGTAGGAACAGGAAACCTCATGTTTTATACTTTGATGTACTGCTTCTCATAGGTTGAGCCCATCTACCTCAAAAGTGATGAATATTAACATCAGTCCCTCATAATGCTTCAGTGTCTTGATGCATGCTCAATCATCCAGGTAAATCCCAAAAGATTCTGTTCATCTGGACGTAGCTTTTTTAGTGGGAGAAATGTTTCGTCACTCATCCAAGTGACTTCTTCAGTCTGAGCTGACTGCAGGTTTCCAAACTTATAAACAGTACATTTGCAAAATGACTGAAAGTAACACCACTGAATGAACAATGGGCTGGGAGGTCAGTGCCTTGCTCATTAATGTGGCACAGGACATCAGAGGCAGAGTGGCCCCAGGGAACAGATAAAACTCAGACACAAGGACCTGCGTAAAATCTTTTAATAAAGAATGTGGGATTCAATACAGAGCTTCTGAACATCAAACAGTGACTATATACAATGGTTAATTAAATAAAATCTATTTACAAGGGACTAATGAGCAGGAAAGGGCTATTTACCAGGGAACACACAAAATACTGTACAACTAAAAGTAATGTGGGTACATGGAGAGATAGTAACGTTCTCTGTGGGTGCTTCATTATGAATAAGGGAAGGATGATTAATTGGAGCTAGTTAGGGGTGGGTTTTGATAATAGATTTATCGATTAAAATCAATTCTGGCTTGGATAACGTGATATCGATTCATTAAAACCCTGAATCGATTTTTTAATATTAATTTATTTTGCCCGAAACGCCAGAATCTCAGGTTAAACCTCACAAAATTTCAACAACCACCAAACAGCTAAAAGATTAAATGAGAGCAGGTACACGGATTCTGCACAAAGACGTAAACACACAGCGCGGACCCGCCGACGGATCAGAATCAGTGAGATGTCGCCTTTCTCACCCGATGGCACGGACACAGTCGGGGCTGAAAGCCGACAGCTCACTGATTCTGATGTTTCGGCGGGTCCACGCTGTGTTTACGTCCTGATTCCAAAGCTGTTAGTTTTATTTCTCTCCAAACAATATTGACCGAACCAGCAGCAAAAGAAGATCCAAACTACGCTTCACATAAATATCATCATCAATTCCCTCTTACTTTTGCTGTTTTGCTTCCACCATACTTCATGCACAGCTCTCTCTCTCTCTCTCTCTTGCTTTCGCAGAACAGTTTCCCGTCTAAAAATCTGTTTTCTGCATTATTCGCTTGCTTGTTACGCACAAGACTGCCGTTGTTTACAGCGCTGTCGGCGCTGTTAATTTCCTTTTACTTACTTCCGAAAAGAAAGCCTCATTTCTGCTGTTCAATATGCTTCTGAACAAATGTAAACTTTTTAAAATTATGCAAAATGCAAAACGCTTAGCCTTGTCTCTACTAAAACCTCTGTAACTTGAGAGGTAATGTTCATATGTTGATTAATGGTTTCCTTTCGGTTTTGATCTACTGCAGAATATTTTTATAAAATCCCAGGCCAGGAAAAATCACCTCCATGTTTTATCTTCAGCTTCTTTGACACAAAGGCATCTGCTGTGATGCTTACGCCTTTGATAGTCTTGTGAGTGTCAGCTTCCTTTTTATAGATACAAAAATATGTAAATGTACTGATCTGAATTATAATATTTCTGACTGTCTGAGGCAAACTTTCCCACATTTAAATCGAATTGAATCGAATCTGAATCAAATCGATTCTATGCATTGCCAAGAAAACAGTCCCCATGACCTGGAAAAATAAAAATAATCTTAATTCTAACCAATATAGAAATTATCTATTAGATTACATTAGTCTTGACACAGCCTCTGCCAGCACATCAGATCAATTGCTCTGGGCTCCTTTGATCAATTCCATCACCTAGTGGGGGTGGGGGTCATAGTTTGGTCCCACCTTCGCTGTTGTGACTGGTGTGGGGGTAGGGACAGTCTTAGGGTGTCGGGGGATTCCCCAGGAGCATCTTCCTTGGAGGGCTCAACCCGGGGTTGCGGTCATGGCCTACTAAGGGCTCTGTTGGCTCTTAGGTGATGGTTTCCTCGTGGCTGCGTGCAGCGGGGCTAGGGGAGGGTCTGTGCTGACTAGGGATGGGTACCGGTGTCCGGTGCCATTATAGCACTGGTTCTGACATAAACGGTAGTAACCAGACCGAAAAGCAGCGCACATTTCGGTGCTTTATTTCGGTGCTTTTTTTTTCCTGAGCCAATTCTAGCCAATCATTTTACGTTTCCGAGGATAGTAGGCGGGGCCAGGTACGTACGTTCTTTTAGAGCAGAGCTACAGATTAAAAATGCCGAAGGTGAAGCGATCAAAAGTCTGGCTGTACTTCACAGCAAAAGATGCAAACTCAGCAGCCTGCAACAAGTGCTTTAAGCTGATACTGTGATACTGTCAAAGGAGGTAACACCTCAAATCTGATGAAACACCTGGCGACGCATAGCATTTTTTTTAAAGCCGAGAAATGCGCCGTGTTTGATAGCTTGCTGCGAGACCTCACACCGTGCACATCTACTGCGGGTGTGGTGCCTGTTATCGGACCCGGAGTTAGCAACATCCCCCAAAAACCCGAAGAGTAGAGTCCTGGCCCCTAGCCCTGTCAGTGTAGCAGAAATGATGACGGATGATGATGGCAGCAGCAGCCATTCTCCTCTGCGTGAGTAGCTTCATGTTGTTCGTGTGTAATTTACGTTGAGTACGCTAACCACATTATTACATTAATGCATGTAAGGTGAACTAGCAAACACCGTCGTAGTTACATGCGGCTGTCTTCTTGTTTGATGGCAGATACTCCCTTCACCCTGGCCAAAAAGGCTAAAATGACCAAAGAAAAAGTGGAAAACAGTTAAACATGAGAGGTTTTTGGACAAAGTTTGTGTTTTTTCCATTGTTTAAGCACTGCTTCCAGCCAAGAGTGAGACCATATATGCCCTATAGCTGCAGAAAAGGCTAACATTGTTATCTTTTTACAAAAAAAACAGCTGAACATGAGAGGTTTTTGGACCAATTTTGTGTTCTCCATTCTTTAAGCACCGGTTTGAGCACCGTTTAAGCACCGGCACATTTCAAAAGTAACGGTTTGGCACCGGTATCGGATAAAACCTAAACGATACCCATCCCTAGTGCTGACGGACGTGGGTTACTGACCTGGTAGCCTGGCTGCCCCTGGGTGGGTCCGGGACGGGCGTGGGGTTCTGGGGGTGGTCCGTCTCTGGGCTGGGGCCCTGGCTGGGCCTTGGGGGCTTGGGTCCTGGTTGGTGTTGTTACGACCCGGCTCAAGGCCGCAACAAAAAAAAAGATGAATACCAGGTTGTGGGTAAGAAGAGGCTTTATCTTAAACTGGACAACCAGGTTGGCTAAAAAATGGCTGGTGCCACTAAAGCAAACACAACAAAAGAGATGGACAAAATGGTGAACGGAGAACTAAACTATACTGGGAAACTAAACTACTGACCCTGAACAAAAACACAAACCTGAACACAAATAACCGCGAGCAGAAAACAGATGACGGTTGGGCAGCAGGGAAAACACACGGATGAGACATGGTGGATACACAGACGGGCCAGCCAAACTACAAAGACAGAGGACGCGACTTAAATACACACAGGGAAACACAGGGAGATTGCACACAGGTGGGGAACACAGCTGGGAATAATCAACAAGACGAGACAGAGGTAAAACTGAACACACTCACATGAGACGCAGACCTTCACAATAAAACAGGAAACGAGAACAAATCCTTGAACATAACACAAAACAAAACACTGACAACATTAAATCGTAACATTTCCCCCCACCCAAAAATCAAACATTTAACCCCAAATGAAAATGTTTGATTCATGACCTAGAGAGCCATGAATGCTGTAGTCCTGGAGGACCAGCGCACAAGGCACTGGCCGCTATTCTGCAGGCAGACTGAATGCTGAAGCGGTCCTCCGGACCCTCCAGCGAAGACGGACGAAGGCTGGTCAGGCCCCTCGGACCCTCCAGCGAAGACGAATGATGGCTGGACAGGCCCCTTGGACCCTCCAGCGGAGACGGAAGGCTGAAGCAGTCCCTCGGACCCTCCAGCAGAGACGAATGAAGGCTGGACAGGCCCCTTGGACCCTCCAGCGGAGACGGAAGGCTGAAGTGGTCCCTCGGACCCTCCAGCGGAGACGGAAGGCTGAAGCGGTCCTCCGGACCCTCCAGCTGAAACGAATGAAGGCTGGACAGGCCCCTTGGACCCTCCAGAGGAGACGAATGGCTGAAGCGGTCCCTCGGACCCTCCAGCGAAGACGGAATGCCTGAAGCGGGCCCTCGGACCCTCCAGCGAAGACGGAATGCCTGAAGCGGGCCCTCGGACCCTCCAGCGAAGACGGAATGCCTGAAGCGGTCCCTCGGACCCTCCAGCGAAGACGGAATGCTGAAGCGGTCCCTCGGACCCTCCAGTGAAGACGGACGAAGGCTGAAGCGGTCCCTCGGACCCTCCAGCGAAGACGAATGTTGGCTGGACAGGCCCCTTGGACCCCTCCAGCGGAGACGAATGAAGGCTGGACAGGCCCCTCGGACCCTCCAGCGAAGACGAATGTTGGCTGGACAGGCCCCTTGGACCCCTCCAGCGGAAACGGAAGGCTGAAGCGGTCCCTCGGACCCTCCAGCGAAGACGGACGAATGCTGGACAGGCCCCTCGAACCCTCCAGCGAAGACGAATGTTGGCTGGACAGGCCCCTTGGACCCCTCCAGCGGAAACGGAAGGCTGAAGCGGTCCCTCGGACCCTCCAGCGAAGACGGACGTATCCCGGACGAGCCCCCAATTCTGTTACGACCCGGCTCAAGGCCGCAACAAAAAAAAAGATGAATACCAGGTTGTGGGTAAGAAGAGGCTTTATCTTAAACTGGACAACCAGGTTGGCTAAAAAATGGCTGGTGCCACTAAAGCAAACACAACAAAAGAGATGGACAAAATGGTGAACGGAGAACTAAACTATACTGGGAAACTAAACTACTGACCCTGAACAAAAACACAAACCTGAACACAAATAACCGCGAGCAGAAAACAGATGACGGTTGGGCAGCAGGGAAAACACACGGATGAGACATGGTGGATACACAGACGGGCCAGCCAAACTACAAAGACAGAGGACGCGACTTAAATACACACAGGGAAACACAGGGAGATTGCACACAGGTGGGGAACACAGCTGGGAATAATCAACAAGACGAGACAGAGGTAAAACTGAACACACTCACATGAGACGCAGACCTTCACAATAAAACAGGAAACGAGAACAAATCCTTGAACATAACACAAAACAAAACACTGACAACATTAAATCGTAACAGTGTGTTGCCGGGGTTGTGGGCGGGTGGGTGTATGGGGGCCCAGCCCTGGCACAGGGTGCCACCAGTGCATCGAGCCACCTGGGTGGCTCTTCAACTGGTGGGGGAGGCTATTACATCTTGCAGGAGCTCTCCTCTCTTCAGGAACTCTTCAGGAAAAGACCAACCCCGGTCCGGATGGGCCTGGGCCCCCTTTCCCTGGCGGGTTGCAGAGTATGGGGGTGCCTACTGGGGTCAGTGGGGGAGCTGGCCCCAAGGAGGGGTCACTTGCCCCTCCCTTCCTTCCCTCCTCATCTCCAGCTGCCTCCCTCTTCCCGCTCCACCACATCCACCCACACATGCAGGGCCTTGGGGTAAAGGTGTGTCACCAGGGTGCAGGGGAGGCATCCCCCCCTCTGTCCCCTTCTGGCTGCCGGTGCCTCAATTTTATCCCACAACTTCTGCAGAGGAATGGCTTATTTGAAGAGTTTCAGTCAGGTTTCAGAGCTCATCACAGCACAGAAACAGCTTTAGTGAAGGTTACAAATGATCTTCTTATGGCCTCTGACAGTGGACTCATCTCTGTGCTTGTCCTGCTAGACCTCAGTGCTGCGTTCGATACTGTTGACCATAATATCCTATTAGAGCGATTAGAACATGCTGTAGGTATTACAGGTACTGCACTGCAGTGGTTTGTATCATATCTATCTAATAGACTCCAGTTTGTACATGTAAATGGAGAGTCCTCTTCAGACACTAAGGTCAATTATGGTGTTCCACAGGGTTCAGTGCTAGGACCAATTCTATTTACATTATACATGCTTCCCCTAGGCAACATCATTAGAAGACATAGCATAAATTTTCACTGCTATGCAGATGACACGCAGCTCTATCTATCCATGAAGCCAGGTAACACACACCAATTAGTTAAACTGCAGGAATGTCTTAAAGACATAAAGACCTGGATGGCCGCTAACTTTCTGCTTCTTAATTCAGATAAAACTGAGGTTATTGTACTCGGCCCTGAAAATCTTAGAAATATGGTATCTAAGCAGATTCTTACTCTGGATGGCATTACCTTGGCCTCCAGTAACACTGTGAGAAACCTTGGAGTCATTTTTGACCAGGACATGTCCTTCAATGCACATATTAAACAAATATGTAAGACTGCTTTCTTCCATTTGCGCAACATCTCTAAAATTAGAAATATCCTGTCTCAGAGTGATGCTGAAAAACTAGTTCATGCATTTATTACTTCCAGGCTGGACTACTGTAATTCACTATTATCAGGAAGTCCTAAAAACTCGCTGAGAAGCCTTCAGCTAATCCAAAATGCTGCAGCAAGAGTACTGACAGGGACTAGAAAGAGAGAGCATATTTCTCCTGTTTTGGCTTCCCTTCATTGGCTTCCTGTTAAATCCAGAATTGATTTCAAAATCCTGCTCCTCACATACAAGGTCTTAAATAATCAGGCCCCATCTTATCTTAATGACCTTGTAGTACCATATCACCCTATTAGAGCACTTCGCTCTTGCACTGCAGGCCTACTTGTTGTTCCTAGAGTATTTAAAAGTAGAATGGGAGGCAGAGCCTTCAGTTTTCAGGCCCCTCTTCTGTGGAACCAACTTCCAGTTTGGATTCGGGAGACAGACACTATCTCTACTTTCAAGATTAGGCTTAAAACTTTCCTTTTTGCTAAAGCATATAGTTAGGGCTGGACCAGGTGACCCTGAATCCTCCCTTAGTTATGCTGCAATAGACGTAGGCTGCCGGGGATTCCCATGATGCATTGAGTTTTTCCCTTCCAGTCACCTTTCTCACTCACTATGTGCTAATAGACCTCTCTGCATCGAATCATATCTGTTATTAATCTCTGTCTCTCTTCCACAGCATGTCTTTCATCCTGTTTTCCTTCTTTCACCCCAACCGGTCGCAGCAGATGGCCCCGCCCCTCCCTGAGCCTGGTTCTGCCGGAGGTTTCTTCCTGTTAAAAGGGAGTTTTTCCTTCCCACTGTCGCCAAAGTGCTTGCTCATAGGGGGTCATATGATTGTTGGGTTTTTCTCTGTATTTATTATTGTGCTATCTACTGTACAATATAAAGCGCCTTGAGGCGACTTTTGTTGTGATTTGGCGCTATATAAATAAAATTGAATTGAATTGAATTGAACTTAGACATTCACATTACTCACACTCTCATAACACATACATATAGGACCTTGGGGGTGGGCACGCTACACGGCATCCAAAAGACCATCAGGGTGTACACCTCGCCCCTGGCGTCGTTGCCCACCTCTCAATTTTAAATACATGTAGACATTGAGGGCTAGCAGGAGGGGCTATGCGCTTACCTGCTGCTCTCTGGCAGGTAGCTCCATGCCCTCCTGGGTTTTAAATGCACCTTAGAACACACATGCATCAACACTACATATGAGCGGGTGGAGGGAGGTTTGGAGTCTTCACACACCCCCGTTCTCTGCAGCCTGTTGGGGAGGGGGGGCTGGGAGGAGGAGTTGGCCGTCCGATTGGGGTCTGGAATGTGGGGCCTCCCTGCTGCTGCCGAGTCGGGGCGGTCTGCTTCTCTCCACCCCAGGGAAAAGCGTAACACCACCTGGGTCTGGGTGCAGTTCCCCCCTCCAGGGGCAAGGGTACCTAGATCTGGGGCTTAGAGTACGCTTGGGGAGTGTGATTGTGTGTACAGTGTCTCTCTATGTCTGTCTCCACGTTGGTTGAGTGTTGAGTAATTGCATATGAGAACATGAGGGTGGCAATGGATGTCTGTATCTGTGTGTGCCTGTTTGTCTGTGTCTATATGTCAGGTTGGGTATCAGACACCATGTCTCTGGGGACATCTCAGGCCCTCCAAGGTATGGAGGCCTATCTCCCCCCACCACTTCCCCTGCTGGTGGCAGACGCCCTCAGACATCGATGCGGTGGTGGTTCTTTGTGTCCGGGGGTGGGCGTCCAGGTACACACTGGCTCACTCCTTGGTGGCTGCTTGTTGGGGCTTGGTCACTCTGGCACAGCTGGCTGCCGGCGAAGCTCACGGGCACGTCACTGCAACCCCCCTGGCTTCTGCTCCGCGGCTGCTGAGTGACCCCTCATCTGGGGCTCTCCTCAGCTCTTTCTGGGATAGTGGCGCGGCTGCCCCTCTGTTGGTCTTCCTTGGTCTCTTGTGTTCTGAGGGCCTCTGGATGTCTGGAGTTTTGATCTCCTCCATACCTGCTTCATGCCCTGGAGGACGGGGCTGTGGCCCCCCACACCCTCTAGCAGATCGTTATATGAAGGAACCTTTTAAAAACAAGCGTGTTCATGCTCACAGGTGTACACACGGGTGCTCACACACACAAACTACACCCTTTTTGGCTCCTACCTCAAAGCACACTGTGCGCTGTTGATCTTACGTGCTGCACAATAATGTTCAATATTTAGTATTTACTGTTATATTCCCATAGATCATCGTGATGTTGTTTATTATGTTGCTCTTTTTTTTCTTCTTCTGCTTGTTTTCTCTTTTTTCTTTCTCAACAGGTGATCCAGGTGATTGATAGATGTATTTTTTGTCTGCTTATTTTGTTGGTTTTTGTTTTTTGCCCTTTATCCCCGTCCCTCTTCCCCGCTGTTTTTCTTTCCCTCTTTCTTTCTCCCTTTTCTTTTCCCCAGTCAAGTCTGTCCCATATTTAGCAAGTGAAAATAAAATAAAATAAACAATAAAAGGCGAATCAAATAGACCATTACGGCAAGGCTGGGATGGTCCATTTGGTAAAGTAAATCCGTTGGGCATCTTTCTTTGCCTTTAGATAATAATTCTGATGGCAAAAGAGCCAAATGGGACAGGCAAGAAAGAAAAAAAAAACCAGTTGTCATTGTTCTCTATGTCTAATTTCTGGCAACTTGTACTAATGAATAGCAAAACATATTGCAGCAATGTGGGCACGTACCTGGTTGAACCAAATTAAAAACTGCAGCTACACAATTGGACTGACTACCAATGTGAGCAGAGGTAATGTTGACTGATGTATGATGGATAGGAAATATACAAGAGAAGAAGAGTCTGCAGTGTCCATTAATGACTAGCTGTCAGATACAAATCAATGGGCAACCAGCAAATCACTTTAAATGCACACAGGGTCTCAGATCATCATAAGTCTTCTTGCATAACGGCGAGGCAGCAGCAGATTGTAAAAACAACATCTGAAGTGTAGTAAACATCAAACATATGTAATGTTTATTACATTTTCTCAGAAAGTTCCATCATCTTTAGATGGCTTTACTAAGCAGCACATGATGCTGACCAAGCAAAAGCTGAAGTTTTTTCTGTTTTGCAGCCAAAACCTTTTCTTGTACACAGGCTGCAATGTGACCCGTATTAGGTTCTTCAAGCCATGTCCTACTACTTCATGTTGTCTTAGAAATAAGACAATTTCTAAATCATTTACCAAACATCTTTAAAATGGTTTCTAACCCCATGAACAAAAATGAGATACAGGGTCTTTAAGTTGTGTGAATTTAGAAATAGGCACCCTGTTTTAAAAGAAACTGTGAAGGGGGGTCAGTTAGCGAACACTCTTGACAGCACCAAGGGAGCGTTATCTTCCAACACGGCTGCGAAGAAAGAAAAAAAGAAGGAAAAAAAAGTAAAAAAAAGTTAACCACCCTCCTTCCTCTGCATATACTCAGTCCATCCCAGCCTGTTTGATTCTGAATTGTCCCTCTGATGGAGGAATTTCCATCCCACTCACTGCCAGTGAACATCTTAACATCTTTAGCTTGACCTCCACAACTCCAGTGCTTCACAACAGGTCTCACTGCCATCTTTAAACCTTCCCTCTTGCTGCTCTCCTTCTGTCACAGATAACCTCTGACACTTCACCCTCAGTCTAAAACTTCAGGATGAATTCTCTCAGGTGTGTAAAACAGGCAGGTGTAACATTAAAACACAGACAAAGTCAAATTCCTTTGATGTTGTAAAATTAACAAATGGTCTGTGGCCGCACCACCCTGCTCCACAGAATTATCCACAAGTGCTCCGTTCTTCTCCAGCTGCTCATCACTGATACATCCAACCTTGTAGAGTAAGAGTTTAACAGAATCTCTCTCATTAAAGAAGCCTAACTCTGCATGTGCACAAATCCACCAGTAGGGGGCGCTGAAAGCTCTCTTTTCACACTGCACAGATTCAGTTTGTGTTATTTCCCACAGGCCTACAGGACAAAGATGGTGTTGGCTTTTTAGTTTTTCCCAACATTTAGTAACTTTCTCCCACATCGTTGTTTACATAATCAAATAAAATACTAAAACTGACAGAAAATCAAACCTGCTCTGTGTTATTTTCATGTGCGTCTTCGTAATGATGTCATGAGAAGTGTAATTTGACTCTTTTCCTGCCCTGCAGTCAGCTGCTGATGTTGGGCCTGTATGTGTCGGAGTTGTATTTATTTACAATAAATAATGCTCAGCTGTATACTGTCTCAGCAGCTTTCCAAGGCTTTCCAAAGACCTTAATATCAGTTAGAATTTCCCAAATATGGGATAAATCTAGGCTTTCATCTTTTTTCATGTTATCTGGATATTTGTGTGAAACTTATTATTGTGTGTTTATGTTTTATGTTAATTGTCTAAAGAAAGTCCCCGCTGTAACCCGATGATCATGGCCTTGGGTCTGGTGACCAAGTGTTATGGTTTTGATTATTAATATTCTTTGATTTACTGTTAGTCATGGTTCTTTTCCTTCTGCCCTCATCCCTTGCGGAGTGTGTCATGTCTCTTGTGTAGGTTAAATTCTGTCTCCATGTTTATTTATTTGTTTCCTAGTTACATCTCATGCTCCCTCTATTCCTTATGTTCAGTCAGTCTGCGTCTCTGTGTGAGTCTGTGGTTTCCTGTTTTATTGTAATAGTTCTGTGTGCTGTGTTAGTGTATTCGTTTTTTCTCTTTATCAAATTCGTTACCCTTGGTGTATATATTGTGTATGTTTTCCAACGTTTTTGTAGTGGTCTGGTTATTATTTTGTGTTTAGGCATTCCTCTGTTTAGTTTGAGACTTATGGTTTTTCCCTTTCTTGTGGATCTGTCTTAATAAATGGCACGCCTTCAATTAAATCAATTACTTTCTCTTATTTGGGTACTCATCCTTGTCACTGCATGCTGTCTGCTTTAGCAGATGTGACGCTGATAACTGGTGTTCATTTTTTAAAATAAAACCCTTGTTGCTTCATTGCCCATGTCAGTCATGAAAAGGACATTTTTAATCTCAGTGATATTTACACCACAATAAAAAAACAAACAAACACATTATAAAGTAGAACTTCAGCAGAATCAGCAAAAGAGCTTGCAACCATTCTCCAATACTCACTCACTTTACTGCCACCATAACAGATCCAATACCAGAGAGAGGTCAGTATGTGTGCTGCCCTTAAAGACAGTTCGGTTCAACTGTGAGCATTAAGTGCTTAACATTGGCCCAGGACATGAGGTAGGGATGGTCATTGTCTCTGTGTTCCCAAAAATCCACAAATATATTTCTCTAAATCTGATAAATATCCTACTGATCTGTTCAGTTTCAGAAAAACATGAAGTTTAAACTGCTGGGCTACATTTTTATGTTCAGTGCAAGATTTAGAGGAATTCTTCCAGTCCAGCCTGAATCTTGGGCTCCAGCAGTGGTTCCCAAACTTTTTTTGCTGGGCCCCCCTTGTTTAACAAGAAAAATGTTCGCGCCCCCCCACCCCCGCGCGTACACGCGCGCACGCACACGCGCACGCACAAACACATCCTTCAACCACACCACCCATATTTTGCTCCATTGCGGTTTATTTCACACCTCAAACATTTATTAAACAATTAAGCAAATACAAATAATCTGCAATAAATTACAGGTAGTAAGAAAATAAACTACCAACTCTTTTACGCTCAGTCCGCACCTACACGGGTATTTTTGAACGCGCAGCTGTTTCGGGCACATGTAAACGGCGTATCGAATCACCGAGAACGGAGAGTTTTTAAAACTCCTTTTTTTTGCGTTTACGTGTGGACAAGGAATACAGAGTTTGTCACGCAATGTCAAAGGTATGTGCCTTTTTCACGTCACACTGTGCGCCACGTTATTGTTTACATGAGATAAATTGCAGAATGGCAGATAGAGACACAATACTGTTACTGTTAATCTGACTATCTGCAGGTTTTACAGGCTTACATATACAGGCCATTACTGTCCCTGCATTTAGAAAGGCAGAGGCATCACGGTGTAATTATTTTACATGTAGTTGTTTTTTTTCCTGTGTAATAATGTTCAACATTGCTATCAATACATTTTTCAAAAAACCCCTCTACAAAATGGGTTCAAAAACATAAACAACTGTGGGATACTGTTTGTCCGTGATTTGAACAGCCCAGCGCTGCTCCCGATCCAGGGAAAACTAATTCTGCAGGGAGACCTACCTCAGCACTTGTGCAGGTGAAACCAAAGGGAAGATATGCTTCACCATATTTTCTAGTCTTTGGGTTAGAATGAAGTTGGTTTGGAAACATATTCAGCGATGCTTCATCTCCTGCTTTGCGTTTGTGTGGGCGCCCCGTGCTAGCAGTGTCCAAGCGTTGTTTTTGTTTTTGTTTTTTTTCCCTTTTCATGCCGCGCCCCCCCTGCAATAGCTCTGCGCCCCCCTAGGGGGCGGGCCCCACACTTTGGGAACCACTGGGCTCCAGGTAGTCGTCCCTCAGAGGTACAGAAACACATTTAGTTTCTCATAATGAGGTCAGTGCAAGGACAAAGCCCCACAAAACATAGACAAATGTAATTTCTTCATGTCATTTGATCTGGTCAGCTCACAGTGTTATGCTCATTAACTAAAGCAGGATTACAGAGGTTGTGTAAATAAAACTTCCTCAGTGGGTTGGTACGGTTTTTCTACCAGAATCCCTGTATACTGTATTACACTAACTCTCCAGGCTGCACAGTGTGAGCCTGAATTTATCACAACGAATGTCTCATAGTGCACATAAAACATTTGGATATTTTTTTTAAAAATAGTTTCATTGTAATCAGTAGAACCCCCTCCAATGATTGGATTGGACGATGGCACTGCACTGCCCTCTGGGATTTGTAGTTGACCTCTCTGTCGGAGGGACATGATGTTTGCGCTGAAGATTCATCCAGGAGTATTTCATGTATGAATGCCTGTTTTGATTATCCAGAATATCATTACTGAGCTCTCTGTAGAAATCCAATCAAGGCAGAATCAAATCAAAGATCAGCAGGCAAAGCTTTAAACCTGTAAAGTCTCAACGTCGAAGCTTGTTCACATTCATTTGTGTCCATCACATCATGTCAATGAAGTCTGGGTTCCCTAAAGGCAGAGTTGGAGACAAAAGGCGAAGCTGAGGAGATGGAAGAAGACAAAGATGAAGGAGTGAGCAGGACGACCCTCGCTGCTGTCGAACACGCTTTTCGAGTAAGTAGTAGTGGTAACCATTGTGGTGGTGTAGGTACTGCTGGTAGGGGTGGTGACGGAGACATTGGTGGGGTTGGCGGAGTTGCCGCTGGTGATATTCAAGGCTGGAGACAAGAGTGTCTCAACCGTCTCAGACAAGAAGGAGTCAAAGGTGCTCAGTCTGGTGAAGGTCATGACTGAGCTTCGTCTTCTCCTGGCAGAGGGGCTCGGAGCTGTTAACACGACCGCCTGGAACCAAGAGCCGTCCTGCTTACACATCAGTGGCCCACCAGAATCACCCTGAACAAACAGACAGGAAAGTTTGTGTTTCAGAGTTTGAGACACTCTGTTTACTAGAAAACCTTGGACCAAGATTATTTTAACTACCTAAAACTAAACGACCAAATTCAACTAGGTGTTAAAAACATTTTAGACAGTTGTAACAACAACAATAACAATAATCAGAATACATTAACTCTAATAAGAAATTTAGGCTTAAAACAAAAATACAAAGGAACTAAATTAAATTAGCCTTAAATCTAATTGGCCCGTAATGAAGACTGAGATTTCAAAGCTGGAAATTCTTACATGTTTATAAAGATTCCAAGCATTGTAAGCCCTGTGGAAATGATGAAACTATCCAAATTCATCACATGTCTCTGATAAGCTAAATCCAAGGTCCAGAATAAACATGTCAGCAGACAGTGTGTTATAAGAAGAAGAATCCAGTCATTTACCTGCTGCAGTGCAAACACGTCTGTACAGATGCTCTCACTCGATGATGAGCTCCCACAGTTTACCACCGAGGTCTGAAACTGCTGCATAACTTCCTCAGCTAACATTATGAAAGATAAGAAAATCCTGATGTTTGACTAAAGAAACTGTAAGTGCAGTGGTCCACATGTGTAATCTGAGAGATGGACTGGTGCAGAGTCTGAGCAGAACTCTGTCAGCCTTCATGTTGCTGACTCACCTCCTCCTCTTCCAGGACTCCAACCGGCCGCCCAGCACACCAAGCCCTCAGCGAAGGTTCTCCCGTTGTCCAAGCAGATGGGCTGGATGTAGTCGGTCAGGGTGGGCTGGGCAGATAGACGGAGGATGGCTATGTTGGTCCCGGTCGTGTTGCTCAGAGTGATATTTGTCACATTCAGCGTCACCTCAAAGGGGTTGGATCCATTTAGCTTCAGACGCCCCAACACGACAGTCCACTCGGACGCTACAGGGGAGCTGTGGGAGGAACGACGCACCCAAACATAATCTTCATCAGCTTCAAACAAGATCTACACCTTTACACTCAACTTCATGGGGCCCAAGTTTTACAAATTTGAACCTGGTGACATTCAGGCCTGGGTCTTATTAAAGAGGTATATATTTAACTAGAAGACCCAGAGAGCTAATCAGTTAATGGTGAAGTTTTTCTCTTTGATTTGATTTGAAAAAAAGTATGAAACACGTCACAGAAAATGTTGCTGACGAACAAACCAATCACAGCCGCAGCGGGCTGAATCGAAGCCTTGCTTTATCTCTATAGAACTGCACATCAGCTTACACTGTAAATGACCTATGGACTAGTTTTAACGCAGAATCAGCTTAAATGCTAACCATGTGTGGGACTGATCAGCTACATGTGTGGAAAGTGTGGAAGTGTGGCACCATCAGGTGATGTGGGCTGGCACTGAGATCAGTTGATCTGCTGGGACTGTGTTCAGTTTCCATTTTTAAAGACTCGCTCATTTCCTTAAAGGGAGCGTTCCATTTTCAGTCTTTTGGGCACAGTTTTCACTGGTGGCTTGATCCACAGTGGAATAAAGTTTGTTTACAAAACTTTGACTCAGTGGAAAGAGAGAGTGTTCAGTCTCAAAAGATCTCCACCATGTTTTTTGACCACCATCGGTGGTTGTTCATCTGCATGTTTATGCTTTTAATTTATTTCTGTACCTTTACGTTAGATTTTTCATGTTGTAATCCAAACAGCGTTGAACAGCTGCAAACTAAACTTTTCTTCATGTTGTCTGTGAAGGTTCTCAGTCATCCAGGTCATCGTAGTCTAAGGAGCTTGGAAAGAAACCCGTCTGGACTTCTTTAAGTTGCTTGAAGACCTCTCATCCGAGAAGCTTCTTCAGTACTAAGGGTCAAATGGTGGAGAGTCCCAGATTCAAATCCTGTGGGAGTGTCCCCCCAAAGAGGGACAACAGGACCCCCCTTCTTCATCTTGGAGCTTGATGGTGATTTGATTCCTGCCAGCCTTTTCCCAGTAAAGGTTTTTAATAGTGATTATCAGAGCCAGCACTACCATTTTGGACGGTAGAAAAAAAAATTTAATTCCACCTGAGCTAATCATCTTGGTATTGGCCTCTTAGATCTTCGCTGTCGAATAGGGAAAATATGTTTCAACATAAAATGTAAATATGTGGTACAACTGGTCTGTGGTACAACTTTTGCTTGTGCTGTTGTTGGTCTGTCAGCCAGCTATGGAGACGAATTCTAGAATACAAAGAGTTGAAGTGAAAGTGAAGGTTTAAAACAATGAATAGTATCCACTGCAGCCGCTGTCTGTACCCTTTATGCTGATTTTTAAAAAAAAAAATCTTTGATGATTTTCTTGTGCCTCTTTTTGTGAACTCAACTGTCTCTTTGTCTCTTCCTGTTCTGGCCCACTTGTCAACTAATCAGCATTTGACTGATGCACAGTGTCATCGATGTCAACTGGACGTGAACACGACTGTGGTGGAGGGAAAGTCATGTCATTTACTCAGTCCCCAGAGGATGAACTGTATCATTGTCTGTCCAAACTTCAACTGACCTTGAGAAGCAGTTGGCGTTGCTCAACACTGAGTCCAAGGCCACCAGAGTCCCACCACACACGTGACTTCCATTCTTCTGTAGGCTCGCCATCCACGGCCATGAACCAGCCACCACTGAGGGTCCCCCCATGTTGCGAGAATTCCTTGGAGCTTGTCCACAGACCAGTGCTGAAAAAATAAACAGAGGAAGACACAAAGAAATTTTAAAAACCTGGACCGCATGAACCCATCAGCTTTAGGTCAGGTAGGTTAGACCAAACCATTTTTTAATAAAGTGTTTTCATGATGGACACTCACAGTGGGGAGTGGTCAAAGGTCGCGTGGTTCTTGTAATGATGGTGGCTCTGTTGGTGGTTGTTGCAGGGACTGTAGTTGTTGTGGTGGGGATTGTGGTTGTAGGTGTGGTGGTCATTGTGGGTGTGGTGGAGGTGGTTGTAGGTGTGGTGGTGGTGGTGATTGTAGGTGTGGTGGTGGTTATGGTTGTAGGTGTGGTGGTGGTTGTAGGTGTGGTGGTGGTGGTGATGGTAGGTGTGGTGGTGGTTATGGTTGTAGGTGTGGTGGTGGTTGTAGGTGTGGTGGTGGTGGTTGTAGGTGTGGTGATGGTTGTAGGTGTGGTGGTGGTGGTTGTAGGTGTGGTGGTGGTTGTAGGTGTGGTGGTGGTGGTTGTAGGTGTGGTGGTGGTTGTTGGAGGGGTGGTGGTTGGCACTGGTGGCAGTCCTGTGCAGTTGACACTGAGGTCACTGTTGGTCCCAGTGGACGTGAACATCATGAAGCCCGGCTGGTTGGAGGAGATCTGGCTGTTGATCCAGGTCTGGTACTGGGATACTCTGGCGTAGACTCCTGGAAGATTCGGCTCAGCACAACCTTCCCCAAAACTGACGATTCCCGCCTGAATCCAGCGACCGTTCTGCTTGCTCACCATTGGACCTCCTGAATCCCCCTTTGAGAGCAGAAAGATTTACTGTTAGCTGAGGAGAAGAAACTGTAGAAGGTGAAAATGTGCCAAACACAGGTAACAACAATCACCTGACAGGAGTCCTTTCCTCCTGCACTTAACCCGGCACAGATCATGTTGTCAGTGATTGTTCCCACTCCATAGTTACAGTTACACTGTCTGTTTCCCACAACAGGAACCTCCACCTCCATCAGGTTTTGTGGAGAAGGAAGAGACACTGAGACGGACAAAAAAATCAAACAAAAATCTGCTCAAAAAGTTCAACTTCTATTGTCATATCTGCTTGTGGAACATATGGGTGGTCAGCATAAGTTTGGTACTAGAATCATCTTGTAGCCACGATTCCTCATGTATCAACCTCATTTTATTATAACCTCATGTTTTAAAAGCCATCCATCCATCCTTCTTCTTCCGCTTTATACCTAAGCAGAGAAGCCCAGACCTCCCTGTCCCCAGCCACCTCCTCTAGCTTGTCTGGGGGGATACCAAGGCATTCCCAGGCCAGCTGAGAGATATAATCTCTCCAGCGTGTCGTGGGTCTGCCCTGGGGCCTCCTCCCTGTGGAACATGCCCGGAACACCTCCCCATGAGGTGCCCAGGAGGCATCCTTGTCAGATGCCCGAACCACCTCAACTGGCTCCTTTCGATGTGGAGAAGCAGTGGGTCTACTCTGAGCCCCTTCCAGATGGCTGAACCTCTCACCCTATCTCTAAGGAAGAGGCCAGCCACCCTTCGGAGGAAGCTCATTTCCAACGCTTGTATCTGCTATCTCGTTCTTTCGGTCGTGACCATAGGTGAGGGTAGGGACGTAGATCGACCGGTAAATTGAGAGTTTTGCTTTTAAGCTCAGCTCATTCTTCACCACAAGGGACTGATGCAGCGAGACCCCCAGATACTTAAACTCCTCCACTTGAGGCAGGAACTCATCTCTGACCCGGCGTGAGCACTCCATCCTTTTCCGGATGAGAACCATGGCCTCAGATTTGGAGGTACTGATCCTCAATTCCGCTGCTTCACACTCAGCTGCAAACCATTCCAGTGCGAGCTGGAGGCCGTTACCCATTGAAGCCAACAGAACCACATATCTGCGGAAAGCAGAGATGAGATTCTGAGGCCACCGAAGTGAAAGCCCTCCGCCACTTGGCTGCACCTAGAAATTCTGTCCATAAAAGTTATGAACAGAATCGGTGGCAAAGGGCAGCCCTGGAGGAGCCCATCACCCACTGGGAACGAGTCCAACTTATTGCCGGATATGCGAACCAAGCTCTTGCAACGGTTGTATAGGGATTGAATGACCCGTAGCAATGGGCCAGACATCCCATACTCCGGCAGCAGCCCCCATAGGACACCCTGAGGGACACAGTCGCCTTCTCCAAGTCCACAAAACACATGTAGACTGGTTGGGCAAACTCCTATGCACCCTCAAGTATCCTTGAGAGGATAAAGAGCTGGTCCAGTGTTCCGTGACCAGGACAAAAACCGCATTACTCTTCCTGTATCCAAGGTTCCAGCACCCCGGCATAAACTTTCCCGGGGAAGCTGAGGAGTGTGATACCCCTGTAGTTGGAACACACCCTCCGGTCCCCCTTCTTAAAAACTGGAACTCCCAACCCAGTCTGCCAGTCCAGGGGTAACCGCCCCTGATCTCCCTCCATGTCTTTCCCTCTGTGGTCCTTGTCCCTAGTCTCTTGTCTCCAGTATCTTTGTGTTTAGTATTAGTTCCTAGTTTTGGTTTGTTTTGGCAAGTTTATTGTTTATGGAGTTTTTTTTTCTGCAACAGCAATAAAGCAGCCTCTATGAGTTTACCCCTCAGTCTGAGTGTCCTGCATTTTGGGTCCTACATCCTGACGGCCACAGCCATTTCATAACATTAACACTACAGAAACATGTATCGGACTGACTTTGTTCAGGAGCAAGCCAGTGGGATAAAACACCTCTAATTTACAGTAATGTGAATCACACATGGTAAAATTATCAAGAAATTATCAAATGCTCTGTGGAAGGGTGTGGTCTGTGGTTCCACTGCATAGGGGATAGTGGGTTCAGGCGGCAGTACCAGGGAGGCTGGCAGACCAACTGGCACCAATGTGGTATTCCATATTTTAGTAAGTGGCTGGAATTAGAGGGGAAAGGCAGAACAGTATGGGCTCAAATTGTGGTCATAAATAAACTGTAGTAATGAGCTCAGTAAAGCGCCAAACCCATCTGTTCTCTGACTGGATTGTTAAATTTGTGATTGACATGACATTGACCAATCAGCTGAAGGGAAGAAAAATTGGGTTAAAATTCGTACTTGTTGAAATCCACACTCAAGCAAGGGCACATAAGTCCAGTTTTTGCTTTGTATCTGTAAACAGACCTCAACAAAAAAATTTGTAACTTGTGTAAATATTTTTTTACAAACACAAATCTTTTTTACACACACACACACACACACACACACACACACACACACACACACACAGACAAACAAACTTCCTGTTTTACTTTGAAGGTATGTGTCTTATGTTAGTGTATTCTGCTTTGCGTCCACGTCTCATCAGCTCTGATTTCTCCCTGGATTCAAGTTTCATTGTGATCTCATTAGTTTCCCCGTTTAGAGTTTTCTTAGTTCCCTGTGTTTACTATCTCCGCTCCTGATTAATCCTGCACTTCTTATAAATAAAGCTCGTTCTCATCACAACCTCTGCCTGCACTTGGGTCCTCACCTCACCTCCACATAGCCTGCCTTGCCAGCCAGGACAATTTATAGATGCATGAACATAAAAATGTCAATGACCAACATGGAGAAATGTTTCATGAAGACATTGCAAACAAGGAGAAATGCGACAAGGCAAAGTGGAGCCTGGCAGAGTTGGAAGACTTTTGTTGAAGACTGGTACACAACTCACCACACAATGATCTGCTGCATATCATTTCTAGGTTGCTTACATTTGAATAAAAATTGTAGTCAGTAAAGAGGAAAAACTTGAAAAGAGATGGGCAGTGCTACCTGGCAATAAAAAGATAAGACAAGCAAGCTTGCAGCTGTTTCTGCATAAGTAAGACTTAACATCTGCAAAGAGAAAATCAAGATCATGAAAATAAATATAGCTGTCTCAGAAGTGGTAACACAGACTTGGATTCCTTCCCTTACATTGGGAGTGTCATTAAAAGTTGGGAGAACAGACAAAGCAAAAGCATGCCTTCTTACAGCTGAAGAACATCTGGAACCACAGAATACAACATCACCTCTCTGAACGAGAGGCTGGCCAAAGAATTTATGGCAACAAGCTGCCTGAAAAGATACCAAGACGTTGAGATACAGATGGCATCAGACTGTTTGTTCTAGCAATTATTTTCTATTGAAGGCCCATTTCAAATTTCAAAATGAAACATTTTAAAAATAACATGTTTGCAGTCATCAGAATCTCTTTAGCTCACAGAAGAAGAATTGTATTGCTCTAAATATTTCTGAGACAGCAGTCTTATTTCCTGCATTATAATCAACTTTACTCTAAAACCAATCAGGTGTCTTTATGACCCACCTCCCTCTCCAATGTTGCCCCAGCCGGTAACCCAGCTGTTAACACCGCTGTAGAAGGTGCTGTCTGAAGACGCCAGGCAGACGGGAGAAATGTAGTTGTTGAATGTCACAGATGACGAGAGCTGCAGGAGGCAGATGTCGTTGTCAAACGTCTCAGAGTTGTAGTTTGGATGTTTGATGATCTGTGTTACTGTCCGGGACACTGCATTGGGATTAGATCCCTGTAGACTCTGACGGCCCAGATTCACAGTCAGACCAGTTGCAGTAATGCTAGGATCAGGAAACAAAACGGTGCATAGTTATTCTGATTGTTAAAATGAAATGACATCTTTGACTTTTTACCCTGTTAGCTATTTATCGTGTTACACCCCTGGTCCCTGGAGCTTTCGTAATGTCTTTATTCCACTAAATCATGTTCAGTGTGCAGCTTCACCCAAATTACTCACGTTTGACAGCAGTGAGCAGCAGTCAGCACCCACTGACTGTTAATGAGGGATCCTCCACAGAAGTGGGACCCAGATCTTTGCAGACTGACCTGCCAGGGCCAGCTGCCAACAGGGGCCACCTGTCCTCCTACAATCCTGGTGTTGAGCTTTGGCTTACCACAAACTGAAGACAGACATGAAAACACAGAGTGAGCATTACTGTATGAGCTGTAAACTCTCAGCATTACAAACTGCTGAGTGAGGACACAGTGATCCTGGGAGTCTACAGTTCACTCACAAACTAATATTCATATGAAACTAAAGATTTATTACACATAAAAGTAAATCATTACACAAATAAACTTTATCTTACCATCCAGCTGTGACTCAGACTCTGAAACACAGAAAACAATAGTGGGAAAATTGACTAGCTGTGGTTAGCTGAAGGCATCCAGCAGAGAGTCAGTCCCCACAGACTCCCATATTAAAACGTTACAGCAGAAATAAAAATGTTTACAGCCTGATATACAAACTGTTTTAGTCTCTTAGATACTTTCCTCCTTCATAACACCTGTACAGGGGAGGATATTTTTATAACTCACCTGTTTAAATTGTATTAAGGCATAGGGTTTGCATTAGCAGGGGCGTGGCCTCTTTGACTGACAGGTGGATGGGGACACAGGTAGCTATAGCTGCTGTCTGCTAGGCTTTACGTGAACTGTACCCTGGGGCTTCGGACAGGGTAGTCTCAAATCATTGGCTGTCTACATCCAGCTCTTATATACAGTCCATGGACTGAAAACTGATCATCTAAATGTGTGTGTGCATCAGACTCAGAGGGGGGAGGGGTTAACTGTGTGACTCAGCCTCATGTTTGTCTCACAGACGGAAATCATGCTGAAAAATACTGTGCACACAGTGGATGTTGTTCTACTAATACCACTACTACATTACTGCAGAGACTGACAGTGTTATGTCCATTCATCCATCTCAGGGTCAGAGGACAGTAATATATGACACAGAAATTTAAAGAAACACGCCACTGACTTTAGTTTAAAGGTTCACTTTCAAACACGAGACAAACTGATGCACATGGCAAGATATTTACATTGTTTTAATCAAAATATAGTTTTCCAAAGGTAGGTGTCCAACATCACCTCAGCTGCAGTAATTATTCTCATGTGTCCCATGAGTGGATAAATATTACTAATGATACCAATGCATTACTAAAATTTATCCATAAGTCATGAGAACCTTAACTTCACCGTGTCTGCCATGAACATGTCTTCACATTCTTGCTGTGGTATTTTAAAGTTATGTTTACTGAAGCCTACATAATTGTACCAAATAAAGTGACTTCTTACATTCATGTGCAACAGAAGCATTAGAAATATCCTGTCTCAGAGTGACGCTGAAAAACTAGTTCATGCATTTATTACTTCAAGGCTGGACTACTGTAATTCATTATTATCAGGATGTCCTAAAAACTCCTGCTCCTTAGATACAATGTCTTGAATAATCAGGCCCCATCTTATCTTAACTTTTCAGCCTTCAGCTAATCCAAAATGCTGCAGCAAGAGTCCTGACAGGGACTAGAAAGAGAGAGCAGATTTCTCCTGTATTGGTTTCCCTTCATTGGCTCCCTGTTACACCCAGAATCGAATTAATCAGGCCCATCTTATCTTAATGACCTTGTAGTACCATATCACCCTATTAGAGCACTTCGCTCTCACACTGCAGGCTTACTTGTTGTTCCTAGAGTATTTAAAAGTAGAATGGGAGGCAGAGCCTTCAGTTTTCAGGCCCCTCTTCTGTGGAACCAGCTTCCAGTTTGGATTCGGGAGACAGACACTATCTCTACTTTCAAGATTAGGCTTCAAACTTTCCTTTTTGCTAAAGCATATAGTTAGGGCTGGACCAGGTGATCTTAGTTACACCGCAGGGCCAAGGTTTAAGATTTTGATGATTTGATGACACATAAAGAAAATTGAATTCAGTCAAATTTTGTTATCACCAGCAAAAGCAACTGCTGAATATCCAACTCATAACATATTTGTAACGCCGTTAGGTGTCTTATAGCAGTGCAAAAGGTACCTTTCCACATCCTCATGAAACACTCTGGTTTCTCAATTGAATCGAATAGAAGACACGCTTAGAGAAGAGGCTCCAGTCGTCCATTCCAGCCCCAGCCCTAACCTTAACCATAACCTGAACCCTATCACAAAGTGTTTTCCAAAGTGATTCATGATCAAAAGTACATAATGCTTTGTAGTGATGGGAATTCCGGTTATTTTTAGAGCGCCGGCTCTTTCAGCTGTTCAGCTTGTTTTGTTGCTTTAATTAATGTATTATCAACAACAATATAAAATTATGCACAAAAGAAATTACTAATGAAAAAAAACCTTGGTTTTATTTTTATGTTTACAAATAAATATATACGGTGGCCCTTAGAGACAAAGCACGTACAAACTCCAAAACACATTTCTAGCGTTAACTGAACTTCCAAAACAGAGCTACCTAGATCACTTAAATTACACAGTTGAAAGCATGCATGTATTGTTTGTGAATTTATACACAAACACATTTAAAAAAAAAAAAAGTTCATGTACCTGTTACTACCAAACACCAAATCTGGTCGTTTGTACTTCCTGGCTTGTGTAGACACTAGGTAGCAAAAGCTCAACAGTGGGCCTAGCACCCTGGAGCACTTCTGTTGTGTTTGTATGTGCTTTATCTCTAGGTCACCGTAAATATACTTTTATTTATTCACTCCACGTAAAATGTAATAAATAAACTATAAAATACAAAAAACAACCCTTTACATTTCAACTTTTAAATATTTAAATTTTCAGCTTTTTCCTTTTAAATAAATTTAATGCACAAAACACTGCAAACCACAACACAATAAAATATAAATTAAAACATGCAAAACAAAAAGAGGATGCACATTCTCTGTCTTATAGACCTGGAGTGATTATTTGGGAGAGTGTTTTCCTGCTTGGAATTGCATACATAGGATTCACTGCATGAATAAACTTTCTGAATCCTTTATCATCTGCAACTGAAAACAGTTGTGGATGATTACTATACCTTTCTAATGTGACGATGTTGTCCCTCGCTCTCTTTCTCTCTCTCTCCCTCCCGCTCTGTTCCTGTGCTACTGTGAGTGTAACTACCGCCCCTCCCCCCTCTGCCCAGCGCAAAGCACAAGGCTCGCGTGCGGAGTGAAGCAGAAAAAAGTGCGAGAGAGAGGGTGAGAGAAAGAAAAAAAACCCCAGCCGGCTCACGTCGTTCACTTCAAAGAACCGGCTCTAAGACCCGTTTCGTTCACGACCGACACATCACTAATGCTTTGTTAGGTTCATTTTCATGCCACCCGCTCTCATGCCTCCCAACACATAACATACGGATGATTTGTCACGGCCGTCGGTATGTTGCTTGCTGGGATGGGAATGTGTTGGAATGTACAATCTACAAAGGACTGTGAGCCACATATTTACACTGTAATACCTGTTGTAAGTCCTAAGTGTTGACGAATACCACTCATATTAGAAAATATGGCGAAGTAACCAAAAAGAAACTTAAATGAAAATAAAAAGGAAAACTGAATCAAAATCAATACAAAATACAGCAGCTCTAATAACTCTGATCTAGATGGTGGTTAATGGAGAGCAGTTCAGCCTCTCAGCTGCGTCCCAAACCAAACAGATCATTACATTAATCCATGTTTTAGCCCTCATAACCAAGATAAAGCTGAACCTAAAATAGTCAGTCCTAGTGGTAGTTATGGTGTCCAGTGGAAGGTGACACAGGCCAGCTTAGCTTGTAGACTTCGACTTTGTAGAGTTTGTCTCTGTTTCAGGTATTCAGAGGGAAAAGTTTTTATTTCAATGTGCAGTTATTGCTAGTTATTGTGACTTTGGGAGATTTTATTCCACTTTTCCATTTTTCCAATGCCTTTCTTAATTTGATTATTTTCCCTTCTGAATGTCCACCCAGTGCGATATTCTCTCCTGCTTCTAAAAGTGAATTTTTAAATTCCAGGATTTCCTGCAGTGTCACTTTAAAGTGAAGCAATGTGCTCCTGAGTGTTTTCGCCCTCTGAGTTGTACCTGATGCAGGTGTGTGCAGAGAGCTCTTACCTTGGGTCAGGAGCATCAGCCCAGCAGCCAAACACATCACTTTGTAGAAAGCCATCGCTGTAAGATCCATACCTCCAGACCTGCTGAGGCATAAATAACCTTCCTCTCTCCTCCTCCTCCTCCTCCTCTCTGTCTGTCTGCATTAAACACACCTCTCTCTGACACCTGTCTGACGACACACGACACAACATCTCACTGCAGCTCACCTGATCCAGGAATTTCAGCTTTCAGGCAGCAATGTTGAACATTTTTATTAATCCTTTCCAGCAGTCCTGTCTATGTCCTTCTGCTCCCTGACTCCCACTTTTTCTTTGCTAACCTCTTCCTCTGAATGCTTTCCTGTACTTCCTCATTCCAACACCAAGTCTTCTTCAGTACAGCAAACACCTTCTTGGATGTTTCCCTCAGCACTTTCCCAGCTATCTGGTAACTTTTTCTTTCCACCCAGAGCTCTTTATCTCTTATTTTAGCTGCTTCCTCTTCTTTATGTCTAAAGTCTTCCTACTGACTGCCATCGAATTCTCCCCTGAGACCACTGTGCAGTCTCATATCTCAGATTGCAGGTTCTACAGAAGACATACTTTTATCACCCAGCAACATCAGTTCATTTATTTATTTTCTTTATGTCAAACACAAAATGTAACAAAAAACAACAAATATTTTGGTGATCGTTAAAAGATTCTGTTCCACCTATTCATCCATTATGTTCCACCATCCAAAGTCAGGTTGTTTCTGTCATCAGTATGATAAATCCACTTCTTTCATATGATTTGAATCAGGTTTTTGTGAATGAATGAGCTAGATACACAAGATGAAGATACACAACACATCTATTCTGTGAAGGAAACAGATTCATTTCATATTTATCTGCAGTGACAGCGGGACTGACACAATAGGAAGTGCCAACAAAGAGCCTGCCCAGGAATAAACCAGTCAGACTGCTCCAGGTTTCCCCGAATGAACAAATGAACTGAGTTCACTGCCAGTTATATCACGTGAAAGTGTAGTCTTCTGCTTCTCAGTGATAGCTCCAGCTCCAGTTTTCTTTATTTTGTAGAGGTGGCATGGGGAGACTGAGGGCAATATTAAACTTACTCTGCACATGCTCAGTAGGAGTGCAGTTACTTCCCTTTTGCAGACGAGAACAAAACTGATTTTCTCAGAAGGAAATGAAGAAGACACCTTTGAGTCACAAAGACAATAGAGATTTTTGATATTTTCTATGGTTACACTATATAAATAATAAGTAACTGGTCTAATTAGGTTTAGCTGTGATTACGTCACAGTGACGCGACGAAGGCTGTCCAAATTCATCGACCCCTCTGAATGCGGCCGACAAATGCGTCCTCCTTTTCCCCGGATTTGAAGGATGGGTCGGGTGTCCTTCGTGGCCCACCATATCCCAGAATTCAAAGCGCGGCCCAGCCAAACTCCAGTTTCCAACAATGGCGGCAGCTACTAAGTTTTAATATTACTCTTATTACTTTTTCTGGGTCACAAAATAAACTTTTAACATATTTTCAGGCGAGAATGTAGCTGCGTAAACTTCAAATATCTGCTCGGTTTATCAAAACATCACATATTTGCAAAAGTGCTGCGACGTTTTTGGAGACGTCTGTTACCCACCAGCTTGATAGCTAGCCGAGAGCTCGAGGGTCACTAGAGCCGGCAAGAACGGAAAACTTCCGGCTTCATCGTTTTCAGACCCTGGCGGTCTTCTGCTAGTCAGGTTAAACGTGATATATAAGTCACTTAGATAACTTTAAAATGTTATTGTTTGGCTTTTTTATTGTTTTGGCTTGCTTTATTTGTTCGTGAGTAAATCAGTGTGGCTGAGATTAAAGTTATTAGATTAGATTAGATAAAATAAACTGTTATTAATCCCTCGGGTGGGTTTCTCCGGGAGTTTCACACAGCTGAATAAATCGTCAAACAGAAAACTGATTAAACGGAAGTGTGAGACAGTCGAGAGTTTACACCAGTGTACTTTTATATTTTAGATAGCAAGGAGCAGACGGCCGAGTTTATTAAACTCCACCGACACAGCGGTGACGCAAATCTGAAGGCTAGACCGTCCAATTTCACAGCTGTTTACTTCCGGTTTACCCGACCTTCTGAGGACCCGGCCCACGTAGACCGCGAAGGCCGGGTGCTCAGGAGGATGCAGCCCATGAATTTGGACACGACCTTTTGTGTGTGTTTATCTCTGTTCTTTGTCGGAGCATCTGTTTGTCATGCCCTGTGTTACCACAGCCCTCAGACTACTCGCGTTTCAGGTTTAGTTTCTTGTTTCTTAGTTTTCCCAGTTTAGGTATTCCTTAGTTTCTGTTCATGCCACCCCTGCTTCTGTTTGTGACCCCTCACTTGTAAATACACTCTCTCGAGGTAACCAGTGCCAGCTCTTGGGTCCACTTCTCTCTCTCTCGCCGCATGATTTGCCTCTGCAAATTGTGACACCTTTAGTTTTCAGTACTGGTGTGTGTAACATATATTGTGTTCATATTACCTCTGTTTTGCTAATCTCAAGCAGATTTGGCATAGCTACATCTTACTAATTAGCCTTAACAGTGTAATGATTCATAATGTGGGTTCAAACCCAATTTTTTCCTCCTTTATACTGTAATCTTTTTAGGTGTAACTGATAATATCAATACAGTTCAGCTGATCCAGGGTGGTGGCATTGTGCTTGCTGGTGTGGATTACTGGAACACTGGATGGAACTGAGACACCTGTGATTTTCCTCCTCTTTATAAATACAAACCATCAGAAGCCCTTTGATTAAACAGCTGATTTAACTTGTTTTGGAAAAAAATACCCTGCTCTATGACCTCATGATTCTTCGTGATTCAAGACTGAACATCTACCCTGCAAATGTGTGTGTGTGTGTGTGTGTGTGTGTGTGTGTGTGTGTGTGTTTTGGGGTGGGTGGGGGATTTAAAAAAATGGTTTTCATGAAATACTGTAATGGTAACATTATGTGAACATTTTATTTCTGAAAGCAAATAGCAAGCTCGATCTGCCAGTAAATGATAACAAGAAGAACAGGGAACAGGTATGTTTACAGGCATGCAGAAGTGCAGGTTCATGTTTGTAGTGCCAGGAATGGACCTGAACTCAGTAAGAAAAACTTCCACTGGTTGAAGGAGATGATAGATGATAAACAAAGAGGCCAAAATAGATCTTATGACACTTTTTTGTAAATAAGCAGGTTATTAAAGACTTGAATCCAGAGGAAGTGAAGAGCCTGCACATGCTCAGTTTGAGACACCAGAAACACACAGGAATTTTATCGAGACAGAAAAATTACAACAATGTGACACCAATAAACAAGGAAACAAAAAAAAAACATGAGCAGAGACTCCACCCTTTCTTTGCAAACCAGAACATTGCCATCACTGTCATTCTTAGTAAGAATAAACTTAATAAGCATATTTTCTTTAATATTTTTCAGGTATTGGTGAGGTAGAGTAGTCTTTTTTCAGTTCGATTTTATTTAAAAAGCGCCAAATCACAACAACAGTAACATCAAGCACTTGGCAACAATGGGAAGGAAAAACTCAATCTTAACAGAAAGAAACCTCCAGCACACCCAGGCTCAGTCAGCCAGAAATGACTGGCTGGGGGTGAGGGGAAAAAGACAGGACAAAGACACACGGTGGAAGGGAGCCAGAGATGAATAATAACTAATAGTTAAATGCAGAAAGGTGTGTAGACACAGAGTGAGTGAAAAATTCACCACATGGTGCCTTAGTTGATTCGGTATCAATTAATTGACCCCCTCTCCATATGAAAAATGGGGGCCAGCCCAGGTGGCCAAGGTGTACCTAATGAAGAGGCCAGTGAAGCGAGTGTAAGTCATCCCCTAGTTAAAATGCCAGTTACTCAATTATTGTTCAGAAGGTTGTTTTGAATTGTAGATGAGTGTGTAGACTACACAAACGATAAAACAACATTACCCTGAAAGATTTTTGTGAGTTATTGGTTTCAGTGCTATCAAACTCCACCTTGAAAGATGCAGCGATGTGTTCCCCCGAGTAAGAGACGCTTTTTGTCTTTTCTCTGAGAATTCCTGTTCTTTCTCATCTTTCATTGATCTTCTTAAAATCAAAATTAGAATTAAAATTAAAATTTTAACATCTGCAGGAAGCTCCTGAGGATGTTTTACCAGTCGGTGGTTGCAGGTGTACTTTTCTATGCTGTGGTGTGCTGCGGGAGCAGCACAGCAAAGAAGGACTCGTGCAGGCTGGAAAAACTGATCAGGAAGGCTGGTTCTGTGCCTCTTCACTGTGCCATACTTTTTGTTAATAACCAACGGTGTGATAGACTTCAGTACTTGAAATGTGCAATTTCCTTGTATTCATATACCTATTTATTCTATTTATCCCTTTTGTATATTTTATTTATATATGTCTCTGTATTTATATATGTGTATATATGGTATTCTGCTCACATTCTGTAACTTCTGTCGGTGCTGTGCTATTTGGAAACCGGATTTCCCAGAGGAACCCACCTGAGGGATAAATAAAGTTCTATCTTATCTTATCTTATCTAAAAAAAGTTTTTCCTAATTTTTAACCACAATCAGATTTTGCATCATAAATCATCATCATAATCTGTCAGATTTGTACCACACAAAACAAATTTCATAACAAAATAATCGGTTTTAACAAAGCTGTGGACAAACGGCGAGTCGAAGCTGGACGGTTTTCGCGCTCGCCTTTTTTGTCCCTGGTGGGCTCCCCTCTGTCTCCATGGTAACGCAGCCGCCGCCATAGCGCGAGCGTTGTCTTGTTTTTGAGCAGTAGCAGCGCGGCGGGTCCAGAGAAACTGCTTTCTTCCACATTTAACGATAAAACCTGACAAATGTGAGTTCACCGAAACTCTCCGCGCTCATGTTTGTTACCGAGAGCACCGTGAACGCGCAGGAGGAGCTTCCGGTCGTTTGTTTCGTTGTAAAACGTCTGTAACGTTTCAGGCTTTTAAATGGTTTTATGAACGGCAGCATCTTCAGTTTAACAGGTAACTGCAGTTAAACTATAATTGCCCAAAATGATTCATCAGGAATAACAACGTTTCAGCGCGAACGATACAAAACGAGCTAAAGATGACAGAATAAGGTGAAATAAATAAATACATTAAATAAGTATTGTAAACAAGGAACCAGCCAGAATCCTTTAGAGGGAAACAAAAGAAAAGTAAATGAGATAGAATCAGAATAACAGACAGGGACATCACTCAAAGCTCAGAAACGGCCAGACGTTAATAACAGCGTCAGACTTCCTTCCATTGAATTGGTTTCTGAAGCACTCCAGATTGGTAAAGAGCACTGAGGACAAACCTGGAGCTGATGGGCGTGGCTGTAGGCGGAGACCCGATTTTAACAGGTGGAGAGGTTTAGGAGGAAAAGCTACAGAAACCTCAGACCTCTGAGATAATCCTGTGTGGTTGTAGTGCGCTGGCTCTCTGAGTGAGGGTGGCTCCGGCAGCACCCTCGTGTCCACAAACGTAGAAGAGCTGAGCGCAGGTTTCTGAAATGCTTGTGGACGAGCCGCGGTGCTTCTGGCAGCTGATTTTCTCTGAAACAGAAGATAACGCAAAGTTTTTCCTGTGTGGTGGTGAAACTTTAAGTCTCCGTGTTTTCCTCAGACACTCCCGAGGCTCCTCTGACTTCAGAAAAACACAATGCTGGTGAGGAACCTTAATCCATTACTTTTTGTCAGAGGACGGCAGGTGTGACGCCTCTTCAGCTCGACTGTCACGTGTTTGATGTGCAGTTGGTCTTCTTCTTCAGGTGTTGCCTGTTTGGAGGCTTGCAATCCCTCTGCCTGCAGTGCTGATGATCACTGTGAGCCTGTACATGATCCTCCTAGGGATTGGGCTCTGGATCCGATACTGCCTCAAGGTTGGTGCTGCTCTTGGCCCGGTTCATGCTTCTTACAGACCAGAAAACTAAGAAATGATTCCCTGTGAGGTACTTACCTGTGGTTTGACCCTTGCAGGGACCCGTCTTTGCTCTATGGGCTGTTTTTTACCCACTGTGCTGTCAGCTTTGAACTTGTAATAAAATTCTCTGCTGGATTCATGCAGGTATAGGAAAATATACATGAAACGTTTATATTGTAAACCTGGCAGTTATCATTTTACAGCTTATGAACACTTTTATATCTCAGTAGTTCTCAGAAACCTGCCTGTGTCTGCTTGAGGTGCAGTAGTTAACCCTGTGGGTTTATTCAGGTTGTGGCTGTGCAGGCAGTCATGCACTTTTACTGTTCCCCTGATTCTGAGAGATGCAGTTTGTAAAGTGTAACGCAGACGACTGGACTCTGGAGAAGATCGGCCGACCCAGCTGTGGAAGGGTTATTTATTCAGCATTTAAAGAAGTTTGTATTTGAGGTTACAGCGTGATGTCTGGGGTCTAGCAGGATTCTGACTGAGGTCATGTGACTGATTTTTGCATTTCTGTGTGCCTTTAAGGACTACTGTTCTTTAGAGTGCAGTGAATGCTGTGCAGGCCTCTCTGTGTGCGAGCAGTGCATCAGACTGGGTGAAATGTGCGACTGCCGCCTGCCGGCTGTGGGACCGTTCCTGGCTGAATCGTGCTCTCCGGCTTCTGTAAGTAAACCAGCAGCACTGGCGGTCACACGAGCTCCGGCACAGAAACCATCAGCTCACGTTTGGAAAGACTCTCCTCAATATTGGTGTAAAATGTGATAAAACACTCAGACACATTCAAAGAATGATGCTGATGAGGTGGGCAGAAGGTTAATTTTAGAATGAATAATTATATAAAATAAATCAATGATAGTCATTAGAAGACACAGAGAGCGATTAAAAACTGTGACATAAATAAAACGAAGCCTCACTGTTCCTGTAGTGGTCACATCTGGTGCCACTACCCCTAAACCAAAGGAGATTACTGGAGACAAACCAGCAACCCTTCACTTTCTCAAACCAATTTGGAGGCACTAATCCTGGTGATCTCAGATGTTATCAGTAATGACATGGTGTATTGATAATGTCTGTGAACTGGGAAGCCAGTGACCCCATTCACAGTGAGGTGAACATTTTTCTGCAGAGCTGTGTGTCAGCTGTCGCCAGAAAGGAAAGGTTCCTCAGAGGGTGCTGGACCGCCCCACCATGACTGACAAAGGTTTGCAGATCATGTAAATGTTAAACAACACTGCGTTTTTCATATTGTGCTGCAACCCACAAAGAATTTGAATCAGCAAACTGTTAAACCCACAGCTGACCTCTGAACTCTGTGCTGCTGTAGAAAAAGCTGCTTCTTGTTGTTGCCTTATGTAAAGAAAGTAAGCGTATATATGATCAAGATTGTCAGCTGTGTCAGCTGATCAAAGTGTATATGTATATGTATTGCGAAATAACTTTTTCTCGATAGAAAGATGAAACTATTGCGATAGACCTCATCTCGCTCTCTTCCTGTCTTAAAAAAAAAGAAAGCACAGCCAATCCAAATTAAGTAGCACAGAGCCGAACCAATCACAGCCGCAGCGTCACATCACGTGACTTGTTACGTACAGCACAAGTGCCAAGCCGCACATGTGTATTTGTTTGGGAAGCAGCCAGCCGCCGTGCCGGCCGGGTAATGGAGAAAATGAGTTTGCCCACTAGAGAAAAATCAACCGAGAGCTTGGGTGACCAGGCTGCCGAAGAGAACACAGATGACGGTTCCAATGCCAGAGAAGTTCCGTAGACTGAAAGCGCTAATTCGTCATCGAAAACACCCAGGAGAATCCCTGCGAAGCAACAACAGTCAATTGAGTCGGCTTTCTCCAGCGTCTTACCATATGACAAAAAAGCTAAGAGACATAGCGACATAACGAATGCCATAGCCTACCGTCATGCTAAAGACATGCTACCAATAAACACGGTTGAAAATGAAGGATTCAAGCAGCTAATTGAGGCAATGGCTAAGCTATAGAACAAGGACAGATTGAGAATTTCTTTTTAGTTCTCAGTTTATTTGATATTGACAAAAGTTAGTCAATTTTGTCTGTTCTTCTGTAAAACAAACTAAGATTTATTTTTAGAATTAAAATTTTGTTTCTAAGTGGAATTGACAATTTAGTAGTCTGTTTTGTTTGTTCTATTTTGAAACTTAAACGCTTTAGCCTTTTGTGTAGTTTGCAATATTTGCCTTTATTTATCTGAAACTGAAGCCTCATGTTCCTTAAGTACATCTGCCCTGTTGAACTTATTATGGGAGATAAATATTTAAATCAAAACAAGCTGCTGATTATTTCACATTTTACTTGTGAGCAACGGCACATTTAAATCTTACAAATATAGTTATTTGGCTTATATCGTGATATATATCGTTATCGCCTGAAATAAAAAAAAAATGTCGTGATATGAAAAAATCTTATGTCGCCCAGCTCTAGTTTGCATTAATAAAATCAGGAGGTAAGAACCACCACACGCCTCATGATCTAAGTGTTATTGTCAAGGGTATAATAGTAATAACTTAAAATAATGAATGTGTGTGTGTGGGTAAAACAGCTTCCTGGCTGCAGGAGAAGTTCACCTGCTGGGACAGGTGAAGCTACACAAGCGTGCTTGTTGGTTTCTGCGGGTTCTTCAGGACACAGCAGGTGCTGCCGTTAAATCCTCGCCCAGAAAGTTAGTCTCCTGTCTGAGCTGCTGTGTTTTTCTTTCCTACAGTGCTCCAGGTGGGACTGTGCCTGTACCTGCCAGGTTCCTGACTGCGACACCTGCAACTGTTTATGCTTCGAGATCAGGATGAAGTAGGAGACGAGGATGGAAGTGCTCATCCACCGAACTAATTTTATACTTGTTATAGCATTTACAGCGGAGATGGAGGTGGCTGCACACAGAACCGGCCTTACACCTTCTCTTCTGAGTCATTCACTGACTTTTTCTCTTTGACTCTTTGAGACTGAACATTTTTCTTTCATTGCCAGAGAATGGGTTGCCTTGCCGCTGATAGGCTAACCGGTAGCTGTGTGCTGATATATTTCTTCTGTAAATGTGGCTCAATAATCACTATGGTTGGCTGGCCTTTTCTACAACATCACACTGCTGCTCTATACACTAATTTCCGCTAATTTAAGAGACTACCCACCACCACTATCACATATCCTCTAGGTTTACTATAATTACTGCCTTTGGACCATCTGTGTGTTCATCTGAGTAGCTGCATCGATCTTACTCGGATCACACGGAGCTGACTGAATGTGCAGGTTTTCGCTTCCTTCCTGATCAGGGTCCGCCCTTGGTGGATTGTGATAATGTCGACTGTAGGTCTCTAAAACGGTGCCATTATCCCCCAGCAGTGGGTCTTGGATTAAAAGCATCAACGCCAAAAGAGACCTTGTGCCTTTTGAAATGGCCTGAGGTCACGCCGAGCTGATGTCTGTTTTGCTGAAAGTACCTTCAGTACCTTGTTTTTAATGAATGCTTTATTAAACCCGCATTTACACCACAGAAGCTTCTTCTTGTTTTATCTCCTCCCACTAAAACCTGCATCCTCAGGAGGTAGCTGCAAAGTTACAGCTGAGTTTGCACACAGTGCCATATGTACATGAGCATGTTCAGGGATTGTACTCCTGTTTATGTTTCCAGGACAGTACTGCAAACAGGAAGGATTTCCACGTCATCTCAAAGCAAAAAAACAGACACATTTTGTGTTTACCCCACAATTTTTTATTCTTTCATCCCTTATATCAAACATTTGTTTTCCACATGTACATTCTTTATGTAATTTTATCTCTTTAGCTGATGTTTGCTGACGTTTGCTCACTAAGGCGGGATGAATGTAGTTGACCTTGATCCTGGAGCTGGACCTGGAGCTGGATATTATTCTGTTAATACTGCAGTGCACTCTGGGATTTGTAGTCAACCTCTCCATCAGGTGGTCCAGATGTTTGTGCTGATGATTCGTCCAGTAGAATGTGGGATTTGATCCTCCACAGCTTCACCACTGAGCTTTCTTTAGATAACCGGTTAAGAATCAAGTCAAATTTTTCCAGGCACAGCTTTAAGCCTGAAAGTCTCAAAGTCGAGGCTTGTTCACATTCATTTGTGTCCGCGACATCATGTAAATCAGGTCAGACTCTCTACAGGAAGAGTTGGAGACAAAGGGTGAGGCTGAGGAGGTTGAAGATGGCAAATATGAAGGCCTGACCCGGACGACCCCCGCTGGTGTCAAACACACTATTTGAGTCATTTGTGGTGGTGGCCATAGTGGTGGTATAGGTGCTGCTGGTAGTGGTAGTGATGGGGGCATTCGTGGGGGTGGCGGTGGTGTTCAAGGCTGGAGACAAGCGTGTCTCGAGCTTCTCAGGAAGGAAGTCAAAGGAGCTCACTCTGGTGAAGGTCATAACTGGAGCTTCTCGTCTTCTCCTGGCAGAGGGGCTTAGAGCTGTTAACACGACCGCCTGGAACCAAGAGCCGTCCTGCTTACACATCAGCGGACCCCCAGAATCACCCTGAACAAAGAGACAGGAAGGTTCAAATTTAAAATTCTGAATTATTTAGGTGCCATGCTGTTCCCTGGCCTGTTCCCTCTAATAAAAAAGGCTTAAAAATAACACAAAATACAGAAGCTGTTGTTATAGAAAATCTTGAATAATACTGCAACCACCAGGCGAGCATGTCTTTTGAAGTGAGGTTTATTAAAAAACAAAGGCCAACGGGCCAACAAAATTAACATGCCAGAGGGGAGCTGCTTTCTGTAAATCAGAAATTAACCAAAATTTGACCAACAGGTCAAAATTAGCAAGAGGGGAGAAGAAAATAAAACATTCTATCCATTCGACTAGCCAAACTGGCAACAATTGACCAACCGGTCAGAATGAGATTTTTAGCTATGCCACCTTTTTCCTGCGTGCTGGGTTTGTGGGGGGGGGTGTCACTGGTACAAGCCGTGTGCACACCTGTGTGGATCAGCGCGCTTGTATTCAAAAGGTTTCCCCATGTAATGATCTGCTACAGGATGTAGAGAGCCACAGCCCCGTCCCCCAGGGCATGAAGCAGGCATGGAGGAGATCCAGGCTCCAGACATCCAGAGGCTCCAGAGTGCGAGAGCCCAAGGAGGACCACCGGAGGGGCATCCGTGCCACCCTCCTGGGAAGAGCTGAGGAGCGCCCCAGATGAGGGGTCACGCAATAGCCACGGAGCAGAAGCCACAGGGGGCTGCACTGGCATGCCCGCCGGCTCTGCTGGCAGCCAGCTGTGCCAGAGTGGACCGAGCCGCAGGCCCAGAGGCCGGAGGCGCGAGTGCCCCTATGTAGAGGTAGAGGTAGAGGCCTGACCGAGCAACAGGCGCCAGGCCCCGCCATGTAGTCACCGGGAGTGAGCTGGTACATACCTGAGCGCCCAGCCCCGGACACCAAGAACCACCAACGCACCGACCCCTGAGGGCATCAGTTACCGGCAGGGAGTGTGGTGAGGGGAGATAGGCCTCCAAGACCCCAAACCTCCCTCCTCTCGCTCATGTGTAGTGTTGCTGCGTGTTGTTCTAAGTTGTCCAGACACCCTAAGCCCGTCCCAACCTCCACATCAACCACAATGGCGAAGGCGGGACCAAACCACGACCCCCCAGCCCCGCTAGGTGATGGAGCCGATCAAAGGAGCCCAGAGGGATTGATCTAATGTGGTGGCAGAGGCTGTCTCGAGACTAATGTGATCTATTAGATGGTTTCTATATTGGCTAGAATTAAGATTATTTTTATTTTTCCAGTTCATGAGGACCGTTTTCTTGGCTATGCATAGGGCAGTAAACACCATGTGGACTGTATTAGTTTCTGTAGTGACCTCATCCAATTTGCCCAACAAACACACTAAAGGGGAGGTTGGAATTTTACATTTCAGACACTTCGATAAGTCTTCACATATTTCGCGCCAAAACTTCTGAACTGCTGGACAGAACCAAAGAGCGTGGATGTAATTGTCTGGTGTATTGCCTTGACAGTGTGAGCAGTTGTTAGAAGACGTAGAGCCCATTTGGAACATCCGATGACCTGTATAGTGCACTCTATGTAGTATTTTGTATTGCATTAATTGCAGACTGGGATTTCTAATCAATTTAAAGGTTTGTAAGCATATCTGAGACCAGAATTTTTGTCTAAGCCGACTGACAAATCTGCTTCCCACTTTGCAATAGGAAGGGATATTGATTCATCTATTTTAGAAAGTGTTCTGTATCTTTTAGACAATAATTTAGTGGATTTAAGAGTAAGAAAATGTACCGTGCTTGGTGGTGTTTGCAATTCAACTTGACTGAGGTTAAATTTCTTTTTTACTATGGATTTAATTTTGTTGATATTCTAAAAATCTTTTCTTGTTGATCTCATATTGTATAACTAGTCTGTCAAATGGAATAAAGTCTGTTCCTTCTAATATATGTTCTAGATATTTAATTCCTTTACAACTCCAATCTGGAAAATTAATCATATTATTGTTTTGTAATATGTCAGGGTTGTTCCAGACAGGTGTACGTTTGCACGGGATAAATGAAGACTCCGTTATTTTTAGAAACTCCCACCATGCTGTCAGAGAAGAGCTGATGTTGATGCTTTTAAAGCATTCATGTGTTTTGATGCTTGAGCTGATAAATGGTAGGTCTGAAATCTCTAGATTATTGCATAGTGCCTGTTCAACATCTAGCCAGGGCTCATCTAAGAAGGTACGTTTTAACCATCCTGAGATGAACTGAAGCCTGTTGGCTAAGAAATATTGTTGAAAATTAGGTAGATCTAATCCTCCTTTATCCTTGTTTCTTTGTAGTGTTTTTAAGCTGATACGTGGGGGTTTGTCTTTCCAAAGGAATTTAGAAATATACGAATCCAGAGATCTGAACCAATCTTGTGATGGTTTGTTCGGGATCATTAAAAATAAGTAATTTAATTTTGGCAAGATCGTCATTTTTATAGTGGCGACCCTTCCCATGAGTGATATGAGTAGAGATTTCCATCTAGTCAGATCACCTTCTACTTTCTTTAGAAGTGGGATGTGGTTTAATTTAGTTAAGTCTTAAAGCTTAGGAGAGACATTAATACCCAAATATTTAATATTTCCAGATTGTAGTGGGGCAGAAGAAGAATTATGGAAGGAGCAGTTAATTGGAAGAACTGTAGATTTTGACCTGAAACTCTTGAAAACTAGCTTATTAGAGTAATCACCTCAGAAAGGTTGTTTTGTGAGTTTTGGAGAAAAAGTAACACATCATCCGCATAAAGGCTGATTTTATGTTCCACGTTCTTGCATTTTATGCCCTTAATTACTGAATTCTGTCTAATTGCTGCTGCTAGTGGTTCAATAAAAATTGCAAACAGTGAAGGGGAGAGTGGGCATCCCTGCCTGGTGCCCCTCAGGAGACAGAAGCTGGAGGATGTCTGGTCATTTGTTCTGACACAAGCTGTTGGGGAATTATATAATATTCTTAGCCAGTTTATGAAAGAGTTTCCAAAACCAAATTTGTGTAAAGTTGCAAATAAAAATTTCCACTTAACTCTGTCAAACGCTTTTTCTGCATCTAGAGATAATATTGTAGTTTCGATGTTTTTACTGTATGAGTCGTCTGTTAAATTAAGTAATCTACGTGTATTTGTTGATGAGTGCCTACCTTTTATGAAACCAGTTTGGTCAGGATGAATTAAGAGGGGGGTTATTTTCTCTAGTCTCTTTGAGAGAGGTTTGCAGATTATTTTGAGGTCTACATTTATAAGGGATATTGGACAATAGCTTGAGGGAAATAAAGGGTCCTTGCCTGGTTTTAGTAGGAGACTAATGTTGGCAGAATTCATATTTGGTGGTAGTCTGCCATTTTCCTTGATTTCTTGCAACATTCTGTGGAATACTGGTGCCAAAATTGTCCAGAATTCTTTGTAGAATTCTGCAGGAAAGCCGTCTGGACCTGGAGCCTTATTATTGAGCATACTTATCAGGGCTTCCTGGAGTTCACCTGGCATCAGTGGTGAATCCAGTGCCATTACTTGACTGTCTAGTAATTTTGGAAGACTTACGTTGTCAAGAAACTGATCAATTTCCTTTTTAGATGGGTTTATTTGTGGTGAATATAGAGTTTCATAGAAATCCCTAAAAATGTTGTTTATTATTCCAGGGTCATTGTGTTTCCAGACAAATCTTTAACAGCACATATAGTTGTTTTTTCTGTCTTTATTTTTAACTGGTTTGCTAGAAATGGACCTGATTTGTTACTGTGTTCAAAATTCTGCAAGCAAAGTCTTTGTACTAGGAATTGTGTTATATTATTAATAATTTCATTTAATTCTAGTTTTGTTTTGCGTATTTTGTTCATTATTTCTTGATCTTGGTGGGACACGTAGGCTTCTTCTAAGGATTTGATGGTTTTTTCTAGTTCCTGAATATTTTTGTTTTCTTCTTTGTTTCTGTGTGATGAGAAAGAGATTATTTTACCTCTCATCACAGCTTTCCCTGCTTCCCATAGAACAGAAGCTGATGTTCCGGGAGTGTCATTATAGTCTAAATATGAAGTCCACTCTTTTTAAAAATATTTAATAAAGTCTTCATCTTTGAGCAGTGATGTATTAAATCTCCAGTTTTTACTTGGCGTAGTATTACTCTTGTGCATTAGTGTTAAAGATACAGGAGCGTGATCGCTGACAGCTATAGGGTGAATCTCAGTGTCTGAAATGTCACTCAGCAGTGAGCTGCTGACCAACAAATAATCCAGACGAGAGTAGGAGTGATGAACATGTGAGAAGAAAGTGTATTCCTTACTGTTGGGGTGAAGGCCAAAGTCGCTCATATACTGTTTGATTATATTTGTGGACTGCCAATTACGCTGAGTTCCTGCTGTGTTGAGCCTATCCATTTCTTCATTTAGTCCCAGGTTGAGGTCGCCTCCAAGAATAAGTGTGCAATCTAGGTGTTCAGAGAGTGCACTGAAAAAACCGTGAAAGAATGAGGGATCATCAACATTTGGACCATATATACTTACAATACATAGCTTTATGGTAAATATTGATAATTTAATAATTAGGAATCTACCCTCTGGATCTATAACTGTATCGAGTACTGTAAAATTAACATTTTTATGTATTAAAATTGCTACTCCCCTTTGTCTAGAATTATAACAGGCTGCAAACACATTAGGAAACTCAGGTGTTTTAAGTTTGTTTAAACCTGTGACAGGCCTGTGAGTCTCTTGTAATAAAACAACAACAGCCGTCGATTTCCCCAAATATCAAGCGTGGTCCGGTGCACGCTTCGTGGTCCCATATATCCCACAATCCATAGCGCGGCGGTGGGTGTGGATAATTTTGCCGCAAAATACGGCAGAAGGGAGCGGCCGAAGAGTGAACTGTCAAAAGTAAGTACTGAATATGATGTCACTTATTTATGTGCGAATATTTAATAATGAAGAACATTAAAACATTACTGTTGGCCACATGTCGGCAAAGTTATGTGACATTAGCGATGTTTGTACTTTCAGTGTTTACTTGGTTTTAAAGCCTTTAAACTATAATAATACAATAGTCGACCTTAATCTTACAGAGAATGTGATGATTTTATGGATAATTAAAGTCAGTCATATATCCACAAACACAGCAAGCTGAAAGTCAGTGATGCTGCTCGGTTTGCAGTCCTGAATATGACGGCACAAGCAGGATTCACTGCACTGTTAATGTTAGCTATGTTATATTGCTGCCTCTGTTCGGTGGTGTCGAGCCAAACGGACTTTAACGTGTGTTTGAACGAGCTGACGGTTCACTCGTTAAGCTGAAAGAAAGATGCTTTAATCACAGGAGTCACACATGTGTCCACTGGACCATCTGGGAACTCTTCTTGTTTAGCACTCGTAATAACACAAACACTAAATCCTCCTTCTCTTGTGCTGTTTTGTAGCAGTGTGTACACCTGAGACTGTCACCTGTCTGTCTGTCCTGCACTCTCTCTCTGTTTCTTTCTCTCTGATTGTGGAATAAAAGTATGAACATGTGTTTATAAGTTACACTTGTGTTTGAATCCTGCAGCTTATCACACATTTGATTTCCATGTGTGACAACTGCAAGTGTCCAGAGTGAGGACAGACTGAGGGACCCACTGCTGCACATCATCTGTGAGGCTTTGCACCCCTGATGATCCACCAGGACAAACTCAGCAGTGTGTGAGGAAGAGGAGGAGGAAGAGCCAGCAGCAGCTGACAGATGGAGAGAATAGACAGACTGTTCCCTGTTTGTGAAGGACTGCTAGGAAAGTTTAACATAACTAATTGTCTGTCCCAAGCAGTGTTGGGTAAGTTACTTTAAAAAACGTCTTGATGCATTCTCAATCATCCAGGAAAGTAAATCTCCAAAAGTTGAATCTGTTCAACTCTCTGTGAATGGTACTCATGGCCATTGATCAGTGTTCTTTGATCAGTGGGTTTTGGTCAGTGATTGTTGATCAATGGTCATGGGAATTTGCATAATTATGATTAAGGAACTGACCTCACAGCCCATTGTTCCTTCAGTGGGCTGGTTTCAGTCATTATGCAAATGTACTGTTTATAAGGTTTGGGGAAACCTGCAGTCAGCTGAGACTGAAGAAGTCACTTGGATGAGTGACGAAACGTTTCTCCCACCAAACGCTACGTCCAGATGAACAGATTCAACTTTTGGAGATTTACTTTAAAAAAGTAATTAATTACTAATTACTAATTACTTAGTCAATATTGTATTTAAAATACTTATCTAATTACTGTGTCAGAAAAGTAACTTAATTACTAAATAAGTAATTTAACTAAATACTTCTTAAAATCCCTATAAACCTTGAGTGGACAAACAATAGAAATTAAACTCTTTATACAATTTTTTTTTAAAGACGTAGACTCTACAGTACGCAGCGGTAGCATCTCTTCCACAATGTAGCCTGCAATCATTTTTTAAGCTCACCTTCAGACGCTTTCTGTGCTGCTGAAGTAAAATCAAGTTTTGCCTGCTTAGCAGGAGTTGCCGCAGTGTTATCCATGGATGATGAACAAGAATCACTCAGAAGTGTTCGTCTATGCTCTCGTGTCAGGCGCTTCAGTAGATTACTCGTGCTATTAACAGCAGCCAATAGCTTTGTCTCCCCAGCACATAGCTTACATATTACTGTGATATTCTTGTCTGCTTGTTTCAGAAAAGTGAAGAGACGGGAATATGTCCACTTCATAAAACAGCCACTCGCTTCAGCCGAGTCCGACATCTTCCGCTGTAGGATACGACTATGCAGCAAACTGGCGCGAAATGACGTGCAGCTGCACTACAGCGATGTTAAAGCGGCAGAGTTTACTTCTACGTTTAGAAGATAAATTATTGAAATTAAATAATGATATTCAGTGAGTTTAATTATTTTACAATGTAACGCAAGTACATTGTAAAATACAAGTACATGTAGTACAAGTACATTGTTTTCCATTGTTATACCTCTATGACCTGTCTTCTATATATATATATATATATATATATATATATATATATATATGTATATATATATATGTATATATGTATATATATATATATGTATATATGTATATATATATATATCTCATAATAATCTGACAATACATATAATATTGGCCATATTATATTTACATTACCACAGTGAGATGATTTTAGTCTCATGAACAACATTAGCTAATTGTTATTTACTAACTAATCTTGAAATGACTGTTCAGTACAGAAATGAAGCCCAACTATCATGTTTTACAGTCCTGTGGTCTCAGCCTCAGATACTCAACTAATCAAAGTGATGTCATAAAACAAATGAATGACCCCAAAAAAGTTTTCTCCTTCATTTTTGTCAAACAATGCTGTATGGAATGTTTCTCACGCTTAGTATCACGGCTGCTAGGCAACCTGAGCAGAGCGACGAAGGCTAGACCGTCCCACAAGCCTGTCACTTCCGCACTTCTTGTACTTATAGTACGCACCGTACGTAGTGCGCGTACTCCGAAGCGTGCGGTCGCTGGATTGGGACATAGCCAGCATCAGCATCCCCCAACTGTAGCTTCCTGTCTCCTTTTATGACAGCAGACCCCCAGTGTCAATAAATTCCTTTCCCTCTACATAATTACGCACACTCTCAGGCCTATAGCTAAACCAACAGAAACACACAGACAAATCCTTTTCTATTCCTCTGATCTACTGCTGGACCCTCTCATCTAAGAAATTTAACACATGATATTGTAATAATTGTTTTCTTGTACTCACAGAACAAAACTGTGAAATTTACCTACGGTAAAAACAATAGTTAGGCTACATTTCCAGCCTATCAAGGATCTGTCATAATTCATAAACAAAATGGATAATAATAGATTCATAAAATATTACGAATTTCAGGCTGGTAATGGCATGCCCAGATTTTCAGGTGCTCCGGTTATTTCTGGGCGCGGGTTAGCATCTCTTTTTTCAAAACTGTTCAGATTTGTCACTCCATTCGTAAAGCGGGATCTCAGTGTCGCAAAACCACATTTGATGACAGCTGTCAAGAACATAGCCTCAGAAATGCTGACTACAGCAGTCAGCAAGATCAATCCCTGCAGGAGGTCAAGAGGCTCTGAGTTCAGCATAATTTCATGCAGGCCTTGTTGGAAGTGCTTTATTACTGTGCCTTATATTAATCAATTAAATTAATCATGCCTTAAATTAATTATATTAATCAAAACTGCCATATAATCAAATAGAAGTAGTGTTAAGTGGACACAGCCCTGAATAATGAAGGCATTAGAATAGGTGTCCTTCAGTCATAGACTCTCACCCATTCTTGCCTGTAGAGCAGAAGATAAGAGGGAACCATCTGAAATGCTGTTGTTTAGACTAAAATAAGGTGCCCGGTAATAAAACTGTCAGGTGCCTATCACCATTTTGAGATCCACGGCAACGTGTCTTGCAGGACGCATCTCCCTTCTAGAAATATTGTGAAAGTGAAATAAAGTAATAAATGCTCTACTGAGCAGCGTTTTGTCTTCCATCGGATGCGTCTGAGGAATCAAAAGAACTCTTGATATTTACAGCCTTTAAAACGTCCGCCAGGTCAACAAAACTGCCAGAGGTCTAATCTTGGTTAGACGCAAGTCTAACCAAGACATTTTCTAACTAAGAAAAACCAAAAATGTCTGTTCTTCACGAGAGCTCCAGCAAGTGTCCCTTAAGCGAACTCGATCTCTTTAAATAGAATAGAATAGAATAGAATTCAACTTTATTGTCATTGCACATGTCACAGGTACAGGGCAACGAAATGCAGTTTGCATCCATCCAGAAAGTGCTTTAGTCGTGATATAGATATATTACAATATAAATTAGCAATAATAGAGATGTGTAAGTATATTACAGAAATGGGTCTATTATGGTATGTTATAATGTACACAGTGTGAAGTATGTTATGAATATTCTATAACTATAAGTATGTACAGGCTGTAGTGAGTACAAGCTATGTACAGGCTATGAACAGGATATAAATATGAAATAAAAACTATACAGAAATCTGAGATATACAGTTATACAGAATGTGAACTATGTAAGTTATAAACAGTTGTGGGATTAAAAATTATCGTATGTACAGAATGATTATCTACACAGAACTATACAGTAGTGGTAAAGTGCTAGTGGTTGTGGGTGTGTGTATGTTCAGTCCATGAGTTTAACGTGCGTCAGATGTCAGGAGGCAGAGTTCAGGAGTCTGACAGCTGTGGGGAAGAAGCTGTTCCGGTACCTGGTGGTCTTAGTCCGGAGGCTCCTGTAGCGCCTCCCAGAGGGCAGGAGGGTGAAGAGTCTATGTGATGGGTGACTGGGGTCTCTGATGATTTTCCCAGCCCTTTTCAGACACCGCTTCCTGTAGATGTCCTTTATGGCAGGAAGTGGTGCTCCGGCGATGCGCTGGGCAGTTTTCACGACCCTCTGCAACGCCTTCCGGTCCGAGACAGAGCAGTTCCCGTACCAGACTGTTATACAGTTGGTCAGGATGCTCTCGATGGTGCAGCGGTAGAAGTTCACCAGGATGTCTGAGGACAGGTGGTTCTTCCTCAGAGTCCTCAAGAAGAAGAGGCGCTGGTGAGCCTTCTTGACCAGCTTGGAGCAGTTGGTCGTCCAGGTGAGATCCTCGGAGATGTGGACTCCCAGGAACTTGAAGCTGCTCACACGCTCCACAGCCGTCCCCTTAATGTGGATGGGTGGATGTGGGTCAGCATTCCTCCTGTAGTCCACGATGAGCTCCTTAGTCTTCTCGGTGTTAAGCAGCAGGTTGTTTGTGTCGCACCACTCAGCCAGACGATCCACCTCCTCCCTGTAGGCGGCCTCGTCGTTGTCACTGATGAGGCCAATCACCGTGGTGTCATCTGCAAACTTAATGATGGTGTTGGAACCATCAGCAGGTCTGCAGTCGTGGGTGAAGAGGGAGTAGAGGAAAGGGCTCATCACACAGCCCTGTGGTACACCGGTGTTCATTGTGATTGTTGATGAGCAGCGGTTATCCAGCCGGACATGTTGGGGGCGGTTGGTCAGGAAGTCCAGTAACCATTTGCAGATGAGGGAACTGATGCCCAGGTCTGTCAGTTTCCTGATGAGTTGTGAGGGGTGGATTGTGTTGAATGCTGAACTGAAGTCTATAAACAGCATTCTGGCGTAGGTGTTGTTGTTGTCCAGGTGTGAGAGGACAGAGTGCAGTGCGATGGAGACTGCATCCTCTGTGCTCCTGTTCTGGCGGTATGCAAATTGGTGGGGGTCCAGGGTGGGGGGAGACAGGATTTGAAGTGTGCTAAGACCAGCTGCTCTAAGCACTTAGTGATGATGGGGGTGAGGGCTACTGGGCGGTAGTCATTGAGGCTAGATGGGTTGGAGTTTTTGGGTATCGGGACGATGGAGGTGGATTTGAAGCAGGCCGGTACCACAGCGTGGGCCAAGGACAGGTTGAATATGTCTGTGAGCACTCCTGCAAGCTCCTCAGAACACGCTCTGAGAACACGCCCGGGGATACCATCAGGACCTGCAGCCTTGTGGACACTGATCCTGCTCAGCACCGCTCCTACATCGGTGGGGGAGAGAGTCAGAGGTTGGTGGTCTGGCGTCATGTCTGTTATGGTTGTGGTTGTGGGGTTCCCTCGCTCAAAACGAGCATAAAAGTTGTTGAGCTCGTTGAGGAAGGAGGCATCAGAGGATGTGGGGGAGGGTTTGGTGGTCCTGTAGTCTGTAATGGTCTGGAGTCCTTGCCACATGCGTCGGGGGTTGGAGTTGGAGAAGTGTTCTTCTACCTTCTTTTTGTAATGGTGTTTGGCTTTTTTGATGCCCTTCTTTAGATTAGCCCTGGCTGTACTGTAGGTGTGTGCATCTCCTGACCTAAAGGCGGTGTTGCGGGCCTTCAGGAGGAGATGAACATCCCGGTTCATCCAAGGCTTCTGGTTGGGGTACATGGTGATCCGTTTCTGGGTGGTGACACTGTCTGTGGTTTCGGAGATGTAATCCAGTACAGATGAGGCGTACTGGTCCAGGTCTGTGTGGGTGAACATATTCCAGTCTGTGCTTTTAAATCTGTCCTGGAGCACTGCGTCTGTCCCCTCTGGCCACACTTTAATTGTCCTCACAGCAGGTTTCACACGTTGGATGAGTGGTGAGTACCTAGGTGTGAGGAACAGGGAGAGATGGTCCGATTGTCCAATGTGGGGGAGGGGTGTTGCTTTGTAGGCTCCAGCCAAGTTGGAATAAACATGGTCTAAAGTCTTGTCTCCTCTGGTGTGGCAGGAGACATGTTGGTGGAATCTGGGGAGGACTGTCTTTAAGTTGGTGTGGTTGAAGTCGCCAGCAACAATAAAAGCAGCCTCGGGGTGTTTATTCTGGTGTTTGTTAATGGCTGCAGAAAGTTCTTTCATGGCCAACCTAGCATTAGCGTCGGGGGGGATATATACTGCAGTGAGTATGATCGAAGTGAGTTCTCTGGGGAGATAATAAGGTCTGCATTTGACCATTAAAAACTCCGCATTAGGTGAGCAGTGACTCTCAGTAGTAGTGGAGTTCATGCACCAAGCATTGTTAATATAAATGCACAAACCTCCACCTCTGGTCTTGCCAGAGTCATCTGCTAGCCTGTCGGCTCGGTGTGTGTGGCGTCCTGCTAACTCGATAGCATTGTCCGGGCAGCTGTTGTTCAACCATGTTTCGGTGAAAAACATGACATTTGAGTCCATAATCCGTCTGTTGTTAGTGATGGAGAGCCGTATCTCATCCATTTTGTTTGCCAGAGAACGGACATTGGCGAGGAAAATACTGGGTAAAGGCAGCCGATGTGGTGTTAGCTTTAGCTTAGCCCGTAGCCCTCCGCGCCTACCTCGCCTTTGTTTACGTTCTCGGCGCCGTCTGCGTGCACTTCCGCCCGGCCGGGGAGAGTGGGCAGCCTCCGGTGTTCTGGAGATCTCTGGGATGAGTCGGAGATCGGCGATAAAACTGTTGGAGTTATGAGTCCAGATGTCCAGAATCTCTTGTCTGCTGTAGGTCAGCAACGCACAGCAATTCTGGATGAATAATCCGGTTAAAAGTAGATAAAAAACCGCTAAATAGCAGATTCTGGAGAGACACTGAGCCTCGCGTTGTTCACGCGCCGCCATCTTGGTCGTGGCACCACTGACCCACCACTGACCCAGTTTTCAAATGAAGAGAAATGCTAGTCAGAAATTTTACCAGTATTAGCAATGGCAGATAGAGGACCTCTGGAATTTTATGTGCCTGGAAATGGGTTGCATTACCTGGATTTAAATGACACACTGTTGAGTTTAAGGCTCAAAATAACAAACGCTGACAGTACTGATATCGCGCCCGACGCTCCTGTCGGAATTATAAATTAGTCTTTAAATGCCATTTTCTCACAATGTGATGTGACTCTCGGTGACAGTTTGATTTCTCAAGCTAGTTCAACTCACACCTATAGGGCCATCATTGAGACATATTTAAATTACTTGGAATAAAGTCTGACATTTTTTTCTGTGAAAGATTATTGCTCAATAATGTGGATTCTTAGAGCTGTAAAAGCACATTATACTTGATTTGATTTTCTCTCTAATATCCCCCTCGTATTCCAAATCAGCTTCAGCCTTGTCTCTGATGCTTGTCCGAGACGAATTTCCCTGCGTTTCATGTCAGTGTTTGATCTGCTAAGGCGAGATTAAATACATTTTCTGCATTTTCATTTGTGAATGGCGCCTAGAGCTGGATCCCAACAAGAGGTAACATGGTTGTGTGAAGTGGTAACAGGAAACCAACTTTTTGAGTCATTAACTTTTTTCTTCTTCCTGACTCCATCCTGTCTACTCCATCTGTCTGATTTTATCTTTATAGCGTTTTCATTTCTTATGCTGGCATTGTGTGATAGGGATATTTCATTTTAAAAGATTGATACAAATTTCTTCTTCTCAGTCATACAGACATTTTTTGTTATTTGTTCCTCGTTAAAAAGACAAAGCTGTATTCTGTAGCTGTAGTATTCCTGATCTTAACCTTAGCTGCTCTGGACAGGTCGGTGTGAGATTTATCAATAAATATCCGTGGGGCTCTTTGGTGGCTTTTCAAGACTGTCCAAAAAGAACCGCTGCCATCCTGGACATATTTGTCTAGCTAATGTATTAACTTGTAATTTGTCACAAAGGTTTTTAAATAAGACCATATAAGTACTCTTCAGACAGATGGTTCTGCTGTGTTTACCTTGTAGAAACACATTTTGAGTCAACATCAGGACACTCATATTTTTATGATTTTTGTACTGTGTGAAAATCCAGACCACCACATCTAGTACATCTAGTCTGGTGTGGGGGAAACGAACTCTGATCTTCAAAAGAATTGGGGAGATCTTAAATGAATTTATTTTTTATATTTATTTTTCTGTTGAAACTCAGAACACAGAGGCTGAAAGGATGTGTAAACCCACACAACATTTTCAACAAGTTTATTCAAAACATGTCCACAGTTTTCCAATACAGATTTGACAAAAAACCTTTTTCCTGACCCGCTAGTCCCCACGATTGTACAGGAAATAGGGACTTGTATTCTCGGATAAAACTCGATTAAAGCAGGCTCAAACAATTTTATGAAATCAATAACCAGAAAGGTAAATTCACACCTCCTGGTAACATGTGAACAGTGTTGGTCAAGTTACTTGAAAAAAGTAATCAGTTACTAATTACTGATTACTTCCCCCCAAAAGTAATCCCGTTACTTTACTGATTACTTATTTTCAAAAGTAATTAATTACTTAGTTACTTTTTAAAAACACGATTTACAACCTGAATAGGTAATAAAGCGATAGATCTTTCAGCCCAATTCTACTTTTTCTGCATAATCCATCATACAAAATGTAATCAAATGGAAACATCTCTTTTTAAAACTTTAAATCTTTTAACTTTATGCATCAAGCAAAAACTTAATTATATGCAACATTCTCTGACTGGAAGAAATTTGTTTAACATTTAAACCTATTTTCTGCACATTCCAGCACATAAAATAAAATATGTTTTTGTGTTTACACTCACTCTTTCAAATAGATGCAAGTAAAACACAGCAGAAAATAAATAAAATCAAAGACTAGCGGTCCTGTTGCTCTATTTTCACCTGTAAAGCAGGAGTGGGGTAGGCGGAGGTTTACCCTGGTGCAGGTGTGCCGCAGCGGTCAGTGGAAGACTCCGCGAGTTTCTCTGTGAGTTTCACATTACATCGTAGCGCACTCGGTGCTTGCTTGGAAGTTTAGGGGTTTTTTCGCTGTAAAAAGAAGTTTTCTTCCCACGCACAACACTAATGTTTTTGTCACTTTTTATGGAATCAAACTCAAAATAAGGTCAGTACTTCCACGCTTTAAACGCTGCATGCTACACTCTGTCCCGCACTCGATATATGATCCATTGTTGATCTGCAGACAGCTGTTGTCACGAACGTCGCACTCGCTTACGTCACTGTCATGAGACGTTCTCGCAAAAACTCACGGTTTTAGTAACACAGTAACGCAGCGTTCCTACGTGAAGGTAACGGTAATCTAATTACCGTTTTTGCAATAGTAATCCCTTACATTACTCGTTACTTGAAAAAAGTAATCAGATTACAGTAACGCATTACAAGTAACGCGTTACTGCCCATCTCTGCATGTGAATAGGCTGGACTACAGCATGCTTAAAGGCCAGTGGGACAGAGAGTAGAGAAAAATTCATTAAGAATAGAATGCTCGGTCCAATTACGTCAAAGCAGCCCTTAACAATACATGACGGCAGAATATCAAACACAGTATTGGTGTTTTTCAGTTGATCAACCAGCTGGTTGAGAGTCAAAAATAACATGGGCTCAAATCGATGAAAAGTTGAATTACACTCAGAGGAAAAAAAGGACAAGAAGCAGACGAAGAGGAAGACTTAAAGATGAAACCTTATCTAAAAAAAGAATTTGAAAATGCTCACAAAGAGCTTGTGAATATGGTAAAGGCATATCAGAACAGGGATTAACAACAAAATTAAAAATTTAAATAACATTAGCCAAAAAGAAAAGATGCTTTAGCCATTCTAGCAGCAGTTTGAAAATTTGAGCGGCTAGTTCGTAACATATCACAAGAGACCTGAAGTTTATCTTTTTTCCACCTTCTCTCATCACGGTGACAAACACGTCGTAAGGCATGCGTAGTATCATTTAGCCAGTAATGAGAGTAGGTTCTAGAGCGCTTCACCTTGATGGGAGCAACAGAATCAAGAATGGAAGAACAAAAAGATAACAGGATATTAGCATAACCATCAACCAAGCAGAGAGAACAGTAGTCAGCAGAGATGGGCAGTAACGCGTTACCGTAATCTGATTACTTTTTTCAAGTAACGAGTAATGTAAGGGATTACTATTGCAAAAACGGTAATTAGATTACCGTTACTTTCACGTAGGAATGCTGCGTTACTAAAACCGTGGTTTTTTTGCGAGAATGTCTCATGACAGTGACGTAAGTGAGTGCGACGTTCATGACAACAGCTGTGTGCAGATCAACAATGGATAATATATCGAGTGCGGAGAGAGTATGAGCGTGCAGCGTTTAAAGCGTGGAAGTACTGACCTTATTTTGAGTTTGATTCCATAAAAAGTGACAAAAACATTAGTGTCCACTGTTCACTGCGTGGGAAGAAAACTTCTTTTTAAACCCCTAAACTTCCAAGCAAGCAGCGAGTGCGCTATGACGTAATGTGAAATTCACAGAGAAACTCGCGGAGTCTTCAACTGACCGCTGCGGCACACCTGCACCAGGGCAAACATCCGCCTAACCCACTCCTGCTTTATAGGTGAAAATAGAGCAACAGGACCGCTGAGTCTTTGATTTTATTTATTTTCTGCTGTGTTTTACTTGCATCTATTTGAAAGAGTGAGTGTAAACACAAAAACATATTTTATTTTATGTGCTGGAATGTGCAGAAAATAGGTTTAAATGTTAAACAAATTTCTTCCAGTTAGAGAATGTTGCATATAATTTAATTTTTGCTTGATGCATAAAGTTAAAAGATTTAAACTAATAAAACAAGTTTCCATTTGATTACATTTTGTATGATGGATTATGCAGAAAAGTAGAATTGGGCTAAAGGACCTATCACTTTATCACCTATTCAGGTTGTAAATTGTGTTTTTAAAAAGTAACTAAGTAACTAAGTAATTAATTACTTTTGAAAATAAGTAATCAGTAAAGTAACGGGATTACTTTTTTGGGGAAGTAATTGTAACCAACTTTAAGGTATAAAGGTGAATTACAGCACAATAACTACTTGGGCTCGTAATGAGGCCCTGGCCAGTATCAGAAGACGCCAAATTCCTATGGAGCCAAAGTATTGAGCAGCAATAATGACCTGGACACAATGTTAACTTTTGAGTAGCCACTCTTGTATTGTTACAAGATATAATAGGTATTGTCCAATTTGTACAGAAAAAAGTATAAAATAAAATAAATGGTGTGCACACTTAAACAAAATAAAAGTACTCGTTGGGGCCCTTTAAGGACTTGGAGTTAAGTTGGCAACAACCAACTTCAAAGGTTCTTGTGAGTGTAATTGGAATGTATGAGTGTGTGGGTGTGTATCTTCTTTGGGGTAGATCGTCCTCAAAGTGGTTGGCTCGCCATCTATCACAACCGGAATATCGTCCTGGTCCTTGGACTTTTCTGTCCTCTCCAAAAAACCTGACCTATAATCCAGGTCATAAAATGTACATTCTAATCAGTCTGTTTCAGATGCATTGTTTAAGGTTAAAATGTAAAATCAAAATATTGCATCAACCTCGTATTGATTGCATCAACATCTTAAATCTTATCAAATCTCACAGTTCTGTTGTACAACATTCAATTTTCAAGTATATCAAATATGAGAACTAACATCTAAGTTGTTCAAATATTTCTCTATTCATGTAAACATTAATTAAACAATACTTATGGTAAGTAACCATTGACATTCAAAATACAATACACCATAACCACCATAAGGGCGATCGTGGCTCAAGAGTTGGGCGATCGTGGCTCAAGAGTTGGGAGCTCGCCTTGTAATCGGAAGGTTGCCGGTTCGAGCCCCGGCTCGGACAGTCTCGGTCGTTGTGTCCTTGGGCAAGACACTTCACCCGTTGCCTACTGGTGGTGGTCAGAGGGCCCGGTGGCGCCTGTGTCCGGCAGCCTCGCCTCTGTCAGTGCGCCCCAGGGTGGCTGTGCACTGTAAAATGTAATTCTAGATGTTTGTTATTTCAACATATTATTCTATATCAGTTTGACGATAGATGACTGAAGTTGTTGTTATAACATAGAATTACAAGTTAAAAACGTCCCAATTACACCAAAAAAAGCTAACTTGAAAACTCATGTCCAGCTAAATCAAAAACTTATGTGAACTTGACAATGTGGGTAAGTTGAGCACAGCAGGATTCAAAACTGCCTCACGTGACTGCTACCGAGGTGCATCATGGGGAATTGGCGGTTAACGACATGCTCACTTTACTTGGACGTTTTCTAATCGTCTTCTTTGGAATATGCTTTCAAGGTGAGTAACATTGGTTATAACTATAAGGAAAGAGAGATACAAAAGTTGGAACATGTTTTGAATTTATGGCATGATGTGTGTTTTTGTCTTTTACCGAAATGTTTGGTTTAGCTAATGTAACTTTAGCCGACAAGGTCCAGCTTGTGTGTCATGACCAAACTTGACCTAATAAACTGACATATGGCCTTTTTTATGGGTTTAATGTGGCACTGACCAAATCACAAGTATTGTGCCGCTAGCTTTAAGGTTATGCACTCAACCACTGTTGCGATATTAGCAAGCTAACTCAGCTAATTAATAAAGCTTATTTCATATTGTCTCTGTGCTTGTAAATTTCTTTCAAGTTCACAGGCTGTTGTATTTTGGTGGAAGTTCATTTTGGCAATATTTCAATAACTGGCTGGGTTCAAAAAGAACTTTTTGGCAGGACTCCGATGCTTGTTGTCATCTGTTTACCCCTATGTAATCACTTAAATTGTTATTAACTGCTGCATGCTAAGCTGCAAGAGTGCACTGAGGACTGAGACAAAATATGGTCTACAAACCAGCATTATATTAGTTTTTATCAGATAGTCCTCCAGTTTGTTTATTTTTTGCTTTAATTCTATTGTGCAGTTATTTGTTACCCTGAAATGCTTTATGCTTAACAACAGCTCACTATTTTAACTTATTTTTGAACTCTTGTGATCAGTATGACTAGATTGTGTGAGTTTCCATACTAAAAGAGCTGTAGTGATAAAATAATTGGCATCAGAGACACTGATTTTTGGCATGGTATACTGCAGAAGTTTGTTTTTTTTTGCATAATTTACCTTTTAATTAAACTGCATTCTCTGTATTGTAACAAAACTAACATTGTTTATATGTCAGAAAATTAGCAAACATGAATAAATGGCGAAAACAATATAATTATAACATATATTTTTATTTTACTCATTTTAGGTCTGTGAAGCCAAACTTGATGCTGGGGATTTATTTTTGTCAGTGGAGTCAAATGGTAAGTTACAATTTGTGCATTTTGTCATACTGGAAACACCACAGATTATATTGTAATTTAATAGCGCTGTAGAACAAATGATATAAAGATTGTAGTGTCAGGGTACTTCTTAAGAAGTAATATGGCACTATTGATGATCACATGCAGGTGGCATAAACTAAATATTCAGACGTGTTACCAACAAATGATTCATTAACAAAAGCAATGGAGCAGACTGTTTAGGTTCTTGTGGTTGTAATAACATCCATAACTGCAAGTTTGTCATTAATTTATTTTCACAGGTCTAGATGATCACATCTGACTTTGTCATTTAAATGAGGTGGACTTGCAAACTTTGCGCTCTTTTGGGTAAATTGCTGTCCACTACATATACACAGAATGTGCACAGTATTTCAGATCTAAAAAGGGAGTATGTAATGGACTTGCTGGCTTTAATGTAAAAAGCCTGTTGTGTAACTTTAATGAGGCAGTTGGACTAAAACAGTATTGCTCATCAAGGTAAACATCTGAGGAATAAGGAAACTGTTACTTGTCCTTTTACTCAGTGTTCTTTTAATTGCACGTTTACTAAAGTTTTACATCACATAAGTCATTTTCACAATCATTCTACTTTAAAAGATTTCGAGACAGAGCTTATTGTTCTCTGAACTTCCTTGTTCGCTGAACGACAGGTAAAGTGCATCTTTTTGTTTGTTTGCTTTTGTGTGTTTGTGTTTTCTCTAATGGGCCTCAGATGACTGTTTGCTTAAATTTGGGTCTCAAAGAATCTTTTTTTTATTCTGCCTGTACTCTCCACCCCTCTTCTTCTATTGCTCAGGTTGAAGCAGAATTTGCCCGTCTTACATCTGTTGACCTGAAAGGGTTCCTTTTTGCTGTGCTTGACCATTATGGAGAGGTTCGTGGAGCTGTACAAAATCAAGAGCGGCATAGGAGGGCTAACTAGGCTCATAAGATGCTTCGGAGATGATGTAAGTGTTCAACTGCGAAATCTAATCCTTTGTTTAAGTTTTAGGTTATCCAGTTCAACTGATGAACTCATTGAAAGAAAGCTGATAAGTAAAGTCTGTCATCATATTTCACAACTGGACATTTAGTGTGGTAACTTTTACAGAATCTATGTATATTGGTGGTAGGTTGGATATCATATTCTACTTGAATGTCCTGATAAGCCTGATTCAAAATCTCCAATGATAATCATATATTGATGGAATTATGTATCAAAAAGCTGTGAATTTGGAGCTGTCTACATGCTTCATAAACACTGTTTAAAAAGTGTTTTTGTTTTCTTTTTGACTTCTTTGACCAGAGCCCTACACAAAGGAAGAGGACAGAGGACCTCATTTTCTAAAGGAAGATCCCTCACACACTTTCAAGACTGTGAAGGTTAGCATTGTTTCTTTTAGTAAATTTAATAATGACAGCACCACAGTGGATTTTAAATGAAACATGTGGCATCTATGAAACAATAGATGCCACATGATAACATGTGTACTTTTTCCTCACCAAATGTATTATTACAAGATCTTTGACACTGGATTTGGCCTGGGTTTCAGAGAAACTAACTGGCAAGCTAGCATTGATATTATTAGTGTCTTGTGTTTATTCATGTCTTCACCAGGGTCTTTGACATTTCGCTGCTGTACTGTTCACTTCAGCTTTACGTTTGATTTCTCACATTGTATATTGTAATGGCAGAGATATTAGGATATTTAAGGGGCTGCAGTGGCTGCTACAGCTGTGGGGGGCAATACTTTGGTGAAATGTCCTGGACCCTGGAAAAGAGACTGTGTAGACTGGGTAAGCAATTAAAGGTTACTGGCCGAGAGTCATTGGGCAGCTGGGTAAAGGTGGATGTTGATATTCAGTGCCAATTATGCAACCTGTTCAGCCATGTCTATATGCTCTTTTTTCATGCTGTTAATATAGGGGGAAAAATAAACTTTAATCAATAAACTGATTAAAGAAGCATTGTCTATGGAGCCACAATCTGATCCTGTAGTGTAGCTGCAGTTTGCACATTTCATGTATTCTCAGCCAGATTTGGTTTAGAGCACAGCCAATATTTAGCATAAGTAGATTTAAATTCACACACTGGTGATGGCAAGCTACATTGTAGCCACAGCCGCCCTGGGGCGCACTGACAGAGGCGAGGCTGCCGGACACTGGCACCACCGGGCCCTCTGACCACCACCAGTAGGCAACAGGTGAAGTGTCTTGCCCAAGGACACAACGACTGAAACTGTCGGAGCCAGGGCTCGAACCGGCAACCTTCCAATTATAAGATGAACTGTCAACTCTTGAGTCACGATTCAGTCATCCACCCATGTGTGTGAATGACTGAATGTGTAAAGCGCTTTGGAGTCCTTAGGGGACTAGTAAAGCGCTATACAAATACAGGCCATTTACCATTTAAATTGAAAATTTTGTTTGAATTCTGCAATTGAAGACATGCTCAGTTATTTATGAACATGGTCTTTGTTTAAAGCAAGAAATGGATTTGTAACATGGGGGTGCATATCTCATTCTGAAAAAACTTTAACAACTAATAAGTGTTACCCAAAGCCAATCACCATCATCCAAAGCATCAGTATGGCTCTTCTTTGGAAAGACATGAATTCTTAAGCACAAGGGATATTGTGTAATTGTAATTGTGTAATTTTTTTTTTTTTTTTTGTCTTTGAACCCTTTTATAGCCGACAGGTATTGAAGACACGTTTTCTAAGAGGATGAAAGTTGGCATTGCGATGGTGAAAGAAGAAGACATCATCGATGTGTTGGTTGTCCTTGAGGCGGCAGTAATCCTGTCTAATCTGAGGGATGTCTCAAGTGCCATTTCCATGCTGATGGGCCTTCTTTTTGCCCTCAACATAGACTATCCAAAGGAACTTAAGGACATCTTTGAAGTCATTCAGAACATCCTAATGAACATTGGTGGAAGGCAGTGCATCTCACTACTGCATGGTCTAAGAAACAGACTCTTGCAGAAAGCCATGCAGAACTGTAATTGTATGTTCCTTAGTGTTAAGGACGGTTTTTATTTTACTGTTTGTTTTTTTATTCTTGCAAGTTCTCATTCTCACTTTTGTATGTCACTAAATGACTACACTTTACATTCCAGATTAGACAATTACTCATTTGTTCATGGTTTAAGAAACTTATGTGAACAACAATATAACGGTGGACTCTGCAGATGCTTATCTCATGCAAGTCAGTAGTTTTTCCTTTGTTTTGCAATTGAGCAGACTCAAACTGATGTTTCTGAAATATCCATATTATCAAATGTTTCAGAAGCATGCACTCATTTTCAGAGATATTGGTTCTGTGGAATTTGTTGCAATTGTAAACGAAGACAAATACAAGAGTTTGATGTCTTACTTGTTATAAACTGATCTTTACTGTCACTTATCAAAGGTTTTGTACTATTTTAATATTTCAAGTTTTATGCTAACAGGTGTGACTGAGCACAATGAAGTTTAAAAATTTTGTAAATGTAAAGAATAACTTTTCTAAAATAGCAAGTGTCCCGTTGATACATTACATTAATGCAGACTTTATGTTGTTACTTCACAAGAATCACTACTGTTCCTAGAGTATTGGTCAGAATTTAATCTTCACCCAAACTGGGCTCAAGACCAAGTTCAAATTTATTGTTTCACAGGGAGCAGCCTTTGAGTTTTGATGGATTGTGAGCCTGATGAGCTACGTCACTGATTTTTCTGTTTCTCAGATGACTAAGATGGCACAATAAATGGTGAATGTTGGGTGCTCATGAGTAATTGTCTTGTCATGTTCTTAAAACAAACTTTCTGTATGAAATGATCAGATAGACTTTAATGGAATCTGTGGGGTTTTATTTTTTTTTCTGTAAACAACAGAAAATTAATTTAAAGGAATGTAGATATTTAAACCTGAGATCTAAGATAAACCTAACAGGTAGTTTTGCTGAAATGGATGTTAGAAAGCTAAAAAAAACAAAACAAAACTTAAGATGTTTAATACACATTTTTCTTTACATCCAGTCAATCAACTCTGATAATTAAAATGAAACTGATTCACAAGTTCACTCAGCTACCTTAAGGAGCTCAGGTAATTAATAAACTTAAATCAACTTAGCTAACAGGTTATGTTAGTTAAGCTAAAATAGATTCCTAAGTTAAAAGAACTACTAAAGTATTTGAATTAACTAAAAAACCCAAGTCAACTGAACTAGGACAAGAGTTTAAACAATAGATTATTTTAATTTAGCTGAAAGGGTTTTCCCAAGTAAAAATGACAATTAAAGGAGTTGAACTGACTAACAAATCTCAGTCAACTAAACTAAGATGAAAGTTTAGACAACATGTGATTTTTCATTAAGATAACAATTGGTTGTGTTATAAGAACAAACTCTATTTCTTGACTTAACTTAAAATTTTAAGGCAGCCCTTTACCTCATATTTTTAAGTTGAAACAACAAGTTATATTTTACAGTGTGGCTACAACGTAGCTTGCCATCACCAGTGTGTGAATGAATGTGTGTGTGAATGGGTGGATGACTGGATGTGTAAAGCGCTTTGGGGTCCTTAGGGACTAGTAAAGCGCTATACAAATACAGGCCATTTACCATAACAATTTCAGAACTATGTGCAAATAAGCAATAAAATACACATGTGAGTTCAGTTCAGAGGCATTAAAGCAGTGTGCTTAATTTCTCCACACTATAGGCCGATTCGTGAGAGAGAAATGCACTAAAAATTACCCTCTAGGTTACTTTAACTCACAGTGAACTGCCAAAAATTAGCTTTAGAGCGGCTAAGAAACATGTTGCTCACCGTTGCTCTGTTTCACAAAAGCCCAACACACACACTGGTGTTGGAATTGCAGCAGCTCTCCGGATGAAAGGTGAGTGGTTAGCTTGTGAGAGACCAAGCTAGCATTAGCGTGATCACGATGGTAAGTCTCTACAAGTTTTTTTTTCAGAATAACACTCGTCTTACCGACGTTGCTTCTCCTTCATCCAGCCACTCGACTCCGAACTTCCAGCAGGTAAGTATGCTCGCTTTCCTTCCTCTCAATTCTGAGTTTTCCTCTCTTTCGTCCGTGGATTTCTCGGTTTGAGTAGCAGATGCCTCCACTCCTTTTGCTGAGATGAGAAAAACCCGGGAGCACCATGCACCTTTCCCTCACTTTCTGGCTGACAGGGTCAGTGCGGCCTGTGTAGGCTCTGATTGGTCGCTGAGCTAGGTGCCCTCACGTGGGGTGAACTGAGAGGTGCATTCAATGGTCATAGGAAATATGACGCTTTGTTGATGTGGACAGTTAAAATAAAGAGGATAAATACTGTCTCTTCTCTATCATTGGTGTAAATGTGTTGTTTTTTCATCTGTGTTACATAATCAGTAATTAGTTACTGATTACTTTTTTCAAGTAACTTGACTAACACTGGTAGTCAGGTACAGCCAGTCAGGGGTAGATGAAAATACGAGATGAGAAGGAACTACAGACTGCGGTCCAGCGGCAAATAAACCAATATCAAAAATGATTGGGAAATGATCAGAAATCCCAGCATCATTTATAGTCTTAATACAGATATCCAGGCCATACGTAAAGGCCAAGTCCAAAATATGGCCTTTAGCGTGGGCTGGTTCATTTACCCACTGAAGGAGATTAAAACAGTCAGTTAAAGCAAGAAAGTCTTTAGCAAGCAGATCGTCCTTACAACAGATGTGTATGTTAAAATCACCAAGAATAAGAACAGAGTCATATTTAAGAAGAACGAAACCCAGGAAGTCAGCAAAGTCTGAGATTAAACAACACATTAAACAGTTATATTTGGGCGTTCGGTAGACCAACACACACAGAGTGGTCGTGGAAGCAGTCATCTCCAATAACTGAGCTTTAAAACTAGCAAAGTTAGATGAGGAAAGTTGCTGAACATTATATGCGTTTTTAAAAAATAAAGGCTAAACCACCTTCCCCACCAGTTTTTTATGTTTTGGTGACCTAAAAAAGGCACAGTTAATAGGAAGAAGACTAGAGAAAGGGATGAGCTCACCAGGGCAAATCCAGGTTTTCGTAAGGAATAAAACATCAAGGCCGCTTGTAGAGAAGAAGTAATTTAAAACAAAGCTCTTATTTACCAGCGACCTGACATTCAGCAATGCCATCCGTGGCCAGGGTAGTAAGTCACCTGTAGAAGCACGACTTAGAGTGCTTAGATTGCTTTGGCAAACTCCCCGTCGGCGTGACCTTATCCGAATCCGAGCAGGAAAGCGTGTTGCAGAAAGGTCAGAGGAGGATTGATGATCAACTGGGTAAATCCAGCCACGAGTAAGCATCTTAGCGTCAGAGCAACCCAGGGAGGAGGGAGAAAATGATGGAGTACCCAGGTTAGCATGTACATGGTCCGTAATTCTGGCTCTGAGAAAGGCCCTGAGACGGAGGCTACGGCCACTCCTTCCCGGCTTCCTGTAGCGTTTCTTGTAGAGATTAGGGAGTGGTAGGTAGGATAAGCCGAAGGATGAATCCAGTTGTGGTAGATTAGCGCTGCCCACACTCCAGCAGGGGTCGGCCCGAAACGAATCGAAAGAACGAAGATTTACAAGTGTTTGTCTGTCATATGTGATCAGTGCACAACCACTAGATGAAAATACGACTAAAAAATAAAAATAAAAAACACAGTGCCAAGGTCCATAAGTGAAGGTAAAGGGAAAAGGGAGGGTAAAAAATGACGAGACAGACACGACCGAGGACGCCGAGCCAAGCACACCGGTGCCATCTAAATCCAGACTGCACAGTGTGAGCCTGGATTCATCACAACACATTCTCACTCCCAAAGCGTCACATTTTACGCTAGGTGACAAATCGTCAACATATTACGTTTTCGGGCACCCAACACGTTCCTAAGTGACAACATTGGAAAAATGAGGACATATGACAACCGTTTGGACTCAATCTACACATGTTTGCTCTTTTTATTAAAATCACTTGGGAAAACACAATTTCATGTCATTAAAGTGCTGGCTGACGTTAAGATTAAGGTTATGGTTAGGGTTAGGGATAACGTTAGGTTTAGGGCTGGAATACAGGGCTGGAACGTCTGTTACCGCGGGACCGTCATTCCACTGGATTTTATCCATAACCCAGCACGTACCATAAGAACGCGGAAGGTCACCCTTCGCGTTCCTCAGGAATGCCGCGGGACGCGACACAACTCCGGGATGTTACGCCTCAGGAGTGAGAACGGGCTGCTCATCACCATGAAGGGGTCATAGTGCACACAAAACATTTGCATACTTGAAAATAATATTTTCATTGTAATCAACAGAATAGACAATAGAAAAAAACAAAAAAGAAAAATATTGCCATCAGGTGATTGGATGTTGGCACTCCAGTGCGCTCTGGGATTTGTAGTTGACCTCTTCATCAGGTGGTTTAGATGTTTATGATGATTATTCATCAAGTAGAATTTCATGTCCAATTTGATCCTCCACAGCTTCACCACTGAACTCTTAGATAACCAGTTAATAATGAAGTCAAAGATTAGCAGGCAAAGCTTTAAGCCTGTAAAGTCTCAAAGTCAAAGCTTGTTCACATTCATCTGTGTCAATGGAAAATTGTACTTAGTAGTCAGTATAATCTTTTAATGATACAAGTTTCCATATATGCTTAGAGGTGTATAATTGATTGTGTAGTGATAGGATGTGTGATCTTTAATAGGCTTTGTGTGCATTCCAGGGTGTTCTGGTATTCAAACCCACATCCTGGGAGCATGGGAGAGGTCATACCTTCTCTTATTGTTTTATGATAGGATAAACGTATCTATGTCTGTTTTTAGCTAAGTGCCTTTTGTTTAGATGAACTGCTGGACTTCCAGACCAGCAGGTTTAGGGAAGTCATTTATGGGGTCACCCACTAAGCCCACACACACATACACACAAACACACAAACACACACACACACAATGATGTATAAATAAAGACCAGGGCAGTGGCACGGGGCGAGTCTCAGAGCCCGCACTTCTGTGCGAGTGCTGTGGCTGCCCTTGCTTGCAAGTAACTAACTGCAGTGTGTGTTTCTCCTCTCTGATTCGAAGCTGAAGAAGTGTCTTAGAATACATCTCTTGACAATCTGTGTTCATCACATCATGTCAATCAAGTTTGAGTTCTCTAAAGGCAGAGTTGGAGACAAAAGGCGAGGCTGAGGAGATGGAAGAAGACAAAGATGAAGGAGTGAGCAGGACGACCCTCGCTGCTGTCAAACACACTATTTGAGTCAGTTGTGGAGGTGTAGGTACTGCTGGCAGTGGTGGTGACGGAGACATTAGTTGGGTCACTGATGGTGGTGTTGGAGGCTGGAGACAAGCGTGTCTCCAGCGTCTCCGTCAGGAAGGAGTCAAAGGAGCTCAGTCTGGTGAAGGTCATAACTGGAGTTTCTCGTCTTCTCCTGGCAGGGGGGCTCGGAGCTGTTAACACGACCGCCTGGAACCAAGAGCCGTCCTCCTTACACATCAGCGGGCCGCCAGAATCACCCTGAATTCAATTTAAAATCAGGAAATCACATCTAATATTATTTGGTTGCCATGTTTTTCCCTCCAATAAAATTATTTTAAAAGTTTTAAAACAAAGATATAGAGACACTCTAAAATTAAATCTTACTGCCAAAAATGAAAACTGAAACTCCAAAGTTGGAAATTCTTATATGTTTCTGAAGATTGTGAGCCCTCTGCAAACTCAAGATGATGAACTATCCAAATTCATCACGTGTCTCTGATAAGCAGCTTAATCCAAGGTCCAGAATAAACATGTCAGCAGACAGTGTGTTATAAGAAGAAGAATCCAGTCATTTACCTGCTGCAGTGCAAACACGTCTGTACAGATGCTCTCACTGGATGATGAGCTCCCACAGTTTACCACCGAGGTGTTAAACTGCTGCATAACTTCCTCAGCTAACATTATGAAAGATAAGAAAATTGTGATGTTTGACTAAAGAAACTGTAAGTGCAGTGGTCCACATGTGTAATCTGAGAGATGGACTGGTGCAGAGTCTGGGCAGAACTCTGTCAGCCTTCATGTTGCTGACTCACCTCCTCCTCTTCCAGGACTCCAACCGGCCGCCCAGCACGCCAAGCCCTCGGCGAAGGTTCTCCCGCTGTCCAAGCAGATGGGCTGGATGTAGTCGGTCAGGGTGGGCTGGGCAGATAGACGGAGGATGGCTATGTTGGTCCCGGTCGTGTTGCTCAGAGTGATATTTGTCACATTCAGCGTCACCTCAAAGGGGTTGGATCCATTTAGCTTCAGACGCCCCAACACGACAGTCCACTCGGACGCTACAGGGGAGCTGTGGGAGGAACGAAGCACCCAAACATAATCTTCATCAGCTTCAAACAAGATCTACACCTTTACACTCAACTTCATGGGGCCCAAGTTTTGCACATTTGAACCTGGTGACATTCAGACCTGGGTCTTATTAAAAAGGTATATATTTAACTAGATTAATTCCATGCAGAGCAGCATTCATGACGGCAGGTGTCATGTTAGGTCAAAACAGGGCTGGAGGTGGATTGCGTTGTGGCTTGCAGATCCACAGTAACCACTGTCAAAACAATTCTCTTCAAATTTTACTTATACAGCGCCAAATCAAAACAACTCTTGCCTCAAGGTAGACCCTGCAATAATACATACAATTAAAACCCCAACAATCATATGACCCCCTATGAGCAAGCACTTTGGCAAAGGAGGGAAGGAAAAACTCAATTTTAACAGGAAGACACCAGTTAGCAGTGAAGTTTCTCTCTGAGTTTGTTTGAAAAGAAAGTATCCAGAAACACGTCAGAGAAAATGCTGCTGTCAAATGGACCAATCACAGCAGGCTGAATCGAAGCCTTGTTATATTTCTATAGATTGTAAATCACAATGTACCTATGGACTAGATTTAGCACAGAATCAGCTTAAATCCTAACCCTGTGTGGGACTGACCAGTTACATGTGTGGAAAGTGTAGAAGTGTGGCACCATCAGGTGATGTGGGCTGGCACTGAGATCAGCTGATCTGCTGGGACTGTGTTCAGTTTCCATTTTTAAAGACTCGCTCATTTCCTTAAAGGGAGGGTTACATTTGTAGTTTGTTGGGCACAGTTTTCACCGGTGGATTGATCCACAGTGGAATAAAGTGTGTTTACAATGCATTGAGTAAGTCTGAACTGTAAAAAGTAGTGAGTGTGTGGCAGCACGAGGTGGAAATAAAGTAAATACTCTTCACAGTTTTAAAAGACAACGCCACCCTGGGAATTTCACCCAGAGAATACTGGAAGTAACACTAAATCACCAAAAAGGCACTTAGGTTCGCTATACTCAGTACAGAGACGAGGTTCAATGATAAGTTGACAATTTATTAATAATTATTTAAAACACCGTATAAAAGCACAATCATAAATAGCCATGTACAAATATGCTTAAAAAGGTATTCAGAGCTGAGGCTTACCAGTGGAGGGGCAGGGATGCCACACACAAACTAAAAAAAAGAAAACACACCAAGACACAAGTGCAGCACACTATCACACACTCACACTAGTCAATTAAACAAGGCAAGTGTGTGCACTCAGAAGATCCCACCACCAAGGCACCCTAGTCTCCTCCACGTCGGCACTCCGCATCTGAATAAAAGAAACAAAGAAAATTTTAATATATTACAACAAAACTAATATGCAGCGCTGGGGGATAACCCAACTGCAGGACCACACTGGTGATCTACAGCTAGAAAAAGGGCCTCCCACCAGTGGCGTAACAAAAATCCAAACTACAAATCAAAACAACATACACTCTGGATAAAACTGTAAAATATGGAGCAAACGGAATCGCCGTATTGCTCCAACTTGCCGTCTACACGACTACAAGTTAACGGTCAATCAATATGCACGCCAGCTGACTCCGATAACCGGCATGCATATGGCCGTTGTCCACGCCGACGTCCACTGTAAAAGCTGGCAGCAGCAGGGAAAGAAATCTCGCAACGGGAACAGACGGTAAAAGCACAGCAAAGCAAAGCAAAGCAAAACAGCAGCACTTCAGTTCGCGTAGCGTGGCGTAAAACTAAGGCCCACACTTCCGAGTAAGCCGCGTCATAAAACATGAGCAGAATGGCTCAACGGAGGCTTCTACAGCTACGACCAGCCGCGATGGAGGCTTCAGAAGTGTAACCCGCAAATGATCTCAGCAACACCAAAGGGAAGTCAGGTGACCAAAGGGGAGATCACAGGTAAGCGATCCAGGGACGCTCAAATGGCCACTATTTATACTAGCGCCCCCTAATACGCCAGGCTGAAAGTGGGTTAAACCAAGGAATAACATTCATCCTGCCACAATCTGCCCCTCCTTTTTGCATCGTCGCCCCGACGATGGATTACAAAGACACTCAGGTTAATCCCAAGGCCTAAAAAATGCAGAGACAGCATGTACCCTAAGCTCAGAAATAGAGTTAGCAGCCCCTTGTGCCACCTCCCCTGTTGGTCTTGGGAGATGATGGATGTTTGAATGCTGGCCAGCCGTGGACCGGGTTGTTTTGCGCACCACCACATTTCTTGTATCAGAACTCGTAGAGGGAGCAGGAAGAAAGCTAGATGGAACTGGTGCTGCACTCGGAGTAACTGTACAAGTGGCTGAAACATCGGAAGTTCGGTCTTCTGGCGGGAGCAACAACTCAGAGCTACTTGGAATCACTGCCACTGGGCTGTAAGATGGTGAAACATTTACTTGAGGAGCTCCTATGCTCAGGAATAGCAGGTCACTGTCACTTGATGAGTCGTGTTCTGGTTCTGGGGATGATATTTCTGGGCCATGTGGGCTACTGCTCGGAGCAGGCCCTTCCTGTGGTGTAGCTGCTATTACCACAGCCTTCAACAAGGTACGATGAACATGCTTCACGCTGCTAGGATCATCTGCAGGTGCAATGGTATATACTGCCCCACCTCCTTTAGGTGCCTTCAGGATCCTATATACCGCTGGCTTCCATCGATCTTGGATTTTGCATCTCCCTCTTCCACTCAAATCACGCAGGAACACCAACTGCCCGTCGTTCAAGGGTGCCTTTTTCACATTTTTATCATGGTGCCTTTTTCTGCGGTCGGCAGCCAGTTGCAGTTGTTCCTTGGCTCCTTCATGTACAACCTGTAGTCGGGCTTTATGCTCCTGAATCCACTCGTGCACATCTCCACTGATGGGGTCCGGTACTCTGCCCAACAGAAAGTCCACTGGCAACCTGGGTTCTTGCCCAAACATCAATAAGAATGGAGTTTCCCCAGTAGCCTGATGGGGAGTGGTGTTATAGCAGTAGAGTAACTGGGGCAAACATACATTCCAGTCTCTTTTTCTGGATACTGGCAGGGTCCGCAACAAATTGTGCAAAGTCCTATTAAAACGTTCGCACTGACCATTTCCAGACGGATGATAAGGAGTAGTATGAGACTTCTCAATACCATAAAACTTGCAGAGCTGCTGGATCAGGGAGCTTTCAAAGTTACTACCCTGATCAGAATGAATACGCGCAGGTACACCAAACTTTGAAAACCACTCAGTTACGAGAACCTGGGCCACTGTAGCAGCACATTGGTCCCGAGTGGGGACAGCCAATGTATACTTGCTGAAAACATCAGTCATCACCAAAACGTTCTCCAGCCCATTCCGGGAAGGTTCAAGCAGGGTGTAATCAATGGCCAAGATTTCATTTGGTCGAGAAGCCAACAAATGTCCCATGAAACTTTGAGCTGCTGGTTGGGTGTCTTTTGCAACTTGGCAACGTTCACATCTCTGACACCAGCGAGCTACCTCAGCCGACATACCTGGCCAGTAGCACCGTGAGCGGAGGAGCGCTAGGGTCCTTTCCACATCTTGATGGCCGTGCTCCTGATGAACATGAGTCAGCACCTGCTCAATTAGTGCACTCGGCAGCAAAAGCTGAAGTACCACGTCGGCACCGTCAGGGCGATGAACCTGACGATACAGAACTCCATCCCTTTCAATCAGACGATCCCATTGTCGTAGCAGCACCAGAACAGGTGGGGCAAGCTGCTGGCGCTCCTCGAAGCTAGGTCGCTGCTTCCGTCTCCAGAACACCAGGATCTCTTATATCACTGGATCGACCTGTTGGAGGGCATGGAGATCAGGAGTACTAAGATCCGGCAAAACTGTCATGGCAGCTTGGAATACCGCAGCTGGTCCCAGCCGCAAGGCTTGTTGAAGAGGTTCAGGCAAGGCTGTACCGGGAACCATGGCTTTAATTTCCTGAGGATCGGGTGGATGCTGGCGAGATAAGGCGTCTGCATTCTTATTACTCCTTCCTGACCTGTACTTTAAGTCGAAGTCAAACAAAGCGAGCTGAGCTGCCCAGCGCTGTTCAGTAGCCCCAAGTTTAGCAGAAGACAAATGACTAAGAGGATTGTTGTCGGTGTAAACAATACACTTGTGGCCCAACAAGTACTCTCTGAACTTCTCAGTCATGGCCCACTTAAGTGCCAAAAACTCCAGCTTCATAGAGCTATAGTTTAGCATATTGCGCTCAGTAGGCCTCAAACCCCGACTGGCATAGGCTATTGGCCTCACCTTACCTCCCTGCTCCTGGGAAAGCACTGCCCCTAGGCCGCCATGGCTGGCATCCACTTCTAAAATAAAAGGCAAAGAGAAATCTGCATAAGCAAGCACTGGTGCTGTTGTCAGTTTAGTCTTTAATGCCTCAAAACTTTGAGCACACTCTGCAGTCCAGTTCTCCGCTACACCATAGGTAGGGCGATCGTGGCTCAAGAGTTGGGAGTTCGCCTTGTAATCGGAAGGTTGCCGGTTTGAGCCCCAGCTTGGACAGTCTCGGTCGTTGTGTCCTTGGGCAAGACACTTCACCCGTTGCCTACTGGTGGTGGTCAGAGGGCCCGGTGGCGCCAGTGTTCGGCAGCCTCGCCTCTGTCAGTGCGCCCCAGGGTGGCTGTGGCTACTATGTAGCTTGCCATCACCTGTGTGTGAATGGGTGGATGACTGGATATGTAAAGCGCTTTGGGGTCCTTAGGGACTAGTAAAGCACTATATAAATACAGGCCATTTACCATTTACCATTTACCATGCTCTGACCTCTTCTTTGATTTTCTGCCTCCCCACTCTGCCACCAGTCTATGCAGAGGTGCTGCCAACTTGGCAAAACCCTCTACAAAACGGCGATAATAGCTGGCAAACCCAAGAAAGGAGCGTAGTTCCGAAACAGTCTTAGGGGGCTGCCAGTTAGCCACCACTTCCACCTTGCTAGGGTCCGTGGAGACGCCCTGATCGGAGATGACGTGGCCCAAGTAGCGAACCTCCCGCTGGAAAAAGGCACATTTGGCAAGCTTTGCTTTCAAACCCTCCTGCTGAAGCCAACCTAGCACCACATCCAGCCGCTCAAGATGTTGCTGTACTGTTGATGAGAAGATTACAATGTCATCAAGATAGAGAAGCAGAGACTGGCACTGTTGATCACCGAAAAGGCGTTGCATTAATCTCTGGAAGGTACTAGGGGCATTACAGAGCCCAAAGGGCATTCTGTTCCACTCAAATAGGCCGAAAGGAGTACAGAAGGCAGTCTTGAGCCTATCCTCTTCCGTAACTGGGACCTGATTGTAGCCACTTGCTAAATCCATGGTGGAAAACCAACGGGCACCAGTCAGCGCATCTAGAGATTCCTCAACGCGCGGCAGGGGGAATGCATCTTTCCTTGTCTTGTTGTTCAATTGCCGATAATCAACACACATGCGCGGGCTGCCATCCTTTTTCTTGACGAGCACAATGGGAGAAGCATAGGGGCTGCTACTCTCTCTAATCACCTTGGCCCCTAGTAACTGGTTAATATGCTCTTTCACAGCCTCGTACTCTGAAGGGGGGATGCGCCTATAACGCTGCCGCACGGGGATATCATCTAAGAGTGGAATGTCATGGGAGATCAAGTTAGTGCAACCCAAATCAGTGTCATGAGCAGAAAAGACCGAGCTGTATTTCTTAAGGAGAGACCTCACCTGTCCCTGTTCCTCTGCTGACAGTTTGGACAAATCAATTCCTTCCATCTGATCCTGCACAGTAGGAGTGGCGGTGTGAGATGCCATTATGGCTATGTTAGGGGGTATTTCTGTCACACCAGCAGGCAAACTGACCACATGAACATCTTCCAGGGTCCCTATAACGGTCCTGGGATGAAGCAAGACCGCCGTGGTCCCTACATTAACAACTGGTATGTATGCAGTACCTCTAACCACTCGAACCAATGCAGGGGACGCTAAAAGTCCAGCAGGCAAGTTAACATCATTAGGTTCAAATAACACGGTGGCACCTGAATATTGCTCAGAACAGGTGGCGGCCACTATTTTCATTACACCACCCGGAATGCAACATGCTCGCTTACCTCTCACTCTCACATGGCCAGACAAATCCAGTGGGGCTCTTATACTAACATCATGGCACTTTTGCAGCGCATGCACAAGGGGTTTAGGGGCCTCTGTCACAGAGCCCAAACTAAACAATGCTTCACCATGTTGCCCAAAAAGTTCGTGGTAACACTTCCGAATGACATTCATCCCCAATACACCCGGAACCGTGGAAGGTCCTGCACCTGGAGGATCTTTAACAATCAACACGCCACACTGTGGAAGAAACTTATCACAGAGCTCTACACTTAGCTCGATATAGCCAAGGTAGGGAATGGACAAACCATTAGCCGCTTTAAGCTGCAACCAATGACAAGCTTGGAGACGCTCTTGACCCCAGGACTCAAAATGCTGGCGGAAAAAGCTTTCAGTAATGGTGGAGACCATGGACCCCGTATCAACCAAACAAGATACTTTTATACCGCCCATGTCCACATCTATATGCGGACAGGATGAAATTAATTTGGAGACTGCCTCTGGACCATTAGAAACAACCCTTGAGCCAATAGACACCCCACCCGAACTGTGGCTCGGCAATACGGAGGGTGCTAGTTTTCCAAAGCCGTATTTAAAGGAGAGTGCCTGCGATTATGCAGAGGGGCCTGCGAAGGAGGCCGGGAACGAGGAACACGTTCCCCATCACACTCCCGAGCAAAATGTCCAGGTTGCTGACAACGTCGGCATATAATGGACTCGCTCCGTCCTGAGCGAGCCATTCGATGAGGGCCCTGCAATCGAGCAATGCTCTGAGTGAGCTGATTAAGTTGCTCCTGCTGGCGCTTTAACAATTCCTTCATCTCACTCATCTCAGACAAATGGGTGGACTGGGCTATTCCTGAAGGACCGCTATGGACCCCATACTGAATGCCATAGACAGAAGGAACAGAACTGCTTCTATGTCTAACGCCAGTAGGCAACCCTTCACGTTCCCACCTAATAGCTTCCCCTCTAATCTCTAGCAATGTCAGTGTTGGCTGCCTCCTTACTAGCTGCTTTAACTCCCGCCGCAAGGTACTGTCTAAGACCTGTTCAACAAATTGATCTCTTAATAAAACGTCAGCATTGGGCATGCCATTGGGGGCGCTCGATTTAACTTTTTCCATAAGACCCAAGAGCGCGAGGGAAAACTCTTGCAGCGTCTCACTTTCCTGCTGTTTTCTAGAGAAGAAAGCTTCCTGCAATGCTACATAGGAGTCTGAACAGCCATACAGTTCTTGCAATATAGTGATTATGTTAGCGGGATCAGTCCTCTCTGCACTAGAGCGATATTTGATCTCCTCACGTGCTTCCCCTTCCAGGTGGTCAAACAGAAAAAATGCTTTATCAGCCACAGACAAATGACGCGCCCTAGCACAAGCTTCTATTTCCTCCAACCATTCATTCAACCCTATACCTGATTTTCCTCTAAACATAGGGCATTTTCTGTCACGGGGCACAAAAACTAGTCTCTCTGCTACAGAGACACTAGCAGTTGGGGGGTTAACAGATGATGCAGTTGAACTAGAAGGTGTAGCACTAGTACCTGACCCAACAGCCCTCTCCTGATGCAGCCTCTCATTGTCTGCTTTCAGCTGCGCGATCAAGTCCCTGAGTTCCTGTAACTCTTCCTCCATCTCTGTAACACAGCTGTGGAATCTGTCAAGGTTCAAAAATGTTGAGGGGGAATCCAAACATAACCACAGATCCAGCCGGGTGCAATTAGACGACATTTTAATGAATACACATGTGTGAGTCCGACCGCTGTGAAGATTTCAGCGTCGAACTGCTTTACAATAGTCAGACAAAGGCTTTATAGGGTTTCTGTTGTCAGGCAGACTCAAACAAAGCATACGTCACTCCAAAACCACAAACGTTAAGTTAACTTTGAACACAGTTTTAAACAGAACATCATCTTCGCGTCGAAGCCAGGTGCTTCCTGTCTCCATCCTCGAACGCTCGCCTCCGCTGTCGCTTATCTCTGGGACATCTGGTGTACTTCCTGGAACAGACTAACATGTACGCTACACCTTGTAACCTTTCCACTAGACAGAAGGCCAGCACAACTGAAACTCTGTGTGTGTATGTCTCGTCTGTCTGTGCGTGCACGCTGCATGTGCTCTCTGAACCTTAGTTGACCTCAACTTAGGCAACCAGGCTAAGGCCATCCTGTGTGTAATGATCTTGACTTATATGTAAAATATATAAAACAAATGTTTCAATCTAACACAACTACTCAAAGCTTAATCCGCGATAAATGCATAAAAACACCCTACTCTTAACTTGCACTCACTCTGCTTTCGGTTTCACTTCTGCAGAAGCCTGCAGCTTCAAAAGCATGTAACTTCCTGTCGCTGCAGCTCCGTTTCTCCCCCACTGAAGACTATGTATAAGAATATAAAAACATTCAAAAGCCTTTAAAATTATAGATTCAACTCAACAGTTTAAAGTGGTTCTTACTGAACTTGTAATAAAGACTAATATAATACCAATATATTTGAACATCTGAATGCATCTGAATGCAACATCACTATTAATAATGAAATGGTAATGATGATTATAAAAATAGCAGCAAATAATAGCAGCATAATATTTTACCACTCCGGACACTCCCCTCTCTCGACCTCTGGCACACCAGAGGTCGCCATACATTATGTTGGGTCACTCCTTGGCCCATTCAGCTGCCTCCCTGTCCACCCCTGACGTCATGGACATTAGGATCACTGACCCTCTCTAGGCATCCTGTGACTTAGCGAACCAGACAACCTCATGTCATCTAGGTGGTCTTAGTAATAAAAGGCCCGCTCCCACTTGAGAACACTTCATGCTTAAGTGGTCTCTGCTCCTCTTCTGGGTCCCTCTCTAGTGGACATCTGGCCTCCTGCAAAGGATAGAAAACACTTTCTCCTCCTACGGCTCTAACTTACTCTGTTCCTCAAGTGCTCTCTTTATTCAAACCTGATTCAACCTAATATTACTCAAAACATGAACCTAATTTCGTATTCGTATTCGTAACACTACTCAGCCTTTGTAAAACTCTTAAAGCACTGCTTGCACGTCTCTGCATGTGCTTCCTGTTGCCCTTATCTGATCACCAACATCCTGTGCACAACACTGCCGCTGCTGCAAGGGCCTTCACTCTGATCTAAAGTCACCTATCACAAGAAAATATATCAAGAAAATCGCTATAACTGCTCATTCTACTAAAGGATCAAAGAAAAAACAACCACTTTAATCACTAAGTGTAAGCACATTATCAATTACTCCTCCATAAATTTCATCATAGCTAAAAGCTCCCTAGGAACAACTTCTGTGTGTTGACACTAACTTCATTTTAAAACTCACAGTTCCTGTGTTATAACCTGTTTTAATATATCATTTTATTTCAATTTTGCTGCTCTTAATGTAATATTCACTCTAATTTATACTTTATCAGACTTAACCAAAAATATATAAGCTTTCTCCCCTTTTGCTTCTGTTTTAAACAAAAACTTGGTCACTTCAACAAGCATTTGTTATTCTGTAACTGCATTTTATATAATAAGACTAATTTAGAGCTGCATGTGTTATCTCAATATTTTACATGTCACACAATTTAGTTACAAGCCAACTCCTATTCAGTTAAATGCTAAAGGAATTTCAGGCCCTTGGCCTCAAATCAATACTGTCATGTGTGTTGAAAACTCCCTATGTCTGTAAGCGTGCGCAGCCTTCAATGCTCTGTCATCTTGCACAATAAATTGCTCGGACATCGCGCCGAACAAAGCTTCTGACCTTCAGTTATTGACTTGAGCAATATTTCTTTAATAAGCACAACATGCAATGTGTATGAAATCATTCCTGTGTATGTAATCTTCAATGCTATTCATTTGGGTCAGTAACACTTCTAACATCCTCATAAAAAGCTCTCCTCTACCCTAGAAATAAATCTATTTAATATCTGTTTCTAAAGCCTACATTATAACAACTTATCCTAAAAATCAAAAAGAAATCACACATTTTCTACTCATAAAATCTTCACTAATCTTCCCCAAAGCATATCCTTTATTCCCACAGTTTCCCTTTAAGTTTGGTGTACAACTTCTGATTAACACCAGCAATTTATCTTCTAAACCTAATTCAGTTCATTTTAATCCTTTCTTTAAAAATAACATTCTCTGCCCCAGTTTTACCATATCTAAATTATCAAACAACCCCAATAGTTATAAAATCATACTAAAACCCATTTCAAATTAAACAAATTAAATCTTAACTCCCTCTCTTTTTTGACACATCTCATGTGGCAAAAAACCTCAAAATGCTTCCCCCAAGCTTAGGACATTAAAAGGAAAAAGGTTAGTCATTTCATTTCTCCAAACACTTCAGCCATCGTCCTCTCCGGTATGTCGCTCCGGCCCTAAAAACCTGTGTTTAAGGAACAAAATCAATTTAATTATTATGTCAAATCTTCTCAAACTCCTGCTCCCTTCAAAGTCTGGATCCTTGGAATTTCCTGGAAACAAAACCTGTACTTTACATTTCATACTCCCCCTTTATGATCCAGTCTGTGTCATGACAAAAATTAACTTAAACAGAACAGTTATTAATCATGTGTTACCTCAGTTAATGGTAACTTGAGTTTCATCAAACAATGTTTCCCTTTTCGCATTTAGCATTCTCCCAACAATATAATGTAATACCATAATCTAACCCCAGTAAAAAAGAAATTTTCTCCAAGCAAACATCAGCATCCCCTTTCTTTTCCTCACATGGTAAATTTGTCCACATTTATTCATCCCCACCTTAGTCCAGTCACTCACATTCACTCACATGCATTCACACATGATATTTTTGCTGATACTGCAGCCTTCTGCGCAAATAATGAAACGCTCCACATCAGCAAAATGAGCTCATTCGTTTGTTGTATTTCGTTTTCCTTTTTAGGAAAATAGTTCTCTATACTTTTGACCGGACTGAATCGCTACATCCTTGTAGACAGAGACTCGCCGCCATTCAGGTCTCCTCCTCAGCCAATTATAATTTGTAAAGCCCCCCTGATTTCCGTACTTGGTAATTTTGTCAGCGCCGTCAGTTCACTCTCTTCCAGGCCTGCTTAGAACAAAAATGAAAAAAGAGAGCTGATTATTAGCTCATCAAAGTACAAAACAAAATCACCTGACAGGTTTTTTCTGAGTGCACTACTACAAAAATTTCGGGCCCCTCTCAGACATATCCATGTCTAATCAAACTCCCTCTCTTGAAATAAAACAACAGCCTCAAAAATCTGAAACGATCTCAAAGTTCACCCGTTCACTGCACTGAAAACCTCGTCAAAAGATCAAAGACCGTTTGCACAATGTCTCCCTTCCTTACTCCGCCATGTTTTCATTCAGCCTAAGATATGAACCGATTTTGACAACGTATCATCCCTAAATTATAAATTTCCTGTCCAAATCTGCCCCTCTGAACAGACCTGACCACCGTAATCAAATCTCCTGTTACTTACTTATATTCGTCACCCAATAATCCTCGTCAGCCACCGCTCTCTCTTGAACTGAAAGCCTCCGAGACACAGACACACAGGAAGTGTCTTTGTCACTCACTCACTCCAGCTAATTTGCATACTGAGTCACAGCTCAACAGCCAACTTGACAAGAGAAATATGTGTTTAAACCTTATCACATTATTGAATTATTTTCATTTTCTTTCTATACTAATCACTGGTTTGATCACTCAGTACGAGAGCACTCCTAAGGCACTCTTGTAAAAACTACTTTAATAACTTTTCTTTTGTTTTTTCCATAGCTCACTCCCCTGTCATCTAACTTCTTTGAGTCAACTTCAACTTCAAGCTTTAAGTCTATTTTATTAAACATTCACACCATTCTCTCACTCATACAATTAGCAAGCTGATCTTCGTTGCGTATGCTTGTGTTCTTAGCCAGGTTTAATCAATATCTATGCATTTGTGTGTTATTTTGCGTCTATGGCTTCACAGTCTCTCAGACACCTTCCCAATTCTCCAGTTAACCAGTCAGTTTTCTCTTTCCCCAAATTACTAGCCCAAATTTTAATTTCCCACATAACAGCCCTCCTGGTCTTCAGCCAGGTGTTAGGGCTTGCTTTTCAGGTTCCTGGACACATCATTCTGTGAACAATTCAACCAGAAACTTGCCTTAACATATCCATTGATGTTAACCTCTAATTTCTTCCGACTGCTGCCGTGGAGAATTGGTCCAAGTCTGCTTGCCCCTGAAAATAACAAAACTAAGAGATTTTCATTATTATCACGAGTGCACTTCTGTCTCTCCTATCACAAATACCAATTATGTCATGTTTATGTCATATGTCATGCCAGGTGAGCATCTTAATTAAGTGTAAGCTGCATCTTCATTGCATCCTTATGTATTCATATTTAATTTATGCATCTTCTCACTGAGCTTTAGATTCAAACTATCTCACTTCTGATTCATTTCAAAATAATTTCACATGTAACAACTTGTGTATGTTGTGTTTTCTATTCATTAAGGTAATGACAATTATTTTCTTTCATTATTCTTACCTTTTCTAATGTTTACCTCTTTGTTATGCTGTGGTGGACATCCCTAAACAATCATGAGTTCCGGCTTCAATTTCAATCCAATCATACCCTGTATTCAGTCTTACTCGTCCAGCTTCATCTCTCACTGGTCCTTTTTCATTCACAGTGTCCTGTTCGGGCTTCAAAGCTCCAAGAAACACAGGCTCAACTCAGCTGTTGTCTTCTTCTCTGTTTCTTTACAGTCTTTTCTTTTAGGTTAAGTCCCAGCATGGCAAAATATCACATTCAGTGCCTTCAGTCTTATTTTCATTTGCTCTGTTTTCTTCTCCATTCATCTTTTCAGTCTTCTCCTCCAAGATTGCTCCTCCTTTTTCACTCCGGACAAATCCCACACCAAAGTAGCTGCTGCTTTGCTTTTATCCTGTACAAAATAAATTTTAAAAAACAGTTTACGTTACACCAGATAAAAAAAAATATAAACAAAGGAACACACGTCTCTGTTTTTAAAGAGTATATCCTGTCGACAAATGCCAAGTTTGTGGCAGCACGAGGTGAAAATAAAGTAAATACTCTTCACAGTTTTAAAAGACAACGCCACCCTGGGAATTTCACCCAGAGAATACTGGAAGTAACACTAAATCACCAAAAAGGCACTTAGGTTTGCTATACTCAGTACAGAGACGAGGTTCAATGATAAGTTGACAATTTATTAATAATTATTTAAAACACCGTATAAAAGCACAATCATAAATAGTGTCATGGTCCTGGGTCGGTGACCCAGCGCTTTAAGTTTATTATTATCCTTTTTCTAGTTTATTCTGATTTTGTATTTGTTCTTAGGGTTTGAGTTGTGTGTTTCTTTCATCCCTACTCTGCATTACTCTGTGTCTCCTCTATGTGCTCTCCCTGCAGTTCTCCTCCCGTGTTTCAGGTTTGCTACTCTTTGGTTTAGTTTCCCCCAGTTTAGTTCATCCTTGGTTCTGTTTTGCCATCCCCTCTTTATGTTCAGTATTCTTAATAAATCACCCTCACGTCTTAATAAGTGCTGCATTTGAGTCCTCCTTCCTCACCTCACACGGCCGCTGCCCCGAGCCGTGACAGTACGACGCGACCACAAGATGGACCCAGCAGCACTTAACCCGTCTAAGGAGCTACGGGAGAATCTCATCGATGCCACACAAGAACTCATCGACCTGTGGCTGGAAAACCCGGATGACAAGTCCCAACACGCTATAGAGAGACGGCTACAGCGTCTGGTGACCGGTCTCCCATGGCTTCTGGGCTCGCTTTATCCGTGGGAGCAGGAATTTCTTCTTTTGGATTTAGGACTTCATCCCCCGTCTGCATTCACATTCGAGCAACCAGATGTGGTGAGTGAGCGGGATACTTTGGCTTCCCCAGATTCCGGGACTTTGTTTTCTGGGGCTATTCAGAGTGGAATGAGAGACAGTCTGTGTAGATTACCTACCTTTGTGGTAACGGACCCTTCCCAAGTGGGTGTCTATAAACCTTCTGTTAAACCTAAAGACTGTGTCTCTGCCACTCCATCCGAGCCTGGACTTTATTGCCACTCTCCAGCTCAGTTTTGTGTTCAGCCGTTAGCTCCCCAGTCAGTAGCACAGCCATTTGCTTCCCATTCTGTAGCTCAACCGTTAGCCTCCCTAGAAGCGCAATTACCTGTTCTGCCAGCCACTCAGCTACCTTCACCACTAGCATCACTACAACCCACATTTCAGTCCATGGCTCAGTTCAGTCACGATCTTCACTCTCCCCTCTACAGGAAGCTATGCCCATGCACCCCTTAAAGGACGGTTTTTCCACCGCTGTTTCTGAGCAGGGAGACAAACTGTTTCAAAATGGACCTGTTCCTCTAAAGCTGACAACATTAGAGACTGTTACTCGCTCCAGGGCTTCCCCAGAGGCTGGGTTACAACCCTCAGCTAACTCTGGACCCCTGGAGGCCAAGTTGCCAGCTGTGGACTGCACTCGGCTGTCACTGCCTGAGCAGGGTCAGGGCTCTGTGCAGCTACAGCCCTCCTCGTGTGTGCCAGAGGCCCACGTGCCTACTGGTTTTGTTTCACGTGTACCAGAGGCCCACGAGCCTGCTGGTTTTGTTTTGTGTATGCTAGGGGCTTCCATGCCCACTGGTTTTGAGCCTGTTTTTGCTGGGGGGACCGAGGAGCCAATCCAGCCTTCGCCATCATCAGCAGCTTCCGCTGAGGGGTCTCGGGAACCACTTCAGCCTGCTGCTTTCGCTGGGGGGACTGAGGAGCCCATCCAGCCTTCGCCATCATCAGCAGCTTCCGCTGAGGGGTCTCAGGAACCGCTTCATCGGCATCAGCTTCTTCCTCGCCTGGTCCAGCCTCCGTGTCTGCATCCTTGTCTGGTCCAGCCTCCGTGTCTGCATCCTCGCCTGGTCCAGCCTCCGTGTCTGCATCCTCGCCTGGTCCAGCCTCCGTGTCTGCATCCTCGCCTGGTCCAGCCTCCGTGTCTGCATCCTCGTCTGGTCCAGCCTCCGTGTCTGCTTCATCATCCTCCTCGCCTGCAGGGTCAGCATCAGCCTCATCCACGCCTGCAGCCTCATCATCAGCCTTGCCTGCTGCAGCCTCATCATCCTCGCCAGCTGCAGCTTTTGCTTCTGCTTCCGTGCCTTCGTCTGCTTCCTTGCCCGCTGCATCAGCCGCATCATCCTCGCCCGCTGCATCAGCCGCATCATCCTCGCCCGCTGCATCAGCCACATCATCCTCGCCCGCTGCAGCAGCTTCAGCATTCTCGCCTGCAGCAGCAGCTTCCTCATTCTCATCACCTGCTGCTTCAGCTTCTGCTTCGCCTGGCCCGGCCTCTGCTTCAGCTTCAGCGTCACCTGGCCCGGCCTCTGCTTCAGCTCCAGTCCCGCCTGGTTCTGCTGGCACGCCGCCATCCAGTCCACGTCTGGCACCTCATCTTCACTGGCCGTTTTTTAGGCCGTTGGCTGGTCGTCATCGCCGTCGTGGACGCCCTCCTGAACGAGGTTGTCGCCGCCACCGCCTTCCGCGTGGCCGGCCTCCGGACTTCTGTGGCCGCCACGGCCTTCGGCGTGGATGGCCTCCTGAACTTTTTGCGCGCCGCCACGGCCTTCTTCGTGGACGGCCTCCTGAACTTTTTGCACGCCGCCACGGCCTTCTTCGTGGACGGCCTCCTGAACTGTTTGAGCGCCACCACGGCCTTCTTCGTGGCCGGCCTCCTGAACTGTCCCGTCCTGGCCTTCGGTGCTATCGGCCCCCGGGCGGGCCACCTGAACTATGTTTTGGACTTTGCTCCCCTTTGAGTGTTTGGGACCTTTTGATTGGGACTCTTGGGCCTCCGTTTTGGTCCTGGTCCGGACCCTCCGTCCTGGGTCCCCCACCACCCACCCGGGCTTTGTGGTGGTTTGTGTTTTGGGCTGTCGGGAGCCAGCCCTTGAGGGGGGGGTACTGTCATGGTCCTGGGTCGGTGACCCAGCGCTTTAAGTTTATTATTATCCTTTTTCTAGTTTATTCTGATTTTGTATTTGTTCTTAGGGTTTGAGTTGTGTGTTTCTTTCATCCCTACCTGTGTCTCTCCTCTGTGTTCTGTCCGTGTCCCCAGTTGGTTGTGTAAAACAGTCTGTGAGTTTCCTGTTTTACTTTGTAGGTTTGTGTCTCGTTAGGTCCATCAGTTCCAGCTGTGTCCCTTCCTGTCTGCCATTTCCTAATTACCTGGTGTGTGTATTTATACTGCGTGTCTGCCTGTGCTCCTCGTCGCATCGTCTGTGTTCATCCTCCGTGTTACTCTGCGTACTCTGCATTACTCTGTGTCTCCTCTATGTGCTCTCCCTGCAGTTCTCCTCCCGTGTTTCAGGTTTGCTACTCTTTGGTTTAGTTTCCCCCAGTTTAGTTCATCCTTGGTTCTGTTTTGCCATCCCCTCTTTATGTTCAGTATTCTTAATAAATCACCCTCACGTCTTAATAAGTGCTGCATTTGAGTCCTCCTTCCTCACCTCACACGGCCGCTGCCCCGTGACAAATAGCCATGTACAAATATGCTTAAAAAGGTATTCAGAGGTGAGGCTTACCAGTGGAGGGGCAGGGATGCCACACACAAACTAAAAAAAAGAAAACACACCAAGACACAAGTGCAGCACACACTCACACTAATCAATTAAACAAGGCAGGTGTGTACACTCAGAAGATCCCACCACCAAGGCACCCTAGTCTCCTCCACGTCGGCACTCCGCATCTGAATAAAAGAAACAAAGAAAATTTTAATATATTACAACAAAACTAATATGCAGCGCTGGGGGATAACCCAACTGCAGGACCACACTGGTGATCTACAGCTAGAAAAAGGGCCTCCCACCAGTGGTGTAACAAAAATCCAAACTACAAATCAAAACAACATACACTCTGGATAAAACTGTAAAATATGGAGCAAACGGAATCGCCGTATTGCTCCAACTTGCCGTCTACACGACTACAAGTTAACGGTCAATCAATATGCACGCCAGCTGACTCCGATAACCGGCATGCATATGGCCGTTGTCCACGCCGACGTCCACTGTAAAAGCTGGCAGCAGCAGGGAAAGAAATCTCGCAACGGGAACAGACGGTAAAAGCACAGCAAAGCAAAGCAAAGCAAAACAGCAGCACTTCAGTTCGCGTAGCGTGGCGTAAATCTAAGGCCCACACTTCCGAGTAAGCCGCGTCATAAAACATGAGCAGAATGGCTCAACGGAGGCTTCTACAGCTACGACCAGCCGCGATGGAGGCTTCAGAAGTTTAACCCGCAAATGATCTCAGCAACACCAAAGGGAAGTCAGGTGACCAAAGGGGAGATCACAGGTAAGCGATCCAGGGACGCTCAAATGGCCACTATTTATACTAGCGCCCCCTAATGCGCCAGGCTGAAAGTGGGTTAAACCAAGGAATAACATTCATCCTGCCACAATCGTAAATCTGAAAAAGAATTTTTGTTAAAACAGTTATCTTCAACACTATTTTAATAATATGTTGAGAACAATTTTGTTCTAGATAAAAAAAAAGGTACCTATTATAAATCATAAATGGTTTTGCAATTCTACTTCAGTTTGCAAGCAGAGAGCAAGTAAACCTTGTTGTGATGAAAAACACATCAACTAGAAAGATAAGTTCATTACATTTGTGGTGCTGCTTGTCTCTTTGTTTTTTCCTGTCTAATGGAGAAATTATGATTCAGCATAAAATGCAAACTTGTTAAAACTCTTACTCGTGCTGTTTTTGGTCAGGCAGATTAAGAGAGGAGTGACATCCCAACATACAAAGAGCTGAAACGATGTTAAAAACAATGAAAAGTTACAACTGCAGCTGTGCTCTTCATGCTATATTTTTGTATGTCTTTCCTGTGATTCTTCCAGTTCTTGTGCACTCTCCCATCTCTTCCTTCCCTGTTCTGGTCAACTTGTCAACCAGTCAGTATTTAAATGGTGCACAGGTGTTATCCACGTCACCCAGCGTGCAGTACTAATTTTTTGTTGATTAAATTGTGCAAACTTCAACCGCAGCTCCAACTAACCTTGAGAAACAGTCAGCGTTGCTCAGCACTGAGTCCAAGGCCACTAGAGTCCCACCGCACACGTGACTTCCATTTTTCTGTAAGCTTGCCATCCATGGCCATGAACCGGCTATCGCCACTGAGGTTCCCCCCGAAATGTGAGAAGTCCACAGACCACAGACTACTGCTGAGGAGAAAAAAAAACAAAAAACTTGGACCAAATAAACCCATCAGTTCATACTAGAGTAAAATTTAGACTGTTTTCTTTAATAAAGTGTTGCCATGATGGGCACTTACACTGGGGAGTGGTTGGAAGCAGGGTGGCTGTGGCAGGGATTATGATTGTTGTAGCAGTATTTGTGATGTAGGCTTGCATATTTGTGTCATGTTTAGGGTTATTAGGGTTTACATTTGCTATAGTGGTAGTTTTAGGGGTTGTGGTTGGAGAGGTGGTGGTAGTTTTAGGGGTGGTGGTGGTTGTTTTTTTAGTGGTGGTTGGAGGGGTGGTGGTTATAGGGGTAGTGGTTGTTTTAGGGGTCGTGTTTGGAGGAGTGGTGGTAGTTTTAGGGGTGGTGGTTGGAGTGGTGGTGAATGTAGGGGTGGTGGTTGTTTTAGGGGAGGTTTTTGGAGGGTTGTTGGTAGTTTTCGGGGTGGTGGTTGTTTTAGGGGTGGTGTTTCGAGGGGTGGTGGTAGTTTTAGGCGTCGTGGTTGTTTTAGGGGTGGTGGTTGGAGTGGTGGTGGATGTTTTGGTAGTGGTTGTTTTAGGCGTGGTTTTTAGAGGGGTGGTGGTAGTTTTAGGGGTGGTGGTTGTTTTAGGGGTGGTGGTGGTTGTTTTTTTAGTGGTGGTTCGAGGGGTGGTGGTTGTTTTGGTAGTGGTTGTTTTAGGCGTGGTTTTTAGAGGGTGGTGGTAGTTTTAGGGGTGGTGGTTGTTTTAGGGGTGGTGGTGGTTGTTTTTTTAGTGGTGGTTGGAGTGGGGGTGGATGTTTTGGTAGTGGTTGTTTTAGGCGTGGTTTTTAGAGGGGTGGTGGTAGTTTTAGGGGTGGTGGTTGTAGGAGTGGTGGTGGTTGTAGGGATGGTGGTTGTAGGAGTGGTGGTGGTTGTAGAAGTGGTGGTGGTTGTAGTGGTGGTAGTTGTAGGGGTGGTGGTTGGCACTGGAGGCAGTCCTGTGCAGTTGACACTGAGGTCACTGTTGGTCCCAGTGGACGTGAACGTCATGAAGCCCGGTTGGTTGGAGGAGATCTGGCTGTTGATCCAGGTCTGGTACTGGGATACTCTGGTGTAGACTCCTGGAAGATTCGGCCTGGCACAACCTTCCCCAAAACTGACGACTCCCGCCTGAATCCAGCGACCGTTCTGCTTGCTCACCATTGGACCTCCTGAATCCCCCTTTGAGAGCAGAAACATTTACTGTTAGCTGAGGAGAAGAAACTGTAGAAGGTGAAAATGTGCCAAACAGGTAACAACAATCACCTGACAGGAGTCCTTTCCTCCTGCACTTAACCCGGCACAGATCATGTTGTCAGTGATTCTTCCCACTCCATAGTTACAGTTACACTGTCTGTTTCCAACAACAGGAACCTCCACCTCCATCAGGTTTTGTGGAGAAGGAAGCGACACTGAAGGGGTAAAAAAAAAATCTGTTTAATAAACAGCGTGTGACAGATTAAAGGTACAAACCACAACAGTAATCAAAGCATCGTTCCACTTTGTGGCATTTATTCTGGTGGTGAACATTTTTAGCTCAAAAGATTTCCCACTTTCAGTGGTCACAAGACAGCTAGCTGTATATATTAAACCACCAGACAAATCTGATTAAAAGTTAAAAAAAAATGCTCAAACAGTTCTTTAAAGTGTTTTTGATGTTCTGTTTGTATCTCTGTATTTGATGCTGAAGACATTTCCCAAATATTTCAATCCATGTTTTAGTGTTTATAAAGTCTGTTTCCCCTCCACGTGCACAGGTTTATCATCAAAAACGAAACTAAATGAGGCCAGTTTCTTTTTTACAAACATTTCCTTTGAGGTTGGCTCAGAAATTTGGTGTCTTTTCTATAAATTCATAAATCATAGTTTCTGAAACTTATTTAGGCTTCTCTTCAGCAACAGAATCATGAAATAAGCAGACAAAGGCCTCCTTTATGGATACTTTGGAGAAGCTGTTTGTTTCCTGTCATCCTCAGAACGAAAGGGATCCTCAGACAATGTTAATCATGTCTAACCAGTGACCCACCTCCTTCTCCAGTGTTGCCCCAGCCGGTGACCCAGCTGTTAACACCGCTGTAGAAGGTGCTGTCGGAAGCTGCCAGGCAGACGGGAGAAATGTAGCTGGTGAAATTCACCGGTGAGGAGAGCTGCAGGAGGCAGATGTCGTTGTCATTGGTACCAGAGTTGTAGTTTGGACGTTTGATGATCTGTGTTACTGTCCGAGACACTGCATTGGGATTAGATCCCTGTAGACTCTGACGGCCCAGATTCATAGTCAAACCATTTACAGTGAGAGGAATAGAAATATTTTCCTGCTATTAGTTGCTGCTATTTTGATAATCATCATTACCGTTTCAGGTTAATAGTGATGTTGCTTTCACAGATGCATTCAGATGTTCAAATATATTGGTATTATATCAGTCTTTATTACAAGTCCAGTTATAACCACGTCGAACTGTTGAGTTGAATATATAATTTTAAATGCTTTTCTAATGCTGCTATGATCTCAGTGTTTCTGTGTAGACTGCAGGGACAGGAAGTTATATGTCTTTGAAGTTGCAGGCTGGTGCAGAAGTGAAACTGAAAGCAAAGAAAGCATTTAAGGGTGAGACATACACATCCAGACACGTACGCAGTACACAGCGTGCACGCGCCCCTGCACGTGCACGCACACACAAATTAGAGAGACTCATTTAGTAGGCAAGAGTTGAAATACGTTTTGCTATGGCTGCAAAGTCGAGGTGTACGTGTTAGTCTGTTCCAGGACCTGATGTCCAGGAAGATAAGCCTGGGCAGGATGGAGACAGGAAGCATCAGCCGTCGACACGAAGATGATGTTCTATGTTAAAAGTCATTGTGGTTTAGGCTGACGTATGCTTTGTTTAAATCTGCCTAGTAACAGGAAAGGGGGCTGTACTATCTTAACCCTATAAAACAGTTGTCTGAATATGATAAAGACAGTTCAACACTGATTGGGTTGTTGAACTCACACATGTGTTCATTAAAATGCCGTCTAAATTGCACACGCCGGGATCTGTGGTTATTTATGGATTCTTCTCTCAACATTGAACCCTAACATTTGGGGGCTCGTTCCGGGGAGAGAGGGAATTTTGGTGTAGATGGAGAGATCCAGGGTCTGTGGTGATTAGATGGGCAGATACGAGTCAGTGGTCTTAAGTGAGAGACAAGCCGGCTTAAACAAAGGTAAGGCACATACCTGTTGAATTTTCCAAAATGTGCTAGATTGGACATGTCAAATTAAAGTCTACTCACTGAAAATTACTGGTGAATGTCTGTTTTTTAATTTTGGCGAAATTTTGATGAAGTTTACCGGTTGAAGTAATGATAAGGAAGTATAAGTGACAGTACTGAGTAATGAGAATAAAGGAATGAAAAGAGAATTAAAGCAGTTGGACTGCTAAGTGAACTCTTAGAATGATAGGGAATTTGGTCATTGTGTGGGTTCAAGTCCCATTGGTTATGCAACCCTTAAGAACTTTCTCGGAGGTGACGCTCCCTGCTGGATAGAGAAATCTATCCTTCACCTAGCGGCGACTAGGGATAGTTTCGGGCAACATTCGAGGAGGACTCGGGAATCTCCAAAACTGTTGAGGGTTGTCCTTAATCTTAATCCTGTTTTGGGTGTAGATTGTTGTTTCAAATTATTCTAAAATTACTTTAGGACGAGGAGTCTGGGACCCTTAAGAAGCGCATTTTTCTCCTTGGTAACGCTTGCACCTGGGCAGGACGCTGACCCTTGGCCTACCCTGAAGAGTAGGGATAGTACCGTCGACAGCGGGGGAGAACTTGGGAACCTCCGAAATTGCTAGGAGTTAGAGTCTCCTATTTGCGCTTTTTTGGCTACGATAAATTTGGTTAGGGTATTAGCAATCGGGCCACCGTCAGGGACGGAATACTGGCTAAAATTGGTCGCAAAAAAGTCAGGGACTTTATCGGTCGGACCGTTATGGATAAATTTGTCTAAACTTCGTAGGATTTAAGAGGCCTAAAATCTGTGCAGTTGTAATTAAAGACGTCTGTAATATAAAATATGAGATCTATGAGTAGGATCAGTCTCTGTGTCAGTAATGCACAGCCGGATGTGCACTGATGGTGTGTGTAAATGCAAATGAGCAGCGGGGACGCGCAGAGAGGGTGGTTTCAGTTTCGACAGAATTGAGCTTTTTGCTAAATGCCTGTATATAAGAGGTTGGTTTTGCTTATTATGAGAGTGTAAATACAGTTTGAATATATTAGTGTGGATGTATAGTAAATGACTGAATTTTGATAGATGTATATTTCGTGAGCCATAAATGTTGGTGTGTTTTATTTTTCAGTTATGTGTGTGTGGGGAGAAGCTGTGAGACGATGAGAGGTTTCAGTTTTCTTTTTCTTTTTTCTTTTGACTTGCTCTTTCTGATTATGGAAGGCATGTCCAAAATACTCGTATGAAAGCGTATTTTGTGTGATTTTAACTGTGTGAAGGCTGTCAGTATTTGATTGGAGTGACTCTGCGTGAGTTCTCTGAGTGAGAGAAAAGGCAGGGTGTGTGAGACGAGTCATGGCGTCTGAAAGAGGTTAGAAACATTTAAAAGTGGGTATGAAATATATTTCTTTTGTGATGAAAAGTAGGATGTTTTAAAGTTTGAAAGTGCTTTTAATTCAAGAAATCTATGAGAGATGTTATGACAGGTTGAGTTTATTTTTTCCGATTGAAAACACATAAGTATATACACTTGGGAAACCCAGTTAAGAGATTATTGGGTGACTGATGCTATAAAACTGACCTAAAGAATGGTCCTGTGTGAGAAGGAGTGTTGATTGTCCTGATGTTTGAAAGAGCTCTATTTAAATGTGTGTGAGTGAAATGAAGGTGTATTGTTTTTTAGATCAAGATTTAGTAGAATTAAAGAGGGTTTTTAGACTATAAATATAAAGAGAGACAGACTCTGCAGAGAACAGGAAATAGTGAACAGGAACTCTGCATGCCCATAAAAGGAACTGAGTGTGTACAGAGAGAACACAGAGAGACAGATGAGGCCCATGAAGCAAATGAAGCCTTTAAGAAAAAATGAATATAATACTAATTATATGCTTTAGTGTGTCAATACAGGTGGGCGTCTTTCAACTTTGCAACCTTGAGTTCAGCAGCAGAAGAGCAGATTAACAGAATTGGGAGAAAATAAGCCAGTCTTTGGCTCGAAATTGTGCAGCTTGATCTCTCACTTTGTCCCTGAAACTGAGAAGAAACTCAAAGGACAGTCAAGGACAGTCAATCGCCTGATGAAGACCGACAGAACATCGTGGACTTGAATACAGCAGGCAAACGTCAGTGCCACTGATCCATTAACACTGATGACGACTGACGACCAGCAGCAGCATGTAAGAGTAATGCAACATGTACTGTGAAAATACAGGCTGGGCAGTTGAACAGTGGGATAAAGAATTGTGGAAGAGCACTGGACATTGAGTGATATTTTGCCATGCTGGGACTTAATCTAAAAGAAAGACTGTAAAGAAACAGAGAAGAAGACAACAGCTGAGTTGAGACTGTGTTTGCTGGAGCTTTGAAGCACGAACAGGACACTGTGAATGAAAAAGAGACCGGTGAGAGATGAAGCTGGACGAGTTTGACTGCGAGATAATTGGACTGAAAATTGAAACCTGAACTCGTGACTGTTTAGGGATGTCCACCACAGCATAACAAAGAGGTAAACATTAGAAAAGGTGAGAATAATGAACGAAAATAATTGTCATTACCTTAATGAATAGAAAACACACATACAAATTGTTACATATGAGATTATTTTTGAAATGAATCAGAAGTGAGATAGTTTGAATCTAAAGCTCAGTGGTGAAATGCATAAATTAAATATGAATATATAGGATGCAATGAAGAAACAGCTTACACGTAGAGTACATTAACATGAATACATCGCAAGGCAACGAAGAACTCAATGAATTAATTTAATGAAGAAGCAGTTTACACCCAATTAACATAAAATGCAAGGAAGAACACGCTTACATGCATGGCATAATTGGTATTTCTGACCAGAGACAGAGAAATGGGTCATTTAAGCACTTGTGGTAATAATGAAAATGTCTTAGTTTTGTTATTTTCAGGAGTAAAGCAGACCTGGACCAACTCTCCAGATGCACCAGTCAGAAGGAAATTGTAGGTTAACATCAATGGATAAGTTAAGGCAAGTTTCTGGTTGAATTGTTCACAGAATCATGTGTCCATGAACCTGGAAAACAGGCCCTAGCTCCTGGCTGAAGACTAGGAGTGCTTTATTTAAGGTGGGAAATCAAAACAGAGGGTTAGTAATTCGGGGAAGGAGAAAACTGACTGTTTAACTGGAGGGTTGGAAAGGTGTCTGACAGACTGCGAAGCCATAGATGCAAAATACCACACACAAACAGAAAATGTATTAACCGTACAAAGACAAGCTCATGAAGCTTGTCTAATCAAAGCTTGATGCATAGAGACATTGATTAAAACCTGGCTAAGAACATAAGCATATGCAATGAAGATCTGCTTGCTGCTTGTATGAGTGAGAGAATGGTGTGAATGGTTAATACAATTGATGGAAAGATTTAAAATAGATGGAAAAAACAAAAGAAAAGTGTTTATAAGAGTGACTCAGGAGTGCTCTTGCACTGATTGATCAAAGTAAGTGATTAGTATAGAAAGAAAATGAAAATAATTCAATAATGTGATAAGGTTTAAATATGTATTCCTCTTGTTAAGTTGGCTGTTGAGCTGTGTGTCTATGCAAATTAGCTGGAGCAGAGACACTTCCTGTGTGCGTGTGTGTCGGAGGCTTTCAGTTCAAGAGAGAGCGGTGGCTGTTGAAGAGTATTTGGCGAAATATATAATGGTAAAGTATCAGGATATTTGATTACGGTGGTCAGGTCTGTTCAGAGGGGCAGATTTGGACAGGAAATTTATAATTTAAGGATGATACGTTGTTGAAATTGGTTTAGATCTTATGCTGAATGAACACATGGCAAAGTGAGGAAGGGAGACATTGTGCAAACGGTCTTTGATCTTTTGACGAGGTTTTCGGTGTGTTGAACGGGTGAAATTTAAGATTGTTCCAGATTTTGGAGGCTGTTGTTTTATTTCCAGAGAGGGTGTTTGATTAAGACATGGATATGTCTGAGAGGGGCCCCAAAAAATTTTTTGTAGTAGTAAGTGCACTCAGGAAAAAACCTGTCAGGTGATTTTGTTTGTACTTTGATGAGCTAATAATCAGCTCTCTTTTTCATTTTTGTTCTAAGCAGGCCTGGAAGACAGTGAACGGACGGCGTTGACAAAATTACCAAGTACGAAAATCAGGTGGGCTTTACAGAATTATAATTGATTACAATCAGAGACTGAGTGGCGGCAAGTCTCTGTCTAAAAATGATTGCAGCGTGTCAATCCAGTCAAAAGTATAGAGAACTATTTTCCTAAAAAGGAAAACGAAATAAAACAAAGGATTGAGCTCATTTTGCTGATGTGGAGCATCTGATGACGTGCGCAGAAGGCTGCAGTATCAGCAAAAAAATATCATGTGTGAATGCATGTGAGTGAATGCGAGTGAGGGGACCAAGGGGGGAAATAAATGAAAGGACAAGGGGGAGACTTAAATAAGGGGGTGCTGATGTTGGGATATTGATGTTTGCTTTGAGGTAATTATTTACTGGGGTTGGATTATGTTATTACATTATAGAATGCTAAATGCTAAAAGGGAAACATTGATGTAACTCAAGTTACCATGAACTGAGGTGACACATGATTACTAACTGTTCTGTTTAAGTTTATTTTGTGTTATAACACAGGTTGGATCATAAGTGGGGAAATTGAGTATGAAATGTGAAGTTCTGGTTAACACACAGGTTTTGTTTTCAGGAAATTCCAAGGATCCAGAGTTCGATGGAGCAACGATTTTGAGAAGATTTGACATAATAATTTAATTGATTTTGTTCCTTAAACACAGGTTTTCAGGGCTGGAGCAAAACACCGGAGAGGAGAATTGCTGAGCTGTTCTGAGAAATGAAATGACTAACCTTTTTTCCTTTTAATTGGTTAAGCTTGGGTGGAGCATTTTGAGTTTTTTGCCACATGAGATGTGTCAAAAAGAGAGGGGTTTAAGATTTAATTTGAAATGGGTTTTAGTATGATTTTATAACTATTGGGGTTGTTTGATAATTTAGATATGGTAAAACTGAGGCAGAGATTGTTAATTCTAAAGAAAGGAGTAAAATGAATTGAATTCTGTTTAGAAGATAAATTGCTGGTGTTAATAAGAGGTTGTACACCAAATTTAGAGGGAAATTGTGGGAATAAAGGATATGCTTTGGGGAAAATAGTGAACATTTGATGAGTAGAAAATGTGGGATTTCTTTTTGATTTTTAGGATAAGTTGTTATAATGTAGGCTTTAGAAACAGATATTAAATAGATTTATTTCTAGGGTAGAGGAGAGCTTTTATGAGGATGTTAAAAGTCTCGCTGACTCAAGTGAATAATATTGGAGATTATATATGTAGAAATGATTTTTTATACACATTGCATTTTTGTGCCTTTAACGGAGTTGTGGCTCAGAGAGTCGTCTCTTGAGGGTCACAAACTTTTGGTTAGCGTTAATGATTAGCCAATCTACTGTGAGAATGACCTGAGTTATTGAAGGATTGCACACGCTTACAGACATATGGAGTTCTTAAGACACATGACAGTATTGATTCCAGGCAAAAGGCCTGAAATCCATTTAGCATTTAACTGAATAGGAGTTTCGCTTGTAACTAAACTGTGTGACATGTAAAATATTGAGATAACACATGCAGCTCTAACTTAGTCCTCTTATATAAAATGCAGTTACAGAATAACAAATGCTTGTTGAAGTGACCAAGTTTTTGTTTAAAACAGAAGCAAAGGGAGAAAGCTTATATATTTTGGTTAAGTCTGATAAAGTATAAGTTAGAAGGAGTCATTACATTAAGAGCAGCAAAATGAAATGAAATGATATATTCAAACAGGTTATCACCCAGGAAATGGGAGTTCAAAATACAGTTAGAGTTCAGCTTTTAGCTATGATGAAGTTTATCTAGGAGCAATTAACTATGTGTTTACACGTAATGATTAAAGTGGTTGTTTTTTATTATCCTTTTAGTAGAATAAGCCATTATGATGATTTTCTTGATACATTTTCTTGTGATAGGTGACTTTAGATGAGAGGCCCTTGCAGCAGTGACAGTTTTGTGCACAGGATGTGGGTGATCAGATAAGGAACCAACAGGAAGCCTGCAGAGACGTGCAAGCAGTGCTTTTAAGAGTTTTACAAATGCTGAGTATGGTTGATTAAGATATAAAAATAAAAGTCAAAACATAATTAGGTTCAGGCTTTTGAATAAAGAGAACAATTGAGGGACATAAGGTAGGAGAGCCGTAGTAGGGAGAAAGTGTTTTCTATCCTTTACAGGAGAAGATTTCCACGAGAGAGGGACCAAGGACGAACCTGACTTTACCCATGGAGTGTTCTTAGGGGGAGCTGGCATTTCTAGAGAGGGTCAGAGTAATGTTATAAGTGTATGGTGACCCTTTTTAAGGGTCACCAAGAGAGGGGATTGAGAGGAATAGAAATATTTTCCTGCTATTAGTTGCTGCTATTTTGATAATCATCATTACCGTTTCAGGTTAATAGTGATGTTGCTTTCACAGATGCATTCAGATGTTCAAATATATTGGTATTATATCAGTCTTTATTACAAGTCCAGTTATAACCACGTCGAACTGTTGAGTTGAATATATAATTTTAAATGCTTTTCTAATGCTGCTATGATCTCAGTGTTTCTGTGTAGACTGCAGGGACAGGAAGTTATATGTCTTTGAAGTTGCAGGCTGGTGCAGAAGTGAAACTGAAAGCAAAGAAAGCATTTAAGGGCGAGACATACACATCCAGACACGTACGCAGTACACAGCGTGCACGCGCCCCTGCACGTGCACGCACACACAAATTAGAGAGACTCATTTAGTAGGCAAGAGTTGAAATACGTTTTGCTATGGCTGCAAAGTCGAGGTGTACGTGTTAGTCTGTTCCACGACCTGATGTCCAGGAAGATAAGCCTGGGCAGGATGGAGACAGGAAGCATCAGCCGTCGACACGAAGATGATGTTCTATGTTAAAAGTCATTGTGGTTTAGGCTGACGTATGCTTTGTTTAAATCTGCCTAGTAACAGGAAAGGGGGCTGTACTATCTTAACCCTATAAAACAGTTGTCTGAATATGATAAAGACAGTTCAACACTGATTGGGTTGTTGAACTCACACGTGTTCATTAAAATGCCGTCTAAATTGCACACGCCGGGATCTGTGGTTATTTATGGATTCTTCTCTCAACATTGAACCCTAACAACAGCACTGCTGAGATCATCAGGAGAGACACAAACAGTGCAGTTATTGTGATTGTTAGAAACATGAAAACATATATAAAGTTTGACTTCCTGTCCTGTCAAATATTTGAGAATGATAATTTTATTTTCATGCCACATTTCATTACATTAAAACTAAATGTGTTTAACACAGAAAATGAAGAAACATTTAAAGATTATGTATATATAAATGTAAATATTTGTTCTTTTACCCCCCTGAGCCCCCAGAGAAGCACCTTTATCAGTGTCTTTAAATCATGTTTAGTGTGCAGCTTCAGCCTCATTACTCACGTTTGACAGCAGTGAGCAGCAGTCAGCACCCACTGACTGTTAATGAGGGATCCTCCACAGAAGTGGAACCCAGATCTTTGCAGACTGACCTGCCAGGGCCAGCTGCCATCGGGGGCCACCTGTCCTCCTACAATCCTGGTGTTGAGCTTTGGCTGACCACAAACTGAAGACAGACATGAAAACACAGAGTGAGCATTACTGTATGAGCTGTAAACTCTCAGCATTACAAACTGCTGAGTGAGGACACAGTGATCCTGGGAGTCTACAGTTCACTCACAAACTAATATTCATATGAAACTAAAGATTTATTACACATAAAACTAAATCATTACACCAAGAAACTTCATCTTACCATCCAGCTGTGACTCAGACTCTGAAACACAGAAAACAAGCAATGTTTAAACAAAAAATCTCCATTCATTTGTCTGTGATAAGTTCACTGTCTTTAATAATAGTGGGAAAGTTGATGGTCTATGGTTAGCTATAAGCATCCAGCAGAGGCTCCAGCAGTGAGTCAGTCCCCATGTTGGAGAATTTTAATGACATCATCTGATCAATGACGCGGCTGCTGTGAGGTGACTTTACTAACAGACCCTTTAAAATCTTGATTATGTGACCAGCTTTGTTTATGCTGCCACCCATTAATTTATTGAATTGTATTTTGGAAATTTTTCAGCTTGTATATATATTCATATATATTTATATGTACTGTATGGTCAAAGGAATTTGCAAAGAAAAGCGTCTGGACTTCTTTAAGTTGAGGACAGATGGTTTGAAAGAGGAGTGAAAGAGGCCATCTATGTCCACTGTGAGCGACCATCTTTGAACAGAGGCGGTGGTTTACGACACCAACTGTCTGCCATCTATAATCCAGTTTTGAGTTCCCTTAACGCCCACTCACATCCTGGCCCATCTGACCACAGGAATTCACATGACAAGGTGGGGCCAGGTTTCACAATGAGCTCACCTGAAACCCTGGCTGATTAGGTCCCACACCCGCTTTCACACCTTGGCTCATGTGATTAGAGGATCACCAGGGGGTCCTTTGTCCCTGTTTGGGGGGGATACTCCCACTGGGTTTAAATCTGGGACTCTCGGCCATTTGACCTTAGAACTGAAGAAGCTTCTCGGATGAGAGGTGAAACGTCTTCAAGCAACTTAAAGAAGTCCAGACGCTTTTCTTTGCAAACTCCTTTGACTACGATGACCTGGATGACTGAGAACCTTCACAGACATATGTACTGTATGTGTTGTTTATTCATTTAGTTTTACATCGATGGTATTTCTTCATTAACAGACGGATGACGCCACCCACTGGACTCCATTCCAATAATTCCAAATAATCATTGACCGAGCAAAGCAGCCAATGACGCCAGTGGGCAGCTTCATCCATCTGTTAAACACAATCTTTGTAGGAAGTTTGTGTGTGTGTGTGTCTGTGTGTATGTGTGCGGGGTTACCTTTTACACTGTTATTGTTTTCGTTCCATAGACTGGTTTTATCTCCATTTCTGAGAGGATTGTTATCGTGCTGTTTGTCTCGAAAGAGTTTCCTGATCTGTGTGTGTGTATTGGTCTGGGCTGCACGTGGTATTTTCATTTTCCACCCTCCATAAGTACTCCATCATTTGATAGAAAAGGTCTTTCCTCATATTTCTGATTTACCTTCTGAATCAGTTTGGGCACAAACGATGCGGCACCTTCTCAGAATCTAACGCACTTCATGCACGGAGCTGTGACGGATGAAACTTATTATCACATCTTCAACTGGCACAACAAACTGCTGCGCATTGCCGTCCCACTTTTCATTTAAAAAACTTCTCCAAAGCTCAGAGATCAAACATCTTGTAGAAACATCTCAGCTGGTTAAAGCTGCAGCTAATAATCCCGTGAATGACTGAATTAAAGAAATAAGCCAACCATCTTTCCCCTTAAATATATTTTTTAAATTTTAATTAAAGTGATACAACATTTCAGTCCACATTGTGCAGACTGAGATATGATTACGAAAGCAGATCTAAAATATTTACTAAATATGAAAGTCGACACTTAATGTCACTAAATAATGACGGAGTAGCTTTAATTTTATTGAGAAATATTTATAAAATAAACTTTTACTGTTGGAGGAAATTAAAAATAATCCTTTCTGTTTCTTTTTCAGATGCCATTAGATTGATTCATGTAGTGAAGACAGCAGCTGGAGAAAGCAGGCATACATTTACATTTACAATAATTGATTACACAGCAGTGGAGAGTAGACTTTATCAAAGTAGATGTCTTTCTGAAAGTGCTGTAACTAAGTTTAAGAATATAATCCACCCACTGTTATCATCTTCAATGCCCTGTACCAACATAGAGCAGAGCAGCTATCTGAACGCTACTCCAACAGAGGTCGATTATCTTGTTAATAATTTTACCTTCTCACTACGTACGACTCTGGATACTGTAGCTCCTGTGAAAACTAAGGCCTCAAATCCAAAGTCCCTGACTCCGTGGTATAATTCTCAAACACGTAGCCTAAAGCAGATAACCCATAAGCTGGAGAGGAAATGGCGTGTCACAAATTTAGAGGATCATCATTTAGCCTGGAGAAATAGTTTGCTGCTTTATAAGAAAGCCCTCCGCAAAGCCAGAACATCTTACTATTCGTCACTGATTGAAGAAAATAAGAACAACCCCAGGTTTCTCTTCAGCACTGTAGCCAGGCTGACAAACAGTCAGAGCTCTACTGAGCCAACCATCCCTTTAACGTTAACCAGTAATGACTTCATGAACTTCTTCACAAATAAAATTTTTATCATTAGATAAAAAATTGCCAATAATCATCCCACAGATGTAATATTATCTACAGCTACTTTTAGTACCATCGATATTAAGTTAGACTCTTTTTCTCCAATTGATCTTTCTGAGTTAACTTCAATAATTAATTCCTCCAAACCATCAACGTGTCTTTTAGACCCCATTCCTACAAATCTGCTCAAAGAAGTCCTGCCATTAATTAATGCTTCGATCTTAAATATGATCAACCTATCTCTAATAATCGGCTATGTACCACAGGCCTTCAAGGTGGCTGTAGTTAAACCCTTACTTAAAAAGCATCTCTAGACCCAGCTGTCTTAGCTAATTATAGGCCAATCTCCAACCTTCCTTTCATATCAAACATCCTTGAAAGAGTAGTTGTCAAACAGCTAACAGATCATCTGCAGAGGAATGGCTTATTTGAAGAGTTTCAGTCAGGTTTCAGAGCTCATCACAGCACAGAAACAGCTTTAGTGAAGGTTACAAACAGAGATGGGCAGTAACGCGTTACTTGTAAAGTCAAAGGCTAGTTACTTGTAACGCGTTACTGTAATCCGATTACTTTTTCAAGTAACGAGTAATGTAAGGGATTACTATTGCAAAAACGGTAATTAGATTACCGTTACCTTCACGTAGGAACGCTGCGTTACTGTGTTACTAAAACCGTGAGTTTTTGCGAGAACGTCTCATGACAGTGACGTAAGCGAGTGCGACGTTCGTGACAACAGCTGTCTGCAGATCAACAATGGATAATATATCAAGTACGGGAGAGAGTATGAGCGTGCAGCCTTTAAAGCGTGGAAGTACTGACCTTATTTTGAGTTTGATTCCATAAAAAGTGACAAAAACATTAGTGTCCGTTGTGCGTGGGAAGAAAACTTTTTACAGCGAAAAAAACCCCCCTTAACTTCCAAGCAAGCGCCGAGTGCACTACGACTGTAATGGGAAGTTCACAGAGAAACTCGCGGAGTCTTCAACTGACCGCTGTGGCACACCTGCACCAGGGTAAACCTCCGCCTACCCCAGTCCTGCTTTACAGGTGAAAATAGAGCAACTAGCCTTTGACTTTATTTATTTTCTGCTGTGTTTTACTTGCATCTATTTGAAAGAGTGAGTGTAAACGCAAAAACATATTTTATTTTATGTGCTGGAATGTGCAGAAAATAGGTTTAAATGTTAAACAAATTTCTTCCAGTCAGAGAATGTTGCATATAATTAAGTTTTTGCTTGATGCATAAAGTTAAAAGATTAAAACTAATAAAACAAGTTTTAAAAAGAGACATTTCCATTTGATTACATTTTGTATGATGGATTATGCAGAAAAAGTAGAATTGAGCTGAAAGATCTATCGCTTTATCACCTATTCAGGTTGTAAATTGTGTTTTTAAAAAGTAACTAAGTAACTAAGTAATTAATTACTTTTGAAAATAAGTAATCAGTAAAGTAACGGGATTACTTTTGGGGGGAAGTAATCAGTAATTAGTTACTGATTACTTTTTTCAAGTAACTTGACCAACACTGGTTACAAATGATCTTCTTATGACCTCTGACAGTGGACTCATCTCTGTGCTTGTCCTGCTAGACCTTAGTGCTGCATTTGATAATGTTGACCATAATATCCCATTAGAGCGATTAGAATATGCTGTAGGTATTACAGGTACTGCGCTGCAGTGGTTTGTATCATATCTATCTAATAGACTCCAATTTGTACATGTAAATGGAGAGTCCTCTTCACACACTAAGGTCAATTATGGTGTTCCACAGGGTTCAGTGCTAGGACCAATTCTGTTTACATTATACATGCTTCCCTTAGGCAGCATCATTAGAAGACATAGCATAAATTTTCACTGCTATGCAGATGACACGCAGCTCTATCTATCCATGAAGCCAGGTAACACACACCAATTAGTTAAACTGCAGGAATGTCTTAAAGACATAAAGACCTGGATGGCTGCTAACTTTCTGCTTCTTAATTCAGATCAAACTGAGGTTATTGTACTCGGCCCTGAAAATCTTAGAAATATGGTATCTAACCAGATTCTTACTCTGGATGGCATTACCTTGGCCTCCAGTAATGCTGTGAGGAACCTTGGAGTCATTTTTGACCAGGACATGTCCTTCAATGCACATATTAAACAAATATGTAGGACTGCTTTTTTCCATTTGCACAACATCTCTAAAATTAGAAATATCCTGTCTCAGAGTGACGCTGAAAAACTAGTTCATGCATTTATTACTTCCAGGCTGGACTACTGTAATCCATTATTATCAGGATGTCCTAAAAACTCGCTGAAAAGTCTTCAGCTGATCCAAAATGCTGCAGCAAGAGTCCTGACAGGGACTAGAAAGAGAGAGTAGATTTCTCCTGTTTTGGCTTCCCTTCATTGGCTTCCTGTTAAATCTAGAATTCAAAATCCTGCTCCTCACATACAAGGTCTTAAATAATCAGGCCCCATCTTATGTTAATGACCTTGTAGTACCATATCACCCTATTAGAGCACTTCGCTCTCACACTGCAGGCTTACTTGTTGTTCCTAGAGTATTTAAAAGTAGAATGGGAGGCAGAGCCTTCAGTTTTCAGGCCCCTCTTCTGTGGAACCAGCTTCCAGTTTGGATTCAGGAGACAGACACTATCTCTACTTTCAAGATTAGGCTTCAAACTTTCCTTTTTGCTAAAGCATATAGTTAGGGCTGGACCAGGTGACCCTGAATCCTCCCTTAGTTATGCTGCAATAGACGTAGGCTGCCGGGGATTCCCATGATGCATTGAGTTTTTCCTTTCCAGTCACCTTTCTCACTCACTATGTGTTAATAGACCTCTCTGCATCGAATCATATCTGTTATTAATCTCTGTCTCTCTTCCACAGCATGTCTTTATCCTGTTTTCCTTCTCTCACCCCAACCAATCACAGCAGATGGCCCCGCCCCTCCCTGAGCCTGGTTCTGCCGGAGGTTTCTTCCTGTTAAAAGGGAGGTTTTCCTTCCCAATGTCGCCAAAGTGCTTGCTCATAGGGGGTCATATGATTGTCGGGTTTTTCTCTGTATCTATGAAGCGCATTGAGGTGACTTTTGTTATTATTTGGCGCTAAATAAATAAAATTGAATTGAATTGAATTGAAACTCACGTTGGGAAGTGGTTGGAGGCAAAGTGGTAGTAGTAGTGGTGATGGTTGTAGGGGTGGTGGTTGGCACTGGTGGCAGTCCTGTGCAGGTGACACTGAGGTCACTGTCGGTCCCAGTGGACGTGAACGTCATGAAGCCCGGCTGGTTGGAGGAGATCTGGCTGTTGATCCAGGTCTGGTACTGGGATACTCTGGCGTAGACTCCTGGAAGATTCGGCCTGGCGCAACCTTTCCCAAAACTGACGACTCCCGCCTGAATCCAGCGACCGTTCTCCTTGCTCACCACTGGACCTCCTGAATCCCCCTTTGAGAGCAGAAACATTTACTGTTAGCTGAGGAGAAGAAACTATAGAAGGTAAAATGTGCCAAACACAGGTAACAACAATCACCTGACAGGAGTCCTTTCCTCCTGCACTTAACCCGGCACAGATCATGTTATCAGTGATTGTTCCCACTCCATTGTCACAGTTACACTGTCTGTTTCCCACAACAGGAACCTCCACCTCCATCAGGTTTTGTGAAACAGTGCCTGTTGAAGGGGTAAAATAAATATATCAGTTTGCAATAAATGACATGTGACTGATTAACCTTCAAACAAAAGGGCGGCTCCACCAAACCTAAAAACAAAGTGCAGTCATGTGTGCAAACAAAGATGGGAAACATGTTTGTCTGCTGGGGTTAAAGCTCTCTGCAGAACACAGTCACATGACTTTGATGTCACTCTGTCATCTTGTCCTGTTTTATGTTATTTGAGTATTTTAGATGAAGCACAACAGCTGCTGTTTTTAAACGTGATACAGAAACACTTGACACACAGACAGTAGATGGTCGTCAACATGTAGTAGCTGTCTAATACCACCAGGGGGCAGTGTCAGATACACAGAAAGTATACTTTCTTTTAACCAAGGATCTTTTTGAGCTTACATCATCGTGCAGACTCAGCATGCTTGCTGCACTTCCAGACTGTTTAATTCACATAATCATTCTTTCTTGTTTTGAACTCTGCACAGATTTAACCTCATGGAAATATTTAATTGCTCTAAATATTTCTGAGACAGCAAAATTGTTTCCTGCATTATTGTCATAATTTCTCTAAAAACAATCAGGTGTCTTTATGACCCACCTCCTTCTTTAGTCCTGCCCCAGCCGGTGACCCAGCTGTTAACACCGCTGTAGAAGGTGCTGTCTGAAGCTGCCAGGCAGACGGGAGAAATGTAGTTGTTGAAAGTCACCGGTGAGGAGAGCTGCAGGAGGCAGATGTCGTTGTTAAATGACGTAGAGTTGTAATTTGGATGTGGAATGATCTTTGTTACTGTCCGAGACACTGCATTGGGATTAGATCCCTGTAGACTCTGACGGCCCAGAGTAACAGTCACCCCGCTCGGGTCGGTGCTGAGATCATCAAGGAACACAAAACAGCATGCAGTTATTACGATGGCTAAAAAGAAATTATATTATTGACTTCCTGCCCCGTTAGATATTTATCCTGTTACACCCTCAGCCCCCTGATTAAGCTGTTTCATAATCTCTTTAAATCTTGTTTATTGTGCAGCTTCAGCCTCATTACTCACATTTTAAAGCAGTGAGCAGCAGTCAGCACCCACTGACTGTTAATGAGGGATCCTCCACAGAAGGACCCAGATATATGCAGACTGACCTGCCAGGGCCAGCTGCCGGGAGACGCTTCCTGTCCTCCCACAATCCTGGTGTTCAGAGGAGCCTGACCACAAACTGAAGACAGACATTGAAACACAGAGTGAGCATTACTGTATGAGCTGTAAACTCTCAGCATTACAAACTGCTGAGTGAGGACACAGTGATCCTGGGAGTCTACAGTTCACTCACAAACTAATATTCATATGAAACTTTAAAGATTTGTTACAGATAAAAGTAAATCATTACACAAAGAAACTTTATCTTACCATCCAGCTGTGACTCAGACTCTGAAACACAGAAAACAAAGAATTTTAAAACAAAAAATCTTTATTCATCGTTTTGTGGTTAGTTCACTGTCTGTAATAGTAGTGGGAAAATTGACTATCTGTGGTTAGCTATCAGCAAGGCTCTGAGAAATGAAGCCAATCCCTGCAGTTCCTTTGACATCCAGCAGAGGCAGCAGTGAGTCAATCCCCATAGACTCCCATGTTTAAACTTTACAGCAGAAATAAGCATTAGGGGAGGGTTTCAATTATCGATTTGAGAATTAATTTCGATGTTAGCTTGAATAACTCGCTATGGATTAGTTGAATCCTGAATCAATTTTTAAATATAAATGTATTTTGCCAGAAACCCCAGAATGTCAGGTTAAAGCTTTCATTTCAACAACCACGTAAACTACATTAGGCAGCTGCATACATTTGGGCACCCTTGTCGTTTTATTGATTTGAATACCTTTAGCACTAATTATTGGAACACAAAATTTGTCTAGTAAGCTCAGCTCATTGACCCTTGACCTACATACACTGGTGAATCCAATCATGAGGAAGGGTATTAAGGTGGCCAATTGCAAGTTTTTCTCCGCTTTGCATCTTCTCTGAAGTCTGGCAACATGGGAGCTTTAAAACAACTCTCAAATGACCTGAAAACAAAGATTATTTAACATCATGGTTTAGGGGAAGGATAGAAAAAGCCATCTCAGAGAATTCAGCTGTCAGTTTCCACTGTGAGCAACATAGTGAGGAAATGGAAGACCACGGTCACAGTTTTAGTTAAGGCCCGAACTGGCAGGTCAAGATAAACAAAGGCGAAGCATGGTAAGAACAGTCATAGTCAACACACAGATCAGCTTCAGAATTGAATTCAAAATCCTGCTCCTCACATACAAGGTTTTAGATAATCAGGCCCCACCTTATCATTAATGCCCTTGTAGTACCATATCATCCTATTAGAGCACTTCGCTCTCGCTCTGCAGGCCTACTTGTTGTTCCTAGAGTATTTAAAAGTAGAATGGGAGGCAGAGCCTTCAGTTTTCAGGCCCCTCTTCTGTGGAACCAGCTTCCAGTTTGGATTCGGGAGACAGACACTATCTCTACTTTCAAGATTAGGCTTCAAACTTTCCTTTTTGCTAAAGCATATAGTTAGGGCTGGATTATGCTGCAATAGACGTAGGCTGGAGAGTTTTTCCATTTCAGTCACCTTTCTCAATCAACTTGTGTTAATAGACCTCTTTGCACTCAATCACACTTCTTATTAATCTCTTTCTCTCTTCCACAGCACATCTTCTATCTAGGGCTGTCAACATTAACACCAAAACCATGTTAACGTGGCATGTCTCCGTTAACAGGTTAACGCGGTTCACCCTTTGCGTGGTGCTGGACAGCATCCACGCGTTATCGCTTGTAGCTCGATTAACGCTGACAGCCCTACTTTTATCCTGTCTTCCTTCTCTCACCCCAACCAATCACAGCAGATGGCCCCGCCCCTCCCTGAGCCTGGTTCTGCCAGAGGTTTCTTCCTGTGAAAAGGGAGTTTTTCCTTCCCACTGTCGCCAAAGTGCTTGCTCAAGGGGGCCATATGATTGTTGGGTTTTTCTCTGTATGTATTATTGTAGGGTCTACCTTACAATATAAAGCTCCTTGAGGCGACTGTTGGTGTGATTTGTCGCTGTATAAATAAAATTGAACTGAATTGAATTGAGTTAAGCTTACTGTGTGACTCAGCAGGATGAAAACACTGATGATCTGCCAGCGATCACATTTGTCTCTCAGACAGAAACCACACAGAGAAATACTGTACATACGCTGCATGTTGTACTACTAATACTGCTACTTACTTCCTGCAGTACCTGACAGGATGTTAAAGGAGAACTCCACTGATTTCTACAGCTGAACATATGTCAAGGTTGGCCCCGTCAGAGTCCTCACCCTCCATAAACACTACATGGGTCATTAGAAAATGGTTTTCTGGGACATTTCTAGGACTTTGCTTCTGGCAAGTCATCTTGTCAGTCAATGTTTAGAAAACACAAAAGTTTTGCAACCATAGCAAGATGTGGTGCCATCACAGTAAGTGACTCACTTCCTGCCCTTAACCACAATGAAGGATCCTGTCATCACTCCTTCAGCCGTCACAATAAACTGACACTTCAAATTATTCACGTTTTTCCCAAAACATCTTTCTTCAAAAAATGTGATGACCATGCATCAAAGGGTGAGAAAGAGAAGCTGTTACTGGACAAGCAGCAGAAAAAACAAAACAAAATTACAGAGAAAATGTTCTGTTAATAAACACTTCAATCAGTTTTTCTTTCAGCTGCTTCATCACAGGCAATGACATGAAAAGAGAAACTTAAATGAAAAAGTTTGCAATATGAATACTTGGTTTACACCATCAACAACTTACTGATTAATAGCACCCATATTATTATGCATGATATTTTAAAATCTAACTGTGATTCTAAAAGTAAAAAATAAGTACGTATGTAAAATGTATTTATTAAGCACTTTTCACAGAAAGACAGTCACAAAGTGCTGTACACAAAGAGTAAAATAAACAGTACAATCAATAGACATTATACACAATGTAAAACGTTTAAATGTAAATTAAAAATGTGAAGAGTATAAAATATGTAGATCAGCAAAATGCTTCTTTAAACAGAAAAGTTTCTAACTGCTTTTTAAAAGAATCCAACCAAATGTAGTTGTGGTGGTAAACTGTTCCACAGCCTTGGTGCCACAGACTGAAAGGTCTAATAACTGTGATACAGACGCTGATTGATGGAGAGCAGTTCAGCCTCTCAGCTGCTTCCCAGACCAAACAGATTTTCACATTAATCTGTGTTTTTGCTTTCATCACCAACATAAAGGTGAACCTAAAACACAACACCGGTCCTCCTTTTCCTGCAGTGTCACTTTAAAGTGAAGCCATGTGCTCCTGAGTGTTTTCGCCCTGTGAATCATACCTGATGCAGGTGTGTGCAGAGAGCTCTTACCTTGGGTCAGGAGCATCAGCCCAGCAGCCAAACACATCACTTTGTAGAAAGCCATTGCTGTAAGATCCATACCTCCAGACCTGCTGAGGCTTATATAACCTGCCTCTGTCCTCCTCCTCTCTGTCTGCATTAAACACACCTCTCTCTGACACGCTCATTGCACCTCACTGCAGCTCACCTGATCCTCCTCACATCAGACATGCTGTATTAAACAGCAATGTTGAAGTTTTATTAATTAATAATGGTTTTTAGGATTAATAATTCATTCACACCAGGAGACCAAAGTCAAAGTTGTTTTTAATGTGTTTGCAGTTTGATCAAAGCCACATTTCGCTTCACCAGGACAAATAAGATCGAATGGGAATATGCAACGTTCTTCCATCTTCACCTTCCACCATTTCATCCTTGCCTCTGCCTTCAGTCACGTCCTATTGTCCATGAAGCAGACAGTGACTGGGAACTGAGTGAAAGGTCATCATTTATTTGTTAACACTGCTGTGCGTCACATGTGGTATGTCCATGATACCTCTGTTTTTGCTGATCTGATGCAGATTTGACGTAGCTACTTAATAGTTATTCATTACTTGAACAGTTTAGTTCACTTTTTTCCTCATTTATACTGTGATCTTTTGTTTATTTTGTGTGCTTGTTCATTCTGGCAGAAACCACACCATATCTCACCCTTATGTACCCTCACACTGCATATTAGAGAAACTGCTTTTTTTGCAAGACCATCCTTCTGATTAAGGATAATCACGGGAGCACCATCTAGCTTTCAGCCAACAGACACCATACTGCACTACACCTTTGTCTCGGCAGGTTGTTTGTTCTGACTATAAATTGATCATGTGATCGGTGTAATTGATAAAACTGATCCAGGGTGGTGATGTTGTGCTCACTGGAGTGGATTACTGGAACGCTGCATGGAACTGATCTTTATCTGTTTTTTTTTTCTACAAACCAGCAGAAGCCCTTTGACTTAACAGGTGATTTAACTTGTTTTGAAACTTCCTTCTCTTCTTGATTCAAGTCTGAACAGCTGCAAACATATATTTGTCATTACTGTAGCTCAGTTTGCACAGTTCTGATTTCACTTTCACTGCTGGGTTACATGAAAATAAATAAATGTGTGTGCGTGTGAAGGAGGGGGTATTTTTGGAAACTGGTTCTCATGAAACACTGTAATGGTAACATTATATAAAGGATGTTGTACTGGAGGAAACATATATATAAATATTTGTTTCCTGGAACAATGCTTTCATGGCTGACACCAAACTGGATCTGCCAGTCAAGTCACCTATTTTTGTAAGGCATAAACCCTACAATATTACAGAGAAACCACAACAATCAAATAACCCCCTTTGAGCTTGTAAATGGTGACAGTAGGAAGGAAAAACTCCCTTTTAACAGGAAGAACCAGGTTCAGGGAAGGGCGCCCATCTGCTTGAACTAGCTGTGAGTGAGAGGAGGAAGACAGACGAAGATGCGCTAAGGAAGAAAGTCAGAGATTAATAATAACTAATAATCAAATGCAGAGAGGTTTACAAACACAGTGAGTAAAAAGTTCAACAGCACTGGTGGTTTATTCGATTTTCCATCAATTAATTTCTCCCCTTCTCTCCCCAGGAAAACCAACCTTATTAGCATGGTGTACCTAATAAAGTGACCAGTGAAGAGAGTGTAAGTCATTCTCTAGTCAAAAAGCCAATTAGTCAATTATAATTAAAAAGGATCTTTTGCATTGTAAATGGGTGTGTGTTATATTGTTTTACCCTGAATGATTAACTCCTCGCTAACTTCACTTTAAAGGTGCAGCGATGTGGTCCCTTGAGAAATAAACGCTATCTTTCGGATTATTTTCTCCCCAAATTCCCAAATTAGTCTTCAAAATGATTTTTCCCTCATTTTTTCATTTCATTTTACCCACATCAGACTCCTTCCTTTTTTATTCAAACCATCCATTTAACCCTGCTTACAGACACTGAGGGGTGTTATCACAGTAAAACAGCTTTTTATTTCCTGGCTGGAAAAAAAATCTGCCCTGGCATATTTGGTCCAGGCGCCCTCCATGATCACTCCAAAAACTAAAACAAATTAATATATAGATAAACAGAGAGACAGAGGCCTGGTCACCAGTTGTTGCTGCAACCACTGTTCAAAGTACCGGCAACTAACATTTATTGTTTTCTCTCAGAGTTTCAGCTCCACCTTCTCCATGCTAAACGTTTTCTACAGGCTGCGTGAGCGCAAAGCGAGGGGAGGGGCCAGTTGCATTAAGAGGTTTTATTGGGCAATCCAGTGTCAGTAATGAAAATTATCCAATGGGCTGCTCTCAGCGCTTGTAGGGATCTTCAGTCCGGTCCATCGAGCCAGAAGTGCGTCGGGACAGCGGGAAAAAGCCCGCTATGTGAGATTACCCTTCCAGCCTGGTTAGCCACAACACACAAACAATCTGTCACATTTGTCCAACTCTCCAATCATAACAAAAGAAAAGTTTTTAAATAAAGCTGTGAACACACGAGTTCGAGCTGCCCTGTAAGCTGACGGTTTGTTTTCATGCTCGCCCGTTTGTCCCTGATGGGCTCCCCTGTGTCTCCATGGTAACATAGCTGCCGCCATAGCGTGACCGTCATCTTGTTTTTGAGCAACAGCAGCTGTCAATTATTTTCTCCCCTCCTCTCCCCATGAAAACCAACCAAGTGTAAGTCAGCTTATGCTGGTTGTGGCTGTGGTTTCCCTACTGTGTTGTTTTCTTTTCGCTTGTTTATTTTCCTTTCCCTCTCCTTCTGTTAAGTCTCTTTCCAACTTCTCTTTTCTTCTTCTTTCTCTTTCCCGTCCCCTGGTCCTGTCCGTTCTGATTGTAATAGAGCATCTGTGTGTTCACCTGAGAAGCTGTGTTGGTCTTTCTCGTATCACACTAAGCCGACTGAAAGGGCAGGTTGTTACTTCCTGCCTAATCAGAGTCGTAAACTTTGGTGGATTGTCATAATGTCGACTGTAGGTCTCTAAAACAGGGCCATTATCTCTGAGCAGCTGATCTTGGATCAAAGGCATCAAGGCCAAAAGAGACTTTGTGCCAAACGGCCTTATGAAACGGCCCGAGGTCACGCTGAGTTGCTGTTCATGTTGTTGATGTTTGCTGCTTTTGATGAATTTTTATTATTATAACCTTTATTTAACCAGGAAAAATAATCCCATTGAGATTAAGAACCTCTTTTTCAAGGGAGTCCTGGCCAAGAGGCGACAACACGTTAAAAATTACAAAGTTACATAGATATTGTAAAATAGCAATTACATTTTAAACAACAATTTTCTTTGGCTCTCTCAATCTAGACTTAAAAGTATTCAATGAAATAAGATCTGCTATCTTCCAATCTTTTTGCATCTTGTTGAATGGTTCGTTAAGAAGAAGAATGCTTCTTTTTGTTCCTCCTCACACTAAAACCTCCCTTCTCAGGACATAGTTACAAACCTGCAGCTGGTTTGTGTCACTTGAATCCAGATACAGACTCTTTAGCACATCAGAGCATCATCAGTGAAAACACAATGGAGGAAGAAACTGAGATATAACACTGATAAAAACAGCAACACGATTTAAGATGAGCAAACAGCCTTCAGTCAGCTAGTGTTTCTGTTTTGGGCCCTTTGTTGAATTTATTCCTGAGTAAAGTTACAGTTGAATTTGCACACACCCATGTGTCTGTGAATAGCTGTGAGGAGGGATGTTAGACCCCTTATGTCAAATGAGTGATTTATGGTCCCAATAAAATTATTTATGACCTAGAAAGTAATAAAGTTTATGCTAGTCATAAAATATGATATTGATAAAATAATGTTTTTTCATAACTCAGTAATTTTCAATTATGCCCAAAAAATATGATCAGGGAAAATTTGTGATTTGTTATCATCAATAGGATTTTTCTTTTTCTTACTTGTTATGGCCAAAACTGCAATCTTTTTTATGGGCCTGTGTGTGTGTGTGTGTGTGTGTGTGTGTGTGTGTGTGTGTGTGTGTGAAAGTAAAGTGCTTAATTAAACTTGTACTTGTGTAACAGTCAACATGGCGAGACATCAAGGCTGCATGCCCCGATGGAAAAGTTTATTACATTTTATTTGCATTGTTTTTAATCCAGGGGTGTCCAAATTTTTTGCAAAGAGAGCCAGATTTGGGAAGGTGAGAATGTGTGGGGGCCGACCATTCAGCCTGAAATATTTTGAACCATTAATATTAAATACAAATCAACGAATTTACAATTGTTTTCCTTTTTTCACACACAAATTTTATTATGAATTTTTTATTATGAATTATTTATTATTAAAGTTTTTATCAAAATCGTCTATTTGAAGAACACATAAAATGAAGAAAAATTAAACATTGTAAGGAGTAGGAGGATATTTTGCTGCTATTTGTCACGTCCGGTGTGGCAGACGTGTGGAGTGTGTAGAAAGGACCCAAAAGGCGGCAGCTCTGGTGCAGGTGAGTATTTATTTACAGGAGTGGGCACAAACAGCGATGGTGGGTGAACATGAAACTGGAAAACCTAAACTGGGTAAAACTAACAAAACAAACCAGAAACGAAGATGCAGGGAGGTCCGGGGAAATACACATGGAGATACGCAGGGAGACCGAGGGGAAACAACACAGAATGACGGAGGGGACTAACGCAGACGAACCAGCAACCACTAAGACAGAAGACACAACTTAAAAACACTCAGAGAACACATGGAGATTACACACAGGTGGGGGACACAGCTGGGAGTGATTAACGTGACGAGACTAGGGAGGCAAACTGAAAACACTCACATAAGACGCAGACCTTCACAATAAAACAGGAACTACATACACATAATGACACAGACTCAAAAACGCAGACTAAACACAGGGATAGATGGGCAGAACAGAATGAACACTAACCGAGGAGGAACAGAATCAATATTACAATAATAGAAAACACAAAACGCTGGGTCAAAAGGACCCAGGATCATGACACTATTATTTGCTGCTATTTTTATAATCATCATTCACCTGACCTCTCGGCGAAGAGGGTTAGTCCAGTTTGGCGATCTGTGGGGTACGGGGCATCCCAGAATAGCTAGTGGTTGGACCACTTGACCGTTTGGAACGGTATTTGCGCTTTTTTGGGTAGCAAAGGTTGGACCTTGGATGTTGGACACTTTTAAATTGAGTTAGGGATTTTAGGAATCAGGCCAGAGACAGGTTGGACCTGATACTGGTTAACATCTCCCACGCTGCGTGTGTTTCATTAAAATCATCGTTTGACTCCACCTAACAGGATAAGTGTGTTGTTTTTAATTTCCTTGTGCTCCCTCCTTAATAAAATGAACCTTAACAACATCTAAATTCATAACACGTGAACAGGAATATAACATTAAGAGTTAACTTATTCAAAAGTACAAAACATTGTGGGCCATATAAATCGGTACATCACTCTTTCAGTAGTTTTTCAATTGACCATAAAAAAACACCCTACAATATGTTATTTGATTTTGAATCAGAAATAAAAAAAAAAAAACATGGATGTGTTTTCAATTTTAAAATCAGATCAAAAATACGGAATTGAAAAACTGGTTACCGGACTGAATTTGTTTTTATTATTTAATTTGTAGAGTTTAGGAGACCCGGTTTCATTATGAATTGGAAAAAAGAAAACACAAAAAAAAAACAACAAGAAGGTAAAAACAGTTAAAAACTAAACAAATAACTTGCCTGCACTAAAGTAAAAGGTGATACTGAGACCTTGACTGAAGTAAATGGCCCAGGTCTGGCTCAGAAACAATGGTTCTGATGCTCGTCCTCACACAGTTCTTGGTCATGTTCTTGACCGAGAATGTCTTGGTCAAGCCAAACAAGCTTGGCATTTTGTTAGCAAATGTTCAAATGTCTTGGAACCGGACTTTATCCAGCTGGCAGTAACAGTCAACAAAAGGGAGCTGACTATGATACTCGGTGTCATACTGCAGCTCAGTGAGTTCCAGCTGCAGATGGTCAGGAGCGTGTTGTGGAAATTTTAATTACCAAAGCCTGCAGATGGGATGACTTGTAACAACACCTTTATTTCAGCTATTTCATGCATAAGGAGGGACGTCAGTCAGGGGGCACTGAAAGTCGTCTCTGACAATGAACAATTCAGGTCCCTTTTATACACAGTCACAGAACAAAAGGCTTTTACAGTTGCAGTTCGCACCTTGGCTCTAAACAGGCAGACTCTCTATCACCTGTGTGAATCTCCCCCACTGTGGGGTCAAGTCTTCCTGTGTGAGCTTCCGTCTCCTGGGAGACATTTACCAGTTTCTCACCGTCTGTTTCCCGGCGTGAATGAGGTGTGAGCAAAACATACTAAACTAAATAACATGAAAGCATTTCATCAAGACAATGCATTAAAGAGAAATACACTAAAGAGAAATCCCACATCAGTTCCCACCCTCTTGATTGCATCTCAATCACTAGTACCAAGGATTTCTCTTCCTAACATTCTGTTAATTACATCAGCAATATTGCACACTCAAAAAGGTTTCACAATATGCATCATTCTTACAGTGTCAGGAAAATAATTTCACTCATCGCAATCATCCTCGTTCTCGCTATCGTCAATGTAATCCCCAGCCTGCAATAGGGGAAGCTGCAATTTGGGAGACTCGCTTTCTTTTGTCAGTGCTACTGTGATTAATCTACTCAATAGGGTACGGAGGCATGGGATCAGACAGCAACCGCAGCATGTGAGAATAGCAATAAAAGTGGCTATGGACATTAGCAACGACATCACTATGGCCTTATACTTCCCAAACTGTCTGTTGAACCACCCGTCTAAGGGGTTAGTAATGCTGGAGTCCTCTGTCATTTGGGATGACAGTGTTCGCAAACCTTCCAAGGCTCTGGTTACAGTGCCATCCGGGGCTGTGTTGTTTGGAATGAAAGTACAGCACAGAGGACTTACCATAGTGCAGACCCCCCCTTTTTCAGCCAAGAGCATGTCCAGAGCCATTCGATTCTGCCAGGCCATCAAGGATGCGGCAGCCAGCTGTTCGGATAGGCCCGCCACTGCATCCCGTGTCAGATTGGCCAGTCGTTGGACATTGTAATGTACATGATTGATTCTGTCCACATTCTTATTTGGAGTTACCCATAAGAAGATGGACTCAAACCCCCCTGCAACCTGGTTGGCCAATTTAAACTCATCAAGGATACCTCTGGGGACACCTATAGCATCTATATAAGTTGGGGAGTTTTTAGTCAAATCAAAATCTTCCGTTGTGGTCCTACGGGCCCTTCCTACATGGGCCTCTGCAGAGGCGTGGGACCCTGCTAACACTATAGGGAGTGCCAACCTCACAATGGTGCAGGTTCCTGACGAGCTGCTGGGCAGAGTGTCTCTTAACACCTTGTCACCGCACCACCAGAACAGATCGGCTCGAGCCACATTAATGCTGCTCATATTCTCCCATTTTGTGACATTTATTATTTTAGCACACCATGAATCTTCAGGAGCTCCTACGGGGGTGGCATTTACCCTAGTTAGGCACGTATAATTCCCGGCCTTTGGGGAGAACATAGGGGGGGTGACACTTTTCCTTACCACTGGGAAAGGAGTACTCAATACAGCGCAATCATGGTCCACCCTCTCCCTCATGTGGAGTTGAAGCATGCAATCAAAGCCTGGCCTGTCCTCCCAAAACAATAAAGGGGCAGGCACAGTGAACAGTGTGGGGCGGGCTGCAGAGCAGGCCACACAGTCTGTCATGTTGTTTACCCCGGCTGTGTATTTTATCCAGTCAAGCCAAGTATTTTTGTCTATGTAACCCGTCTCTACTTGCACGACATTCTCTGGGGAGGTGATATTCAGATAATTTACAAAGGGGTCCGCAAATGGTCTGAACATTTGCTTGGCTATGGTGGCGGTGACCTCTGTTGCATTAGCAGGGGTCATACTGTGGTTTGGGCTTAATGCATGATGTAGTCTTACCTTTATTATGCCCATTGTGTCTGCACCGGCCTGGTCCACTCCTATGATTAAATAAAAGGAGTCTTCTTTGGAGTCGTGACATTGTCCTGGGAAGTTTGGTCTCCTGGAAAATGGGTTCCAATTCAGGTTCTTAATTGTTAGCAGTAATGGGTTCAGGCCGGTACCAGTCGCCAATTGGGCTCTAAAAAAGGAAAAACTGTTCTTACTTTTCATCTTACCCTCTGTTGATTTTGCCTGTTCTCCCCAGTACCCCGGCCTGGAATGCCACCACACAAAACTCCAATTTGGACACCACTTCTGGTATCCCGGAACGCCATGTCCAAATATGCACAAATAAACATCATAACCTCTCCAGCTCTCATTATAGCCTTTACAGTCTATCACATTGCACAGATCAAAGCTGAAGGTCTGGGCAGTCGCATAGTGTAGCTCAATGTATCCGCCATACTCAGTAAGGCATTTGTCTCTCATCTCGTGGGTTGCTCCTTCTGTTGCATGAACCTCCTTGGATGTTGGCATGGTGCTCAGCTGCTGATCTCTCCAGAGGCTCCACCAGAGGGCAACCATCAGCCCACTGAAGAGCATCAGAGCTACCCCAGTGATGAGGTGCTTTCTGGCTTGTTGCATTGTTGCAGGTAGGGGTAGACTGCCTACTACCTGAACAAGGTGCGGGGATTATTCTGCCCCGTTTGTCTTTTCTAGTTGCTCCTCCGTTCTGGGTGGTTCTCCTCCAAACAGCTTACAGTGGCTAGCGTGGATCCAAGTAACTCGTTCTCCAACCTTTACCGCTGTTTGTGTGGTCAGTAGGACTTGGAACGGGCCCAGCCACCGCTTCGCCTTCCAGTGTCTCCTCCTGAAATCCTTCACTAGCACCAAGTTCCCTGGTTTGAACGGGTGCAGGGGTCCTTCTGCTGGCCTGGGCAGGGCTGCTTTTACTGCTCGGTGTACCTGCGAGAGAGTCCTGGAGAGATTTTGACAGTACACAATCATTTCGCTGTTGCACAACTCTGTGGACATGCCAGTCCATTTGGGGGGATTCTGCTCCCACTTTGGCAGGTCGTCCATACAACACCTCATAAGGGCTGAGGTGTGCTGGAGGTCTGGTTTGCGTGCGCACATACATCAGCACGAAGGGAAGTGCTTTTGGCCACGTGAGGCCAATTTCTTCACAGCACTTTACCAGCTTGGACTTTAAGGAGCCGTTCATTCTCTCCACAGCACCTCCAGATTGTGGGTGATATGCACAGTGTGTTTGCAATTTGAAACCTAGTTGCTTGCTGATCTCCTTCAATGCCTGGTTCACAAAGTGAGTACCATTATCACTTGTGATTTTCCCCGGGATACCCCACCTGGGAATGATTTCTGACAGGAGGGCTTTTGCCACTGCACTGCTGTCTACACTTTTAGTGGGGAATGCTTCTACCCACTTAGAGAACATGTCCACTACTACAAGACAATACTTCTTTCCGTCGGCTGGTGTCAATTCAATGAAATCCATCATTAGATGGTCAAAAGGCATGTCTGGTGGGGGGGTGCTGCAGTGTTTACCTGTACTGGGCGTCCCACATTGTTGGTCACACAAATGAGACACCTTTTACAATACCTCTCAGCTGCTGTGGAAAACCCTTTGGTGAACCATAGCGATGTTACTGCTTGTAGCATCCCCCCTTTGGACACATGGTCTAACCCATGTGTCCATTTTAGAAACCAGGGGAAGAAGTGTTTAGGTAGACATGGGCGGTCGTCAGGAGATCGCCAGACAGATTCGACCAGTGTGCAGCCATGTTTGCGCCAGAGAGTTTTCTCTGGCTGGGAGTCAAATGACTGTACAGCAGGAAGATCAGCGAGGTTAGGTGTGGACAGTGGTACCAAGACAAGTTGGAAGGGTAGGCCTCCTTCGGTGGCTGCTTTGGCTGCTGCATCGGCGGCTGCATTTCCTTGGGAGACAGAATCAGTTTTACCTGTGTGCTGCACACTTTACTACAGCAATGCGAGCAGGCAGGAGGATGGCATCCAGCAGCGCTGCTACCTGGTTAGCATTGAGGATGGGCTTCCCATCAGATTTCAGGAACTTTCTGTGCAGAAAGGTGTGAAGTTTTCTGCTCCAGCAAAATGAGAGAAACTGCATGGGGTACCTGCACTGTCAGAGGAGAGTACCCTACAATGTCACGTGAGGTGAGCACGGCCTTCTCACACGCAGCTACTGCTCGTAGGCATCCAGGCAGTCCTGCAGCTACTGGGTCAAACTTGGAAGAGTAATAACCCACCAGGCAAAGTGAATCACCATGCTGCTGTAAAAGAACAGAAGACATGAAACCATTCTTTTCATCCACCATTTGTGTATATGGTTTGGATGGGTCTGGAAGCGCTAAAACGGGCGCTGTTTGCAGCAGCTTTTCAAGGAAATGAAGGCAGCTTCAGTCTCTGGTGCCCAAGAAATGCGATCATTAGCTGACAGGCTTGTACCAGGTATGAGTGCAGTAAGTGGAGCTTCCACAGAGGAGTAGTGTGGAATGAAATTGCGGCAGTATGATGTGGTTCCTAGGAATGACATCGTCTGTTTTTTCGTGAAAGGTTTTGGAATGGTCATCACAGCTTCCACCCTCTTGGAGGAAATCTGGTGAGAGTTGTAAAAAATCACATGCCCTAAGAATGTGACTTGCTCTTTACAAAACTGTAGTTTTGACTTACTAGCTTTGTGGTCCTTGTGATACAAATGTGTCAGTAAAGTGAGAGAATCTGCCAGACACTGCTCTTGTGTGGGTGCACACAGTAGCAGATCATCGACATATTGAAGTAACACTGTGCCTTGGGAGAGGATCAAGTCTGACAGAGAGTCTGTTAAGGCGGCATTGTAAATCGTGGGGGACTCACAGTAGCCTTGACACAACCGAGTGAATGTGTAAGCCTTTCCCTGGAACTCAAAAGCAAACCAGAACTGGCTATCTGGGTGAACTGGAACAGAGAAGAATGCATTAGTCAGGTCAGCAACAGTAAACCACATAGCGTCAGATGGTATTTGGGACAAAATGGTGTGGGGGGCTCTGGGGATTACAGCTTTGTTCACAGCTTGTAAGTCCTGCACAAACCGCCATTCAACAGGTTCATTTGGTCCTCTGATTTTCTTCACAGGGAATAGTGGAGTGCGAACCGGAGAGGTGGGGCATGGGATAATTACTCCGGCCTTTAACAGGGATTCAAACACAGGAGTAATTCCCTCTATGGCTTCCTGTTTCAGAGGATATTGTCTTTGGCATGGTCTAAAAGAGGACTTTGGAGTGATTACCACTGGCTCACAATCTTTAATTAGGCCTACATCATACCTAGATGAGGCCCACAGGCCGTCAGGCACCTCTGTCAGCAGGGGGTGTGAGGAGTTTAGAGGAGGTGTTGTTTGAAGCAGACAGTGTGAGACAGCTATGTTCACTAGCTCAACTGAGCGGACACAATGGACTGTATACGTCACGGTTTTTCTGTAGGCTTTCATTTCACGAGAAAACAACACTGTGGGATCCTCTGTAGGCTCCCAATCGCAAGCGCGGTAGCACCGGTGCATGAATTCTCCCATGTCTTCCCACTGGCAGCTGTGTGCTTTTGCCAGGGGAACATGTGGGACGGATGCATCCATAGTTAACATGTTTCTTTGCTCCTTAGAGAGAGAAATCGCAAGTGCAGCAAATGTGGAGCTCCAAAACATACATGTCACAGTTAGTAAATCATTCTCGGTTCTGCACCATTCTTCCTCATAACTGTCATCAGGGCCATGCAGGGAAAAGTGAGACGTGCAACTCAACTCTCCAGGAGCCATAAAACAGACATCTGGAGACATACAGTTGCGAGTCGCTTGTATGAATTCTGTAACAAGCGGCCCCTCCTCCAGCTTCCACCCGTAAGCGAAAGCTGGAGTCACGGGGTTATATTTCACCATCATATAATCATAGTCAGATTGCGTGATTGTGATGCCATTATAGCAGGAGATTAAACTTATTTTCAGTTTGCACATCAAATCTCTGGCAAGCAAATTGACCGGGCACAGGTCTGACCACAGAAACTGGTGTGTGAATTTTCTACCCTGTCCGTCTACACAACACAGGGGTATGGTGAAAGTTTCTCTCTGTATGGTTCCTGATGCGGACACAGAATGAGTGAACCTCTCACCCAGCACGGGCTGGGGTGAGAGAGAATCTGAGCGTAGTACAGAGTGGGTGGCCCCGGAATCTACAAGAAATTCTACTTCCTGGTTACAAACTAACATTTTATACAAGGGCAGTGATTTATAAGGCGCGCTATTTAAATGTACATATGTACCAGCTGGTGACAAAGAAACCTGTTCTACATGCTCAAAAGTGTGATGTATTAAAGTGTGTGTGTATGTGTGTGTGATTTTCACTTCCCTGTTCTGATGAGGTGGGCAAACCACAGCCTGAAGCGTACTCTGGCGTCCTTTCCCTCCGGTCTCAGTCCGCTTGCTCCCACCGTGGGCTCAGCCTTTGGTAATTCTGGCATAGTTGCTGTCTATTTCCCCGACGGCCACGGTTAGGCGGTTAGGACAGGTTCCTCGTCAATGTCCATAGTCCCCACAGACAAAACAGGCGTCCCGATCTCGCCTTGACTGCTGTTGTTGTTGATAATGTCCTCGGTCTCGTCTGTTCTCCCCACTTCGGCCACGACAACTGTCTCTGTTGTGGAAACCTCCGTGCGGGTTTGCCACGGCTTTATACAGTGTTAGGGCTGCATTATGGAGGTCGGCATTCTGTTTTTCCTCTCTTTTGCTTTTCTTCTCATCCAGGTGGCTCTGAGCGTGGCGGGCATGGCGTTGTAGCTCCGTTAGCCGCAGTTTGTCTTCTCCCCCCACGTACAAATGCTTTACCTCGGCTGCCACATCTGATCTCAGTCCCCGGAAAATATGGCCGCAGAGATGGTGCTCATATGTGGAGGCGGAGGCGCCCGTCATGTCATCTTTGGGTATTCCACCATTAGCTTCAAACACAGCTGTCATGCGATGTATGAAATCGTCCACAGATTCATCCTTTCTTTGCTTGCAAGCCTGAATCTTTGACATGTCCACCTTATCTGGGAAAACCTCCTTTAGCTTATCCATCAGGTGGGTGACTGCAGTACAATATTCAAGGTTTTCTCCATGCTCATAGGTGAGGTGTCGTATCCTCAGCATAGGATCAGGCAAGTGAGGTGATATTCTCCTCAGGTTGCATGGTTTCAGTTTGCCTGCCACTGCGCGTCTAATTTCTTGACCCGTGGGGTGATATTCTTGGCAGAAAATTAGGAGCTGCTCACCGAACTTTGCACCCAACACGAGGGGGTCAGGTAGATGGCTTGTGGCGTCAGCGATGTCTGACTGTGTCCACGGTCTGTGAACTAAAATAGGTCCCTCGGGTCCCGCCACTTCCACCATCGGGAGCTGCAGGCTTTCTCCTTTTGCCTGTCGCTGTCTCCGCGTTCTCTGCCCGGTCTGGAACTTTTCGACCTCCTCGCTGCTGTCTGCGTTGTCTGTGTCGTCCCGCTCGTCATCAGTGAGAGAATATTCAGGCTGATCCGTGGCAAAAGGCAGGGCGTAATTTTCATGAAAGGAAAAAAGCTTTTACTGAAGGGAATATCTTGAAAGTTAGAGAAATTAGGAAGGAGATCAGATCAGAAATTAAAAAAGCCAAAATAAAATACAAGGATAAGGTAGAGGCGGAGATGGGTAGCAATAACCTAAGGGTGGCCTGGGCAGGCATGAAACACATGACTGGTCACTGTTACAGTGACTGTAATAAGATCACTCTGCCTGGTTTTAGTTCAGACTCTCAGTTAGCCAATGAGCTGAATAGATTTTATTTGAGATTTAATGCTAATCATAATCCAAGGAATACACTTGATTTCTTAATAGAGAGCACCAGGGGCCCGCCAGCTTTGTTCTTTGATGAAAGAAGGGTGGGAAATCTTTTTAAAATGAGTAAGATTAATAAAAGTCCAGGTCCTGATAATATATGTGGCCAGGTGCTTAGAACATGCGCTGAGCAATTATGCAGTATTTTTTATTATATCTTTCTTTTATCTCTTCAGCAACAGAAGGTTCCAGAGGTATGGAAAAAATCAATTATTTCTCCAGTTGCTAAGACCACAAAACCTACGTCATTAAATGATTTTAGGCCTGTCGCTTTAACATCCTTAGTGATGAAATCCTTTGAAAAACTTGTCAGGAAGGAGATCCTGCAGCAAGTAGAGAAGCTTATAGATCCACTACAATTTGCATACAGGCCTTGTAGAGGTGTGGATGATGCAGTGGTCACTCTGTTGAACTACCTTTATCACCATCTTGATGGCGCCAAAGCTCATGCTCGGCTCTTATTTATTGATTTTTCTTCAGCTTTTAATACTATCCAGCCACATCTTTTAGTTGATAAGCTTCTTAACCAGTTTAAACTTGATTTTAATCTCGTTGGTTGGATTTTAGACTTTTTAACTGACAGATCTCAGTGTGTGAGAGTAAACGGCTGTTTTTCCAAACAGCTGAACTCTTCTACTGGCTCACCACAAGGTTGTTGTCTCTCTCCTCTACTGTATATTTTGTACACTAATGACTGTCGCAGTACACAGGCCAACAGGCATTTCATTAAATATGCAGATGACACAGTCATTGTAAGCCTCCTTCATGGTGAAGAGGATTCCCATGGGCCTGTTGTGGATGAGTTTGTTTCGTGGTGTGATCAGTCATTCTTAATGATTAACACCTTAAAAACCAAGGACATGGTTATTGACTTCAGGAAGACATCGCCCCATCCTGCGCTAACAGTGGTAAATGGTGCAGCCATTGAACTGGTGGACAGTTATAAGTATTTGGGGGTTGTTCTTGACAAGGCTCTGTCCTTTGATTCACATCTTGCTGCTACAGTGAAAAAGGTCCAACAAAGATTGTACTTTTTAAGGAGGTTGAGAGGTTTTAATGTTTCATCTGAAATGATGACTCTTTTTTATAAAAGTTTTATTGAATCTGTTTTAACTTTCTGTATCATTGCCTGGTACGGTAATATGTCCCTGAATAATAAGACCAGACTTAACAACCTGGTTAAAGTGGCTGGCAAGATTTCAGGGAGGCCTCAGGTCCAGCTTGTGGACTTTTATAACAGGCAGGTGCTGAGGAAGGCAAACTCTGTCCTGTTGTGTTCAGATCATCCTCTCTTTAATGATTTTCAACTGCTTCCATCAGGTCGTCGTTATAAAGTGCCTGCAGTGAAGACAAAGAGACATAGACTGTCTTTTGTACCTAGTGCTATTATCACAGTTAATAACACTAAACCATGAGTGTTGTTGCCATTGCACATTGCACTTTTTTTGATGAAAAATCTAGGTTGTTTTATCAGGCTTATATTATATTATTTTGGTGAGTGTATGTGATGTGTTGGTTGTCTGTTTGTTTGTTTGTATGGACATACTGCAAATCAATTTCCCGTTAGGGACAATAAAGTTACCATTGACCATTGACCATTGACCATTGTAATATCCATGGCGGCTGTCCTTACTTCAGTTCTTTCCTCTCACAGCTCTCCGTTGCTGTGTTTTTGTCGCTTCAGCTCGCGGCACGTTTTCAGCTCACGACGCACTCCGTGTGTGGCTGAGCGCTATGTCGGATCTGAGTGTCATTCTTTCCGCTTCATCCTGACGGGGCTGTCGCTCCTCAGTTCCGGATTTGGCGCTTGCATCCTCTAGCGGTGAGGCGTGTGGTGCAGAGCGGGATGGGGAGGGAAAGGAGTCCAGGTCCGCATCGGCTTTCAGGCCCTGCAAAACAGCCTGTACTGGGGAAGCACAAACAGTGCATGAACAGGGAAATGATGTTTTGTTCTCCGTGTTATAAGGAAGTGGAAGAGGCGCTGAGGCAGATTCTGCGTCAGCCTCCCTTCCACGCACTTCTCTAGGTAATTCTTTCAGAGATGCTTTGTTTTCTCTTCTTTCTGCTTCCCTCATCCACATTTTCAAACATTCCTTTTCATCGCTTACCCTACGCAGATCTACGGTCCTAACTTTCCCTTTTTCCAAGAATTTTGCTTCTTCCTCCCGCAACTGTTCCTCTATTTTCTTTAACTGGTTAACACTCAGCGATCCCTTTTCAGGAAACCCGTTTACTTTTTGCCACTTGACAACATATTTCATACACCCAATTCCCCATTTCTTAACCATACAGTCAAATATTGAGTTTTGTCCCTGGCCACCTCGTGGAGCGCTTGCCGCAGCCGCCTCTCGAGCCGCTAATCCGGCTCCGCTGGCTGCCTTACTGGATCTAGATCCCATTTTACTACACGAGGCGTCCCTCGTGAGGTTCCTTGCCTTGTACGGACCAAGGAACGAACACCACCACCCCCAGTCTCCTTTGAAGACGTTAGGATCTTTTAGAAGATGCTAGGGATGTCACTCCGCGATTCTACACGAAGACTCCTTCGGAGCTCTTGCCCTGGAAGGTCGTAACACACCTTCTTGGGCTTCCCGAAGGCTGCAACACGCTCACTTCTTCGGCCAGACACAAAACTCTCGTGACTTGTTAAAAAGGTGGATACAGCTCACCGTTCTGCAGGAGTTTCCCCTCAATTCGTCAAGGTGATCTCGGTGGTCGCTGAAACACAGGCTCCGCGACTCTGCCTTTCTCTTCGCTTTAAACAGCTGGCAGGACCGAAGCGTTTTGCTACCTCGGGGTGATCAACCGTCCCGGAGCCGTCCTTCAGCGAGAACACTGGATCACCCTGCTCACAGCGCCAACTGTTGTGGAAATTTTAATTACCAAAGCCTGCAGATGGGATGACTTGTAACAACACCTTTATTTCAGCTATCTCATGCATGAGGAGGGACGTCAGTCAGGGGGCACTGAAAGTCGTCTCTGACAATGAACAATTCAGGTCCCTTTTATACACAGTCACAGAACAAAAGGCTTTTACAGTTGCAGTTCACACCTTGGCTCTAAACAGGCAGACTCTCTATCACCTGTGTGAATCTCCCCCACTGTGGGGTCAAGTCTTCCTGTGTGAGCTTCCGTCTCCTGGGAGACATTTACCAGTTTCTCACCGTCTGTTTCCCGGCGTGAATGAGGTGTGAGCAAAACATACTAAACTAAATAACATGAAAGCATTTCATCAAGACAATGCATTAAAGAGAAATCCCACAACCCACACTAAACTAAGTTACATGAAAGCATTTCATCAAGACAATGCATTAAAGAGAAATCCCACAACAAGCGTCATCAGGGTCCACGGACAAAGGAGAGGAAAAAAGCGTGATCTCCTTTTCAATAGCTGCAAAATCCCAAAAGCGCTGTTGAACCTGCTGAGCCAGAGAAGAGATGTCTGCTGCATACCTCCTCATTTGCGTACTGTGGAAAACTGGTCATTATTTCATGTAGCGATGGGAAATGTGTGGTATTGAGCTGCGTTTGTGACAGGTGTCTTTGGAAAAGCAGCAGTTTAGTCCCAAATGCTTTCATGTGTGAATACAGTTGGCTTACCAAAATCAGCCAGCCAAACATGATCTGATAGTTTTGACATTGGTTGTCCCTTTTCTGCCAAGAAATGTTCGATTGTCTCCCTAAGAGAGTAAGCGCTGCAGTGCAGACCCCCAACTGAGCCATCTCACGTCATTGTGATACACAACATCTTCGTATTCAGCCTGGATGAAATGTTGAAACTGGCGGTGGCACAGGGCTTTGGAGTGAATTCAATTAATAGCCTTCTCACCGGTTTCATAACATGGTCATATTTCAAATGTTTAGCATTGAGTACTTGTTGGTGAATAATACAGAGGAGTTTTATAGCTTTGCCTCCTTCTTTGCTGACTTTTTTACAGACTGGGTTGTTAATCCATGGCAGGTGTGCCATGTGTAATAATGCCACTGACTTTATTCTATGGTAGTTTCATGTCATCTTCGCATACATGCCAACCCTATTGATTTTTCTGCGAGAATCCCGAATGTCAGTGCCCCTCCCGAAAATCTCCCAGAGCCACAGTTCTCCCGAATTTCTCCCGATTTAAACTTAAATTCTTTGCACCACAGTGTTACGAGCCAGGCAAACATTAGCAAACTCTTGCTTCTTCTCAGGACAAATGTTCTCCACCATTTTCATTGCGCAGTCTTTAATGAATTCACCCTCAGAAAAAGGTTTGCAGTGCCTGGCAATCAGCGTTGCCACCTCGTAGCTTGCCTTTTTGGCATTTTCATTTGACTCACGGCCTCTTGTGAAAAAGTGCTGCCATGCCGTTAAACAGCTTCGAGTTTTTCACCACGCTCTTTCCCAGTTAGCTTGCCGTAGTTAGCATGTTTCGTCTGGTAGTGCCTCTTAAAATACAACAATTTCCCCTTATCCTGGAAGTGGCGGCCCTCGCTGTCAACTTTCCTTCTTTTAGTTACACTTGCCATTTTAGAGTTTAAAAAGGATAAGCACAAGGGTCACACCTCCATAGTGCGGCAATAAGTCTACTGCCATCTTCATGTGTAACATAAAATAGTGTTATTGTACGTGTGTATTTTATACTGTGGTCAACAGTGCTGACTGGCCGGGTAATATTAATTTTATGACAGAGGCTGTAGGCCAGTGGAAATTTGAACATGGGCCGCATTTGGCCGCGGGACATGCCTGGTTTAATCCGATCTAGGAATTCAGAATCAAAGTCTGAATCACAAACTCTCAAACCCAAATGATCCGCTCTCAGGACCCCAAAACCCCGCTAGTTTTCAGTCACAGCATATCCAAAAAGCCCCCTAGAATAAGTTCACAGCATATCCAAAAACCCCGATAAGATCCGTTCACAGCCCCCCCCAAAAAAACCCTTAATCTTAGTTTCACAACAGCCAGGATTCAAGATCCCTCTACTAACATCGACCGCTCTGGGTAAAATGACAATCTGTCTTACTCACGGTGTCAGCCCCAACCTGGACCCCACCCCTATACCGGCAATAAGCTGGCCCTAGATTTTACCAATGAGAGAAAATCACTGATAAATGAAGCAGTTTCTGAAAGGCAGGCTTTCTCTGTGACCAATCAGAACACTCAGCAGGCTGGCTTTAACCTGATACCTGTTTTCTCCGTGAGTCACCAGTGTCACTACCTGATCCGTACCGGAAACCCGATCGGTACCACGCATGTGCGAACGGTGTCTACTTCCGGTCGAAGCATTTTACGATAGTTACAGGTCAGAGTATCTGTTAAGATGTTAAGAATAATAAGTATCTCTTAAAATGTTTGCAATAATGAAACATTTCAATATAATGTAGACAAAAACAAAAAATAAAAAGATCGTTACGGATCAGGACTCCCCGATCCATACTGCGCATGTGCAGATTTTTTCTTCTTCTTCTGTTACGTTTAATGGCAGTTTACTCCCCAGTGTACGCGGATACCGCCACCTGCTGACTGACCGAATGAACCGTATTGTAAACTGAATTAGCGTCATTACAAACGTGTGTTAAATTTGATTTAGTGATAGTCGAGTGTGTTTATGCTTGTCTGTGTGGAGAGGATTGTTGGAATAGTGATGATGGTGTCCGCTATCACTGTCAATTGTCAGTAAACACTTCATCTGGCTGATGAATCTTCACGTGACACATTACTAAGTCAGTATTATTAAGTCTGTAATTAGGTGCCATTCTTCTTATTTTACGGCGCTGTTGTTCAATCGGGGGACGCACTCTGTTGAGGAGAAAAGCATGAATTTGTTTGTAAACGGATTATCTGTTGTTTAAATGTCCCCGGCAGTCGAAAAGGAGGCAGAGCTGTTGAGAAATGCTAGGAGCTAACTGGGCGCTAACCGTGTCACTCAAATACATCAACTGTCACATTGTTGGCAAAGAGAGGAAGTGACTTAAGATTTGCGCATGCGAGGTACCGATCGGGTTTCTGGTACGGATCGGGTAGTGACAACCGGATATTGCTTTCGGCCTTAGTTTCCCCGAAATGCTGCGCAGACACAAGCTCCACCTCCAAGGCATGCCTGCCTTAATCCACTACCAATGAGATATCAGGGGCGGGCTCCACACAGCCAATCAGGAACGGCTACGATTTCACTGTCTCTGGCCAGAGTTTCAGAGGAGGGGTCAGACTCAGGATAAATAATCAAAGAATTAAAAATCAAAATTAAAAATCAAAGAATTGAATCAAACTGAGAAATTACTTAACTAACCCAACTGTTTTTACATGCTACTTTTTTCAACTTCAAAAGACTTTCTTTCTTTCTTTCTTCAATAAGATGGATCCGAGAGCTCACCTCAACCTCACCTTGCTCGCCCAGACCCCGGTAACAAGCTACAGGCGTTCAGCGAGCCCATCAGAAGTCACACGCCTGCATGTTTGCAGGGTTCAGCCAGCACCGGCTAATCCGCTGTAGGAGAGATTCTGTTTGAGCTTAGGAGGTTTTTGGGGCTATGCCTTCAACTTCAGAGAGAACGAGCTCTATTTCTACCAACTCAAAGCTGGTGAAAATTTTGGCCCGTTAAGATCAAGCATTACCTTAACATCTGTTTACCTGGCTGTTTTGAGCCTGATTGCGGCACCTGAAGCACAGAGGGAAATGCGGGAGTGCGGGAAATGCACTCGTAACAGTAGTGAGAAATAGCTTTTTTCAGCTGAGGCAGCTCTCTAAAGTCAAATCTTTATTTCTTTCTGTGACTCGGAGAGAGTTTTACATGCATTTGTGACCACTCGCCTTGATTGTTGTAATGCCTTAGATTGGTATTGATCAGGCCTCACTATCGCGCTTGTAAATGGTCCAGAATGCTGCTGCTGGCCTGCTGACAGTGACACGCAACCGTGAGCACATTACCCTTGTTCTTGCCTCTTTACACTGGTTTCCTGTCCATTTTAGAATTCATTTTAAAATTTTATTGTTTGCTTTTAGTTTTAAATGGCCTGGCTCCTACTTATCAGACCTTCTACACCTATAGTCAGTTTTAGTCAGCTTTCGGTCATTTGTAATCTTTTCGTTTTGTAAATTTTATTCATTGTACAGGGTGGGCCATTTATATGGATACACCGTGATAACATGGGAATGGTTGGTGATATTAAAGTCCTGTTTGTGGCACATTAGTATATGTGAGGGGGCAAACTCCTCAAGATGGGTGGTGACCATGGTGGCCAATTAGAAGTCGGCCATCTTGGATACAACTTTTGTTTTTTCAATAGGAAGAGGGCCATGTGACACATCAAACTTATTGGTAATGTCACAAGAAAAACAATGGTGTGCTTGGTTTCAACGTAACGTTATTCTTTCATGAGTTATTTACAAGTTTCTCTTTGTTCACAGCCATTGACATGTCGAAGAGGTTAACACGTGAGGAACGGATCGAAATTGTGTTGATATCTGGTGAACGCAGTAACCGGGTCATTGCAGCAGATTTCAATGCAAGACACCCTACGAGACCACCCATCTCCCATGCTACAGTTAGCAAACTGCTTGCTAAGTTTCGTGAAACTGGTTCAGTGTTGGATTTGCCAAAATGTGGACGCAAGAAAACTGTCACTAATGAAGAAACATCAGTGGCTGTCCTAGCTTCATTCAGCAAGAGCCCACAGTGTAGCACTCACCGCATGTCACTGGAGAGTGGCATTAGTCGAACATCCCTTCGGCGGATATTAGCTACTCACAAATGGCACCCTTACAAACTCCAGCTACTGCAGCATCTCAACGAGGATGACCCAGATCGACGCACAGAATTTGCAGAATGGGCAACACAAATTGGAACAGGACCCTCAGTTCACGCAGAAGATTTTGTTCAGTGATGAGGCAAACTTTTATGTGAATGGTGAAGTTAACAAACAAAACCATCGCTATTGGTCTGACACTAACCCACATTGGATAGATCCCTCCAAGACTGTTGGAACAACAAAAGTGATGGTTTGGTGTGGTATATGGGGTACAACGATAGTGGGTCCATTCTTCATCAATGGAAACCTCAAGGCCACTGGATATTTGAAATTGCTACATGATGATGTGTTTCCCTCTTTATGCACTGAAGCTGGCACGTTCCCTGAGTTTTTCCAGCAAGATGGTGCACCACCACATTATGGGAGCCAGGTCCAAACATTCCTAGATGAACAGTTTCCTGGAAAGTGGATTGGTCGTCGTGGGCCAGTTGAATGGCCCCCAAGGTCTCCCGCTCTGACCCCCTTAGACTTTTATCTTTGGGGTCATTTGAAGGCAGTTGTCTATGGTGTGAAGATACGAGATGTGCAGCACCTGAAACTACGGATACTGGATGCCTGTGCTGGCATTTCTCCTGCGGTGTTGTTATCAGTGTGTGAAGAGTGGGAGAAGAGGGTTGCATTGACAATCCAACACAATGGGCAGCACATTGAACACATTTTATAAGTGGTCAGAAACTTGTAAATAACTCATGAAAGAATAAAGTTAGGTTGAAACCAAGCACACCATTGTTTTTCGTGTGACATTACCAATAAGTTTGATGTGTCACATGGCCCTCTTCCTATTGAAAAAACAAAAGTTGTATCCAAGATGGCCGACTTCTAAATGGCCACCATGGTCACCACCCATCTTGAGGAGTTTTCCCCCTCACATATACTAATGTGCCACAAACAGGACTTTAATATCACCAACCATTCCCATTTTATTACGGTGTATCCATATAAATGGCCCACCCTGTATATTTTATTGTCTATTTTACTCATGTTTTAATATTTAATATATACTGATTATTTTTTATCTTCTTTTTTCATTTATGTATTTATTTTACTGTCATATATATATATTTTTCTTTGTCTGTTTAATGTATGGTTTTTAACAGTCATCTCTGTTTTTTATTACTGGAAAGCACTTTGATCAACTATGTTCATTTTAAAGTGCTCTATAAATAAAGCTGGATTGGATTGGAACAACAAGCATGACCAAGGGATCAGCACACCCAGACTTATCCCTCCTTGAAACAAGAAGAGCAACAGCGGCCTTTAAATCTCATGAAAACCACAAACCACAGGGCAAACCACAGGCACGTTACATTAAGCACCGCCCCCTCATCCGGCCCCTTACCCCCATCCTCTGCAACTCCTTTTAAAAACCATCTCACCAACATGTTTACTCAGGACAGCTTCAGAGCCCTTGCTGCTCATGCCTGATTAGAGCCTTGCACTGAAACTACCCCGAGCCCGCCGGCAAATGTGGCCATGCCGCCTCCAGCGACCCCGCCACCGTCATCCTCTCAAGGATGGAACTCATACCCGGGCCTCGCGAGTCTCCCCGGGGAATCTCCAAACCAGACACCCGGTGAGTCTTCAGGCTCCACCGCCTCACTTAAGCCCATTGAGCATATACATCACGGCTGTAAATACTTGGAGATATGTGGATGTCTTACAAGATTTATTACACAGCTATAACACCAGTAATCATCGTTCGATTAAAAATGTCCCCCAGTCAAGTACATTGAGAGAACACACCGCCAGTATTTAAAAACTTGTATGGCACTTTTCCTATTTGTTCCAGAAATAAGCTCATGAAATTTAAAAAGGGAGATCATGTGAGATTGTCTCAAGTTAGAGGTGTGTTTGATAAACGCTATGAACAGACCTTCACAGATGAAATATTCACTATAGACCAATGCATACCTAGGGATCCTCCAGTTTATAAAATCAAAGATTACGGTGGGGAACCAATTATTGGTAGTTTTTACGAGCATGAACTACAGAAAATCAATGTGGTTGTGGGTAAGCTGTATCATATAGAGAACATTCTGTCAAAACATAAACAGAGGGGGCAAATGTGTTTCCTGTCAAATGGGGAAACTGGCCCGAAAAGTTTAATAGCTGGATTAAAGCCAGTGACCTTAAAAACCTAAAATAAAAAACTTCCACCTCATTTCATGCTGGTAACAGCATGACTCTCAGGTCTCAAGGCTTTTACGTAACACTACCTTCAAACGCTAGCCTAAATGTATTTAAAAGTAACACGAGTAGCCGTTTCCGTGAGGATCTCGCTCAGTATCTCCATCTCGATGGGGACTGGGAGGTGGCTGTCACTAAAATTTCCTATCCCTATACATGGTTCAATCTTCTGAATGATAAGGCATACTTTGAATGGAGGAAAAAGAGTGATGCAGAGCAGAGGCCCGCTGATGTTGATAAGCAAAAAATATTTTTTTTATGGTTTTTATGAGGATCCTAACATGTTGAGATCACAGATTGATGATGCCTGCCTTAGATGTATTGAATTCGATATTTTTCTCAAATATAACCCAATTCAGAAAAAGTCTGAATTCACATCTGGTGGAATATATCATCTCAGAGCTTATCCCCCCCCCCTTGCATGTGTGCTTGGTGTCACACCAGGGGTCTGGTTAAGTTTGCCCCGTATCTCGCGGATATAAAGGCTGGCTGTTACCATTTCTTTTGCTATTCCGACATTGTGATGCCATAGCTTGTTGGTGACATCTATTTGCTTCTGCTGCATGCTGTCAAAATACAGGGTACTTACGGAGATGTCGTTACACTGAGATTTACAAACCAGATTACATACCAGTGTCGGAACCATATCGAAAATATTCATATTAAAATCAAAACGGATGAGAACGAAACTGTGAACTTTACCTACAATAAAACAATAGTTAAGCTACATTTCCGGCATATCAAGGATCTGTCGTAATTCATAAACCAAATGGATAATAATAGATTCATAAAATATTATGAATTTCAGGCTGGTAATGGCATGCCCGGGTTTTCAGGTGCTCCGGTTATTTCTGGGCGTGGGTTAGCATCTATTTTTTCAAAATTCTTCAGATTTGTCACTCCTTTCGTACAGTGGGGTCTCAGTGTCGCAAAACCGCATTTGAAGACCGCTGTCAAGAACATACAGTGGCTTGCAAAAGTATTCGGCCCCCTTGAACTTTCCCACATTTTGTCACATTACAGCCACAAACATGAATCAATTTTATTGGAATTCCACGTGAAAGACCAATACAAAGTGGTGTACACGTGAGAAGTGGAACGAAAATCATACATGATTCCAAACATTTTTTACAAATTCATAACTGCAAAGTTTGGTCTGAGTGCAGTCAGTTGCCCATAGACATTGCCTGATGAGTGCTAATGACTAAATAGAGTGCACCTGTGTGTAATCTAATGTCAGTACAAATACAGCTGCCCTGTGACGGCCTCAGAGGTTGTCTAAGAGAATACTGGGAGCAACAACACCATGAAGTCCAAAGAACACACCAGACAGGTCAGGGATAAAGTCATTGAGAAATTTAAAGCAGGCTTAGGCTACAAAAAGATTTCCCAAGCCTTGAACATCCATGATGGAGTGCCCAGGTTAGCATGTACATGGTCCGTAATTCTGGCTTTGAGAAATGCCCTGAGACGGACTTGACAGCCACTCCTTCTTCCCCACTTCCTGTAGCATTTCTTGTGGAGATTAGGGAGCGGTAGGTAGGAGAAGCCGAAGGACGAATCCAGTTGTGGTAGATTAGCGCTGCCCACACTCCAGCAGGGGTCGGCCCAAAATGAATGGAAAGGATGAAGATTTAAGTGTTTGCCTGTCATATGTAATCAGTGCACAACCACAGGATGAACATACGACTAGAAAAATAAAAATAGAAAACACAGTGCCAAGGTCCATAAGTGAAGGTAAAGGGAGGGTAAAAAAACGGCGAGGCAGACACGACCAAGGACCGCAAGCTAAGCACACCAGTGCCATCTAAGTCCAGTCTGCACAGTGTGAGCCTGGATTCATCACAATGAATGGGTCATAGTGCACACAAAACATTTGCATACTTGAAAAAAATATTTTCATTGTAATCAATAGAAAAAAAAAACAAAAAAGAAAAATATCACCATCGGCTCTTTTATTGGATGTTAGCACTTGTGAAGAGTAGAAAGATATTTTACTGCTATTATTTGTTGCTATTTTTATAATCAGTATTACCATTACATTAATTATTCATAGTGATATTGCATTCAAATGTTCAAATATACTGGTATCATATCAGTCTTTATTACAGGTGCAGTTATAACCACTTTAAACTGTTGAGTTGAATTTATAATCTTAAATGTTGGTATGCAGACGGCATGGTGAAAGAAAAGGCCCCACGCAGAGTAACTCTGTGCCAAAATAAGACAGGAAGTTACATGTTTTTGAAGTTACATGCTTTGCAGGAAATGAAACCAAAACTAGAGTCTGAGTGAAAGTTAGTCTGAGGGGCAGTTTCGATGATGCTATTATTTTTTATACTTTTATATCTTTTGATTAAGCTTTCAGTAGAGGTTCTTGATTAAAACATTTATTCAGTAGAGTACACATACATAGTTTCGGTTCGGTTATTACATACACGAGAGCGGCTTCTGTCTCTCGGTCTGGGGGAGGTCAGGAGATAGTCGGCAGGTGAAATGGGGTGTGATTGTGGTTAGCACATAGACATACATGTAACCACACACACACACACACTTAGTTAGAGGTTCACTTGTAGGTGAAAGTTTAAATTGTTTGGCTAGGGTGCAGTTTCTGTGTGTACGTGACTGTTTGATGGAGAAGCAGGTGCACGAGGCGAGAGCTGAGCGGCCTTGCGGGAAACCACCGGGGAGAAGATGGAAGCCAGTGTCCTTTTAATTGTGTCTCAAGTTGTCAAATAGAACATTTGTGGTTTTGAAGCTGATGTATGTGATGACGCAATGAGGGGGCGTCACTAAATATACTCTGATGCATATAAAACTGTAGTTTGATGTTAGGAGGATGAGATTGTGGGGCTCTCTGCTTACGGAGTCAGCCCACTCTCCCACGCGTGTTTTTTCATTAAAATCATTTTACCCTTTGGACCAGTGTGGTTACTTGCATTCCTCCTGTGTTTCCTTCCCTATATTTTTGAACCTTAACACACTCCAGTGCGCTCTGGGATTTGTAGTCGACCTCTCAATCCTCCTCCTCCTCCAGGTGGTTCAGATGTTTGTGATGATAATTCATCAAGTAGAATTTCACGTCCAATTTGATCCTCCACAGCTTCACCACTTGGATAACCAGTTAAGAATGAAGTCAAAGATTAGCAGGCAAAGCTTTAAGCCTGTAAAGTCTCAAAGTCAAAGCTTGTTCACATTCATCTGTGTCCATCACATCATGTGAATCAAGTTTGAGTTCTCTAAAGGCAGAGTTGGAGACAAAAGGCGAGGCTGAGGAGATGGAAGAAGACAAAGATGAAGGAGTGAGCAGGACAACCCTCGCTGCTGTCGAACACACTATTCGAGCGAGTTGTGGTGGTGACCATGGTGGTGGTGTAGGTACTGCTGGCAGTGGTGGTGACGGAGACATTGGTTGGGTTAGTGATGGTGGTGTTGGAGGCTGGAGACAAGAGTGTCTCCAGCGTCTCCATCAGGAAGGAGTCAAAGGAGCTCACTCTGGTGAAGGTCATAACTGGAGTTTGTCGTCTTCTCCTGGCAGAGGGGCTTGGAGCTGTTAGCACGACCGCCTGGAACCAAGAGCCGTCCTGCTTACACATCAGCGGGCCGCCAGAATCACCCTGAACAAACAGATGGGAATTCAATTTAAAATCGGAAAATCACATCTAATATTATTTGGTTGCCATGTTTTTCCCTCTAACAATTTTTTTAAAGGTTTAAAACAAAGATACAGAGACACTCTTAAATTAAATGTAATTGGCCCAAAATGAAAACTGAAACTTCAAAGCTGGAACTTCTTACATGTTTCTAAAGATTTTAAACCCTCTGGAAACTCAAGATGATGAACTATCCAAATTCAACATGTGACTGTGATAAGCAGCCAAATCCAAGGTCCAGAATAAACATGTCAGCAGACAGTGTGTTATAAGAAGAAGAATCCAGTCATTTACCTGCTGCAGTGCAAACACGTCTGTACAGATGCTCTCACTGGATGATGAGTTCCCACAGTTTACCACCGAGGTGTTAAACTGCTGCATAACTTCCTCAGCTAACATTATGAAAGATAAGAAAATCCTGATGTTTGACTAAAGAAACTGTAAGTGCAGTGGTCCACATGTGTAATCTGAGAGATGGACTGGTGCAGAGTCTGGGCAGAACTCTGTCAGCCTTCATGTTGCTGACTCACCTCCTCCTCTTCCAGGACTCCAACCGGCCGCCCAGCACGCCAAGCCCTCGGCGAAGGTTCTCCCGTTGTCCAAGCAGATGGGCTGGATGTAGTCGGTCAGGGTGGGCTGGGCAGATAGACGGAGGATGGCTATGTTGGTCCCGGTCGTGTTGCTCAGAGTGATATTTGTCACATTCAGCGTCACCTCAAAGGGGTTGGATCCATTTAGCTTCAGACGCCCCAACACGACAGTCCACTCGGACGCTACAGGAGAGCTGTGGGAGGAACGATGCACACAAACATAATCTTCATCAGCTTCAAACAAGATCTACACCTTTACACTCAACTTCATGGGACCCAAGTTTTACGGACTTGAACCTGGTGATATGCAGGCCTGGGTCATATTAAAGAGTTAAATATTTAACTAGACAAACTCCATGGAGAGCAGAGCAGCATCCATGACCACAGGCATGACATTACCTCAGGAACAGGGCTGGGAGGTGTTACAGTGTGGCTTGCCGATCCACCGTAACCACTGGCAAAACACCAGTTAGCTGTAAAGTTTCTCTCCTTTTGTTTGTTTGAGTTTGTTTGAGAAAGAAGTCTCGAGAAAATGCTGCCATGAAATGGACCACAACACGCTGAATCAGTTGTAAGAGTGGGGACATGTTCAGTCTGAAAAAGATTTACGCCATGTCTTACAGTTTCTACGTCAGCAACTGCATGCAGCTCTTTAGTCCTTATACAGTAGCTTGCAAAAGTATTCGGCCCCCTTGAACTTTTCCACATTTTGTCACATTACAGCCACAAACATGAATCAATTTTATTGGAATTCCACATGACAGACCAATACAAAGTGGTGTACACTTGAGAAGTGGAACGGAAATCATACATGATTCCAAACATTTTTTACAAATAAATAACTGCAAAGTGGGGTGTGCGTAATTATTCAGCCCCCTGAGTCAATACTTTGTAGAACCACCTTTTGCTGCAATTACAGCTGCCAGTCTTTTAGGGTATGTCTCTACCAGCTTTGCACATCTACAGACTGAAATCCTTGCCCATTCTTCTTTGCAAAACAGCTCCAGCTCAGTCAGATTAGATGGACAGAGTTTGTGAACAGCAGTTTTCAGATCTTGCCACAGATTCTCGATTGGATTTAGATCTGGACTTTGACTGGGCCATTCTAACACATGGATATGTTTTGTTTTAAACCGTTCCATTGTTGCCCTGGCTTTATGTTTAGGGTCGTTGTCCTGCTGGAAGGTGAACCTCCGCCCCAGTCTAGTCTTTTGCAGACTCCAAGAGGTGTACTTCCTGTATTTGGCTCCATCCATCTTCCCATCAACTCTGACCAGCTTCCCTGTCCCTGCTGAGGAGAAGCACCCCCAGAGCATGATGCTGCCACCACCATATTTGACAGTGGGGATGGTGTGTTCAGAGTGATGTGCAGTGTTAGTTTTCCGCCACACATAGCGTTTTGCATTTTGGCCAAAAAGTTCCATTTTGGTCTCATCTGACCAGAGCACCTTCTTCCACATGTTTGCTGTGTCCCCCACATGGCTTGTGCCAAACTGCAAATGGGACTTCTTATGGTTTTCTGTTAACAATGGCTTTCTTCTTGCCACTCTTCCATAAAGGCCAACTTTGTGCAGTGCACGACTAATAGTTGTCCTATGGACAGATTCGCCCACCTGAGCTGTAGATCTCTGCAGCTCGTCCAGAGTCACCATGGGCCTCTTGGCTGCATTTCTGATCAGCGCTCTCCTTGTTCGGCCTGTGAGTTTAGGTGGACGGCCTTGTCTTGGTAGGTTTACAGTTGTGCCATACTCCTTCCATTTCTGAATGATGGCTTGAACAGTGCTCCGTGGGATGTTCAAGGCTTGGGAAATCTTTTTGTAGCCTAAGCCTGCTTTAAATTTCTCAATAACTTTATCCCTGACCTGTCTGCTGTGTTCTTTGGACTTCATGGTGTTGTTGCTCCCAATATTCTCTTAGACAACCTCTGAGGCCGTCACAGAGCAGCTGTATTTGTACTGACATTAGATTACACACAGGTGCACTTTATTTAGTCATTAGCACTCATCAGGCAATGTCTATGGGCAACTGACTGCACTCAGACCAAAGGGGGCTGAATAATTACGCACACCCCACTTTTCAGTTATTTATTTGTAAAAAATATTTAGAATCATGTATGATTTTCGTTCCAGTCAGTAAAGCCTTAAAACTGCATTTTTTTTTTTTATCAGCAGGGGGCGACTCTTCTGGGTTTAAAATAAAATCTGTTGAAGATTTTGAATTAGTAAATGAGTCTACTGCTCACTATGAGCTCTATCAATCAATAGCATCATGAAAAATGTCTAATCCCCAGCAGATCTTTGAAAAAAATTTTTAACCAACATCCCTGCAAAGTGTGTAATAGACACACGTGCAGAAGCTGCAGTACTACCAGGGGGAGCACTGCGAAAAAGAGAAAAGTTACGAGCAACCAAGGAAGGTATGTAGGTAGGTGGCTAATATGCATTTACATGTGAATGTGTCTGTTTAAATCCTTTCCTGTAATTATTTTCATGCTGGCTTGAAACAGCTTAGTGCAACTTCTGAATGTGTGTCCTATTACACGCTTCACCAAGATACTGGGGTCATCTTTTATAAATGTAGACTATGGTACCTCCAACCTAAACCCTAAACCATCTATGCAGTTTAAAGAATTAAATTAACAGGAAATGAAGTACACCACAGAAAAACTGTGGCCTATTAGGGCCAGAGTGACATCATGACTGAAAAATCTAAACAGCCTTCGGATTTACTGAATACTTCCTAGACTGAATCCACAGAAGATGAACTGTATGATCCTCTAGCCAAACTACACCTCCAACTCACCTTGAGAAACAGCTGGCGTCACTCAGCACAGAGTCCAAGGCTACCAGCGTCCCACCACACACGTGATTTCCATTTTTCTGCAGGCTTGCCATCCACGGCCACGAGCCCACTGACGCAAGCAAGGTTCCCCCGAAAATGTGAGAATTCCTCGGAGCTTGTCCACAGACTACAGCTGAGGAAAAAACCAGAGGCAAACACAAAGAAATCTTAAAAACTTTAACCACATGAACCCATCAGTTCAAGTTCATGTAATGTATAATAGACTCAAGGTTAGAATGTTTTAAAGTAAATAAAGTATTGTCACGATGGGTCCTCACGTTGGGCAGTGGTTGGATGCAGCGTGGTGTTTGTTGGTCTGGTTGGGGTTGTTGGACGGGTGGTGTTAATTGTGTGGTTGGTGTTTGTTGGATGGGTTGTGTTTGTAGGTCTGGTGGGGGTTGTTGGACGGTGGTGTTAATTGTGTGGTTGGTGTTTGTTGGACGGGTTGTGTTTGTAGGTCTGGTGGGGGTTGTTGGAAGGGTGGTGTTAATTGTGTGGTTGGTGTTTGTTGGACGGGTTGTGTTTGTAGGTCTGGTGGGGGTTGTTGGAAGGGTGGTGTTAATTGTGTGGTTGGTGTTTGTTGGACCGTTGGTGGTTGTTGGAAGTGTTGTGTTTGTCGTTCTGGTGAGGATTGCTGGAAGTGTGGTGTTAATTGGATGGTTGGTGGTTGTTGGAAGTGTGGTGGTTGTAGTGGTTGTAGGCACTGGTGGCAGTCCTGTGCAGTTGACACTGAGGTCACTGTTGGTCCCAGTGGACGTGAACGTCATGAAGCCCGGCTGGTTGGAGGAGATCTGGCTGTTGATCCAGGTCTGGTACTGGGATACTCTGGCATAGACTCCTGGAAGATTCGGCTCAGCACAACCTTCCCCAAAACTGACGACTCCCGCCTGAATCCAGCGACCGTTCTGCTTGCTCACCATTGGACCTCCTGAATCCCCCTTTGAGAGCAGAAACATTTACTGTTAGCTGAGGAGAAGAAACTGTAGAAGGTAAAATGTGCCAAACACAGGTAACAACAACCACCTGACAGGAGTCCTTTCCTCCTGCACTTAACCCGGCACAGATCATGTTGTCAGTGATTCTTCCCACTCCATAGTTACAGTTACACTGCCTGTTTCCCACAACAGGAACCTCCACCTCCATCAGGTTTTGTGGAGAAGGAAGCGACACTGAAGGGGTAGCAAAAAATATCTGTTTAATAAACAGCGTGTGACAGATTAAAGGTACAAACCAGAACAGTAAACAAAGGATCGTTCCACTTCGTGGCATTTATTCTGGTAGTGAATAGGTTTTATCTCAAAAGATTTCCCACTTTCAGTGGTCACAAGACAGAAAGCTGTATATATTGAACCACCAGACAAATCTGATTAAAAGTTTAAAAAAATGCTCAAACAGTTCTTTAAAGTGTTTTTGATGTTCTGTTTGTATCTCTGTATTTGATGCTGAAGACATTTCCCAAATATTTCAATCCATGTTTTAGTGTTTATAAAGTCTGTTTCCCCTCCACGTGCACAGGTTTATCATCAAAAACAAAACTAAATGAGGCCAGTTTCTTTTTTACAAACATTTCCTTTGAGGTTGGCTCAGAAATTTGGTGTCTTTTCTATAAATTCATAAATCATAGTTTCTGAAACTTATTTAGGCTTCTCTTCAGCAACAGAATCATGAAATAAGCAGACAAAGGCCTCCTTTATGGATACTTTGGAGAAGCTGTTTGTTTGCTGTCATCCTCAGAGAGAAAGGGATCCTCAGACAATACTAATCTGTTCAAACCAGTGACCCACCTCCACTTCCTATGTTGCCCCAGCCGGTGACCCAGCTGTTAACACCGCTGTAGAAGGTGCTGTCTGAAGCTGCCAGGCAGACGGGAGAAATGTAGCTGGTGAAAGTCACTGGTGAGGAGAGCTGCAGGAGGCAGATGTCGTTGTCATTGGTACCAGAGTTGTAGTTTGGATGGTTGATGATCTGTGTTACTGTCCGAGACACTGCATTGGGATTAGATCCCTGTAGACTCTGAAGGCCCAGATTCACAGTCAGACCGGTTGGAGTACTGCTGAGATCATCAGGAGAGACACAAACAGTGCACAGTTATTGTGATTGTTAGAAACATGAAAACATATATAAAGTTTGACTTCCTGTCCTGTCAAATATTTGAGAATGATAATTTTAGTTTTATACCACATTTCATTACATTAAAACTAAATGTGTTTAACACAGAAAATGAGGACACATTTAAAGAATATGTATATATAAATGTAAATATTTATCCTTTACCCCCCCCCCCCCCCCCCCCCCCCCCCGAGCCCCCCAGAGAAGCACCTTTAGCAGTGTCTTTAGATCATGTTAATGTGCAGCTTCACCCTCATTACTCACGTTTGAAAGCAGTGAGCAGCAGTCAGCACCCACTGACTGTTAATGAGGGATCCTCCACAGAAGTGGAACCCAGATCTTTGCAGACTGACCTGCCAGGGCCAGCTGCCAACAGGGGCCACCTGTCCTCCTACAATCCTGGTGTTGAGCTTTGGCTGACCACAAACTGAAGACAGACATTAAAACACAGAGTGAGCATTACTGTTTGAGCTGTAAACTCTCAGCATTACAAACTGCTGAGTGAGGACACAGTGATCCTGGGAGTCTACAGTTCACTCACAAACTAATATTCATATGAAACTTTAAAGATTTGTTACACATAAAACTAAATCATTACACCAAGAAACTTCATCTTACCATCCAGCTGTGACTCAGACTCTGAAACACAGAAAACAAGCAACGTTTAAACAAAAAATCTCCATTCATTTGTCTGTGATAAGTTCACTGTCTTTAATAATAGTGGGAAAGTTGATGGTCTATGGTTAGCTACAAGTATCCAGCAGAGGCTCCAGCAGTGAGTCAGTCCCCATGTTGGAGAATTTTAATGACATCATCTGATCAATGACGCGGCTGCTGTGAGGTGACTTTACTAACAGACCCTTTAAAATCTTGATTATGTGACCAGCTTTGTTTATACTGCCACCTGTTAATTAATTGAATGTATTTTGGAAACTTTTCAACTTGTATATATATTCATATATATTTATATGTACTGTATGTGTTGTTTATTCATTTAGTTTTACATTGGTGGTATTTCTTCATTAACAGACGGATGACGCCACCCACTGGACTCCATTCCAATAATTCCAGCTAATCATGACCGAGCAAAGCAGCCAATGACGCCAGTGGGCAGCTTCATCCATCTGTTAAACACAATCTTTGTAGGAAGTTTGTGTGTGTGTCTGTGTGTGTATGTGCGCAAGGTTACCTTTTACACTGTTATTGTTTTCATTCCATAGACTGGTTTTATCTCCATTTCTGAGAGGATTGCTATCGTGCTGTTTTTCTCGAAAGAGTTTCCTGATCTGTGTGTGTGTGTGTGTGTGTGTTGGTCTGGGCTGCACACTGTATTTTCATTTTCCACCCTCCATCATTTGATAGAAAAGGTCTTTCCTCATATTTCTGATTTACCCTCTGAATCAGTTTGGGCACAAACGACGCGGCACCTTCTCAGAATCTAACACACTTCCTGCACGGAGCTGTGACGGATGAAACTTATTATCACATCTTCAAATGGCACAACAAACTGATGCGCATCGCCGTCACACTTTTCATTTAAAAAACTTCTCCAAAGCTCAAGAGATCAAACATCTTTTAGAAACATCTCAGCTGGTTAAGGTGCAGCTAATAATGACTGAATTAAAGAAAGACAGCCAGCTTTCCCCTTAAATATATTTCCAATTAAATATTAAGTGACACACATTTTTTAAATTTTAACTAAAGTGATACAACATTCCAGTCCACACTGTGCAGACTGAGATATGATTACGAAAGCAGATCAAAAATATTTACTAAATCTGAAACTCGACACTTAATGTCACTAAATAATAATATGACGTTTATATTATTATATCATGTGATCATGAGCTCTGAAACACGATATATGTACATGTACTGCACCTCAGTTATTGATCTGAAATGTTTAAGCTTTAATAATAAACTTAGATCAGGTTTTGGTGAATATCCTACTTTGTCCTTTGTCACACGTTTAGATCCTCATGAATAAATCTCTGTGAGTCACTCAAAGCTGATTGAATAAACCAACAAAATTTAAGTTGAAATAAAGAAGTTAAAACCTCTCAGCTGCTTCCAAACCAAACAGATCATCACATTTATCTGTGAACCTAAAACACAACATCAGTCCTCCTTTTCCTGCCGTGTTATTTTAAAGTGAAGCCATGTGCTCCTGAGTGTTTTCACCCTCTGAGTCGTACCTGATGCAGGTGTGTGCAGACAGCTCTTACCTTGGGTCAGGAGCATCAGCCCAGCAGCCAAACACATCACTTTGTAGAAAGCCATCGCTGTAAGATCCATACCTCCAGACCTGCTGAGGCATAAATAACCTTCCTCTCTCCTCCTCCTCTCTGTCTGCGGTGCAGCCCACACCAACACCTGTCTGACGACACGCCCAACATTGCAGCTCACTTGATTTTTCTCACATCAGACACAGTGACAAAGCAAAAAAGCCAATATGCGCAACGTGACAGTGGTGACCCGGAATAAGAAGAATCATGATTCCACTTCAACAACAAAACACACAATCTTTTCCATTCCCAGTAACCTGATGAACCTCCTGCGTAGAGTCACACACAGATTTTGTTTTGGGTCAGAAACTATGGTCAGCACCTGAGTTTCTCCAGTGTCTACGTGGCAGCCTTAATGCATTTTATCTGCATCCCCTGATTTCCTGAAGTCATTTTGCTTCAGCTGATCTCAGTAATATTCAGCAGCACAATCAGAAATATGATGTAAGCTAACTGTTCATCAATGTACCAAAATTATTGCTCATTAAATCAGGCTTTTGGCACAACTGAGGCTCTTTCAGGATTTTAAGATAACGCATCAATCTTTGGAAAAGGAGTATTAAAAGTTGTGTTAACTGGACTCTCAACACTGATGCTGTTTTAGACTGACATGTGAATAAAAGCTCTAAGTGGTAACTCTACATTGCCCATAGATGTGAGTGTGAATGGTTGTCTGTCTCTATGTGTTAGTCCTGCAACAGCCTGGCGACCTGTCCAGGTGTACCATGGAGCCCTGGGATAGGCTCCTGTCATCCTGAAAAAGATAACATGGATGGAACATAAGCGCGTCCTATACTTCTAAGAGGGAAAAAAAGAGGTGGCCCAAGATTGGACTCTTGAGGGACCCCGCATGTGAGCAAAGTCACTGGTCATAAACTCATAAACTATAAAACTTGTCGTCTGCTTCCACCTGCTCCCTTTAGAGGTCACCACAGCAGATAATCTGCCTCCACCTCCTCCTGTCCTCCTATCCCAGCATCCTCCTCTGTCACTCCAACTCTCTGCATGTCCTCCTTCACTACATCCAAGATTCTTCGCTCACGTCTATCTCTTCTCCTCCTGCCTGGCAGCTCCATCTTCATCATCCTCTGTCCGGTATATCCCCCCTCCCTCCTCCTCTCAGACCATCTCAGCCTCTCTGACTCTGACTCCCCCCTCCATGAGACATTTCATTTTGGGTCATTTACAGTCCCAGATCACTGTACAGGAAGAACAATGGCAGGACATCATCAGGTGAATCTCACCTGTCAACATTCCTGTGTAATGACATTAGTCTGATACTAATCTGTCACTCAGTGAACACCAACCTCGCAGACATCTTTCACACTCTGTGGAGCGTACAGGGTTTTTTTCCTCATGCTTCAGATAATAAAGGTTCAGATTTCTTTCCAAATTTGCACAGCGGAGGAATTTCAATGACACTCTGTGTGATCTAAAATCAGGTCTGAACACATCCACCCCCACAGTCTTTAACTACGTCACTCACAGAGAGAGTCCAAAAGTCAAAAACATTTCATGGCTGCAACACACACACCTACACACGTAAGCACACACATTCCCCCACACAAACACACACACTACACAAGATTGTTGATTTGTGTGTGTTTTTCATACGTTTGTGTTCCAGGTGCAGTTTTTTTGTGCTCAGCAGTTTGAGACCCACTGTGCTTTTTTTGTGTGTGTTTTATTTTCAGTAGGGACAGTGAAGACTCACAGGTAAGAGAGAGGAAGACACTCTCAGCTGTGTGGCATCCGCACACCTGCTCATTCCAGGGCGCTAAACCGGCACCCACCCACTGTGGTTTTCCACATGAGCTCTTTCCTCTTATCATCTTTTCTTTTTTCCTGCCTCTGGTGGTGTTGGAGAGAAAAGGTAAGGAAGCACTTGAACTCATCCTTTTACCTCATGGAGAAGATTTTGCCCATAGAGCTTTTTCTCAGCAGCTTCTTAGGTTTGTTCTGGATGGAGACAGATCATGTGATAGGTGTAATTGATAACACTGATGCAGGTGAGCTGATCTAGGGTGATGGTGATTTCACAGTTTCTACTGAAGATATGCTACTCAACATGTCAGGGATGAAGAGAGAGAGATGGTTACTTGTGAAGAGGAGTCGGCTTTTGAAGCTGAGCTCTGAGATAGTGATGCAACAGCAGCTATTTTGCCTACAGCTGATGCAGTTCCTCTTTCCTGTGGCAGGTTGTCGAATGTTGAGACAGAACCTGTCAGGGGCTGAGTCTGTGACCCAGCGCTTTCATTTGGTTTTTGATCTCTTTTGTTATATTTTGAACATAATGTTAAGTTCTAGGTTCATTATTTAGTTTAATCTAGTTATGTTTCTCTTATGTCTTCTGGTTAGTCTCATGTATTTCTTGTCTGTCATTTCAGGTTGTCAAGTTTGTATTGTCATGTCTGCGTGTCATGTTTCCTGTTTTATTTTGAAGGTTTGTGTCCTATGTCAGTCTAGTCAGCTTTGCTTCCTTTGTCTTGTTATATCAGATTAGTGTCAGCTGTTTCCCCGTGTGTTTCTACTTCCCCTAATCACCCTTGTGTGTATTTACTCTGTGTGTTTCTGTTCGTTCGTTGTCACGTTGCCCGTTGTTCCACGTCATGTTTCATTCCAGGATTTTCCATGTTTAGGTTTTTTGCCTTTTGTGTTTAACGTTTAGTTTTCCCAGTTTAGTTCTAGCTAGTTTCTTTCCTGTGTGCCGCCGCAAGCTAATGCTAAGTCAGCCATGGAGCTACTCCAGTGCTCCATTAATAAACAGCTAGCAACGCACCCGGACTGCGCTGTGATCGTGGCAGGAGATTTTAACCACGCAAACCTGAAATCTGTCCTGCCTGGATTCTTTAAAAACGTGAGCTTTCCGACGAGGGAAAACAACACACTAGACCAGGTCTACACCAACATCCCAGATGCTCACAAGGCCACCCCCCTGCCTCATCTCGGACTCTCTGATCATCTCTCTCTGTCCCCGATCCCTGCTTATAAACCTCTAATTCAAAGACAAAAACCATCTGAAAAATCAGTAAGAGTGTGGACCGCGGAAGCCACCACGGCCCTACAAGACTGTTTTGATAACACGAATTGGAGTGTATTTGCAGAAGGATCAGACTTGGAGGGCCACACATCTGCCGTACTCTCATACATCAGCTTCTGTACTGAGAGCGTAACAACAACAAAGACTGTTAAAGTGTTCCCGAACCAGAAGCCATGGCTCAACAGTGAGGTGAGAGCCCTACTAAGAGCACGTGACAGCGCCTTCAAATCAGGAGACCAACAAGTCTACAAAGAGGCACGCCAATCTCTGGTTAAAGGTATAAAAGAAGTCAAGCGCAAATACAAACAGCGCATCGAGGAACACTTTAACACAAAGAATTCCAGAAACATGTGGCAGGGGATCAAGACACTCACTGGCTACAAAGACAGTCGCACACAAACCAACTCCCCAGACATCACCTTACCTGACACCCTAAACCATTTCTTCGCCCGCTTTGACCAAGAAAACAGGGACACCATCACCCATCCTGCCATTACAAAGAGGGACGACGCTCCCATCCAGCTGGAGCAGCACCAGGTCAGAGCCACACTGCGCAGAGTCAACGCGAGGAAAGCAGCTGGTCCTGATGGTGTAGCCGGTAGAGTGCTTAAAGCATGTGCAGACCAACTAGCAGAGGTTTTCACCACCATCTTCAACCTCTCACTGCTACAGTCTGTAGTACCATCCTGCCTTAAGTCAGCCACCATCGTTCCAGTGCCCAAGAAGAACACAGTGAGCTGCTTGAATGACTATCGTCCAGTTGCTTTAACACCCATAATTGCCAAATGTTTCGAACAGCTCATCATGTCACACATTAAAGCTGCCATCCCTGCAAACCTCGATCCATACCAGTTTGCATACAGGGCAAACAGGTCGACAGAGGATGCCATAATAACAGCTCTTCACACAGCCCTCACACACCTGGACTGTAGTAACACCTATGTGTAGCCGGAGGGGCTACTCGCTTTTTTCCTTTCTCTCTCGCCCCCATTTGCGCTACTGCTTTCTCTCTCTCCCTCCTGTGCTTGCTCCCGCTGCGCGCTTACGTCAACTAGAAGCACACCTGTATATTGATTACAGGGCGGCGTTCACCTGTATAAAGAGAAGCCAGGTTCTTTCGTTGGATTATTTCCTCCCGAGCTTCTGGTACGCTACAGCGGTAGACGCTGGCTGTTGGTTAAATTACTAAGGCGATCAGGTCGTGCGATTGCTACAGGTAGGTCTCCCCTTCGATTTTTGATTTCTCCCTAATGTCGGTAATTAGTAGTTATATTTCTGCGGCCCGCTACAGTGCGGCTGTTTTTCTGTCCTTTGCTCTAGCCGTGGTGAGGAGATGCGTGAGTGCATCCGCCGTGCAGTACAGCGCCTCCAAGTTCTGCGGTAAGCCGCTTATTTTTATAGCTGCTCGTTTTGTAAATTAAAGAAGACTAAGGTTAGTTTTGCCTTTTTCTTATTTGTAGGGTTTGATTGCTGCCGTGCCCTCTCGGGGACCAACCGCCTGCTTTGGTTACGCAGAGAGTCGGGCACCTGCCCTGCTGCTGTCTTGTCTTGTTGACTTTGTTATATTACAGTTAACCTGTGGCGGCCCAGTTTTCCCTTGTAGCTTGCTTTCCCACGCCCTTTTGGATTATTGTTCGCTCCAGCTTTCGTGGCTGGCCGGGGCGATTCTCGGCCGTATATTGCGCCGGTTATACGAACTGGTACTGCCTTTCCCCTTTCTCCCAGCTGTGGGAAGTTGTGTGAGACCGAGCAGACCAAGGACAATCTGACCCAGCACCAGCTGTGGGCTGGTTCGCCGAGTGAAAGTATTTTTAACCAGTGCTCTGTGGTGTATAACTGGGTGTGTTGTACCACCGACTTTTGTTTTCCTTTAATTGTTTCTTTCTTTTGTTTTCTAGGTTGAGAGCTTGTTTATGTCCCATGTTTTTATCCTTTTTAATGTGTTTATCTTGTGCTTTTATTTCAGCTGAGGATTTACCAGCGGCCGTGGGACCTCAGGTGGTGGGTCGTTTTCCACACTTCTTTTGTTGTACAGCACCAGGTGAATAGACTGTAGTAGGTTTTTTGTGTGGTTCTTTTGGTCCACCGCTGCTGGTAAGTCCCAGTTGTATTTATTTTTATTGTAATTTGGGACACTGTTTTAGCTATTCAGTGCGCTGTTGTTTTGTTTTCCATTTTACATTAATAAATAAAATTGTGTTTATATTTGAGTTGGCCTCAGTGTGCATCCCTGAACCTGTGCGAGCGTTGTTTTAATTACATTTTATTTTTTTCATATTTCCTGGGGGCTAGAATTTCCCCCCAGGTGGCGTTGTCATTTTTATTATTTCTTTTAGAACCCCGCCGACCACTTAGTCACATACTTGGCGTTGTCGACAGGATGCACATTTGAGGTAGATTTTTGGTTTGGTAAAGTGTTTTTTTAGAAAATAGGTTACCTGTTTAAGGGCTCTTTTTTTGTTGTTGTTGTTTAGTTGTGATTGCAGACAAGACAGCAGCATTCAGGTTGAGGAGCAAGGGTAATTAGCCCCCTTACCGATCTAATTTTCCCTGTTTGGTCTTAAAATTAGTATGGAGGAGGAACTGCAGCAACTTAGAGATGTGGTAGCGCAGTTAAGAGCAGACAATGAGCGATTGCGCCGGGATGGAGGCGCTGCACTGGAGTCTGGTGGGGGCGCCGCGGCGGCCTCTTTTGCACCGGCTGGCTGCATACCGAATGCTGGTAGCCAGGCCGCCGTTGTCGAGCGTTTGGTGGTGGTGCCTAGGGACCGTAGATGTCCCATGTTTAATGGCAGAACGGGCATCAATATATCTGAATGGGTCGAAGAGGTTCAAGCGTGCATGCGTGCCCGGCACCTGTCTGTTGCTGATCAAGCATTCTTTATTTTTGACCATTTAGAGGGAGAAGCAAGGGAGGAGATCAAATTTCGCCCTAATTCAGAGCGAGGAGATCCTGCTCGCGTGTTGACCATTCTAAAGGAACTGTATGGTAATGCGCAGTCCTATGTCACTCTGCAGCAGGCTTTCTTTTCGAGGAGACAGCGGGAGGGAGAGACTTTGCAGGAGTTTTCCTTAGCGCTAATGGCTCTGATGGAGCAAGTGAAACAAAGTGCACCTGATGGTATGCGTAATGCAGAGGTGTTGCTCCGAGACCAGTTCGTAGAACATGTTGCTGACAGTGCTCTCCGCAGAGAGCTTAAACAATATGTTCGCCGTGTGCCTACTGCCACCTTGTTAGAGGTGCGCGGGGAAGCGATTAGATGGGAAAGAGAAGGGTTTTCAGGCGGTGTTCACGATTGTGACTATTCTCATCCATCAGCGTACGGTTTCCAGTGTGGGGTGCACACTAGCCCTAGGTTCACTCCTGTTGGTACGCCTGAGTCCGAGTGGCGTGAGTTAAAGGAACTCCTAAAGCGCCAACAAGAGCAGCTAAATCAGCTCACTGAGACAGTGGTTTCTTTACAGAACCCCCGAAGAGGTGTTCGGCCTTCACGGGCTGGCTCGGTGATTTGTCGCCGGTGTCAGCAGCCAGGACACTTTGCTAGGGAGTGCACTGGGGAGCGGGCTTCACGCCGCACCAGAGCAGGTTCTGATTCAGGCCCTTCTTATACCGCAGTTGGCAATCATTTTCCTGCTACCCAGTTGGAAAACTAAAACCCTCTGAGCTGCAGAGCCACAGTTCAGGTGGGGAGTTCACTGGCTCACAGAAAGATAGGATTGGCAGGCTAATTTCATCATGTCCAAAGATGGATGTGCTGATTGGTGGGGTGACTGTCCCTTGTTTGGTGGATACTGGTTCCATGGTTTCCACCATCACGGAGAGCTTCTTTTTGACGCATTTTGCCCCTTGGGGACAAGAACGCCTTCAGTCATGCCATTGGTTACAGCTTCGGGCTGCCAATGGGCTTGCCATTCCTTACATTGGCTATTTGGAGCTCAGTGTACTCCTGTGTGGCAAGGAAATGCCCTCTTGTGGGATCCTTATAGTGAAGGATCCTCCTGGTGCCACGCCCTCTGTTCCTGGTATTTTAGGAATGAATGTCATCCGTCGCTGTTATCAAGAGCTGTTTGGGGCTTTCGGTGGCTCCTTGTTTAATTCTCCTTCTGTGTCACAGGCACCGAGACCAGTTTTGGAGGCCTTACATCAGTGTCACCAGTCTGCAGCCCAAGCCCCAGAGGACCGTGTTGGTACCGTCAAGGTACAGGGCCCGCGGGCCGTGCGGATACCTGGTGGTGTCATGCAGCTGGTGGCCACCACCTGTTCACAGCAGTTGTCAGGCCAATCTGTGCTTTTTGAGCCTCCTGAGTCCGGGCTACCATTTGGGTTGCTGGCCTCACCATGTTTGGTCCAGGTGGATAAGGGCGTTGCCTATATCCCAGTCACTAATGTGGGAACAGCTGAAGCTGTCCTCCACCCACGGACCCATTTAGGAGTGATAAGCCAAGCTACTGTTGTTAGCCTCCCTGCTGGTGTCAGCGAGGAACACTCTTTTTCCATTACAGTTTCCTCCCATACAACCAGCAGCCCTGCTCGAGACATGGTGGATGCAATTGACCTGTCTGCTCTCGCTGAGTCAGAGCAACATGAGGTACGGTTACTTTTGCAGAAGTACCGCTCTGTTCTCTCCACTCATGAGGGAGACTTGGGCTGCACGAACCTTATCTCGCACGATATACCTCTGCTTGATGACGTACCCGTCCGGCAGAGGTATAGGCGGATTCCTCCTTCTGATTATGAGGCCGTCAGGGTCCATATCAACCAGTTATTGGAGGCTCAGGTAATTAGGGAGAGCAGCAGTCCGTATGCCTCCCCCATCGTGTTGGTCCGCAAGAAGGATGGAAGTCTCTGTTTGTGTGTTGACTATCGTTTGCTGAATAGCAAAACGAGGAAGGACGCCTTCCCGCTACCTCGTATTGAGGAGAGTCTGGATGCCCTTGCTGGCGCACGCTGGTTTTCTACCATCGATCTGGCCAGTGGGTATAACCAGGTGCCAGTCTCTGAGCAGGATAAGCCTAAGACCGCTTTTTGCACGCCGTTTGGCTTGTTCGAATGGAATCGAATGCCATTCGGGCTGTGCAATGCTCCTGGTACCTTTCAGCGCCTAATGCAGCGGATGTTCGGGGATCAGCAGTGTCAGTCGCTACTGCTGTACCTGGACGACATCATTGTGTTTTCCTCGTCCGTTTCTCAGCATCTGCAACGGCTAGAGATGGTGATGAAAAGGCTGCAGCAAGAGGGGCTTAAGGCTAAGTTAGAAAAGTGTACCTTTTTCCAGCCAAAGGTCAACTACTTGGGTCATGTCATCTCGTGTGAGGGCGTCTCCACCGATCCAGCTAAGGTTGATGCAGTAGCCAAGTGGCAGTGTCCTCGTTCTGTGTCGGAGCTGCGATCCTTCTTGGGTTTCGCTAGCTATTACCGGCGTTTTGTGGAGGGGTTTGCCACGCTGGCGGCCCCCCTGCATCAAGTGGTGGCTAAATTGGCTGGCACTAAGACAAAGAAGGGCTCGGGGCAGAATTTGAGTGCTATCTGGACACCTCAGTGTGAGGAGAGTTTTGAGGCCCTGAAAGCCAAACTTGTGTCTGCCCCTGTGCTGGCGTATGCTGATTTCACACGTCCATTCATCTTGGAGATTGACGCCAGTCACAGTGGTTTGGGTGCAGTCCTCTCCCAAGAAGTAGAGGGTGTTGTCCGGCCAGTAGCTTATGCCAGTCGAGGTCTCCGGCCCCATGAGCACAATATGGACAATTACAGCTCTATGAAGCTGGAGTTTCTTGCGCTCAAGTGGGCCATGGCCGAGAAGTTCCGGGAGTACTTGTTGGGGCATAAGTGTGTGGTTTACACCGACAACAATCCACTCAGTTATCTCTCTTCAGCTAAGCTGGGTGCCACCGAGCAGAGGTGGGCCTCCCAGCTGGCGGCATTCGATTTTGAGATTAAGTATCGCTCAGGCCGCAGTAATAGGAATGCTGATGCGCTCTCCCGACAGTATGAGACGAGCTCTAGCCTGGTCGAGGGCGTGTCGCTTGGGACTCCCATCCCGGCCTCGCTTCAGCAGGCTCATTGTCCAGAGGTACGGCCAGCCGTTACTCAGTTAAAGATTGGGGCTTTCCCGTCTCATTCTCCGGGGGATATCCGTGCTTTGCAGGAGGCTGACCCCCTCCTGAAAGGGTTCCTGGTATACTGGAGGAGGCAGTCCCCGCCCTCTTCAGAGGAAAGGAGTCAGGTCCCCAAACCAGTCATGGCTCTGGTGCGTCAGTGGGATCGTCTGGTGGAGAAGGATGGCATCTTCTATCGCCGCATTTTGCGTCCGGGTGGAGGTGAGGAGGCCATCCAACTTGTGCTTCCAGAGGCTCTGAAGCCGGAGACCTTGAGGCAGCTGCACCAGGACCATGGGCACCAAGGTATTGAGTGTACCACTGAACTAGTCCGGCAGCGTTGTTATTGGCCCGGGATGTCCTCTGACATCAAACAATGGGTTCAGCGTTGTGAACGCTGTCAGGTCGCAAAGGACTCAGAGTTGGGGTCTCATAGTTATATGGGCCACCTGTTGGCATCCAGGCCGAATGAAATTCTGGCCATAGATTTCACACTGTTGGAACCTTCTCGTAGTGGAGTCGAAAACGTCTTGGTCATGACTGACGTTTTCAGCAAATACACTGTCGCAGTCCCTACCCGGGACCAGCGGGCCTCTACTGTGGCCCAGGTCCTATTGACGGAGTGGTTTTTTAAGTTTGGCGTTCCTAGCCGCCTCCACTCTGACCAGGGTAGAAATTTTGAGAGTCTGGTGATGCAACAATTATGTGAGTTGTATCGGGTAGCTAAGTCCCGTACAACCCCTTACCACCCAGCAGGTAATGGGCAGTGTGAACGATTTAATCGGACCCTCCACAACCTCCTGCGGACCCTGCCGTCATCTCGGAAACGCGACTGGGCTGCATGCTTACCACACTTGCTCTTTTGCTATAATAGCACGCCCCATCAGGGCACGGGAGAGTCGCCCTTTTTCCTGATGTTTGGCAGGGATCCTAGGCTGCCCATTGATTTTCTTCTAGGTCGTGTTCAGGACCCAGTGCCTGGAGAGGTCCACGACTGGGTGGTTGAGCATCAAGCCAGGTTAATGGTGGCTTTTGAGGGAGCTCGGGCACGGTTGCTGCTGGCCGCTGACCGCCGCAAGGCGCGGCATGACCAAAGGGTCCACCCTGTTCCTTTCAAAGTCGGTGAGTTGGTGTATCTTCGTGATCACAGTGCCCGGGGCCGGCACAAGATTCAGGACCTATGGAGCTCAGTCGTCTATCAGGTGTTGAGGGCACCCCAAGAGAACGGGGCTGTTTATACCGTTGCCCCCGTGGGAGACTTGGAGAAGGTTCGCCATGTCCATCGTGACATGTTGAAGGCACAGGTCAGCCTAGGGCCTCCTACACCTGGTCCACAGGTTCCACCTCCACCTGCGCCTGCTGACTCAGAGCTGACCTCTCTGAGTGATGACGAGTTGTGGCTCCTTGTCCCTGAGGTACCCTCACACCCTGTAGTACCTGTGGCGTTACGCTCCAACGCCTCCAGAGTTCCGTCAGTGGAACTTAGGTCTGCCCCTAGTGTGGTTGTAGCACCCTCGACCTCAGCTCCCCCATGTTCTTCCTCGGGCTCTGGTGAACAGTCTGAGGTGGGTAGGCCACCCTTGCGGAGAACAGCACGTTCTACAGCTGGTCAGCATTCGAATGTACATCATTTGCCACGTTCTGTTGAGCCTGTACCGGTTGCCAATGCTCAGCTTGCCATATTCAGGCCATGGTGTTAGCTCCCTCGGGTTATTGTCGGGGCGCCAATACAAAAAGGGGGGGTAGATGTAGCCGGAGGGGCTACTCGCTTTTTTCCTTTCTCTCTCGCCCCCATTTGCGCTACTGCTTTCTCTCTCTCCCTCCTGTGCTTGCTCCCGCTGCGCGCTTACGTCAACTAGGAGCACACCTGTATATTGATTACAGGGCGGCGTTCACCTGTATAAAGAGAAGCCGGGTTCTTTCGTTGGATTATTTCCTCCCGAGCTTCTGGTACGCTACAGCGGTAGACGCTGGCTGTTGGTTAAATTACTAAGGCGATCAGGTCGTGCGATTGCTACAGGTAGGTCTCCCCTTCGATTTTTGATTTCTCCCTAATGTCGGTAATTAGTAGTTATATTTCTGCGGCCCGCTACAGCGCGGCTGTTTTTCTGTCCTTTGCTCTAGCCGTGGTGAGGAGATGCGTGAGTGCATCCGCCGTGCAGTACAGCGCCTCCAAGTTCTGCGGTAAGCCGCTTATTTTTTTTTTTTTTTTTTTTTTTTTTTTTATTAACCTGTCCCGTTTGGTTCTTTTGCCATCAGAATTATTGTCTAAAGGCGAAGAAAGATGCCCAACGGATTTACTTTACCAAATTGACCATCCCAGCCTTGCCGTAATGGTCCATTTGATTCACCTTTTGTTGTTTATTTTATTTTCACTTGCTGAATACGGGACAGACTTAACTGGGGGAAAGAAAGGGGAGAAAGAAAGAGGGAAAGAAAAACAGCGGGGAAGAGGGACGGGGAAAAAGGGCAAAAAACCAAAAACCAACAGAATAAGCAGACAAAAAAATACATATATCGATCATCTGGATCACCTGTTGAGAAAAAGAGAAAGCAAGCAGAAGAAAACGAGAGTAATAAACAACATCACAATGATCTATGGGAATATGACAGTAAATACTAAATATTAAACATTATTGTGCAGCACGTAAGATCGACAGCGCACAGTGTGCTTTGAGGTAAGAGCCAAAAAGGGTGTAGTTTGTGTGTGATCACCTGTGTGTACACCTGTGAGCATGAACGCGCTTGTTTTTAAAAGGTTCCTTCATGTAATGATCTGCTAGAGGGTGTGGGGGGCCACTGCCCCGTCCTCCAGGGCATGAAGCGGGTATGGAGGAGATCAAAACTCCAGACATCCAGAGGCCCCCAGAACACAAGAGACCAAGGAAGACCAACAGAGGGGCAGCCGCGCCACTATCCCCGAAAGAGCTGAGGAGAGTCCCAGATGAGGGGTCACTCAGCAGCCGCGGAGCAGAAGCCAGGGGGGGTTGCAGTGACGTGCCCGTGAGCTCCGCCGGCAGCCAGCTGTGCCTGAGTGACCGAGCCCCGGGCCGAGAGGCCGAGGGCACCCCGCCTCCGAAGTGGCCCGAGCGAGCCCCAGGCTCCAGGCCCTGATAAGCAGCCGCCAAGGAGTGAGCCGGTGTGTACCTGGGCGCCCACCCCCGGACACAGAGAACCACCAACGCACCGATGTCTGAGGGCGTCCACCACCGGCAGGGGAAGTGGTGGGGGAGATAGGCCTCCAAACCTTGGAGGGCCTGAGATGTCCCCAGAGAGGTGGCGTCTGATACCCAACCTGACATATAGACACAGACATACAGGCACACACAGATACAAACATCCATTCCCACCCTCATGCTCTCATAGGCAATTATTCCACACTCAACCAACGCGGAGACAGACATAAAGAGACGCTGTACACACAATCACTCTCCCCAAGCGTACTCTAAGCCCCGGGTCTAGGTACCCTTGCCCCTGGAGGGGGAAACTGCACCCAGACCCAGGTGGTGTTACCCTTTTCCCTGCGGTGGGGAGAAGCAGACCGCCCCGACTCCGCAGCAGCAGGGAGGCCCCACATTCCAGACCCCAGTCGGACGGCCAACTCCTCCTCCTAGCCCCCCCGCTCCAGCAGGCCGCAGAGAACGGGGGTGTGTGAAGACTCCAAACCTCCCTCCACCCGCTCATATGTAGTGTTGATGTAGCTGGAGATGGGGAGGAAAGGAAGGGAGGGGCAAGTGACCCCTCCCTGGGGCCAGCTCCCCCGCTGACCCCAGTAGGCACCCCCATACTCTGCAACCCGCCAGGGAAAGGGGGGCCCAGGCCCATCCGGACCGGGGCCCAGTGCAGCAGCGCCGCCCAGCCCCACAGAGCCCGGGACAGAGCCGCTTATTTTTATAGCTGCTCGTTTTGTAAATTAAAGAAGACTAAGGTTAGTTTTGCCTTTTTCTTATTTGTAGGGTTTGATTGCTGCCGTGCCCTCTCGGGGACCAACCGCCTGCTTTGGTTACGCAGAGAGTCGGGCACCTGCCCTGCTGCTGTCTTGTCTTGTTGACTTTGTTATATTACAGTTAACCTGTGGCGGCCCAGTTTTCCCTTGTAGCTTGCTTTCCCACGCCCTTTTGGATTATTGTTCGCTCCAGCTTTCGTGGCTGGCCGGGGCGATTCTCGGCCGTATATTGCGCCGGTTATACGAACTGGTACTGCCTTTCCCCTTTCTCCCAGCTGTGGGAAGTTGTGTGAGACCGAGCAGACCAAGGACAATCTGACCCAGCACCAGCTGTGGGCTGGTTCGCCGAGTGAAAGTATTTTTAACCAGTGCTCTGTGGTGTATAACTGGGTGTGTTGTACCACCGACTTTTGTTTTCCTTTAATTGTTTCTTTCTTTTGTTTTCTAGGTTGAGAGCTTGTTTATGTCCCATGTTTTTATCCTTTTTAATGTGTTTATCTTGTGCTTTTATTTCAGCTGAGGATTTACCAGCGGCCGTGGGACCTCAGGTGGTGGGTCGTTTTCCACACTTCTTTTGTTGTACAGCACCAGGTGAATAGACTGTAGTAGGTTTTTTGTGTGGTTCTTTTGGTCCACCGCTGCTGGTAAGTCCCAGTTGTATTTATTTTTATTGTAATTTGGGACACTGTTTTAGCTATTCAGTGCGCTGTTGTTTTGTTTTCCATTTTACATTAATAAATAAAATTGTGTTTATATTTGAGTTGGCCTCAGTGTGCATCCCTGAACCTGTGCGAGCGTTGTTTTAATTACATTTTATTTTTTTCATATTTCCTGGGGGCTAGAATTTCCCCCCAGGTGGCGTTGTCATTTTTATTATTTCTTTTAGAACCCCGCCGACCACTTGGTCACATATGTGAGAATGCTGTTTGTGGACTTCAGCTCTGCCTTCAATACAGTTCAACCCCACAAACTGGTTAATAAACTAAGCAACTTAGGACTCAGCAGCTCAGCAGCTGGATACTGGACTTCCTGATGTGGCAAGATCCGAAAACTGCTGTTCAAACGCTGTCCATCTAATCTGACTGAACTGGAGCTGTTTTGCAAAGAAGAATGGGCAAGGATTTCAGTCGGTAGATGTGCAAAGCTGGTAGAGACATACCCTAAAAGACTGGCAGCTGTAACTGCAGCAAAAGGTGGTTCTACAAAGTATTGACTCAGGGGGCTGAATAATTACGCACACCCCACTTTCAGTTATTTATTTGTAAAAACTGTTTGAAATCATGTATGATTTTCGTTCCACTTCTCACGTGTACACCACTTTGTATTGGTCTTTCACCTGGAATTCCAATAACATTGATTCATGTTTGTGGCTGTAATGTGACAAAATGTGGAAAAGTTCAAGGGGGCCGAATACTTTTGCAAGCCACTGTGTCTTTCTTGTGTAAATGTAAATTTGTCTGTTATTGTGTAAATACTTACGCTACTGTGTACTCCACACACATGGAGAGATGTCAAACTGCCTTTCACTGTTCTTGTAACAGTGACAATAAAAAGCTATTCTATTCTATCTGCCTTTTGTTGTTGTACCTCTTTCTTCAGCCTTATTAAACAGTTTGCCTTTTGTTAATATCAAGTTTTGTTCCTGCATTTTGGGTCCACTCATCACAATATATAGTCTGACTCAGCCAGACTATGACACAGTAATGTTGTCGGGACAGAACTGGTCTCCCTTTGGGTGGTGTTGGAGAGGGAGATGTTGTCTAAGATAAGCACAATGCTAGATAGTACCTCCCAACTACTCCATGGCGTGCTGGCCAGTTACAGGAGCATGCTCAGTGAGAGATTTCGATTACCCATAATGCAGCACTTTACAACTCCTCCATCTAATGCACAGTAAAGACTGCATTAGCTACACAACCTGCACATCTACAGTAAAAATAACATAGTACACTATGATAAGAGGAACACCTGAACATCACCATATATGTTCAAATATGTGTGATATACTGGCATATTTATGTATGAGTATCTATTATAGCTACTTTATTATGTTTTGTAACTTTGTGATATATTGTATCATTTATTTAGTTTAACGGTTCTTTTTTTCTTTCTTTCTTTTTTGCATGTCCCATTTGGATCTTTAGCCATCTGTTACGGCTGTGGCCATAAGAAATCTGTGTGGGCTGTTTTGTTCTGTGTCACTTTACTGTGCTTAAGACTCTTTGCAGGTCCCTCCCCTAATGAAGAGTAGTCAGCTCCTGATTGGACCGTGGAACACGTGACCGCGTTCAAAAAGCCGCTCTGACAGCTGCCGCCGGAGGGAGAGAGAGAGAGAAGCGAGCGAGCAGTTTGACAGCCGACGCGGTCCTGGCCCTGGTTTCCAACCTATACTTTTCTGTGTATTTGTGTGAGCGCGCTCTGTGAGAGCCACCACTGTTGTGTTAACTTCGTGCTTAGGCACGCATAGGCTGAAGTGGAAGGGGTGAGCCGCCTTTTTCTTTTGAACAGTTTTCTCCTGTTTTCTGGGTTAGGGAGCGAGGGTTAGTATTGTCATTTGTTTGTTCTGTTTCTTTCTTAGGGTTTAGTTAGTTTTCTCTGGTGGGACTTAGTTGGTTTTGTTTATTATTTTGGCCTGGGTTCACCCTGGAGCTATGCTTCATTACCTTCAATAAAATCACCTTTGTTTTACTCACAACTGGTTCCGGATGTTTGGCTTGGGAATCAGGGCGGGTACTTGTCTCTCTCTCCTCTCAACCTTATGTGCGTCTCTACACGCCTAGACTAAGGGGCGTAACACCATCAGAATTATTGTCTGAAGCCAAGAAAGATGCCAAGCGGATTACTTATCAATTGGATCATCATGGCCTTGCCATATTGGTCCATTTGATTGACCTTTATTATAATTATGTATTTATTTGATTTGATTTTCAGTTGTTACAGACGGGACAGACATGACTGGGGGATAGGACAGGGAGAAAGAATGAAAGAAAGAGAGGGAGAGAAAGAAAGAAAAATAAAGGGGGGAAGAGACGGTGAGAAAGGGGGGAAGAAAAAAAGAAAAACAAACAAAACACCTGGATCACCTGTATGGAGATAAGAAAAATACAAAAAAAACCCTAAATATTGCAGAAATAAGACAGCCAGCTTTCCCCTTAAATATATTTCCAATTAAATATTAAGTGACACACATTTTTTTAAGCTGTAACTAAAGTGATACCACATTCCAGTCCACATTGTGCAGACCTTACAGATCATGAAAGCAGATGTGCTCCTCTGAGTCGTACCTGATGCAGGTGTGTGCAGAGAGCTCTTACCTTGGGTCAGGAGCATCAGCCCAGCAGCCAAACACATCACTTTGTAGAAAGCCATCGCTGTAAGATCCATACCTCCAGACCTGCTGAGGCATAAATAACCTTCCTCTCTCCTCCTCCTCTCTGTCTGCATTAAATACGCCTCTCTCCGACACGCCCACCACTTCACTGCAGCTCACCTGATCCTCCTCACATCAGACACTCCAGATTAAACAAGAATTTCAGCTTTCAGACAGCAATGTTGAAGTTTTTCACCGATGAGTAACTTATTTTTTTTGTTATAATGCATTATTAATTTTACATCAGGAAACCAAAATCCATGCATGCTCCTTCACTATATCCATGAATTTTCTCTGAGGTCTTCCTCTTCTCCTCCTGCCTGGCTCCTCCATCTTTATCTTCCTTTGTCCAGTATATCCGCCTTACCTCCTCTGCACATGTGCAAACCATCTCAGCCTCTCTGAGTCTCTGCTGTCTCTATGATGGACTCATTTCTGATCCCGTTCCTGCTGCTCACTCCCAGTGAACATCTTCATCCTCCTCCTTTCTGTCTCCAAACCATTCATCACAGCAGGTCTCACTACCATCCTGTGAACCTTCCCTTTCAATGTTGCTGCTTTCTTTCTGTCAAAGATCACCTCTGACACTCTTCTCCACCCACTCCACCCTGCCTGCCGTCTCTTCTAGACCTCTCCATCCTCCCGCGTGTCTGTCATCTGCACCAACTTCCTTTCCATTCCTCCTTCACTCTCTTCGTCTGCACTTCCTCTTTCCCTTTTTATTTTTTTCACGCAGACTCAAAGTTCTCCTTCCGTCCTCTCAACAGAAGAAACCACATAAACTGAACTGTGCAGGTCTGCACAGCCCAGAAACATATACACAGTACTTTAACATGTACCAGCGACACACAGGTGAGCAAGTTCATTATGAAAAAAAAAAATCAAGAAGTATGTCAGTCTTACATCTATGAGGTTTCTTATGATACAGAGCAAAACTAATCCAACGATGGATAATATTTGATTCTGCCCACGAGATAAAGTTACACAGATAGTTGGAAACATTTCTGTAACAAAGGAAGGACTGAAATAACTGAATAACGGTTAATGTTAAACTGCAGATCATATTAAGATATTTACATTTAGCATTTAGGTATTGGCTGAAAAATCACCACTTCTATTGGCATCTACTATGTACTAGACCAGCAGTCGGGAACCTGCGACTCCACAGCCACATGCGGCTCTTTAGTCCTAATACTGCGGCTCTGCGTGATTTGGGAAAATAAATGATGAGTATTTAACTGACGTGTATTTTATTTGGGTTAGTTCTTTTTTAACTTGTAGTTCTAAATTGAAGATTATTGTGATCTTTAAATATAAAAATTATTATTTTTCGTTGCTCAAAATAAGCGTCACACTCGCAGAAGCCGGTATACCGGCTGAAACGCCATGCATTTATTGAGACTTTCAACCCCAGGTAGGCCAAGTATGAAGAAATGTAAGAAAAGAAAAAAATCTGAAGAAAATAGAACATTTAATGATACCTGAGCAGATTCATTTGCATTTACTTCTGACGAGAGTGGCCTACCAGTATGGCTAATTTGTTAATTGCCGATCCTCGGATCCACATACATATGTGAGGAGCTATTTTCCACCATGAACTATGTTAAAAACAAACACCGCTCACGCCTCACAGATGACAGCTTACACTCCTGTGCAACGATGAAAGTGACTTCATACAGCCCCGATTTGCTGACGCTGTGCGCAGAGGTTCAGGAGCAGAATTCCCATTGTAAATGTTTTGTAGGAAGTAGAGACGTACAAAGCAGCCGGTATTTGTATCTGTATTTGGATTTGTTGAGGGGGGGGGGGGGAGTACTTGTATTTGTATTCGAGTAAAATTCAAAATAGGCCTAAAAATCAATTTTTTTTTGCATTACACTTTAACGTTAATTAGAAGTGTAAGTATTCTTTATATCCATTATAATAATTATGGACATGCAATATTAGTTGTTGTTTTTCCATAAATCCAGCAATGAACATAACAGCCATTACCTCATCCATGGTTAAACCAACAACTGATAAAATACCATTGTGAACATCATCAACCCCACCACCACCCGTCCTTGTTGGACGACGCTGAACAGACAGTGAAACTGATTTGCAGGGGCAGAACAAGGCTGTGATGATCTATTGGTGCTTGAGGGGGGGGGGGGGGGGGGGGGGGATGCTTTAAGTGCAGGTGATCATGCATAGCAGATGTTGACAGATGTTTGCTATAACTGCCTCTGCTGATTGGACTTTTGCATACATTACATATCACATTGGTTTCATCTGCAGCACTGACTGTAAAATGCTTCCACACAGCAACACTCTTTTCTGTGTGGTTGCCCAAATCCATGTGGGGAGTTTCAGCTCAGTTAATGAATGACGGGAAGCTATGCTAAAGTTAATTAGTCTATAGCCTACATCTTGCTGTCTGCAAAACTAACTTAAACTAACATAAACATACTATATACCTCCCACAAGTGCATAAAATTCGACACAACTACACAAGCATTGTCTTAACCTTTTAAACCGAATGTTAATGTTACTCTGCCAACAGCCTATTTGTAAATTACCGAGTTAACAGAGCTACATAAACAGAGCGAACATGAGAGCACCTGAATGCAGACGTCAATAATGCAGTACATTGGAATAATCTCCCGATCTTCGTGAAAGTTCTAAACAAAAAATCTATTCAACAAAAATAGTGATGCACTTAAGTCTTTTTTGGCTCAGCCGAGCCTCTCTGTTGCTGTGTGCAGCAGCCTGTCAGTCACCTCTTTCACACGTCACTCACTCATCCAGTCATGTATAGATTAGGTCTCATGAGGAAACTCAGCTTTCTGATATAAAGTTTTTCTTGTTCCCAAACACAAATATTTTTTGAAGTATTTGTTCAAAATAAGTATTCGTAAAAAACACGTTATTTGTGCCTTTCCGAATACCGTATTCAGGATCGGCTCCACCCCTAGTAGGAAGGCTCATAGGAGGTTGGAGATAGTTACCATCATGGGCTCATCCGGTCAGGATGACAATGAACAATCACTTACAGGTTTCTTGCTTTATTTGAATAATCTGTAAATAACGGTGATGTTATCTTTGTCCATACTGCCTGGCGTTGCTGCTGTTATGGAGAGTTCCAGAAGGTGTCGCTGTGGTTTTCTCTCGGTTATGTGTACCTCCTGTTATGAGTGTAGGAACGTTCATGTTGGCTGCTAATAGACACCTGGCATACAGTTACAGCAGACTGATTTTTATAAGCAAACCTACATGGTGTCAGAAGTGGGATGTATTACAAAGCCTGCACAGTCCAAGAAGAAAAGGGGAGCCGGTAAGGACGACGGAAAAAGCAATCTCCGCACAACATGGTGGACGGATTCCGGCGCCCAGATCCTCTCATCTTTGACGGCAACGTCGCTGAAAACTGGCGTAAGTTCGAGCGCAAATATGAAATCTTTATCGCCGCTGCCCACAGTGACAAAAATACTAAGACTAAGGCCTATATACTCCTCAATCTGGCAGTACCAGAGGCCATTGAAAGAGTGCGATCATTCACGCATGCCCCCGCAGTCATATCAGCTGAAGGTGTAGTAGAAGTCGTTGCGGAATCGAGGGAAGACCCCGCATGTCTAAAGAGAAAGTTCAGGGAGATCTGCAACCCAGAGACCAATGTCATAATGGAGAGGCATAACTTTAACAAAAGACAACAGAAACCCGGTGAAACCATTGAAGCATATGTGAGCACGTTAAAGAACATGGCCAGAACCTGCAGCTTTGGTGCACTACAAGACGATTTAATCAGAGACAGATTAGTATGTGGTATAACCAGTGACAGCGTCAGACGTTCCCTGCTTAAAGAGACGGAACTCACTCTTGCCAAGGCGGTGTGTATATGCCAAATAAGCGAGCTCACAGATCAACATAGCAAAGCCCTCTCTACACCAAAACATATTACATCTGTGTGGACACTGTACAGATTAAACATGGCAGGTTCAAAAGGAAAACAAATAAACCCCTAACGAACATTCAAAATTGCAGAAACTGTGGCGGTTCGCATCCAGCCAAATGGGAGCAATGTCCTGCTTTCGGACAACAGTGTCACGTCTGCAAAAAATACAATCATTACAAAAAACAATGCAGATCAGCAAAACCACGTCAAAGAGGCAAACAAGTGAACCAAATTTCAGAGGATACTGACCCAGACAGCGATGAGACATTTTGCATTGAGCACCTAACAATGGAGGGCGAGGACAATCACAAAAGAGAAGGATACTGCACAGTCAAAGTTTTTGATAAGGCCCTCAAACTAAAAGTAGACACTGGGGCAAAGTGCAACGTAATCTCACTAGACACTTACAGAAACATCGGTAACAACGAAACCCTACCCAAGTCACAAAAACAGTTAAATCTCGTTGCTTTCGGAGGCACGAAGATCAAGTTGACACAGATCAGGATGAGACACTGGCACAGAAAGTGTTTCACGAGTACGCAGACCTGTTTAAAGATGAAGTCGGTGACTTACCTGTAACCTACTCAATGAAACTCACTCCAAACGTGTCACCTGTCGTCAACCCTCCAAGGCACATTCCTGTTCCCATGCAGAAAAAAGTGAAAGAGGAACTCCAAAGAATGCAGGTCTTGGGAGTAATTGAACCAGCGGAAGAGCCCACAGAATGGGTATCCAACATGGTCACAACACACCAACAGAATACCGATGATGTTCGTATCTGCATTGATCCAAGGGATCTGAACAAGGCACTAATGCGACCTCACCATCCCATGCGAACTGTGGAGGAAGTAGCTGCTCAGATGTCTGGAGCAACCATCTTCTCAGTTCTGGATGCAAAGAGCTCCTTCTGGCAAATCAAACTAGATCCTGCCTCATCTCTTCTTACCCCATTTGCAACACCTTTCGGCGGATTCAAATTCCTGAGGATGCCCTTTGGGCATCAACACCGCTTCTGAAGTCTTCCAGAGAGCCATGGAACAGATATTCATGGGATATGGTAAATGGTAAATGGCCTGTATTTGTATAGCGCTTTTACTACCCCCGCCTAAGGACCCCAGTCATCCACCCATTCACACACACGTGGAGGCAAGCTACAGTTGTAGCCACAGCTGCCCTGGGGCAGACTGACAGAAGCGAGGCTGCCATATCGCGCCATCGGCCCTTCTGGCCAACACCAGTAGGCGGTAGGTGAAGTGTCTTGCCCAAGGACACAACGACCGAGACTGTCCGAGCCGGGGCTCGAACCAGCAACCTTCCGATTACAAGGCGGACTCCAAACTCTTGAGCCACGATCGCCCGATATCCATCTGCAGTGATTGTGGACGACATCCTAGTGGGAGGCAAAGGAATAGAGGAGCATGACAAAAATTTGAATAAAGTTCTGGAGCGGGCCAGACAAGTAAAACTCAAACTAAATCCAAAAAAGTGCAAGTTCAGACTTAAAGAAGTGAGCTACGTGGGACACATATTCACTGACGAAGGACTAAAAGCAGATCCAACTAAAATCTCCGCGATCAATGAAATGCCACCACCAGAGGACAAGACGTCTCTTCAACGTTTCCTGGGAATGATCAATTACCTGGGCAAGTTCATCCCAAACTTAAGTGAACTGTCAGCACCTCTTTGTCAGTTGCTTCACAAGGATGTGGTGTGGAGCTGGACTCAACATCAGCAGGATGCTTTCAACAAACTTAAAGCATGCCTCACCAGCCCACCAGTACTTCAATACTATGACATGCACAAGCCAGTGACTCTCACATGTGATGCTTCCGAGAATGGTCTAGGGGCTGCATGCCTTCAGGACGACAAACCTGTGGCGTATGCATCAAGAACTTTAACTCCAACAGAGAGAAGGTACGCTCAGATAGAGAAGGAGTTACTAGCTGTAGTGTTCGCATGTTACAGGTTTTATGACTACATCTACGGAAAGCCAGTGGTGATTGAAACTGACCACCAGCCTTTGGTCACAATCCAAAACAAACCTTTTCACACAGTTCCAGCACGGCTACAGCGCATGATGCTACGATTACAAAAGTTCAACTTGACTCTTGTATACAAGAAAGGCAAACACCTTTACATCGCAGACACACTCTCTCGCACACCAACGCTGGATGAGCAACCTCTAAAGGAAGAGGGGCGCGACTTTGAGGTAATGTCACTTCAGCTCATCTCGCCAAGACGCCTACAAGAGCTTGCCGAACACACCTCGAAGGACGCTACTCTACAGACACTTGCTTGTTACGTCCAGCAGGGGTGGCCAAAACAAGTGAGTAGTGTACCTATAGAAATCAAACCATTCTTCAGCTACCACGATGAACTAATCATCGACAACAACGTCATTATGAAAGGCAACAGAGCCATCGTTCCAGTCTCACTACATGAAACCTATCTACAGGAACTACACAAGGGACATCCAGGCATGGAGTCTACAAAAAGGAGACCAAGGGACAGCGTGTTCTGGTTGACAATAAACTCTGACATTGAGAACAAAGTCAAATCATGCAGCATTTGCAACAGTCTAAAGCCTCACCAACAAAAACAACCCCTGAAACTACACCAAATTCCTGATCTTCCCTGGTCCATCACAGCCACAGACATATTCGAATGGGACAACCGCCACTACCTTGTGCCCGTGGAATCGTATTCTGGATGGTTTTAAATAGATAAACTTGAAAACCTAACATCTGCCTCAGTCATTAACAAACTCAAATGCCACTTCTCAGTACATGGGATACCACAGAAACTGTACTCGGGCAATGGCACCCAGTTTACCAGCCAGACCTTTAGTGAGTTTGCTACACACTGGGAGTTTGTACATGTCACAAGCAGCTCTGAGTTTCCTCAGTCAAATGGACTCAGTGAAAGAGCTATCCGGAGTGCTAAAAGACTCCTTGAAACATCAAAAAGAGATGGAACTGATTTCTATTTGAACCTGATAAGTTCTTCCATTACAGTGGTGTTGTTGGATTTGTGTTTGCCCAGAGGTTCCCAAAGTGTGGGGTCCGCCCCCTAGGGGGGCGCAGAGCCATTGCAGGGGGGCGCGGTATGAAAGAAAAAAAAAAAAGAATGCTTGGACACTGCTAGCATAATGGACAGGTTTTTGACGGGGCTCCCACACAAACGCAAAGCAGGAGATGAAGCATCGCCAAATATCTTTCCAAACCAACTTCCTTCCAAGTCAAAGACTAGAAAATATGGTGAAACATATCTTCCCTTTGGCTTCACCTGCACAAGTGCCAAGGTAGGTCAAATAGTTTTCCCTGCGTCGGGAGCACGCGCTGGGCTCTCCAAATCACGGCCAAACACTATCCAACAATGTTGATTTTTAGTTCACAAACACTTCTTGTAATAACTACTCCTGAAATTTTGGACATGTTAGCTCTTTATGCAGTAAAGTTACAGTGGGATACAAATAATATCAGGCTGATCCTGCCACGATTTGTTCCCCCGGTTCAAATCACGGACAAACAGTATCCCACAGCTGTTTTTGTGTTTAAACCCATTTTGCAGAGAGAGGCATTTTTTGAAAAATGTACTGACAGCAATGTTGAATATTATTACACAGGAAAAAACTACATGTAAAATAATTACACCATGACGCCTCTGCCTTTCTAAATGGAGGGACAGTAACTGCGTGTGTATATGTAAGCGTGTAAAAACTACAGCTGCGTTTTCAGGTGTGGACGTAGCATAAAAGAGTTAGTAGTATATTTTATTACTACCTGTAATTTATTGCCGTTTACTTGTATTTGCTCAATTGTTTACTAAATGTTTGAGGTGTGAAATAAACCGCAATGGAGTTTGTAAACAAAATATGGGTGTGTGTGGGTGCGAACATTTTTCTGAGAAGTGCAAAACTAAAAGAAAAAAAAACGGAAAAAGGGGGATGTAGATAACAGTAATGTTATCTTTCTCCATACTGCCTGCCGTTGCTGCTGTTACGGAGGGTTCCAGCAGGTGTCACTGTGGTTCTCTCTCGGTTATGTGTACTTCCTGTTATGAGTGTACGAACGTTCATGTTTGCTGCTAATAAACGCCTGGCATACAGTTACAGCGGACTGATTATTACAGGGAGTGCAGAATTATTAGGCAAGTTGTATTTTTGAGGAATAATTTTATTATTGAACAACAACCATGTTCTCAATGAACCCAAAAAACTCATTAATATCAAAGCTGAATGTTTTTGGAAGTAGTTTTTAGTTCATTTTCAGTTTTAGCTATTTTAGGGGGATATCTGTGTGTGCAGGTGACTATTACTGTGCATAATTATTAGGCAACTTAACAAAAAACAAATATATACCCATTTCAATTATTTATTTTTCCCAGTGAAACCAATATAACATCTCCACATTCACAAATATACATTTCTGACATTCAAAAACAAAACAAAAACAAATCAGCGACCAATATAGCCACCTTTCTTTGCAAGGACACTCAAAAGCCTGCCATCCATGGATTCTGTCAGTGTTTTGATCTGTTCACCATCAACATTGCGTGCAGCAGCAACCACAGCCTCCCAGACACTGTTCAGAGAGGTGTACTGTTTTCCCTCCTTGTAAATCTCACATTTGATGATGGACCACAGGTTCTCAATGGGGTTCAGATCAGGTGAACAAGGAGGCCATGTCATTAGTTTTTCTTCTTTTATACCCTTTCTTGCCAGCCACGCTGTGGAGTACTTGGACGCATGTGATGGAGCATTGTCCTGCATGAAAATCATGTTTTTCTTGAAGGATGCAGACTTCTTCCTGTACCACTGCTTGAAGAAGGTGTCTTCCAGAAACTGGCAGTAGGACTGGGAGTTGAGCTTGACTCCATCCTCAACCCGAAAAGGCCCCACAAGCTCATCTTTGATGATACCAGCCCAAACCAGTACTCCACCTCCACCTTGCTGGCGTCTGAGTGGGACTGGAGCTCTCTGCCCTTTACCAATCCAGCCACGGGCCCATCCATCTGGCCCATCAAGACTCACTCTCATTTCATCAGTCCATAAAACCTTAGAAAAATCAGTCTTGAGATATTTCTTGGCCCAGTCTTGACGTTTCAGCTTGTGTGTCTTGTTCAGTGGTGGTCGTCTTTCAGCCTTTCTTACCTTGGCCATGTCTCTGAGTATTGCACACCTTGTGCTTTTGGGCACTCCAGTGATGTTGCAGCTCTGAAATATGGCCAAACTGGTGGCAAGTGGCATCTTGGCAGCTGCACGCTTGACTTTTCTCAGTTCATGGGCAGTTATTTTGCGCCTTGGTTTTTCCACACGCTTCTTGCGACCCTGTTGACTATTTTAAATGAAACGCTTGATTGTTCGATGATCACGCTTCAGAAGCTTTGCAATTTTAAGACTGCTGCATCCCTCTGCAAGATATCTCACTATTTTTGACTTTTCTGAGCCTGTCAAGTCCTTCTTTTGACCCATTTTGCCAAAGGAAAGGAAGTTGCCTAATAATTATGCACACCTGATATAGGGTGTTGATGTCATTAGACCACACCCCTTCTCATTACAGAGATGCACATCACCTAATATGCTTAATCGGTAGTAGGCTTTCGAGCCTATACAGCTTGGAGTAAGACAACATGCATGAAGAGGATGATGTGGACAAAATACTCATTTGCCTAATAATTCTGCACTCCCTGTATAAGCAAACCTACAAATCAGTATTAAAGGAAAGCCACACTCCAGTTAAACAACTCCTTGGTGGCAGAGCCCCTGGTGTTGATGAGGTCCGCCCCGAGTTCCTGAAGGCTCTGGACGTTGTAGGGCTGTCCTGGCTGACACGCCTCTACAATGTTGCGTGGAGATCAGGGGCAGCACCCCTGGACTGGCAGACCAGGGTGGTGGTCCCCATCTTTAAGAAGGGAGACCGGAGGGTGTGTTCCAGCTACAGGGAGATCACACTCCTCAGCCTCCCTGGGAAAGTCTATGCCGGGTGATGGAAAGGAGAGCCTGTCGGCTGGTCAAACCTCAGATACAGGAGGAACAATGAGGTTTTCGTCCTGGTCGTAGAACACTGGACCAGCTCTTTATCCTCTCAAGGATACTTGAGGGTGCAGGGGAGTTTGCCCAACCAGTCTACATGTGTTCTTTGGACTTGGAGAAGGCATTCGATCGTGTCCCTCGGGGTGTCCTGTGGGAGGTGTTGCGGGAGTATGGGGTGTCTGGCCCATTGCTACGGGCCACTCGATCCCTATACAACCGTTGCAAGAGTTTGGTTCGCATTGCCGGCAATAAGTCGGACTCGTTCCCGGTGGGTGATGGGCTCCGCCAGGGCTGCCCTTTGTCACCGGTTCTGTTCATAATTTTTATGGACAGGATTTATAGGTGCAGCCAAGTGGCGGAGGGCTTTCACTTCGGTGGCCTCAGAATCTCATCTCTGCTTTTTGCGGATGATGTGGTTCTGTTGGCTTCATCAGGTGAAGGCCTCCAGCTCGCACTGGAACGGTTCGCAGCCGAGTGTGAAGCAGTGGGAATGAGGATCAGCACCTCCAAATCTGAGGCCATGGTTCTCAGCCAGAAAAGGGTGGGTGCCCACTGCGGGTCGGGGATGAGTTCCTGCCCCAAGTGGAGGAGTTCAAGTATCTCGGGATCTTGTTCACGAGTGATGGGAGAAGGGAGCCGGAGATCGACAGACGGATTGGTGCTGTGGCTGCAGTGATGCAGACGCTGCACCGGTCCGTCGTGGTGAAGAGGGAGCTGAAGCTCAATTTACCGGTCGATCTACGTCCCTACCCTCACCTATGGCCATGAGCTGTGGGTACTGACCGAAAGAACGAGATCGTGAATACAAGTGGCAGAAATTAACTTCCTCCAAAGGGTGGCTGGCCTCTCCCTTAGAGATAGGGTGAGAAGTTCGGCCATCCGGGAGGGGCTCCGAGTAGAGCCGCTGCTCCTCCACATCGAAAGGAGCCAGTTGAGGTGGTTCGGGCATCTGACAAGGATGCCTCCTGGGCGCCTCCTCGGTGAGGTGTTCCGGGCATGTCCCACCGGGAGGAGGCCCTGGGGCAGACCCAGGACACGCTGGAGAGATTATATCTCTCGGCTGGCCTGGGAACGCCTTGGTGTTCCCCCGGATAAGCTGGAGGAGGTGGCTGGGGAGAGGGAGGTCTGGGCTTCTCTGCTTAGGCTGCTGCCCCCGCGACCCGGCCTCGGATAAAGCAGATGAAGATGGATGGATGGATGGATGGATGGATGGATGAAGGAAAGCCACACATGGATAGCTAACTCTGAAAGGAAATAAAGTGTGATTAAAGTCACTCAGTAACTCAAAATAATGGATGAACTCAGGAGACTTGAACAGAAACTCACCTCAGCTGCCTCCCAATGTGGGAGTGAAGAAAGCGTACGCTGTAGGTCAGTGTAGTCCTTATGTAACGGGTAACAGGTGAGTGCAACTTAGGGCAAACACCACAACCAATCAAAGGTGAGGAAACAAGGTGCATCTGGTGAAGTGAGTGTGCTGAAAGGTGAGTCTTTACAACAGTAAACATACCATAAACATGCAGACCCAACGATGTTTGCATGAACACGCTTTTCAGCATCTCTTTATTGACCACTTTTCACACACGGTTGCAGTACACATACAGCCGACTGTAGCTTTTCAGCTCACAGCCCAACACATTGATTGCGGATGCCGCTTAGGTGCATCCGCCTCCCGTGCTCTTGCAGACCATGCCCCGCCACACACGTTATCCAGGTAAAATAAATATTTTGCAAATATTTATTTTCCATTTTTGTAGCATAGTGCTTTTTTAACATTATTTTTTAAATTCAGGTCAAGGCTCACATATAAGCTCACATATATCATCCTTATATCACAATATAAGGATGATGGCTCACAACAGTTTTTGTGTGCTACATGGATAAAAACAATATATATAGAGTTATCTTCATTTTAGATGTCAAAAACGTATTTGCAAATCCCAGTGTTTTCTTTTCCGTGGAAACTGGGTCCAAATGGCTCTTTGGGTGTTCAAGGTTGCTGACCGATGTAATACATACTTTATTTCTCTACTTCCCACTCTGCTGTACATGGAGGAAAGACTGCAGCCTACTGGTGCACTCCAGGGGACAAGTCCAGTAAACACAGCTGAAAGATCGATGTTGAAGTGCATTTTTCTGATGTCACTTAATGTGGTTCAGTTTCATTGTTGTTATTCTATTATTTGCTTATTCACTCAGATGTCAGATCAGCACTAATATCGTACATTTTTACAGTTAGTCCAAACAAACAATAGAGGCGGACAGAACAATTAATTTTGCATCATTTACAGTCCCAGATCATTATGAGACCTTCAGCTGACTTGTACAGGAAGAACAATGGCAGAACATCATCAGGTGAAGCTCACCTGTCAACATTCCTGTGTAAAGAAGTCCAGACGCTTTTCTTTCCAAGCTCCTTAGACTACAATGACCTGGATGACTGAGAGCCTTCACAGACATTCCTGTGTAATGACATTAGTCTGATACTAATCTGTCACTCGGTGAACACCAACCTCGCAGACATCTTTTACACTCTGTGGAGCGTACAGGGGGTTTTCTGATGCTTCAAATAATAAAGGTTCAGATTTCTTTCCAAATTTTCACAGCGGAGGAATTTTAATGACACTCAACACACTTTACTTTACTTTACTCTGTTTTAACTAAAGTCAGGTTGGGTTATGTCCGAAAATCTGAGCACATCCACCTCTACAGTGAGGTATCATCACTCTTTAACTACGTAACTCATGGAGAGAGTTGTTGCTTTCATTGGTCCCTGAAAAATGCCCCATCGCTCAGGTTAATACCGGCTCGCTGTGTGCCTTTCACTCCTGGAGGGCGTCACAATTAGTGTGAGAAACACAGTCAGTGCAGTTTTTTTCTTACAGTGGGGACCCATTGTGCTTTTCTACATGTGTTCTGTTTCTTATTAACTTTTCTTTTTTCCATCTATTCATGGGCTGGAGCCTTTCCCAGCTATCTTAGGGTGAGAGGCTGGGTGCACCCTGGAGAGGTCACCAGCCTGCTGCAGGGCTAATACATGGAGACAGTTGACCATTCACACTCACATTCACACCTATGGGCAATTTAGAGTTACCAATTAACCCATCCCAATCCCATCTTTTCATTTTTCTTTTCTTTTTTTCCCACCTGTCAGCTTTGGGATTGTCAGGCTTTCTGGGTCGTTGACCCAGTATTTTTAGTTCATGTTCACTATTTATCTTCTGCCTGTTTCACTTCCTGTTTTATTGTGTTAGCCTTGGTCTGTGTACATTATGTTCAGTCCTCTTCCCATGTACCATTAGTTCATTATGTTCAGCTGTGTACTCATCGGTTTCTAATCACTCATCACCCAGCCTGTGTATTTATGTTCCTCAGTTCAACCAGTCCAGTGTCGTGTCATTGATGTTAATGTTGATGTTGCCACTGCTGTCCATTCCTTGCGTTTGCCTTTCAGTTCAGATCAGTTATTCATTCAGTCAGTCAGCCAGCCATCTCCTGTTCTTGCCATTTGTCCCTCACAATAAACACCCTGAACCTCCACTCAGCAAACCTGACAGAATGACACGACCCGTGCCACGACGACACGCTGTGGACTCAGTGGACTCAGACCTGTTCGAGCGGCAGGACGCAGTGCTCTCCATTTGGGCGGAGAAGCTCAGGGGGAAACAGCGGCTCTTCTCAGAGAGGGAGCACGTCTTTGAGGGGACCCGTCTGGCTCTGGGCGGGCCTCGGAGACGCCGCAGTCCTCCACCTGCTGCCTCACCTGCATTGGAGCATTCGCCGCGGAGAGTGGGCATCACGGGCCGAGCTTCGGCCGCTCGCTCTCCCGCCGCTCCGCTCCTCGCTCGCCCGCCAGCCGTTTTACTCACCGGCTCTTCCACTTCGCCCCTGCACAGCGGCTACGCCTCCCACCTCGGCTCAACGGAGGCTCCCGTGCCAGACGCTCGGCTGTGTACCCCGCCCGCTTCCTCTTCCCGGAGAAAGCGGCACACACGCCGCCATAACATGGACTATTTTCAGCAACTCCCGGAGGTGAGTCCTAGTGACTGTTTTCCACCCTCATTTGATTCTTCACTTAAAACCACTAATAAACCCATCTCTGATTCATGGGATGTTTCCCTCCTGGAGGATTCTGTGGACTGGGAAGATTTGTTCTGCTCTGCTCCCCCAAAGACTGTAAATGGTGATGGCAGAAAGGCCAGAGCAACCTCTGATAAATCCGTTACCGTCCCTGTGTATGCAAACCCTAGGCCTGGTCACTCTAGCACTGTTTTATCTGAGTCTGCTCCTTCGTCCACCTGTCAGCCTGTTCCGGTTTCATCAGCTCAGGCCACTGTTAAAAATACTCAGTCACCTAAACCTGTCAGTATCACTCTCCCAGTCAGTATTTCCACTCCCATTAGTCAGCCTATACCCACACCTGTGCCAGCTCCCAGGACGAGGGCAGCGGTGACCCAGTATACCTCCACACCCGCTCCTGTTTCTCGGGTGGGGGTGACTGGTGTCCAGCCACCCCCCGTGCCTGTCCCAGCGCCTAGGCTGAGGGCAGCCAGAATCCAACCTGACCATCCCAGAGGCCCAGCCGAGGCTCTTCAGCCAGTGCCCTCATGCTCTGGAGGCTCGGAAGAGCTAGCCTGCTTACCCATCAGTCCACCACTTCATCCACCTCCTGATCCAGCCTTTCACGCCCTCGCACTATCTCTGGTTAGGCTAGCTGAGGTGTCCCCTGCTCAGGCACCAGCTTTACTGGCCCAGGCTGTAGCTTTATCCCCTTCAGTAATTCAGTCTTTAGCTCAGCCATTAGCCACACCAACCCCAGCACAGCAGTTAGCCTCACCAACCTCTGTTCATCCAGTAGCCTCTCCAGCCCAGTCAGTTCCCTCACCTGCTGTTCAGCCTCCAGTCCAGTCAGTTCACTCGCCTGCTGTTCAGCTTCCACTCCAGTCTGCTCCAGCCCAGTCTCCTGTAGCTCAGTCTCCTCCTGTCCTCCAGTCGCCTCCTGTAGCTCAGTCTCCTCCTGCCCTCCAGTCGCCTCCTGTAGCTCAGTCTCCTCCTGCCCTCCAGTCGCCTCCTGTAGCTCAGTCTCCTCCTGCCCTCCAGTCGCCTCCTGTAGCTCAGTCTCCTCCTGTCCTCCAGTCGCCTCCTGTAGCTCAGTCTCCTCCTGTCCTCCAGTCTCCCCCTGTAGCTCAGTCTCCTCCTGTTCTCCAGTCGCCTCCTGCCCAGTCAGCCCAGTCGCCTCCCGTCCGACCGTCTGTAGTCCAGTCTTCTGTAGTTCAGTCACTCATTCACCATCCTGTTCAGTTCCCGGAGCTGCAGCCACAGCATCCAGAGCCAGCTGTGAGCTCTCCCGCTCCTCAGCCAGGGGCTTCCGCGCCCGCTGGCCCTGCAGCTGTTGCTCCGTCACCGCCGGCTCCCATGCCGTCGCCTGGTCCAGCCTTGGCTTCAGCTTCTGCTTTGCCGGCTTCTGCTTTGCCTGGCCCAGCTTCTGCTTTGCACAGTCCAGCTTCTGCCTCTGCGTTAGCCTCACCTGGTCCTGCGGCTGCCACGCCGTCGCCCAGGCCATGTTCTGGACGTCGTCGCCGGCGCGGCCGCCCACCGGACCTTCTCAGTGGCCGCCGCCGTCTGCCTCGCGGCCGCCCACCAGACCTTCTCCAGCGTCACAGTCAGCCACGTGGCCGTCCGCCCGAACTGTCTCGTCTCGGCCACATAGCCGTCCACCTGAACTGTCTTTGTTTTGGACTCCAAGTTCAAGTCTGAACATCTGCAGACATATGTTTGTAATTAATGCAGCTTTGATTTAATTGTCACCGCTGAGTTAACTGAAAATACAAAATCAAATTTGAACACGATAATAAAATACGAGGTACTCCTCTGAGACTGGATTGACACTCATAAAACACCATCATGTAGTGTAAAGGGAATTTTTAGAGATGTTGTTGTAAGATGGGGTATTTTTGTGGAACAACGCTTTCACATAAAGTGACAAACTGGATCTGCCAGTAACAGAGTAAAAGCACAATAGAGTTCAAGAGTTGAATGGGTGTATGCAAAACTGCAAATTCATGTTGGCAGCACTGAAAGTAAGAAAAACATCCTCTGGAGATGATTTGAAAAAATCATGCTAAATGAACCTAGCACGGCAGCTGGCAGGTTATTAAAGCCTCTGCACACGCTCAGTTTGACACAGCTGAAACAAGAAAAAAGTTCTCGTTAAACTTGGTGCATTTTTCTGTTTAATAATTATTTTGGGGGGTTGGTACAAGCTGTGTCTCAGTTTCTGAGGAGAAATGTGAACACAGGTGTCGAGTACATTGAGTACTTCACCGACACATTTGCTTTGTAGCCATGAAAATGCGACACACCTTTGTTATCACAGTACTGTACTTTACAGGCTCCAGCAGATCAGGATAACAGTGTTTATGACACTTTTAGGTACACCTGCTCAGCTGCCTGTTACGACAGACAGTCGCATGGTTGCACTTCAATGCATTTAGGTATGCAGATATATGAAGATGACCTTCTGAGGTTGAAACTGAGCATCAGAATGACGAAGAAAGGTGACTTAAATTTGAAAGTGGCATTGTTGTTGGCGCCAGATGGACTGAGAAACAAGAGTCATCAGACTGGTTCAAGCTGTTGGGAAGGCAGCAGTAACACAAACGAGCACTCGTCAGAACCAAGGCGTGAGGATTGCACAGTACAGCAAACCTTGATGGGTGTCTCATCACCTCCATTGACATCTGACCTCAGCCAAGCCATCACCTTCACTGTTGCAAGTTTCTGGCCTGCCAGTCGTCTGTTTTGCCCTGTGACCTGGCGAGCTCTCTGAACTGACTTGTTTGCTGTTATGCCAATAGCCATCATTTTATCTTTGGAGTCTCTGCTCTGGTCCCTTCTCTCACCCCAACCAATCACAGCAGATGGCCCCGCCCCTCCCTGAGCCTGGTTCTGCTGGAGGTTTCTTCCTGTTAAAAGGGAGTTTTTCCTTCCCACTGTCGCCAAAGTGCTTGCTCATAGGGGGTCATATGATTGGTGGGCTTTTCCCTGTATTTATTATTGTGCGATCTGCTGTACAATATAAAGCACCTTGAGGCGACTTTTGTTGTGATTTGGCGCTATATAAATAAAATTGAATTGAATTGAATTGAATCTCGTTTAGTGTTTTTGGTTTCCTTCTCTGCCTGCCACACAGCCATTCCCTGAAGCTTTTTTTTTTTTTTGTACCTACGGGTCATCGACTCATATTTTGTGTTTTTGGTTCTTTGATTTTGTTTATTTCATTATATTATATCTTTGTGTTATGGGTTATAGGATTATTCTTAGTTTAGGTTCTCTTTGTGGGTTTTGTTAGAGTTTTAGTGTTCTGGTTCTCTGTCTGTGATCCATAGTTGCTGTTTCCCCTGTCCTCTATAGTCCTGTGTCAAGTCCACGTCTCTGTGTTATGTTTCCTGTTTTACTTTGAACGTCTGTGTCTCATGTTAATGTTTCTAAATTTGTGATTTAGAAATAATCTTAGTTTTGAGTCTGTACTTTTGGGTCCTCCTTGCCATCACTACTCCCTACACACAGCCTCTACATCACACTGTCAGGGTTTGTGGTTGATTAATAAGTCGGAGTGGAGTAAAGGCATGTAAGGCTGCAACTGTGCTTCCTGGTCCCAACTCTGGACAATCATGTTTTTGACGGTTTAACAGGTCTGACCAGATTTCTAGAAAGGAGAGCTGCGCCATCCAAAGTGGGATGGATTCCATCTCTGCTAACAGGTTGTCCCCAGAAAAATTCCTCACTGATCAAAAAACAAAAAAAAAGGCCCACAATGAATATATATCTATATATATATATATATATAGATATATATATATTTGCATTTACTGGATATTTATTGATTTTTCCTTCAAATTACACATTTGTTTTCCAGTGCAGTTCAATAGTTTGAGTACTTAGTGTTGTGGCACAGACACGAGGTAGACGAGGAACAGCCTGATCATCATCCTGCTCCTGAGAGCTCCAAAATATGTTTCTTTAAATCAGATTGATTAAGACTGCAGGATATACCATTGGCAGTATTTGTGTTACAATTTTGTTAGAATTACACAATACTCCTGAAAATGAATGAAAGATTTAGAAATTATAAAATAAAGATTGTACACCATTATTACCTCAAATATAGATATGTACGTAACAAGTGCAGATAATGAACTGCTGGGATACATTTTAATGTTCAGTGCAAGTTTAAAGGAATTCTTCATTTTTATACCAAAGTTTAGCTCCGACGCCTGGTGCCACCATCACATTAGAGAAAGAGTAAAGTGCACATAAATAATAAAGACGTGGAGCTGATAATCAGAAGAAAGATCTTTACAGAATAAAAAATTATTAATCAGATTTATTCATCACTCGAGCACATGGGCATTAGTTTGTATAAAAGACGACTTAAATGTGGCGGGAAAGTAAAACTGTTTGCAAAAAAGCAGCTACCTGTGCACGGGTGCGTAGTTATTCATGTTATTCATCTGCAAGTCGTCTGGCAAAAATCTTGTCAAGTCTGGGGTACGTATATAATCATAAACAAGTGTACAGTACACACTATGAGTCAGAATTCATGATAAAAATGCTGCCCCTCAACGATCAAAACGATATGGCACACATTACACAACTAGCTTAGTTTTCTTGGCAGTGGTACACTAAAGTCACCCTTAGTTGGCAGTAAACCCGCCCAAACGTCACCACTGAGCTCTAGATAACCGATTGAGGCAGAATCAAGTCAAAGATTAGCAGGCACAGCTTTAAGCTTCTAAAGTCGGAAGGTTGAGGCTTGTTCACATTCATTTGTGTCCATCACATCATGTCGATCAAGTCAAACTCTCTACAGGAAGAGTTGGAGACAAAAGGCGAGGCTGAGGAGATGGAAGAAGACAAAGATGAAGGAGTGAGCAGGACGACCCCCGCTGCTTTGTGATACGGGGCTTGAGGTAGTTGTGGTGGTGTTGGAGGCTGGAGACAAGAGTGTCCCCAGCGTCTTCGTCAGAAAGGCATCAAAGGTGCTCAGTCTGGTGAAGGTCATGACTGAGCTTCGTCTCCTCCTGGCAGAGGAGCTCGGAGCTGTTAGCACGACCGCCTGGAACCAAGAGCCGCTCTGCTTACACATCAGCGGGCCGCCAGAATCACCCTGAACAGACGGAATGGGTCAGTTATTATATATTTTATATATAGTTATTAATCTTATATTTCATATTAGATTATTATTATTATATTATATTATTCTATGTATGATGGTTAAAATGCCCCAATCGTAACCATTGAGTATAGGTTGCAATGGAAATATTAAGCCGTCTGCACATAATTCACTGTGAGTTTTTGTTTCTCCCACACGCTGTGAATGTATCATTAATATTATCAATTGGTGGTTGTAGCTGAGATTCAGAGGTTTCTGTGGATAAACACATGCCAATATTTATATAAATAAACTTGACTGCACAGAGGTTTAAACTGCAGCTAAGCCCCTTTGCTCACGACACTGGGGAGCTTGGCCTCAAGACATATCACAATATTTATGGTGTATCACAATATAGCCAAAAAATATCACAATATTATATTTCCCTCGTATCGCCCTAGTCGGAGCATTTCAGGATTCATTTTGTTTTGAAGGTGCTCTTCAAATCTGACCACTCAGCTTTCATATTGAAATGGGCACCTAATTTACATATTTTCTAAACTTTAGATCATCAGGACAAAAAATCTGCATGTACACAGTCATCAGTCAGAGCTGCTAAAAACACTTTAAAATCTTCCAGCTAAAGGTTTAAAACATCTTAAAGACACACCCCTGTTCTCTACTAGCCATCGGGGCGGGGGGTTGGGAGGAGGTGTTGGCTGTCCGATTGGCCTCCCTGCTGCTGCGGAGCCTGGGGCAGTCTGCTTGCCTCCACCCCAGGGGAAAGGGTCACATCTCTTGGGTCTGGGTGCCGTTTCCCCCTCTGGGGCCAGGGTACCTGGACCCGGGGCATAGAGTATGTTTGGGGAGTATGATTGTGTGTACATGTCTATGTATGTCTATCCCTACATTGGGTGAGTGCTGAGTATTTGTATATGTGTGCATGAGGGTGGGAAAACATGTTTATGTCTGTGTGTGCCTGTTTGTCTGTGTCTATATGTCAGGTCGGGTCTTAGACTCCACCTCCCTGGGTACTCCCAGGCCCTCCAAGTGTGGAGGCCTATCTCCCCTCACCACACTCCCTGCTGGTAACTGATGCCCTCAGGGGTTGGTGCATTGGTGGTTCTTGGTGTCCGGGGCTGGGCGCTCAGGTATGTACCAGCTCACTCCCGGTGGCTACTTGGCGGGGCCTGGTGCCTGTCGCTCAGTCAGGCCTCTTCCGGGGCAAAGCGGGCCCTCGGGCCTCTGGCCTCGGGGCCTGCAACTCGGTTCACTCTGGCACAGCTGGCTGCCGGCAGATCCGGCGGGCACGCCAGTGCAGCCCCTCTGGCTTCTGCTCCGTGGCTACTGGGTGACCCCCTCGTCTGGGGATCTCCTCAGCCCTTCCCAGGAAGGTGGCACGGATGCCCCTCCGGTGGTACTCCTTGGGCTCTTGCACTCTGGGACCTCTGGATGTCTGGAGCCTGGATCTCCTCCATGCCTGCTTCATGCCCTGGGGGACGGGGCTATGGCCCTCCACACCCTCTAGCAGACCGTTACATGGGGAAACCTTTTGTATACAAGCGTGTTGATCCACACAGGTGTGCACACGGGTGTTCACTGTTCGTAGACATAAACTACACCTTTCTTAGCTGCTACTTCAAAGCACATTGTGCGCTGTCTGTCCCGCTTGTCTTTGTCTTTGTAAGTGCCCTTTCTCACTGTCCCTTTTCCCTTCTGTTTTTCTTTTCCTTCCTCTCTTTCTTTCTCCCTTTCCTATCCCCCGTCATGTCTGTCCCATCTGTAACAACTGAAAATAAAATAAATAATAACAACAAAGTTTGATCAAATGGACCAATACGGCAATGCCATGATGATCCATTTGGCAAAATAAATCCATTTGGTATCCTTGTTGGTCTTCAGACAACAATTCTGACGGCTAAAGAACCAAATGGGACAGACAAAAAAAAGAAAAAAAAAAAGAAAAAAAAACATCTTAAAGACTTTAATTCAGTTTCTGAACATTTGGAGAAATCAGAGAACTTAGTTTAAACCTTCTGAAAAGCATCTAAATCCAAGGTCCAGAATAAACATGTTAGCAGACAGTGTGTTATAAGAAGAAGAATCCAGTCATTTACCTGCTGCAGTGCAAACACGTCTGTACAGATGCTCTCACTCGATGATGAGTTCCCACAGTTTACCACCGAGGTGTTAAACTGCTGCATAACTTCCTCAGCTAACATTATGAAAGATAAGAAAATCCTGATGTTTGACTAAAGAAACTGTAAGTGCAGTGGTCCACATGTGTAATCTGAGAGATGGACTGGTGCAGAGTCTGGGCAGAACTCTGTCAGCCTTCATGTTGCTGACTCACCTCCTCCTCTTCCAGGACTCCAACCGGCCGCCCAGCACGCCAAGCCCTCGGCGAAGGTTCTCCCGTTGTCCAAGCAGATGGGCTGGATGTAGTCGGTCAGGGTGGGCTGGGCCGATAGACGGAGGATGGCTATGTTGGTCCCGGTCGTGTTGCTCAGAGTGATATTTGTCACATTCAGCGTCACCTCAAAGGGGTTGGATCCATTTAGCTTCAGACGCCCCAACACGACAGTCCACTCGGACGCTACAGGGGAGCTGTGGGAGGAACGAAGCACACAAACATAATCTTCATCAGCTTCAAACAAGATCTACACCTTTACACTCAACTTCATGGGACCCAAGTTTTACAGATTTGAACTTGTTACGTCCACCTGTAATGGCTCTGTTGGACCTCCCCACCTTTCTTGAAGCATAATTGACAAACACAAGCTGGGGAGAACATGAGCCCATATAGAAGGGAGCATTCCTGACATCAGTGTCATCCATGCAGAACTGACGTTAAGTCAGCATGAAATACTGACTTAAAGAAAGTGGGGCTGGAGGTGCTTGCTGATTCGTAGCAACTGTGTATAGACTAGTGCTTAATGTATACTTTTGCTCTATTTTGGGCCTAAAATGTAGCCTATGCATGTGGCCCGCATCATTGCTATCATTCATACTCATGTATGGAGGGTCTGAGTGGTTTGGTAATGTTGCTGCTGAAATACTAGCTTTTAATGGAGTTTGTTGATTCTCTTCCACTGGGAAGAAAAAGTAACCGGAAATGCATAGGAGAAAACAAAGGTAGCAAACGAGCCAATCACAGTCATTCCAGTCTGAGTGAAAGCATAATCATATTTCTATGGAAGTGTACATCAGGTTATGCTGTAAAATATGATATACCTACCGACTACATTTAACACAGAAGTATAAGTGGTCCTTAGAGCAGGACATCATAAAACACTACCTGTATAAACGCTAATTTTTCAGGAGACAGACGCTATCTCTACTTTTAAGATTAGGCTTAAAACTTTCATATGATGTCATATGATTGTTGGGTTTTTCTCTATGTCTACTGTACAATATAAAGCGCCTTGAGGCGACTTTTGTTGTGATTTGGCGCTATATAAATAAAATTGAATTGAATTGAATTAATTTATACCATGGATTAATTCAGTGTTTTTTTTGCTAGGCCCCCCACGTGTTTTACAAGAAAAATGTAAAATGTAAAAATGCAAATTCTCATGAACATTGAACAATGGTCGCATTGCATAATTATGACTAAGGAACTGACCTCCCAGCCCAGGGGTCAGCAACCTGCGGCTCTTTAGTCCTTATTAATAAGAAACATTGGTTCTCTCCCCCAGTTTAAATCCCAACTCAAAACTTATCTGTTCAAATCTGCATATTCACTGTGAATCCACTGTTTGTTAATTTTATCTCGTGCTTTCGTTTTATTGTTCTTATTTTGCCATTGTTTTACTATGTGTTTTATCCTATTGTAAAGTGTCCTTGGGTGACTTGAAAAGGCGCTCATAAATAAAATGTATCATTATTATTATTATTATTATTATTATTATTATTATACTGCGGCTCCGTGTGGTTTGTGAAAGTAAATTAGTATTTAGCTGAAGTGTATTTTATTTATGTTAGTTCTTTTTTAACTTGTGGTTCTAAATTGGAAGATTATTGTGATATTGAACTATAAAAATTTAATTATATTTTAATATTTTTTCATCGCTCAGAATAAGCGTACCCGCTGAAAAGCCGTGCACTTATCGAGACTTTCAACCCCAGGTAGGCCAATTATGGATCTTCAGATCTACATTATGTCAGCAGCTGTTCTCCACCGTGAACTTGTCACGGACCCGGCTCTGGAGGACTCAGGGTCCGTGCAGTGTGGACTATTGTAGTATTATTATTATTGTTGTTATTATTATTATTATCATTCTTATTATTATTACTTGGTGTATATGTGTGCACTGTTCCGCTGTCTGGGGTTTTGTTCCATGTGCCTATGTATAGGGAGGTGTGTATATGTGTGTGGGTGTGTGCAGTAGCGGTTTTTGATACGGGCGACACGGGCGGTTGTCCGGGGCGGCATCGTGGTTGGGGGGCGGCATCACGGGCATCGGCAAAAACAAACAAACAAAGTTGCTCGTACCCATGCTGCCCACGTCATGCCAGCGAATATTGGGAATGTCACAGGCACCGATCGGTTTTCTATCGCCCATTTGCTGGGAGTAAGGGCGCCCTCCGTTTGCGAGGTGCGCCTGCTGCTTGCAGTACAGGGAGGAGAGGGCGGGGCGGCGGGGGATTCTCTGGCTGGCTGGAGCAGCATCTAATAACCAACTCGCAAATAAAAACAAACCAACAAACACGAAAAAACCAGACATTATGATACAGACTTATAATTTGCACCGATGTTTTTTCGAAATTCTATACGCGAAAAATGAGCGCGAGAGCCCTCGGTGCGCCTGCGCGCTGCTGAAGTCAAAGTAAACTTTATTGTCATCTCCGCTACATACAGTCCAGTATATAGAGAGACGAGACGACGAGGCTCCAGTTACAGCAGTGCAAGTAAACAAACAATAAATATAAGAAGAGTAAGAAAATAAATATAAACTTTAGGACGAGGGGTAAAGGGATCAATAACAATTTAAAATTTATAATTTACAGTTTGATGATTTAAAGTCTCACACACAACACTTCGAAAGGGGAGGGGCCGGCAGCTTCCAAGTAGAGCACATTTCATCCATAATGTTGTAAATCCAGGCTCATTATGTATTCATGATTTGAATCCTGGGTTGTGCGAAATCCCAGAAATACACCCTAGACAAAGTGAATCTGTGAACTAAGCTAAGGTGGAGGTCTGTTAGGTTAAGTTGTGGTGATCCAAGAGTTGAGGGATGGGTGTTCATACTGGAGTGCAAAATTAAAACCAATGCAAGGTGGACAAGAAAAGTTCAAAGCCATCAGGTGCTCAGTTTAGAAAAAAGAGAAAAGAAGAGGAGGAGAAACGAGCAAAAGATCCAGGTAAGCAGATGTGTCATTGGATAATGGCAGGTCATCCTGAAACAATCAGAGTCAGAATACTTTATTAAATTATGTGGGTTACAGTTGCTCCAAGAAGAAATGGTAAAAATAGTAACAGTAACAGACTAAACTGCAAACAATATATTATGTTACAGATTTTAATATTAATTAGTCATTGTCAATTGTTTGATTCGTTATGATGGCTGTTTGGCAGCCGTTTGCATACTATGCATACTCTCTCTCTTCATATGTGTGTTTCTCTGGTGAAATTCAGTGTGGTTCCAACAACAGTTTTATGTTAATGTGCAATCCTTAATATGTTTTATGTGTGTGTGTGTGTGTGGGGGGGGGGGGGGGGGGGGTGTGCGCCAAAGGGAGTGTTTTCCCAGGGCGCCGAACAGGCTAGGACCACCACTGGGTGTGTGCATGGTTGTGGCTGTAACCAGGAGGCCTGTGGATGACTGGCCACGCCCAAGGAGGATGGTTCCTCTGTCTGATCCACCCTTTTCTCTTCATGTGATTCAAAATGCTTAAAAAGTCTGAAATTGCTCAGTTTGAGACTTCATAACAAGACTCAACTTATTAATGAGTTGTATCATCATCTAACCCATTGGTTCCCAAACATTTTGTGCTGGGCCCCCCTTTGTTTTACAAGAAAAATGTTCGTGGTCTCCCACCATCTAAACATTATTATTTGTATCCCACTGTAACTTTACTGTCTAAAGAGCTAACATGTCAGGAGTAGTCAGGAGTAGTAGTCTTGAACCTGAATCTGTGTCTGGAAACAGAGTCAGGTTCTAGACTCTGGTTAGATAAGAGTCTTCAACCCCAACGGCAACTCACCTTGAGAAACAGTTGGCGTTGCTCAGCACTGAGTCCAAGGCCACCAGAGTCCCACCGCACACATGACTTCCGTTCTTCTGCAGGCTCGCCATCCACGGCCACGAGCCGGCTGTCGCCATTGAGGTTCCTCCCAAAATGCCAGAATTCTTCGGAGCTTGTCCACAGAACACCGCTGAGGAGAAAAACCAGAGGAAGATACAAAGAAATGTTAAAATCTTTAACTATCATTTCAGGTCAGCAAGTTTAGACTTTATCAAAGCACACAAGTTCATCCTAGGATGGTTTTAGAGCTAAAGAAGCCACTTGGGTGTGAGGTGAAACACTTTTAAAAAACAAACCATTTTTATTTAATGTTAAAAAATTGCATTTATCACTTGAAAAAATGTGATTTTTGCCTGTGTATGCTATCAGTTAAAATTCTTTCTTTTTTCTTTTCTTTTTTTTTGCCTGTCCCATTTGGTTCTTTAGCCGTCAGAATTGTTGTCTGAAAACCAACAAGGATACCCAATGGATTTACTTTGCCAAATGGACCATCACGGCCTTGCCGTATTGGTCCATTTGATCAACCTTTGTTGTTATTATTTATTTTATTTTATTTTCAGTTGTTACAGACGGGACAGAGATGACTGAGGGATAGGAAAGGGAGAAAGAAAGATGAAGGAAAAGAAAAACAGAAGGGAAGAGGGACAGTGAGAAAGGGCACTTAAAAAGAGAAAGAAAAATCTCCTGAATCACCTGTTGAGAGAAAAAGAAGGGAATTTTAAAAGTAACCTTCCCAACACTGGAGACTGACTTTATAATGAGCTACAAAGAGAGGTGCTTGGGTGATGTCACAGTGCGTGACTCAGAAGTTGTGAATGATATCAGAGGTCAGGAAAAGGCTGTGAATTAGGGAAGCTGCCTTCTGATCATTAAGCAAAGCAACCCTCTGGTTGGCAAGTACTGAACTCTCCTGTGCTATCGAGAAAGCTAAGCTTCAAGGACCAATGCAAAAAGAAGGGCTTCTCCACTGTGAAGGCCCCCTCGCTTCCTTCCTTCATCTGGTTCTTAAATCGAAAATGCCTTAGGACTGTGCCTTCTCTTTATATTTTGTGATTTTCATTTATTACATTGACTGTGCAAATTTTTATTTCATTCCAGTGTCTCATAATATGACTGTTAAGTAAACTTGTAAACTGAAGTAAACACAACTCGGTATCAGCTGGTTGGAATCAAATAAAATAATGATCAGTACATTTCTGATTTTAGGCGTGGTGGTTGTTGTAAGATTTGTGGTTTTTGTATTGGTATCCGTGGTGGTAGCTACAGAGGTGATGGTTTTAGGGTTGGTGCTTAACATACGTTTGCTGGTGGTGGTAGTAGGGGTGGTGGTTGGCACTGGTGGCAGTCCTGTGCAGGTGACACTGAGGTCACTGTTGGTCCCAGTGGACGTGAACATCATGAAGCCCGGCTGGTTGGAGGAGATCTGGCTGTTGATCCAGGTCTGGTACTGGGATACTCTGGCGTAGACTCCTGGAAAATTCGGCCTGGCACAACCATTCCCAAAACTGACGACTCCCGCCTGAATCCAGCGACCGCTCTGCTTGATCACCATTGGACCTCCTGAATCCCCCTTTGAGAGCAGAAACATTTACTGTTAGCTGAGGAGAAGAAACTGTAGAAGGTGAAATGTGCCAAACAGGTAACAACAATCACCTGACAGGAGTCCTTTCCTCCTGCACTTAACCCGGCACAGATCATGTTGTCAGTGATTTCTCCCACTCCATAGTTACAGTTACACTTCCTGTTTCCTACAACAGGAACCTCCACCTCCATCAGGTTTTTTGGAGAAGGAAGCGACACTGAAGGGACCCCAAAAAAGTCAGGTTAATGAGACGTGATTGATTAAATGCATTCAAAGGAGGGCTCTACCAAACTTGAAAACAAAGTGCAGTCATGTGTGCAAACAAAGACGGGGGAGACATGTTTATCTCCTGTGCTGTTCCACTGGCTGACAGTTGGTGGCATTAAAAAAACAAAGAAATGTGAAAATGTGTCAACAAAGGCTAACATGCAAACTGTATTAAAAAGTGTCACAGTCCCAAGGTTCTTTACCGTAAAGGTGTATTATTAAAGTTTTTTATTGTTTACTGTATTTCTGTTTGTTAATATTATTTTTTTAGTTTGGAGTGTTTCTCTCTGTGTGTTGTGTGTAAATCTGACTATTTGTTAGCTTCATCCTGAAATGGAAAAAGCACTACCAAAATAGTTTCTTTTCTTTTTTTCTTTTTTTCTTTTTTTTTACCTTTTATTGTTTATTTTATTTTTTATTTTCACTTGCTAGATATGGGACAGACTTGAATGAGGAAAAGAAAGGGGAGAAAGAAAGAGTGAGGAAAAACAGCGGGGAAGAGGGACGGGGATAAAGGGCAAAAAACAAAAACCAACAAAATAAGCAGACAAAAAATACATCTATCAATCACCTGGATCACCTGTTGATAAAGAAAAAAGAAAACAAGCAGAAAAAAACGAGAGCAATAGAATAAACAACATCACGATGATCTATGTGAATATAACAGTAAATACTAAATATTAAACATTATTGTGCAGCACGTGAGATCGACAGCGCACAGTGTGCTTTGAGGTAGGAGCCAAAAAGGGTGTAGTTTGTGTGTGTGAGCACCCGTGTGTACACCTGTGAGCATGAACGCACTTGTATTTAAAAGGTTCCTTCATGTAATGATCTGCTTGAGGGTGTGGGGGGGCCACAGCCCTGTCCTCCAGGGCATGAAGCAGGTATGGAGGAGATCAAGACTCCAGACATCCAGAGGCCCCCAGAACACAAGAGACCAAGGAAGACCAACAGAGGGGCAGCCGCGCCACTATCCCAGAAAGAGCTGAGGAGAGTCCCAGATGAGGCGTCACTCAGCAGCCGCGGAGCAGAAGCCGGGGGGGGTTGCAGTTATGTGCTCGGGAGCTCCGCCGGCAGCCAGCTGTGCCAGAGTGACCGAGCCCAAGGACGAGAGGCCGAGGGCACCCCACCCCCGAAGGGGCCCGAGCGAGCCCCAGGCCCCAGGCCCCGACAAGCAGCCACCAAGGAGTGAGCTGGTGTGTACCTGGACGCCCATCCCCAGACACAAAGAACCACCAACGCACCGATGTCTTTTTGATGCATTTCCACAGACCTTGAACTTACATAAGAATTTTATTGCTCGATTTATTTCTAAAATGGTACATTATAGTCATCATTACTTAAAAAAACATTCAGGTGTCTTTATGACCCACCTCCACTTCCTATATTGCCCCAGCCGGTGACCCAGCTGTTAACACCGCTGTAGAAGGTGCTGTCTGAAGCTGCCAGGCAGACGGGAGAAATGTAGCTGGTGAAAGTCACCGGAGAGGAGAGCTGCAGGAGGCAGATGTCGTTGTTGTTGGTAACAGAGTTGTAGTTTGGATGGTTGATGATCTGTGTTACTGTCCGAGACTCTGCATTGGGATTAGATCCCTCTAGACTCTGAAGGCCCAGATTCACAGTCAGACCATTTACAGTACTGCTGAGATCATCAAGAGAGACACAAACAGTGCACAGTTATTGTGATTGTTATAGGCGAGAAAACATAAATAAAGTTTTACTTTGCAGTGTCTTTAAATCTTGTTTAGTGTGCAGCTTCACTCTCATTACTCACGTTTGAAAGCAGTGAGCAGCAGTCAGCACCCACTGACTGTTAATGAGGGATCCTCCACAGAAGTGGAACCCAGATGTTTGCAGACTGACCTGCCAGGGCCAGCTGCCAACAGGGGCCACCTGTCCTCCTACAATCCTGGTGTTGAGCTTTGGCTGACCACAAACTGAAGACAGACATTAAAACACAGAGTGAGCATTACTGTATGAGCTGTAAACTCTCAGCATTACAAACTGCTGAGTGAGGACACAGTGATCCTGGGAGTCTACAGTTCACTCACAAACTAATATTCATATGAAACTAAAGATTATTACATATAACAGTAAATCATTACACAAAGAAACTTTATCTTACCATCCAGCTGTGACTCAGACTCTGAAACACAGAAAAGGAACAATTTTAAAACTAAAAATCTTCATTCATCTGTCTGTGATCAGTTCACTGTCTGTAATAATAGTGGGAAAGTCTGGTTTGCTAGAAGCACATTGTGTTAAAAATTAAGCCAAGACTTGCAGTTCCTAAACATCCACCAGAGTGTGTAATAATGAGTCATGAGAACCAAACCGACCACCATTAATGTTGCTATTGTTGTGTACATCTTTTATATACATACATTTTATATACATGAAGGGGGTTTTATTTGCCTCCAGGGGCGCTAGAGGGATACAGGTTTTTGACTCAGCAAGATGAAAACACTGATGAGCTGCCAATGATGGTCCACACAGAGAAATACTGGACACACACTCTGTGTTGTACGACTAATGCTTCATGCTTGACCCCAACACAGTCCTCGCCCTCCATAGTTACTCCATCGTTCATTAGAAAATGGTTTTCTAAGATATTTACTGAGACAGCCTGTTCTGCTTCTGGAGATTCACCTTCCTCATCAATGTTTTGCAATCATAGTGATATGTGGCGCTATCTCAGGACGTGACCAACTTCCTGCTTGCCGTCACGAAGGAAACCTGTCATCACACCTCAGATTATTTGCATTTATCTACAAAAATTCAGAGTTCAAACATCTTTTCAAAACATCTCCTCAGCCTTAATTAATCTCACAAATAGATAATCAGTAACAATCAGCCACAAGAACCTTTACTCCACCACTTCACTAAAAAATGTCAGATTTATGCTGAAAGCTCTACAAACCCCTCAGCTGTGTTTACACAGCACTGCAGCATGCCGTTCCATTGTTGCACTCTCTCACCTTTAGTCTGTTTGTCCTCTGTCATTCTGCTTTTTTTCCATCTCCTTCCCCGCCCTGCCAAACCACTGCGGTAGGTGACTGCCGCACCCTGACCCTGGTTCTCCTGGAGAGTTTGTCCTCTTAGTTTTTAACTTTAGCAGCGTTTTAAAGACCCTACAGTGATCGTTAGTCTTTTCTTTGCAGTTTAAAGTGCCGTAAGGTGACTGTTGTTATTTGGTGTTCTATCAAGACACCAAATCAATTTCTAAGTGTGAGTTTAATCTCTTCAACACTTCAATCTGTTAAAATCTTACTACAAATTTATACCTAATATAATGACTTCTTCCATTCATGTGTAATAAAAGCATCTTAAGATGATGTCAAGGTGTGAAACTGACAAATTTACTTCCTTCAGTCTGTCTCATGTCTTTGCCTGCAGTTCACATTGAATCTACTTTATTATTGTTGGATCATCTCCAGAAACATGGAGTTTAATTTGTGAGAGTATCTTCCAAACCACAAAGCAGAGAATACTTTCGAAGAAAAATCTTTACTCCAATAAGAAGAAAAGACGTCATGTGACCGCAAGCTGTCTTCTAACTCCATTATCACATCCCGAAACACCCAGTATGTACATGTGCTGGAATCAGATCATTAATGTGAATAATAAGCTGTACAGATAACAAATCTCATGTTATGAGAGGTGATTTATATCCTCAGGCTGTACAGCACAAAGGCATCACAGTTCACTAGAACCACAACTAAAGGTGAAAAAAAAATTATTTCACAGAATGAACAATAAAACTGAAAAATCTTTGAGCCCAAATACTTGGTTGACATCTACAGATGACTCTGAGCAAAGTGTTTGTGCTGGAATACCTGCTCTGAACTTCTTAAATATTACAGCTGATTAATATCACCCATGTCACTGGAATTTTAAACACTAACTGTGATATGAAACAAAGAAAAACCATTAAAATAAAATAAAGGTTAAAAAGTGATTAAAAGTTAAAATAAAATAAAGCAGCTCTAATAACTGTGATACAGACGCTGATTGGTGGAGAGCAGTTCAGCCTCTAAGCTGCTTCCCAAACCAAACTGATCGTCACATTAATCTGTTTCAGCTTTCATAATCAAGATAAAGATGAACCTAAAACACAACACCGGTCCTCCTTTTCCTGCAGTGTCACTTTAAAGTGAAGCGATGTGCTCCTGAGTGTTTTCACCCTCTGAGTCGTACCTGATGCAGGTGTGTGCAGACAGCTCTTACCTTGGGTCAGGAGCATCAGCCCAGCAGCCAAACACATCACTTTGTAGAAAGCCATCGCTGTAAGATCCATACCTCCAGACCTGCTGAGGCATAAATAACCTTCCTCTCTCCTCCTCCTCTCTGTCTGCATTAAGCACACCTCTCTCTGACACGCCCAACACTTCCCTCCAGCTCACCTGATCCACCTCACATCAGACACGCTGTATTAAACAGGAATTTCAGGTTTCAGGCATCAATCTTGAACTTGTTTATTAATGATTCACTTTTTTTGGATTAATTATCCATTTCACATGAGGAAACCAATGTCCTGCTACAGACTGAAGCATTTTCCCTTTACCTGAGGACCTGTTCTCAGATATCATTCGTTTGCAGTTTCATCAGAGAAAAATATCCCCTCAGCAGGATTTCATTTACAAATGTCTGCAGGGAAAGTAGGTCCAATTATAGGAAATCTTGCTTTTGAAAATAGCCTGCACTGAAGGCGCCTTTAGTCAACATCATGGACGTCACAAAAGAGTATTTTACTACATGACATATAATCTCTTTCATTGGCTGCTCTTTACCTCATTGGAAATTGTCTTAGTGGAAAGTTGGCTACCAAGAACCAATCTTACAAGGAAACAAGAAGTAAAGGCTGCGGTATGCCAAACACAATAAGTGGCAACAGATCTGGTGATGACTCATCACTCATCATGTATGTACAGAGGTCAGGAGAAAGGTACAGCAGTGAGTGTTTAAATCCAGAATTCAAACTCCTGCTCCTCACATACAAGGTCTTAAATAATCAGGCCCCATCTCATCTTAATGACCTTGTAGTACCATATCACCCTATTAGAGCACTTCACACTCACACTGCAGGCCTACTTGTTGTTCCTAGAGTATTTAAAAGTAGAATGGGAGGCAGAGCCTTCAGTTTTCAAACTGACCGGTGTCATGGCAGGGTGTATGTCAACCAGATGTGGGCCAGGTCTGGCAATGATGGCACTGTTTATGTTCCTATTTTCCTATTTTAGTTAGAAGACCCAAATGCCATGTTGCAATACTATACTGCTATGGTAGCCAATGTTTCAGATGCAGGTTTGACAGGTTTGTGATTTTGCACTTTATCCAAAACCTAGTGACGGTTTACTCATCTTTGCAATCAGGTGGCTGTAGCTCAGGAGGTAGAGCAGCTCACCAACTGGTCAGACGGTTAGTGGTTCGATCCCTGGCTCCTTCAGTCTACATGTCAAGAGTGTGAATGTGTATGAATGTAGTTAGGAAGCACTCAGTGTGATTGGGTGAATGTGGCATGTTGTATAGAGCACATCGAGTAATCCCGGAGACTAGAAAAGAGAGAAAACTAGAAACCTATATAAGAGTCAGTCCATTCAATGTCTAAACAGAGTTTTGTCATGTTCCAGCATATGTTTTTATTACATCGCTTGATTAAGGTTCACATTTGGCTGACATCTGGGGCCAGAGCCAAAACTGTTCTGGACCAGCAGTGTATCTCCAACTGGCCCGTAGCTGCACACAACTTACACATGGCCCACATACCGCAAAGAATGACGGCCCTTTGGTGGCCCAGACCAGGTTTGCCAGAGGTAATCCACATATGGGCCAGCACAGGACCACCAGTGTGTCTGCAACTGAGCTTGTGCTGGCCCTTTGGTGGTCATTCTTTGCGATATGTGGGCCATGTGTGAGCACATTGTGTGGGCCAGATCTGGACCATACCAATTTTGCTGTGTGGGTAGGCTTTCCTTTTTGCTCTTGCGTATAGTTACGGCTGGATCAGGTGACCCTGAATCCTCCCTTGGTTATTCAATTCAATTCAATTCAGTTTTATTTATATAGCGCCAAATCACAACAAAAGTCGCCTCAAGGCGCTTTATATTGTACAGTAGATAGCACAATAATAAATACAGAGAAAAATCCAACAATCATATGACCCCCTATGAGCAAGCACTTTGGCGACAGTGGGAAGGAAAAACCCCCTTTTAACAGGAAGAAACCTCCGGCAGAACCAGGCTCAGGGAGGGGCGGGGCCATCTGCTGCGACCGGTTGGGGTGAAAGAAGGAAAACAGGATAAAGACATGCTGTGGAAGAGAGACAGAGATTAATAACAGATATGATTCACTGCAGAGAGGTCTGTTAACACATAGTGAGTGAGAAAGGTGACTGGAAAGGAAAAACTCAATGCATCATGGGAATCCCCGGCAGCCTACGTCTATTGCAGCATAACTAAGGGAGGATTCAGGGTCACCTGGTCCAGCCCTAACTATATGCTTTAGCAAAAAGGAAAGTTTGAAGCCTAATCTTGAAAGTAGAGATAGTGTCTGTCTCCCGAATCCAAACTGGAAGCTGGTTCCACAGAAGAGGGGCCTGAAAACTGAAGGCTCTGCCTCCCATTCTACTTTTAAACACTCTAGGAACAACAAGTAAGCCTGCAGTGTGAGAGCGAAGTGCTCTAATAGGGTGATATGGTACTACAAGGTCATTAAGATAAGATGGGGCCTGATTATTTAAGACCTTGTATGTGAGGAGCAGGATTTTGAATTCAATTCTGGATTTAACAGGAAGCCAATGAAGGGAAGCCAAAACAGGAGAAATATGCTCTCTCTTTCTAGTCCCTGTCAGGACTCTTGCTGCAGCATTTTGGATTAACTGAAGGCTTTTCAGCGAGTTTTTAGGACATCCTGCAATAGGTGTAGACTGCTAGGGGATTCCCATGATGCATTGTGTTTATACACTTCTGTGCATTGAAACATTACTTATTATTAATCTCTGGTTCTTCCACCTCATGTCTTTATCCTGTCTTCCAAATTAAATACTATCGGTCATAGATCGGCCTCTCCAGAGTCCGGACCTCAAATTTGCTGAAGCAGTGTGGCATCATCCTGACAGAGAACAGAACAAAAGGCAGAAACATCCAAAGAGCACTGACTGTCCTTCAAGACACCTGGAGAACGGATCCTGAGGGTCCTCACAGAGCTGACAGGGAGCTCAGAAACAACTTGGTCACACCAAATATTCACATTCACATCACAACTGTACAAACTCTGCATATAGTCTATCATTAAATCATCTATAGCATGTATTTGACATTTTCCTCCATTATAAGAATTAAAAGGAGGTGGCTCAGAACTTTTGCACAGTACTGTACCCTTCAGTTTTTCCACAACCAGCTTTGCAAAGCCAGCATACATGTCTGAGGGATCAGTGTGGTAATTGTATTTTTTTGATGACACATTTCAAATACTCAACGCTGCTTCACTTAATGTGGTTTAAGATAAGATGACCTTTATTAGTCCCACAGGTGGGAAATTTGTTTTGTTACAGCAAAAGTGCAAAGTTATGTAGCAGAAATTAGAAAACTCCGGAATGCAATAAAATACAATAAAATAGAATAGAATAATATATACAATAGAATAAAATAGAAATACAAATGCTATATACAACTGAGTAGGAAAATACAAAATACAACTTCGTCAGAAGAAGAATTCCACATATAGCAGTCTTATTGCACATTAGTGGATGTGTGTGTTTGATCAGCTGCAAAAGTCTTTGTTGTGGAGTCTGACAGCAGTGGGGAGGAAAGACCTGTGAAATCTCTCCGTCCCACACCGTGGGTGCCGCAGTCTCCCACTGAAGGAGCTGCTCAGTGCTGTCAGTCTCCTGCATGGGGTGGGAGATGTTGTCCAACAGGGATGACAGCTTAGCCGCCATTCTCCTGTCACTCACCACCTCCACTGGGTCCAGAGGGCATCCTAGAACAGAGCTGGCCCTTCGGATCAGCCTGTTCAGTCTCTTCCTGTCCCCAGCAGAGATGCTGCCGCCCCAGCAGACCACACCACAGAAGATGGCTGAGGCCACCACAGAGTCATAGAAGGTCTTCAGGAGTGGGCCCTCCACTCCAAACGACCTGAGTCTCCGCAGCAGGTACAGCCTGCTCTGCCCTTTCCTGTAGAGGGCGTCTGAGTTATGAGTCCAGTCCAGTTTGTTGTTCAGATGAACACCAAGGTACCTGTAGCTGTCCACAGCCTCGATGTCCATACCTTGGATGTTCAGTGGTTGCAGTGGAGGATGTTTGTGCCTGTGGAAGTCTACCACCAGCTCCTTGGTTTTACTGGCGTTGATCTGGAGGTAGTTCAGCTGGCACCAGTCCACAAAGTCTTGAGTCAGTCCTCTGTACTCCTTGTCGTCCCCATCAGTGATGAGGCCGACTATTGCAGAGTCATCAGAGAACTTCTGCAGGAAGCACTGGGTGGAGTTGTGGGAGAAGTCTGCAGTGTAGATGGTGAAGAGGAACGGAGCCAGAACCGTTCCCTGTGGGGCCCCCGTACTGCAGACGACCCTGTCCGACACACAGCCCTGAGTCCTCACATACTGTGGTCGGTCGGTGAGGTAGTCCAGAATCCAGGTGGTGAGGTGATGGTCCACTCCAGAGTTCTCCAGCTTGTCCTTCAGGACCGTGGGAAGAATGGTGTTGAAGGCACTGGAGAAATCAAAGAACATGATTCTCACAGTGCTCCCAGCGGTCTCCAGGTGCACGAGGGAACGATGTAGGAGGTGAATGATGGCATCATCCACTCCAATGCCAGGCTGGTAGGCAAACTGAAGTGGGTCCAGTGATGAGCTCACCAGGTGCCGAAGCTGAGCCAGGACCAGCCGCTCCAGGGTCTTCATCAGGTGGGATGTCAGAGCCACCGGCCTGTAGCTGTTGAGGTCCTTGGGGCGTGAAGTCTTTGGCACTGGAACAACACAGGAGGTTTTCCAGAGCTGTGGGACTCTTCCCAGCCTCAGGCTCAGGTTGAAGAGGTGCTCCATCACCCCACACAGTTGGTCTGCGCAGGACCTGACGACCCTTGAGCTGATGCCATCTGGGCCCGCTGCCTTCTTGCCATTAATCCTCCTCAGTTCCCTCCTAACCTGTGTGGTTGAGAGAGACAGGCTGGAGCCTTGTGATGAGTGTGTATTGGATGCTGTTGTTGGGGGTGGGGAGGAGTGAGCAGGGTGAATAGAGGAGGTGTGAAGTGTCTGAGGTGTCAGAGGTGCAACAGCAGCAGTGGGGGGTGGGTGAGTCTGCAGCCGATGTTGGAGACTGCCTCATGGATAAATCAAATCTGTTGAAGAAATGATTCAGTTCATTTGCCCACCTCACATCCCTCCCAGGCAGAGAGTTCTGATGTTTGTAGCCTGAGATGGTTCTGAGGCCTCTCCAGACTTCACCAACGTTGTTTTGCTGAAGCTGGTTCTCCATCTTCTGCCTGTAGCTGTCCTTCCCATTCCTTATCAGTCCCCTCAACTCTCTCTGCACCCTTTTCAACTCCTCTTTGTCTTTGGATTTGAAGGCCCTCCTCTTCTGTTTGAGGACGGCTTTAATTTCTCGGGTAATCCAGGGTTTGTTGTTGGAGAAACACCGTACAGTCCTGGTAGGTACGGTGTTATCCACACAGAAATTAACATAGTCAGTAATGCATGTAGTAAGGCTGTCGATGTCCTCTCCGTGGTCGTCACAGATCACCTCCCACACAGTCGACTCAAAACAATCCTTAAGAGCCTCCTCGCTCTCCTCCGACCATCTCTGCACTGTGCGGGTGGCTGGTGGCTCCCTGTGCACTAAGGGCTCATACACAGGGACAAGGTGCACCAGGTTGTGATCAGATCTGCCCAGGGGAGGGAGAGGTGATGAACTGTATGCCTCTTCTGCATTGGCATACAGTAAGTCCAGTGTTTTATTGTCTCTGGTTGGGCAGGTCACATACTGGGTGAAGGTGGGCAGAGAGTCACAGGATGCATCCGCGTTGGCTGACATGAGGACATTTCCAGTTTTAGGTTGAAACCAGCTGAGTTGATTCTTCATCCATTTTTTGTGTATTCACTCAGTGAAACAGTAAATAAACAGTGACGGCTGGCAGAACATTTAAAAATGTCCCAAATACTTCCCGGGCCTTCAGGTGATCTGCACAAAAACAACAACCATTGCTGTGTCACCGGGTGAATCTCACCTGTCCACATTCCTGGAGACTTACATTAGTCTGTCCAGTGTTTGTGATGTCATGATCTCACAGAGCACACAGAGGTGTGGCGTGGATAAATAAAGACGAGGAGGTGAGTACATGACACAAATCGGTGGTGCAGATTGAAAACCTACTTTACCTCAAACATTAAAAAGTGCAAACTGTTGTGAGGTCGTTGTTGTAATTTATACCAGTGCAGGCCAGATCGTTGGAGATTATTTTACCTGATGCTCCCTTTATTTGCACAATAAAGGGAGCTTTTGTATAAAACATTTTAATATAAAACTGTGTTACCAGTTTGTTTGTGCAGGTGTGTGTAGTGCCACTGCCATTTATCTGCTACAAATAGTTGATCAGTGTTGGGTAAGTTACTTTAAAAAAGTAATTAATTACTAATTACTAATTACTTAGTCGATATTGTATTTAAAATACTTATCTAATTACTGTGTCAGAAAAGTAACTTAATTACTAAATAAGTAATTTAACTAAATACTTCTTAAAATCCCTATAAACCTTGAGTGGGCAAACAATAGAAATTAAACTCTTTATACAATTTTTTTTTAAAGACAGAGACTCTACAGTACGCAGCGGTAGCATCACTTCCACAGTGTAGCCTGCAATCATTTTTTAAGCTTACCTTCAGACGCTTTCTGTGCTGCTGAAGTAAAATCAAGTTTTGCCTGCTTAGCAGGAGTTGCCGCAGTGTTATCCATGGATGATGAACAAGGATCACTCAGAAGTGTTTGTCTATGCTCTCGTGTCAGGCGCTTCAGTAGATTACTCGTGCTATTAACAGCAGCCAATAGCTTTGTCTCCCCAGCACATAGCTTACATATTACTGTGATATTCTTGTCTGCTTGTTTCAGAAAAGTGAAGAGACGGGAATATGTCCACTTCATAAAACAGCCACTCGCTTCAGCCGAGTCCGACATCTTCTGCTGTAGGATACGACTATGCAGCAAACTGGCGCGAAATGACGTGCAGCTGCACTACAGCGATGTTAAAGCGGCAGAGTTTACTTCTACGTTTAGAAGATAAATTATTGAAATTAAATAATGATATTCAGCGAGTTTAATTATTTTACAATGTAACGCAAGTACATTGTAAGTAACTGTAATTAAAATACCTAAAAATGAACAGTAATTAGTTACTCTACTTTCAGTGGAAAAGAAATTTAATTACACTAACGTGTTACTTAGTAACGCATTACACCCAACACTGTAGTTGATTAACTTATTTTGGAAAAATATGATATGAAACTTTACCTCATGTTTGATCAGGGTCGACGCTAAAGCTGATGTATTTGAAAAACTGTGGCTAATCATCCTGAATCACTCTGAGACGCTACAATAGGTCATCCAACTGTCTTTGAAGGAAACATTTTAATTTTGAATTTCAGTCAAGCTGCATTTTTCAAAAAAAAGAAGTGTCAAAGGACTGAACTATTTTGCTTGTAGCATAGTAATATTAAATGTAAGGCACTCTATGCATAACATGGGAATTGGGGCCTGAACCCCCCCAAAAGGTTTACTCATAGTGTTCCCGTGGACAGCATTCAGGTTTTCCTGATGCTTCAGAAAATTTGAGAACAGTTATTTATGCAATGGAGGATTGTTTTTTAATTAATAATGTCAAAATTTTAAGTAAGTAACCAAAGGTGTTAATATTCATCTACATTACAAGAACGTCCAAACTGCACAGCTCATACATGTAAAAACTGTTCTACAAACTCAGTGGTTGAAAGTCTGTTGACGCGCTCTTTAAAGCTGACTGACATTTTTACACACATTTTTAATGTGTTTCTCCTTCAGTCGTCTGTGCCTCCATCCTTCCAGTCCACCGCCACCGTGCCCCTCCCTAACCAAAACAACATAACCTGCTGATCACTCTGCTCTTTACTCTTGTTGGCAGGACTGGAAATCAGAGAAGTTTCCCCGTCATACCCTTTTAACAGATGATGTAAATCATTAAGGAAGCAGCTTCTGTTTGTGCTGTATGACTCACCCAGAGATTATAAAGGACAGATATACCACACATCTGCTCTGTGACTGAAGCCAATGCATTTGCATTGTAAATTTATCTGCGCTGGCAGTGGGACGGACACTGTGGGGAGTGTCAACAATAAGCCTGCTGGTTGCTCAGGAATAAACTGGTCAAACTGCATCAGGTTGCTCTGAATGAACTTTTGTCAGAGTCTCAGTACACAGAAGTTTCATAACGAGTGAAACCGGAAAACACTGAAATTTCCACTAAGCACATCTCGAACCACCATCATGTCGAAACTATGTTTCTTTAATTTTCAACCCTGAAGGCAATCCGCTAACAATCTGAAAACAATAGAAACCACAATAGAAAATATTTCAGGGTGAGTCAGCAGAAAAAACAATTAGCTGTTTGCTAAGGGGTTTTCATGTTTAACTAGGCGCTACCATAGCTCAGATGGATTGAAATGGATATTGTTAGCCAAAAACAGATGAAGGAAAGACTTTCTGATCAGAGTCAGTTAACCTTCAGGGATCTCAGTCTTTCCACAAACCATTGAATCCATTTCAGCTCCTTTTACCAGAGTGACAACAAGGAAATAGTTTAGCAGCCTGTTCGGGCTGCTCAGGTAGTCCATCTGCAGAATGAGCCTTCACAATAGTGATGTGTCAGTCGCGAACGAAACGGCTCGTAGAGACGGATCTTTGAAGTGAACAACGTGAGCCGGCTGGGTTTTTTTTTCTTTCTCTCACCCTCTCTCTTGCACTTTTTTCCGTTTCACTGTGCTTTGCGCTGGGCAGAGGGGGGAGGGGCGGTAGTTACACTCGCAGTAGCACAGGAACAGAGCGGGAGGGAGAGAGAGAGAAAGAGAGCGAGGGACAACAGCATCACATTAGAAAGGTATAGTAATCATCCACAACTATTTTCAGTTGCAGATGATAAAGGATTCAGAAAGTTTATTCGTGCAGGCCCATATGACAGAGGATATGCATCTTCTTTTTGTTTTCATATTTTAATTTATATTTAATTGTGTTGTGGTTTGCAGTGTTTTGTGTTGTTTCACTTTAAATTTGTTTAAAAGGAAAAAGCTGAACATTTAAATAGTTAAAAGTTGAAATGTAAATAGTTGGTTTTTGTATTGTATGATTTATTTATTACATTTTATGTGGAGTGAATAAATAAAAGTATATTTACGGTACAAAGCACGTACAAACTCTAAAACGCGCAGTGTTGAGCTTTTGTTACCTAGTGGCTACACAAGCCAGGAAGTACCAACAACCAGATTTGGTGCGTGGTAGTAACAGGTAAATTAACATTTATTTGAATTATTTCAATATATATGAGAGCTTGGTTATAAATACACAAACAATACATGCATGCTTTCAGTTGTGTAATTTAAGTGATCTAGGTAGCTCTGCTTTGGAAGTTCAGTTAACGCTAGAAATGTGTTTTGGAGTTTGTACATGCTTTGTCTCTAGGGGCCACTAAATATATTTATATATAAACATATATAAATAAAACCACTGGGTGTTTTTTACACTAGTAGTTCCTTTTGTGCATAATTTGTTGTTGTTAATAATACATTAATTAAAGCAACAAAACGAGCTGAAGAGCCGGTTGGGAGCCGAAAGAGCCGGTTCTCTAAAAAGAGACGGAAATCCCATCACTGCTTCACAAGCTAAAAATGTCTGGAATAAAAATTAAATCAAGCCATGGGAAACAAGAGCACTACCTAACTTCACTTTGACTTTTATTAGCTCTATGATGATAACCTTTTCCTGGTAGCATCTGGCTTTATACACGCAGTTTTATATTGAATGTGGACCATGAACTCTTTTTGACGTCAAAAATAAATAATCCTCATTGCTTTTGTTTGCACTTTATCTTAACAAACATAAGGCTTTTAAACTGCTACTACAAAGTGAAGTCAACCATGTATTAAGCGATTAGTATGTGGTTAAACCGATGACTCATCCAAGCGTGCCATCAAACGATTTGCTAAAAAGTTCTAGAATAATAAATAGAAAGAGGTAAAACTGTAAGTAACAATAATTTTACTAATGATTTTCACTATTTATCCAAAGCATAAACAACAAAACTACCTGACTGTACTTTGACCATTATTATCCTAACAAACGTTTCTTGAAGTATGCACTACATAAGTGGTTAAAATGTGTAATTACAGCATCAACAGGACTGAATAAACTGATGATGATGGAGGGGAAAGGTGAGGGAGCATTCACTTGGACTCATCCTTTGTCCTCATGGAGTAGATTTTGCTGATAAAGCTTTTCTCAGCAGGTTCTTTGGTTTGTTCTGGCTGGAAACTGATCATGTGATCAATGTAATTGATAACGTTTACAGAGGTGAGCTGCTCCAGGTGGTGCTGCTAGTTTTTTGGCTTCTTTGTTTTCATGATTAAAGTCTGAACATCTGCTTATATTTGTCATTAATACAGCTCAGTTTGGGTTTGATTAGCTTTGATTTGATTTTCAAAGCTGCACTGAAAAAAAAAATCTAATTTAAACATGACAAGAAAATATCCTCTGAGACTGGATTCATTTCATAAAACACCATCATGGTAATGTAGTGTACAGGGAATTTTTACAGATGTTGTTGTAAGATGAGTTTGTTGTGGAACAGTGATTTCACATGCAGTGACAAACTGGATCTGCCAGTAACAGAGTAAAAGCACAAGAGTTCAAGAGTTGAATGGGTGTATGCAAAACTGCAAATTCATGTTGGCAGCACTGAAAGTAAGGAAAACATGCACTGGTTAAATAAGATGATAGATGATTTTTTTTTTAAATGAGGCTAAAAGATCGTAGCATGGCAGCTGGCAGGTTATTTAAGTCTCTGCACACGCTCAGTTTGACACAGCTGGTACTTATATACCACTTTTTACTACATACCTCCTTCACACAGTGCAATGTCTAACATTCACACACAGATGTGTTGTGGCAGCTCTGGGTTCAGTGTCGTGGGCAAAATTGTAACCTTGCAGTTGGTACATCCCCGACATACTCTTGTTCCTCAGCTGCAGTCGCTCCACGCAGGCAGCTGACAAGAAAACAAATAGAAAGCTAATAAGGAAATACAGACGCTCCACCCTACCTGCTTAGCTGTCACCTTTATTTTGAGTAGTTGCGCATTTCACAATGCAATGTTATTCAGTTTTTAACATTTTGTAATATAATGAGTAATGCAATAGCATATAAAGTAATTTATCACACCTTTATCTCATTTCAGTTATTTTTTTGTTGCAAAATGAGATTGTTAAGAAGACCAACACTGTCACTAAAACCTGCCATAAGTGTTGCCATTAGACAAAGTCGGTCTGCGAATAAATGGGCTCATTTTCATGACCACATCACATCAGTCACAGTAAATAGAAGGCAGACATCTCTACAGCTGATATCTCCAAAACTGGGAAAATAATAAAAAATAAAAAACTATTGAGATAAGAAGAAGAAAAACTTTCACATTTTATTTTGCTTCTTGAGGTAAATGCTTGGCAAAAGATTATAACAGTATAACAGTAACACGTACAAGTCTTCTGGCAGAAACTGTCCAATCTAAGCATAATCATAAACAACTAAGAATACACAGCATATGAGTCAGAATTCATAGTAAAAACACTGAAGTCATAGGACACATTGCACAACTAGTTTCATTTTCTTGGCAGAGGTACAATAAAGTCTTCATTGGTTGACAGTAAACCCGCCCAAACGTCACCACTGAGCTCTTTGTAGATAACCGATTAAGGCAGAATCAAGTCAAAGATTAGCAGGCAGAGCTTTAAGCGTGTAAAGTCTGTAAAGTCGAAGCTTGTTCACATTCATTTATGTCCATCACATCATGTCAATCAAGTCAGACTCTCTACAGGAAGAGTTGGAGACAAAAGGTGAGGCTGAGGAGATGGAAGAGGACAAAGATGAAGGAGTGAGCAGGACGACCCCCGCTGCTTTGTGATACGGGGCTTGAGGTAGTTGTGGTGGTGTTGGTGGTTGTGTTGGTGGTGGTGTTGGAGGCTGGAGACAAGAATGTCCCCAGCGTCTTCATCAGAAAGGCATCAAAAGTGCTCAGTCTGGTGAAGGTCATGACTGAGCTTCGTCTCCTCCTGTCAGGAGCTGTTAAAACGACCGCCTGGAACCAAGAGCCGCCCTGCTTACACATCAGCGGGCCGCCAGAATCACCCTGAACAGACGGGAAGCATCAGTTATTATTTTCATGTGACTCAAAGGAAGAGTTTGATGCACCTTTGTTACCAGAAAACTTTGGACTATGATTACTATATTTACCTAAAACTAAACGACCACATTTTAGAGAGTTATAATAAAAAACTGTTTGAGTCGAAGTGTTTCAGGATTCGTTTTGTGCTCTTCAGTTCTTGGAATCAGACCACTCAGCTAATCATCTTTTTTTAAGGGTTTACTAAACTTTAGCTTATCGGGACATCAAATCTGCATGTACAGATTTTATGATAAAACACTTAAAAATTTTCCCCCAAAAGATTTTAGCCTTCTGTTACGTCCCTCTGCAGCCTCTAATCTGCTCAGGGTGTTCAGCTGGTGCTAATTGGATGCAGGGGCATCCATGCTTAAAGATGCCAACTACAATGTGAACACTGTGCTTCTGTTAGCTTTTACTTTTATTTCAGGTTTGTAGGTCAAGGACCTGAAGGCTTCAGAGGGGCTTTTAATAAATTTAGGGGTCCTAGAGGAACCCTTTTAAGGGAGGAGGTGTTACGTCCCTCTGCAGCCTCTAATCTGCTCAGTGTGTTCAGCTGGTGCTAATTGGCCACACCTAGTCAGGTGTGGATAAAAGCATACCTGAGGCAAGCTTCCAGGGAGCTCACTTGCTTTTGCCTTGGTGGCACCAGCCATTTTAGCCAACCTCCTATGCCATTTTAAGATAAAACCTCTTCCTACCTACATTCTGCTATTCGTCTCCTTTTTTTTATGTTGCTGCCTCGAGCCGGGTCGTAACATAAGTGCTCCTGCATGAGGGTTTTGAAGTTGCCACACTGAACACACACAAAAAGTAACATGTGACCAACACAAAGGAGCACAACAGTCACCAACCCAAAACGATTACCTGACCTACAACACAAAACCAAAAGTAGGAACAAATAATCACGTGATCTGTTGTCTCCACCACACAAACAGCCACATACAAGTGGCCCTATACCACAACAAGTTACTTTAATCCAAAAAGTTCAGTAAAGCAAACACTCTAGTGACCAACCACAAATGGAGAGCTATGGCCACACAATGATCACATCAAGGGGGACTCAGCACCCCTCAGTGTTATTGCCATCACTTGGCCAACAACACTCACAAGTGATCTAACAAAAGTAGTCATATTTCCCACAACACTAAAGGTCACAGCACAAAACACTCACCTCATGAGGATCTCATTAGCATCCATCAACACTGACATATTCGATGCGCACACACACTACACATTATGCCAACTTAAAAACAGCCTACCTGCCTCAGCTACAGATCATAATTAATGACTGGTCTCAAACCTCCTGCCAAGTTTAGTGCCACTGGTTCACTTTGAGCAACTCCCATCCTAAAACGCTAAAAAAAACCAATAAAACTTTACCTGTCTAGTCTTCAGTGGTGTACCGGGCTCAAGGCACCTTTAAATGCAAACTCAAGGGTAGGCAGCAGACCAGGGGTACAGTCTCCCACCAAACCCTGAAGCGTACCCCCACCCAGGATAACCACCAAACACAATAAACTAAAACAAAGCAAAACAACAAACAAGTGCTCCGATGGAAGGGCAGCACAGCCACCCAGCTGAAACACACTTACTAAAGGGATGTTACTCAATCACAGTGAACACCTTCGCTCACCCACTTAAAAGTCAAACAAACTGATATTCAGACTCCACTAAAATGTCCAAATAAGAAAAAATCTCTTCTCACTAACACTCTGGTATTCATCTCCTTTTTTATGTTGCGGCCTCGAGCCGGGTCGTAACACCTTCTAAGACACAAACTCTTTCATAGCATGCAGTTTTTATTTCTCTTTCCTATTTGGGCTGATTGGGACCTGATGAGTTTAAACACAAAGAATTACATTATTTTTTTTACCTGATTTTTGTTTCTGAGAAAAATGAGATCCACATATGAGGGCATTTAACGATAGAACAGTGGCAGTATACAGGGAGTGCAGAATTATTAGGCAAGTTGTATTTTTGAGGAATAATTTTATTATTGAACAACAACCATGTTCTCAATGAACCCAAAAAACACATTAATATCAAAGCTGAATGTTTTTGGAAGTAGTTTTTAGTTTGTTTTTACTTTTAGCTATTTTAGGGGGATATCTGTGTGTGCAGGTGACTATTACTGTGCATAATTATTAGGCAACTTAACAAAAAACAAATATATACCCATTTCAATTATTTATTTTTACCAGTGAAACCAATATAACATCTCCGACATTCAAAAACAAAACAAAAACAAATCAGCGACCAATATAGCCACCTTTCTTTGCAAGGACACTCAAAAGCCTGCCATCCATGGATTCTGTCAGTGTTTTGATCTGTTCACCATCAACATTGCGTGCAGCAGCAACCACAGCCTCCCAGACACTGTTCAGAGAGGTGTACTGTTTTCCCTCCTTGTAAATCTCACATTTGATGATGGACCACAGGTTCTCAATGGGGTTCAGATCAGGTGAACAAGGAGGCCATGTCATTAGTTTTTCTTCTTTTATACCCTTTCTTGCCAGCCACGCTGTGGAGTACTTGGACGCGTGTGATGGAGCATTGTCCTGCATGAAAATCATGTTTTTCTTGAAGGATGCAGACTTCTTCCTGTACCACTGCTTGAAGAAGGTGTCTTCCAGAAACTGGCAGTAGGACTGGGAGTTGAGCTTGACTCCATCCTCAACCCGAAAAGGCCCCACAAGCTCATCTTTGATGATACCAGCCCAAACCAGTACTCCACCTCCACCTTGCTGGCGTCTGAGTGGGACTGGAGCTCTCTGTCCTTTACCAATCCAGCCACGGGCCCATCCATCTGGCCCATCAAGACTCACTCTCATTTCATCAGTCCATAAAACCTTAGAAAAATCAGTCTTGAGATATTTCTTGGCCCAGTCTTGACGTTTCAGCTTGTGTGTCTTGTTCAGTGGTGGTCGTCTTTCAGCCTTTCTTACCTTGGCCATGTCTCTGAGTATTGCACACCTTGTGCTTTTGGGCACTCCAGTGATGTTGCAGCTCTGAAATATGGCCAAACTGGTGGCAAGTGGCATCTTGGCAGCTGCACGCTTGACTTTTCTCAGTTCATGGGCAGTTATTTTGCGCCTTGGTTTTTCCACACGCCTCTTGCGACCCTGTTGACTATTTTGAATGAAACGCTTGATTGTTCGATGATCACGCTTCAGAAGCTTTGCAATTTTAAGACTACTGCATCCCTCTGCAAGATATCTCACTACTTTTGACTTTTCTGAGCCTGTCAAGTCCTTCTTTTGACCCATTTTGCCAAAGGAAAGGAAGTTGCCTAATAATTATGCACACCTGATATAGGGTGTTGATGTCATTAGACCACACCCCTTCTCATTACAGAGATGCACATCACCTAATATGCTTAATTGGTAGTGGGCTTTCGAGCCTATACAGCTTGGAGTAAGACAACATGCATGAAGAGGATGATGTGGACAAAATACTCATTTGCCTAATAATTCTGCACTCCCTGTAATTTTCTCGTAAGTGGACATCAAGCCCATGTAGATCAAAATTTAGTGTTTTGCTCTATACAACCCAAAATGTGATGTCACATATATGGACACCAGGTCCTAGGAGGTTAAACCATTTGAAAGAGTTTTATTCAGTTTCTGAACATTTTGAGCAATCAGGAAACTTAAAGCTTCTGATAAGCAGCTTAATCCAAGGTCCAGAATAAACATGTCAGCAGACAGTGTGTTATAAGAAGAAGAATCCAGTCATTTACCTGCTGCAGTGCAAACACGTCTGTACAGATGCTCTCACTCGATGATGAGTTCCCACAGTTTACCACCGAGGTGTTAAACTGCTGCATAACTTCCTCAGCTAACATTATGAAAGATGAGAGAATTTGACTAAAGAAACTGTAAGTGCAGTGGTCCACATGTGTAATCTGAGAGATGGACTGGTGCAGAGTCTGGGCAGAACTCTGTCAGCCTTCATGTTGCTGACTCACCTCCTCCTCTTCCAGGACTCCAACCGGCCGCCCAGCACGCCAAGCCCTCGGCAAAGGTTCTCCCGTTGTCCAAGCAGATGGGCTGGATGTAGTCGGTCAGGGTGGGCTGGGCAGATAGACGGAGGATGGCTATGTTGGTCCCGGTCGTGTTGCTCAGAGTGATATTAGTCACATTCAGCGTCACCTCAAAGGGGTTGGATCCATTTAGCTTCAGACGCCCCAACACGACAGTCCACTCGGACGCTACAGGAGAGCTGTGGGAGGAACAAAGCACACAAACATAATCTTCATCAGCTTCAAACAAGATCTACACCTTTACACTCAACTTCATGGGACCCAAGCCAACAATACTATGAAAATGAGTGGGACTGGAGGTGGGTTTCAAATTGGCTTGCAGAAGCACAACTCTCACTAAAATAGCACTTAATTTATACTTCTGCCCTGAATCTATTTAGAGCAGGGGTGTCCAAACTCTGGCCCGCGGGCCAACTGCAGCCCGTCCATTTTAATTGGCCCGCAAGTAATTTTATGAATAGAATATAAAAGTGCCCGCACTTCAACTTTTGCTTGAGTGTATTGCACTTCTTAGTTTTAACACCAGGGGGAGCTACTGTTGATCAAGGCAGTTGCTCCACCAAAAAGGACAATCACAGAAGAAATTTACCCACAAGTTACCAAACATGGCAGAACCAAAGAAGCGAAAGGTAGAAAGTGAGTGCAGAAAATTTCAGACACGGTGGGAGAGTGAATATTTCTTCAAAGAATTCAAGGGAACATGTGTCTGTTTGATCTGCACTGAAACTGTGGCAGTTATGAAAGAGTATAATGTACAACGTCATTATGAAACCAAACATCAGGCCAATGCATCCTACACTGGTGCTGAGCGAGAGCAGGAATTAAAGCAAATGCTAGCTCTCCTGCGGGGTCAGCAACAGTATTTATTTTCGTGCTCAAATTGTCCAGGAAAAGGCTCCAATAGCAGCTATGAGGTCACCCAACTCATCACAAGACATGGCAAGCCTGTTTCAGATCGAGACCTAATAAAACACGGCCTCGTTAAAGTCACCGAAATAATGTGCCCGAAAAAAGTGCAGGACTTCAATAACGTCAGCATGTCCAGAAATACAGTTGTGCGACACATTGAAGACTCGTCAGCCAACATTAAACTGCAACTGTCTGATAAAGCTGTGCTTTTGATTTTTACTCCATCGCATGCGATGAGAGCACTGATGCCACAGACGCCACACAGCTGCTATTTTTTGCGGGGAGTGGACGAGAGCACGAGCACTTTAGGTGAGTAAAAATATATTCCACAGTACCCGTGTGTTAATATGCATGCATGTGCAGGTACACATGCTTCAAATATCAATAATGCGCATCAATTCTGTCACTACCCTGCATTTGCGCACCACTTTCTTATGTGTTTTTCTTGTTAACACACAGCGTACACACCGCTGTGCACAGCACGTGTGTGCAGATCAACAATGGATAATATATCAGTACGGGAGAGAGTATGAGCGTGCAGCATTTAAAGCGTGGAAGTACTGACCTTACTTTGAGTTTGATTCCATAAAAAGTGACAAAAACATTAGTGTCCGCAGTTCACTCTGCATGGGAAGAAAGCTTCTTTTTACAGCAAAAAATCCCTTAACTTCCAAGCAAGCACTGAGTGTGCTACGACGTAATGGGAAATTACACGGATTCTTCCACTGACCGCTGCAGCATACCTGCACCAGGGTAAACCTCCGCCTACCCCACTCCTGCTTTACAGGTGAAAATAGAGCAACAGGACCGCTAGTCTTTGATTTTATATATTTTCTGCTCTGTTTCACTTGCATCTATTTGAAAGATTGAGTGTAAACACAAAAAAATATTTCATTTTATGTGTGTTTAAATGTTAAACAAATTTCTTCCAGTCAGAGAATGTTGCATATAATTTACAGTTTGCTTGATGCATAAAGTTAAAAGTTAAAAAACTAATAAAACAAGTTTTAAAAAGAGACTTTTCCATTTGATTACATTTTGTATGATGGATTATGCAGAAAAGTAGAATTGGGCTGAAAAATCTGTCGCTTTATCACCTATTCAGGTTGTAAATCATCTTTTTAAAAAGTAACTAAGTTACTAAGTAATTAATTACTTTTGAAAATAAGTAATCAGTAAAGTAACACGATTACTTTTTCTTTTCACTTCTGGATTCAATACATGACCTGAACAGACGTCACTAATCGTTTAACTATGTCATCGTCTGGCCAAACTTCAACCTTGCTCCAACTCACCTTGAGAAACAGTCGGCGTTGCTCAGCACTGAGTCCAAGGCCACCAGAGTCCCACCGCACACATGACTTCCATTCTTCTGCAGACTCGCCATCCACGGCCACGAGCCGGCTGTCGCCATCGAGGTTCCTCCCAAAATGCCAGAATTCTTCGGAGCTTGTCCACAGAACACCGCTGAGGAGAAAAACCAGAGGCAGACGCAAAGAAATGTTAAACCTTTTAACCATCAGTTCAGTTCAGGTGGTTCATCTTAAAGAATCATAACATCACAGATCAGAAAAGTTTAAACAGAAAGGAATTAAAAAGAGAAGCGCACGGGTGATGTCACAATCATCAAAACCATTACGACTTGGCCAATACAGAAGCTGTGAATGATCTCCGAGGTCCGGAGACGACAGAGACCTGAGGAGCTGCCTTCTGTTTGTGGGAGAAAGTGGCCCTCAGGCTGGCCTGTCCTGAGCTATGAAGAAACCTAAGATGGACAGTATTCTGCACTATCAAACTGCATTCAAACTGCTCTTTACTCTGAGACATGACTAAACTGCAAATGTCAGCTTAAAGCAGCTCATCAGGTTTATGATGATACAACATTGTTGGGGTTCATTAACAACAGAGCTGAGACATCTTGCAGAGCAGAAGTGCAACTTTTAGTGAGCTGGTGTAGAGACAACAGCCTGTCCCTTAACATCAACAGGAGGAAAGAGTTGGCTGTGGATTTGAAAAAGGCTGAAACCAAACATCAGTAGAGACGGTCAGCAGCACAAGATTCCCACAAAACTCTACATCACTGAGGAGCTCTCCTGGACTCCTGGAACCTCACACACCTGGCAGAGAAGGCAAAACATAAAGCTTTCAACCTTAGGAGGTTGAAGTGAGTGTGGAACTCTTCCTCATCCTCACCACCTTTTACTGAAGCACTATTCAGAGCATCCTGACAAGCTTGACAAGCCTCACTTCACACCTTATTTTTCACTACAGCTGTAATTACAAAGAAATTGAACTTGAAAATAGAAATGGGCAAAACTCAGTAAGAGTAGATCACACTTAGAAAAAAAGGAAAACAGAATCAACGAAAATGGCAATTAGTCCATTTCTAACTTTTTAGGTGTTTTTTGGGTTGGTGCTTGACTTACGTTTGCTGGTGGTGGTTGTAGGGGTGGTGGTGGTGGTGGTGGTAGTAGGGGTGGTGGTTGGCACTGGTGGCAGTCCTTTGCAGGTAACACTGAGGTCACTGTTGGTCCCAGTGGACGTGAACGTCATGAAGCCCGGCTGGTTGGAGGAGATCTGGCTGTTGATCCAGGTCTGGTACTGGGATACTCTGGCGTAGACTCCTGGAAAATTGGGCCTGGCACAACCTTCCCCAAAACTGACGACTCCCGCCTGAATCCAGCGACCGCTCTGCTTGCTCACCATTGGACCTCCTGAATCCCCCTTTGAGACCAGGAACATTTACTGTTAGCTGAGGAGAAGAAACTGTAGAAGGTGAAAATGTGCCAAACAGGTAACAACAATCACCTGACAGGAGTCCTTTCCTCCTGCACTTAACCCGGCACAGATCATGTTGTCAGTGATTGTTCCCACTCCATTGTCACAGTTACACTGCCTGTTTCCCACAACAGGAACCTCCACCTCCATCAGGTTTTGTGGAAAAGGAAGCGACACTGAAGGGGTAAAAAAATATATATGTATCCGTTTGTAATAAATGACATGTGACTGATTAAATGTACCTTCAAACAAAAGGATGGGTCCACCAAACTTACAAACAAAGTCATGATTAACTTGTGTAGTGTATTGACCTCACTCTGTCATCCTATCCTATGTTTTATGTTATCTGATTATTTTAGATGAAGAGCACTTCATCTAAGGTATCAGCAATATCAGCTGCTGTTTTTAAATGTGCTATAGAAATAAACTTAAACTTCACACATAGAAAGTAGATGGACGTCTTTGTAATAGCTGTCTGATTCTACTTGGGGGGGGGGAGTGTCTTGTTTCCTACATTATAGTCATCATCTCTCTAAAACCAATCAGGTGTCTTTATGACCCACCTCCTTCTCCAGTGTTGCCCCAGCCGCTGACCCAGCTGTTAACACCGCTGTAGAAGGTGCTGTTTGAAGCTGCCAGGCAGACGGGAGAAATGTAGCTGGTGAAAGTCACCGGTGATTCGAGCCGCAGGAGGCAGATGTCGTTGTCGTTGGTTTTAGAGTTGTAGTTTGGATGTATGATGATCTGTGTTACTGTCTGAGACACTGCATTGGGATTAGATCCCTGTAGAGTCTGACGGCCCAGATTCACACTCAGTCCACTCTGGTCGGTGCTGAGCTCATCAAGGAACACAAAACAGCATGCAGTTATTACGATGGCTAAAAAGAAATGATATTATTGACTTCCTGCCCTGTTAGATATTTATCCTGTTACACCCTCAGCCCCCTGATTAAGACCGTTCATAATCTCTTTATGATAATACATCATGTTCAGTGTGCAGCTTCAGCCTCATTACTCACGTTTTAAAGCAGTGAGCAGCAGTCAGCACCCACTGACTGTTAATGAGGGATCCTCCACAGAAGTGGGACCCAGATGTTTGCAGACTGACCTGCCAGGGCCAGCTGCCATCGGGGGCCACCTGTCCTCCTACAATCCTGGTGTTCAGAGCCGCTTGACCACAAACTGAAGACAGACATTAAAACACAGAGTGAGCATTACTGTATGAGCTGTATACTCTCAGCATTACAAACTGCTGAGTGAGGACACCGCCTCCGCGAATCACTGCCTTATCGTGGTGGAGGGGTTTGTGTGTCCTGAGGTCCCAGGGGCTATGTTGTCCGGGGGCTTTTGCCCCCCGATAGGGTCTCCCATGGAAAATTGGTCCTGGGTAAGGGACCAGACAACGAGCGATTCAGAAGACCCTTATGAGGAAAACATCAAGAAAACAGTTTACCCTGTCTGTGGAGCCAGGCCCAGGGAGGGTACCCCAGGGCGAGCGTTTGGTGGCTGGGCCTTAGTCCATGGGCCCCGGCTGGGCACAGACCGAAAAGGGGACATAGGCCCATCCTCCTGCAGGTCCACCACCCGCAGGAGATGCCTTAGTGGTCAGGTGCATTGTGTGCCGGGTGCCAGCCAAGGGCGGAGGCCCTGGCGGACTGATCCCCGGCTACCAAGCCTGGCAATTGGGACATGGAATGTCACCTCTCTGGTGGGGAAGGAGCCTGAGCTAGTGCGTGAGGTTGAGAGGTACCGGCTAGATATAGTCGGGCTCACCTCAACGCATGGCCTGGGCTCTGGAACCAGTCTCCTAGAAAGGGGCTGGACTCTCTCTCAGTTCGGAGTTGCCCCTGTTGAGAGGCTGCGGGCTGGGGTGGGTATTCTAATATCCCCTCGACTCGTTGCCTGTACGTTGGGGTTCTCTCTGGTGAATGAGAGGGTTTGTTCCCTGCACCTTCGGGTCAGGGAATGGGTCCTGTCTGTCATCTGCGCTTATGCGCCGAGCGGCAGCTCAGAGTACCCAGCCTTCTTGGAGTCCATGGATTGGGTGCTGGAAGGTGCTTCGCCTGGAGACTCTGTTGTCCTACTGGGAGACTTCAATGCTCACGTGGGTAATGACAGAGAGACCTGGAGGGGTGTGATTGGGAGGAACGGCCTCCCAGATCTGAACCCGAGTGGTGTTTTTTTATTGGACTTCTGTGCAAATCACAGTTTGGCCATAAAAAACACCATGTTAGAACATTAGAGTGTCCATAAATGCACATGGCACCAGGACGCTGTAGGCCACAGGTCGATGATCGATTTTGTACTCGTATCACCAGACCTGCGACCATATGTTCTGGACACTCGGGTAAAGAGAGGGGCTGAGCTGTCAACTGATCACCAACTGGTGGTGAGTTGGATAAGGTGGTGGGGGAGGTAGCTGTACAGACCCAGTGCACCTAAACGTGTAGTGAGGGTGTGCTTTGAACACCTAGCAGAGGCCTTGGCCCACGAGATCTTCAACAATAACCTCCGGGAGAACTTCAACAGCATTATGAGGGAGACTGGGGACACTGAGTCCGAAAGGACCATGTTCAGCACCTCCATTGCCGAAGCAATGCAATGAGCTGGGGCTGCAAGGTGGTTGGTGCCTGTCATGGTGGTAACCCTCGAACCAAATATTACACACCAGAGGTGAATGGTAAAATGGTAAATGGCCTGTATTTATATAGCACTTTAATAGTCCCTAAGGACCCCAAAGCGTTTTACATATCCAGTCATTCACACACTGGTGATGGCAAGCTACATTGTAGCCACAGCCACCCTGGGGCGCACTGACAGAGGCGAGGCTGCCGGACACTGGCGCCACCGGGCCCTCTGACCAACACCAGTAGGCAACGGGTAAAGTGTCTTGCCCAAGGACACAACGACCGAGACTGTCCAAGCTGGGGCTCAAACCGGCAACCTTCCGATTACAAGGAGAACTCCCAACTCTTGAGCCACGATCGCCCTGAATCGGGAGAAGGGATTCAGGGTGAAGGGAGCCGCCAGGCTGAAGGAGTCCTATTGAACTTGGCTAGCCTATGGGAGCTGACAGGTAGTGACAGGCCAAGCGGGATGCGGCTCAGGTGGTGGTGGAAGCAAAAACTCAGGTGTGGGAGGAGTTCGGAGAGGCCATGGAAAAAGACTTTTGGACTGCCTCGAAGAGATTCTGGCAAACCATCAGGTGACTCAGGAGGGGAAAGCGGTGCTCTAACTGCTAGACGTCAGTGCTGCGTTTGATACTGTTGATCATAATATCCTATTAGAGCGATTAGAACATGCTGTAGGTATTACAGGTACTGTGCTGCAGTGGTTTGTATCATATCTATCTAATAGACTCCAATTTGTTCAAGTAAATGGAGAGTCCTCTTCACCCACTAAGGTCAATTATGGTGTTCCACAGGGTTCAGTGCTAGGACCAATTCTATTTACATTATACATGCTTCCCCTAGGCAGCATCATTAGAAGACATAGCATAAATTTTCACTGCTATGCAGATGACACGCAGCTCTATCTATCCATGAAGCCAGGTAACACACACCAATTAGTTAAACTGCAGGAATGTCTTAAAGACATAAAGACCTGGATGGCCGCTAACTTTCTGCTTCTTAATTCAGATAAAACTGAGGTTATTGTACTCGGCCCTGAAAATCTTGGAAATATGGTATCTAAGCAGATTCTTACTCTGGATGGCATTACCTTGGCCTCCAGTAACACTGTGAGGAACCTTGCAGTCATTTTTGACCAGGACATGTCCTTCAATGCACATATTACACAAATATGTAAGACTGCTTTCTTCCATTTGTGCAACATCTCTAAAGTTAGAAATATCCTGTCTCAGAGTGATGCTGAAAAACTAGTTCATGCATTTATTACTTCCAGGCTGGACTACTGTAATTCACTATTATCAGGATGTCCTAAAAACTCCCTGAAAAGCCTTCAGCTGATCCAAAATGCTGCAGCAAGAGTGCTGACAGGGACTAGAAAGAGAGAGCAGATTTCTTCTGTATTGGCTTCCCTTCATTGGCTTCCTGTTAAATCCAGAATTGAATTCAAAATCCTGCTCCTCACATACAAGGTCTTAAATAATCAGGCCCCATCTTATCTTAATGACCTTGTAGTACCATATCACCCTATTAGAGCACTTCGCTCTCACACTGCAGGCTTACTTGTTGTTCCTAGAGTATTTAAAAGTAGAATGGGAGGCAGAGCCTTCAGTTTTCAGGCCCCTCTTCTGTGGAACCAGCTTCCAGTTTGGATTCGGAGACAGACACTATCTCTACTTTCAAGATTAGGCTTCAAACTTTCCTTTTTGCTAAAGCATATAGTTAGGGCTGGACCAGGTGACCCTGAATCCTCCCTTAGTTATGCTGCAATAGACGTAGGCTGCCGGGGATTCCCATGATGCATTGAGTTTTTCCTTTCCAGTCACCTTTCTCACTCACTATGTGTTAACAGACCTCTCTGCATCGAATCATATCTGTTATTAATCTCTGTCTCTCTTCCACAGCATGTCTTTATCCTGTTTTCCTTCTTTCACCCCAACCAATCACAGCAGATGGCCCCGCCCCTCCCTGAGCCTGGTTCTGCTGGAGGTTTCTTCCTGTTAAAAGGGAGTTTTTCCTTCCCACTGTCGCCAAAGTGCTTGCTCATAGGGGGTCATATGATTGTTGGGTTTTTCTCTGTATTTATTATTGTGCGATCTACTGTACAATATAAAGCGCCTTGAGGCGACTTTTGTTGTGATTTGGCGCTATATAAATAAAATTGAATTGAATTGAATTAACTGTACTGTGTATAGGGCTGGTGGAGCTGCTGACTTTGGCGAGGTCACTGAGCTCCTTGGTGGCAGAGCCCCTGGTGTGGGTGAGGTCTGCCCCGAGTTCCTGAAGGCACTGGATGTTATAGGGCTGTCTTAGCTGACACGTCTTTGCAATGTTGCGTGGAGATCAGGGGCAGTACCCCTGGACTGGCAGACAGGTATGGTGGTCCTCATCTTTAAGAAGGGAGACCGGAGGGTGTGTTCCAGCTACAGGGGGATCACACTCCTCAGCCTCCCTGGGAAAGTCTATGCCGGGTGATGGAAAGGAAAGGAGAGTCTGTCCGCTAGTCAAACCTCAGATACAGGAGGAACAATGAGGTTTTCGTCCTGGTTGCGGAACACTGGACCAGCTCTTTATCCTCTCAAGGATACTTGAGGGTGCATGGGAGTTTGCCCAACCAGTTGTTTTGTGGACTTGTTCCTGGTGGGTGATGGGCTCCGCCAGGACTGCCCTTTGTCACCGATTCTCTTCACAACTTTTATGGACAGGATTTATAGGTGCAGCCAAGTGGTGGACGGCTTTCACTTAGGTGGCCTCAGAATCTTATCTCTACTTCTTGCGGATGATGTGGTCCTGTTGGCTTCATCGGGTGATGGCCTCCAGCTCGCACGCCAACATTTCACAGCCGAGTGTGAAGCAGCACGAATGAGGATCAGCACCTCCAAATCTGAGGCCATGGTTCTCAGCCTGAGAAGAATGCTCACTCCAGGTCGGGGATGAGTTCCTGCCCCAAGTGGAAGAGTTCAAGTATCTCTGGGTCTTGTTCATGAGTGATGGGAGAAGGGAGCCGGAGATCGATAGATGGATTGATGCTGCAGCTGCAGTGATGCGGATGCTGCACCGGTCCATCGTGGTGAAGAGAGAGCTGAGCGTAAAAGCAAAGCTCTCAATTTACCGGTCGATCTACGTCCCTACCCTCGCCTGTGGTCATGAGCTGTGGGTGGTGACCGAAAGAACGAGATAGCGGATTAAAGCGGTGGCCCTGCGGTGGCAGACCCAAGACACGCTGGAGAGATTATATCTCTCGGCTGGCCTGGTATTCCCCCAGACAAGTTAGAGGAGGTGGCTGGGGAGAGGGAGGTCTGGGCTTCTCTGCTTAGGCTGCTGCCCCCGCGACCCGGCCCCGGATAAAGCGGAAGAAAATGGATGGATGGATGAGTGAGGATACAGTGATCCTGGGAGTCTACAGTTCACTCACAAACATATGAAACAAAAGATTTATTACATATAAAAGTAAATCATTACACAAAGAAACTTTATCTTACCATCCAGCTGTGACTCAGACTCTGAAACACAGAAAACAAACTATTTTAAAATGAATAATCTTCATTCATCTGTCTGTGATTAGTTCACTGTCTATAATTACTGTGTGAAGTTACAGTTAATTTAACCTATTTGAGAAAATGTGAGATAAGAAATTCAGAGGTTCCAATCACTACGTCTCCTCATCAGAGGCTCCTGTGTTGTTGGTCCGTCACACACCAGCAGACATGCAGGTGAGCATGCTTCAATGAGACACAGTCTGATGCATGTAACCTGTTATGTTATTGTTTGTATGTGTTTGGGAAAAGAGACGATTTCATCCTGTAGACATCTGCTCTGTGAGCTGATCTGTAGATTCAACCCTTTGAGGAAAACATCAAGCACAAAGGGAACAGTCTCTGACTGCAGCTCATCACTCCAGTGAACCATCCGACTCAAACAGGCTCTGCTGCACATGGTCCTCATTTATAAAGTCCTCTACAAACTTGAACATTACAGCTGGAGGATTTTCATGTTTTAGTACAGCTAGTGTGAGAAAGTATTAGAGCAGGTTGCATGTCTCAGTTCCCCTCTGACGAGCACTGATAAGCAGTAGGTTGTAAAAGAATAGGAAAGCAGGAAACTACAGAGGAACAGTTGGGGTCTGTACCTTTCTATGTGAATGTTAGGGGGTGTGCCCTCAAATGTGCTTGATAAGGAAAAAGCATGTATTCTTTTTATTAATTGTTTTGCTGACTGTAGTTAGCACGAGGGTGGTGCTCACCTGTAGCCCCCTGACTAAGCATGTAATCTTACTGTTGCAGTATGTTTGTGTGACTACTGGGTAACTATAGGGGCAGTCTATGGGCAGAAATCTGTGCCATCAGAAACTGAATTTGAATAAGTTAAATTTGAATTTGAATTGCTCAGATTGAATCTGAATTGTAACTTGAATAAATGCTTTTGAAAACTGAATTTGAATTAGTCTAATTTGAAATTGAATTTATGGTTTGAAAATGATCATCACTAAATTGAAATTGAATTTTATATATTGAAAATGAATTGATTTGCTTTGAAACTGCATTTTATCAGCTCTCGAATAATTTCAGTTTCACTCTCACAATTCAATTTCAGTTCCAAAATTCAGTTTTTTGGAACTTACATCCGGTTCCGGTTCAAGAGTAAACGAGTGCAGATTAATAGAACTAGGTTTTACTAGCGGACCGAAAGTGTTACTGACGGGAATCTACAGCGTCTTGAGCTGAATTAAGACTTCAGAAGTCATTCGTCATGTCGAATGACCAGCGGATAAACTCTCAGGTTGGTAATAAATGTATTACATGTATAAGAACAAGCGTCATGCTAACAATTGATAGCCGTACAGTGACTTTTATGCTTATTGTAGCTGTTAGCTAAAAACGCTAATTTAGCCTAGTTTGCCCTGGATTCAGCTTTGACAAACAAATATGATCGACTGTTTCTAGTAGGATTCCAAAGTTGTCATCTTGTACCCTGTCAGAGCCCTGTATGCTTGCAGAGACCCCTACAGTAAGGAAACATGCAAAACAGTGTCCAAACCTTTGTATTTGAGCTTTATTTATGTCTTACACAGCATCCCAACTCTTTAGCTAACTTAATAACTTTAGCTAAAGTGAATAGTTAGTCTAATTCATTAGACTGTCTGCGAGACAACAGTCGTCCGCTGGCCAAAAAAGTTTTCCAAATACCTCCACGTGATCAAGTCTGGATTTAGGAAAGAATAGCAAAAAAATCTGCACCTCCTGGTTCACATGCAATTTCTGTTTTTGTGTTCAGAGGCGGCAGCGAGAAGGGAGCCCTCGGCTCATCCAGCTGGACAGCCTGACCAGGAGGAGTCTACATTAACTCGGCTCTTCCAGGGCACCCTGCAGACTCGGCTGCTGGTAACACTGGGATGACATGAACGGCAAACTGGAGTCCATCACAGGTCGACTGCAGGTATGCGAGTCAGACCTTCTGAGGAGGGTTTCACTTTTCTCTCTTCTTTATAATTGACCCTTGTTTTCTCTCTCTCAGCTCCTTGTCTCAGAGTGGGAGGGATTTGAAGCACAAAGGGAGGAGCTTGTCGTTGGTTGGCTGATATGGATGTCCACCTGAGTGAGGTTGACCAGCTGACAGGAAACACCTGTGAAAAACTGAAACACCTGCAGGTGTGGGGTTGTTTTGATATGACATATATTTGATATGACACATACGTCAGAGACATTATCCTAAACTGGACTAACAAAGAACCATGAGTCCAACTAGGGCTGCTCAATTAATCGAATTTTAATCTCGATTACGATCTGGGCTTTCAACGATCATTAAAAATGACTGAGCCGATTATTAGCACCTCCCTCGTGCTCTACTCTCGCGCTGCTCCGTGTGGCAAATCGAGCGCACCTCTCTGCGATTCGAACACACGTCATAACAATTAAGAGGACCCGAGGGAAGCTAAGCAGAAGTTATTTGGAGAGGAGAGGATAATGGCTGCTGAAGAAAGAATGCCGCTGGTTGAAAAGAGAGATAAAACGACTTCAGTGGTGTGGAAACATTACGGGTTCGCGGAGTCAGACGTGGATCAAGTAGACATAGTGTGTAAACTTTGCTACGGTGTCATAGCTGCACCACAGAGCAACACTACAAATTTATTCAAATATTTGAAGACCGCTCACAAAGTGACATACGTTTGATGCAATTGTGCATTGTGTGGCTACACAGCTTTCCTTGATGTTTGGTTATTTGTATGCATAAATATTGTGCAGTATTTTGAAGTTAGCGACCTCCCTGAACAGGGTCCAGTAACCATCACAGTGGCAGACATCCAAGAAAGGGTCTCCAGTATGAAGAGTTGGACAGCACCAGGGCCCGACATGGTTCACGCCTACTGGCTGAAGAAGCTGACTGCACTCCACGAGCGTCTGGCAGCACAAATGAACCAGCTGCTAGTTAACGAGAGACACCCGGAATGGCTAACCGAAGGTCGGACGGTCCTGATCCCCAAGGACCCCAAGAAGGGACCGGTCCCATCCAACTACCGACCAATAACCTGCCTCAGTACTACATGGAAGCTCCTGTCAGGCATCATATCGGCTAAGATGAACAGGCACATGGGTCAATACATGAGCGGGGCACAGAAAGGGATTGGCAAGAATACCAGAGGCGCAAAACACCAGCTACTGGTAGACAGAACAGTCAGCCGAGACTGCAAGACCAGAAAACACCAGCTACTGGTAGACAGAACAGTCAGCCGAGACTGCAAGACCAGACTGACCAACCTGTGCACAGCCTGGATTGATTACAAGAAGGCCTATGACTCAATGCCCCACAGCTGGATACTGGAATGCCTAGAATTGTACAAGATCAACAGGACCCTAAGAGCCTTCATCAGGAACTCAATGGGAATGTGGCACACAACACTAGAGGCCAACTCCAAGCCCATAGCACAAGTCACCATCAAGTGCGGGATCTACCAAGGAGATGCTCTGTCCCCACTGCTGTTCTGCATAGGCCTGAACCCCCTCAGTGAGATCATCAACAAGACTGGCTACGGATACCGACTACGGAACGGAGCGGTTGTCAGCCACCTCCTGTACATGGATGACATCAAGCTGTATGCCAAGAGTGAACGAGACATCGATTCACTGATACACACTACCAGGCTATACAGCAATGACATTGGAATGTCATTCGGGCTGGAGAAGTGTAGTCGGATGGTAACAAAGAGAGGGAAGGTAGTCAGAACTGAGGGGATTGAACTACCAGAAGGCAACATTGCAGACATAGAGGACAGTTACAAGTACCTGGGGATCCCACAGGCGAATGGGAACGATGAAGAGGCCGCTAGGAAAGCTGCAACCACCAAGTACCTGCAGAGGGTCAGGCAAGTCCTGAGGAGTCAGCTGAACGGTAAGAACAAGATCCGGGCCATCAACACCTACGCCCTGCCCGTGATCAGGTACCCTGCTGGGGTAATAGGCTGGCCAAAGGAGGAGATAGAAGCCACTGACATCAAGACAAGAAAGCTCCTTACCATGAATGGAGGGTTTCACCCCAAGTCCAGCACCCTGAGGTTGTACGCTAAGCGGAAGGAAGGGGGCCGGGGACTGGTGAGTGTCAGCACCACAGTCCAGGATGAGACAAGAAACATCCACGAATACATCACGAAGATGGCCCCAACTGACAGCGTGCTCAGTGAATACCTCAGGCAGCAGAAACCCAAGAAAGAGGAGGAAGGCGAGGAACCATCATGGAAGGACAGGCCCCTGCACGGTATGTACCACCGGCAGATAGAGGAGGTGGCTGATATACAGAAATCCTACCAGTGGCTGGACAAAGCTGGACTGAAAGACAGCACAGAGGCACTAATCATGGCAGCACAAGAACAAGCTCTGAGTACAAGATCCATAGAGGCTGGGGTCTATCACACCAGGCAAGACCCCAGGTGCAGGCTGTGTAAAGATGCCCCAGAGACAATCCAGCACATAACAGCAGGGTGCAAAATGCTAGCAGGCAAGGCATACATGGAGCGCCATAACCAAGTGGCCGGCATAGTGTACAGGAACATCTGTGCCGAGTATAACCTGGAAGTCCCGAGGTCAAAATGGGAGATGCCCCCAAGGGTGGTGGAGAATGACCGAGCTAAGATCCTGTGGGACTTCCAGATGCAGACGGACAAAATGGTGGTGGCTAACCAACCGGACATAGTGGTGGTAGACAAACAGAAGAAGACGGCTGTAGTGATCGATGTAGCAGTTCCAAATGACAGCAATATCAGGAAGAAGGAACACGAGAAGCTGGAGAAATACCAAGGGCTCAGAGAAGAGCTCGAGAGGATGTGGAGGGTGAAGGTGACGGTGGTCCCCGTGGTAATCGGAGCACTAGGTGCGGTGACTCCCAAGCTAGGCGAGTGGCTCCAGCAGATCCCGGGAACAACATCGGAGATCTCTGTCCAGAAGAGCGCAGTCCTGGGAACAGCTAAGATACTGCGCAGGACCCTCAAGCTCCCAGGCCTCTGGTAGAGGACCCGAGCTTGAAGGATAAACCGCCCGCAGGGGCGCGCTGGGTGTTTTATACTTTAGTAAAAATGTTATTACTGTTTAAGTGACTAATATGTGACATGTATTAGTAGTGATGTGGTGCCTTTTTGTCTTTTGGTATACTGCTAAATGGCAATAAACCATTAATATATGTCTATGCTGTGCTTGTATTTATTTTACCCTACTTAAAATCAATTTATGATACATTTTATTTTGAAAGATTTAAAATGGTTCTTTAAAGAACCATTTCAAAAAAGGTTCTTTAAAATGGTTTTATAAAGAACCATTTTTTAAAAGGTTCTTTGAAAAACCATTAAAGGTGCCCCAAAGAACCATCAAGAAATGGTTCTTTGGGGCACCTTTAAAGGTTCTTCAATGAACCACTGAAAGAAATGGTTCTTCAAAGAACCATTGTTTGAAAGGTTCTTTGTGGCACCAAAAAAGGTTATTCTATGGCATCAGTCTAAAGAACCACTTTTGGTTCCAGTTGGTACCTTTGTTTTTCTGAGTGTGCTATTGGCTGAACCATTTGTTAATGGTGGAGGGGGGGAACACTATGCAATATATTCAGTTTTAGCATTTATGTTCACTGTTGACTGTGGACTACAGCTCAGCCTTTAATACAATCATCCCGGACATCCTCATCACCAAACTGGTCACTCTTGGCCTCCCTCCTCTCACATGTGCCTGGATAAAGGACTTTCTCACAAACCGGCCCCAGACTGTGAGACTCGGCCCTCATCTCTCCTCCACTCGGACATTAAGCACCGCCTCCCCACAGGGCTGTGTGCTGAGCCCCCTCCTGTATTCTCTCTACACCCACGACTGCAGTTCGACCCACAACAACACTCTCATCATCAAGTTTGCTGATGACACCACGGTAGTCGGACTCATCTCGAAGGGAGACGAGGCAGAGTACAGAGAGGAAGTCCTGAAGCTGACAGCATGGTGTTCAGAGAACAGCCTGGCACTGAACACTAAGAAAACCAAAGAGCTCATTGTTGACTTCAGGAGACACAGCACTGACTTGGCCCCCCTTTACATCAACGGGGAGTGTGTGGAGAGGGTCCACACCTTCCAGTTCCTTGGTGTCCTCATCTCTGCTGACATCTCCTGGACAGAAAACATCTCAGCGGTCGTCAAGAAGGCCCAACAGCAGCTGCACTTCCTGAGAGTCCTCAGGAAGTACAAGCTGAACTCCAACCTGCTGCTGACCTTCTACCGCTCGTCCATTGAGAGCCTGCTAACCTACCTACTGCATCATGGTATGGTACGGCAGCTGCACCAAGGCGGATAGAGTGAGGTTTCAGAGTCTGGTCAAGACAGCACAAAAGATCATCGGCTGCCCTCTCCCCTCCCTGACGGACATTTATTCCTCCCGCTGCCTCAGCAGAGCAGCAAACATCACCAAGGACAGCTCCCACCCTGGTTTCAACATGTTCAGCCTGCTTCCCTCAGGGAAGCGCTGCAGGTGCATCAGCATAAAACCCACAGACTCAAAAACAGTTTCTTCCCCAAAGCGATAACCACCCTGAACTCACACATGCACCGATAACACAGGCCCCCACTTCCCACTTCCTCTATGGACCACCACTGTGAAATACCAATTCTATGTGCAATACCTCAACTGTATATACATAACACTATTTATTACATATTACTTTCTTTTTTTTCTTCTTTCTTAAAAATACGGCTTGTATATTGTACATTTTATATATATATATATATATCTTTTCCCCTATGTTATACTGTCCATATGTACATAGCACTGGAGAACTGTACATTTCCTGACAATAAAGACATTCTATTCTATTCTATTCTATTCTATTCTATTCTATTCTATTCTAACTATGCTCAAACTGTTAATGCCATCTTATTTTAATAAACAACACTGTCATATGCAAAACGGCACTTGGGGTGGCACAGGATCATTTTAGGGTGGCACTTGCCACCCTTCTAAATCCACCCCTGGCTAATGCCAAGACTTTAAAATCTGAAGTCCAGTAATCTATGAGTAACCGTGCAGTCTGTGTGGCCATCTTTTATATACAGCCTATGGTTTTAGTAAGCCTCCAGGGGGCGCTAGAGGAACTCCAGATTGTTGGCTTTGTTCCATTTTTCCGGTCTGGTTGTTTATGTGGTCGTTCATCTGTTGTTTTAGCTCTGACATCAGACTGGTTTTACCACCTTTCCAGAAGATCATTTACATACCAAGTTTCTGTAAGAGTTTGTGTGTGTGTGTGTGTGTGTGTGTGTGTGTGTGTGTGTGTGTGTGTACACGTTTATCTCACAAACAGAAACCACACAGAGAAATACAGTACACACACTGCATGTCGTACTAATACTACGCCTGTATTACTGCAGTACCTGACAGGATGTTATAAGAATGCAGTAAGTGTGAGAGCTCACCATCAGACGTGCATTCAGTGCATTTGTGCTCAAACATTCAGCTCAGCACAAGAAAAAACACTAAAGTTCTGGGTTCAGTCTCCGACCCACTTCCTGCTCTGAGCCGTGATGAAGGAAAACCGTCGTCACACCTTCAACCATCAGTTTATTACCGGAGAGACATCAAATTATACTAAAAAATTATTTAGTTCAAACATCTTTTCCTAACATCTCATGAATGAATAACTAATAATAATAATAATAATAATAATAATAATAATAATAATAATCGGCCACGAGAACCTTTGTTTCTCCTCGTCTGTCATCAAAACTTCTTCTTCAAAATATATATTAAAGTTATGTTTACTGAACATTGTGGATTTTAACTGAACACACCAAATTCGTATTAAAATAACGTTTTTTAAAGGTAAAGGTTATTTTCCTGCAGTGTCACTTTAAAGTGAAGCGATGTGCTCCTGAGTGTTTTCGCCCTCTGAGTCGTACCTGATGCAGGTGTGTGCAGACAGCTCTTACCTTGGGTCAGGAGCATCAGCCCAGCAGCCAAACACATCACTTTGTAGAAAGCCATCGCTGTAAAATACCTCCAGACCTGCTCAGGCTTAAATAACCTTCCTCTCTCTCCCTTCCAGTTTGCAGTAAAACACACCTTTCTCAAACACCTGTCTGACAACACGCCCAACACCTCACTGCAGGTTCCCTGACCTGCTTCACATCACAATCATCAGATTAAACACAAAGTTTTTATTAACTTTTCTAGGATTAATCATTAATTTAACAGGAAACAAAAGTCTGCTCTGCTGTGTCAAATAAAAGTTATTTAAAGGTTTCACAGTACTGACTGATGTGTACAGGTGTAAGAATGGGTGAGCTGAGCAGCAGCGTTTGTATTGAAGTGAAATGCATTAACTCGACCAAAAACTACATAAATAAATCCTGTTGCTGACGATCATTGAGATATTTAAAAAGTGGTTTTGTTTTTTTGTTGGAAACATTTAGAGATGTTTGAATCTGTCACAGCAGGCGCCACAGAGTGATGATCTAAACTGGAGGCTTTCACAAACACACTGCCAGTGCAGTGAAAACATACCTGGACTGAAACAACACAGTAGAGCACTATCAGGCATGGATGGGCCTCCCCAGAGCCAGAACCTCAACATCACTGAAGCAGTGTGGGATCATCCTGACAGAGACCAGAACGAAAAGAAGAAACATCCAAAGAAGAGACCTGAATGTCCTTCAAGAAGAAGAAGAAAGTAGAGAAAGCTCAGACTGTGCTGAGAATGAAGGTGCTCACACCAAACAAGCTCGTTAGAGTCATACAAACTCTGTTTGACCCATCAATAAATCGCTGCACATGGTTCACATTTTACTAGAAAAGCAGAAAAAAATGAGGCTCAAAACTTTTGCACATTTCTATACAGTTTTTAAACATTAACGTCATTGTTGCATTTTCATGATGACTTTCTGCAAAATAAAAACTGCTTCTCTTTAATGTGGTGTAATTACATGATGATGTTTCTGTTTTACTATTTCCTCAACTAGATGAAAACGAGTCAGTTCTTCAGTCTGATGAGCGTTTGTTCACTCAGACGTTAGATCAGCAGGAATATCGAGCATTGTCCTCCAATTAGTCCAAATAAACAATGAAGGGTGAACAGAAAGTTTAAATCAGTGTCATTAGTGTCAAGTCCCAAACTGTCGTCAGGCCCTCAGGTGATCTATACACAAAGGACAATGGCAGTCTGTCATCAGGTGAATCTCACCTGTCAACATTCCTGCGTAATTACACGAGTCTGACGCTTGATGAGCGCCAACCAGCCTGCTGTCCCGCCTCTTTGATTTTCTGCAGAGTGTACAGGTTTATTCTGATGATTTAGATAGTTCAGGTACACATTTCCTTCTAAGTCAGCTCAGACTTCACATTTTATACATTTACTCACAAATTTACACAGCAGAGAATTTTTTTAAAATATCATAATGTATAAAACTCTGCAAACCAAAGTCAGGTTAGGTCATGTTACAGTAGCAGAATGTGATTATATCCAAGTTACATAAACACCTAAACTGTATTGTAGTATTTGACCTTTTCAGTATCACGTACGCTTATATTTAGGTTTTGGGGTAGGGTATTACTGTCATGGTACTCGTGTCTGCCTGTCCGGCTCCACAAGGCCACATGTGTTTCTGTTTACTTTCTCCTCTCACCTCCCCCCCGGGGCGGAGCTCATTACGGGCTCCCACCCTTGGCTCACACACCTGCTCTTCATCAGGCTGCAATTATGTGTTGGACATTTAAGGCCGGGATGCAGAAAGTCTCATCACTGGACGATTGTGCGAGACACGTTAGTAAATGTCTAGCTTTGTGAACCTCCTGTGTGTTTTTGCCTCAAAGTAACCGACCTTTCCATGTGTATAATTTTCCTGGACCCATGAGCTACCCACTGTGAGAACATGAGTGAAGAGGAGAGCTAGTGTGAATGAGATTCCCTTCCCGGACTGTTCCCTTGGAACCCCTCAATTCGCCCACTGTATATATCTGCAGTTGGTGATTCTGTAAATCAACGTCATTCCTTGTATTGAACTCTGCTCTGCGCTTGAGTCCCTCCATTCAATTCAATTCAATTCAGTTTTATTTATACAGCACCAAATCACAACAAAAGTCGCCTCAAGGCGCTTTATATTGTACAGTAGATCGCACAATAATAAATACAGAGAAAAACCCAACAATCATATGACCCCCTATGAGCAAGCACTTTGGCGACAGTGGGAAGGAAAAACTCCCTTTTAACAGGAAGAAACCTCCGGCAGAACCAGGCTCAGGAAGGGGCGGGGCCATCTGCTGTGAGAGAAGGAAAACAGGATAAAGACATGCTGTGGAAGAGAGACAGAGATTAATAACAGATATGATTCGATGCAGAGAGGTCTATTAACACATAGTGAGTGAGAAAGGTGACTGGAAAGGAAAAACTCATCATGGGAATCCCCAGCAGCCTACGTCTATTGCAGCATAACTAAGGGAGGATTCAGGGTCACCTGGTCCAGCCCTAACTATATGCTTTAGTAAAAAGGAAAGTTTTAAGCCTAATCTTAAAAGTAGAGATAGTGTCTGTCTCCCGAATCCAAACTGGAAGCTGGTTCCACAGAAGAGGGGCCTGAAAACTGAAGGCTCTGCCTCCCATTCTACTTTTAAATACTCTAGGAACAACAAGTAAGCCTGCAGAGCGAGAGCGAAGTGCTCTAATGTGACAATTACTTCGAAGCTCATGTAATTATTGAATTTCTTGTGAAACAATCAGAAAATTCAGTTTCTGACGTTTCAGCCGGGAACATCGAGTTTCTGAGTTTGACAAGTTTCTGTTTTGTTGACGTCAATAGAATACAGGACTGCTGAAGATCTGCATAAGGACGTCTTTTGGACTGAAGTTTTATTTGAGGATGCAGCTTCACCAAGAGATCATGAAGCACAGATACACCACACATCTGCCCTGTGAATGAAAACAGTACATTTCCATCCTTCATTAATCTGCAATGACAGTGGGACCTGGCACAGTGGGGGCTGTCAACAATGACCTGCTGCCCACTCAGGATGAATTGACATCTGCCATGTCAAAAGTATTTCTTTCAATTCTGGTGTAAAGGAGAGTGACAACAAGAGGCAATAACAAGTCAACCCTCAGAGGGTCCAGCAGACCATCGCCCTCTCACCAGGAATCACAAAAAATAATCTGGGCAAGTATCAAAAAACATTAAATTTAATGGCAATAAAACATGAGGTTATTTTTAGAAACTTATAAGACATAGTTTTAGAAACACTTCTACATTTTTTTCCCCGTGTCTTGGTCCTGATGACAAACTGGATCTGCCAGTAAGAGAATAATAGCTCATCGGGGAAGTGTAATGCACAGTCAGTTTACAGGCACGCAAAAGTGTCAAGTCGTAGTTGGCAGTGTTGCCAGTGCCAGGAAAGGATCTGAAGATAAGATACAAAAATTTCCCTGGTTAAATGAGTTAATAGATGACAAACAAGTGAGAATAAATGATGTGAGATTTCATGGAAGCACGGCCTTATTAAAGGCTCTGCGTTTGACACACCTGAAGCTTACAGAAGTTTTATTCAGATGAAGAAAAACAAACAGTATAAAGACAATAAATCAGGAAATATTCAACCCTATCTGCTTTATTTTTGTTATTCTTACAGTTATTTTCAGTAAGTTCTGGATAAACTTAGTGAGGTGGGGTAAACTTCGTCCCCACCGTTGGCACCTTTGTCGATTCTTTGTCCGGCGGCTCCCCGTGTCTCCGTGTCTCTGAGCAGAGGTGGTGACACATCACTGCTTTGGAGCCATGAAACTGACACAGCTGCAGCATCTGTCCAGCATTCTGTACAGTACTGTACTCTACAGTCTCCAGCAGATCAGGACAATAGTGTTTATGACAACAACAGCCAGTTTGTTAGGTACACCTGTTCAACTGCTTGTTAATACAAATATCTAGTCAGCCAATCACATGGTAATAACAGGTCAAGACCACCTGCTGAAGTTCAATCTGAGCATCAGAATAAGGAAGAAGGCCATTTAAGGGAGTGTAACATGTAACACTGTAACACTGGTGCCAGACAGGCTGGTCAGACTGGTTCAAACTGATAGGAAGGAAGAAAAACTGTGGTCATATGAAGAACTGAGGTGTGCTAGTTTCAATTCAATTTTTAAAAGACACGCTGTGGAAGAGAGCCAAAGATTAACAATAACTAATGATTCAGTGCAGAGCGGTGTATTAACACACAGTGAGTGAAGAAGAAACTATCAGTGCATCATGGGAATCCCCGGCAGCCTACGTCTATTGCAGCATAACTAAGGGAGGATTCAGGGTCACCTGGTCCAGCCCTAACTATATGCTTTAGCAAAAAGGAAAGTTTGAAGCCTAATCTTGAAAGTAGAGATAGTGTCTGTCTCCTGAATCCAAACTGGAAGCTGGTTCCACAGAAGAGGGGCCTGAAAACTGAAGGCTCTGCCTCCCATTCTACTTTTAAATACTCTAGGAACAACAAGTAGGCCTGCAGTGTGAGAGCGAAGTGCTCTAATAGGGTGATATGGTACTACAAGGTCATTAAGATAAGATGGGGCCTGATTATTTAAGACCTTGTATGTGAGGAGCAGGATTTTGAATTCTGGATTTAACAGGGAGCCAATACAGGAGAAATCTGCTCTCTCTTTCTAGTCCCTGTCAGGACTCTTGCTGAAGCATTTTGGATTAACTGAAGACTTTCTGATAATAATGAATCACAGTAGTCCAGCTAGAAGTAATAAATACATGAACTAGTTGGTCACTGTCACTTAGAGATATTGTACAAATGGAAGAAAGCAGTCCGACATATTTTGAAATATCTTTATTGTAATGAGCTCTGAAACCTGACTGAAACTCTTCAAATAAGCCATTCCTCTGCAGATAATCTGTTAGCTGTTTGACAACTACTCTTTCAAGATTTTTTGAGACAAAGGAAGGTTGGAGATTATAATTAGCTAAGACAGCTGGGTCAGGTGATGGCTTTTTAGGTAACGGTTTAACTACTACCAGCTTGAAGGCCTGTGGTACATAGAGTTAGGCTACGAATAAGCTAGGCTTCAGATTGATGGCAGGTCCTGCCATCCAGGAAGTCAGGACGTTTACTGCCACCAACTGTCAGCCAGTGGAACAGCACAGGATGAGCCACAGCAGACAGACATTTCCCATCTTTCTTTACACACATGACTGCACAGAGAAACTTGTCTTTGGATTTAGTCTTCATCCACGTTTCACCTGACCTATGAGTAGCAACATTATTTTGATACTTAGTTTTTAAAGTTGGTCTAACGTCATTTGAGGGTGTATTTAATCAGTCCCACGTCCACTGTCGCTGTTGCCCTGACTCCTGCCATCAGCTGCTGACGCCGCTTTTCAGCCTCCTTTTTAGCTGCTCCAACTCCTCCTCCTTCTCTGGGCTCAAGCTGCTAATGAAACAGGAGCGGCGTCATCAGAATGATCTGTCTCTGCCCCCTGAACTCACTGCACCACCCTCCCCTGCACCACCCTTCCCTCCCCCACCCTGCCCTGCAACCGAGCCACAGAGACACTTGTTGATAGAGTCGTCATTAGGAAGTTCATCACTGACATTAATGAAAGGGGTGGACGCATGCAAGTGATCTTGGACAAGTCAGAGGAATAAGTCTAACAGAGTGGGTTGAATACTGAGGTGCACTGGAAGAAAAAGCTCGAGCTTTTTCCAACTCAGCAGCGAAGGTCTTTGACGACGGCAGGGCTGTTTCCAAGGGGTCTGGTGGAGCAGGTGGAGGAGTCTGAGAAGAGCTGGATTGGCACCAAGGCAACGTAGTACCTTTTCTTGCTCTCCCAGCTGCTCTCCTTGGTTTCCTGAAGACAGCCTGCGTCAGAATCCATGTTTGGCCATTTTCAGCAGAGGACAGAGGAATACTGGCAGAGCTTAGACTGAGCAATCACAGGCAGCACTGTCGTGAAGTCGAGAGGTGTTCTGAATTTTAACATGAGGGCAACGAGACCAGCAGGGAAGCACCTCTGAAACCAGAGCATTGTAATTCCCAATGCATAACACACCAACGATTTGTCACGCCCCAGGGCGTATCATAGTAACATTAAAGACACCCTTCCACATCCTTATGAAATGCTCTGGGTTCTCAGTTCAATCCAATATAAAGCCGCTCGTGGCGATAAGACATGCTTAGAGCAGAGGCGCCAGGTCTCCATTCAAGCCCTAACCCTAACTTTTACATTCACCTAAAAAGGTCCAGGGGATGAGGAAAAGTAACAAAAGGTGTCCATGTTTAAAAATGGAGACAGGGGGAAAAAATGGTGAAGTTAAAGGGTTTTATTAATTTTTATATTCATAACTAAACTAAAGAGACAAAAAAGAGACTAACCGCTCTCACCTTTTAAAGAAAGAAAACAACAAAACTCAGGTGTTGGTCAATAAACTGAAAAGTTAATCAAAAAGGGTTAGTCACCAAAACACACTACTCACCACAGAGCAGGAGCTATCAACCATCATACACACAGCTCACTAACTGCAACCCAACAAGGCTCTCTGGTAGTAGGCTTCTTCTTCTTCTTCTTCAGTCAAGTTTAACGGCAGCTTGCATCCAAAACTGTTGCATTACTGCCATCTCCTGGCTGTTAATCGTCCATCACTCCTGAATCCTTAGATCCTCTTGATGAGACCAGTATTTCTCAAAAAACGAAAAACCACCCCTTTCCCTTCACCATGACTTAACTTATTAACCACTTGTTCAAACGTAAGTTCCCTTCCACCACTCATTTCACCCCACATCACCCTCCTGTGACTTGCATACTTCCTACAACTAAAGAGCACATGCTCAACTGTCTCCATATCAGTGTACACATCACACAACCCAGTCGGATGTTTTCCTATCCTAAAAAGAGTACCATTTAAAAAGCAGTGGCCCGTTCGTATTCTACTGATAACAACCTCCTCTTGTCTCTTTAATCTGCTACTCCTCTTAGCTTCTATTGTTTTTTGCACCCTATATAAATGTCTCCCGTTTGTTTCATTATCCCATGCCATTTGCCAGAAGTTCTTACTTTCTGTCCAAACTACACTTTTCCCTTCAGATTTTGACAATGGTATCTGTACATCTATGTCGAGTCTTTTAACAGCTGCTTTGGCCAGCCTATCTGCGCTTTCATTACCCAAAATACCCACATGAGCCGGAGTCCACATTATTACCACGTTTATTTTGGTCAGACAGTCTATGATGAGCAAAAAGAATGTCATACAGAATTTGCTGATGGATAGTTGTGTATCCTTGTTCAATACTTAATAATGCGGACAATGACTCACTGCATATCAGGACTTTGGAGACTTTGCTGTCTTCCAGCCATTCTAGAGCCAGCAGTATGGCATACAATTCAACTGCATATACACCCAGACGAGTTGATGTTCTTTTCGCAATCTTGATATTTAACTCCGGAATTACCACAGCTACACTAGTTGCTTCAGTCTTAGGATCTTTTGACCCATCTGTATACACCTGTAAAAAGTCACTGTATTTGCTCTCCAATCTGTTATAGAATTTTTGACAAATATCTGTGGTCACTTTCCTCTTTTTAGTGTCCGTTAACGATCTGTCTACGTCAATATATTTCAATGTCCATATGGGTCGTAAAGGCCACAACACTGTCTGATTGAAGTCTTTGTCATACACTTTAAAAGTTCTTGCTCTATCATCCCCAACCCACCCAAAACTATTTTTAAAAACCTTTCCTCTTTCCCAAAAAGTCCCTAACACTTTCTTAACAGGATGGTTTTCGTCATGACCTTTGAAATTTATCCAATAATTAACCAACAGCTGTTGCCTTCTAATATACAGCAGCATTTCTCCCGATTCCACTTGTAGAGCACATATTGGTGTTGTTTTTACTGCCCCTAAGCAAAGTCTCAGTGCTCGAGCTTGAATTACATCCAGCTTCTTCAAGGAAGTCTTAGCCGCTGATCCATATACCACACACCCATAATCCAATCTTGATCGAATCATCGTGAGATAAATACTCTTAAGTGCAGCAAAATTAGCACCCCATGTCAGTCCCGCTAAACACCTCAAAATATTAAGAACCTTTTTACTTTTCCCCACAACGTGCTCTATGTGATGTTTCCAAGTTAATCTCTTGTCAAAAACCACACCCAAAAAATGAAAACAATCCACCCTTTCTAACTCTTTCCCATACAAGTATAACAGTTTATTTCCCCCAATTTTCTTATTTGTGAAAAACATTACTTTAGTTTTCTCAACAGAAAATTTAAAACCCCATTCTACACCCCACTTTTCTACTTTACCAATCCCCTCTTGAAGTTTCCGGACGAGATGGTCAACATTCTTCCCCCTCACCCATAATGCTCCATCGTCAGCAAAAAGTGATTTACCATAACTACCAGACACATCTTTAAAAATATCATTGATCATAAGTGAGAAAACCGTTGGACTAACTACACTTCCCTGAGGAGTTCCATTTTCTGTTACACACGGCTCAGAAACATGCGACCCTATTTTAACTTGAATTGTTCTGTCACATAAAAAGTCTAACATCTAATTAAACATACTTCCTCCTACCCCTGCTTCATGTAGCTTAATCAGTAGACCGTCTCTCCAAAGCATATCATATGCCTTTTCTACATCAAAGAAGACAGCAACCACCACCTCTTTATTAACTTGCGCCTTCCTGATATCATCTTCCAAACATAAGACAGGATCCATCGTCCCTCTTCCTCTACGAAAACCACTCTGATAGGGCGCTAAGACATGTCTTGACTCTAAAAAGTGAACCAATCTCTCATTCACCATCCGTTCCATTAGTTTACACATATTGGAAGTCAGAGCAATGGGCCTATAATTTCCAGGATCGCTATGGTCTTTCCCTGGTTTCTTTATCGGTACAATCAGCGCTTCTTTCCACCGACGTGGGAGACGCCCTACTGTCCATACCTTATTAAACAACATTAGCAATTTATTTAATGCTTCATCACTTAGATGTTTCAGCATAACATAACATATCTCATCCTTCCCTGGAGCACTGTTCCTAGTTCTGCCCAGAGCTCTTTTCAGTTCTCCAATAGAAAAGGGACAACCCATTACATCTGCAGTACTTTCCTTCCTCCCTAAAGCGTCAAGATGTCTTTCTTTAGTTCTCTCTCTTCCTCGTTTACTTTCCTCTGATAAATTTCTCCCACTATGTACATCAACAAAAGTACTTGCCAACAAATCAACTTTTTCCCATCAGTAACAGCTACTCGATTATTCTTTTCAAGAATTGGATAACTCCAGTCTCTTCTGTCTCCCCCCATTTTCCTGATCATCCCCCACACTTCCCCCAATTGAGTATTACTACCAAGTGTACTACAGAAATCTCTCCAGTACGTTCTCTTAGTTCTTCTTATTGTACTTCTGACTCTTGCTTGTGCTTTTTTGCAGTCAATTAAGTGTTGAAAATTATGAGACCGTTTGACCAACTTAAATGCTCTATTTCGTTCTCTAACTACTAACTGACATTCATCAGTCCACCATGGGACTGCTCTCCTTCTAACTCTCCCTGTTGTCTTTGGAATAGCCTCCTCAGCAGCGCTTAGAATACATTGACTGATTTTGTGAGTCATATCTTCGACACTCAAATGATTTTGAACTTGTAAAAGCTTCCTCTCACAAACCCTACTAAACTTCCCCCAATTCGCCTTCCCAAACACCCACTTCCCCCCTAACGTTTCAGGTACCTGCATGTGACCAAACCTTATTTTACTCACAACCAGATAATGATCACTACCAAACGACTTATTGTTTACTCGCCATTCACATAATGGCGCCAAAGAACTACTGTAGAAGCAAAAGTCAAGTCTAATACGGATTCCTTACCAGAGCTAACATCAATTCGTGTCTTCCTCCCATCATTCAAACATACAAGATTTTTACTGTCCAGAAATTCCTCTAACACTCCCCCATTGTAGTCTGTTTTGTCACTCCCCCATAACAAATGGTGTGCATTAAAATCCCCACACCATATAATATTTCCTTTCACATCCATTTCCTCCAGCTTATTTAACTCTAACTTTTTACAAGGATTATAAAAATTAACAACCATAATCACCTTCCCTCCCATCCAAACCTGAATCACTACATAATCCAAATCCCCGTCCCTGTCACCTATCTTGTACTGAATACCTTCCTTAATCAACGTAAGACACCCACCACCAGTCCCTTCTTCCCTATCACATCTAACAGCAATATACCCATACACTCTAAAATCCAAAAAAGGCTTCAACCATGTTTCCTGAATACAAATTACGTCAGGTTTTTCTGTCTGTTCGTATATAAACTGTTTAAATTCTTGACCATTTGACAAGAGACTCCTGGCATTCCACTGTAAGAGTAATATGGTTATAAGAACTAACCACCACATTATCCCTCTTGACTTGCCTGACTAATTAGTTTACCTCTTATATCCTCCCACCTGATATTCTTCATGTCCAAACTATGACATGCTGCCTTCACAATAATCTGGATCCTCTCCGTCTTGGACTTCACATCTGAAGTTGCATTTATTACCCCCGCAACGAATGTCACCATCTTCTTCTTCTCTTCTTCTATTTTCCTTTCAACCATTGCCATAACCTTCTCCATTACTTGTTTCTCCTCTACCCTGTGTTTCCCAATCTGTCTCTCTTGCTCCACCATTTTACATGCCTCTGCATATGTCACTCTCTGCAGTACCCTGGTTTTTTGAATGACTGTCTGCTGCCTCAACACTTCACATCCCCAAAAAGCAACACTGTGCTCCCCTCCAAAATTACAGCATTTAGGTTTTACTCCCACACCACACTTCCCATATTCATGATCACCAGAACATCGAGCACATCTCCTCTTCCCTTTACACACTTTGGCAATATGTCCAAATTCTTGGCAATTGAAACACCTCATTGGTTTAGGCACAAACTCCCTCACACTGAATCTTATTAATCCAAAGAAGACCTCTTTTGGTATCTCTTTCGTGTCAAATTCCACCACCACAGTTTCCGTTTCTACTTTCTCCGGACCTCTCGTCATTCTCCTTGCTCCTTTAACTTCCCCATTTCTCAGTTTCAAATTCTCCATCAGGTCTTTCATATTTACATTCAACGGCACACCCACAATAACTCCTTTATTTCCACTAGTGCTCCTTTCCCCTACTCTTGCAATAGTCTTCACTTAGACTTTGCACACCCCCACAAGTTTCCTAGCTCTTTCCACCTGCACTTCTGTGTTACAACCCACCAGTAAATTTCCATCTCTGAGGATCTTAGCATACTTGATTTCCCCAACTTGTGCCTTAAGTGCTCTTGTCAACTTAAGTGGATCTATTTTCTTCACACCCTCTTCCTCAAACCTGACAATGACATTCATACTCGGATTCGTTCCTTCTTCATTACCTTCACTGTCAGTCCCTTCCATACTACCCTCACTTCTCTTTTTCCTCTTCCTTTCACTAGCTCTGCGCCTCTTCCCCCCCTTTCCCACTTTTTCCCACTCATTCTCGTCATCCTGACCGCCAATCTCTTCCTCTTCACTACCATCCATACTATTCCACTCACTCCTCCCGCTCTCCATCGGGCGCCAACCCTGGTCTATGAGAAGAAGTCTGCAGGAGACCGTTACCGGACCTGTACAGGCCTTCAGCCGACTCTCCTACTTACCTCACTCACACACCAAACCACCAAAAGACAAATCACAAAACACGCCAGTTAACTCAGTGAGGAGCAGACCCTGTACGCCAGTCCAGCCACCCCTGCTCCCTGGTAGTAGACTTCACCTTTCTCTGCCTAAAGTATTCTTAATTGCTAATGGGAGTCAGCTGTACAAAAAGGTGGCACCTAAGGCAGGAGAGATGGCAGGACACACCCACACAAGGTCAATTTCAAAGGAGGCTAGGGCCATAACACTAAACTTAACCCTATGACATAGTGTTTTCCAAAGTGATTCAGGATCAGAAAGTAAACAGTAGGTGGATTTTCATGTCACACAAAAAACACATTTATAGATTCATTCCAACCCCCTCTCATCCCTCCGAACACGTAACATACCGACAGTTTGTCACAGTTGTCAGTATATTACATGTTGGGATGAGAACGTGTCGCTGAAACAGGTAATCAGAGTGACACAGCCACAAACACACAGACAGGTTAGAGAAGGGAGGTATTCTTCAGTCGCACCGAATGTAATGCCAACCCAAACTTTGGAAACGAATACTAGGGCGTCTCCCAGAGGTGACACGCGTCGTGCCCAAAGAAGCTAGTCCAATCACTATGCCTCAGTACCCTGAACATTGTTACACTAACAGGATGAACTGGCAAACTAGCCGACACGCTCAAGAACGTGGATGGACCTACTACTCAACCTTGGCCAGCAACGATGACCACCGATCACTTCCGTAGAGAAGATAAAATGGTGGCGCCTTCACGTGTGCAAAAGCCAGCTAGTGGATGCACTTGGGCACTTCAGAGTCTCCTGGCCGCAATGGACCACTAGACACCATCTGAGATAATATCGCCAGTCAGATACATGACGCAGCAGGCAGCACCCTTGGGAAGATGAAGCCAGGGAGGCACTTCATCAACAAGCAAGTGTGGTGGTGAAACCACAGCGTACAGCAAACAATCACAGAAAAGAAGACAGCATTCAAGATTTGGCTTCAGTTTCACAACGATGGCGACTATCAACACTACAGGGCACTTTGAGCAAAGAAGGCAGTAGGAGCAGAAAAGGCATCACACTATGACCAACTCTACAAAGAACTGGACATGCCCAGGGGGGCAAACAAAGTCTACCGCCTTGCCAAAAATCGCCATCTAGCAACACAGGACATCAGCCAGGTCAAACATATCAAGGATGCCAATCATCAGATCCTCCACGATTCGCCCACCATCCTCAAACGTTGAACCAAGTACTTTTCAGATATCTGCAATGTGGAGTTCCCCCACCAGCCAATCCACAGCACCGACCCGTCCCAGGACCCCCAGTTGCCATCAAGGAAGTAAAAGCCGCTGCCAAGAAAATGAAGAATGGCAAAGCAACTGGACCAGACGACATCCCAGCTGAAGTTTGGAAGCTACTCGGCCACCAGGGCATCTCAATCCTCACCGACCTGTTCAACAACATCGTCAGAGATGGGGCTGTCCCAGCAGCCTGGTCAACCAGCACCACAGTGCCCATCTGGAAAGGCAAAGCCGACGTGGCCAATTGCTGCAATTACGGCCCGATCCGACTCCTGTACCACACCATGAAGGTATTCGAGCGGATCATTGATGCCAGGCTGCGAGAAATTGTCACAATAACACCCAACCAGTGTGGCTTCGTCAAAGGATGTGGCACAACAGATGCCATCCATGCCGCCCGCCTGCTGTTGGAGAAGCACCGAGAGAAGACCAAGACCATCCATATGGCCTTCCTTGACCTAGAAAAGGCTTTCAACCGAGTCCCTCATGACCTGATCTGGTACTCTCTGCGATCACACGGGGTCCCCAAGGCCTACGTTGATTGGATCAAGCCCTTGTACAGAAACGTGGCCAGCACAGTCAGAAGCCCGATTGGGAACATCACCACCTTTCAACATTACCGTGGGTGTGCACCAAGACTCCACGCTGTCCCCGCTTCTCTTCGTCCTCTGCATGGACACCATGACCTCTTACCTCCAAGCAGCCCACCCTTGGACACTCCTCTATGCTGACGATGTCTTCCTCGCAGACTAATCCCAAATGGAGCTGCAACGCCAAATGCGGCAATGGAAGATGTTAGATTTATATTGTTGGATTGTCATTTATGCTTAGAAATATCTACTCATATATGCTTAGAGTTTTATAATCAATATCATGTTGGTAGAGGTTTGATCCTTAGGGGTCTCCAAAGACTTTTGTGTGCATTCCAGAGTGTTCTGGCATTCACACCCACATCCTGGGAGCATAGGAGAGGTCGTACCTTCTCTTATTGTTCTGTGGTAAGATAAACATATCTATATCTGTTTTAGTCTAAGTGCCTTTTGTTTAGATGAACTGCTGGACTTCCAGACTAGCAGGTTTAGGGAAGTCGTTTATGGGGTCACATTCTAATAGGTTTATGCTACAAACCTATCAGAAGAAACACCTGAGTGAGTACGGACTGAGGTTGAACACAACGAAGACTGAGTACTCAGAAGCCAGCCCCCAAACCGATGGCACCATCAGCGTCGATGGAGAAGACCTGGCAAAGGTATCTCACTTCAAGTACCTCGGACTGATGATCAGCAATGATGCAGCAGACCCTGCAGAGCAGGAATAAGGGTAGGAGGAAGAAGTGTGTGCAGAGAATTAAAAAGCGCTTTTTATTGTTGTTTTTATACTTTTACATTTACAAGAAGTTTTTTTATTCATTTACTATTCAATTTAAATAACTGTCACAGTCTGGCTGAGGCAGACTGTATGTGTTTACAAAAGAGGACTCAAACGCAGACCAAAAACTGAACGTGACGTGGATTTAACAAAAAAACAAGCCGTTTATTGAGGCTAGGAAACAAGGTACAAACAAAGGGCATAGGTGAAACTAAACAATAACCAAAACTGGGTGAACTAAAACTAAACATGAAAAAACCTTAAACACGGTGAACTGACATGGATACCTGAAGTTGTGACGTGGATGAGCAGACGACCTGACAAGGAATGACTGAAGACACGGACTAAATACACACAGGAGGATAATGAAGGAAAACGGAAACACATGGGGGAACAGCTGACACACATGAACATAACGACGTTACAAGAGGAGAGTAAAACTAAAAACATTGAACATAGGAACACAGGACCCCTTCAAGATAAAACAGGAAATATGAGACGCAGACATGACAACCTGAACTTGACAACATAAGACACAGACATGAAACACATGAAGGGCAAGGGAGACTTAACAGGGGTTGGAAGACACAAGGGGAATCTAATAACAAATGAATAAGAAAACTTAATGAGCTTAACCATATACTATAAACATCAAAATAAACTAAAACTCAAAACACTGGGTCATAAGACCCAGGATCGTGACAATAACTTTCTTTTTCAGTGCAATTTAACAGTGTTCAAAGCAAATATTGTTTAAGTGCTTAAGTGTTTGTGGCCCAGATGTGAGGTAGGAGAGAGACAGTCTGATCGATGTCCCCTTGTTTCCAGGATCTCTAAATTATGCTTCTTTAAATCTGATAAAGACTGCAAGAATAACTTTGGTCCTGTCTTTAATCAGCAATATGTTTGTGACTGTAAGGTTACAATTAATCTACTCTGTCCTGAAAACGCACAAAAACTGTAAAAATTTAAAAACATGCAGATTTCACATCTTTCATTGTTGCATTGATTAAAATATATAGATATATATGAAACAGTAACAATGATGCAGACACACCAATGATCTGTTTAGCTTAAGAAAACATGAACTTCTAAACATTTGAGCTACAGTTTAATGTTCAGTGCAAGTTTCTTCATTTTTACACCCTTAACCTCCTAAGACCCGAACTCTTCCATGGCATGCATTATTAATTTCTCTTTGATATTTGGTCTGATTGGGACCTGATGAATGCAAAAACAAAGAATTACCAGATTTTTTTTAACCTAATTTTTGTTTCTAAGAAAAATCAGAGCCACATATGAGGATAATCATTTAAAAAGTCGATAGAAGAGTAGCAGTATAGTGTCCTTGTAAGTGGATATCAGGCCCTTGTAGAGCAAGATTTAGTATTTTGGCCTAAATAACCCAAAATGTGATGTCCACATATGTGGACGCCAGGTCCTAGGAGGTTAAACCAGAGTCCAGCTCAAAGCCCCTGTGAGTCAGAGCTCAAGCCACACATTGCACAACCAGCTTCCTTTTCTTGGAACTGGTGCACCTAAGTCGCCGTTAGCCGACAGTAAACTCGCCCAAACGTCACCACTGAGCTCTCTGCAGATAACCAGTTAAGAATCAAGTCAAAGATTAGCATACACAGCTTTAAGCCTGTAAATTCTTAGAGTCGAAGCTTGTTCACATTCATTTGTGTCCATCACATCATGTCGATCAAGTCAAACTCTCTACAGGAAGAGTTGGAGACAGAAGGTGAGGCTGAGGAGATGGAAGAGGACAAAGATGAAGGAGTGAGCAGGACGACCCCCGCTGCTTTGTGATATGGGGTTTGAGGTAGTTGTGGTGGTGTTGGTGGTGGTGTTAGAGGCGTTGGTGGGGTTGGTGGTGGTGGTCGTGGAGGGAGGAGACAAGAGTGTCCCCAGCGTCTTCGTCAGGAAGGTACCAAAGGAGCTCACTCTGGTGAAGTTCATAACTGGAGTCTCTCGTCTTCTCCTGGCAGAGGGGCTTGGAGCTGTTAACACGACCGCCTGGAACCAAGAGCCGCCCTGCTTACACATCAGAGGGCCGCCAGAATCACCCTGAACAGACGGAAAGGGTCAGTTATTATTTTAATCTTATATCTTATATTTTTCTGTGACTCAAAGGAAGAGTTTGATGCACCTTTGTTAAGAGAAAATTTGGACAATGATTATTATATTTTTCTAAAATTAAACGACCAAAGTTTAGACCACATTTTAGAGGGCTGTAATAAAAGACAAAAACAGTTTGAGTCGGAGTGTTTCAGGATTCATTTTGTTTTGAAGGTGCTCTTCAGTTCTTCAAATCAGACCACTCAGCATCCATGTTGAAATGGGCACTTAATTTATCTCGCACTAAACTTTAGCTCAGGTGTCTGCAACCTTTAACACCCAAAGAGCCATTTGGACCCGGTTTCCACGGAAAAGAAAACACTGGGAGCTGCAAATACTTTTTGACATCTGAAATGAAGATAAAATTGTATATATTGGGTTTTTTACCTTTACGCTTTGTATAAACATCTATAGTGTGTTGCTTATGAAATCCATTAAGTGTGACAGAGAAAATTACATTTTATTTATGTAATGAACACATTTTGAACATTTTGAACTCTTAAAATAATAATAACAAAAAGAAACAGCCGAGTTGATGGTCTCTTTCAAATGAATTAAAACTCTGCACACATATTATCCATGTAGCAAACAAGAAATGTTGTGAGCTGTCATCCTTATATTGCCTTTGGGCTTTCAGAGCATGTGGCAGAAGTGAGCAGCAGCACAAGATTTTTAAGGTGGCAGTTGGTACAGTATTGCACGGAATAAGGGTTTCTATTTTTATTTAAATACTAATAAAAATGAAGTGATCAGTGCAGAGTTTAGTATGTACTTGCGAAACTGTAGGACAGCTTCTATGTGCATCTTGTGAAGGTGTGTTGTGTGTGTTCAAGTGTTGTAGTTGAGGTGTCGAATGGCTTGATGATAAAAAACTGCTTTTGAGTCTTGTAGTCCGAGCAGACAGACTCCTGTATCGTCTACCAGATGGTAACAAGGAGAACAGCTGACATGCTGGGTGGCTGTGGTCCTTGATGATGCTGTGTGCTTTACGGAGGTACCGTTGAAGATAGATGTCTTATATGGAAGCCTCATGCCAGCGATGTGCTCTGCTGCCTTCACCACCCTCTGTAGTGATTTCCAGCTGCTTCCAGAGCAGCTTCCGTACCAAACTGTAATGCAGCTTGTCAGCAAGCTCTCGATCACGCACTTGTAGAAATTTGAGGTGATGTTGGCGTTCATGCCAAACCTTCTCAGCCTCCTCAGAAAGCAAGCTGGCGAGCTTTCCTGATTGCAGTGTCTGTGTGAAGGGTCCAGGAGAGATCCTCTGTGATGTTGGCTCCAAGGAATTTGAAGCTGCTGACCCTTTCGACCTTGACACTGTTGATGTGGATGAGCTGGTCTTCCCCAACTGGTCGTTTCTGGTAATCCACTATCATTTCTCTTGTTTTGCTGACGTTGAGAGGTCATTTTCCAGACACCACTTGTACAGCGCCATAACCTCCTCTCTATAGGCCGTCTCATTGTTTTCTGTGATGAGGCCGATGATGATTGTGTCATCCGCAAACTTAATAATGGTGTTGGACCTATGCTTAGTGGTACAGTCGTGTGTGAACAGGGAATATAGTAGGGGGCTAAGGACACATCCCTGTGGTGTTCCTGTTTTTAAGATGAGTGATGAGGAGATGTGCTCACCAATTCTCACCACCTGGGGCCTGTTTGTGAGGAAGTTCAGAATCCATCTGCAGATGGGTGTTCCCAGCCCAAGGTTGATGAGCTTCGAGGCAAGTTATGAGGCGATGATGATGGTGTTAAATGCCGAGCTGTTGTCGATGAAGAGCATTCTTGCATATGTATTCCCTTTTTCCAGGTGAGTGAGGGCAGTGTGCATTGTCAGGGCAATGACATCCTCTGTGGCTCTGTTTGTTTGATAGGCGAACTGAAGAGGGTCCAGCGTGTCAGGGAGGGAGGAGCAGATGTGATCTTTGACCAGCCACTCGAGGCTCTTCATTATGGCGGATGACAGTGCAACTGGACGATAGTCATTCAGACCACAGATTTCTCTGGGACAGGAATGATGATGGATTTTTTGAGGGATGTGGGGACCACTGAATGCCAAAACACTGCCTGTGTTTTCCCTCCTGTAGTCAATGATGCAGCGCAGTCCATTCCATAGCATCAAAGCTGTGGTAATTGGACTCCACTTTGTCCCTGTAGTTCTTTTTGGCCTTTTTATGGACTTTCAGAGGTCGTACCTGGCTGCTTTATAAGGGCGATCGTAAGTTCGGCTTTTAATCGGAAGGTTGCCGGTTCGAGCCCCGGCTTGGACAGTCTCGGTCGTTGTGTCCTTGGGCAAGACACTTCACCCGTTGCCTACTGGTGGTGGTCAGAGGGCCCGGTGGCGCCAGTGTCCGGCAGCCTCACCTCTGTCAGTGCGCCCCAGGGTGGCTGTGGCTACAATGTAGCTGCCATCACCAGTGTGTGAATGTGTGGATGACTGGTTGTGTAAAGCGCTTTGCGGTCCTTAGGGACTAGTAAAGCGCTATACAAATACAGACCAGCGTCCCCTGAGTTAAAGGCAGAGGCCTTCCAAATCAGAAATCCTGGTGGGGATTTCTGAATCTTGCAAATCAGTGGTTTTGGTGATGATATTGTCTATGCATTTTCCAAATATCCAATGACAGTCTGTGAGTTCATTGATGTTGCCATCAGCTGCATCCTCACATATATGCCAGTCAGTTGTTTTAAAGCAGTCCTGTAAGACCCCCTCAGCCTCACTGTCCCATTTGTACATGTCCCTGGAAACGTTTTTTGTTTGTTTGTTTGTTTGTTTGTTTGTTTTTTCCAGTTTAAGCCTTTGTCTGTATGCAGGCAGCAGCAGAATGGAACAATGGTCTGCCTTACAAACGGCTGCACACGGGAGGGGTTTGTAGCAGTCCTTGAATGAAGCAATGATCCAGTGTTTGATCACATCTTGTAGGGAAGGAGATGTGTTGGTAGTATCTGGGAAGAAGTTTCTTCATGTTGGCTATGTTGACGTCTCCCAGCACAATAAAGGCAGATCGGGATTTTTGTTCTCAAGTTCAGTTATGACGTCATACAGTTCGTTCAAAGCCGTAGATTTATCAGCATGTGGGGGGATGTAAACAGCTGAAAGGAGAACTGAACTGAACTCCCTTGGGAGGTAAAACAGTCCAACTTTGATGGTCAGCAGCTTGAGGATCTGAGAGCAGTACATTTTTAATATACACACATCCCTAGCCCACAAAGAGTTAACCATAAAGCACACACCTCCTCCCCTTTTCTTGCCTGAGTCCTTCATTCTGCCTCCCCGGTAAACAGTGAACCCGTCCGGCATGACGGCACAGTTGGGGACGCTGGGCTCCAGCCATGTCTCTGTCAATGCCAAAATACAGCAATTCCTGATGTCTTTTTGATGTTTAATCCATGCACGCAGCTCATCTAGTTTGTTGTCTAGAGACTGAACTTTCCTGAGGAGGATGCTGGGCAGAGGTGGTTTGTTGATTCTCTGTCGGGTTCAGCTCAAAACTCCAGCTTGTTTTGCCCTCGCCCTTGTTTTCCCTTGGCGTTGCGCGAGTACACAAACGATCCCAGGCAACAGTGCATCCATGGTTTTGAAACCTGCTGTATAGTCCGAACTGGCTGACGAACATAACTCCAAAAGTGTTTGTCTGTCATACCGAGTGTATGATTGTGTTGTGGGCACAGAAACAGCAAATAAGACAAAATAAATAATAAAATATTTGCCTAGATGACTCGGAGCTCTTATCGGTGCAGCCATCTCACGGCGCAACCGGAACCTGTAAGTGTCACGATCCTGGGTCTTTTGACCCAGCGTTTTAAGTTTTAGTTTATGTTTGATGTTTATGGTTTATTTTTAAGTTCATTAGATTATCTAAGCTCATTTGTCTATTTCGATTCCCCTTGTGTCTTCTACCCCGGTGTTTTAGTCTCACTTGCCCTTTATGTGTTCAAGCTGCATGTCTTATGTTGTCAAGTTTATATTATCAAGTTTATGTCTGCATCTCATGTTTCCTGTTTTATTGTGAAAGTCTGTGTCCTAGTTCAGTGTAGTCAGCTTTGCTTCCTTTGTCTCGTTATGTCAGATTAGTGTCAGCTGTTTCCCCATGTGTTTCCACTTCCCCTAATCACCCTTGTGTGTATTTAGTCTGTGTGTTTCTGTTCATTCCTTGTCAGGTCGTCTGTTGTTCACACCACGGTTTCCATGCCATGTTTCTAAATTTCATGCCAAGGTTTTTCTTGTTGTTTATTTAGTTCTCCTATTTGAGGTTGATGTTGTTAGGTTTTGTAATGTTGATTTGTCATTTATGCTTAGAAATATTTATGCCATATGCTTAGACGTGTATAATCGATTGTGTAGTGATAGGATGTGTGATCTTCAGTAGGCTGTAAAAGGCTTTGTGTGCATGTTCTAGTCTAAGTGCCTTTTATTTAGATGGACCGCTAGACTCCTGGCACCAGCTCTGGGGAGTCTTCACAGGTTCACATTCTGACACACACACACACACACACACACACACACACACACACACACACACACACACTTACTTACAAAACCACAGGCAAGGTACTCTTTGTGTGTATGTATATGTCATATGTTAATGAACCTATGCATATTCATGTAACCACAATAAAAGAGCAGGAGAGCGGACGAGAGCAACTGGGGTCAAGCGAAGGAACGGCGTTTGTCCAGTTCTCTCCCGTGCACGTGAAACATAAAGAACGTTGCCTACTCGTGTCTTGCTTGCTGTGTAATTACATTGTCTTCAACGTTCCAGCGAATAGGTTCAAGCTACAAACCTATCAGATGTTAGTTTACTTCAGTTTGCCTTGCCCTTTCTTTGTACCTTTTTTACCAGCCTTATTAAACTGCTCGCTTTTTGTTAATATTCAAGTTTTCTTCCACGTTCTTTGTGTCTGCATTTTGGGTCCTCCAAGTCAAATTCCTACAGTCTGCTCCCACAGACTGTGACAGTAAGAACCTGTATGATGTAAAGCTTTTGCCATTATTTTATTGATCATCTGAATGACAACATTCATAACCTCTGTGCGTTCTGAAGGGAAAGTTTGCGTGCACAATGCCTCTTGCTGCAGGTTGCAGTGAAACGTCAGCAGCTTTCTAGCCAGTGACGTCTGCAGCAAGGTCACAAAGCCCCTGTGCGCTCCAGTCATACTTGGTGCCCCATCAGTAGCCACTGACTCTAGGTGGGTTCTTTTTATTTCTTTGGCTCTTAAACAATCAAGCACAGCCTCACAAATGCTGTAAATCTTCAGAACTGACTAGGTTACTTTTAAAAATATAACACTGTCAAAAGTGTTCATTTAACACTCAGAGGAGTGGACACTGTCTAGTGTCAATTTAACACTGGAGATTTTGCTGTGTAGGTGGTCAAAAGTGAATGCAAATGAATCTGCCCAGGTATCATTAAATGTTGTATTTTCTTTTCTTACATTTCTCCATACTTGGGGTTGAAAGTCTCAATAAATGCCTGGTGTTTCGCCCGGTACACCGGCTTCTGTGAGTGTGACACTTGTTTTGAGCACCGAAAAATAATAAAATGTAATTTTATTTTAATATTTCAAGATGACAATAATGTTCCAAGGCAAGTTATGAGGTTTTTCATGCTCTTGCTACTTTTGACGCTTACTTTGATTTCCGGTGCTACAGTTTTCCTGGACCTTCTTTGCCCTTGCCTTCAACCTCAGCTCTCCTCAGATGATCTTTGCATTCTGGAACAATACAAAGAACCTCACCTGCCTGCCCTCCAGCCACCACTCACCACCTCGGACACAGCGGAACTCCGGTCAGCCAACCTTTGCCCCTACTCACCTGGATTCTCACCACCTCTCTCTCGAAGCCAAGTTCACCTTGACTATCAGTAACCATTATCAGTCATAACCACCTCCACTAAATAGCCTGTGCCTGCCGCCTTCTTAACCGTGTTCTCTTTTCTTCCCTGACAAATCCGCTCCATCCCCCTCAATACCTACCAATTCCCTGTTCACCCCACTGATCCAAGGCCACATCATTAGCAACACTTTTTACAGTTTTACAGTTCTCTGCGTTTGAGTCCAGTTTAGCTATCGGCCTGTGGCCATTGTGACACTAAATCCAAGGTCCAGAATAAACATGTCAGCAGACAGTGTGTTATAAGAAGAAGAATCCAGTCATTTACCTGCTGCAGTGTAAACACGTCTGTACAGATGCTCTCACTGGATGATGAGCTCCCACAGTTTACCACCGAGGTGTTGAACTGCTGCATAACTTCCTCAGCTAACATTATGAAAGATAAGAAAAATTAACCAAAGAAACTGTAAGTGCAGTGGTCCACATGTGTAATCTGAGAGATGGACTGGTGCAGAGTCTGGGCAGAACTCTGTCAGCCTTCATGTTGCTGACTCACCTCCTCCTCTTCCAGGACTCCAACCGGCCGCCCAGCACGCCAAGCCCTTGGCGAAGGTTCTCCCGCTGTCCAAGCAGATGGGCTGGATGTAGTCGGTCAGGGTGGGCTGGGCCGATAGACGGAGGATGGCTATGTTGGTCCCGGTCGTGTTGCTCAGAGTGATATTTGTCACATTCAGCGTCACCTCAAAGGGGTTGGATCCATTTAGCTTCAGACGCCCCAACACGACAGTCCACTCGGACGCTACAGGGGAGCTGTGGGAGGAACGACGCACCCAAACATAATCTTCATCAGCTTCAAACAAGATCTATACCTTTACGCCCTAAAGTGTAATTAAACAATGAATAGTAAAAGTCTGGCTGAAAGGATGATCCCAATACATACACTGCTTAGTATGTCTGTGCACTATAGGTTCTTGGTCATGATCATCTAAGGAGAAAAAAAAACAGTTGGACCTCTCTTAAGGGATAACTTCCACTAGGGCTTAAAATTTGGGACTCCATCATTTGGTCAAGAAACTTATCGGATGAGAGGTGAAACATCTTCAAGAAACTTAAAGAAGTCCAGTCGCTTTTCTTTCTGAGCTCCTTAGAATTGCTTATTAATTCAGATCAAACTGAGGTTATTGTACTCGGCCCTGAAAATCTTAGGAATATGGTATCTAAGCAGACTCTTACTCTGGATGGCATTACCTTGGCCTCCAGTAACACTGTGAGGAACCTTGGAGTCATTTTTGACCAGGACATGTCCTTCAACGCACATATTAAACAAATATGTAAGACTGCTTTCTTCCATTTGCGCAACATCTCTAAAATTAGAAATATCCTGTCTCAGAGTGATGCTGAAAAACTAGTTCATGCATTTATTACTTCCAGGCTGGACTACTGTAATTCATTATTATCAGGATGTCCTAAAAACTCCCTGAAAAGCCTTCAGCTAATCCAAAATGCTGCAGCAAGAGTCCTGACAGGGACTAGAAAGAGAGAGCAGATTTCTCCTGTATTGGCTTCCCTTCATTGGCTTCCTATTAAATCCTTCAAAATCCTGCTCCTCACATACAAGGTCTTAAATAATCAGGCCCCATCTTATCTTAATGACCTTGTAGTACCATATCACCCTATTAGAGCACTTCGCTCTCGCTCTGCAGGCTTACTTGTTGTTCCTAGAGTATTTAAAAGTAGAATGGGAGGCAGAGCCTTCAGTTTTCAGGGCCCTCTTCTGTGGAACCAGCTTCCAGGCTTCTTCCTGTTAAAAGGGAGTTTTTCCTTCCCTTGTCGCCAAATTGCTTGCTCATTGGGGGTCATATGATTGTTGGGTTTTTCTCTGTATCTACTGTACAATATAAAGCGCCTTGAGGCGACTTTTGTTGTGATTTGGCGCTATATAAATAAAATTGAATTGAAAAGAATTGCTCAGAAATTACTGCTCAGAAAGATTAAAGATTAGAGTAAAGCATCAACTCAATTAAACTTGGAATATTGATCTTCTCATTTAAGCAGAGAGGGTTGTTAATCAGTTTCAGCCTCTTTGGTGTGAATGAAAGTAACAAGACATTTTCTAGAAGGGCAACACTGGTCACGACGAGCTACGCTGATGTGTTTGCTAAACGTAGTCACTGCAGGAGACAGAACTCAACTTGAACCAAAAACGAGCCTTTATTTAGGCTGATGGCAGAAGCAAACATGAGAACTAAGGCGACAAAAGGTACAATAACTAAGCTGAGAAACTGGCTATGAAAACTGGGATAACTATGGTGTGGCAAAACAGACGACCTGACAATGAGTGAACGGAAACACACTCCTGAACTAGGAAACACTGAGAAAATACAATAATCAAAGAGTAAAACTAAAATATACAAAACACTGGGTGGCAGACCCAGTAGTGTGACACAATGAAAGAATGGTTTTACAGCTGGAGGCCACGGACATATTTTCTCTTGTCCTGACCTGGACCTGAAAAATATTTGGCAGTAGAACAAAAATAGAATAAAAACATGAATCAACATAAACAGTACCTGATGCTGCTGAAGTGAAGCAGAGCAAAGTTGCAGAGGTTTAATTAGAGACACAGCTAAGCATTTTGCAACTTCGCATAATTTTAAAAAGTTTAAATTTCTTCAGTATTGAACAGCAGAAATTAGGCTTTCTTGTCAGTAGGCAGTTAAATAAAAAATTTATAAAAACACAGAAGCCAGAAATAATGCAGAAAACAGAGATTTTTAGATGCGAAACTGTTCAGAGAGAGAGGGAGCTGTGCATGAAGAGTCATTTTACGGCAGTGGAAGCAAAACAGCAGTAAGGTCCCAAGGGTCGTCAGGTCCTGCGCTGACCAACTGTGTGGGGTGATGGAGCACCTCTTCAACCTGAGCCTGAGGCTGGGGAGAGTCCCACAGCTCTGGAAAACCTCCTGTGTTGTACCAGTGCCAAAGACTTCACGCCCCAAGGACCTCAACAGCTACAGGCCGGTGGCTCTGACATCCCACCTGATGAAGACCCTGGAGCGGTTGGTCCTGGCTCAGCTTCGGCACCTGGTGAGCTCATCATTGGACCCACTTCACTTTGCCTACCAGCCTGGCATTGGAGCGGATGATGCCGTCATTCATCTCCTACATCGTTCCCTCGCGCACCTGGAGACCGCTGGGAGCACTGTGAGAATCATGTTCTTTGATTTCTCCAGTGCCTTCAACACCATTCTTCCCTCGGTCCTGAAGGACAAGCTGGAGAACTCTGGAGTGGACCATCACCTCACCACCTGGATTCTGGACTACCTCACCGACCGACCACAGTATGTGAGGACTCAGGGCTGTGTGTCGGACAGGGTCGTCTGCAGTACGGGGGCCCCACAGGGAACGGTTCTGGCTCCGTTCCTCTTCACCATCTACACTGCAGACTTCTCCCACAACTCCACCCAGTGCTTCCTGCAGAAGTTCTCTGATGACTCTGCAATAGTCGGCCTCATCACTGATGGGGATGACAAGGAGTACAGAGGACTGACTCAGGACTTTGTGGACTGGTGCCAGCTGAACTACCTCCAGATCAATGCCAGTAAAACCAAGGAGCTGGTGGTAGACTTCCGCAGGCACAAACATCCTCCACTGCAACCACTGAACATCCAAGGTATGGACATCGAGGCTGTGGACAGCTACAGGTACCTTGGTGTTCATCTGAACAACAAACTGGACTGGACTCATAACTCAGACGCCCTCTACAGGAAAGGGCAGAGCAGGCTGTACCTGCTGCGGAGACTCAGGTCGTTTGGAGTGGAGGGCCCACTCCTGAAGACCTTCTATGACTCTGTGGTGGCCTCAGCCATCTTTTACGGTGTGGTCTGCTGGGGCGGCAACATCTCTGCTGGGGACAGGAAGAGCCTGAACAGGCTGATCCGCAGGGCCAGCTCTGTTCTAGGATGCCCTCTGGACCCAGTGGAGGTGGTGAGTGACAGGAGAATGGTGGCTAAGCTGTCATCCCTGTTGGACAACATCTCCCACCCCATGCAGGAGACTCTGACAGCACTGAGCAGCTCCTTCAGTGGCTGCGGCACCCACGGTGTGGGACGGAGAGATTTCGCAGGTCTTTCCTCCCCACTGCTGTCAGACTCCACAACAAAGACTTCAACTGATCAAACACACACATCCACACATGTGCAATAACACTAATGTGCAATAATCTTTTTCTGAAAAAGTTGTATTTTTTACTCAGTTGTATATAGTATTTGCATTCTATTTTTATCCTATTGTATATTTTATTCTATTTATTCTACTGTATATAGTATTTTATTTTATTTTATTTTATTTTATTCTTTACAGGTGTGTACAGTATTCTTATTTCTATTCTATTCTATTCTTATTGTATTCTAATTTTGCTATATAACTTTTGCACTGTCCACTTCCTGCTGTGTCAAAACAAATTTCCCACGTGTGGGACTAATAAAGGTTATCTTATCTTATCTTAGATGTTTGTGTGAGGCGTAGTTTGGATCTTCTTTTGCTGCTGGTTGAGTCAAATTTGGTTGGAGAGACACAAAATCTGCAACTTCTGAATCTAGCATAAAAAAGGACATTAAGACAAAACGCGGAGCATCAGAATCTGTGAGCTGTCGGCTTTCAGCCCTGATGGCGTGTCTGTGTCGGGTGAGAAAACTCACTGATTCTAATATGTTGGGTCCACGGTTTGTGTTTATGCCTTTGTGCAGAATCCGTGTACCAGCTCCATTTTCACTTTTAGCTGTTCGGTGGGGGTCAAATTTTGTGAGGTTTTAACGGAGATTCTTATTTAAAAATCGATTCAGTAATATAATGAATCAATATTGCGTTATTCAAGCTAGAATTGATTTTAATCAGAAAATCGAATCAAAACCCACCCTTAGTACCCTACCTCATCTGGTAAAAGCATGCAGGCAGTTCACGGAGGATGAAGGATAGATTAGAATTGGATTAGATTAGATTTTCAGGCTGTCTGTGTCACGGTCCTGGGTCGTGTGACCGAGCATTCTGGGTTTTCCTTGTATTTCGATATTCATTTTATTTCATTCTTTTCGTTCGTACATTCTTTACCTTCTAGGTTTCTTTAGTCCCATAGATTAGTCACCCCTGTGTTAAGTGTTCCCTGTTGGTTTGTGTCCCCATGTTTCCTGTTTTATTTTGAAAGGTCTTGTGTTTAGTATTACTCTCCCCCCTTGTTGTCGATATGTTTCATTCTATTCAGCTGTTTTCCTCATGTGTCTCCACGTCACCTGATCACCTCATGTGTGTATTTAAGTCCTCCGTCTTCCCGTGTTCAGCGTCGGGTTGTCTGTGTATCTCCTCTCATGTTACCTCAGGTTTCAGGACTCCGTGCTGCTCATGTTCATGTTGCTTATTGTTAGGAGTTGGGTTCTGGTTATGTGGTGTTTTTGTCTGTATGCGTTTTTTGGTGCCTCCCTTTTTGTATAGGTAGGCGGGGCAGTGAGTCACTGAACCTGGCACACCTGTTACTCATCAGATGCTTTCTTCAGAAGTGTTCTTTAGGAGCTACCTGACAGAAGACTAGTGTCGGAGTACTGGCGTTTTTGGAGAGTTTGAAATTGTGCCCCTGCCTGTTGGAGCCCTTGGATTATTTCTGGTGACTGTAAGGAGTTTTGTTTCCTCCCTAGGATTTTACCTCGACTGGTTTGTTTTCCGTCTGGAGGTTTGGGGCATTAAACAGTACCAAGTAAGCTCTCCAACTCTCTCTAAAGTTTACTTTAAGCTTTTCTCGGTTATCGGGCAAGACCCTCCTAATTCTCGTCCCTCTCCTTTTTTTAGATCGAGTGCACTACCTGTGTGTGTTTTCGTCACCTGCACGTCCTGGCTCCGCGTCCCCATTCATACACTGTTGTATATATTTATATCTAGAGTATTTAAAAGTAGAATGGGAGGCAGAGCCTTCAGTTTTCAGGCCCCTCTTCTGTGGAACCAGCTTCCAGTTTGGATTCGGGAGACAGACACTATCTCTACTTTCAAGATTAGGCTTCAAACTTTCCTTTTTGCTAAAGCATATAGTTAGGGCTGGACCAGGTGACCCTGAATCCTCCCTTAGTTATGCTGCAATAGACGTAGGCTGCCGGGGATTCCCATGATGCATGGAGTTTTTCCTTTCCAGTCACCTTTCTCACTCACTATGTGTTAATAGACCTCTCTGCATCGAATCATATCTGTTATTAATCTCTGTCTCTCTTCCCCAGCATGTCTTTATCCTGTCTTCCTTCTCTCACCCCAACCGGTCACAGCAGATGGCCCCGCCCCTCCCTGAGCCTGGTTCTGCTGGAGGTTTCTTCCTGTTAAAAGGGAGTTTTTCCTTCCCACTGTCGCCAAAGTGCTTGCTCATAGGGGGTCATATGATTGTTGGGTTTTTCTCTGTATTTATTATTGTGCTATCTACTGTACAATATAAAGCACCTTGAGGCGACTTTTGTTGTGATTTGGCGCTGTATAAATTGAATTGAATTGAATATTTTGTCCTTGTAAATACCTCCCCCCTCACTGTAAATAAACTGTCTTCACCGCAACTCTGCCTCCGTGCTTTCTGCTCCCTGGGTCCGTCCTGCTCATAGTCGTCACCAGTGATGGGAATAACGGCGTTACAAGTAATGGCGTTACTAACAGCGTTACTATTTTCAGTAACGAGTAATCTAACTAATTACTATTCTTATCGTTACAACGCCGTTACCGTTACTAACAAGAAAACGCGGTCCGTTACTATTTTTCATCAAACAGACGGTTAAAGCTGTGTTCAGCTTACTGCATCTTATATCAGCTGCAGGAAGTAGCTGTAAGTAATCTGGACGCTACAGCTTTAAGCAGCTGCGCGCTCCCGCGGACGGTAATCACGATCACTGTCTAGCACAACACCTGGAGCTCAGGGGGCAAAACAATCGCATGAGTGCTGCTGGTTGACTGAGGAAGAATAAAGTAGTCGTGGTAAGTCAATCACATGACCACTTAACCCTTTAAGACCTACCATAGAACCAAGTCCGCCAGAGCTTATATTATATTTTTACATGCTGTAGTGCCAATTTTGGGAGTATTTCAAGTTGATATACATCAATACAACCATTATAGCCCAAATTTTAATAATATGTATGCATTAAGTGCATAGTAATTACATAAATTGCAAAAAAGTGCAATAAACTACAAAAAAATTGAAAATCGTTTTTGTTTTTTTAACATATATTTCTAGTTAGAGAAATTTAAGAGGCTTATCCCTCAAAACTGTAAATACAAAAAAGTTGCACAAACTAGTTTCCCACCACAGGAAATTTATTTGAAGTGTCTTCATAGTTTTACTTTTGAAATACACCAATTTTTATATACTGCAGGAAAAACGAAAATAAATATTATAGTGCAAATTTGCAAAAAAGCAGCATATGCATCAAAATAAACTATTTCCAGCAGTGCAATTCGAGTTCTAAGCATCCCAGAAACGACACAGAAAGTCATAAAGTCAAAGATAACTTTTAAAAACACCAGTATAGGCTCATGAGGCCCTGATAGTAAAAAAAAAAACTACATTTCCGCGAAAATGACGTCACTTCCGGTTTCGGGCAGGTAATGGCGGACATGCGAAAGTTCGTGCTGACATCTATTCCAACGTAGGAAGTGTTATGAACAGCTGATCAGATCGGCAAAACGTGTTTCTGGAATATTATGTTTTTGTTGCTGCAAGCGCTTTTTATGCAGTTTTTGCAAAGCTATATGTGGAAGGAAACTGTGACCTAGGACAAGCTGATGGCATAAGATGTAAGTACAACTTCTCCGGTTTCATATGTAAAAAAAATTATTGCTCTAGCTTACGTGGTTGCAGAGCTACCGGGATTTAAAAATAGTTACGCAAAACGGAGCGTGTCCGCTCCGACCGGTTTTAAAGGGTTAAAGACAAAGCAACAAGGTGATATATACCAGTTTTAAATTGTGTCGATAGGCCACGTAAAACCAGAGTCACGATAAACAATATATACGCGGTGTTTTTTCCTCAATAGTTTCATCACGTTTACTGTCTAAGGACAGCGCAGCGAGACCTCTCTGCTTATGAGCAAAAAAAAAAAACAGGGGAGGTTTTAGGAGTGACGGTGAGAGAGAGAGAGAGAGAGAGCGAGTTTTGAGATGTGAGATTTGTGACGTTTAGCGTGTTTGGAGTGTGTAGTTAATGTGTTGTCTTGTGTAGTTAGTGTGTAGTGTTGTGGATAGTTTTGTGTTGTGTGTCAGAACAATGAGGCGACTGCTGTCTCCAGGTAGAAACAGCAGTGATACACCTGCTGCTGTCAGACCTGCAGGTATCAGGCTGTGATGTTCTCCTTTATAGTGGACAGAAATTGTGTTTTTGGAGTGGCACAAATAATTTGTGTGGCATCTTATTGAAGAACAGCTGATTGTTCTGTAAATAGTTTGAAATGGTTATTTTAAAAAAGGGTAAAAGGTAAATGGATGCAAATAACTTTGTTTGCAAAACTTTTGCATAGGATTTTAAAAATGACAATTAATATTTGCATTTAAAGTTATGAAATATGATTCATTAAACATGTTTATGGTTGTTACAGTAAAAAATATCACTTTTTCTACTCTGATTTTATGTTTTTTGTGTGATTTTAGATCAGTTGTGTTAATACAGTATCTCAAAATGAAAACATGACTGTAGATTCAGACACGTGAGGTTGTGCTATAAAGAATGATACCAAACAAGGCAAAGTAAATAATTTTTAAAGGTAAAATGTGGAGGGAAAATGAAAAGTAGTTAAAAATGGCCAATTATACCCTGGACCCCACAGGGTTAAACTTTTTTATAAAGTAACGCAATAGTTACTCTTCAAGTAACTAATTACTTTTAGAATATTGTAACTCAGTTACTAACTCAGTTACTTTTTTGAAGAAGTAACTAGTAATTATAATTAATTACTTTTTCAAAGTAACTTGCCCAACACTGGTCGTCACAGTCACCTTGTAATTTCCTTCCTAGTCTGCTTTAGAATCAGAATCAGAATACTTTACTGATCCCTAGGGGAAATTTAGACTGTAGCTACATTGTGAATGTCAATCCACAACCAATGAGTATGTTGGTGCTTCTGTCAGATCCACCCTTTTCTTTTCACTTCTGGATTCAAACAGGATCTGAAAAGACGTCACTAATCGTTTAACTATGTCATCATCTGGCCAAACTTCAACCTTGCTCCAACTCACCTTGAGAAACAATCGGCATTGCTCAGCACTGAGTCCAAGGCCACCAGAGTCCCACCGCACACATGACTTCCATTCTTCTGCAGACTCGCCATCCACGGCCACGAGCCGGCTGTCGCCATCGAGGTTCCTCCCAAAATGCCAGAATTCTTCGGAGCTTGTCCACAGAACACCGCTGAGGAGAAAAACCAGAGGCAGATGCAAAGAAATGTTAAAATCTTTAACCATCAGTTCTGTTCAGGTGGTTCATCTTAAAGAATCATAAAATCACAGATCAGAAAAGTTTAAACAGAAAGGAATAAAAAAGAGAAGCGCACGGGTGATGTCACAATCATCAAAACCGTTACGACTTGGCCAATACAGAAGCTGTGAATGATCTCCGAGGTCCGGAGACGACAGAGACCTGAGGAGCTGCCTTCTGTTTGTGGCCCTCAGGTTGGCCTGTCCTGAGCTATGAAGAAACCTAAGATGGCTACACGGGACAAAGTGAAAGCAAATTCTGTGATTCCAGGGACACAGCATGTGTAGAAAAAACACTCTGCTCTTAGACTTCAGCCTTTAACACAGTCATCTCACTGTAGCTGATGGTGAAGCTCTCTACTCAGGCTCAACACTTCACTCTGTAACTGAATTTTGGACTTCTTCTAAGGACAGCGACAGATGGTACATGTTAGCAGTATTCTGCACTATCAAACTGCATTCAAACTGCTCTTTACTCTGAGACATGACTAAACTGCAAATGTCAGCTTAAAGCAGCTCATCAGGTTTATGATGATACAACATTGTTGGGGTTCATTAACAACAGAGCTGAGACATCTTGCAGAGCAGAAGTGCAACTTTTAGTGAGCTGGTGTAGAGACAACAGCCTGTCCCTTAACATCAACAGGAGGAAAGAGTTGGCTGTGGATTTGAAAAAGGCTGAAACCAAACATCAGTAGAGACGGTCAGCAGCACAAGATTCCCACAAAACTCTACATCACTGAGGAGCTCTCCTGGACTCCTGGAACCTCACACACCTGGCAGAGAAGGCAAAACATAAAGCTTTCAACCTTAGGAGGTTGAAGTGAGTGTGGAACTCTTCCTCATTCTCACCACCTTTTACTGAAGCACTATTCAGAGCATCCTGACAAGCTTGACAAGCCTCACTTCACACCTTATTTTTCACTACAGCTGTAATTACAAAGAAATTGAACCTGAAAATAGAAATGAGCAAAACTCAGTAACAGTCCATTTTTAACTTTTTAGGTGGTTTTAGTGGGGGTTTGACATACGTTTGCTGGTGGTGGTTGTAGGGATGGTGGTGGTGGTTGTAGGGGTGGTGGTGGTGGTGGTAGTAGGGGTGGTGGCTTTTGCAGAGGAGGTGGTTGTGGTGGTAGAAGTTGTAGTGGTTGTAGGAGTAGTGGTGGTGGTTGTAGGGGTGGTGGTGGTGGTTGTAGGTGTGGGGGTGGTGGTGGTGGTGGTAGTAGGGGAGGTGGTTGTAGTGGTGGTGGTAGTAGGGGTGGTGGGTTTTACAGGGGAGGTGGTTGTGGTAGAAGTTGTAGTGGTTGTAGGCGTAGTGGTGGTGGTTGTAGGGGTGGTGGTGGTGGTAGTAGGGGTGGTGGTTGTAGTGGTGGTGGTTGTAGTGGTGGTGGTGGTGGTAGTAGTGGAGGTGGTTGTAGGGGTGGTGGTGGTGGTAGTAGGGGTGGTGGGTTTTGCAGAGGAGGTGGTTGTGGTGGCGGAAGTTGTAGTGGTTGTAGGAGTAGTGGTGGTGGTTGTAGGAGTAGTGGTGGTGGTTGTAGGGGTGGTGGTTGTAGTGGTGGTGGTTGTAGTGGTGGTGGTGGTGGTAGTAGTGGAGGTGGTTGTAGGGGTGGTGGTTGTAGGGGTGGTGGTTGTAGTGGTGGTGGCGGTGGTGGTAGGGGTGGTGGTTGGCACTGGTGGCAGTCCTGTGCAGGTAACACTGAGGTCACTGTTGGTCCCAGTGGACGTGAACGTCATGAAGCCCGGCTGGTTGGAGGAGATCTGGTTGTTGATCCAGGTCTGGTACTGGGATACTCTGGCGTAGACTCCTGGAAGATTCGGCCTGGCACAACCGGTCCCAAAACTGACGACTCCCGCCTGAATCCAGCGACCGTTCTGCTTGCTCACCATTGGACCTCCTGAATCCCCCTTTGAGAGCAGAAACATTTACTGTTAGCTGAGGAGAAGAAACTGTAGAAGGTAAAAATGTGCCAAACACAGGTAACAACAATCACCTGACAGGAGTCCTTTCCTCCTGCACTTAACCCGGCACAGATCATGTTGTCAGTGATTCTTCCCACTCCATAGTTACAGTTACACTGCCTGTTTCCCACAACAGGAACCTCCACCTCCATCAGGTTTTCTGAAACAGTGCCTGTTGAAGGGGTAAAATAAATATATCAGTTTGCAATAAATGACATGTGACTGATTAACCTTCAAACAAAAGGGCAGCTCCACCAAACTTAAAAACAAAGTGCAGTCATGTGTGCAAACAAAGATGGGAAACATGTTTGTCCGCTGAGGTTAAAGCTCTCTGCAGAACACAGTCACATGACTTTGATGTCACTCTGTCATCTTGTCCTGTTTTATGTTATTTGAGTATTTTAGATGAAGCACAACAGCTGCTGTTTTAAAACGTGATACAGAAATAAACTTGACACACAGACAGTAGATGGTCGTCAATATGTAGTAACTGTCTAATACCACCTGGGGGCAGTGTCAGATACACAGAAAGTATACTTTCTTTTAACCAAGGATCTTTTTGAGCTGACATCATCGTGCAGACTCAGCATGCTTGCTGCACTTCCAGACTGTTTAATTCACATAATCATTCTTTCTTGTTTTGAACTCTGCACAGATTTAACCTCATGTTGCTCTAAATATTTCTGAGACAGCAAACTTGTTTCCTGCATTATTGTCATGATTTCTCTAAAATCAATCAGGTGTCTTCATGACCCACCATTTTCTTTAGTACTGCCCCAGCCGGTGACCCAGCTGTTAACACCGCTGTAGAAGGTGCTGTTTGAAGCTGCCAGGCAGACGGGAGAAATGTAGCTGGTGAAAGTCACCGCAGAGGAGAGCTGCAGGAGGCAGATGTCGTTGTTGCTGGTTTTAGAGTTGTAATTTGGATGTGGAATGATCTTTGTTACTGTCAGAAACACTGCATTGGGATTAGATCCCTGTAGAGTCTGACGGCCCAGAGTCACAGTCACCCCACTCGTGTCATTGCTGAGATCATCAAGGAACACAAAACAGCATGCAGTTATTACGATGGCTAAAAAGAAATGATATTATTGACTTCCTGCCCTGTTAGATATTTATCCTGTTACACCCTCAGCCCCCTGATTAAGACCTTTCATAATCTCTTTATGGTAATACATCATGTTCAGTGTGCAGCTTCAGCCTCATTACTCACGTTTTAAAGCAGTGAGCAGCAGTCAGCACCCACTGACTGTTAATGAGGGATCCTCCACAGAAGGACCCAGATATATGCAGACTGACCTGCCAGGGCCAGCTGCCAACAGGGGCCACCTGTCCTCCTACAATCCTGGTGTTCAGAGGCGCCTGACCACAAACTGAAGACAGACATTAAAACACAGAGTGAGCATTACTGTATGAGCTGTAAACTCTCAGCATTACAAACTGCTGAGTGAGGACACAGTGATCCTGGGAGTCTACAGTTCACTCACAAACATATGAAACTAAAGATTATTACACATAAAAATAAAAGAATCAAATATTTATGACAAATCATGTCTAAGTGAGATCCATTTAAAACAGGAGCTGTTTCTACTGAGGAAAAGCCAAAAAAGCCCAAAGAAAATTAACACATCATGTTCCCTTAGCATTTCTTTTTTCCATTTTTCACTTTAAGAAAGAGTAGAAAGTTAGAAATGGGCGATCGTGGCTCAAGAGTTGGGAGTTCGCCTTGTAATCGGAACGATCCCCGGCTTGGACAGTCTCGGTCGTTGTGTCCTTGGGCAAGACACTTCACCCGTTGCCTACTGGTGGTGGTCAGAGGGCCCGGTGGCGCCAGTGTCTGGCAGCCTCGCCTCTGTCAGTGCGCCCCAGGGTGGCTGTGGCTACAATGTAGCTGCCATCACCTGTGTGTGAATGGGTGACTGATATGACTGGATATGTAAAGCGCTTAGGGACTAGTAAAGCGCTATATAAATACAGGCCATTTACCATAAAACTAAATCATTACACAAAGAAACTTTATCTTACCATCCAGCTGTGACTCAGACTCTGAAACACAGAAAACAAACTATTTTAAAATGAATAATCTTCATTCATCTGTCTGTGATTAGTTCACTGTCCTTAATTACTGTGTGAAGTTACAGTTAATTTAACCTATTTGAGAAAATGTGAGATAAGAAATTCAGAGGTTCCAATCACTACGTCTCCTCATCAGAGGCTCCTGTGTTGTTGGTCCGTCACACACCAGCAGACATGCAGGTGAGCATGCTTCAATGGGAAACAGTGTGATGCGTGTAACCTGTTATGTTATTGTTTGTATGTGTTTGGGAAAACAGATGATTTCATGCAATAAAAAGTGCTGATTTCATCCTGTAGACATCTGCACTGTCAGCTGATCTGTAGATCCGACCCTTTGAGGAAAACATCAAGCACAGAGGGAACAGTCTCTGACTGCAGCTCATCACTCCAGTGAACCACGTGATGCACTGATTCACTAAGTTCTGTCACTAGTTAGCTAACATAAACTAGCATCACCCTTTTCAAGTTCCATGACAAAAGCAGCCGTAGCTCCTAACCGTCTGCTAGGCTTCACCTCAGCTAGTTGGACTTTAAGCTTGCTAGCTAGCATTAGCTGAAAATTTAGCACATCGTGGTGTACTCAGCTAACAAAACAGAAACAGAACAAAACATGGAAGCAAGCAAAATGCTAACGCCAAGACTTTAAAATCTGAAGTCCAGTAATCTATGAGCAGTGTTGGGGAGTAACGGAATACATGTACCGCCGTTACGTATTTAGAATACAAAATATGAGTAACTGTATTCCGTTACAGTTACCGTTTAAAAAGGTGGTATTTAGAATACAGTTACTTCCCTCTTCCCTCCTACCCTCTGGTGGTACTCCTTGGGCTCTCGCACTCTGGGGCCTCTGGATGTCTGGAGCCTGGATCTCCTCCATGCCTGCTTCATGCCCTGGGGGACGGGGCTATGGGCCTCCACACCCTCTAGCAGACCGTTACATGGGGAAACCTTTTGTATACAAGCGCGTTGATCCACACAGGTGTGCACACGGGTGTTCACTGTTCGTAGACATAAACTACACCTTTCTTAGCTGCTACTTCAAAGCACATTGTGCGCTGTCTGTCCTGCGTGCTGCACAACAACTTTCAATATTTAGTATTTACTGCTGTTCACACTCAGCTAGATTAACGTGATGGTGTTGTGTTTAGTATGTTGCTTTGTTTTTGTTTGGTTTTTTTTTGCTTGTCTTCTCTTCTTTTTCTCTCAACAGGTGATCCAGGAGATTTTTTTTTTCTCTTTGTCTTTGTAAGTGCCCTTTCTCACTGTCCCTTTTCCCTTCTGTTTTTCTTTTCCTTCCTCTCTTTCTTTCTCCCTTTCCTATCCCCCCGTCATGTCTGTCCCATCTGTAACAACTGAAAATAAAATAAATAATAACAACAAAGTTTGATCAAATGGACCAATACGGCAATGCCATGATGATCCATTTGGCAAAATAAATCCATTTGGTATCCTTGTTGGTCTTCAGACAACAATTCTGACGGCTTAAGAACCAAATGGGACAGACAAAAAAAAAAAAAAAAAATACAGTTACTTTGTTGAAATTAATGGAATACACGGCGGTACTTTCCTGTTTCATATTGTCGCGGGTCAGGACTGTTTGGGTTTGTTTGACAGCTACGTAATGTTGTTCCAGGCGGCAGTGTTACGGTTGCCATGGTCACAGGGTGACGCTCTCTCTCTGCGTGTTTCCTGGGTGAGAGAGCGCTTTTTTGTTGTTGTTGTTGTTGTTGTGCTAAGCTAAAAGGCAGAATGCTACAGGCATGGCCCTAAAGAATGTAGCCTCATGGGCAGTGTAGTCCGTGCTGCAGCGAGAATGGACTGCCATACACGTTATGTGTCTGTGAGCGAGGGAGGGAGAGAAAGGAAAAGTCCGAGCTGTCACGGAGCAAAAACGGGAGCTGGAAGCATGTAAATATAATAATAACCACAGCAGCCAAGAAGAGTGCCTGAGGAGCCCATTTGTAAGTAAGCTATTAAGACTCAACTGTACACTGTGTTCGTGTTTTCCTCCGGAAAAAATAAGTTCCGTTGGAGCAGCCTTTCAACGCCTCTCTCTGTCTCCCGCAAGCAAAGTTGACCCAGACAACAAAGTAAAGCTAGTTTTCGGCTACCAGCCCGACACGAACCCGACGTATTAGCCAGAGGTCCCTTTACTACGGTTCGGAGCCGCGGACCTTCAGTAACAGTAATAAATCACAGCAATAGTACATTCACGTAGTTGTAAACAGCATGATAATATATTAAGTAATCCAAAGTATTCAGAATACGTTACTCTCATTGAGTAACGTAACGGAATACGTTACAGAATACATTTTGGGGCATGTATTCAGTATTCTGTAGTGGAATACATTTTAAAAGTAACCTTCCCAACACTGTCTATGAGTAACCGTGCAGTCTGTGTGGCCATCTTTTATATACAGCCTATGGTTTTAGTAAGCCTCCAGGGGGCGCTAGAGGAACTCCAGATTGTTGTCTTTGTTCAGTTTTTCCACTCTGGTTGTTTATGTGGTCGTTCATCTGTTGTTTTAGCTCTGACATCAGACTGGTTTTACCACCTTTCCAGAAGAAATACAGTACACACACTGCATGTCGTACTACTAATACTACGCCTGTATTACTGCAGTACCTGACAGGATGTTATAAGTATGCAGTAAGTGTGAGAGCTCACTATCAGACGTGCATTCAGTGCATTTGTGCTCAAACATTCAGCTCAGCACAAGAAGAAAAAAACACTAAAGTTCTGGGTTCAGTCTCCGACCCACTTCCTGCTCTGAGCCGTGATGAAGGAAAACCGTCATCACACCTTCAACCATCAGTTTATTACCGGAGAGACATCAAATTATACTAAATACTTATTTAGTTCAAACATCTTTTCCTAACATCTCATGAATGAATAACTAATAATAATAATAATAATCAGCCACGAGAACCTTTGTTTCTCCTCATCTGTCATCAAAACTTCTTCTTCAAAATACATATTAAAGTTATGTTTACTGAACATTGTGGATTTTATCTGAACACACCAAATTCGTATTAAAATAACGATTTTTTTAATGTAAAGGTTATTTTCCTGCAGTGTCACTTTAAAGTGAAGCAATGTGCTCCTGAGTGTTTTCACCCTCTGAGTCGTACCTGATGCAGGTGTGTGCAGACAGCTCTTACCTTGGGTCAGGAGCATCAGCCCAGCAGCCAAACACATCACTTTGTAGAAAGCCATCGCTGTAAAATACCTCCAGACCTGCTCAGGCTTAAATAACCTTCCTCTCTCTCCCTTTCGGTTTGCAGTAAAACACACCTTTCTCAAACACCTGTCTGACGACACGCCCAACACCTCACTGCAGGTTCCCTGACCTGCTTCACATCACAATCATCAGATTAAACAGGAACTTTTTAATAACTTTTCTAGGATTAATCATTAATTTAACAGGAAACAAAAGTCTGCTCTGCTGTGTCAAATAAAAGTTATTTAAAGGTTTCACAGTACTGACTGATGTGTACAGGTGTAAGAATGGGTGAGCTGAGCAGCAGCGTTTGTATTGAAGTGAAATGCATTAACTCAACCAAAAACTACATAAATAAATCCTGTTGCTGACGATCATTGAGATATTTAAAAAGTGGTTTTGTTTGTTTTGTTTGTTTTGTTTGCACTATCAGGCATGGATGGGCCTCCCCAGAGCCAGAACCTCAACATCACTGAAGCAGTGTGGGATCATCCTGACAGAGACCAGAACGAAAAGAAGAAACATCCAAAGAAGAGACCTGAATGTCCTTCAAGAAGAAGAAGAAAGTAGAGAAAGCTCAGACTGTGCTGAGAATGAAGGTCGTACAAACTACTGATTACTGTTCAGTTTTTAAACATTAACGTCATTATAGAATTTTCATGATGACTTTCCGGAAAATAAAAACTGCTTCTCTTTAATGTGGTGTAATTACATGATGATGTTTCTGTTTTACTATTTCCTCAACTAGATGAAAACGAGTCAGTTCTTCAGTCTGATGAGCGTTTGTTCACTCAGACGTTAGATCAGCAGGAATATCGAGCACAGAACTGTAACAGAACTACATCCATGTAAATCTGTGAAACAGGAAGTTTTATTTAAAGAAGCAGCTTCACCGAGAGATCATGAAGGAGAGATACACCACACATCTGCTCTGTGAATGAAACCAGTACATCTCACAATACATCTCTATCCTTCATTAATCTGCAATGACAGTGGGACTGGCACAGTGGGGGCTGTCCACTCAGGAAAAAACTGGTCAAACTACATCAGGTTTCGCTGAATGAACAAATGAACAGAAAGTGTTTCAGAACGAGTGGAACCACATAACACTGAAGTTTCCACTGAGCACATCACAAACATCTGTCATGTCAGAAGTATTTCTTTCCCTTCTGGTGTAAACGAGAGTTACAAAAAGAGGCCATAACAAGTCAACCCCACAGAGGCAGTGGACCAGCAGACCATCGCCCTCTCACTGTCCTCACTGAGACTTCCCTGGTTTTAGTTTTTCTTAGTGTCTTTGACACTGCAGGTAGCACGAGAGGGTAACTGTTACTACTTTAAATTTACGTTGCATGTAGCACCTTGGCTCTGGAGGAACGTTGTTTCGCTTCACTGTGTACAAACTGTATATGGTTGAAGTGACAATAAAGCCAACTTGACTTGACTTGAGCACTTCATAAGTGGGTAAAATGTGAACTCACTGCACCAACTGGACTGAACAAAGAGGGAAAGTCATCAAGTGTCCCTCGTGATGTTCTACTGACGACTGCCTCCTCTTGTCCACTGACAAAGGACAAGGGGAGGCAGCGACTATATATACTATACTATATACTGTATATACGGGAGGAAGTGGCTTTGACTTCCCAAATGTCTCAGCAGCGTTGGACTCTACAGCAACAGGATGCTGTTGTTGCCTATCCCTAGCCTGGCAGAGGAGTTCAATCAGAATCAGAAAGACTGTCTATCTCCAAGGGGCAATTAACATACAACAGAGCAGCATGATGTTGAAGATAACAATAAGAACAACAATAAGAACAGAATATACAGTTTTAAAATTAAAGTGACTGAAAGGTGAATAAATAACTGTAAGTAAAAGTGAATAAAGTGTCAGTCGTATGAAAGAGTGTAGTTTATGTTTCTGGTGGGGGAAATGTTCTTATCTGCTGGAGTTAAAAAGCAGAGTGGCTTTGGGGACAAAGGTGGCGCTCCTCCTCTCAGTCCTGCAGGAAATGCAGCGGAGGCGTCGCCCAGAGGGGAGCCATTGAAATGCGGGGTGAAGAATGTGAGAGGGGTCGTTGATGATTTTGGCTGAAAACCTGTGCCAGAGTTCTGACAGGCCAATGATTTTAGAGCACACTGATGCCGTGTGCTGCAGTCTGTTCCTGTTCTGAAGGCTGAGGGAGTGGAACCAGCAGCTGATGGAGAAGGTCATGATGCTTTCCAGGAAGGCATAGTGTGCAAAAGTGAGGCTTGAGATGTTATTCATGGACTCCGGGACCCTATAGTGAGAGGTGCTGCTCCCACCTTAGCAACGAAGAGGCAATGGACCCCAACCACATCTGTGCTACAGGCCAAATCTGCTCTTCGCCATCATGACGTGGTGGGTAACAGGGCAGAGGAGGATTTGGTCTTGGAACAGTAACACCTCTCTGGCAACAGGGGTCTGTAACCAACGGTCGAAAAATGGTAGGGGTGGAGATGCGTGGACAGCAGGAAAGAGCCAGACATGCCAGAACCGTAGCGCTGGCAGCGTCGCTGGGTGAATTGGGAGAGTGTTGAAAAGAGGAAACTCCCATGGAAATCTGGGGAATGGAGGCTAATAGGCTACGTTTCATCATCAGAGCCACATATGATGTGCTGCCTTCCCTCATAAATTTGCAGCTGTGGTTTGGAAAGGACCCATCCTGTAGATCATTGGTTAAATGATCACCAAGTAATATTTGTTTATGCAGACCTGCTGTAACTGTGGGGGCCGTCCAACCAGAACAGTACGGTGGGGAGAGTTTTGTTCTTCCGATGCTGCCATTATGTTTTGTCGTGTGCTGGAGTACGCATTAAAGTGTTACAGCGGACTAACCTCCAGAGTGACCATCGGCTCATCGCATCACACGAGAGTACTTCACATCCTGCCCCCTGTGTTCAGTCCCAGCAACACTCAAGCACATCTTGGTTGGTTGTAGGACTAGCCTTACTCAGGGCAGATACACATGGAGACACAACCAGGTTCTATTATATTCGTTCTTTTGAATTCTTTTACTGACCGAGAAAGACTTCAGACTCAGAGTGGTCAAGCTCAAAAAATCATCTTTATTGTACATTTCCGGAAACGGAGAACTGTAGACACGAGCACGCATCCAGAGATGTCGAGCCAAGAAAGTTGAGTGCAAGATGAAATCTATCAACTTTTCACGAACCAAGAGGAGCATCGGTTTTCATCAACATTTATCCGTGAGGGAGACAAGCTGAGGACGAGCCCCTAACCCCGGACGTGGGCCCGCTGAAGGTCACCAGGGATTGGCAGATTCAAGTGGACTTGGACCAGAGGCTAATTTTTCCCACAGGGATCGTAACAACTACTCTGTGACCAGACCTCGTCCTTTGGTGTAACTCCCGAAAACTTGTGTACGTCATTGAGCTGACGGTACCATGGGAGGAAGCAATTAAGAAAACATTTGAGCATGAGAAGCTGCGGCAGAGGAAAGAGGCTGGAAGATGAAAGTGCACCGGTGGAAGTGGGGTGCAGGGGCTTTGTTGCCAGTACAACAGCAAAACTGCTGATTAATCACTGAATCACAAGAAGAAAAGCAAAAGTAACACTGACTCTCAAAGTAAAGCAGCAAATGGGAAAACAGACACACAAGGGAACTGGATACAGGAGACTCAAGAGGATGCAACACAGCTCAGAACTGCGAAAAGGGCTAAATAAAGTAAGCGGAAAATACGTAAAAACCACAAACATTAAGCAAACCGGGAATTACAAAAGAAAGTTAAAGTAGAAAGTCCAAAAACAAACCTCACAAATGCTGAGTAAACTGACCCTGGAACATGATGCTGGACGGAGCTGAGCCACCTGCGAGTTTCCTGATCTTTATTAACACAAACCAGCAGAAGTGTCACGGTCCTGGGTCGGTGACCCAGTGTTTTGAGTTTCTTGTGTCTCTGAGTTTTGTATTATGATCTTAGTTCCCTTTGTTCCCCAGTTTATTCTTTAGTCTAGTGTCTTAGTTTGGCTTTCTTGTATTCTCTTTAGTTCTCTGAGTATTTAATAGCTGCCCTCTGTGTCTCTTTGTTGTTGTTCTGTGTTTCTTAGTTGCTCTGTCTCCCCTAGTCTAGTTTGCCTCTGTGCTACTTCCTGTTTTACTTTGAAGGTCCATGTCTCTTGTGAGTGTATTCTACTTTGCTCCCTCGTCTCGTCAGTTCTGATTTCTCCCAGCTGTGCTCCCCTTCTGTGTCTCATTCCCCTCGTTACTTCCCAGTGTATTTTAGCCCTGTGTTTCCCTGTGTCAGTGTCGCGTTCTCCCTCATGCTGTGTGTGATTCTCCCCGTGTCTCCTGGTATGCGTTATGATTAGTTTTCCCAGTTTAGTTTTGTATTGTTTGTGATCTGTTTTCCAGCAATAAAGCTGTGCTTTTGAGTTCAAGTTCTGTCCCTGTGAGTTTGCATTTGGGTCCAATCCCTGCCTGCCACACAGCGAAACATGACAAGAAGCTCTTGGACTAAACTGGAGATTCAACTCATCTTTGTCTTTCTGAGTCATGTCTGAACAGCTGGCCTGTTTATTACCATTAAATTTAATGGTAATAAAACATGAGACAGTCCTGTGAGGGTGGAGTTATTTTTAGATACTCATAAGACATAGTTTTAGAAACACTTCTACATTTTTTTCCCCGTGTCTTGGTCCTGTTGACAAATTGGATCTGCCAGTAAGAGAATAATAGCTCGTCGGGGAAGTGTAATGCACAGTCAGTTAACAGGCACGCAAAAGTGTCAAGTCGTAGTTGGCAGTGTTGCCAGTGCCAGGAAAGGATCTGAAGATAAGACACAAAAATTTCCCTGGTTAAATGAGTTAATAGATGACAAACAAGTGAGAACAAATGATGTGAGATTTCATGGAAGCACGGCCTTATTAAAGGCTCTGAAGCTTAAACACACCTGAAACTTACAGAAGTTTTATTCAGATGAAGAAAAACAAACAGTATAAAGACAATAAATCAGGAAATATTCAACCCTATCTGCTTTATTTTTGTTATTCTTACAGTTATTTTCAGTAAGTTCTGGATAAACTTAGTGAGGTGGGGTAAACTTCGTCCCCACCGTTGGCACCTTTGTCGATTCTTTGTCCGGCGGCTCCCCGTGTCTCCGTTTCTCTGAGCAGAGGTGGTGACACATCACTGCTTTGGAGCCATGAAACTGACACAGCTGCAGCATCTGTCCAGCATTCTGTACAGTACTGTACTCTACAGTCTCCAGCAGATCAGGACAACAGTGTTTATCACAACAACAGCCGTTTTGTTAGGTACACCTGTTCAACTGCTTGTTAATACAAATATCTAGTCAGCCAATCACAAGGTAATAACAGGTCAAGACCACCTGCTGAAGTTCAATCTGAGCATCAGAATAAGGAAGAAGGCCATTTAAGGGAGTGTAACATGTAACACTGTAACACTGGTGCCGGACAGGCTGGTCAGACTGGTTCAAACTGATAGGAAGGAAGAAAAACTGTGGTCATATGAAGAATTAAGGTGTGCTAGTTTTAATTAAATTTTTAAAAGACACGCTGTGGAAGAGAGCCAAAGATTAACAATAACTAATGATTCAGTGCAGAGAGGTGTATTAACACACAGTGAGTGAAGAAGAAACTATCAGTGCATCATGGGAATCCCCGGCAGCCTACGTCTATTGCAGCATAACTAAGGGAGGATTCAGGGTCACCTGGTCCAGCCCTAACTATATGCTTTAGCAAAAAGGAAAGTTTGAAGCCTAATCTTGAAAGTAGAGATAGTGTCTGTCTCCCGAATCCAAACTGGAAGCTGGTTCCACAGAAGAGGGGCCTGAAAACTGAAGGCTCTGCCTCCCATTCTGCTTTTAAATAGGGATGGACCGATCCGATATTACTTATCGGTATTGGTCCAATACTGACCTAAATATCGGAGAGAAATAAAAAAAATATAATCCGATCCATTAAATATCACAAAAGCATTTCATGTCTGAGAAAGCTATCCCAGAGAAGTAAAGCAAGTGTGTAAGCTCGTCTTTGAATATTTGTAAAGCGTTAAGTAACAACTGGTATATGGTTGCGCCAGAAAGAGGAAACCAGCAGATAAACAACAGCAGCACGTTTAACCTTGATAAGCTGTTGTTAGAATTTATTTAATATTACTTTCTACACCAGGATCCTTTTCTGCATAGCTCAGGGCTGGTAACTGTGCAGAGGCGGGTCTACCATATTCGCAGTCTGCAATTCTGTTGAAGAAAGATGTTGGATCTATTTAATTATTGTAGAAAAATAATAGATTTCTGTGCTTTTGTTTTACACGTGCATTAAATTAAATTTGATTACATTGATTAAGCATCATGAGGCAGAGGGTGGGGGTGGTTCCCTATTTTTCTTTTGCTGGGACATGGCAACCCTATTAGTTCCATCCATCCAAACCACCTCAACTGGCTCCTTTCGATGTGGAAGACCAGCGGCTCTAATCTGAGCCCCTCCCGAATGGCATAACTTCTAACCCTATCTCTAAGGGAGATAGGGTTGGACCCTTCGGAGGAAAACCATTTCTGCCGCTTGTATTCGCGATCTCGTTCTTTCATTCACCACCCACAGCTTGTGACCATAGGTGAGGGTAGGGACGTAGATCGACCGGTAAATTGAGAGCTTTGCTTTTACACTCAGCTCTCTCTTCACCACAACAGACTGGTACAGCGTCCGCATCACTGCAGCCACTGCACCAATCCGTCTGTCGATCTCCCGCTCCCTTCTCCCATCACTCGTGAACAAGACCCCGAAATACTTAAACTCCTCCACTCGGGGTCAGGGTCTCGTCCCTGACCACGAGTGGGCACTCCACCCTTTTTCGGCTAACCCTGTTAGTTAGGTTGTTTAATATTTCTGTAGGAATACCAGAATAGGGAGGATGGTGTAGGTTTAAATTTATTAGATTTATCAGTATTGCTGAACTATGGAATATTTTGGATGCAGTATATGCAGGTATAACAGAATAACTTCAGTGTTTTATTTTTTAAAACTTGAGTATGAACTTATACAAAATGCAGCAAGATATTTTTTTAAAAAAACAGGTTTTATGTATTTTAAAATACACTATATCGGATTCATATCGGTATCAGCAGATATCCAGATTGATGATATCAGTATCTGAAGTAAAAAAGTAGTATCTTGCCATCTCTACTTTTAAATACTCTAGGAACAACAAGTAGGCCTGCAGAGTGAGAGCAAAGTGCTCTAATAGGGTGATATGGTACTACAAGGTCATTAAGATAAGATGATTATTTAAGACCTTGTATGTGAGGAGCAGGATTTTGAATTCTGGATTTAACAGGAAGCCAATGAAGGGAAGCCAAAACAGGAGAAATCTGCTCTCTCTTTCTAGTCCCTGTCAGGACTCTTGCTGCAGCATTTTGGATTAACTGAAGACTTTTCGAGTTTTCTCTACAGCGGTGTTAACAACTGGGTCACCGGCTGGGGCGATACAGGAAGTCAAGATGGGTCAAGACACTGTCGTAGAACTTTCTGTAAATAAAGTCTGCAACTTGGTCAGCTGTGGTCAAGCTATTTTAATTAGTGCAAGCAGTAACAAACACATCAAAACATCACAGGTCTATGAGCGCTGAGCCCTTGGGGCATCGCAGTGTCCCTTTTATACCCTGATACACTCTGTGTCATTTAGTTACAACAGGTTTTTGTCCCATAGGCTGTTGCTGGGCAGAGAGCAACTCCTATCTTTTCCCAGGAAGCTCCAGGCACTGGTCATCTCGGGAGTTTTGTTAGCGGATAACACAGTGAAACATCGCAAAACAAAGCTAAGCAGTTTTCACCAGGTCATATTAACACATACACATACTTCTAAGCATGCAAAGGTTATAAAAGTGTCCTAGAATGAGATCCTAAACACCTACATCTAAATGTATGCCAATGTGAAAACTACAGTTTTTCCTCATTACAACACCTAATCGTTTTTAGAGAAATGATGACTATAATGCAGACTGCTTCTTGTGACTCTCTTCCCCCTTATTCAAGCGTCGACCAAAGACTGTTGACTTTTGCTTAACCGGGTGAAGGGACACTTTCTCTGAGCTGAACACGGAACACACACACACACACACACACACACACACACACACACACACACACTGACACATACCTACACTCCCCCACACGCCTTCAGAGCTTGTGTCTTCTATGTTGTGAGATGTGATGATTCATGTGCTGAGGTTTTTTTTGTTTGTTTGTTCTCAAACTGATCTCCCTGTTGGAGCTCAGTTTGGGGGGAGTTCTTTTTTCTCCTCGTCTTTCCTCATGTTGTGCATTTTCTATGGTTTCGGTTTGAGTCGCTGCTTGTGCGGTTGACCAGCCAGTGCTACCTGCCTGACCTGTCTCCCCAATGTGACGTTTGTGTATTGTACAGTCGTGGCCAAAAGTTTTGAGAATGACATAAATACTGGTTTTCACAAAGTTTGCTGCTTCAGTTTTTATGATAGCAATTTCCATATACTCTAGAATGTGATGGAGAGTGATCAGATGAATTGCAAAATCCTTCTTTGGTATGAAAATTCAATTTCCACTGCATTTCATCATTCAGCATTTCATGCCATAAAAGGACCTGCTGAGATCATTTCAATAATGTTCTCATTAACTCAGCGAGAATGTTGACGAGCACAAGGCTGGAGATTATTATGTTATGCTGACTGAGTTAGAATAGCAGACTGGATGCATTAAAAGGAGGGTAATGCTTGAAATCGTTGTTCTCCTTATTAAACATGGTTACCTGCAAGGAAACACATGCAGCCATCGTTGTGTTGCATAAAAAGGGCTTCACAGGCAAGGATGTTGTAGCCTCCTAAAGATGATTCAGCTGAGGGATCGGAGTGCCACCAGTGCAGAGCTTGCTCAGGAATGGCAGCAGGCAGGTGTGAATGCATCTGCACGCACAGTGAGGCGAAGACTTTTGACAGATGGCCTGGTGTCAAGAAGGGAAGCAAAGAAGCCACTTTTCTCCAAAAGAAACTCATCAGGGACAAACTGATATTCTGCAAAAAGTACAGTGAGTGGACTGCTGAGGAGTGCAGTAAAGTCCTTTTCTCTGATGAAGCCTCTTTCCAATTTTTTGGGGCATCTGGAAAAAGGACTGTCCAGAGAAGAAAAGGTGAGAACAATCATCAGTCCTGTGTCATGCCAACAGTAAAGTATCCTGAGACCATTCATGTGTGGGGTTGCTTCTCATCCAAGGGAATGGGCTCACTCACAATTTTGACAAAAAAAAACAGCCATGAATCAAGAATGGTACCAAAACATCCCCTGAAAGCAACTTCTTCCAACCATCCAAGAACAGTTTGATGAAAAACAATGCCTTTTCCAGCACGATCGAGCACCGTGCCATAATGCCAAAGTGATACCGAAGTAGCTCGGGGAACAAATCATTTTGGGTCCATGGCCAGGGAACTGTCCAGATCTCAGTCTAATTGAGAACTTGTGGTCAATCCTCAAGAGGCAGGTGGACAAACAAAAACCCGCGAATTCTGACGGGTTGATATCAGTCAGGATTTGGCCCAGAAGTTGATTGACAACATGCCAAGGTCAACTGCAGAGGTCTTGAAAAAGAAGGGCCAACACTGCAAATATTGACTCTTTGCATAAATGTGATGTAATTCTCAATAAAAGCATTTGAAACTTATGAGGTGCTTGTAATTATACTAACATACATACAATACATCACAGAAACAACTGACACTTTGTGAAAACGAATATTAGACTGTAACTAGTTGGAAACTATATATTAGTGTTTTTCAATCAAAATCAATCCTTTTATACAGTTTGTGTCTCGGACTTTGTTGGCACATTTCTACATTTACTTTGTTTTACTGCCACCAACTGTCAGCCAGTGGAACAGCACAGGATGACCTAGAGCAGACAGATGTTTCCCATCTTTGGCTGCACCAGTGGTTCCCAAACTTTTTTTGCTAGGCCCCCCTTTGTTTTACAAGAAAAATGTTCCCTCTATTTAGAAAGGCGGAGGCGTCACGGTGTGATTATTTTACGTGTAGTTGTTTTTTCCTGTGTAATAATATTCAACATTGCTATCAATACAGTTTTCAAAAAAAGCCTCTCTGTGCAAAATGGGTTTAAAAACAAAACCAGCTGTGGGATACTGTTTGTCCGTGATTTGAACCGAGGAAACAAATCGTGGCAGGATCAGCCTGATATTATTTGTATCCCACTGTAACTTTACTGTACACTGTAAACCCAAATGTTCAAAGCAATTAAATAGATTAAGTAGTGTATACTCAAAGTCTTTAAAAAGTTCTGTTAACTTAAATATGTCGAGTTCGTGTAACATGTTCTTCTTTTTGAGTAAATGAAACTAATAATTTTTGATTGAATTGAACTATTTCTATATTAAGTAAGCATCACTTAAAATTATAACTTAAGCACAACGTAACACAGGACATTTAAGAATGGTAAAGTCCTGTTATTTTTGTTGTTTCAGGATTTAATAATAAACTTAATTTATGTAGCACATGCTAAAATACAATAAAATCTCAAAGTGTTTCACCAAATAAGTAAAATCAAATTGTCTTAAATGCATTAGTGGAAGAAAAAATGTATTTATTTTAATATTCATTGTCTTATCAATGTATCCTATATATTTTTTTAAATTTTTTTCCGTAAGTGTTAAGCAGCTGCAGGAATCAATTTTTATTCCGAGTTAATCTCTGATTCACCCTCCGAAGGGGAAGGTGGCGCTAATAAGCGTTATACACTGATCGTTTACCGCTATTTTGAAAAAAATACGAAACACAGAAGAAGTAAAGGTATATGGGCGGGAAACAGCACCAAAGAGGCAACACGGATGACTGGAGAAGTTGGACCTAACGGCAGCAACTAGCATCACTGGACTTACAGTAAGTTTTCAATGTTGATATTAGTTTATTGTTAAAATACGAATATTTAGTTGTATTTTGGGTGCGTGTCGAAAAGAATAGCAGAAATGTCGGGTCCGTGTTTTTTATGTGCTTTGCTGCTCTCCCCGAAGGAAACTTTGCGCTTGCAGAGCTAGCATTAAGTTGTTGTAATGAGGGTCGCAGGCTGTTTAAAAAGTTAGATACTACTTGTTCTAGAGGTGGCGCCCGGTCACCTAGTCTGAAACAAAGTGTTTTAATCTCTCTAAATTTTTAAAGCCCCCTCTCATGACTCAGAATAGTTGGGTCCAAACAAGCCCGTTGTCCCTGCAGTTACACAGCGGAGATACCTGTCTGCAGTGAGAGTGCTTTCAAGCCGTTTTCTTGTTCAAAACGCTATATTTTAAACTATATGTGCGAATAAGTGGTGCAGGTGTATTAGGCGTTTGAGCGACGGTCTCGATAGGTGTTTTTTTATATATATCAGTCACTTTATGCCGTAGAATGATCGGGAAACTCATCCTTCAAATACACCTGCTCTGAGGAGCCACGTTGTTCACAAGCCAGAGTTAGAGGGCCAATGAAAGAGCATGGCGCACGCATGGTCTCCTCTCACTTTGCCTAATTAGTGGAATCACTTGTCAATCAACTTCTGCCAACCAATTGGCACTCTTGGATCACTAAGGTCCTAAAAAACAAACCTGTCAATCAAAACAACCAGACTCGTTCGGAGAGAGAAGCAGTGATGAGGAGCCTGACATTTTTGACATTAACTGTGTGTGCACATTAAATAATTTCAAATAACATGTTTGGGGGAACCTCTCATCAGTAAGGCTTTAGTTTGTAGAAATGGCGTTGTTGTTTATTTAACCATGCCGTTAAAGTTCAAGTGCTGCTGCTTGTCTTTAGTATTGTAATATTTGCTCGATGGCTTTAGTATCTTGACTAGAGATGCATTCACACTTTGGGGATTAAATGAAAAGATCATTAACAGGGAAAAATTATAAATGGAAGTATTTATAATTTGTCACCGTTTGGATGCTTTTTAATTGTTCATCAGTTTATGCCTTTGGATCTCTCTGTTCCAGCTTCAAGAATTAAGACAGAGTCAAGGAAGAGAACTGGGGATGTGATAAAGATACCAGGTAATTCATTTTGTTTGTGAATTCTTCTACCAATCACCTCTCTCGCTCTCTCTCGAGTTGTCTTAAAAATATGTTAAACTAACTAGTAAACCAACTTTACTTATGCTATTTTCCACCTATAGATTCTTATATAAAACAAATTGTTTTGAGGAAAACAGGTTGCCATTTTAAAGCAGTGTTAGCTGTAGTCCATGACCATGTCTTTGTGAGCTAATAGTAATTCACTTATTGTTATTATTTATAACTTGTTAATATAACTTAACTGTTATATTAAGTTGTAAGTATAAGGAGTTCTGTTTTGTTTCCAACATGATCTGGCAGTGTAAGTTGTGCGCAGCTTCCTTCACCTCCAGAATACAGTTATTTAGACACTACAGGCTGCAGCACAGCCACTATTCCCGAATCAGCCCTCTTCCATGCCTCTACACTGATTGCATTTGTACATTTCAGACACTTAATGCACTGAGTACTCATTTGTCAAGATATTGACAACTTAGCAGTTGTGCAGAGCAGAGTCAAAGGCCTGTGTTATTTAAATGCCCTTTATGCACATTTCAGCAACCCTTTTCTGAAACAGGCCTTTTCAGTCATCTCAGAAAGCATTTGAAAAATCATGAAACAGTGACATGTCCATATAAGGATTGTAGGTATAGCACAAATGATGGGCAATTATAGGACCAAGATGAGATGGGCTGGATGTCAGGAGGTCACTGTTAATGCTGAAAAAAGAAGTAGTAGTAATCCTGATAATGAACCTTCACATTCCAACATTAACAGACCCAAGTGAGCAGAAGTCAACTTCCTACCAAACTTTCCCCAAGGAAAGGATCCTTCAAGCCTTGACCAGTTGAGGCAAGCAATTGTTGAAGAAGTCAAGAAGGCTGAGAAGAACCTGCCCCTCATTAGAAAGTTGATGGAGACCACATTTCCCCTGCGCAGACAAACCATAGTGATGTCCTGCCCACCAGTGAAGGAGCTCTTGGACCTCTGGCCTGCTCTAAAAATGGAGTCTGAGGTAATATGGATCAGCTCTCTTTAAAATGAAAATTGTAATTCTTACTCATGTGGCAGCTTTTTGCTTTTTGCTGCTTTATAAAGGTGTGCGAGATTCTTCAAATTGAACTGTATTGTCCTTCTGCTGTAGTTGTATGCAGAGTTTCAGCGGATTACAAATCAGAACCTGCCCAATACATTCTACGCTGAACTTGACCGCCATCTTCCTCGACTGATGACCTTATTCAGACAGAAGGCATCAAAACTGGGAAGACAGCAGATGCCCTGGCTGAAATTCTAAGAATTCACGATGAACAGGTAATAATAGATTGTTACACATTTCATAGGTTGAACCAGTGGAACATTGGACAGGTTCAATGATTTAAATGAGCTTTTTGAATTTTGCTATTAGTCCACTTTGTGTTTGCTATTTGTCTGACTGTATTAAAGATGTGAACAGGTTATTTGTGGACATATGTTCTGATTTGACTGTTGTTGTTGTTCAGTAAACTCACCAGTATTCTGTTTTTATCTGGCAATAGGAAATCCATGATATCCACACCAAGCACACTACCGTTCTCCACGCCCTTCCTGTCTATCTGCGTGAGGATGTCTCTGGATTTTTCAGAACCTGCACTGTGAGTGTCCTTAAGTTTCTAACAGATACTACTGTGTATATAAACAGTGCATCAAAGTACAAACATGTATTTTGATGCACTGTTTGGACTTACCTTTGTTTAGTCTACCCATACGGTTTCCATGTATGGTCTTTTCTGTCTCCTCACTACGAATGAACTGAATTGGTGTTTTGTTGAAAGTGATAAGATGTTTAGTAAAACATTTTCCTGTGTATTTCCTTTAGCTTAGTTTCAGTCTATCTCACACCACTTGATTCTCTGGTGAATTAGCTGATTTATGTGTGCAGAACATGGATCTTCTGTTTTTCACCTCTTACAGTGAGACCCAGGTCTCCCTTGTAAAAGAGGTATTGGATCTCAACGGGAGTTGGTAAAATGAGAAATTATATGTCGTCTGTTGTATTTCTTGGGTTAGATTGTGATTAGTATCTCTTTTTCATTCATTCAGGACGAATCTGATGAGTTGGAGCTTGATGGTGTTGAAGTGGCCCTCTTCACTGTCATCAGTGACCATGACACGACAAGTCCAGTTCACTACCAACCTGTGAAAACCTCTGTCGTCATTGAAAGTGATGCCGTGGTCAGTCTCCCCAGATTTGGTGAAGCCTTCCTGGTAATGTTTGGACTGATCTATGCACTTCACCTCAGCTACCCCAAAGCCCTGACCAACACTTTAGAATTTACTCAAAAGATTTTACTTGGTCTAGAAAGTGGTAAACTGTCACCCAGGTTACAGACCCTCAAGAATGACTTGGTTATGTAGGAACTCATCTGAAAGAAGGATGCAGGGTAAAGCATTATAAAAGGCTAGTTCAAAGTTCTCTCCTTTTATCTAAATAATGCCTCAAAACGTTATTGCATTACTCGACAGGTGTTCAGCCAATAGGTCCAAACTATACAACGTGCCTTTGTCCTCATTAACATAATGCAAAGCAACACTAATGTTTTGTATGTTTTAATGTTTTTTGTAATACTATTTCTAAAACATTGTGGGCTGTGCAAGATGACCTAAATTTCACTGTTTGATACTGGTTAATGTAAAACAAATAGCATTGTAATTCACTCAAATTGCTGCCCATGTTGCCTTATTCAGATATTAGCCAGAGAGCCAAAGGCACATTTTGATATTATTTATTATTATTTGGCATTATTTTTTATTACTCTGACAGTTTTCCTGACTAAACAATTTTTACTTATTTTATATATTTATATTTATATATATATAATATATTTATATTTACTTACCTACTTATTTTAATTTATAAATGTTTTTGTTAATTATTTTTTATTTATTTAATTTTTTTTTTTTAAATGTATTTAATTTCAACATAATGTGCTAAAAGGGAGCAGACAAGATACTGTTCAATGGCAGATGTTTATGACTTTTGCATATTAAGTTACTGATAATCATTTTAATTGAGGCAATCAATTGCCTCAAAAATTTTAAGTTTTGAGTCACATGTTTTTAAGTATCAAGTAGTCAACATATTTGACTAACGTGTACTTAAAATAATGACAACACAAACTAATAAACATTTGAGTTTTGTTAACATAAAAATGTTGTGGTTGTGTACTTATTTTTTATAAGTTCTGTGAACTTATTCCTTTGAATTTGTAAACTTGAAACTGTAAGTCATATTAACTGCACATATTTGAGTTGACCGTTCTCAAAAGATACAAGTACCATGTAATCCAAACTTTTATGTTCTGGAAAAATTTGACTTTTAAGTTGATCAACTCAAAAAAATTGAGGCAATCGATTGCCTCAATTTTTTTGAGTTCTGGTAACTTATTCGGGTTTACAGTGTATAAAGAGCTAACATCTCCAACATGTCAGGAGTAGTTAGTTATTACAAGAAGTGTTTGTGAACTAAAAATCAAGAATGTGGGATCCTGTTTGTCCGTGATTTGGAGAGCCCAGCACGTGCGCCCAACGAAGTGGAGACCTACCTCGGCACTTGTGCAGGTGAAGTCAAAGGGCAGACATGCTTCACCATAATTTCTAGTCTTTGGCCTAGAATGAAGTTGGTTTGGAAACATATTTGGCGATGCTTCATCTCCTGCATTGCGTTTGTGTGGGAGCCCCGTCAAAAACCTGTCCATTATGCTAGCAGTGTCCAAGCGCTCTTTTTTTTTCCTTTTCATACCGTGCTAGAAAAGCTGGATTGGCACCAAAGTGACGGAGTACCTGCTCTTGCTCTCCCAGCTGCTCTCCTTGGTTTCCTGAAGACAGCCTGTGTCAGAATCCATGTTTGGCCAGATCGTTCCTTAGCAAAACCAGTGTTAACAGGTTTATTTCCATTTTCAACAGACAGCAGAGCTTTGACTGAGCGACTGCAGGCAGCTCCGTGGGCACAAACACTGTTGTGAAGTCGAGAGGTGTTCTGAATACTGGACAGGTCCCTGCTGATGCAGCGATCTGGTGAGTAATGAGGCATCTCTTCAGCCTTAAACAACACGAAGAGCAGGTGAGATGACCAACAAACCTCCTTCATGTGAGAATTTGACATGAGGGCAGCGAGACCAGCAGGGAAGCACCTCTGAAACAGGTAATCAGAGTGACACGCCCACAAACACACAGACAGGGGAGAGAAGGGAGGCCAGCAAAGGAGGACCAAAAACAACAGAGACGGGAAAATGCATCACAAACTGGAAGCAAATTATTCACATTTTATTTTGTCTCTTTAGTTTGTGCGGAGAGTAAAAAAAAACAAAGCTCTTTGTTGTTGTTTTTGTACTTTTACATTTACACATTTACAAGAAGTTTTTTATTCATTTATTCTTCCATTTAAATAACTTTCTTTTTCAGTGCAATTTAACAGCATTCAAAGCAAATATTGTTTAAGTGCTTAAGTGTTTGTGGCCCAGATGTGAGGTAGGAGAGGGACAGTCTGATCGATGTCCCCTTGTTTCCAGGATCTCTTAATGATGCTTCTTTAAATCTGATAAAGACTGCAAGAATAACTTCAGTCCTGTCTTTAATCAGCAATATGTTTGTGACTGTAAGGTTACAATTAATCTACTCTGTCCTGAAAACAGAGTTCACAATGATATCAGTATCTGATAAAAAAAAAAAAAACCCTGAAAAAAATTATAAAATATGCAGATTTCACATCTTCCATCGTTGCATTAATTCATATATATATATATATATATATATATATATATATGTATGTATATATATATATATATATACATATGAACCAGTAACAGTGCAGACACTGATGATTTGTTTAGCTTAAGAAAACATGAACTTCTAAACACTTGAGCTACAGTTTAATGTTCAGTGCAAGTTTAAAGAACTTCTTCATTTTTACACCCTTAAACCAGAGTCCAGCTCAAAGCCCCTGTGAGTCAGAGCTCAAGCCACACATTGCACAACCAGCTTCCTTTTCTTGGAACTGGTGCACCTAAGTCGCCGTTAGCCGACAGTAAACTCGCCCAAACGTCACCACTGAGCTCTCTGCAGATAACCAGTTAGATAACCAAGAGTCAAGTCAAAATTAGCAGGCAGAGCTTTAAGCCTGTAAAGTCTGTAAAGTCGAAGCTTGTTCACATTTATCTGTGTCCATCACATCATGTCAATCAAGTCAGACTTTCTACAGGAAGAGTTGGAGACAAAGGACGAGGCTGACGAGATGGAAGAAGACAACGATGAAGGAGTGAGCAGGACGACCCCCGCTGCTTTGTGATACGGGGTTTGAGGTAGTTGTGGTGGTGTTGGTGGTGGTGTTGGAGGCGTTGGTGGGGTTGGCGGTGGTGGTCGTGGAGGCCGGAGACAAGAGTGTCCCCAGCGTCTCCGTCAGGAAGGAACCAAAGGAGCTCACTCTGGTGAAGGTCATAACTGGAGTTTGTCGTCTTCTCCTGGCAGAGGGGCTCGGAGCTGTTAACACGACCGCCTGGAACCAAGAGCCGCCCTGCTTACACATCAGCGGGCCGCCAGAATCACCCTGAACAGACGGAAAGGGTCAGTTATTATTTTCATGTGACTCAAAGGAAGAGTTTGATGCACCTTTGGTACCAGAAAACTTTGGACTATGATTACTATATTTACTTTTAAGCAGCTAAATCCAAGGTCCAGAACAAACATGTCAGCAGACAGTGTGTTATAAGAAGAAGAATCCAGTCATTTACCTGCTGCAGTGCAAACACGTCTGTACAGATGCTCTCACTGGATGATGAGCTCCCACAGTTTACCACCGAGGTGTTGAACTGCTGCATAACTTCCTCAGCTAACATTATGAAAGATAAGAAAATCCTGATGTTTGACTAAAGAAACTGTAAGTGCAGTGGTCCACATGTGTAATCTGAGAGATGGACTGGTGCAGAGTCTGGGCAGAACTCTGTCAGCCTTCATGTTGCTGACTCACCTCCTCCTCTTCCAGGACTCCAACCGGCCGCCCAGCACGCCAAGCCCTCGGCGAAGGTTCTCCCGCTGTCCAAGCAGATGGGCTGGATGTAGTCGGTCAGGGTGGGCTGGGCAGATAGACGGAGGATGGCTATGTTGGTCCCAGTCGTGTTGCTCAGAGTGATATTTGTCACATTCAGCGTCACCTCAAAGGGGTTGGATCCATTTAGCTTCAGACGCCCCAACACGACAGTCCACTCAGACGCTACAGGGGAGCTGTGGGAGGAACGAAGCACCCAAACATAATCTTCATCAGCTTCAAACAAGATCTACACCTTTACACTCAACTTCATGGGGCCCAAGTTTCACAGACTTGAACCTGGTGACATTCAGACCTGGTTCTTATTAAAGAGGTGAAGCTACAGCAGCCCTGAGAGGTCAAACAGACTGCAACTGAAGAAAGAACCAGCCAATTGAAAAACCTGCTACAGCACGAAATACAACAGAAGTTAAATAATGTCATGAACTTTCTCAAAGTAAGTGACAAGGAAAGAGTCCACACAAGAAGTTCACCTAAATTCGAGACAATTTATTAAACATAACCAATAGACTGATGCCTATGGAAGAGAGAGGCTGAGCACTTCATCTGAGCCAGCTTTAGCTGACAGTCCTCCCATACTAGCTAAGAAATAACAGCAGGTCATGGCTTTCTTGAGTGGGAGCGTCATAACGCCCCCCTTCTTAAAACAAGGTTCCACTTTGACATTGGAAATTATTCTGGAAAATCAAATCAATGGCAAGAGAAAATGTGAAAACATCCCCATTTATTAAAATGCCTGCAAAGAAGCCAACTCACACCCACTTACCAGATCCAACTGTCCTACCTCAGGAACAAATTAAGGAGTGACAAGAAGTAAAAGTGGATGGTTAACAGGCAAAGTAACACATGGTGAAACTGGTTCCTATTACAGGAGATTTCTAGTTATATGTCTAGTAGTATATCTAGTATACAGAAGAGTGCATCTGGCAAATATGTTGAACAGGAAATCTGATAACCTCAGAAAAGGAAGTAAAAATCAAAACACCAGATATTGCCACAAGTGCCCAACGCCACATAGCCTACAGCTACACACACACACACACAAAATTCTGCTTTGCCAAAACTCCAGCAGCAAACAACCCAAACTTGGATTAAAGTATGAGTGTCAGCCAAACTAGCAAACATCCAGGCTAGCCAAAACATTTAACATGCCAACAAAGAGGGAACCAAGCTACAACAAAGCTCACTCCAATTCAAATCACAGTTCATGTCTTCTGCCAGACCAGTTAAATACCTCACAACACTATCCAAGTTCAACTATTCAATTCTGTATACATTTACCAGTTATACCTTGCCACATATTTACACCACATCCACATTCAAAACTTAATTTCAGTCAGCTCAAATAAACTGGCACATAATATCTTTAATTATGCACGTCTGCAAACATTGAGGGTTCTGACTGTAGATTATAGATTACGTATGTGCAGGTCTGTGTATATTTTATATGTATTGTTGCTGCTGTTGGTCTTTTGTTACGTAACGCTTCCAAACAAAAGTCAGCTATGGAAATAAATTAATCTGCATGAATACTTTTTAGTGCTCCTTAATCAGGCACTTATTACATGCACACTATCATGGTCTTAATATGTACATGTGTTAGTCTGTGATTTGTATTGGAATGAAACAAAAATTAATCAATCGCCCTTTTGAGAAGTCCAGCCATGTGTTCAAAGAGGCCACAAACCTACAAGAGAAACACAATGGTGACACACCAGCCCTAGCTATTCAGTACAGATTAATCTCAACCCAGTCTAAAGACAGATACTTTCCACCAGCACCAAAAAGCAACCAGTAAGTAGTAACTTTCTGTAAACCAGGGAAATCCTCAGAGGAGATAAAGACGACAAGAAAAAATATGGTTGGTCTCCTCCTCTATCAACCATTTAAGCCTACTACAGGGGATTCATGGCTCAGAGACTCATGTTCATATACTCACCCAAAAGAACAAGACAAACCCTAAATTCAAGGGTTTGACAGGCAAGCAAAATACTGTTGCTGCTATCGTCCAAATCAACCAGAGAGTAAATTAATGTAATTAATCCAAAATAATGATTGTTACGGCTGTGGCCATAAGATCTCTGTGTGGGCTGTTTTGTTCTGTCTCTTTACTGTGCTTAAGACTCTTTGCAGGTCCCTCCCCTAATGAAGAGTAGTGAGCAGCTGATTGGACCGTGGAACACGTGACCGCGTTCAAAAAGCCGTTCTGACAGCTCCCGCCGGGAAGAGAGAGAGAAGCGAGCGAGCAAGCAGTTTGACAGCCGATGCGGTCCTGGCCCTGGTTTCCAGCCTATACTTTTGCTGTGTGTTTGTGTGAGCGTGTTCTGTGAGAGCCGCTCCTCGTGTATTAACTTTGTGCTTAGGCACCCACAGACTGAAGCGGAAGGGGTGAGCCGCCTTTTTCTTTGGACCAGTTTTCTCCTGTTTTCTGGGTTAGGGAGCGAGGGTTAGTATTGTCATTTGTTTGTTCTGTTTCTTTCTTAGGGTTTAGTTAGTTTTCTCTGGTGGGACTTAGTTGGTTTTGTTTATTATTTTGGCCTGGGTTCACCCTGGAGCTATGCTTCATTACCTTCAATAAAATCACCTTTTTTTTTTACTCACAACTGGTTTTGGATGTTTGGCTTGGGAATCAGGGCGGGTACTTGTCTCTCTCTCCTCCAACCTTATGTGCGTCTCTACACGCCTAGACTAGGGGCGTAACAATGCTATCCTGTGTGGAACCCCCCAAGACATTGGTCACAATGGCAAAAACCATAACTACGTTAGGCTCTGGCCAAAAAGCAGATCAGCTCAGCTAAGGAGATAGCAAACCACAAGCTTGTTATGTTGGCCCTCAACTCTGACTCAGCTTTAATCCTACCAGTGGATAAAGATCCCGGATGAGACCCCATTTATCGCTGGCTAAACTGGCTAAAAGTAGGTCACAAGGGGGGAGTCACAAGAAGTTTAATTAGATTCTAAATAAATGGCCTGTATTTATATAGCGCTTTACTAGTCCCTAAGGACCCCAAAGCGCTTTACATATCCAGTCATCCACCCATTCACACACACATTCACACACTGGTGATGGCAAGCTACGTTGTAGCCACAGCCACCCTGGGGCGCACTGACAGAGGCGAGGCTGCCGGACACTGGCGCCACCGGGCCCTCTGACCACCACCAGTAGGCAGCGGGTGAAGTGTCTTGCCCAAGGACACAACAACCGAGACTGTCCGAGCCGGGGATCGAACCAGCAACCTTCCGATTGCAAGGCAAACTCCCAACTCTTGAGCCACGATCGCGAATAAGTTATTGAACATAACCTAACCAAGAATCAAAAATAACCAATAGGCTAATGAAAGGTGGAGTGGAAGACAGAGGTGGTGTCCGAATTCATGGGCTGCATCCTCCTGAGCCCGCATTTGTAGGTTGATCACAGCGACGCGACGAAAGCTGTCCAAATTCGTAGACTCCTCCGAATGCGGCCGACAAATGCGTCCTCCTTTTCCCCAAATTTGAAGGATGGGTCGGGTGTATCCTTCATGGCCCACTATATCTCAGAATTCATACCGCGGCCCAGCCAATTCCAGTTTCCAACTGGTGGCCGCTACTAAGTTTTAATATTACTCTTATTACTCTTTCTGGGTCACAAAATAAACTTTTAACATATTTTCAGGTGAGAATGTAGCTGTGTAAACTTCAAATATCTGCTCAGTTTATCAAGACATCACATATTTGCAAAAGTGCTCCGACGTTTCCGGAGAAGTCTGTTACCCAACTGCTCGATAGCTGACCGGGAACTCGAGGGTCAGAAAACTGATTAAACAGAAGTGTGAGATGGTCGAGAATTTATGCCAGTGTCCTGTTATATTTTAGATAGCAAGGAGCAAACGGCCGAGTTTATTAAACTCCACCCAGACAGCGGTGACGCAAAACTGAAGGCTAAACCGTCCAATTTCACAGCAGCTCACTTCTGGCCTACCCGACCTTCGGAGGACCTGGTCCAGGTAGACCGCAAAGGCCGGGTCCTCAGCAGGATGCAGCCTATGAATTTGGACACCCCTAGAGAGACTGATCACTTAATCTGGGCCATTTTTCACAGCCCAGAGAACACAGGTGAGCTGCATTAGCTGACGATCTTCCCATGTCGGTCGATCAAATACAGCAGGCCATGGCTCTCTTGAGCTGAAGGGACATAACACACAATAGAAGTAGAAAAAAACTAAATCTCACACAAGATAAGAAAAGTGTTTCTCGGGGCAGAATAACGTGACAGAAATCAAAATATGAAGGACTGCAACAACACTGTTGAGAGACAGAACAAAATGCAGACAATGTGCGTTTTAATCACACAATTCATATTATCACTATGCTGTTAGCCATTTACTGTCAGATTTTCACTTTCACTGATTTTTCTTTGTTTGTTTATGTTTTTTTAGCTTTTGTGTCTTTGTCTTGCTGGTGTTTTCTTAAGGTGCAGTATGTTTGACCTCTCAGAGTCAGATATAAATGTATTTGAGTGACACGGTTAGCGCCCAGTTAGCTCGTAGCATTTCTCAACAGCTCTGCCTCCTTTTTGACTGCCCTGGACGTTTAAACAATGGATAATCCGTATACAAACAAATTCATGCTTTCTCCTCAACAGAGTGCGTCCCCCGATTGAAGAACAGCGCCGTAAAATAAGAAGAATGGCACCTAATTACAGACTTAATAATACTGACTTAGTAATATGTCACGTGAAGATTCATCAGCCAGATTAAGTGTTTACTGACAACTGACAGTGATAGCGGACATCATCATCAATATTCCAACAATCCTCTCCACACAGACAAGCATAAACACACTCGACTATCAATAAATTGAATTTAACACACGTTTGTAATGACGCTAGTTCATTTTACAATAGTGTTCATTCGCTCAGTCAGCAGGTGGCGGTATCCTCGTACACTGGGGAGTAAACTGCCATTAAACGTAACAGAAGAAGAAGAATACATCTGCACATGCGCAGTATGGATCGAGGAGTCCTGATCCATAACTATCTTTTTATTTTTCGTTTTTGTCTACATTATATTGAAATGTTTCATTATTGCAAACATTTTAAGAGATACTTATTATTCTTAACATCTTAACAGATACTCTGACCCGTAACTGTTGTAAAATGCTTCCACCGGAAGTAGACACTGTTCGCACATGCGTGGTACCGATCGGGTTTCTGGTACCAATCGGCTAGTGACAGGTCGTGTCCAAATTCATGGGCTGCATCCTCCTGAGGACCCGGCCTTCGCGGTCTACGTGGGCCGGGTCCTCAGAAGGTCGGGTAGGCCGGAAGTAAACGGCTGTGAAATTGGACAGTCTAGCCCAGTGGTCCCCAACCCCCAGGCCTCGGACCGATACCGGTCCGTGAGTCGTTTGGTACCAGGCTGCGAGAGTTGAGGCTCAGGTGTGAAATGTATGGTTTTCAGGGTTTTTATCGGTTTTCAGCGTTATTTTGTTATCGTTTTTATCGTTAACTCGGTTTTCCTGGATCTTTTCACATGTGTTATGAATAAATCTTCTTTTTTTCGGTACCGGCACTAGTTTTATTTTGTTGTATTTATCCGCGACACCTTATTTCCGGTCCGTGAAAATATTGTCGGGCATAAACCGGTCCGTGGCGCAAAAAAGGTTGGGGACCGCTGGTCTAGCCTTCTGATTAACGTCACCGCTGTCTCAGTGGAGTTTAATAAACTCGGCCGTCTGCTCCTTGCTATCTAAAATATAACAGGACACTGGCGTAAATTCTCGACCATCTCACACTTATGTTTAATCAGTTTCTGTTTGACGTTTATTCAGCTGTGTGAAAACCAAGGAGGAACCCACCCGGGGGATTAATAAAATTTTATTTTATCTAATCTAATCTAATAACTTTAATCTCAGCCAAACCGATTTACTCACGAACAAATAAAACACTGGAAAAAGCCAAACAATATCATTTTTAGGTTGTCTAAGTGACTTATATATTACGTTTAACCTGAGTAGCGAAAGTCCGCGGTGATCTGAAAATGGTGTGCCGGGAGTTGTGCCGTTCTCGGCGGCTTCAGTGACCCTCGAGCTCTCGGCTAGCTATCGAGCGGGTGGGTAACAGACGTCTCCGAAAACGTCGAAGCACTTTTGCAAATATGCAATACCTTGATAAACCGAGCAGATATTTGAAGTTTACACAGCTACATTATCGCCTGAAAATCTGTTAAAAGTTTATTTTGTGACCCAGAAAGATTAATAAAAGTAATTTTAAAACTTAGTAGCGGCCGCCATTGTTGGCAGCTGAAATTTGGCTGGGCCGCGCTATGAATTCTGGGATATGGTGGGCCACGAAGGACACACCCGACCCATCCTTCAAATTCGGGGAAATGAAGGACGCATTTGTCGGCCGCATTTGAAGGAGTCGACGAATTGGGACAGCCTTCGTCGCCTGGCTGTGACGTAATCGGCCTTCAAATGCGGCCTCCGGAGGATGCAGCCGACGTTTTGGGACACAGCTTGTGTCTGGTGTACGCTTCATGGTCCCATATATCCCACAATTCATAGCACGGCGGTGGGAGTGGATAATTTTGCCGAAAAATACGGCAGACGGCGGAGCGGCCGAAGAGTAAACTTCCAAAAGTAAGTACTGAATATTGTGTCACTTATTTATGTGCAAATGTTTAATAATGAAGAACATTAAAACATTACTGTTGGCCACATGTTGGCAAAGTTATGTGACATTAGTGATGTTTGTACTAACTTGGTTTTAAAGCCTTTACTTTAAAATATACGCCGTTCAATAGTTGACCTTAATCTTACAGAGAATGTGATGATTTTATGGATAATTAAAGTCAGTCATATATCCACAAACACAACAAGCTGAAAGTCAGTGATGCTGCTCGGTTTGCAGTCCTGAATATGACGGCACAAGCAGGATTCACTGCACTGTTAATGTTAGCTATGTTATATTGCTGCCTCTGTTCGGTGGTGTCGAGCCAAACGGACTTTAACGTGTGTTTGAACGAGCTGACGGTTCACTCGTTAAGCTGAAAGAAAGATGCTTTAATCACAGGAGTCACACATGTGTCCACTGGACCATCTGAGATTACCACACTGACACTGGTGAACATCCAGGGAGTGGACATTGAGATAGTGGACTCTTATAGGTACCTGGGTGTTCACCTGAATAATAAACTGGACTGAAGCCACAACACTGATGCTCATTACAGGAAGGGTCAGAGCAGACTCTACCTGCTGAGGCGGCTGAGGTCATTTGGAGTCCAGGGAGCGCTTTTTTTTTTTTCTTTCTTTTTTTTTCTTTCTTTCTTTTATTTTTCAATACCAAACTGTCATAAAACACATACGTACATATAGAAGTAATAATCTTTTCCTTTTTCTTTTTTATAACATACAAAAAAAACATAAATGGGATGAGTACCTGAATACCCCCCACTCCCTCCCAATAATGTAATAATGAATATGTTACAGAGAAAATGAATTGACCCATACAAAAAAACCAGAAACAAACAAAAGAAATTCAACAATAAGATAGTAGTACGTATCCTTATAGTTTAATATTAACATTAACATCTGCTAGCCTCAAAAAACAAGGTCTTAACATTAATCAATATTGATATAAATCTTAACCAATATTAACAATAGTAACAATATTAATATTAATATTAATGATTACTTGCTCCTCGGTCGAAACAAACTAATAATGCTGGAATATCTTTAAATAGAGTATTCTTATAAGGTAGAACAGCCACTGCCGGGAATAGCAGAAAAATTTGTACAATGTCATATGGTGGACTACAGAGAGATTTCTCGTGCTGGTAACTTTTCTAAGTATTTAAGTAATGGTTTCCAGTGAGTAAAAAATCTACCCGATGAGCCTCTGATGGAGAATTTTAGCTTCTCCAGTTTTAAGAGTCCTAAGATATCCTGTAGCCAGACTTTAATTAATGGTGGCTGAGATGATTTCCACAATCACAATATTCTTTTTCTAGCGATGAGAGAAGCAAAGGCAATAAGGTTATTTTGAATAGCTGTAGTATGAAGGTTATTTGGTGGTTTGCCAAATATAGCAATATGTGGAGTCAGAGTCAATTTTGTACCCAATATGTCCAAAATTATTTTGAAGAATTGATGGTAAATGGCCTGTATTTGTATAGCGCTTTTACTAGTCCCTAAGGACCCCAAAGCACTTTACACAACCAGTCATCCACCCATTCACACACTGGTGATGGCAAGCTACATTGTAGCCACAGCCACCCTGGGACGCACTGACAGAGGTGAGGCTGCCGGACACTGGCGCCACCGGGCCCTCTGACCACAACCAGTAGGCAACGGGTGAAGTGTCTTGCCCAAGGACACAACAACCGAGACTGTCCAAGCCGGGGCTCGAACCGGCAACCTTCCGATTACAAGGCGAACTCCCAACTCTTGAGCCACGATCGCCCCAATTGATGCCAAAATTCAGACAACCTAGGGCACGCCCAGAACATATGAGTAAGATTGCAAGGCATCTGTGAGCATCTGTTACATTTATCATCAAATTTATCTTGGTATAATTTTGACAGTAATCTGTGGAAAACTTTAAATTGTATTAATGAGAGTCTGGCACAACTACAAGATGAATTAATGGCCCTTACCGCTCCCTCCCAGAACAACTCAGAAAAACTCATATGGAGTTCTGACTCCCACTTCATCTTGGTCCTGTATAAAAGAGATTCACTAGGTGGAGAAGCTAGTTTATAAAGGTAAGAAATATGACCCTTTACCAAGGTTTTGGCTCTGAGAACCAAATCTATTCCACTGGAAGTTGGGATTTGTGGGAATAAAGTTGAAAGTTGCAAAACTTTGCAAAGTTTTGCAACTGGAAGTACAGAAAAAAATCGGATTTATTGAAATTAAAGCAAATAACTAGTTTGTTAAAACTTGCAAAAACCTCATTAACGTATAGATCACCTAGAGTACCAAGTCCTTTATGTTCTAAAACAGAGAATCTTGAGTCCGTCTTTGCTGGAACAAATAAGTGATTGCTGCAGATTGGGGTTGCAAGAGGGAGGGTGAGCTAACCAAAGTGGCGTCTTTTTTGTGACCAAATTTTTAATGTTTCAGTGACAACTGGGTTGGAAGATCGGCTTAATAGGGATGATTGTGAGGTATCACATGCAAAAGCACGTAATGACGAGGAACAGGAGGCCGCTTCACTCTGGCACCAATTAGTATAGGGAGACGTACGCCACAATAATATATTATACATATTAGATGCCCAATAATACCCAATTAAATTAGGCAGTCCTAATCCTCCAGCTGATCTATCCCTATAAAGAAGCAAGCGACTAGCCCTTGGACGTTTACCGGCCCAAATAAATGATGAAATAGCGTCATTTATAGTTCTGAAAAATGATTTAGGCAGATAAATGGGCAAACTTTGAAATACATATAGATATCTAGGTAATACATTCATTTTAATAATTTGAATCCTACCAGATAAAGACAGCGGTAGGTAGTTCCATCTTTGAAGATCAGACTTAACTTTCATTGTAAGTAAAGTAATATTCTGTTCCTGCATTAATCTCAGAGATCGTGAAATTGCAATTCTGAGATATTTAAACCCCGAATTAGCCATTTTAAAGGGTATAGTTGATGTAGGTATGTCTGCAGCCATTTGATTAACTGGAAAGTATTCGCTTTTGGAGATGTTAAGCTTATATCCCGATAAATATCCGAAAGTATTTAATACTGATAAAATGTGTGGGATATTTACTAGAGGATCATTCACATAAAGAAGCAAATCATCTGCATAGAGCGACACCTGATGTTTTATACCCCATCTATCAATCCCTCCTAATCCTTTCACCATTTTTAAAGCTACTGAGAGTGGTTCAATCACTAATGCAAATAATAACTGGGAGAGTGGGCACCCCTGTCTTGTCCCCCGAAAAAGTGAAAATGGAGTGGAGCACTGATTATTTGTACAGACAGAGGCACAAGGAGAGGAGTAGAGTAATTTGACCCATGAAACAAAATTATTGTTAAAACCAAATTGTCTTAAAGAAAAGAAAAGATAGACCCACTCCACTCTTTCTCTTTCTCTGTGTCAAGAGATATTATGGCTTCTGGAACGTTAGAGGATGATGGAGAAAGAATGACAACAAGAAGTCTTCTTATGTTAGAGTATGAACGTCTTCCTTTTATAAATCCCGTCTGGTCCTCTGAGATAATTGAGGGCATATTCGATTCTAATTGCAGGGCTAGGATTTTTGCAAGAATTTTAACGTCAAGGGAGCGCTTTTAAAGACCTTCTATGACTCTGTGGTGGCATCCGTCATTTTTTACAATGTTGTATGTTGGAGCAGCAGTTTATCGGCAGCTGAGAGGAAGAGGTTGGATAAACTCATCAGGAAGGCCAGCTCTGTTCTGGGATGCACCCTGGACCCAGTGCAGGTGGTGGGAGACAGAAGGACTCTGGCCAAAATAACATTTCTGATGGACAGAGTCTCCCACCCCATGCATGGAAATGTTGCTGAACTGCAGAGCTCCTTCAGTCACAGACTGCTGCATCCTCGATGCATGAAGGAGCATTTCCGCAGGTCCTTCCTCCCTGCAGCTGTCAGACTGTACAATCAGAACTGCTCCCAACAAACACAGATGTTTACATCAGCGCTGTAACTTGCACTATTTTATCAACCGATTCACTCTACAACCTGGGTTTGCCTCTTATCTGTATTTAATTTTATTTAATTTAATAACGGTACAGTACTCTGTTTTTGGTAACCATTGTCCTTAATGTAAATATGTAACAACTGTGTATGTTTCTGTTCTGTGTCTTGCATACTGTTTGTTTGTATATGTGTCTTTCTTACTGCTGTTACACCCAAATTTCCCCTTGTGGGACAATTAAAGGATTATTCGATTCTATTCTATTCAATTCTATTATAACAGAGTTCTGGCTGATTGGGGCTGGCTCAGACCTGGCTTATCAAAGAACAAGAAGCGGCTACAGTTGTTCAAAATCCCACAAGGCTGGCTGACATGATAGATGATGGCAGGGCTGTGAGTACTCAGGCCGTGTTTATTGAATGCAATATGGATAAGATCTTGGAGAAGAACAACAGGAATTGAGAGACCTGGTGACCTGGTGACTGTAAAATTGGAAGCAGTTTGTTCGCACTAACCAAAACAACTACCATCTCCATCTCCTCGTCTTTCCTCATGTTGTGCATTTTCTATGGTTTTGGTTCGGGTCACTGCTCGTGTGGTCGACCAGCCAGTGCTACCTGGCCTGACCTGTCTCCCCAATGTGACGTTTGTGTATTGTATGTACAGTCGGCAAGGTATCTATCTTAATTGCCCCTTGGGGATAAATAAAGTCTCTCTGACTCTGACATCTTCTTCCTCAAAACATGATAGAGACAGAACAGACCAGTGTGTTAGTTCTTCTGTCAGATCCACCCTTTTCTCTTTATATCTGAACTCAAAACTCTTAAAAATTGCTCAGTTTAACACATCAGAAAGAGAATTTACTAATCAGTGGGTAACACACTGACTAACTCACCCATTGAACTGTATTATTATCTGTGCAAACTTCAACTTCAGCTCCAACTCACCTTGAGAAACAGTTGGCGTTGCTCAGCACTGAGTCCAAGGCCACCAGAGTCCCACCGCACACATGACTTCCATTCTTCTGTAAGCTCGCCATCCACGGCCACGAGCCGGCTGTCACATCTGAGGTTCCTCCCAGAATGCCAGAATTTCTTGGAGCTTGTCCACAGACCACCGCTGAGGAGAAAAACCAGAGGCAGACACAAAGAAGCAGTAAAAACTTGGACCACACAAACCCATCACTTCAAGTCCAGGTAGTGAAGAACTCAGAAAGTGTCAGAAAGTAGCAGCTGTGTTATCTAAAAGTTTAAAGTGAACAACGTGTTGAGATGATGGAAACTCACGTTGGGGAGTGGTTGGAGGCAATGTGGTTGTAGGTGTGGTGGTTGTAGGTGTGGTGGCTTTTGCAGAGGAGGTGGTTGTAGTGGTGGAAGTTGTAGTGGTTGTAGGAGTTGTGGTGGTGGTGGTCGTTGTAGTGGTGGTGGTGGTAGTAGTGGTGCAGGAGACACTGAGGTCACTGTTGGTCCCAGTGGACGTGAACGTCATGAAGCCCGGCTGGTTGGAGGAGATCTGGCTGTTGATCCAGGTCTGGTACTGGGATACTCTGGCGTAGACTCCTGGAAGATTCGGCCTGGCACAACCGGTCCCAAAACTGACGACTCCCGCCTGAATCCAACGACCGTTCTGCTTGCTCACCATTGGACCTCCTGAATCCCCCTTTGAGAGCAGAAACATTTACTGTTAGCTGAGGAGAAGAAACTGTAGAAGGTAAAATGTGCCAAACAGGTAACAACAATCACCTGACAGGAGTCCTTTCCTCCTGCACTTAACCCGGCACAGATCATGTTGTCAGTGATTGTTCCCACTCCATAGTTACAGTTACACTGCCTGTTTCCCACAACAGGAACCTCCACCTCCATCAGGTTTTGTGAAACAGTGCCTGTTGAAGGGGTAAAATAAATATATCAGTTTGTAATAAATGACATGTGACTGATTAACCTTTAAACGTGATACAGAAATAAACTTGACACACAGACAGTAGATGGTCGTCAACATGTCTAATGTCTAATACCACCAGGGGGCAGTGTCAGATACACAGAAAGTATACTTTCTTTTAACCAAGGATCTTTTTGACCTGACATCATCATGCAGACTCAGCATGCTTGCTGCACTTCCAGACTGTTTTATTGACATAATCATTCTTTCTTGTTTTGAACTCTGCGCAGATTTAACCTCATGGAAACGTTTAATTACTCTAAATATTTGTGAGACAGCAAACTTGTTTCCTGCATTGTTTTCATCCATCCATCTTCTTCCGCTTATCCGGGGCCGGGTCGCGGGGGCAGCAGCCTAAGCAGAGAAGCCCAGACCTCCCTCTCCCCAGCCACCTCCTCCAGCTTATCCGGGAGGCCAGCCGAGAGATATAATCTCTCCAGCGTGTCCTGGGTCTGCCCCGGGGCCTCCTCCTGGTGGGACATGCCCGGAACACCTCACCCAGGAGGCGCCCAGGAGGCATCCTTGTCAGAGCCCAGACCACCTCAGCTGGCTCCTTTCGATGTGGAGGAGCAGCGGCTCTACTCTGAGCCCTTCCCGGATGGCTGAACTTCTCACCCTATCTCTAAGGGAGAGGCCAGCCACCCTTCAGAGGAAGCTCATTTCCGCCGCTTGTATCGGCAATCTTGTTCTTTCGGTCACTACCCACAGCTCGTGGCCATAGGTGAGGGTAGGGAAGTAAATCGACCAGTAAATTGAGAGCTTCGCTTTTACACTCAGCTCCCTCTTCACCACAACAGACCAGTGCAGCGTCCGCATCACTGCAGCTGCAGCACCAATCCGTCTGTCAATCTCCGGCTCCCTTCTCCCATCACTCGTGAACAAGACCCCGAGATACTTAATTTCCTCCACTTGGGGCAGGAACTCATCCCCGACCCGGAGTGGGCACTCCACCCTTTTCTGGCTGAGAACCATGGCCTCAGATTTGGAGGTGCTGATCCTCATTCCCTCTGCTTCAGATTCGGCTGCGAACCGTTCCAGTGCGAGCTGGAGGCCATCACCCGATGAAGCCAACAGAACCACATCATCCGCGAAAAGCAGAGATGAGATTCTGAGGCCACCGAAGTGAAAGCCCTCCGCCACTTGGCTGCACCTAGAAATCCTGTCCATAAAAACTATGAACAGAATCGGTGACAAAGGGCAGCCCTGGCAGAGCCCATCACCCACCAGGAACGAGTCCAACTTACTGCCGGCAATGCGAACCAAACTCTTGCAACGGTTGTATAGGGATCGAATGGCCCGTAGCAATGGGCCAGACACCCCATACTCCCGCAGCACCTCCCACAGGACACCCCGAGGGACACGGTCGAATGCCTTCTCCAAGTCCACAAAACAACTGGTTGGGCAAACTCCCCTGCACCCTCAAGTATCCTTGAGAGGATAAAGAGCTGATCCAGTGTTCCGCAACCAGGACAAAAACCGCATTGTTCCTCCTGTATGTGAGGACCTTCGACTTTCGGCATTATTTTCATCATTTCTCTAAAAACAATCAGGTGTCTTTATGACCCACCTCCTTCTTCAGTGTTGCCCCAGCCAGTGACCCAGCTGTTAACACCGCTGTAGAAGGTGCTGTTTGAAGCTGCCAGGCAGACGGGAGAAATGTAGTTGTTGAAATTCACAGATGAGGAGAGCTGCAGGAGGCAGATGTCGTTGTCGTTGGTATCAGAGTTGTAGTTTGGATGTGGAATGATCTTTGTTACTGTCTGAGACACTGCATTGGGATTAGATCCCTGTAGAGTCTGACGGCCCAGAGTCACAGTCAGTCCGCTCGGGTCGGTGCTGAGATCATCAAGGAACACAAAACAGCATGCAGTTATTACGATGGCTAAAAAGAAATGATATTATTGACTTCCTGCCCTGTTAGATATTTATCCTGTTACACCCTCAGCTGCCTGATTAAGACCTTTCATAATCTCTTTATGATAATACATCATGTTCAGTGTGCAGCTTCAGCCTCATTACTCACGTTTGAAAGCAGTGAGCAGCAGTCAGCACCCACTGACTGTTAATGAGGGATCCTCCACAGAAGGACCCAGATATTTGCAGACTGACCTGCCAGGGCCAGCTGCCAACAGGGGCCACCTGTCCTCCTACAATCCTGGTGTTCAGAGCCGCCTGACCACAAACTGAAGACAGACATGAAAACACAGAGTGAGCATTACTGTATGAGCTGTAAACTCTCAGCATTGCAAACTGCTGAGTGAGGACACAGTGATCCTGGGAGTCTACAGTTCACTCACAAACTAATATTCATATGAAACAAAAGATTTATTACACATAAAAGTAAATCATTACACAAAGAAACTTTATCTTACCATCCAGCTGTGACTCAGACTCTGAAACACAGAAAACAAACTATTTTAAAATGAATAATCTTCATTCATCGTTCTGTGATTAGTTCACTGTCCTTAATTACTGTGTGAAATTACAGTTAATTTAACCTATTTGAGAAAATGTGAGATAAGAAATTCAGAGGTTCCAATCACTACGTCTCCTCATCAGAGGCTCCTGTGTTGTTGGTCCGTCACACACCAGCAGACATGCAGGTGAGCATGCTTCAATGGGAAACAGTCTGATGCGTGTAACCTGTTATGTTATTGTTTGTATGTGTTTGGGAAAAGAGACTATTTCATGCAATAAAAAGTGCTGATTTCATCCTGTAGACATCTGCTCTGTCAGCTGATCTGTAGATCCGACCCTTTGAGGAAAACATCAAGCACAGAGGGAACAGTCTCTGACTGCAGCTCATCACTCCACTGAACCATCCGACTCAAACAGGCTCTGCTGCACATGGTCCTCATTTATAAAGTCCTCTACAAACTTGAACATTACAGCTGACAGGTGGATTTTCCTGTTTCAGTACAGCTAGCCACCAATGAAGAAGTATTTGCTGCTTGGAGCCAGACAGTGGGAGCGGGCAGCAAAGCCTCAGATTTTAACATAAGCTCATTGTTGCAGCCAGGGGCAGTACAACAGTGACCCCCCTCTAGTTTTAGCTGTTTTCCACTGATTCACTAAGTTCTGTCACTAGTTAGCTAACATAAACTAGCATCGCCCTCTTCAAGTTCCATAACAAAAGCAGCCGTAGCTCCTAACCGTCTGCTAGGTTTCACCTCAGCTAGTTGGACTTTAAGCTTGCTAGCTAGCATTAGCTGATAGCACATCATGGTGTAGTCAGCTAACAAAACAGAAACAGAACAAAACATCTTCGGGAGCAAGGAACATTTTCTGGGACTGGTCTAATCCTGTCTTTGGGACGATATAAATGTTTATTGCAGGAATATTATTTTTCAGTACCCAGATTTTTGTTTTGTCTATATTTTGTTGGTGTTTGAGCAGATCTGAGCATAATCTGTTTTATAAGTTAAACTACAAGGCTGATACTTCTGTTGTCGCTACCACAATACATAATCTAAATAACCTGATCCTGCAATGAGTGATCTAAAGTATGTTTCCCTGAATGTTAAAGGGATAAACAATGTTATTAAACGTAAGAAAATTTTGACCTGGTTTAAAAAGGAGAAAACTAACATTGCACTCCTGCAAGAAACTCACCTCTCAGATGTGGAACACCTAAAACTAAAGAGAGACTGGGTGGGGCAGGGGCACTTTTCTTCCTTTTCATCAAGTAAGAGAGGGGTTGCAATTTTAATTCATAAAAATACCCCATTTGTTCTTACAAAGTGTATTAAAGATGATCAGGGTAGATTTGTTATTATAATAGGACGTTTATATGGGGAATCTGTTCTGATAGGCTGTATTTATGCTCCGAATGTATATCTGGAAAGTTTTTACTCAGAACTTATAAAAGAAATATCTGTCAATTTGACAACATTTAATGTTCTGGCAGGAGATTTTAATTGTAGCATAGACCCAGAAATGGATCAAAATCCACCACCCAACAATTCAGTATCCAAAAAGCGAGAAGCTATTAAGGGACTGTGTTCTGACCTGCAGCTGATAGACGTTTGGAGAACTCTTCATCCAGGTGAAAAAGATTATACTTTTTATTCTAATCCACATAAGAGTTTTTCCCGTATTGATTATTTCCTTGTCTCGAGGGAGGTCCTTGACAGAGTTAGTATTTGTGATATCGCCACGCGTATACTCTCTGATTATGCAGATGTTCATTTAAATATTTCACCTCCTGAAGCTCATCATCACTTTTAAATAATTCTATGTTTCGGAGTTATATAAAAGAACAAGTTGATCTTTTTTTACGGACAAATGATAATGAAAACACAAATCCTTCTGTCCTTTGGGAGACAATGAAGGCATACTTACGTAGCGCTATAATTTCATACAGTATAGCGAAAAAGAAAGAATCTTTAAAACATCAAATGGACCTGGAAAAAAAATTAGCAGATCTAGAACACTCCCTCAAAATACATTTTTCACCTGACGTACTGAAAAAACAGAAGCCACTAGATCAGCTCTGAACCAATTTCTGACTGAAAAAGCAGAGGCCAGTATATTCTATGCTAAGCACAGGCTGTTTGAGTTGGCAGACAAACCAGGGTGGTTATTGGCACGTTTGGCTGCTGGGAAACTAGAATCCCATGCTATAACATCATTAAAAGATGAAAGAGGACAGAATCAATATGAAAATAATAAACTGGTTAAATTAATGGAAAATTTCTATAAACAATTATATACATCTGAAAATACAGCCACATTAAGTGATACCCAAAATTTTTTACATAAACTCAATTTACCAACTTTGTCTGAAGGCGATCGAGCTCGTCTTGGTGAACAAATAACACAAGAAGAGGTGCTGACAGCAATTAAATCTCTTCAAGGAGGGAAAGCCCCGGGCCCAGATGGTTTTGGTCCAAACTTCTATAAAGTTTTCCAGGATCAAGTAGCTATACCCCTCTTAAATGTGTATCTGATGTATCTGCACTCTATTAAAAGGGGAAGTCTTCCCAATACATTATCCTCTGCGAACATATCGCTATTCCATAAGAAGGACAAACCAGCTGATCAATGTGCTTCCTATTGCCCAGTTAGTTTAATAAATGTTGACAGCAAAGTGTTGTCCAAAATATTGTCTAACAGACTAGAGAATTATATACCTAAGCTTATTAAGGCAGATCAGATGGGCTTGATCAAGAATAGAGAATCAATTACAAACATGAGAAAATTACTGAATATTATAGAACACTGCAATGTAACCAAAACACAAGGACTTGTTGTATCACTTGATGTGGAAAAAGCTTTTGACCGCGTTGAGTGGACTTATATGTTTGCTGTGATGGAGAAATTTGGCTTGGGCAGGGTGTTTATAGACATGATCAGACTGTTATATGTCACCCCAAGAGCATGTGTTTTAGTAAATGGTATTAAATCATCAGAATTCTGTTTACAGAGATCAACAAGACAGGGGGACCCGATTTCCCCATTAATTTTCGCTTTAGTAATTGAACCACTGGCAGAGGCCATTAGAAATAATCAAAGTATATCTGGATACCAAATTCAAGGATTTGAATTTAAAATTCTACTATACGCAGACGATGTTCTGCTGTTTGTCACCAATCCCCAGGATGCTATACCCTCTGTATTATCTATTATAGAAACTTTTGGATATCTGTCCGGGTATAAGGTTAATATGAACAAAACTATTGCTATGCCACTGGGAAATTTGCCTATGACATGTAATATCCCATTTACCTGGTCGGGTTCGGGATTTAAGTACTTGGGGATACACATTTCACCTAATATAAGAAGTATATTGAAACAGAATATAGACATCTTTCTAGATGGATGGATCTCACGGTCTTTTGGATGGGAAGAATAAATTTAATTAAAATGAATGTGTTGCCACGGCTTTTATATCCCTTACAAATGCTCCCGATAACACTGACCAAAAAAACTGTAAAAGAAATTGAAAAAGATCTGTCAAGGTTTATTTGGAGGGGTAAGAAACCCAGATTAAGTATGAAAACGTTACAGCTGCCCAAAGATAAAGGGGGTCTTGCCTTTCCTAACATTTTGCTGTATAACTGGTCATGCCATAGTAGAGTTATACATGAATGGATCCACGCATATCTAAAAGACACAGATGATCCCCTTGAAGCCTGGACATGTTCGCCATTTAATCTCCTAAGCGAACTAGTGAGTAAATATATTAAAAAACATAACAAAGTAATGATTGATACTTACTTAAAAACATGGCGTGATATGAATAAATACACTTAAAGTAATCCTATACTTAGTTATCTAACACCTTATATAAATAATCTGCACTTTACACCGGGAATGAAAAGTGTAATATTTCAGAGATGGTGCAGGAATACGTGTGGTGGGTGATCTGTTTGATGGGAATGTTTGTATGTCTGTTGAGCAGCTCCAAAAGAAATATGGTATACATCAAATGGATTTTTTTTGCATTTTTACAGGCTCGTCACTTAATTACTTCAAGTTTTGATACTTTGCACAATACAATGCAACTAGGACCCATGGAAAATTTCTTTTTACACTTGAATGCAGATAATAGTACTATAAGACAGTTTTACAATACACTACAAGGTTATAACAAACATAATATTGGAAAACTGATTAGAAGTTGGGAGGGTGACCTCCAGTGTCATTGTGATGATCATGCCTGGAGTGAGTGCATACAATCTGTGCATTCTTTATTTCTCAGTAACACATTTAAAGAAATACAATATAAAATTTTACATACACAGCATAGAACACCTATTTTTCTGAATAAAATTGATCCAAGCAGGTCTGCACAATGTATTAAATGTAAATCTGCGGCGGGGTCCTACGTGCACTGTCTTTGGACTTGCTCAAAAATCTCAAAATTCTGGCTCTGTGTAACAAAAGAATTAAAAGGTATATTTAAAAGCAGAATACAAAAAGATCCAGCTCAGTATTTATTGGGGCTGCCAACTCAGAACAAATTTCCAGATAAAAACAAATATAAACTACTATGTAAATTATTGTTTTTGGCAAGAAAATGTATTCTTTTCAATTGGATTAATGAAAAACCACCAACAATCACTCAGTGGTATAAAGAAATCTTTAGAGTTTTACCAATGGAAAGACTGAGTGCAAAATTAAGTGGCAATGATGATATTTATTTGGATATATGGCGCCTGCTATTGGATTACTTACCTGATGATCTGAAGAAAACCATAGTGAGAGGGGCAGCCCCACTCCAGTGGCGGGTTGAGTTTGTCAGGACAAATGTGTAAATGAGTGGTAGACCGAATTATATACAGTTAAGCCCATAATTATTCATACCCCTGCCAAATATTGACTTAAAGTTCTTTTTTGAGCAGAAATGACACAGGTGTCTCCCCAAAGATAATAAGACGATGTACAAGAGGCATCATTGTGGAAAAAAATATTTCTCAGGTTTTATTTATATTTTAGCAAAAAGTATCATGCCCAGAATTATTCATACCCTTCTCAATAATCAATAGAAAAGCCTTTATTGGCTATTACAGCAATCAAACGCTTCCTATAATTGCAGACCAGCTTTTTGCATGTCTCCACAGGCATTTTTGCCCATTCATCTTTAGCAATGAGCTCCAAATCTTTCAGGTTGGAGGGTCTTCTTGCCATCACCCTGATCTTTAGCTCCCTCCACAGATTCTCAATTGGATTCAAGTCAGGACTCTGGCTAGGCCAAAGCAAGACGTTACTGGTGTTGTCTGCTAACCATTTCTTCACCACGTTTGCTGTATGTTTTGGGTTATTGTCGTGCTAAAATGTCCACTGGTTCCCAAGGCCAAGTTTTTCTGCAGACTGCCTGATGTTGTTGTTGAGAATCTTCATGTATTGCTCTTTTTTCATGGTGCTGTTTACTGTGATTAGGTTCCCTGGTCCATTGGCTAAAAAACACCCCCAAAGCATTAGGTTCCCACCACCATGTTTGACAGTGGGGATGGTGTTCTTTGGGTTGAAGGCTTCTCCATTTTTATGCCAAATGATCACAATGATGCCAACATCATTGTGACCAAATAATTCAATTTTTGTTTCATCTGACCATAACACTGAAGACCAGAAACCTTCTTCTTTGTCCAGATGAGCATTTGCAAAGGCCAAATGAGCTTTTGCATGCCTTAGAAGTGCCTGGAGAAGTGGCGTTTTCCTTGGTCTGCATCCGTGGAACCCAACAGTGTCCGTTGGACTGTCTGCCTTGAGACATTGCCACCAGCAGAGCCCAGATTCACCAGAATGGCCTTGGTGGTGATCCTTGGATTCTTTTTCACCTCTCTCACTATTCTCCTGGCCAGCACAGGTGTCACTTTTGGCTTCCGACAACGTCCTCTGAGATTTTCCACAGTGCGGAACATCTTGTATTTTTTAATAATACTTTGCACTGTGGCCACTGGAACTTGAAAACATTTGGATATGGCCTTGTAGCCCTTTCCTCACTTGTGAGCAGCCACAATGCACAGCTGCAGGTCCTCACTGAGTTCCTTTGTCTTAGCCATGACTGTCCACAAACCACCTGCAGAGAGCTGCTGTTTTTCACCTGTTGAGTTGATCAAAACAGCTATTTCCAATTAATCAGGGTAATTGGGATGCTTTAGAACAGCTTTGACTATTTGGAATGGTATGGAACTTTGGATTTTCCCAGAGACTGTGACAGTTTGTAAAGGGTATGAATAATTCTGGACATGATACTTTTTGCTCAAATGTAAATAAAAGCTGAGAAATATTTTTTTTCCACAATGATGCGTCATGTACATCATCTTATTATCTTTTGTGAGACGCCTGTGTCATTTCCAGTCAAAAAATAACTTGCTAGTTGAATAAAAGTAACTTTAAGTCAAAATTTGCCAGGGGTATGAATAATTTTGGGCTTAACTGTATACTGTATTAGTTTTCCGTTTACATGTCTCAGACTGCTTATTGTAATTGTTTGTTTTTGTTTTTTTCTCTCTGTTGTTGTTGTGGTAGTTGTTTTTCTTTTTTGCTTGGTTTTTTTGAGGGGGGGGGGGGGGGGGGGTTGGTTTTTTTCACTTTTTTTGTTCTATTTTGTATAAAGGAAAAAGTAAATAAAAATATGATGATAACAAAAAAAAAGAACAAAACATGGAAGCGAGCAAAATGCTAACGCCAAGACTTTAAAATCTGAAGTCCAGTAATCTATGAGTAACCGTGCAGTCTGTGTGGCCATCTTTTATATACAGCCTATGGTTTTAGTAAGCCTCCAGGGGGCGCTAGAGGAACTCCAGATTGTTGCGTTTGTTCCATTTTTCCGGTCTGGTTGTTTATGTGGTCGTTCATCTGTTGCTTTAGCTCTGACATCAGACTGGTTTTACCACCTTTCCAGAAGATCATTTACATACCAAGTTTCTGTAAGAGTTTGTGTGTGTGTGTGTGTGTGTGTGTGTGTGTGTGTGTGTGTGTGTGTGTGTGTGTGTACACGTTTATCTCACAAACAGAAACCGCACAGAGAAATACAGTACACACACTGCATGTCGTACTACTAATACTACGCCTGTATTACTGCAGTACCTGACAGGATGTTATAAGTATGCAGTAAGTGTGAGAGCTCACTATCAGACGTGCATTCAGTGCATTTGTGCTCAAACATTCAGCTCAGCACAAGAAGAAAAAAACACTAAAGTTCTGAGTTCAGTCTCCGACCCACTTCCTGCTCTGAGCCGTGATGAAGGAAAACCGTCATCACACCTTCAACCATCAGTTTATTACCGGAGAGACATCAAATTATACTAAATACTTATTTAGTTCAAACATCTTTTCATAACATCTCATGAATGAATAACTAATAATAATAATAATCAGCCACGAGAACCTTTGTTTCTCCTCATCTGTCATCAAAACTTCTTCTTCAAAATATATATTAAAGTTATGTTTACTGAACATTGTGGATTTTATCTGAACACACCAAATTTGTAGTAAAATAATGATTTCTTTAATGTAAAGGTTATTTTCCTGCAGTGTCACTTTAAAGTGAAGCGATGTGCTCCTGAGTGTTTTCACCCTCTGAGTCGTACCTGATGCAGGTGTGTGCAGACAGCTCTTACCTTGGGTCAGGAGCATCAGCCCAGCAGCCAAACACATCACTTTGTAGAAAGCCATCGCTGTAAAATACCTCCAGACCTGCTCAGGCTTAAATAACCTTCCTCTCTCTCCCTTCCAGTTTGCAGTAAAACACACCTTTCTCAAACACCTGTCTGACAACACGCCCAACACCTCACTGCAGGTTCCCTGACCTGCTTCACATCACAATCATCAGATTAAACAGGAACTTTTTAATAACTTTTCTAGGATTAATCATTAATTTAACAGGAAACAAAAGTCTGCTCTGCTGTGTCAAATAAAAGTTATTTAAAGGTTTCACAGTACTGACTGATGTGTACAGGTGTAAGAATGGGTGAGCTGAGCAGCAGCGTTTGTATTGAAGTGAAATGCATTAACTCAACCAAAAACTACATAAATAAATCCTGTTGCTGACGATCATTGAGATATTTAAAAAGTGGTTTTGTTTTTTTGTTGGAAACATTTAGAGATGTTTGAATCTGTGACAACAGGCGCGACAGAGTGATGATCTAAACTGGAGGCTTTCACAAACACACTGCCAGTGCAGTGAAAACATACCTGGACTGAAACAACACAGTAGAACACTATCAGGCATGGATGGGCCTCCCCAGAGCCAGAACCTCAACATCACTGAAGCAGTGTGGGATCATCCTGACAGAGACCAGAACGAAAAGAAGAAACATCCAAAGAAGAGACCTGAATGTCCTTCAAGAAGAAGAAAGTAGAGAAAGCTCAGACTGTGCTGAGAATAAAGGTGCTCACACCAAACAAGCTCGTTAGAGTCGTACAAACTCTGTTTGACCCATCAATAAATCGCTGCACATGGTTCACATTTTACTAGAAAAGCTGAAAGAAATGAGGCTCAAAATTTTTGCACATTTCTATACAGTTTTTAAACATTAACGTCATTGTTGCATTTTCATGATGACTTTCTGCAAAATAAAAACTGCTTCTCTTTAATGTGGTGTAATTACATGATGATGTTTCTGTTTTACTATTTCCTCAACTAGATGAAAACGAGTCAGTTCTTCAGTCTGATGAGCGTTTGTTCACTCAGACGTTAGATCAGCAGGAACATCGAGCACAGAACTGTAACAGAACTACATCCATGTAAATCTGTGAAACAGGAAGTTTTATTTAAAGAAGCAGCTTCACCGAGAGATCATGAAGGAGAGATACACCACACATCTGCTCTGTGAATGAAACCAGTACATCTCACAATGCATCTCTATCCTTCATTAATATGCAATGACAGTGGGACTGGCACAGTGGGGGCTGTCCACTCAGGAAAAAACTGGTCAAACTACATCAGGTTTCGCTGAATGAACAAATGAACGGGAAGTGTTTCAGAACGAGTGGAACCACATAACACTGAAGTTTCCACTGAGCACATCACAAACATCTGTCATGTCAGAAGTATTTCTTTCCCTTCTGGTGTAAACGAGAGTTACAAAAAGAGGCCATAACAAGTCAACCCCACAGAGGCAGTGGACCAGCAGACCATCGCCCTCTCACTGTCCTCACTGAGACTTCCCTGGTTTTAGTTTTTCTTAGTGTCTTTGACACTGCAGGTAGCACGAGAGGGTAACTGTTACTACTTAGATAATTACATCAGTGGTTGAAGTGAGCACTTCATAAGTGGGTAAAATGTGGAATCACTGCATCAGCTGGACTGAACAAAGTGGGAAAATCATCATCATAATGTTGTACTGACGACTGCCTCCTCTTGTCCACTGACAAAGGACAAGAGGAGGCAGCAACTATATATACTATATACTGTATATACGGGAGGAAGTGGCTTTGACTTCCCAAATGTCTCAGCAGCGTTGGACTCTACAGCAACGGGATGCTGTTGTTGCCTATCCCTAGCCTGGCAGAGGAGTTCAATCAGAATCAGAAAGACTGTCTATCTCCAAGGGGCAATTAACATACAACAGAGCAGCATGATGTTGAAGATAAGGACAGGGCATAAACAGGCAGTAAGACTGAGATAATAAATTCACAGAATAAACAGTATATACACAGTTTTAAAATTACACAGTTTTAACATTAAAGTGACTGAAAGGTGAATAAATAACTGTAAGTAAAAGTGAATAAAGTGTCAGTCGTATGAAAGAGTGTAGTTTATGTTTCTGGTGGGGGAAATGTTCTTATCTGCTGGAGTTGAAAAGCTGAGTGGCTTTGGGGACAAAGGTGGCGCTCCTCCTCTCAGTCCTGCAGGAAATGCAGCGGAGGCGTCGCCCAGAGGGGAGCCATTGAAATGCGGGGTGAAGAATGTGAGAGGGGTCGTTGATGATTTTGGCTGAAAACCTGTGCCAGAGTTCTGACAGGCCAATGATTTTAGAGCACACTGATGCCGTGTGCTGCAGTCTGTTCCTGTTCTGAAGGCTGAGGGAGTGGAACCAGCAGCTGATGGAGAAGGTCATGATGCTTTCCAGGAAGGCATAGTGTGCAAAAGTGAGGCTTGAGATGTTACTCACGGACTCTGGGACCCCATAGTGAGAGGCGCTGCTCCCACCTTAGCAACGGGGAGGCAATGGACCCCAACCACATCTGTGCTACAGGCCAAATCTGCTCTTCGCCATCATGACGTGGTGGGTAACAGGGCAGAGGAGGATTTGGTCTTGGAACAGTAACACCTCTCTGGCAACAGGGGTCTGTAACTGAAAAATGGTGGTGGAGGTGCGTCGACAGGAGGAAACAGCCAGACATGCCAGAGCTGTAGCGCTGGCAAATAGCGTCGCTGGATGAATTGGGAGAGTGTGGAAAAGAGGAAAATCGCATGGAGTGAGGCTAATACGTTACGTTTCATCATCCGAGCGACATGCGATGTGCTGCCTTCCCTCATAAATCTGCAGCTGTGGTTTGGAAAGGACCCATCCTGCCCCCTGTGTACAGTCCCAGCAACACTCAATAATAATGGATTGGATTTATATAGCGCTTTTCAAGGCGCCCAAAGCACTTTACAATTCCACTATTCATTCACATACTGGTGGAGACAAGCTACAGTTGTAGCCACAGCTGCCCTGGGGCAGACTGACAGAAGCAAGGCTGCTATCGGTCTCTCTGGCCATCACCAGTAGGCGGTAGGGTAAAGTGTCTTGCCCAAGCACACAACTACCAGGACAGAGAGCCCGGGGTTCGAACCCGCAAACCTCTGGTTACAGATGCGCTTCCCAACCCCCTGAGCCACTCAAGCACATCTTGGTTGGTTGTAGGACTAGCCTTACTCAGGGCAGATACACATGGAGACACAACCAGGTCCTCAGGTGTCTGGCTGAGAAAGTTGAGTGCAAGAGGAAATCCATCAACGCTCAACCTTTCACGAACCAAGAGGAGCATCAGTTTTCATCACTATTTGTCCGGGAAGGAGACAAGCCGAGGACAAGTTTTTCAACCCAGTCTACTCTGCAACCAGACCTCATCTTTTGGTCCAACTCCTGAAAACTTGCTTACGTCATAGAGCTGACGGTACCATGGGAGGAAGCAATTGAGGAAGCATTTGAGCGTGAGAAGTTGCAGTATGCCAGCTTGGCAGCTGAGGCAGAGGTCAGAAGCTGGAAGATCAAGGTGCGCCCTGTGGACATGGGTGCAGGGGCTTTGCTGCCAGTACAACGTCAAAACTGCTTAGAGAGATCAGACCACAGACCCAACGGCAGGCTATAAGATAGTTAGCTAACACACTGAGAGGAACAGTCACTGGCTGTGGCTAAAGAGGGCTGACATCACTTGGGCAAAAAATAAAATAAATTGTAGAAAACTAAACAGAAGAAAGTAGAAGAGAAATAAACCAGTGACATGCTCCGGGGCTTGATCAAGCCCGGCAGGGCCCCCTTGGATGAGGATGTCTAGTGATAATGGCCAAAACACCCAGTGAATCCAAGGTCCACTACTGACGATCTATTATCTAAATTAGATTTCTAATCCCCAAACCTGTCCAAGGAAGTTAAAAAAAAATTTTTTTTAAAATGGCAGAATAGCTTGTGATAAAAGACCGAAACAGCCTGTGAAGTTGAGGCGCACAATGATGAGTCCCGCTGGTAAAGTTTCCAGGCTGCCTTCCCTCATAGTAGCCATCCCTCAAGACCTTCTCCATCTGAAGCAATGCATTATCAGGAATAGTAACATCTACTCCTTTTATTGAATCAATACATACAGAAGGGCAACCAGGGAAGTGGAGACAGCTGGGGAGAATGAGACATGGCTGAACAAAATCACCGAATCACAAGAAGAAAAGCAAAACTGAAAGCGAAGCACAAGTAACACTGACTCTCAAAATAAAGCAGCAAATGGGAAAACACAGACACACGAGGGAACTGGAAACAGGAGACTCAAGAGGATGCAACACAGCTCAGAACTGCGAAAAGGGCTAAATAAAGTAAGCAGAAAATACGTAAAAACCACAAACATTAAGCAAACCAGGAATTACAAAAGAAAGTTAAAGTAGAAAGTCCAAAAACAAACCTCACAAACGCTGAGTAAACTGACCCTGGAACATGATGCTGGATGGAGCTGAGCCACCAGCGAGTTTCCTGATCTTTATTAACACAAACCAGCAGAAGCTCTTGGACTAAACTGGAGATTCAACTCATCTTTGTCTTTCTGACTCATGTCTGAACAGCTGGCCTGCAAACATATATTTGTCATTAATGTAGCTCAGTTTACATTGGTCTGATTTCTGAGTGTCAAAAAACTGCACAACATTAAATTTAATGGTAATAAAACACAAGACAGTCCTGTGAGGGTGGAGTTATTTTTAGATACTCATAAGACAGTTTTAGAAACACTTCTGCAGCTTTTTCCCCGTGTCTTACTCAACCTGTCCATGTAATGATAAACTGGATCTGCCAGTAAGAGAATAATAGCTCATCGGGGAAGTGTAATGCACAGTCAGTTTACAGGCACGCAAAAGTGTCAAGTCGTAGTTGGCAGTGTTGCCAGTGCCAGGAAAGGATCTGAAGATAAGATACAAAAATTTCCCTGGTTAAATGAGTTAATAGATGATAAACAAGTGAGAATAAATGATGTGAGATTTCATGGAAGCACGGCCTTATTAAAGGCTCTGAAGCTTAAACACACCTGAAGCTTACAGAAGTTTTATTCAAATGAAGAAAAACAAACAGCATAAAGACAATAAACCAGGAAATATTCAACCCTATCTGCTTTATTTTTGTTATTCTTACAGTTATTTTCAGTAAGTTCTGGATAAACTTAGTGAGGTGGGGTAAACTTCGTCCCCACCGTTGGCACCTTTGTCGATTCTTTGTCCGGCGGCTCCCCGTGTCTCCGTTTCTCTGAGCAGAGGTGGTGACACATCACTGCTTTGGAGCATGAAGCTGACACAGCTGCAGCATCTGTCCAGCATTCTGTACAGTACTGTACTCTACAGTCTCCAGCAGATCAGGACAACAGTGTTTATCACAACAACAGCCGTTTTGTTAGGTACACCTGTTCAACTGCTTGTTAATACAAATATCTAGTCAGCCAATCACATGGTAATAACAGGTCAAGACCACCTGCTGAAGTTCAATCTGAGCATCAGAATAAGGAAGAAGGCCATTTAAGGGAGTGTAACATGTAACACTGTAACACTGGTGCCAGACAGGCTGGTCAGACTGGTTCAAACTGATAGGAAGGAAGAAAAACTGTGGTCATATGAAGAACTGAGGTGTGCTAGTTTCAATTCAATTTTTAAAAGACACGCTGTGGAAGAGAGCCAAAGATTAACAATAACTAATGATTCAGTGCAGAGAGGTGTATTAACACACAGTGAGTGAAGAAGAAACACCCAGTGCATCATGGGAATCCCCGGCAGCCTACGTCTATTGCAGCATAACTAAGGGAGGATTCAGGGTCACCTGGTCCAGCCCTAACTATATGCTTTAGCAAAAAGGAAAGTTTGAAGCCTAATCTTGAAAGTAGAGATAGTGTCTGTCTCCTGAATCCAAACTGGAAGCTGGTTCCACAGAAGAGGGGCCTGAAAACTGAAGGCTCTGCCTCCCATTCTACTTTTAAATAGGGATGGACCGATCCGATATTACGTATCAGTATTGGTCCAATACTGACCTAAATATCAGAGAGAAATTTAAAAAGTGTAATCCGATCCATTAAATATCACAAATGCACCTCACTAAACTTGCGACATGGCTCAACCCAGCACGTCAGAGCAGTATGCATCACATGACAGACTGTGGCATGCGAGACCTGTCGGCGGTCTGGTTGAGCATTTTGAGCCTCGCTACCAAACCGGCATTTCATGTGGATGTAGATGATTCTGTTTATCTACGTCCAGATGAACAGAATCAACTTTTGGAGATTTACTTACCTGTATGATTGAGAATGCATCAAGACGTTTTAACCCACTTTGGCAAGGACTGCCTAAAGCTTGTATGTCAGAATGAGCAAACAGCACGTAAGATGGCGGATTACAGGAACCACCTGAGTGTGTCCACACCGAGGATGTGGACAAGTGGGTGAAAAATTTGTCCGACAGACAGCTCACCCAAACAGAGAAAAACATCCTTGCTAAAGGGTTGAATTTTGCTGTCATGCCGAGACAAATTCTGCAACCGAGCCACAGAGACGCTTGAATTTTTTGATAGATTCGTCATTAGAAAGTTCATCATTTACATTAATGAAAGGGGTGGACCCAGTGCCATGCTCTGCCTCTCAGTGTGTCATGCAGGTGATCTTAGACAAGTCAGAGGAATAAGTCTAACAGAGTGGGTTGAATACTGAGGTGCACTGGAATAAAAAGCCCCGAGCTTTTTCCAACTCAGCAGCGAAGGTCTGTGACGACGGCAGGGCTGTTTCCAAGGGGTCTGGAGGAGCAGGTGGAGGAGTCTGAGAAGAGCTGGATTGGTACCAAAGTGACGGAGTACCTGCTCTTGCTCTCCCAGCTGCTCTCCTTGGTTTCCTGAAGACAGCCTGCGTCAGAATCCATGTTTGGCCAGATCGTTCCTTAACACAACCAGTGTTAACAGGTTTATTTCCATTTTCAACAGACAGCAGAACTTTCACTGAGCGACTGCAGGCAGCTCCGTGGACACAAACACTGTTGTGAAGTCGAGAGGTGTTCTGAATACTGGACAGGTCCCTGCTGATGCAGCGATCTGGTGAGTAATGAGGCATCTCTTCAGCCTTAAACAACACGAAGAGCAGGTGAGACAACCAACAAACCTCCTTCACGTGAGAATTTGACATGAGGGCAGCGAGACCAGCAGGGAAGCACCTCTGAAACAGGTAATCAGAGTGACACGCCCACAAACACACAGACAGGGGAGAGAAGGGAGGCCAGCAAAGGAGGACCAAAAACAACAGAGACGGGAAAATGCATCACAAACTGGAAGCAAATTATTCACATTTTATTTTGTCTCTTTAGTTTGTGCGGACAGTAAAACAACCAAAGCTCGTTGTTGTTGTTTTTGTATTTTTATATTTACACATTTACAAGAAGTTTTTTATTCATTTATTCTTCCATTTAAATAACTTTCTTCCATTTTAAATAACTGTTAAATAAACTTTCCGTTTAATTAACAGTTTTCAAGGCAAATATTGTTTAAGTGCTTAAGTGTTTGTGGCCCAGATGTGAGGTAGGAGAGGGACAGTCTGATCGATGTCCCCTTGTTTCCAGGATCTCTAAATGATGCTTCTTTAAATCTGATAAAGACTGCAAGAATAACTTTGGTCCTGTCTTTAATCAGCAATATGTTTGTGACTGTAAGGTTACAATTAATCTACTCTGTCCTGAAAACGCACAAAAACTGTAAAAATTTAAAAATATGCAGATTTCACATCTTTCATTGTTGCATTGATTAAAATATATAGATATATATGAAACAGTAACAATGATGCAGACACACTAATGATCTGTTTAGCTTAAGAAAACTTCTAAACACTTGAGCTACAGTTTAATGTTCAGTGCAAGTTTAAAGAACTTCTTCATTTTTACACCCTTAAACCAGAGTCCAGCTCAAAGCCCCTGTGAGTCAGAGCTCAAGCCACACATTGCACAACCAGCTTCCTTTTCTTGGAACTGGTGCACCTAAGTCGCCGTTAGTCGACAGTAAACTCGCCCAAACGTCACCACTGAGCTCTCTGCAGATAACCAGTTAAGAGTCAAGTCAAAGACTAGCATACACAGCTTTAAGCCTGTAAAGTCTTAGAGTGGAAGCTTGTTCACATTCATCTGTGTCCATCACATCATGTCGATCAAGTCAGACTCTCTACAGGAAGAGTTGGAGACAAAGGACGAGGCTGATGAGATGGAAGAAGACAACGATGAAGGAGTGAGCAGGACGACCCCCGCTGCTTTGTGATACGGGGTTTGAGGTAGTTGTGGTGGTGTTGGTGGTGGTGTTGGAGGCGTTGGTGGGGTTGGTGGTGGTGGTCGTGGAGGCCGGAGACAAGAGTGTCCCCAGCGTCTCCGTCAGGAAGGTACCAAAGGAGCTCACTCTGGTGAAGGTCATAACTGGAGTTTGTCGTCTCCTCCTGGCAGAGGAGCTGTTAGCACGAGCTGTTAGCACGACCGCCTGGAACCAAGAGCCGCCCTGCTTACACATCAGCGGGCCGCCAGAATCACCCTGAACAGACGGGAAGCATCAGTTATTATTTTCCTGTGACTCAAAGGAAGACTTTGATACACCTTTGGTACCAGAAAACTTTTGAATATGATTATTATATTTACTTAAAAACTAAATGACCAAATTCAACTAAATGTTAAAAACTTTTTTGATGGCTATGATAAAAGATAAAAACTGTCTGAGTCAGGGGGCTTCAGGATGTTAAAATGGGCAGTAAATTTAAAGAGTTTAATGATAAAAACAGTCATAAAATTTCCCCTCAAAAGAGTTTTAGTCAGTTTCTGAACATTTGGAGAAATCAGAGAACTTAGTTTAAAGCTTCTGATAAGCAGTTAAATCCAAGGTCCAGAACAAACATGTCAGCAGACAGTGTGTTATAAGAAGAAGAATCCAGTCATTTACCTGCTGCAGTGGAAACACGTCTGTACAGATGCTCTCACTGGATGATGAGCTCCCACAGTTTACCACCGAGGTCTGAAACTGCTGCATAACTTCCTCAGCTAACATTATGAAAGATAAGAAAATCCTGATGTTTGACTAAAGAAACTGTAAGTGCAGTGGTCCACATGTGTAATCTGAGAGATGGACTGGTGCAGAGTCTGGGCAGAACTCTGTCAGCCTTCATGTTGCTGACTCACCTCCTCCTCTTCCAGGACTCCAACCGGCCGCCCAGCACGCCAAGCCCTCGGCGAAGGTTCTCCCGCTGTCCAAGCAGATGGGCTGGATGTAGTCGGTCAGGGTGGGCTGGGCAGATAGACGGAGGATGGCTATGTTGGTCCCGGTCGTGTTGCTCAGAGTGATATTTGTCACATTCAGCGTCACCTCAAAGGGGTTGGATCCATTTAGCTTCAGACGCCCCAACACGACAGTCCACTCGGACGCTACAGGAGAGCTGTGGGAGGAACGACGCACCCAAACATAATCTTCATCAGCTTCAAACAAGATCTACACCTTTACACTCAACTTCATGGGGCCCAAGTTTTACAGACTTGAACCTGGTGACATTCAGACCTGGTTCTTATTAAAGAGGTGAAGCTACAGCAGCCCTGAGAGGTCAAACAGACTCCAACTGAAGAAAGAACCAGCCAATTGAAAAACCTGCTGCAGCACGAAATACAACAGAAGTTAAATGATGTCATGAACTTTCTCAAAGTAAGTGACAACGAAAGAGTCCACACAAGAAGTTCACCTAAATTCGAGACAATTTATTAAACATAACCAATAGACTGATGCCTATGGAAGAGAGAGGCTGAGCACTTCATCTGAGCCAGCTTTAGCTGACAGTCCTCCACTAGCTAAGAAATAACAGCAGGTCATGGCTTTCTTGAGTGGGAGCGTCATAACGCCCCCCTTCTTAAAACAAGGTTCCACTTTGACATTGGAAATTATTCTGGAAAATCAAATCAATGGCAAAAGAAAATGTGAAAACATCCCCATTTATTAAAATGCCTGCAAAGAAGCCAACTCACACCCACTTACCAGATCCAACTGTCCTACCTCAGGAACAAATTAAGGAGTGACGAGAAGTAAAAGTGGATGGTTAACAGGCAAAGTAACACATGGTGAAACTGGTTCCTATTACAGGAGATTTCTAGTTACTAGTATACAGAAGAGTACATCAGCCTCAATTAGCAAATCTGTTCTAGCAAATATGTTGAACAGGAAATCTGATAACCTCAGATAAGGAAGTAAAAATCAAAACACCAGATATTGCCACAAGTGCCCAAAGCCACATAGCCTACAGCTACAAACACACACACACACACACACACACACACACACACACACACAATTCTGCTTTGCCAAAACTCCAGCAGCAAACAACCCAAACTTGGATTAAAGTATGAGTATCAGCCAAACTAGCAAACATCCAGGCTAGCCAAAACATTTAACATGCCAACAAAGAGGGAACCAAGCTACAACAAAGCTCACTCCAATTCAAATCACAGTCCATGTCTTCTGCCAGACCAGTTAAATACCTCACAACACTATCCAAGTTCAACTATTCAATTCTGTATACATTTACCAGTTATACCTTGCCACATATTTACACCACATCCACATTCAAAACTTAATTTCAGTCAGCTCAAATAAACTGGCACATAATATCTTTAATTATGCACGTCTGCAAACATTGAGGGTTCTGACTGTAGATTATAGATTACGTATGTGCAGGTCTGTGTATATTTTATATGTATTGTTGCTGCTGTTGGTCTTTTGTTACGTAACGCTTCCAAACAAAAGTCAGCTATGGAAATAAATTAATCTGCATGAATACTTTTTAGTGCTCCTTAATCAGGCACTTATTACATGCACACTATCATGGTCTTAATATGTACATGTGTTAGTCTGTGATTTGTATTGGAATGAAACAAAAATTAATCAATCGCCCTTTTGAGAAGTCCAGCCATGTGTTCAATGAGGCCACAAACCTACAAGAGAAACACAATGGTGACACACCAGCCCTAGCTATTCAGTACAGATTAATCTCAACCCAGTCTAAAGACAGATACTTTCCACCAGCACCAAAAAGCAACCAGTAAGTAGTAACTTTCTGTAAACCAGGGAAATCCTCAGAGGAGATAAAGACGACAAGAAAAAATATGGTTGGTCTCCTCCTCTATCAACCATTTAAGCCTACTACAGGGGATTCATGGCTCAGAGACTCATGTTCATATACTCACCCAAAAGAACAAGACAAACCCTAAATTCAAGGGTTTGACAGGCAAGCAAAATACTGTTGCTGCTATCGTCCAAATCAACCAGAGAGTAAGTAAATTAATGTAATTAATCCAAAATAATGCTATCCTGTGTGGAACTCCCCAAGACATTGGTCACAATGGCAAAAACCATAACTACGTTAGGCTCTGGCCAAAAAGCAGATCAGCTCAGCTAAGGAGATAGCAAACCACAAGCTTGTTATGTTGGCCCTCAACTCTGACTCAGCTTTAATCCTACCAGTGTATAAAGATCCCGGATGAGACCCCATTTATCGCTGGCTAAACTGGCTAAAAGTAGGTCACAAGGAGGGAGTCCACACAAGAAGTTTAATTAGATTCTAAATAAGTTATTGAACATAACCTAACCAAGAATCAAAAATAACCAATAGGCTAATGAAAGGTAGAGTGGAAGACAGAGGTGGTGTCCGAATTTGTAGACTCCTCTGAATGCGGCCGACAAATGTGTCCTCCTTTCACCTGAGTTTGAAGGATGGTCGGGTGTATCCTTCGTGGCCCACTATATCCCAGAATTCATAGCGCGGCCCAGCCAATTCCAGTTTCCAAAGATTCCAACAATGGCTGCCGCTACTAAGTTTTAATATTACTCTTTCTGGTTCGGCCCACGTAGACCGCGAAGGCCGGATCCTCAGCAGGATGCAGCCTATGATTTTGGACACCCCTAGAGAGACTGATCACTTCATCTCGGCCATTTTTTACAGCCCAGAGAACACAGGTGAGCTGCATTAACTGACGATCTTCCCATGTCAGTCGATCAAATACAGCAGGCCATGGCTCTCTTGAGCTGAAGGGACATAACACACAATAGAAGTAGAAAAAAACTAAATCTCACACAAGATAAGAAAAGTGTTTCTCGGGGCAGAATAACGTGACAGAAATCAAAACATGAAGGACTGCAACAACACTGTTGAGAGACAGAGAACAAAATGCAGACAATGTGCGTTTTAATCACACAATTCATATTATCACTATGCTATTAGCCATTTACTGTCAGATTGTCACTGCCGCAGTTGTCATGTTATTGTCTCCCTGTAAAACTTCTGTTTTATTTCATTGATTTTTCTTTGTTTGTTTATGTTTTTTTAGCTTTTGTGTCTTTGTCTTGCTGGTGTTTTCTTAAGGTGCAGTATGTTTGACCTCTCAGAGTCAGATATAAATGTTTAATAAGAAGACCCCCATGAAGAGCAGAGCAGCATCTATGACAGCAGGTATGACAGGTAAGTCAGGAGCAGCGTGAAAACGAGGAGCACTGGTGGCTGACGTGGGTTCCTGTGACTTGCAGATGCGTAGAAACTGTGGGGAGACTAAAGCTTAGTTTCATTACGGGTGGCTGTAGCTCAGGTGGCAGAGCAGGTCAGCCACTAATCAGAAGGTCGGTGGTTCGATCCCAGGCTGCCTCCTGGCTGCATGCCAAATATCCTTGGGCAAGATACTAACCCCATGTTTGCCTACTGGTGGTGGTCAGAGGGCCCGGTGGCGCCAGTGTCCGGCTGCCTCGCCTCTGTCAGTACGCCCCAGGGCAGCTGTGGCTACAATGTAGCTTGCCATCACCAGTGTGAATGACTGAATGTAGTGTAAAGCGGTTTGGGGTCCTTAGGGACTGAGTAAAGCGCTATACAAATGCAGTCCATTTAATTTAACCTTCAGTTTTGAATCTAAAGCCTATGACATACCGTATTTTTAGCATTTATACTTTGATTTTTTATTTTGCAGCCAAAAACTTGTTAGTGGTAAAGTTTCTCTCTTTGAGTTGATCCATTTTCTTCCAGTTGATTTGAAAAATGCTGGCAAGAGAAGTAGATGGAAATCCCGGGACTGTCATGGTTCTGGGTTTTGGATCTAGCGTTTTGTGGTTTTGGACTCCTAAGTTTTGTTTATGCTAAATAATGTTTAGTTTTAGTCGAAGTCTGTTTACAGTTGAGTTTTTCTCCTTTGTGTTTTTCTTTGTATTTCTTTGTATTTTTTCTTTGGTGTGGATGGTTTTATAGCTGCTTGCAGTTATTATTGTGATCTTACCTCCAGAGTATTTCGAGTTCTTGGATCCTGGGTGTTATGCCTTTTGGTCAAAAGTCAGTAGAGTATTTAACCAAATGTTTTTTTGTTGCATCAAACAGTTTATTTCCTTCTGTCATCCCGTGAGTTTTTCCCCTCTTTCTATTTGGATTTTGTGTTTTGCCTATTGTTGGATTACACCTTTGCCAATAAAGGACATTAGACCAACTGTAAAACTGGATGCAGTTTGTTCGCACTAACCAAAACAACTACCATCTGCATCTCATGCAGCTGTGGGATGTGATGATTCATGTGTTGAGGTGTTTTTTTCTGTTCTCAAACTGATCTTCCTGTTGGAGCTCAGTCCGGGGGGAGTTATTTTTTCTCCTCGTCTTTCCTCATGTTGTGCATTTTCCATTGTTTCGGTTCGGGTCACTGCTCGTGTGGTCGACCGGCCAGTGCTACCTGGCCTGACCTGTCTCCCCAATGTGACGTTTGTGTATTGTATGTACAGTCGGCAAGATATCTATTTTAATTGCCCTTTGGGGATAAATAAAGTCTCTCTGACTCTGACATCTTCTCCTCAAAACATGATAGAGACTGAACAGACCAGTGTGTTAGTTCTTCTGTCAGATCCACCCTTTTCTCTTTATGTCTGAACTCAAAACTCTTAAAAACTCAAAAATTCCTCAGTTTGACACAACATAAAGAGAATTTACTAATCAGTGGGTAACACACTGACTAACTCACCCATTGAACTGTATTATTATCTGTGCAAACTTCAACTTCAGCTCCAACTCACCTTGAGAAACAGTTGGCGTTGCTCAGCACTGAGTCCAAGGCCACCAGAGTCCCACCGCACACGTGACTTCCATTCTTCTGTAAGCTCGCCATCCACGGCCATGAGCCGGCTGTCACATCTGAGGTTCCTCCCACAATCCCAGAATTTCTTGGAGCTTGTCCACAAACCACCGCTGGGGAGAAAAACCAGAGGCAGACACAAAGAAGCAGTAAAAACTTGGACCACACAAACCCATCACTTCAAGTTCAGGTAGTGAAGAGCTCAGAAAGTGTCAGAAAGTAGCAGCTGTGTTATCTAAAAGTTTAAAGTGAACAAAGTGTTGAGATGATGGAAACTCACGTTGGGGAGTGGTTGGAGGTAATGTGGTTGTAGGTGTGGTGGTTGTAGGGGTAGTGCTGGTGGTAGTAGGTGTGGTGGTTGTAGGGGTAGTGGTGGTGGTAGTAGGTGTGGTGATTGTAGGGGTAGTGCTGGTGGTAGTAGGTGTGGTGGTTGTAGGGGTAGTGGTGGTGGTAGTAGGTGTGGTGGTTGTAGGGGTAGTGGTGGTGGTAGTAGGTGTGGTGGTTGTAGGGGTAGTGGTGGTGGTAGTAGGTGTGGTGGTTGTAGGGGTAGTGATGGTAGTTGTAGTGGTGGTTGGCACTGGTGGCAGTCCTGTGCAGTTGACACTGAGGTCACTGTTGGTCCCAGTGGACGTGAACGTCATGAAGCCCGGCTGGTTGGAGGAGATCTGGCTGTTGATCCAGGTCTGGTACTGGGATACTCTGGCGTAGACTCCTGGAAGATTCGGCTCAGCACAACCTTCCCCAAAACTGACGACTCCCGCCTGAATCCAGCGACCGTTCTGCTTGCTCACCATTGGACCTCCTGAATCCCCCTTTGAGAGCAGAAACATTTACTGTTAGCTGAGGAGAAGAAACTGTAGAAGGTGAAAATGTGCCAAACAGGTAACAACAATCACCTGACAGGAGTCCTTTCCTCCTGCACTTAACCCGGCACAGATCATGTTGTCAGTGATTCTTCCCACTCCATAGTTACAGTTACACTGCCTGTTTCCCACAACAGGAACCTCCACCTCCATCAGGTTTTGTGGAGAAGGAAGCGACACTGAAGGGGTAAAATAAATATATCAGTTTGTAATAAATGACATGTGACTGATTAACCTTCAAACAAAAGGGCAGCTCCACCAAACCTAAAAACAAAGTGCAGTCATGTGTGCAAACAAAGATGGGAAACATGTTTGTCCGCTGGGGTTAAAGCTCTCTGCAGAACACAGTCACATGACTTTGATGTCACTCTGTCATCTTGTCCTGTTTTATGTTATTGGAGTATTTTACATGAAGCACAACAGCTGCTGTTTTAAAACGTGATACAGAAATAAACTTCACACACAGACAGTAGATGGTCGTCAACATGTAGTAACTGTCTAACACCACCTGGGGGCAGTGTCAGATACACAGAAAGTATACTTTCTTTTAACCAAGGATCTTTTTGACCTGACATCATCGTGCAAACCCAGTATACTTGCTGCAGGTCCAGACTGTTTAATTCACATAATCATTCTTTCTTGTTTTGAACTTTGCACAGATTTAACCTCATGGAAACGTTTAATTGCTCTAAATATTTCTGAGACAGCAAACTTGTTTCCTGCATTATTTTCATCATTTCTCTAAAAACATTCAGGTGTCTTTATGACCCACCTCCAGTTCCTATATTGCCCCAGCCGGTGACCCAGCTGTTAACACCGCTGTAGAAGCTGCTGTCTGAAGCTGCCAGGCAGACGGGAGAAATGTAGCTGGTGAAATTCACAGATGAGGAGAGCTGCAGGAGGCAGATGTCGTTGTCGTTGGTACCAGAGTTGTAGTTTGGATGGTTGATGATCTGTGTTACTGTCCGAGACACTGCATTGGGATTAGATCCCTGTAGACTCTGAAGGCCCAGAGTCACAGTCAGACCGGCTGGAGTACTGCTGAGATCATCAGGAGAGACACAAACAGTGCACAGTTATTGTGATTGTTATAGACAAGAAAACATATATAAAATTTGACTTTGCAGTGTCTTTAAAACATGTTCAGTGTGCAGGTTCAGCCTCAATACTCACGTTTGAAAGCAGTGAGCAGCAGTCAGCACCCACTGACTGTTAATGAGGGATCCTCCACAGAAGTGGGACCCAGATCTTTGCAGACTGACCTGCCAGGGCCAGCTGCCAACAGGGGCCACCTGTCCTCCTACAATCCTGGTGTTGAGCTTTGGCTGACCACAAACTGAAGACAGACATTAAAACACAGAGTGAGCATTACTGTATGAGCTGTAAACTCTCAGCATTACAAACTGCTGAGTGAGGACACAGTGATCCTGGGAGTCTACAGTTCACTCACAAACTAATATTCATATGAAACTAAAGATTTATTACACATAAAAGTAAATCATTACACAAAGAAACTTTATCTTACCATCCAGCTGTGACTCAGACTCTGAAACACAGAAAACAAACAATTTTAAAACTAAAAATCTTCATTCATCGTTCTGTGATTAGTTCACTGTCTGTAATAGTAATGGAAAATTGACTGTCTGTGGTTAGCTATAAGCAAGGCTCTGAGAAATGAAGCCAACCCCTGCAGTTCCTCTGATGTCCAGTAGAGGCAGCAGCGTGTCAGTCCCCACGGACTGGATAGTTTGCTCCTTCAAAACACCTGTTTTTATAACTCACCTGTTTAAACTGTAATAATAAGTTTTGCATTATTAGGGGCGTGGCCTCTTTGGGTGAAAGGTGGATGGTGACGCAGGCAGCTGTAGCTACTAGCTCTCTGCTAGGCCTCACCTCAGCTAACTGGAGTCCCTGAGCTGGACCTCTGGACTGTGTTTAATAACATCATCTAAACAAACTGTCCAAGAAGGCTGAGCTCCAGTTTAGGTGAAATTCTAGGATTTTAATTGGGTGTTACTGAGCACTGATTATCAGGTGTCAGTGATGCTCCCGTACAGCTAGCTTGCAGTAGCTGATTATCAAATCAAAATTTATTTATATAGCACATTTAAAATCAACAATGTCAATTAAAGTGCTTCACAAATTAGGAAATAAATAAAATAAGACAAATTTACCAAACAGCAACACAAGACAAGACAAACTTAGAAGCCAGCCAAATGATAGTCAAACTAACTTAAGACAGAGCCAGGGTAAAAAGATTAATTCAAGCAAGACTTAAAAGACTTGATAGACTCAGAAGAGCGAATGACAGTAGGGAGATTGTTCCACAGTCTAGGTGCTGCGATAGCAAAGGCATGATCACCTCTGGTTTTCAGCCTAGACTTAGGTTGCATTAAGAGCATCTGGTTTGAAGATCTCAGCGCTTTTTTAGGATTAAACAAATGGAGAAGTTCTGTTAAATAGCTAGGTGCCGTATTATTTAAGATTTTATGAGTAAAAGAATTTTAAAATCGATGCAAAATTTCCCAGGAAGCCAGTGTAAGTTAGCTAAAACCAAAGTAATATGATCATGCATTCTGGCACCTGATAAAAGGCGTGCAGCAGCGTTCTGTACCAGTTGCAAATGGTAGAGAGAGGAGTGAGGGAGGCCTAAATAAAGAGAGTTACAATTGTCCAGTCTAGACGTAATGAATGCATGAATAAGCTTTTCAAGGTCCTTGGGGGAAAGAAAAGGCTTAGCTTTAGAAATTTGACGTAGTTGATAGAAGCTGGATTTAACCACAGTAGATAATTGTTTCTCTAATTTGACTGGGAGATGTAGCTATCAAGGGGGCCAAGGGTATCAGTTAGTTCAGCGGTCCCCAACCTTTTTTATGACCGGTTTATGCCCGACAATATTTTCACGGACCGGCAATAAGGCGTCGCGGATAAATACAACAAAATAAAACTAGTGCCGGTACCGAAAAAAAGAAGATTTATTCATGGGGCGATCGTGGCTCAAGAGTTGGGAGTTCGCCTTGTAATCGGAAGGTTGCCGGTTCGAGCCCCGGCTTGGATAGTCTCGGTCGTTGTGTCCTTGGGCAAGACACTTCACCCGTTGCCTACTGGTGGTGGTCAGAGGGCCCGGTGGCGCCAGTGTCCAGCAGCCTCGCCTCTGTCAGTGCGCCCCAGGGTGGCTGTGGCTACAATGTAGCTTGCCATCACCTGTGTGTGAATGGGTGGATGACTGGATATGTAAAGTGCTTTGGGGTCCTTAGGGACTATTAAAGCGCTATATAAATACAGGCCATTTACCATAACACACATGAAAAGACCCAGGAAAACCGAGTTAACGATAAAAACGATAACAAAATAACACTGAAAACTGATTAAAACCCTGAAAACCATACATTTCACACCTGAGCCTCAACTCTCGCGGCCCGGTACCAAACGACTCACGGACCGGTACCGGTCCAAGGCCCGGGGGTTGGGGACCGCTGAGTTAGTTGATTCAGAGGGATAAGGCTGTCAAAGACCATAACTTCAGTTTTACTGTCATTCAAAGTAAGAGAGTTTGGAGATAGCCAGGTTCTGACATCATGAAGACAGCTAAACAATGTATGCAATGAATCTGCGACATTCAAACTTAAAGGAAAATAAAATTGAATGTTATCGGCATAGCAATGGAAAGAAATATTATGTTTATTAATATATTACTCACTACTCCGCAGTCTAGTCCAAATATGGTCACATCTGACTTCAAAAGCAAACATGGAGCAGCCAAAATACTAAGACTGGCCCTTTGAGGAGCAATGCTGCAGCAGTTACATCCATCTTTCATATACAGTCTATGCTTTTATCATGGGAGTCTCTGGGGACTGACTTATTATAGCACGTCTCCAGTGGCTACAGGAGGAACACCAGGTTTGTTGTTTGTGTTGGTTTCATTTTGGTTGTTTATGAGGTGGTTCATCTCATGATGTTGTTCCAGATCAGCCCACTTTTACAGCAGACTGGTTTTACCACCTGTTCTGAAGTTCATTAACATAAACGTCTGTGTGTGTGTGGGGGGGGGGAGTTGGTTACTATGTGACTCAGCAGGATGAAAACACTGATGATGATGTTTATCTCTCAGACAGAAACCACACAGAGAAATACTGTACACACGCTGCACGTTGTACTACTAATACTACTGCTGTATTACTGCAGTACCTGACAGGATGTTGAAGGAGGAGTCCACTGATTATAAGCAGGCAGCACCTGTGTGTGAGCTCACTATCACCATCACCATCAGTGTGTTTGTAGTTCAAACATTCAGCTCAGCACAAGCGCCTGATGTTTCTACATTATATGAATATATGTCATGTTTAGCCCTCACCCTCTATAAATACTACATGGTTCGTTAGAAAATGGTTTCCTGGGACAGCCTGCTCTGCTTCTGCGGATTCATTCTCAGTCTGTGTTTAGAAAACACAAAAGTTTTGCACTCATAGCGAGGTGTATTGCCATCGCAGTAAGTCACTTCCTGCCCTGAACCATGATGAAGGACCCTGTCATCACTCCTTCAACCATCACCATAAACTGACACACATTTTTTTCTTCAATAAATGTGATAACTATGCAGCAGTCTCACTTTAAAGTGAAGCGATGTGCTCCTGAGTGTTTTCGCCCTCTGAGTCGTACCTGATGCAGGTGTGTGCAGACAGCTCTTACCTTGGGTCAGGAGCATCAGCCCAGCAGCCAAACACATCACTTTGTAGAAAGCCATCGCTGTAAGATCCATACCTCCAGACCTGCTGAGGCATAAATAACCTTCCTCTCTCCTCCTCCTCTTCTCTGTCTGAATTAAACACACCTCTTCCAGACACCTGTCTAATGACACGCCCAACACTTCCCTGCAGCTCACCTGATCCTCCCCCCATCAGACACACTTTATTAAACAGGAATTTCAGGTTTCAGGCAGCAATGTTGAACTTTTTTACTAATTATTTACTTTTTTAGGATTAATTATTCATTTCACATCAGGAAACCAAAGCCCTGCTACAGACTGAAGCATTTTCTTTAATCTGCTGTGTTTACCTGAGGACCTTTTCTCAGATGTCATTTGTTTTCATCCCCTCAGCAGGATTTACATGAGAGTCTACAGGCTCTTGGCCCTTGATTTCAAAATCTTGTTTTTAAAAATAGACAACATCACAGACATTAATTTAATGCATTTTCTTGTTTTCCATCTGTGGGACTAATAAAGGCTGTATCATCCTTTTTTATTATTATTATTATTGAAAGTCAAATAAAATTTATTTAAAGATACATTTAACCAGTATAAACTAAAATGTAGACTCAAAGAACATATCGAGTTTGAACATCTATAATGTTTACTGAGAAATTTTAGCTTCATATATCAAATACTTTTCAAGTTATATGTTTTTTAAAAAAACAATCAATTTCACTTTCAGTCACTTTCAGACCATTTTTTCACACATTTTAACTCTTCTAGTTATAACTGAGACCATTTTATAAAATATATAAATTTTTTGCCTTTTTGTATCTTTGAACCTGAATTATCAGACTCTTCAGAGCAGTAAGTCTCAACATGATAGGTAATAGAGCAGGTCTATATGGAAGTACTACCTAGTGAGGCTTTTGTTTTTGTGGTACAGCTTGTCATATTTGCTCTGAGAGCAAAGTTGAATGAAAAATTGCATTTTGAACCTGGGAAAAAATGTACAATGAAAAAAACAAGTGGGCCAAGAATGGAGCCCTGAGGGATGCCATGGTGATGACCTCTGACAGATAACAGATAACTCTCATCATTGCACAGTCATACTGAGTACAATAGTAGAACAAAATTGGAAACTGTCCTGCGTCGGCACTACGCACAACACAACACGACACAGTAACCTAACTTAAAGTGGATTTTTTTTTAAGTTCATGAAAGGTATGAGCAAAGGAATGACTTAATAAATAAAAGAATGAGCGTATGTTTATTGCACGTTATTGCCCCCCAAAAAAGTCCAGGGAGGTAGCCAATCAGGTCAGCTGTTTGCATTGATTAGGGCTGTTGGCCTGTTGTAAAAGCTGTCCTTGAGTCTGTTTGTCTGCGACCTCAGCAGAATCTCCTGCCAGACAGCAGCAGCTTAAACACCCGGTGTCCTGTGTGTACAGTCCTGTAGGATGCTGCGTGCCCTCTTGAGACAGCGAGTACTTCAGGGAGGGAAGAGGATGTTCAATTATTTTTTGGACCATATTAATGACCCTCTGAAGTGTCTTTTTGTGTGCTGTGGTGCAGCTAGAGAACCATAAACAGATGCAGGATGTCAGCACACTTTCAATGGAGCAGCGGTAGAAGACGATCAGCAGCTCCTTCTTCAGAAACTGAAGACGCTGTTGGGCCTTTTTTAAAACCGCTAAAGTGTTTGAGCTCCACTGGTGGTCTGTGTCTATGTGCACACCCAGGAACACACCAGGACAGGTTTATAGTGGTGACATCATGGGACAGTGATACCATATTATGTGGTAATATTAGATGAATATGATGATTTTTTTTTTTTTTTTTTTTTTTTTTTTTGCCTGTCCCATTTGGTTCTTTAGCCGTCAGAATTGTTGTCTGAAGACCAACAAGGATACCCAATGGATTTATTCTGCCAAATGGATCATCATGGCATTGCCGTATTGGTCCATTTGATCAAACTTTGTTGTTATTATTTATTTTATTTTCAGTTGTTACAGATGAATATGATGATTTTTGAGAGAAGGCCAGGTTACTTCACTACTGCACATTCAATACATGTCCATCCACAGTACTGTGCAAAAGTCTTAAGCCATCCCACATTTCTTTCTGTTTTGCCTGTAAGGATCCAGACTGTCTTTCAAAGCTTTTCTTTAGACATTGGCTGCTTTTTAAGTCATTTTCAGTCCAGTCATTTTACCTGTTTGTTAAGTCACTTGACACTGAATCAGAAAATAAATGTTACTTCCTTTGTAATGTGGTGTAATTACATGATAGTATTTTTAGATTTACGATAAAACTATTTCCTGCACCAAATTGAAATAAATGAGTCAATGAGTCTTCAGCACTTTTCCTTATTCACTCAGACGTTAGATCAGAAGAAATATTAGTCCAGTTACCTAAAACAAACAGTGAAGGGTAATGGAACATTTTTAAAAGCCCTATTATCAGGAAGAACAACGGCAGGCTGTCATCAGGCGAATCTCACCTGTCAACATTCCTTCAAACTCACAGTAACCTGATACAAATCTGAGACTCACTGAACGCCACACAGACTCCTTTCAGGTGTCGGTCACACTTTGTACGGCGCACAGTTTGATCTGATGCTTCAGATAATTCAGATTTCCTTCCAAATCAACTCAGACGTCAAACTTTACAGTCATTTAAAGTCATTTTAGTCAGGTTAAAGTATTATTAAAATAAGCAGCAGATGGTGGTAACATTCAAGTACATTACACGAACATCGGACTTTCCATGTTTGCAGGTCGGCTTTCACATATATGAGCAATCTGAGAGTCCGTACACGATTATTGTATTATTATGGATTATTGCAGGCTAATTATTACAAGAAATTAATTGAAACCATGAGAAAGAAGGTGATGACTGAAAAATCATCTGAAAACAAGAAGCAACAATGGCAGGAAATTCATCCTGAACTAAGAAACAAGGAAGAAAAAATTATGTTACAGGATTAAAGGAGGACTCATGAAGAAGGACTGAAACTGTCTGAAACAAGCCGCTTTAGTTCCTGTCTCTTTATGAAAGTGGGCTTTCTTCTGATTGGCTGAGTTCTTGAAGGCCACTTACGGGCAGCACACAGAGTATGTGAGCTCTATTGTGTCTCTATTGTGGCTGTTTGCCGTTGGTGACTATAAAATAAAATCAAACAATAGGAGTCAGTTACTGAGGCCTCATTATTTGAAACTCTGACAGCGTAACACTAGAATCGGGAAAAGCAGATAAGCCTTCCCAGCATACGTCTTTAACAGAACAACATTCCTGTAAATCTGTGGAAAACAGGAATGCTGATATAAAGTTCAAATGTGCACGAGGATCCAGGATGTCTTTGGGGGTTTTATTTAAGGAAGCATCTTCTGTGACTCACCCAGAGATTATAAAGGGCCAAACATCTGCTCTGTGAATGAAACCAATTAATTTCCATGCTTCATTTATCTGCAGTGACAGTGGGACTGGCACACTGGGGACTGTGAACAATAAGCCTGCAGCCCAGTCAGGAATAAACTGGTTAAACTGGATGAGGTTTCCCAAAATCAACAAATGAACAGGAAGTGTTTCAGAATGAGTGAAACACTGAAGTTTCCACTGAGCCCATCATGTTGTGTCAAAAGTGTTTCCCTCCGCACATCTTTATCTTAAACCATGGATGAAATTTGGAAACAGAAATATCAGACTGAGTCACCGAGAACATGAACTGAACTGAAACTCACACATACAAAATAATATCAAATTCAAATTTATTTGTCACATGCACAATCATACACAGTATGACATGCAGTGAAATGTTGCTGTGCAATGCCCGACCACAAAACTACAGTAAAAATTCACAGAAAAACGGAATAAAGTTACATAATAGATAAGAGGTGAACATCAAAGGTCTAAACAATGTACAGAATAAATAAAGAATTTAACCTAAGAAGTAAAGTCTGAACTAAAAATAAAAGTTCAAATGTGCAAGGAGAGAAAATGATAACTGTGAAACAAACAAGCTCACCATCCATAACACAGAAACAGAGGCTGAAAAGAGTTCAGACAATGGAACGAATGACAGCAAGCTTGCAACTGAAGATGGATATCTCCTACCAGAGACGGAACTGTGTGACTAGATACTTGGCTGAGTGAACAAGAACAAGAATTTATAAAGCTATAACTCTTCCCCATGACATGTTATTGCATTAATCTGGGTCTGTTTTGTTTTTTATTGTTTGGCTTCTTTGTGTGTGTGTGTGTGTGTGTGTGTGTGTGTGTGTGTGTGTGTGTGTGTGTGTGTGTGTTTTCTAAATGGTCTTATGTCAGAGAATGTTAATGTTGCTTGTTTGGTTGTTTATTAGCACAATAATTACTAAATAAAAAGTTCCAAAAAATAAAATAAAATGTGCAAATAAACAGTTTACAGAATAACGAGTTACATTATTGTAAAGAAAACTGGTGTAGCTGAAATCCAAATAACTGACGGGAGAATTATTTTTCTAAAAGTAAGGGAGGCAGAGGCGTAGCACAGGGATCTGAGCCATTGTGAGTCCCCTTTACTTTATCGGTCCACATCTCTATACAGCAGTCTGTTCATATTAGTGTGCTCCAGGTATTTCTTTGATGAAAATGTTCGAGGTGGTGGGGTAGTCTTCATCACCTGATGTGATCCCTCCTCTTCTTCGATTCCTCTGCCCATGTGCGATCCTCCGAGCAGAGATGTCGTTTCCAGGAACAACCACAGTTCCACAGGGTCGCTCGTCGAGTCCTCGATGAAGAGCGGTGAATGGAGCTAAAGGGTTAAAATAACTGTTCACACCTGTGTTTCCATCCATCCATCTTCTTCTGCTTATCCAACAAAGCGATGTCATCGAGCGAGAGGCAGGACACACCCACGACAGGTCACCAACTTATAATGGCATCATTTCTCCCACCTTTGTCTTCCTAACTCCTTCCGGAGCCTTTTAGCATATAGACAGATAGAACTTCATTCAGAACTTCGGGTAGTTCCTCTGGGAAATATTTATCTGTACAGTTAAAGTGATCTGGAATAAGTCCTAAAATTTTTCCCAAATGTTTTTAGGGATGTTGAAACTCCAGACCCGGGACATGATTACCGAAACTTCCCTCCAAGAAGATGAGAATACGTGCCCGTGATCTGCCAGAACTTCTCCACACTCTCGTTAGTCTAGATTTCTATGTAAGCGTTATAAAGACGAGCAGGCAGCTGTAGATGATGACTGTACTTTCCAGGCAGATTGCCCAACATCCTCAGGTACCGCAATGTCCAGTTTATTTTCCCGTCGTTGTTTTATGGAGTCAGTGTTGACCTCAGTGGTGTACGGTCTGCTTATTAACCCATTTATCTTACCAGAATGGTACGCATCAGTAAATATGTGAGGAATGTGTCTTATACATGTTTATAAGGTTGGAAACCTGCAGTCAACAACTGAAGTCACTTGGACGAGTGACGAAACGTTTCTCCCACTGAAAATGCTACGTCCAGATGAACAGAATCAACCTTTTGTGATACCTCTTTAAGATTTGAATCCTTTTGCAGAAATAAACTCAAGATTGTATCAAGTATCTGAAAAAATCCAGTTTTTACAGTCCAAATGTTTGATTGACAGGCACATTTGGAACAAGTGTGCTTTAAGAAAAAAGGATGTAAAAAGAAGATGCCTGAGGGTGCATGTACAGTACAGCAAGTACATGCTGATAAATAAAGTGTAGGCAGAACAAACAAGTTTACATGTGACTTTCTACCTCAATAATGGTAGAGAGGACAGCTTTTGTACCCCTGAGCTATCGGAAGAGCGTTGGGCTTCATCCAGTTAATGTTGATCATTGTCCTTGCAGTCTTCAACAAAATATGTAAAACACAGCCCTCGCTAAGAGACGTGAAGGGTCATTTATGTTTCACCAAGATGTCTGCAGTTTGGGGCTGTAACAGAATAATGTGGGTTTGATCTCCAACCACACCACAACCTAGCATTTATTATTACTCTGTTGTGTGTAACAAGCCCTCTGTGTGGCTTCTCTTCATCATATACACGTGTAGATTTCTAAGAACAGGTATTAAACTCTTGTGGGTTAAAATCCATCTTTTTGCTTTACTTCACTTATTGTATCGATTTGTTCCCCCAGCTGACTTTAATATTATTACATTTAACATGGCCTTTGTCTGAACTGCTCCTGGGTCCTTTTCAGTTTTTAGTGTCTTTAAGTATCATTTCTGTGTATATATTAAATCAGATTTTATAATTATGTATTGTATAAAACTTGTAAAACACAGCGCCGTCGCCTGTATTTTTTCTAGTCTATCCTCTTTCAGTTTAACTTAGAGCAGAATGACCAGGCTGCGTCTCAGGAGGAGATGATGTGACCCTCCATTTAAGTACAAAAAAAAAAATCTGGAAACTACTTCAACTGAAAATGATTAAAAAGTTCACAAAATCTTCTGAAGATGATGACCGGCATGTTTTCCTTCCTTGAACATTTTGCAGCCGAGAGCGCTGAGTCAGTCGATTCAAAGCTGTGCCAAGTTAAAAGTGGACGAGCAACAGCGACGGGTTGATCCAGGCGTGAAAGGACAGTGAAAAACAAACTGACAGTACCAGGAGTCTTTGAGGTGGAAAAAAAATGTCTGACACTGATCCAACATTTCTGAGAACTGGAATTGCTTCATCTGTTTTCATCGAATCCAAGTTCTCCTGAAATCAGCTGATGCCTCTGAAACTATCAGCCTGGAGCGTTTAGTGATCCAGTTTTCTCAAAGCATCACAGTGAAAAAGAACCACAGAAGAACAAGTTACTTGGTCAACACTTTCATTTGGAAAAGCAGCACGAGCACGATACAAAAACACCAATAATAAATAGTAAAAAGTTCTTAAACACAGCTGTAGAGCCGGGGCTTCATTTACATCGCACACTGGCCATGATCAGAATGAGCTGGCATCAGCGGGCAGGTGTGGCATCTGTGCCTCTTGATCCCGAACGCTCTCAGCGGTCGTACGTCGCTCACTGACCCTGGCGAACATCAGGAGGAGGTGCGCGTTCATCAGCAGGGATCAAAACACCGGTAACGGCTCTGAATCTGCTCGCTTTGAGCACACGTTTCTCTGAAAATCCCGCAAATTTGTGAAATTCTGGACAGATAGTGACGCCAGCTGATGATCTTTATTCAAATCTGAGACATAAATATTTTGAGCTGGGAATCATGCAAAGCTACTCTGACAGGGTGAAAGCGTGGCGCTGGAACAGAGCGGTGTCCGGTGATGATCCCGGAGAGTCGGGCAGATATAAAATCGGATCGATTAAAATGTCGATTTGAAGCTTGTTTTGGTAAACGACGCCCCGCTGAGCAGACAGTGTGGATGAATCACGACAGCTAACACTAACACAGGGAGAGTCACATGTCAAACAAGGAGTGATATAAAAGGTGAGGGGGTGGGCTGTGTCCGGTACGGACACCTGTGCACACATTGGTCGTCATGGCGAGCAGCCGTGGTCTAATAGGGACGGCCCCGCCGCTCCTGCCTGCGGTCGCCCCTGGAAACCAAACACAAAGACATAAAACATCAGAGCAGTTTCCAGCCAACGGTCGAGTTTCTCCAAGTCAACACAAACCACAGCAGCACTGCTGAACTTGGACTTCAACGGGTCAATACTCAGACTAAGAAATAAATAAATGATTTCAAAATCAACAAAACAGATTTTTAAATGAAATTAATTTTAAAAAATCTGATCAGTGGGACCAAATCTTACCCTCTGAAACCTGTTTCTCGTGTATTTACAGTCAAAACACTCCAAATCAGGCTAAAAGTGCCCGTGGGACTGACAGCTGGCACATCTGGAAAGGCTCCATCAGTGCTGAACGGTACAAACAGGCTTCAGAGCAGCATGTGCTCCATGCAAAAGAAGAGAGGAACCTGCAGACTGGGAAACAGGAGCCTGTCCCAACTGTTCAAATGCAAAATGAGCTCAGATTTTATTTAAATGGTTCATTTCACTTTGAACATCTGCTGTGTTTTCAATGTTCTGCTGTGAGTAAAATGAGAGTTTATGATAGATGACGTCTGTTTTCCCACGTGTGTGTGTCTATATATATTTAAAGCAGTTCTCCAGCTGTCTGTCCTACGTGCAGGTGTTTGCAGGTGTTGTTGACTCCACTGATACTGGAAACATCTGTGAGGCCGGGAGTTAACTGTCATGATTACTCATCGATTTCCAAATGAATAACCATAAAACACTTGACGTACGCAGCACGCCGCTTCACAGAGTGGCCGTCCATCTTGTTGCTCACCTCACGTCCATCTTGCCGGGGCCGAATCCTCCCCGCTCGCCTCCACGGCCTCCTCTGAAGCCTCCGCCGCCACGGTCGCTGCCACGGCCCCTGAAGCCACCCCGATCAAACCCCCCTCTGCGGTCTCCGCCTCCTCCATAACCTCCTGCCAGGAAACAAATGAGGTGAGCGGGAATGCATGACTCACATAACTGAAATGTTTCTCTGCTGTACAAATACAGGTGATTACAGGAAACCAGAGTAAACCACTACAGAGCGGAAAGATTCCTTCATAAACCGCACTCCGTTTGTTAAGATTTAATTCAATAATTAATTAAATTTCCATAATTACTAATTCAATATCTGCAATCTTTTACTCTAATGTAAACCTACAGAAAAGTAAAATATGCTGAAATATTAACCTCACAGCTACAAGTTTATCCTCCGGAGAGGTCTTAAACATTCACAGGTCACCCTGTTCTTCTTCTTCCCTTCTTCATCTTAGATAAACTATGAATTATGAAATTCCCCTTTTTCAAATATCACTAGTTACATTTAGAACTCAGATCAGAAGGTCAGAGCGTGGCCAGGCTGCTCAGATCCTACCATCAGAGTTTTAACGGTTCCTCGTTCTTTGTTGAATCAAGAAGCTCCTAAACTTTGGAGCAGCTTCCCTCGGCTGAATCTGCAGCTTGTTTTAAACGACTGCTAAAAACTCTTTTTTTTAAAAATAGGTTAGCTTTTCTCTAACCATTCGTGCATCACAGAATACATTTGTATGCGTCAACCGGCAGCTGCAGGTTGTTTCAGTTGCTCCTGCTTTTTTCTCCTTACTCAGTATTTTTACATAATTTCTTTAAGGATTAATAAAGTACTCTGATTCTTGCTGTGTGTGTGTTTGAGCACATAAGTCTGACTGTGTGTCTGCGTGTTACAAAGTTATCATAACTACGCAATCGCACAGTACAAGTCGATCATCCTGATGCAGATGATGAAACGTAGTCGCCAGAGTCTGCCAGGATGTGCTCATCATTAAAATCATGACGAGAAAACTTTAAAATTACCAAATGTAAACTTGTTTTCAAGTCACAAACACACCACTTCCAAATGTAACAACTACTGGAATTAGAAGACATTTTTGTCCTGCAGCCGCCTCGTGTGGAGATCAGTTATCTCAGGGAGGAGTTTACGTCATCTGAATCCTCATTCTTTGTGCTTTTGTAATCTGACTAACTTTTCTTTCCAGAAATGACGATAAGCAGCTACGCGCCACTGCAAGCATGTGTTCTTCAGCCACATTTATGAAATAGTTCAAGATTATCTCACCAACATGACCTACGTGAGATAAATACTGATGCTCACGCATGTTCACTTGTTCAGGCCTCCGTCATCGCTCATTTCAACCATCAGTAGAGCTCAGAGAGTAGACTCAGTAGATTTTATATCATCAAACAATGACATGAAATAAAAGGTGATTTAATCTACAGCCTGCCCATCTATCACATATCTAACTGCAGAAAGAAATACATAAAAAATAAAAATGAGCAGACACATGTCTGTGTGCTCTTCTCTTTGATCAGGTAAACTACAGGTGTGCTGTTGATTTCAACAAATCAGTTTCAGGTTGAACCTGAATGTTGTGGCTAAACCACAGAAAGCTCCCACAGCTAAACACACAAGCATTAGAAGTGTACACAGAGCACATCCTGAAAGCAGCCGAGACAAAGGCTTTAGGACGAACTCCAGAAAAACAAACCAGCCGGCCGGGCGAACGTCGGGGTCAGAGGGCACGCTGTCAGCTTCTGTTTCAGTCAGACTGAAAACAAACACTTAGAACGACTGAACAACACAAAAGATAACAACATGTTCAGCTTTCTCACTCCATAATAAAAGTCTGCACGTGCTCTTTTTGTTCGTGATCTGATCGATGTGATCACATTTCTGTTGTTCATCCTCTGAGTGTAAAACAACTGAGGCACGAACTGAAACTGTGATATTACAGGAAACATCAGTCTGAGACTCGCAGACAGTGATACCCAAACAGCGCCTCACTTAAAAACCAGCTGATCGAACAGCGTTTGGTCGGCAGGAAGTAAAGTTACCTCCACGTGACTGTTGGCGTTTTCTCTTAATTCTCTTCTTCTGTACTATCTTCCTCCCCTCCCCACAACCGGCCGCCCCTCCCTGAGCCTTCTCTCTTGAGGTTTCTTCCTGTTAAAAGGGAGTTTCTCCTTCCCACTGTCACCAAAGCGCTTGTTCACAGGTGGTCATATGACTGTTGGCGTTTTCTCGGTTTCTTTGTATTATTGTAGGGTCTACCTCAAACAATAAAGCGCCTTGAGAGAACCATTATTGTGATTCATATAAATAACAGTGAATGGAATTTAACTGAAGTGAACTTTTAGGGTATCGTGAAAGTTATTTCAAAACTGTGATCTGTGACAGGAAGTCAGGTCAGTTCACTTGGAAAATTCTGCTTCCGCTGTTTGGCGTTCGTGACAGCGTGGATGAAGCAGAAACAGTAACAACTACACACTTTAATAATAACTACATGTATTTTTATTTATTTAATGCATGTTTTGACCTTAACCCTTTAAGACCTACCATAGAACAAAGTCCGCCAGAGCTTATCTTTACATTTTACATGCTGTAGTGCCATTTGTGGGAGCATTTCAAGTTGCTATACATCAATACAACCGTTACAGCCCAAATTTTAATAATATATATGCATTAAGTCCATAATAACTACATAAATTGCAAAAAAGTGCAATAAACTACAAAAATTGAAAATGTTTTTTGTTTTGTTTTTTACATATATTTCTACTTAGAGAAATTTTAGAGGCTTATCCCTCAAAACTGTAAATACAAAAAAGTTGCACAAAATAGTTTCTAACAACAGGAAACTTATTTTGAGTGTCTTCATAGTTTTATTTTGTTTTATTTTTGAGATACACTAATTTTTATATACTGCAGGAAAAACAAAAAAAATATATTATAATGCAAATTTGCAAAGAAAACAGCATGTGCATCAAAATAAATGTCCAGCAGTGCAATTTGACTTCTAAGCATCCCAGAAACTATTCAGAAAACCATAAAGTCAAACATGACTTTTAAAAACACCAGTACAGGCTTATAAGGCCCCAAAGGTAAAAAACTAAATTTTCCATGAAAATGACATCACTTCCGGTTTCAGGCAAGTAATGGTGGACATGCGATAGCTCGCACTGACGTCTATTCCAACATAGGAAGTGTTATGAACAGCTGATCGGATCGGCAAAGCGCGTTTCTGGAATATAATGTTTTTGTTGCTGCAAGCGCTTTTTATGCTATTTTTGCAAAGCTATGTGTGAAAGGAAACCGTGAGTTAGGACAAGCTGATGGCATAAGATGTAAGTACAACTCCTCCGGTTTCATATGCAAAATAAATTATTGTGCTAGCTTACGTGGTTGCAGTTCTGCAGGGATTTAGAAATAGTTACGCAAAACAGAGCGTGCCCGCTCCGACCGGTTAAACACGTAAAGCCTTTTTTTAAGTAAACTCTGTGAGTCAACAAATGTTCACCTATTTATTTATTTTTTTCTAATATTTATCCACGTGTATCTAACCTCGCTCCATGGGGGGCATCCCACCAGCATCTTCAGCTTTCGGAGCTTTGCACTGGTTACACTCGTTACGCCAGGAGAAGTTCAAGTTCCCACAGTTACTGAAGAGAAGAAAGGATGACTTTAGAAAAAATGTTATATGTTGTTAACAGATCCGTAAAAAGATTACTACATTAAAAAAAGGTAAGACTGAGCAAAACTAAAAAATCTGGCATCATGTTTTAAGCAATCATTGTACAAGATGTTTTTGTTGTGTTTTTAATTCCAATTTATTGTCATAGAGGAGTCATCAAAACTCACGGGTTTGAACACTTCCAATCTCCGGCTCGCTGCTGCCCTCCTCCACCACTGGCACCACCTCCTCCCCCTCCATTGCCACCGTTGCCTCCTGGGAAACCTCCACCTCGACCGCCTCCAAACCCTCCACGGCCCATCGGACCTGCACAGAAGAAAACGCCACAGCATCTGTCAGCGGGACACGCGACTGATGGTTCAGTGCGAGGCTGAAGCTTTTTAATTCGCTGCAAACAGTAAACGAGCATTTTTGTTACAGCACGAGACTCAAAGTTCACCTGTGAAGCGCACCGTGTGGTACGACTGCTGTTTACAAGGTTATAATTTTTCACTTTATAAAAATAAAGTAAAAAGAAAGTGACTCGCCTCCTCGCCCTCGACCTCCCCTCATGCCTCCTCGGCCTCCAAAGTCAGCTCTGCGTGTGGCAAAGGACACCTTGATTGGGTTTCCATTGAAGTCTTTACCTGGAGTGAAGCGATGAATACCAAAGGATCAGATATGAGGTATGAAATCAATGCTCATTTCTAGCTCCATATTCTTGGACTTTCCAACAGTAGCGTTGCATGAGTTACACTTCAACATAATCCTTATTTGTCTTATACTTTAGCAGTCAGTTCCATCAAAGCCTAGTTTCCAGATACAAACTGAATAAAACCACTTAAACCACCAATAGAAACTCAAACAGTGGGGAAGCCAAAGCTCAGAGTTAATAACTCACCATCGAACCACTCGATGGCAGCTTTAGCTGAGGGGGGGTCATCGAAGGAGACCGTGGCCTCCCCCTTCAGCTTCCCCGTCTCTCTGTCTGTGTACAGGTTGATCATGGGCAGGCCTGTCTTCTTGTTTACCTAAGAGGACAGAAGAAAAAGGATGAAAGTCCATGGACCAGAACTGTGAAACAGCACAACAGTTCAGGTGCTGTGTGTTACCATGGAAATCAGACTAAAGGATAGAAATTAATTTAGATTCCAAATGATGAAATTCTTCGTCTTTTTCTGAAGTGCAACATAAGATTTTATGATGAGCCAACACGATCAGGGAACCAAGAAAGAAAACATTCCAGGTTTTGTTAAACTTCATAATCACGGTCAAGCCGAAGCTACTTTACCTTTTTAACCAGTCATTAAAGCCATCTATACATGACATATCCAGATAAATGCTTTATTTATTACTGACCAAACACAAATCAATATGTTACCTTAATGATCCCAATCTGCTTAAAAAAGTCAGCCACTGATTCAACAGTGTAGTCGTCTCCCAGGCCTTGCACAAAGATGGTGTTGTTATCAGAATTATCCTGGTCCTGCACTGTTAGAAAATCATATAAAGTGATGTAATTCAAGCAGTAACAATGGTGTAAAGCAGGGGTGTTCTTGAGAGCTACTGTCCTGGAGCTTTTACATGCATCTCTACTCCAACACAGGCGAATAAAATTGTTGAATTACCTCTGCAGCATGCCATCAAATTTGGCAAAGGCCTGGCAACAAGCCTTTAATTTGATTCAGGGGTTTCGGAACAAGGACGCATCTAAAAGCTGCAGGACTGCAGCTCTCGAGGACGGGGAACTACCAAAAGGGTTAATTCTCTAGAAGTGTCTCTAAAAGTACTCAGTAAATGTTTATCGGAAGAAAACAAAAACAAAGTGAAAAATGTCTGCCAATTATAAAGCCAAGAGAACCATGTCTTGGTAAATTCTTGGCATAGGAGGAAATATTTGTAGTCGTTGCTTCTGAATTTATTGGCTTTAGTACATCTCTCAGACTGACATCACACCAACGACTGAAAAATGTCCTGAGTTTTGGCTTTTGTTGGTAGCTGAACAAAGAAAACAGGAAACACTTACTGAAGCCGGGTCCTGGTTCTCTTGGTCCTTAAGGACAAAAACAAACAGATGTTAGGTGTGGAAAAGGTCAGCTGTTACATCACACACAAACAATGGTCTAACTAATAGTTAATTCATTTCATGCACACCTCATCCCCACAGGTATATCCAGCACTACTATCAAACTCTCTTTAGGTTTATCTGTCTAAATGTTTTTCCTGTCTCGGCTCATTCGCTTCACCGTTATCATTATCTCACTCCACTGAGGTCAGCGAGTGGCTCCAAGTCCCAGGAACAAGTGTAAAAAAACATAACTCCCCACATTATTGAGATACTGCCTTGTAGCTATTGCTGTGCATTGGCTTTGGTCCTTTTCTTCTCCAACGAGAACACGCAGACTCTTTGGAAAGAGCCTTATAGGTGGTTTGTTTACATGTTGGTTTTTTTAAGAATTGCTGCAGTCATGTTGAAGCGTTTTCTTTAACACCAACATTACAGAATCATTGAACCAGTCAAACACACTGAAACACAATTGTTTTAATTTCTATGGAACAGCCCTACATGTAATTAATTGATCCCATTGGATACTTCAGTTTTCCCACAGCTCAACAAAGGATTCTTGCAAACTGCTCAAACATGTCCTGGGAACACGAACGCCACGTTTGCCATTCTGACAATTGAACCCGCTCAGAAAACCATCTTCACCTGTGCAGGTTTTCAGACATTACCTCAAACACCTTACGAAGCGCTTCAGTGCATCAGGTCCCGTCACTTTTCTGAAAGGAAATTGGGCTCAATGCTCCCTCTTTAAAGAAACAGGACTGGTTATCGGACACCGAAGGCAAACCGCCTGCAGGAGCAGATCTGCTCGTGTCCATATGGGCTTTTTTTAATATATTGTTCTAGTCTGTGACTGTGCAAACAAGGAGAACCAGTCTTTGGACACAACTCACTGAGGAAACCAAAATAGAAAATCAATTTTTAAACAACATCTGATCCGTAACTAACATGAGCAGGCATCAGTGTCCCAAGCTAAAAATCAAGATTTCAGTTTCCAGTTTATTTTTCACTGAGCTCATTTTCAACTATCTTTGACGTTAAACAACTATAGGTTAGGGTGGAGCATCTGGCATTGACTCCCTGAGAATTTATAATCAGGAAACTAGACACCACCCTCTCCACAATTATATCAGTAGTCGCAGATAGCTGAACTTTTATTGGCTGGATGGAAAACCTTAAGTTAATGCCCAACCCTAACAGGGCTCAATGACTTTATGCCCTTTTATTTCTTTCAATAATTCAAATACAAACATTTTTTTCTATTACATCTGTTCCACATAAGCACAATAAAAACTTTATATTGCAGCTAAACTGAAGATTTTTCATTAGAAACCATGCGCCCTTGTTGGTTTTTGTGATGTTTGTGTTGTTGTGGAGACGTCCCACTCCAGCAATGAGAAAACTGGAAGAATCAGAACGGACCAAAACCAGAAACCTGAATATGAGCATCTATTCTCAGATGCAATGGTGAGAATTGAGATATGGACTTTCCTACGCTAAACACATAACCAGTAATTATTTTAATTATACTAAAGCACGCCCACCTTTCTATATGATCAACCCACATCTGAGGGTGAGACTAAGCATTCGTGCCTCTTGTTCTATTGTTCCAAATGGATTCCAAAGTTTTCTGCAGAAAGGCCGGCAGACGTTGGTATTCGATCCCATCCACACTGAGGACGGTGCAGAATCAGAGCCTGGGAGATTAAACCCTACGATAAACTACTCAACAATCTTTAAAGAAAGTTCGGGTTAAGTAATTATGTATTAGATTACTACAGCCCTTCTACAACAGGGTCTCACCATTTGCAGGAATCCCGGTCACATCTCCAAGTAGTTTGGGCAAACAAGGCCAAGCCCTACTGAAACAATCAAAAAAGGTGCTGTAACGTCAATCTAATGGTCAGGATTTAAAACAAACAAACAAACTCACTCATCCTAGAAGCAAGTCTTGCCAAAATTATTTTGAAGTTCCTATCTGAATAAATAAGAGCCCTAACTTTTCCAAAAAAAATAGTATTACCAATTGAATTATTCAAAAGGTTTTATAAGTCTGACCACAGATTGATGTTTGAAAAGCTTCTTGATTGGCTCAGTCCAGAGTAGTGATACAGTCAACACTCTGATTGGCTCTATGGTGGGAGGGGTGGCCCACCGCCATATCTGACCATCCAGAAGGCTCCCACAGATTTCTGTTCAGAATTATTTGAACCTCCTCCTGCAATGTTTTTGTAATAGCCCCCGAATCACAGAATCACCAGTAAAACCAGTAACGAATGACTAGAAATGTGAAAACTTTTCATACTTTCAGGTTCAGCTGATTTAAAGCAGATAATTGATGGGCAGAACGTCCGGCATCTTTGCAGTTACCCAGAGATTTTTGCAAGGGATTCTTTGAACGCAGTTTTGCTCTCACAATGTCTCTAATGAAAACTTCACAATTTTCAATCAGCGTACTTTTGCTTTTTCTGCAGCTGTTATGCTGCCTCCCAATCCTGCTGGCCTTGGAGTGGTAATCTTTGAATGACACCAATACAGACACAGTGGCTATGCGGGGTAAACACCATTTATTGCTAGAACCTTGTTGTGCGTGCTGCCTGTAAATTTTAACTAAAATAATTTGGGAATTTAAATAAAGCCCACATTTATATAAACTCTCCAATCCGTATCATTTTGTGCTTCTTATGAGCAGGATTGTAAACAACTGAAAACATTTCCTTCAAGAAATATTGTCCAAACAGTTTGGAAAGCTTGAAAAAAAGATGATGACTGGACTTCTTTGGGTTTGTGAAGACGTTTCACCTCTCATCCAAAAGGCTTCTTCAGTTCCCACTACTGACCATTGCAGTGCTCACAGTGGGCATAGATGGCCTCTTTCAAACCAACGTTCATCTTGGTCTAAAATGTAAAATTTGACATTCTCAAAAGGTACCCCACTGTGGGTTAAGTACCTGGGACTCTCCAGCTCTTGTTTCTAGAACTGAAGGGAGTTTCACCTCCTGGATGGGAGGTGAAACGTCTTTGCAAACCCAAAGAAGTCCAGTCACCTTCTTTTCGAGTTCTCAAAACTACCGTGACTGGATGACTGAGAATATACTCAGACATGTAGAAGAACTACAGTGGAATGCATCAAGTTACCGCCATTACTACTTAATCTCTTTACGATCACAAAAGAACAAAAGCAAAACCCTCTTCAGCCTGAATGAGCATATTCTCGGATGCAGTGGTAAGAATTTAGATATGGACTTTCCTACTGTAAACAAATAACTTGCAATTACTTTAACAAAGCAAAAGCATGCCCGCCTTTCTATATGATCAACCCAGATCTGAGGGTGTGACTAAGCATTCATGCCTCTTGTTCTATTGTTCCAAATGGATTCCAAAGTTGCAACTGAACCAAGAATTTTCAGTTTTCATCACCGTGAGTTCCAGAGTCAGTGTCATGTGAAAAAAATTCCCAGTGTGTGCAACCCAACCAGTTTTTACCTTTCAACCGTGTTTGGTGGAAAGTACAACAGAATCAAAACATCCATCAACAGGTCTTCAAGCCAAGCCTTAAAAACCATTAATGTCATTTCATGCATTTAACGCGCTTTGTCACATTTGCACAACACGATAAATTAAGCAACACTTATCTCACTTCAGTCACTGAGTTTGTCACCATCCACACTTCAAATTCAAACACCAAGTGCCAGAGGAGCAGTGGAAGGGCTAATGATGCAGTTTTAACTCCCTCCGATGGACATTTCAAGTCAAACACACAAAACACGATGGGTGTTATTATCTGTACAGTCATGCTAGAGACAGTATACATTAAAACTCTTAACATTAGCCTGACCTTCACTGTTAAATAGTTGATTTTTCTTCAGTTTTTCAGACAGAATCAAGTTTTATTCCCCAAGCCACATTTGAAGTACCAGAGTTTGAGCTTACTCCCTTTTAGCTTTGACACACCTTTTCACTCAAGTGTTGAAGTTTTTTGTCACTTACCACCAAACTTATTGAATCCTCCACGATCGCCCATTCTGATGAAGAGGAAGAGAAAACGACACGCATTGAAGGCTGGAGCTGACAGCGATTTCTCTCAATGGGCTGAGGTTAACCTTCACTCTCACAGCGTCTTTGCTAAACCCACCCCTCTTCGCTGGCATTGTCCAAATGTACTCCTTACTGCATGTTGATATAACCCATGGACAAGAGGCCAGTGTACAAACCCTGTTAGCTGAAATTTGCATTTCTGACCCAGAAGGTGTAAAAACTTTCAAGTTCCATTTATTTCATCATAAGAGAATTAACAAACCCAAACATCAGAGCTCTGATCCCTTAGTGGGTGCTGTTTGTTTGTTTTTTTAAAGGTCTCGGAAAAATTTTATTCACTCAACACAGGGTGTCTACAGGTATGAACGAGTTGAATTTAGGACCTTCAGACCTTAAAGATTCCACTTTGAGTAACACAAAAGTGAAAACACACTGACACCAGGTCAAAGCGAACAGTCAGGTCAAATTTTCATTTGTTTTTATTCCCGAGTCTGAACAACACGGCACAGACTGCTCTATCAGCATTTTCAGCCACAGGCTTTAACAGCCAAAAGTATTTTTATTCTTGTTCACGTGTGCTTGACCTTCTTTTCTTTTCGATTATTGAGCAGGTTGGACAGCAGGGCCTTCTGCATCTCTACCGTGCTCAGGCCTGAGGCTGGGTCTCACTGGGCTTTAACTTAAACTACTTATGTATTTTTATCCTGAGATAAAACAGTTACTGTCTGCAATGCTTTTTACACAAAATAAAGCTAAAAATTATACTTTGAAACAATTTAAAAGGGTAAAATTATCCATGAGATGCATGCCATTCTAAACTGCATTATATAAATAAAACCGAACTGAATGAGGCACAATTTTTTCACCCAGCGTGTGAAAGTACTTTGATATTTATACCTTTCTATAAAACTAAGCCGGTTAGAACACTCCAGTGGAAAAGCGTGTAGCAAACCCAACCCCACCCGTTTTCTCTTCAGCTGATATCTTTCCACTTATCTTCACTGATTCAAGCAGACCAAACCATCAGCTGCTATTCACCAAGTAGATTACACATCATTTGATGCTCTCTCGCAGGTACAGCGTCGGCTTCTAAAAATTGATGCGGTCACATTGTTGTTACCTAATTATGCAGAGGAGGCCAAAATAGCAGCTTTGTGTCTTGGAAACTGTCTCAGTGACATGATTTTAAAATGTTTGAGACCCACTTAACTGAATTCAAGAAAATGTCATTCTTCTTTAGGGGTTTTTAGAGTTTCAAGTCTTTTTAAGGACCCGTAGACACCCTGTCTTTACACAAATTGCAGCAATTCCCAAGTGTTTGAGACTTTTCTCCAAAATGACTGATTAGTATTTAAGTAATATATCCTTGAGTTATTAGAAGACTATTAAATCTGTAGACTTCCCCATAATGTGATTTTCCAAATGACAGCTTAAGAGCAGAAAGCCAGCCTGGAGAGAAGGTAAAGCCTAGGAGAAGATTCAAAGAGTGATTAAAGCAGAGTATGGTACAGTAAACCTGCAAGGGCTGGTGGGGAAGGTGGTGGTAACAGGTGAAAAAGGCAGGTGATGGTGATATACTGAGGTGTGTTAGTTTGTAGGCAGAGTGAAGGTCACACTTTATTCTATAGAAACATTTCAGACACAAGCAAAGACGAAAAACTCGCCGTACAGAGTTTAAGTCTGCGTACAGAAGTTTACGAGCAAGGCTCGCTGGGTTCCTTACATACATTTAATGCACAGTAGTGTCATTTTAAAGCCAATCTGTCTTTCCTGGAGATTACATTTCCACCTTTCTTTGTCTACTTGGGTAATTATTTTATACCTTTTATAAACGGCACATAGAGTCGCTTCAGAAAGTTTCAGCAGGGATGTTACTGGTTTAAACATCTAACTAGCCGTGCACATTCTGAGTATTCAGATTGGCACATTTTTGTGTTGAAGTTGAACCCATGGTGAAGGGAAACCATGGTCTTGGAGATTTGCTGGACAGGCAGTACCAGTCTTTGCAGTAAAGACAGAGCTGAGTGCGAAGGTAAAACTGTCGATTTTCTGATACCGATCTACGTTTCTGCTTTCGCCTGAGGGTCCTGACCAAACCAATAAGATTAAGGATACGTGGTGGAAATGAACCTACTCTGACAGCTGTCTGGGCTCTCAGGCTCTCCTTGAGAGATGGGCTCAGAGTAGAACCAACGGCCCTCCAATTTAAAAGGAGTCAGGTGATCCCGACACCTCCTGTGTGAGCTGAGGAGGCCCAGTCACAAATCCAGGACATGCTAGAGAGATTATATCTCTTAGCTGGCTTCAGAAAACCTTAGTGTTCCCCCATGACAACAAGGTGGTGACGGGGGGGGGCATCTTTGGTTAGATGGCCGGTCAATGACTTGGACCAAGTAAGTAGCAGAAAATAGATGGATGGACAAAGTATTAATTACAAATAAAAAATGTATTTTAAAACAAAAAGAGTGCAAAGGGTCTGAATACTTTCTGAAGCAACTGTATACTTTATTATTTATAACTGAATGGCATTTTTGAACTACAGATGTGGCACAACACACATACCATTATCTTTCTTTGACATGTTCATCCATCGTAAAACTGATAATACCCCAAAGTCATTTGTAAACCCGCACATGGATTTATCAGCTGATTAGTTCTCACTGTGGCGAATATCAAGATGACCCAGTGTGGAAGGAGATGTACAGGAAGTACACGATGGATGAGAAAATACACAATGGAATGGGAAACTAGTTTATCTGAGTCCAGCTATAACATCATGAGGTCACAAAGAAGAAAACGAGAGACTACGTAACCTCGTAAGAAGAACAAAAACATCAACTTACTGGTTTATGCTTCACAGCTTCAAGCATTCAGTGCTGATGTTCTTTGTTCTGTACATTTAATTCATTGGCTTTACAAAGCTTTGCTCCAACCCATTATCCATTTCTGCTGTTTTAATCCAGCTTCACCCAAAACCACTGAGGCCTCTGCAAGTATTCAGACCTCTGGGTAATAACACCAATTACCCGTGGCCGTGCACTTTTCTTTTGTGCATTAGCCTTATTACAGCCTTTATCAGCATCCTGCTAGTGCACCTGTAACTTTTACTAACACGTAGTTTTCCCAGTGTCAGTGCTGGATCAGAGCTGAGAGAATAACCAACAACAATTCACAGTGATGTGTAATGAATGAATGATATTGAATTCAGTTTTTCCTGAGCTGTTTGGAATTTTTATGGTTGTGGTTTCTGATTTGTATCATAGCTGAGCCTTCGTTTTTACATTTGCATCTTTTCTTTTCCAAGGTTTGAACAGATGAATCGAGTCAGTGGTATTAAGACAATCATTCTATTGAAAATGAACAATCTAAATCACATCCCAGCATCTTCAGTGTGTCCCATACTTTAGGGTTATCCTAACCCTAAAAAAACCCTAACACATCCATGCAAGACTACAGCCTCATCGGCATTCATAGACAATTCCTTTGCTTTTATTTTGAAAGTGCTGGCACTGTAAACATAGCCATGCTCGCGTTTTCACAGTTGATAGTTCGATGGCCGCATCACTACTGTGTGTCACCATCATTCTGGAGTTAGAGCTGGACAGACTTGAACAAGCTTGGAGTACATTTGACTCCACCTCCGCCTGACTCCACCCTCTTGGACTGCAGCTGGTGAGAGTTCTTGTTTTGTTTTGTTTTTTTAAACGGAGGTCCACACTAACCAGATTCTGCCACGACGCCGAGCTCACTGAGGCATCAGAGCCGGAGACGAGACGAAGTTCAGCCACATGATGAGGATCTTATTGAAGAGGCAGCTGATAATAGCTTCCTTATTTATTGTCTCAAGCTGTATCTTTATTATTTATGAATTTGTTTTGGAATGCACAGGTGTGCCACCTGTTGTGCATAATGGCACAAAACACTGAATGAACCCTGTCAGACGTTATAGCTCCATAGAAATAATATCAATACTTTTATAATGAACAAATATTACATATATTGGCAGTATGTGAGATTTATTTCATCCTCTCTGATCAGATAGCACCGATCATTCTGTTGTGTTTGCACTGACTAAGCAGAACAGGAAACAGTACTTTCAACCCATGTTGGATGCCACAGGTTTCCCTTTTTTGTAGTTAACAAAACCTCTGAGTGAAGCGCAGATTTTCAAAATAAATTAAACCGAGTTTGGCTGCAGTGTTGTTTTTGTGTTCTGGCTGTGAACCTCTCATCATTTTTGGCTTACTGATCCATTCTTGACCAAATTTTTTTTGTTTGTTTTTAACTTCATCACACTGTCAGGCAGGTCTGCACAGAGTCAACCGGACCACAACGCAAACCACCATGAACCAAGAAAACCCAGCTGAGTGGACGTCCTCTGTTTTAAAGGACGAGCTGATATCACAGCACAGATGTTTGCTTTTAAAACTTTTGCCTTTGTGCTCTTAATGTGTAAAAAACACCTGCAGGCAGATGAAATAAGCCTGTTTAAGGTCCCACTTTCTCCTCGCTGCCTCCACCTTCTGTCTTCAAAGATGAGTTTAATTCACCTGTTCTTATGAGTACTGTAATGTTTCAGAACACACTGCTTTTTTGTGGCTATTTCATGTTTTTTTTTTTTATTTGGTGGTAAGGTGGTCCAGCAGCCTCAGAGCAGCAGGGTCTGGGTTTGAATCCGTTTTATCGTCTGAGGAGTCTGCAGAGGTGATTCACAGCTTTGGCTCTTTCACTTTTCAACCACAAGTCAACTCACTGGACCTTTAGCAATGTGGTCTTCAGCATTTTTTGGGCTGGGTGGAGAGGTGCTCCACGGGATCTCTCACAGCACTGAGGATTACATACTCTTACAAGCAGGTGAGGTCAGAGGTGTAAATATGGATCACTACTTCTTTTTTTTCACAGGAAAAAAAAGAAGTAGTGCGGCTCCATGTAAACCCAGATGGGTGGAGACATTAAGATGTAGCACAGCCCTGAGCTTCTGTGACTCATAAGTCAATGATTGATAGCACCTACCCCATGCCCCCTCTTCCTCTTGGACCACCTCGGCCGCCTCGGTCAAAGCCACGATCGTATCCGCCACCACCGCGGCCTCCAAATCCACCTCCACCGCGGCCCCTGCCCCCACGGCCTTCCTGACCTCCGTAACCTCCATCAGGACCACCGTACCCTCCGCCTCCTCCTCCACTTATCGGCGGGCTATCGCCTCCATATCCTGAGAGAAAGTTCCAACCTCAGCAGACCAAACACTGATGTGCTTTCAATCAGTAATCAACAACTAAACAACCCCTCACCGCCACTCTGCCCGTACTGGCTCTGCTGGCTGTAGCTCGGCGGAGGAGGGGTGTTGTAGCTCGGCGGCTGGTTGTAGTGACCTCCTCCGTGCTGAGACGGTTGTGGGTGGCTCCCGCTGCCCCATAGTTACCACTAGGCTGCCCTCCACTGCTGCCGTAACCGCCTCCGCTCGCTCCGCTGCTCGGTGGCTGGTAGGCGGGAGCTGGCGAGTTGCCTTCATAGCTGTTAGAAAACAGGAAGTTTTAAAGAGTACAAAGCAACATGGCAGCTCACATATCAGAGACTCAAACTGCAGCTGCTCAATTATGGTGAAAACCTTAATCCTGATTATTTTGTTCAATGCTGTAATCTCAATCATTCACTTGGCGGCTACTCATTAGCCTTTTACATCTAAGGGCCAAAAATGATTTGACTGTAAATGAACAAACATTTACTAAACTTGAACATGTCTGAATGTCCTCAAAATGAACATAATGAAAATGAAAACATGTTTGGCCTCTGCAGTAACAGAGGGGTAAAGAGAAGTTCAGGTGGCAGCGGACACGTGCACGTCAACACACCTGAGCTAATTAAAAAGAGGCTTTGTATGATGAAATTAGCTAAAAGGGTCACCGTCTTCAAGTCCACGCTGGCTTCAAAGGACGTGTACCTGACAATCAGCAGAGAGCTGAGTTCGCCACAGAGGAAGTTTGCACCTATAACTGGAGCGCCCCCTGCTGTACTCACATGAAACTGCAGTACAGGCTGTTGAGCATCAAGCATGGTCGCCTTTTTTAAAGTTTTATTTTCTGAATGTTTGAGGCTGGATTTAAACTAGTTCAGCCTCTAGGCTGACCTATAATATAATGAAAAACAGAGCACCTGCTTTATTAGGATTAGTATCATAGAGATAAGTACTGAATTACTGAGACTGAGCTCGGCTTATGTTGTACTTTATACTGGGGACCAGTATGAACATTTGATTTTTATTACAGGAGCTGTGTTCTGACCACCATCAAACAACAAAAACTAACTGCACTCCAAAATTATTTAAAACTAAAGACAAATGCGGCCTTTAAATTATTTTTTTTTTGACTGCTTCTATGAAGGTTCGCTAAAGTAGTCGACCTGCCTCCATCTCCTGCTATCCCAGCATCCTCCTCTCTCACACATGCTGTCTGCATGTCCTCATGGAACAAAATATAAATGAAAATGAAGTCCAGTCCAAACTTCCGCAGGTAACGTCAGTGAGGTTTGTGGTTGCTCCTAAACACTACCCCTGTGGAGACGGGGCTGAAATCAGTGAATTAAAGGCGAGGTGAACGTGAGCGTACCCTGCAGAGGATGGAGGAGGAGGCTGCTGCTGCTGGCTGTACCCGGAGAATGACGACTGCTGGCTGTAGTTCATGCTGGACGGCTGGTTGCTGCTGTTATAGCCTCCGGAGCTGTAGGACTGACTTGAGTGACCATACCCACCACCGCCACCGCCCTGGTTGGAGGATGGAGACCCGTATCCACCTGGGAAAAGGAAACTGATTCAGAGGTGACTGGAAAACAGTGACTGTGGATTTGGGCGGACGCTGGGGCTTCCTCTACCTGACTGAGGATGGCCGTAGCCGCTATAGCCTCCCTGATTGTAGGAGCTGGAGCTGCTGTCCGCGCTCTGGTTGTAGCCTCCGTAGCCCTGCTGGCCGTAACCCGGGCCAGACGACTGACCGTAGCCCTGGCTAGCACCGCCACCTCCACCATAGGATGGATAGCTGCACACACCAACCAAGAATACACCATTTCAAATCTACTTTTTATCATTCACTTACAAAACAAAATTATTTCCACGGTTAAATGCAAGGACTTACTTTTCTTGTTTTAACCCAAATTCAGAATCTAAATGTATTTTTCTGGACGAGTATTAATAATGACAGAAACCTTCATGAATGAATAAAGACATGATTTACATAACTCACCCCTGGCTAGGTGTTTGGGAATAATCTGAGGAGAAAAAGCAGAGAGGGTTAATATTGAAGATAATTTTAATGATAGCAATCAAACATCCAAACAGTGTCAGACATAATCTATAAAACTCAAACTCAACAGTAACTATATAAGACAGATTTTAATGGTAATTATTAAATTAATAAACTATATTCTATCTGTAAAAGCCCTTTTTAAGAAGGCCAGCTTTTTATCATCCAGAAATGAAAAACAGCAATACTTAGGCTCAGTTTTCATGACATGCACTAAAACTTATTCTCTTTCAGTCTGGGAGTAGATTTAATCCATGTCCGGGAGATCTGTCCAAACCGAACATAATTAACAAAAACAGACGGATTTAAAGTGTTTCAGATTTCCAACACTGTGAAACTATTTATGAATACATTAAACACCACATCAGACACCAAATCCACTGAATTCAAATTTGTCAGATCTGTCTGAAATCTTACTTTTAAGATTATGCTTAAAACTTTTGTTTTTTGACGTAGTTAGGACTGGATCGGGGGACCCTGAACCGACAGGCTTCCCATGACGCATTTCTTCTTCATTCACACCACTCTGCATTTTATCATTTGTTATTATTCATCTCTGCTCTCTTACCCCCAGCTCGGTGTTATGGACGAGCCTTGAGGGTCCTGAGCCGCCCAGTCAAGTCACTGTGCAGCTGTATCCTAATGACACACGTCAGCCGTAAGTTACACTAAATCACATGATAATGGTAAATGGCCTGTATTTGTATAGCGCTTTACACATCCAGTCATCCACCCATTCACGCACATCACACACTGGTGATGGCAAGCTACGTTGTAGCCACAGCCACCCTGGGGCGCACTGACAGAGGCGAGGCTGCCGAACACTGGCGCCACCGGGCCCTCTGGCCACCACCAGTAACGGCAACGGGTGAAGTGTCTTGCCCAAGGACACAACAACCGAGACTGTCAGAACCGGGGCTCGAACCAGCAACCTTCCGATTACAAGGCGAACTCCCAACTTTTGAGCCACGATCGCCCCGTGAAAAACATAAACACCCTTATCACTGATAAGCTACTGCAGTGCAGCTCAGTTTAATGATTCGGTTTACAGCAGTTTAGAGCTTCCTGTGCAGGTCAGAAGTATCTCTGTGTCTCATCTGTGTGTGCAGTGAGCTTTAAAACATGACCCTGCATGAAAATGGCAACACAAATGGAAAAGTGACGAGGATATTGTACCCTAGTGTGTGTGTTGTGAGTTCAGTGATCCAATCAAACACAGATACAGTCGCACTTTTATAACTCTAAACTTTGAGTGTCCTGTGCCTATATGTTTGGAAATATGTACACCTGTTTATTTATTCTGTTTTGTGTTTTTCTGGAATAGCAAAGTCCTCCCTGTTAAAGTCGGTTACCCTCCAGTTCAAACACCCAGCCTGCTGCTCCCTGCCCTCAGCCCCATCAGGCAGATGGCTGCCCCTCCCTGATCCTGGTTGTAACGCAGGGTTCTTCTTGTTAACAGGACCTTTCCTCACAGGGAGCCATGTGACTGTTCTGTGTTGTCGCAGGCTCTTTACCTCACAGTATTAATAATCCAGCCCACAGATGCCAAAAAATGAATAAGGAAATGTCTTTCATTATTTTGTGTTGAGTTGGATGTCCGGTGTAGGTAGGTGAGCTGGTTTTTGCTCGGTCTCCGCTCTGATGTGCTTTTAATAAACCGAGGCCAGAGGTTAAAGCAGCGGATCGGCAAAGGGGAGCGGTTTCCCTGCTCGAGACCGCAGTGAGCCACCAGAAACTGGGTCAGCAGCAAAACCGGGCTAACGGCGAGCTAACCGGACCGGACCGGAGCAGGCACCGGTATTACTCAGTTAACCTAAGCTAGGCGGTGAGGCGTCCTGCAGCCGGACAAACGGTGGCGTAAGGCCTGCATGAATTAAATGTGAGGATGGACGCCACGCCCCCAGAGAGCCATTTAAACTTCAGCTAGCCGCTAGCTGTCCTCTGTTCACCGGCAGGTGAAGGTGATGCTATCTTTAGCTAACCGCTTCCGACGCCCAGACACCGGACAGATTTACCAGTTTCTCTTACCGTTAGACGCCATTTACACGGAGACAGCGCCGCTTCAGCCTTTCTCTCGGTCAAACAGCGGGTCGTTGGATGATTAAACCGAAGAAGAGGACGAATCGACACGAAGCTCGACCCACTAGCGCTGCCGTCTTCAGCTGCTGTTCCTCCGCCGGCCGCCAGGGGGAGCGCAGCAGTATCGATGCTGTTTAGTTTTATATCGGGTGGGAAATGGTGCATCAGCTTTTTTTTTCTTTTTTTTTTAAATGAACTTTATTTAGAACAATAACAATGACAAGCTCAAAGAGACAAGCGACATATTGAATCATTCAGAACAGAATCGCACCTCCGTTTTCTTTTCTCCCAATCAGAGGAATACACATCATTGCCACAGTGCAGTTGGTACACCACAATGAAATCAATGAAATCGACAATGACTGAAAGTAAACATACATACATACATATGCAAACACACACATTTATACACACACGTCTACATAATAATAATAATAATAATAATATAATAAAAATGAATAACCAATACAAAAATTAAATAAATAAATAAATAACAATAAAAAAGAATAAAAAAAAATGAAAAACAAGGAACAGAAATAAAGGAGACAAGGGGGATCATAAAATCTCTAAAAGTGAGGTTCCATAAACAAGACACATAACTTAAATAAGGGGCTAAGAAAAATCAAACTCTTCTAAAAATCTATGCAATTTGATTGCTTGGGGCTTATTTATTAGCTTCAGAGATTTACGGAACAGGGAGAGTTCGTTTTTAAGAGCAGCCCATGAAGGGGGGGATTTAGCATATCAGCATTTATGAATGTAATACTTTGTTATAATAATGAGATTGTTAACTAAAAACTCACTATTTTTGTCCTTAAGGATTACTCCAATTTGAATATTTTGAAAAGACCAAAAATCAATATTTCCATACTGGGACAATATCAGGACATGGAGGGATTTCCATAAGTTCTGGATTGTCACACACCCATAAAACATGTGCTCTGTTGTTTCCGAAGTTGTTTTACAAATATAACAGTTGTCTAACACAAATTTAAATCTGTCTCTCATAAATTCATTGGAGGGGTAAATAGTTTTTTGTAGTTCTAAAATGGACTTCTTTAAATTTGGGGGGAATTGGAAATTTTAAATATTTGGTTCTGATCAACGAGATCTCAGATTTGTTATAATCTTTAAAATGGTAAATGGCCTGTATTTATATAGCGCCTTCTAGTCCCTAAGGACCCCAAAGCGCTTTACATATCCAGTCATTCACCCATTCACACACACATTCACACACTGGTGATAGCAAGCTACGTTAAAGATGAGTGTATGTTTTGTCCTACCTGGATATAAGATGTTAACCAAATACCTCCTCAGAAACTGATTATTGCATTTTTCATTAACCAAGTCAAGACCATCTAATTTAATTTTATGTAAATTTGGAGTCGGTATATTTGAAAAATTGTTCTTTATCGTATTGACTAGGACTATTGGGATATTCTGTGAAACCTTTTTGTACAGCTCGAACGAGCAACTCATGTCATATTTCTCATTAAACCTGTTTAATTCAAGTGTATCTCCATTTTCATCCATTATATATGTCACAGACCAAATTTGTTTTGTCATTCTTCCACAAACATAGATTTCCCCCGATTCAATATCACCCTATTATTCCACAATGGAACGTTGTGGGGACTAAAGTTATGTTTAAACATTAATTTCCAATTTAACAAAACTTGTTGATGAAATTTGGAGAGTTTTATGGGCAGTTTAGAAATTTCAAAATCACATACTAAAAGGAATTGGATCCCCTCAGCTTTGTTGAAAATATGAGATGGTATCAAAAACCAGATCTCATTATCATTTTTTAAAAAAGATCGGAGCCAATTAATCTTTAAGATGCCATTCATTATTTCAAAATCGATTGCTTTTAAACCCCCCTCTTCATAGTCTTTTATCAAGTCCCTGTTACTGATATAATGATGTTTATTTTTCCATATGAAATTAAAATTCAGCTTATTGATGTCTTTTATAATCCTTGGTGGGATGGCTAGGGAATAAACTGGATAGATTAATCTGGACAAAGATTCAACCTTGGTCAACATTATCCTGCCGACCAAAGTTAAATCTCTCTGTAGCCAATGGTTTAGGGGTTTTTTTGCATTTGTCAGTTGTATTCTGAATATTCTTTTCTTCGCTATCAGCCATGCATTTAGTTAGCCAAATTCCAAGATATTTGATTTCATTTTTGACACGTATATTGTACAAAGAAGAGTGAGAACAATTGTGGATACTCATGAGTTCACATTTGTCCAGGTTCAGGCGTAGTCCAGAAGCATCAGAAAAGATCTTTATTGTATCTAAGGCCAATGGAATTTGTTCTTTATTTTTTAGAAAGATTGTTGTATCATCGGCAAGCTGACTTATTATTAATTTGTGGTTATTTATGTCTAATCCTTCAATGTTTGAATTTATGACAGTAATAGCAAAAATGATGCATCATCTCAACGTGTTTCTGAAATGTGATTTCTTATAACACAAAATAGTAGTATATTAATCAAGCCATGCAATAACAACATGTGCCGGAACATGCAAAACAGTGCAAAAGTAACATGCCGAAACTGTTCAGACAGTGAATGGACTGATTTTTATATAGCGCTTTTCTACTCTCCCAGATTACTCAAAGTGCCAACTTGATACCAGATCCTGGCCAGACCTGCTTGCTATGTGGGCACTAACACACACACAGACACAGTTACTTTACCAACTGACCCCTGACCCCTGAGCTCCTAAGTGTCCCTCAAACCTCATACTCCTCTACTTCACTGTCACTCCCTGAAAGCTCTCTGTCCTCACTTTCTGAGGACAGAAAGTGCACATTCCCTTGGTTTCCTTGCATAAAAGGTATTTACATCCATGTCCTGTAATTATGGGTAGATTGTAAAGTAAAAAGCATTGACTATGATCATATAAATGCACACAAACACATCTCTACACACATATGCAAATGCACTATATTGCCTGAAAAAAATTGGGCTAACTGCGCAGTGTTGCCTTGAGGCAACGAATGAAAATTAACAGTTTTACTATATAAATAAATTTTAAAAAGTAGAAAAAACAATCAAATATGCTTCTTAACATATTCATGCACATACAAGTATTTTTTTAATATACATTTATTTCACTATAAACATGTAAAATAGTGATCTTTATCTTGTCTCCGAATGGAGATGTCTCTCATGTACTGCAGCTTGCAGAAAGGGGTCCTGCCCCCCCCCCCCAAATATAAGTCACACCACCTTCAACTCATCATTTTATTGGAAAGAGATGTGCCTGGTAGCATTATTTGAAAAAAAAAAGTTGGTTTTTTTTGAAGGGCCAGTGTAAGGCATGAAAATGTGGTTTGTTGCCTCAGGGCAACGCTATGCAGTAGAGGGTTAATAGTAATAGTAGTAAAACAGTATCATTTTAATAACAACAATAATAAAAATAATTTTTAATCACTTTTTTCATTTTCTTCAGAAGGAAAGTCAGTGAATTTATGATGACGGCAAAAACAGTAATGACAAACCTAGTTTGAGAATTGTTTGGGGTGTTTCTCTGTCCTTTAGATCTCACTGCGAAAGAAGAATCCATAAAAGCGGCCATCACTGCATTGAACATGCATGGGTAAAGGACCAAGTGCCTTTATTTGGATAGTGGCAGACCTGTGAGAGCAAATAAACTACATTCAGTTTCATCAGTGAAATTTTTTATTATGAAAATACAGTAAATATATTTTATTTAGTTTCCATCTAACAGTCCAGGAGTAAAAGGCAGGCCTGCACTTGAGGATCACTTTCCTGAGAGAAACTGTAAAAGTAAACCCGTCTGTTTTCATCACCGTGGCAACATGTTTCCACAGAAACAAGCTTCATCATCACTGGTAAGTAACTACAGAGCAGGTGTGATTCCTGCTGTAATGATCGAGCACATCTCCTTCAGTTTTCTGTATCAGAGAGCGTCCTGTGTGGTGACTGTGCTGAGGTGACCACACTTGTGATGTTGCTGCATGTTTACTGTCAACAGGAAGAAACAGGCAGTTTGTTTCCTGTTTGTTTGTCGGGGTTGCCGTGGTCGTGTCTCGGTCAGCGGTCTGGGAACTTGGACTTGAGTCATTCTGTTGTTCCGAGTTTTTATTCTTGTTTCTTACTTCTTTATCGTCCTGTTTCTTAGTTCTTGTGACGCCATCTTTGCTTCCTGTTTTTACTGTGTGATCTTTCCAGAGATGCGTTTCAGGTTTAGGGTTACGTTTCGGTTTATTCTTTATCGTTTCCTTGTGTATTCCTCCCTTCTTTCCCGTCTGTTTTCACTGTTCCCTCTCCCCAAGACTTTTATTGTTTTAGTCTTTTACTGTTTTACTTTTGGATATTTGACCTTTTGTTTCCTGGTTCTGGATGAAGCATCTTTCTGTTTTGTTGGGCCTGTTGAGTTTGACTTTTTAAGAAAACAGGAAGTTAAATGTGCACTTAAAAGAAAAAGAGACACACATACACACACACACACACACAAACTGATGCCCTTTGTTTGACTGATTAGATATTTGTCACTGAGCAGTTGAACAGCTGTGTGTGTAACAGAGTGGCAGGGTGTGTGAATTGATGCGATTGTGATTAGATGATTGGTTCATACCTGTGATTATGTTTACCTTTTGTCATTCTAAGTGTAGATGAATGAATTTTTACGTGTTATCAGTGAAGTATTGTTGATGCTCAAAGAAGCAGGTCTGTTGATTTCTGTACAAACACAGTGAAAAGCTGTCGTTACACCTGAGCCTGACAGAGCTGCAGAGGTCTGACTGCACTGTGACCGATTCACAGGACGAGATGATGGACAGCTTCAGCCCGGCTTCAGCCCGCTGCGGTCCTCGCTGCCAACATAAACCTCAGCGCTTCAGACTGAGACCCATGCATCAGAGCACCCTGAGCCTGGGCGACACGCCGCCCTGCTACACCACCACCCACACCCAGGTCAGCCCCCAGTGTGGGGTCTCCTCCATACAGTCGCTGTTCATGTGGCTCATCACACATCCACAGTCTCTAAAGTTCACATCTGATTAGTCAAGCATCTCTACCTTCTTAGATTTTATGTTTTCACTAAAAATAGAATACAAGTTCTAATGGTTTTCATTTTACACGTCAGTAATGTGTAAGTGTAAACCACCTACAAATCCAGCTCTCAGGTACGATTCCAGCCCTTCCCTCTCCTCTTCTCCTGGGCAGAGTTATTCCGGCAGGTCGGCCGATGGACGTCCTCTCGTCTTCCGCCTCAGAGACCCCGGCTTCCCCTCGCAGCACTGGAGCCAGCTGGATCTCCGTGACAACACCATGCCGCCGCAAAGTGTGTTGCAGTCACACAGCAAAGAGGTGCACGTGCTCCAGCACGTGACTCGGGTGAGGCGGAAACACGTCTATTAGAGTCATGAAATATTATGACTATATATTAAGGACAGAACCAGCTTCTGCTTCTCTCCAGAGAGTTGACCCAAAGTTGGAAAACTGGGCTCGGTATGACAGCAGCAGAGCCATCAGAGAGCTCATCAACCATCATCAGCATCATCCATCCGAGCGCCGGAGCACCTACAGGACGGAGCACACGAGCCCGGAGTTCGACGGCTCGTCACTGCAGGCCAGCGGCCGACAGACGCAGTGGCACCAACACGACATCCTGACAGGTAACACTCACAGATCGTGTCCTTGTGGTCACAGTAATAACAGACTGCGCAGCAAAGGTCACTGTGGTCACCGTCTCTGTGAGGACTGCACTCAGCCACAGTAATACCATAAAAATTATATCGGTTTCTTAACAGGCAATGCAAATTGTTTTAGCAATTTTGCTTTGTACAGAAAATTGATCATGACTTTTAACTATATAAAATTTAATAATAATACCGTTATACTTAAATCATCTGCAGATGTTGGGAAGTCATTAACATACAACACTAAGGTAAAGACTATTTATTTTTAAATATACAACTTTACCTCATTTCATTATTATTATTATTTGTTATTATTTTTGTATAAACTCTGCTTCGACTCAATATTAAGATCGCAGACAGATTACTTTTATTTTGAAAGAGTTGTTCCTGGTCATTCACTGCCCTCTTGTGGCCACAATGTCAAACTGCAGCAAAAACAGAATATCAGGATAATTAACCTCTGCTGTGTACAACATAATAAAAACTACCAACAGTAATAACTGTGCATACCATATGACGACTTACCCACAGTAATAATACTTTTAAAGTATTCCACAGAGGAATAAACAGATTTTTACAGTTACAGTTTTGCTGTTTGGACATCTATTTCCTGTCTGCAGGTGAACCAAAGCAGGTGATTGGGCCAGGGAAGTCCAGCAGACGGTCCAGAGATCAGCAGCTGTGGGCGACCAGACGCTGGGAGACGGACTGTACTGCATTCAGACTCTACTGACAGGAAGTAACGCCACAGGAAACCTCCATTAAATGTACAAACCCTGTCAGGACTCTTCTGTGGTCTGCCGATGCTTCTCAGAGCATTCCTATATGATGCAGGAACGATGTTTCTCCTCCAGGACTCAGTGAATATAAACAAGTAAACTTTAACTGAAGGGGCTCAGATGGGCAGGAAAACACAGAAATACTAAAATCCAAAGTCCACGGGAGGCTCCAGCAGGGAGTCGGCCGCCAACTTTACAGCATAAATAAACACCTTTACAGCCGGACAGGTGAGACACAGGTGGCTGTAGCTGCTAGCATTTTTATATCATCATCTGACCAATAATATGGCTGCTGTAAGGTACTAACAGATGGTCCAAGAAATGTTGGTGAAATTCTGGATGTTACGTGTCTGTGTGATGCAGCCGTACAGTGTGTGGCGATTGCTAAGTTATCAGCTAATGCTATCACCCTCTCATCCAAATATCACTACTGGAACCCAAACTTCTAGGGGCCACAGCAAGTCCTAACCCACGAATGAAAGCCCCCCGCCCAGTTTAACTAACAGTGTAAATAAAAGCTTAGAATCAGAGAGAAAACGTCCCGGAGGTCCAGAAATAATCAATCCTGTACTCCCACTGTGGTCCAATAACATGCCATCCAGCTCCAGACATGATCTGTGGGTCGGATCACTGTGGAGCTGTGAGGTGTTTGGGCTCTTCGTCCTGCTGCAGCACGAATCTCATTTCCTTTATCCAGACATAAAGCAGAGAATACAACGCATTTTCACTCACACACCTAGAGCGTCCTCAGCTGTTGCCCGTACAGCCCGACTGTGATGGGTAGTCACATGACTGGGGCTGCACAGGTAAGGACAGTGCAGGTCTGGAAGGACGGCAGGGGTCACACACATGAAGGCCAAGAAACAATCTCATTTAAATCACTTTATTCGTGTGTAAAGATCTCCAATAAACACAAATAATGAAATGAGTTGAAATATCAGAAATAAGGAGACTGAGGAGGAACGAACACATAAATAACAAGAAAAGGACAGACGGGGACAGAGAAGAGAGGGCGGGGCCTATTTACAGAGACGCCCCACGTCACAGACAGACTGTGGGGTGTCATCCAAGCACTAACAGAGTCCAGCTAGCAGCGGTACAGCAGTAGGCCTGTCTCTACAAACAGTTTCAGCTCCGCTTCAAATCCAGTTTTGTTTTCAGCACTAAATTCAAACACAAGTGAAGCAGATGAAGCACAAAAAAGGTAAAAAGACCTGCTCGCATGTTTAAATGCCCCCCCCCCCAAAAAAAAAAATCATTGCTGTCTGAGAGGTTAAAATGAGGCAGCAATGCTACACAAACTGCTCAGTAGTCTAAGTAGAGGGAATGGCTTTAAAAGCATCGACGCCTTCAAACGAAGCACAGCTGATCTAAGAAACAGAAGGATGATGTTTGACTGGGACATTTCCACATGTGATCACCTTCATTTGGTGGCTGCATGCATGGCAGGTTAATTCAAAAGCAAAATAAAACCTTGTGTGTGATGAGGTTTAAATGTGTGTGTGAGAAATGAAACTGTGTGAAAATCAAAAAGTGCAGAGACCCGGGCAGCAGGAGGACTTTTTAAACTCCCCTGCTCCTTTTTCTTCACTTTCCTCCACTTTTCCATCGTCCTGTTGCGTCTTCTCGTCTCGCAGAGATTCCCCTCTTCACCGCGAACGCTCGTCTACTCGTTCTTCTTCTCCTTTTGCTTCATCAGTTTGTTGATCTCCCTCTTGGCCATTCCGGCGTACTTCGTGATGATGCCGTGCTGGTTCAGGCCGGGCAGCAGCAGCAGGAAGCTCACTGCAACGAGAAGAACACAAAAGTGTGCAAAGATTTTAAATCGGACGCTTTGAGCGCTGAAATGTTTACAGACAGTACCTGAAGCTGCTTCAGACATCAGCATGTGTTTGACCTGCTGCTGCCCGTGTGTGTCTGAAACCACCGTTTCCCGGTGTGAGATGAGTGAAATACATCCAAGCCTGACTGTCCCTAAACTGTCTGAAGGTCAAAGGTGAGAGTGGCTTCAGTCTCGTTTTCTTACTCGCCAATAATCCGTAAAACAAATTCACATCACTGACTCCATCCACGTCCTTCCTCTAGGAGCTCGCCACTTAGCAGTCATAGTAAAACACCTGCAGGCTCTTATTTACAAACATCGTTTAAACTAACAAATAAAAAGCTGCGCTCTTAAACTGCCACCAGGGGGCAGCGCCTGTGATCGAGGAGGGAAGAAAAGCTCATGGTTGTGAGGTCAAATTAATGAAATGGTTAATTTTGCACGCGCTCGGTCTAACGACCAGAGAGGATTATCTGGGATGATCAGGCGGCACACGCGTCTGGTTTCAATCCACCAGGATCGCTCGCATGGACAGACTGATGGACGACTTCAGCGTGGCTGCGTCGAGCTTTCCAACCACCAATCACAGCAGTGATAAACTGACTGCTTGTCGATGGTTTTAGGTTCTGCTGCATTCTGCAGTGAAGACTGACGGATATCAAAAATACTTTCACTCTGTCAGATCAGCCTTTCCCTTCACAGCCGGCGTCGGGTGAACCTGCTTCAGTTTTCACGGCTCACTTGGCATCACTCCCCATGTTCATGTCAGAACAATCAGTGACTCGTTCACAGCTTTCACTCAGCTCTCTGAGCAGTGACTCACTGACGCCACACAGCCCGAGGAACATCAGCCACTAATTTAAGAAAAAAAGCAAGGAGCCACCGCTTTACTCCACCCACTCCTGACAGATGAGGTCTTCACATGAAAGCAGCTGCTTAACCAGGCGAGCCTGAAGAGCAACCAGATTAAAACCCAGAGTCACATGACCTCTGACCGCCTTTCTGCTCGGTTTCTATCAGAGGAACACTCGACATGTCTCAGCTTATGTAAGTGGGGATTAGCCCACTCACAGCTCACCAGACCTGCTGATCTAACCCCCCCCCCCCCCCTCTCCCCCCTCGCCTGCCGCTCGGCAGCTGTAAGACGTGTTCGTCCTCTGCAGCGTTGAGACATGGTTTCAGGTTTTACTGTACGTTTCTGTAAAGACTTCCACAATCAGCCCCATTAATGATAAATCCCCCTGATCGGCTGCTGCTGTAATGCTGACTCAGTGCCTGCTAACCACATGCACAGCTTCAAACACGCAAAAACCTGCCACAGATCAAAGATAAAAATCAGTCTGAAGCACGATTTGGTGGGAAACACCATCAGCCATTAAATTAACTTAAACACAGAAGCATTTAAAACTGCTGATGAACACGAGCGGCTCTTTCTCTTCAGTCACGTATGAGTTTCTGTCTGCAGAAAATGCATGAAAGGCTGAACTTCCACATTCAGCAAAAGCAGTTTTAAAGATAAACCCGAGAGCAGAGACGAGCATTTAAGATTTCTCATTTTAATCCCAACACTCTGCGAGCCTCAGGCCTTTGATTCAAACTCCATTTTAAGTTAAACTTAAAACCCAAATCTGTCTTAAAACAGAATGAAGGTGGGCGGGGTCTGCAGTCACGCCTTTAGCAAGGACTCAAAGACTCGGTCACTTCAGCCTGTGTGTGTGAAGAATTACACTGAGACGTTTTAGGACATAAATCATTGTGTTCTGGAGCGACAGAGCAGAGGAAGCCAAACCAAGAGGTGAACACAAGTCTCCCAGTGTGAACTGTCGGGGTTTCCACCCAAATACTACAGAAGTGAAAAAATTAAAAAAGGCCAAAAAAAACAAAAACAGACAGTCCTCAGGCTCCAACACAGGAAAAATAAAACAAAACATAACTGTGTTGAACATGACATTTTATTTTGAAAAGGAGAAGAGTGCAACGCCTTCAAAGGTGGCCTGCATCATCCAAACAAGTTTCCAGCTGAGCCCGGCTCACCCTCAGCTTGCTCTCCTACATCGTCTCTATCAGAAACCCCTGAAGCCACGTCGGAGTTTGTTTTTCACCTTATGTGGAGTTTGTGCAAACTTGTGTTCAGATGTTGGGAGTAAAAAGCATCTAATGCACAACAACAAGCTGTGAAGAGCACAGAGTGGTATTGAAGTATGTTTACAGTGAGACCCAATTACTGATACAAAGCCCAAACCTGACGGCACATGAGGAACGAGTGCTTTACCTTTACCCGGTGTGACTCACAGGTAGTCACACCGGGCCTGCACCGCTCACCCAGACTCAAAACGTTTGTCTAACCATATTATTAACAGTGAGTTCACAGCTCAACAATTTAAGACATGAAGGAGCGTGTGATTGGACAGCAGCCAGCAGGAGAGAGTGCAGGAAGGAAACCCACAAAGATATGAGTGAAACATGGCTGATAACAGTGGCGACAAACAAAACAGTCTTTTTGTAGTCAAGTGAAAGTATACTCACCGATCAGGTACGTCAGGAACAGGTTGTGCACCTGCTGTCCGATCCAGGCCACAGCCAGCAGGCTGCTGATCACTGAGGCAAAGTACTGTGGAGATCAGGAGGTCAGGTTACATTCAGCTCAATTTCATTAGCAGGTCATTATTCAGAAGGAAGAGACAGAATGGCCACTGAATGAAAATGAGTCAAACAGGCTGTGAAAAACTGTTATGGCCGCCTGTAACCCAGTTTGAGGTCTGCTAAGTGGAGCAGCAAAGTCAGATCAGCTGATATTTTTATCTGGAGCACAGAGAGAGCTCCCTGTTGTAATAAAACTTCCATTTACTGCAGCTCTGCAGCTTTTTCAGTTCATTCAGGTTCCCTGTAGCTCAGGGCAAGTTAGACTTTAACTCTGCTCAAACCAAAAGCAAAGGTCACGGACTGTTTTTGGACTAAACGCTTGCCTTCAGCAGCCAATCAGATACAGCCCCTTCACTGTGCACGCTAACCTAGCCTACAAAGATCAGCTTATCAGAACTTTGTGCAAATGTGATTCATTTTGGCGTCTGGGAACATCGTGGGAAGTTTTGTGCCTCTTCTTCACTGACTGCAACACAGTCAAACACTTCCAACTACAAACACACAGCATGGCTCAGACCAGCAAGAGGCAACTGACTGTAACTCTGCACTAAAACTATTATAGTGAGATGTTTAGTTGCAACATCAGATGCAGGATTAGGATTTTATGTCTTAAAAATGCTGCTTTTTCGAGGGGTTGGGATCAAAGTGAAAGCTCTGAGCGTACCATTTTGGGTTTTTCCTCCTTGAGGGTGCAGAGGCGCTTCCACCACCCCACGATGCGGCGCTGAGTCTTCACCAGGTTCCCGCAGATCTCGTGGAAACGCTGCTGCTGCTCGGTGGTCCTGCGGGAGCAGAATTCAGGGCGTTATGGACAATGAGAAAACCACTCAAGGGTCCTGGCTGCAGAGTTTCTGCTGAGTTAAAGCTCAGGTCTGAAGAATGGTTTTCACCAACATTTCCTAATCTCACCATCAAGAGGAAGCCAGTGAGTCACACACAGCTGCCCCCAACACTTAGCTCTATTTAAACCAGTGAGAGTGAGGAAAAACAGTGTTGTTGCATTAATGTTTTTAATGTGACCTAATAAATGTCCCATCTTTCAACATCTAAGCTCCATTAGAGCTGAAACGATCAGCTGACTCACAGATGATCAGCTGTGGCAGGCATAAATATTTCAGATCAAAAAAATTCAATATCAGCTTCTCAGCATATTTTAACTTCTGCAGTCAAAAGAAAGCCTCCTCCCTTCCTGCTTTAGAAAATCCAAACTACAACAGGAGGAGGTCCACCTAACCTTCACCTGTCACCAGGTAACAGCACTGAGTTGCGGTTGCTTAGTGACCCAGCTGACTGTAACTTGTTCTGCTCTGAGCTTAAGCAGAACCAGAACCAAGAACCTGATCAGGGGAAGAACTGGGTCTATTAAACACAAGCTACCAGCTGGATAAGAGGCAGGAGAATAGAATCCTCCATTTATAAAAGTGTACCCACAAAAACATTTACAGAGGAGAGGTGCTGCCCATCGACATCACTACAGGTACAATGTAAACTCTGCACGGGGCTTCTCGCAGCACAAACCAGCTCTGCTTTAAGTTCAGTTTCAAACTTTCTGGAGTTCAGTAGGACAAATAAACAAAATCACCCTCGGGTGGAGGTTTCACTGTTTGGGAATCACCCAACAACAAACTCTCTGCCCATAATTTGCCTCACAACCAATAAACTGGAACACCCCATCCCACGCTGCACTGCTGTGAAGGCTAAAGAGATCAAACAGTGAAGGACAAGAGGGGACAGCTGGGAAGAGTGACCTCCATTTTCTGCTTCGCCATCGCTCCCTATTTCAGTCCTTGTTGTCGAGGAGCCAAACGGGGACCGTGACCGGCTTCGTGTTACAGACTCGCACAGATACGCCAGCTTTCTGCAGTCTCAGTGAGATCAAAGGACATTTGTCAGGCTCTGCAGACGAATAGCTGCTCATCCCGAGGCTGTAACTAAAAATGTAAACAGGCTTTTTAATCTCCGTACATAAACCAAGCGCCCAGCACAAGATTAAAAACAAGTGAAAAGCTCATAAAAACTGTACATCATCACCCAGAGGCTGCGTTGAGTGTGCAGCAGTGCAGGTCACGCTCTGCTGATGCAGGCTTTTATATCAGCTGGAGGATGATGTCCAGCACACCGTGCCAACTGAAGGCTGTTATCCTATCCTGTCCTGGGTGTCTGGTTGTCACCATCCAGCACAAACAGCTGAATCAACGGGCTGCTCGCCGAGTACTGGCTAATGTCGTAGCTTTGTGAAGCCGTGGGACAGTCTGTCATTAAGAGTCGCCGCCACATTTACCTCAAACTGAAAATGAAACGCCTCTGTGGCTGCAGGTCTCTAATAATCTAGTTTGTTATATTTTACTAACAAACAAAGAGGATGAGAGGACCTCAGGTCCAGCTCAGCCAACAGGCTTTACAACTCGTCTTAACCAACTAACTCTCCAGGTGCATCATCCAGGTGCGCCGCCCTCTCATTATGAAGGCGTGACAATTTTACACTGAGTCAGTTCTGTAGAGGCTTTCAAAACCATCGGTTTCCCTACACGTGCGCTTTTTGTTGGGCAGGTTGAGTGGACTTACTGATGACCATCCTGCGAAAACGTACTAGGATGATCAAAACTTCAGCTTGGACCCATTTTCATGTAAATAATCGTAAATAAAAACAAAACCCGTGTGAGGCATGAACTGTTTCTGGCTTCTAAAGCAGGGCAGGCCAGACCACCACTTCTCCAGTTTGGTTTTTTAAACCACACACCTTCCTTTTCCTCGCTCCGCTCACCTTTCCCCTTCAGCTTCACGTTGCCTGAGAATTTATTAGCTTCCTCCTCAGTGGACTGTTTAACTGGGTATCATCCAGTTAGACCATGACATGTTTTGTGCTCACTCACACAGCTGTTCTCGTGACAGCATCTGAGGTCACCCTCTCTGCTGCTTCCTCACTTCTGACTTGCAGAAAAAAGGATCAAAGACACAGAAACAAACTCATATGAAGCTGCATCGCTCATAGTTAAGGAGGTGGAACGATCCCCCAGCATGCACAGTTCTATCCTCCTGCTGAAGTCTGTTGAACGTTGCAATAGGGCTGCTCGATTATGGCAAAAATGATAATCACGATTATTTTCACTGAAACTGAGATCTCGATTATTTGACGATATTTATTTAACAATAACAATGTATTGAATAATGGCTTTAAAGATTGTCAAAAAATAATATAAAATAGTGTGCAAATACTGATTACAGTGGAAATGTTTGCAATATAAAAAATAAATGAAAAATGTAAACATCTATGTTTAGTGAACTTCAAAATACTGCACAATATTTGATCCACGTCTGACTCCGCGAACCCGTAATGTTTCCACACCACTGAAGTCGTTTCACCTCTTTTCAACCAACGGCATTCTTTCTTCAGCAGCCATTATCCTCTCCTCTCCAAATAACTTCTGCTTAGCTTTCCGAGCTTCCCTGGGGTCCTCTTAATTGTTGTGACGCGTGTTCGAAACGCAGAGAGGTGCGCTCGATTTGCCACAGGGAGCAGCTCGAGAGTAAAGCAGGAGGGAGGTGCTAATAATCGGCTCAGTCATTTTTAATGATCGTTGAAAGCCCAGATCGTAATTTACATTAAAATTTGATTAATTGAGCAGCCCTACGTTGCAATATTTAAAAGACTGAAATAAAAATATAAACTAGACCATTTTGATTTATTTATGATCAAGTAATGAGACCTAAGAAAAAAACAAACATTTTTTTAAATCTTTCCTCCTCTGAAGAGAAACTCGAGGATGGACTGAACTGTGGCTTTGGATGAACTAAGATTAAGTTTTGTTTGTGCAATCAACCTAAAGTCCAGGTTAAGACCAGGCTTAGTAAAGACCAGCTGGTTCAACCGGCTCAGTGAATTTCAAAATGTTGCCTTAAACTTCCAACTCTGGAAAGTTTCACAATTCAGTTTTCGTCAAAGACCAAAGCTGGAGGTCATCTCTGAAACTCGGACACCATTTCAAGATGAATGCATGACTCATCCTGCTGTTCAGCTTCCCATAAAGAGTGTGTGATGTGACCGACTGACAAAACAGGAAAACCTGTCTTCATTGGGCCAAAGCAAATATGACCGAGCTCTCACCACTTATTGGAGCCAAACACTCGGGGGGCGAGGGTCGGCACCAAATAGTCAGCCAGGCAGAGCAGCATGACGGTGCAGGACAGGCCGGTCAGCACTGATGGGTCCAAGTAGTAGATGAGCCTGGAGGACGAACACAAAACAGGCAGAACGGGTTTGAACATTTCATCGTTTAAAATCACGCCTTTATTTTTATTTTGTTACAATTTGGGGATATCTGCTCATGAACGCTGGAGCTGCAGTTTTACAAAGCACCTGCAGCTGAAAGACATGAACACTGAGGGTGTGTGAAACAAGCAGGAAGGCATCAGAAACAGTGCAGCAGTGTTCTAGTCTGGATTCACCTTCAGTAGATTTCAGGAATCGCTAATAACGGCCCAACCTAAGCTCATTTAGCAGAATCTGCATTGTTTTGCTTTGTGTTTCAACAGTGTGGAAAAGATTAACATTAATCTGAGTGTTCTGACAACCAGCTGGAAAACTGTAATTAGGACACTGGTTTTACATCACTGTAGGCTTATATTACTTGTCACAGGCCTGCTGATCATCTTAATTAGTAATAAGTCAAAACTCAATGCCAGAATCAGCCTGCCAAAGCCTCCATTTCACCCCGAGGGACGGTTACACTGCTGTTCTTTCTGTGGTGACGCCTGCTTTACTAACCAAGAGCACAAGTGTCTGAAAGAGAGTTGTGCGACTTGTCAAGTTTAACAGACAAAATTATTGTCATTTTGGATTTCTTCGGTTCATCGATCTAAAAACAACTGAGGCTGTTGGTTAGCAGTTTTGTAATTGCAGTGCCGGGTGGCGCTCCTCTGACAACATCATGGTCTGAGCTTGAACACTACAATAAACAGTTAAAATGTCTACCGTGGTTTTTCTAGTGGTTTTAATAAGAGCCAGAGTGTGCGTGTGTGTGTGCGCGTGTGTTGACCACAAGCAGCACACTGAAAGTGGACCTGTATTAGCTCTGCACCCTGCTCACTCATGGTTGTAATTATACGACTCATTTACGTTTACAAAAGCAGACAAAACTCCAAAGCTAACTCAGTTCAACAGAGCAAACATAGAAATGGCTGCTGTGCACCACTAACACGTTACACATCCTAAATTACACCATTTAGAGCTGCTGCGCAATTCTAGCAGTATGTTAGCAGACAGGAAGGCCTCTGTGCAGTACAGACAGATGAAGGATGAAAAACGAGGGGAGATACTCCAAGAGAGGAGATTTCACCTGGAGACAGAATCACCTGTACACAACAGTTGTAAGAAAAAGTGACATTACAACCAACCCAAAAACAGAAAAGACTTACAGTTATGATGTGATTATAGCCCTATGTCAAATACTTAAAGTAGTTTTTGAATAATTTATACTCCTGACAGAAGAAGGTAAAACTACATAAAGACCCACTTAAACAAAATATACTACAAAAAAAATAAATCCATGGAATCCACCAGAATCGTAAAATACTGTGATGCAAATCTTTGGTCAACCAACCATCAGACTGCTGATTAAATCAGGAAGATAGCTGACCAAAGACATAACACTGTGTGCTGTTAGCTTTACTGGGGGTTTCAGAATAAACCTCTCTATACTGGAAGAAACAAATATGAGAAATGCTACAGTGGTTTACTTTGCTCAGCCCATCTGAGTTCAAACCAGGCTGCTTTTAGTCGCTGGCAGATGTAAAATATAAAAATTTAATATAAGCCTCTCCCTGCTCTCAGATAGCCATCACTGCTGAGAGGAAGGAAACGTGTGGTGCCAGCTGTGTAGCGCACACTCTGTAGCAGACTCACAGGAAGAGCACGGTGGTCGCACCCATCAGCGCTCCGGGGAACCAGGGCTTCTCCCAGCGCAGGACCTGATCCCCAGCCAGGATCACCTCTCGCCAGCACTGCAGCTGCTCCTCCAGCTGGGCCGTCTCCTGGGCCTGAACACACAAACATTTACACATTACCTAACTGACCATCAAACTGTGTGATATCAGTGTGATCTGAGAGGAGCGTGTACTCAGGAGGGCAGTCTCTCCAGGAGTTAGTATAAAGGTGACAGTACTGTGCTGCCTCTGGAAGAGCGGCTAGCACCTTTGAAGTCATATGATGTGGGTTTATCCTGCTGTGTTTCATACACAGAGCAACTGAATGTAACGATACTCGTTTATATGGCTCTCAGTTTGTGTGTTTTGTGGCCTAGAAGTCTATTTGAGAAGCAAATTAATAAACAGGGTGTGTGTCTTTGGTGATAAGACGGCGCAGTGACAGAGCACTACACGTAGAAATAACCGGGGACAAACACAGGCTGTCAAACCACGTCGAATGAGCGTGTGATGACTCGATCTCAGTTTTTTTTTAAAAGCTTTAAAATGATTTCTGCGTTAGGGCGAGGCAGCAGCTCCACAAAAAGGAAGCGTCCCCGCTACTGAAGCTAAAATAAGCATGCTAACTAGTCAGCTAGCTAAGGTTAGCTGCGGTCAGCGGCAGCACGGACGGATAAGCGATCGGGGTTAAATCGCTTAGCTTAGACTTCTCAGCTGCCCGCATGTGTAAAGTTCACACTATTTACACAAATCTCTAAACAGCGCAGTAGTGTTAGCGCCGTCAGATTAGCAGCGACGGGTAAGGCTAACGCTCCTGCTGCAAACACGCCTACATCGAACACGAGCCTTTAAATTCGCCATTGTGGGTTTTAAAAATGCTTCATACTTACCATCAAGTTCATGCTTTTGTTGTCTCCTTCCGCCATTATCGCTAAACTGAGCGGTCTACTTTCTAATGTGGAGTTCTTTTAAGAGTTTTCGGAGAAACGACCCACAGAAGGACAGCACCCTCCGCTCCCGTTAGCTTCAGCGCCACTAACGGTCGAGCCGAGGCAGGATGTTTTTAACTGAAAAACATACGTCACACCTGTCCATAGAGGCACTCTGGGTAATGGAGTTCCAATATTGATCCTTGCCTGTCGAAAACATCTTTTTTTTTTTTTTTTTACATAATCTTTTATTCACAATCATAAATTTTATCAAGATAAAATAAAAAATGACAATGAATATATTCAAAAATTATTTATTATTCTTTAAACTTCCCATATTCATAAGAACAAATTAATATAACTACAAAGAAGTGTTAGCTAATTAGCTAAAGCGAAAGATTAATACATTAATAATAATTTAATAAGATACAATCTGATATGAAATCCAAGAGAGTTAAAGCATACTTTTAAATTAAAAATATTAAGTTACTGCATAATAGAGCATATACGTAACAGAGTACACCATTTCAAATTTAACAACAAAAAATAGAATTTAAAATGTAACGCAGCATTTTAAATTCATTTTAAATGAACAACAGCTAAACACATTAAGAAAAAGGAAGCATTACAGGAGCTTATTTTAATTTGGCATTTTAAGAATAAAGTTAAATCCCATTTTTAAAGAGGAAAAAAGAAAGAAAACTTTGAGAAAATATCAAAAAAAATTATAAGTTTCTCTTTACTTTTATTGAAAAAAGCGTTACAGAAATGATGTCACCATTAAAATTAAAGGCATGCTCATTTTTGCGCTTTACTGACACTTTCTGCTGAGAAAATACACGTTTTTTATTGCATTTTATTACAGTTTAAAGTTTGTAATGAAGTATCTGCAGCGCGTTAACACAGTCCAAAAGCCATTAAACAGCCCCCTCTACAGGATAAAGATCATTTTTAAATTCCACATCCACCTCGGTCTTCTGGGACAAGTAGAAACTTGAAATGTTATCAGGTTAATGAAAACTACCATTTATTTTAATTTGGGAGATTTTATAAATTAAAAAGAAATCAGTATTGTAAAATGAAAGGAAACTAGTTCACTACAGGAAGGTCTTGCTTTGTTTCTTCACGTGATAATCCAGCTTCTTTACATCCTCTGCTGTGACCTCTATCTCTACGCCTTGGTGTTGTACCTACATTATCATAATAATGTTGATCAACATTGCAACTAATGAATCATGTTGTTGTCATAGTTTTGCAATATGATAGGATTTTTTTTTAAATTCCTTTGTTTATATAAAACTTTCTTCTGGAACAAATGGTCTGCAGTCCAAGTGTTTTTATACAATTTATACAATACAATAAATATATGATCAATTCTGGTTTAGTGTTAGCCACCGTCATTTAATGCTAACTGCACGCTCAGACAACATCACTGGTCAGTTGTGACGCTGATCTTGGACCACCATCGTTATGATGATGTAGGAACAACGCCAAGATGTCAGATCATGCTACTGTTACGTCCGTCTCCCTCATTCACACACGTGTAAAGCATTCCTCCCTACTCTCACTACAAATCACAATGTTGTCTGTAAACATCATAGTCCATGACCCTGTGATCTCCCCCACCTTGAATCTCATGCCTGCACACCTCAGGACCCCTCATCACTGTCCTCGTTCATCCTCTTAACATGTCACATAGACATAGACAGCATGAAAATAATTTATTCCAGCCTTGTGTTAAGACAGAAGGAAGGGGGAGTAACAGAACTGTATTGAACATTTTAAAAAGGAGAGAGATGCAGCTTGTCTTCTGTTTTTGGCACTCAAAGGACACAAACCTAGTTAGGCCTATAAGAAATTATGTTCTCAATACATTTCTCCTCATATTTTTGTAAATTCTTCATAAAATAAACTCATGTTCTGATCTATATATAAATAATGTCAAAGAGATTTGACATCCCAGGCTCATCTTTACCAAAAAGTGGAGTAAAAGGACTTAACATCCAGCTCCTTTATTGTTAAAGACACACTGAGTTTTAAAACAGAGTACATGATTTTGAAACAGTTAATGATTTATAATTATAATCAGAAAATAATCAAGTATAAGTCTGATCAATATAATGAATGAGAACTGTAGTTTGAGTTTAGCGTAATAACGTCCCTTACAATCCAAATTTCAGTTTTTGAGATGCCTGATTTTTTTCACCCAGATTCCAGGAGCATTGTTATGACTATGATGTATCCTTGACTCAGTGTGTATGTGTGTGTGTGTGTGTGTGGGAGAGAGAGAGAGAGAGCACAGTGGATAGAGTGTGCGTGTAAAAGAGTGAAATGTGACTCCGGCCCATCATCATGCATGATTCTGAACAAAACAAGTGATACTGAGTATACTGTGAGTCACAAATGCCGAGTCATGCAGAGAAAAAGTATTCCTAACTGAGTTAAAAAGAGATCAAGTTAGAATCATAAAGAGTGATGATGTTCATCCTACAACAACATAAAAACTGAATGAAAAGTAAAGTATAGTCATTTGTGACTGATAATGAAAGTGACTGAACTTTGCTTTAAATCATGTATTTGAAAGGCTGTAGAGAGAGAGCAGCATAGAGTGATGTAGGTGTCATAGATGTCTCGTGGAGATCAAGGAGGGGAGGATAGAGAAGAAGAACATGCACAAACACCCCATGCAGACGGAATAAGCTGTTCTTCCTCTAGTTTCAGTATCAGAAGATCTGGGATTGGGAATTCACAGTTGGAAATTACAGCAAAAAACGCCAGCTGATCAAAGTGCAATACTGTGGACTCACAAATTGGATTTATATATTTTTTGGCCTTTTTTCTGCTTATTTTTGTTGGATTATAACGTCAAAGCATTTGTCTGTTTCCTGCTGGATTGCAACTTCCAAGGATTTGACTCCCTTCCTATTTGGATTTTATCGACACGGAACGGATGATGACGGATGTGTCTGAAGGACTGCAGCTGACCTGCAAGGCCACCCAGGCAAGCACACCTTTAGAGGGAGCAGGATCGACATTCAGAGGACTATAAAGCTGGCTCCATCCAAGGTATGCAGTGCCTACTGGATGATACCCATAGGATCAGAGACTCGGACTTTGCAAACAGCCGGTTCCAGACTTTCATGTATTGGGGATAACGACAGAACGGTGTAGTTTTTGTTTTGTTTTGTGAATATGGTTCTGTCTTTCAGAACCTGAACGCGTCAGTCTTTATCCGCGCCTGCGTGCTTCTGACGTCACTGTGAGTCTCGTTCTTCCTGCGGTTGGAGACCAGAGGGGCTATCTGAAAGCTAACGGAGCTAGCAGCGTTTCTTTATCTCTGCATTGTTTTAAAGACACTGTTATTATAATCTAATTTCTGTGATCGTGTGATTGTAAGGGACCTTATTAACCGCCAAATTATCTCAGACGCCGTTTTCTCTTCGCCCCCGCCCGGAGAACAAGCTGGTACGTATCAAACACGTTAGCTATATTAGCTTCGCTGTGTGTTGAGAGGCCTTTAGAAACATGGCGTTACATTCGCCAGTTGGTAAGGAAACCAAATGTCAGAGAAGCTGCATTTACTCCTTTAATATATATATATATATATATATATATATATATATATATATATATCTGCGTATCACTTCGGTTCTGTTGGCGCTAGTCATCATAATTGAGCTTATTTAACAATCAGGCGCAACAGCGGGCCTGTTATGTCGCACGTGTTAGTGCGCCAAAAAATTACTGTTAGCGGTAATAAATTCAGATCAAATGAAGAAGAATTCACGTTAAACACGAGCGGAGACGCACACCGGCCCCCACAGCGTGTGGTAACCGGTTCAGAGGCTGCTCCAGCCTGCGGAGAACCGAAGCTTCAAACAAACCCGTGTCAACAAAAAACAAAAAGAGTGCGAGAAACGGATTTAATGACACACCTGTGACAGTCTGAGGCTTTAAACAGGTAGTAGCTAATAATCTTCAGACACTGCCAGTTTTATAACGTCTACCATTGCATCAGAATATTTGGTTATTAGCAGCGGAAGCGTTTTATGAGAAAAGTTCTTGTTGTCGAACCGTAACCACATCCTGAAAGATTTCTAAAAGTTATCTTACCTCAGTGAGAATTTCTTCAGCTGCTGTTCAGGATCAGGGAGCTGTCGGCATAATTGTAGGAACAAATACTGTCTGTACAGGTTTTCCTACTCCTACCTTTTATACTATTGTTTTATTTTTATTTATTGATTTTAACCCGTATAATAGTGTCTTTATTTTTACACTAATCTTGTTTTTTAATTTAAGTTAAAGTATTTTAAGATTATTTTTTTTTTAACGTAATTCTACATTTTTGTTTAATATATTTTTACTTTGGATCTTTACTTGTACAGTACTTTATTCCACACACATTTTTAAAATTTATTTAATTTTTCGATTTTTTTTTAAAATTTTATATTTACTTTAATTGCTTTTGCAGACTTTTATTTAAGCATAAAGAACAATTTAAAAAAGTTAAACATGCCTTCCAGCACTTCACAACAAAGCCAGAACATGGAAATGACATAGACAGATAGATCTTCTACTCTACGTGAGCACTCAAAGCACTTTATACAACAGACATATCTTAGTGTTTTCTATACATTCAGACTCCAAATGCATTAGAGAGCAACTTGCAGATCAGTATTTTGCCCAGACTGGAGCAGCCAGTGATCGGCCCAACCAACCTTCCTAATAGTAGATGACATGGTGAACCCTGTTCTGTTGTAATTGTGAGTTAATGGCTCAAACATGGCAGTGTGGTGGTCCTCTGGACAGCTTTACAGACAGTTGTCAGCACATTGTCTTGTTTGTGCTGCTGTTGGTCCATGAGTGACCCGTGAAGAAGAGCAGAGTTCCAGCATTCAAAGAGCTGAAGTGAAACCAAGTGTTAAGAACAATGAACAGTGTCCTTCGCAGCCACTGTTCATGTTTCTCTTTATATATTTGTTGGTGTTCTGGCATTTGTGGGGAACTCCACTGTTGCTCCCTTCCCTGTTCCAGCCCACTTTTCAACCAATCACCATTTGAGCTATTTGCATTTGTATTGGTCGGTATGGGTAGAATACACGCGTTTCAAAGTTTAAATCATTTATTTTTAGGTATTGTAGTTTCTAACACTGACTTTTCAGATGCAGGGAAAACACCAGGTGGCCTTTTTGAGACAGGAAACACTCATTCACATTAGTGTGGCAGTGAGTCTTTTTTTAATCTTCAGGTTATTATCTCCTTTCCAGAGCTCCATATTTGTTATACAGTGTTCACCTGGACCTCAACAGCATATCAGGTCCTTTCAACAATCCTGATTGTTGTTTGTTCTTTTTCTACTTGTGTTTATTACGTTTTACTGCAGCTGATATCTGATGTATAACCACTTGCTTCACGTCTTCACAGAGCCATGTACAATGGGATTGGCCTGACGACTCCGCGCGGGAGTGGCACCAATGGCTACGTGCAACGCAACCTATCGAGTCTGCGGGTCAAGCGGCCGCGGGATGAGCGCGGTGGCGAGCGGGATGAGAAGGACCGAGAGAGGCTGGAGAGCCAGCTTAACAGGCAGCCCAATGCCGACATCCTGGAGCACCAGCGGAAGAGGCAGCTGGAGGTGAAGTGTGCGGAGCTGCAGGACATGATGGAGGAGCAAGGGTAAATATGATTGTTGAACTGAAAATGAATCTCTTTATCTAAGCTGCTGTGTGTTTGAAGGTCTCTGGTTCTTGAATCGTGAGGATTCAAGAAGCAGAGAATGTTTTAAGCTTGTTCTTAAAAGCCAAGATATGGAGGACCTACCCCAACTTAATTTTGACCCAGTCCTTCTAAAAATAAAAACAAATATAGAAAAATGGGGCAAATTAAAAATCTCACTGTGGGGCAAAATAAATATTGTAAAAATGATCATAGCTCCCCAATTTAACTATGTAGTAATGATATTACCAATTGCGATACCGTCCGGTCTTTTTAAACAGTATGAAGACTTAATTAAGCAGTTTCTGTGGGATGGGAAAAGGGCAAGAATCAAGCTAAGTAAATTATATGCTCCTAGAGAGAAGGGTGGTTTAAGTTTACCCGATCCAAGATTATATTCAGTCTCATTCGAGATGGCAAAATTGGTTAATTACTGGGGAAAAAATCAAGCAGGAATGGCTAAGTATAGAGTCTGAGATTTATACTCCTTTTGATCCAAAAGGTATGTTGTCTCAAAGCTGCACTTCAACGAACCCAATTTTGTTTTATTCTAGACAGGTTTGGCTCAATATACATAGAATCCTTAAAATATCACCTTATGTGCAGTTTTACTCATCTCTTTGGAACAATCCAGCTATTCATATAGGGGAAAAAAGTTGTGTTTTGGAAACTGTGGCAGTCTCATGGCATAAATGTTATTAGTGACTTATTTATAGATGGGGAAATTATGTCTTATAAAGACCTTGTTCAAACATACAAATTGGAAGGGAAGGAAAATTTCTGGAGATATTTGCAAATTAGACATTGTGTGATGTCGAAGTTCAGAAGGGGACATGAAAATCTTGTTCTAAATTTTATAAATATGCCTCAGGAGCACCACACAGCATCATGTTTTTATAGATTGGTAAACGATAATAGAAGTGGGGAATGTTCGAACATTAAAACCTTGTGGCAGAAAGATTTAAATGCACCAATTTCAAACGAAAAATGGATGGGCATTTTGGCGGAAAATGGGAGTCATGTTAAGGAGGCGAGGAGCAAATGTATACAATATAAAATTCTGCATAGATATTATCATACTCCAACAAGATTACATTGTATGAAGCTTATGCCTGACTATCTTTGTTGGAAATGTAAAACTGAGGCGGGGACTTTCCTACATTGTTTTTGGGAATGTTCCCTTATAGCTCCTTTTTGGAAGGAAGTCGTCACACTCTTAAAAGGTTGGTCAGGATTAGAAGTGCCCCTAACTCCTGAATTGTGCTTGTTAGGAGACCGTTCTCATATTCCAAGAATTCATAATAATATTTTTACGGTTGTTATGGTCGGACTGGTAACTGCATCGAGGATTATCCTTAGGCACTGGAAGACTACAGTACGTCCTGAACTGAAAGACTGGATCAGAGCAATGGTAGAGACTGCTTCCTATGAGTCCATGCTGAATAAACTTAAAAATGATACAGAAGTCAAAGATGAACATTGAGACTACTTCTGGAGCTATTTGAAGCAAACGGGAAATCATGACCATATTATCGTAATTTGAAGGACTGTTAACTGTGACCAATTTTATTTGCTTATTTCTGCGTTTCTTTTGTTCGAACCCATTGTTACTTACCCTCTTCTTTCTTTTAGACTTGTAAGGGTAGGGGTTTTTGGTTGTTTTTTTTGTTTTGTTTTGTTGTTGTTGTTTTTTTTTTTTCTCCTTCCTCTTATATATAGGTTTAAGTATGTGTTGCAAAATCAATAAAAAACTGAAATGTCAAAAAAGCTTGTTCTTAAAACATTAACTGAGCCTTTTTTTTTCTTTTTTTTTTCCTTTTTTTCTCACAAAAATATTGAACCGTGTTTTTAGAAATGTGTAGTAAATCCATCCAGATTGCTTCAGTGGGAGAAAGAAAGTACTGGTAGTGCAGTGTGCCGTTACGCTGACTTCTGCATATTGCTAAATCCTCTTCTTTGTTTGGATGCTCAGGTATTCTGCTGAAGAGATTGAGGAGAAGGTGAACAGTTTCCGCATGATGCTGCAGGAGAAGGAGGAGCCTGCACCTGCCTCCACTGAGAGACCAACGTAAGCATTTATGTCCACATTAACAATTAAAGAAATCACAAATTGGTTCTTAGAAGCAACTTTGTTTGCCTGTTTTCTTTTGTTGGTTGCAAGAAACATATTTTTCTATAAACCAGCACCAGGCTCGTACTTGCTGACCTCATATACAGTTTGCACGGAGGATAATCACACCTGTCAGTTTGTCATTTCCTGTGGTTCTTTACTTACTGTCGGCTCATTTGACAGCAACAAGGTTGCAGCGGAAGGAGTAAGGCTAAAATTGTCGTGTGTTCATTCATGTAAAAGAATGTCCAGTTAATTACATATGTAAAATCCTGCCATGTCTTAATATTAGAGCCACAGTTTGGTGTTCAGGGGTACCGATGCTAGTGCAGCTCATTATTTGCAGAATTTACAGGAAGTTGGTCTGCACTTTCTACCCAGGTGCCTAAACTCTGGAAAACAGCATGACAGAAACTTCTAATCCTTCAGAGCATGTTGTTGGTTTTTACTGTTTCTTCTCAGGGTGACAGAGACGCATGCCCTCGCTGCAGCCAACCAGCAGAAGAATGACCGCCTTCGCGCTGCTTTTGGCATCGCCAGCGACTACGTGGACGGATCGTCCTTCCACGCCGACCGCAAGGAGAAAGAGAAGGAGAAGAGGGAGCAGGAACGACTGGAGAGGGAGAGGCAACAGCAACAGAAATATACGTGAGGAGCACATAAAAACACCTTCAGAGCCTGAGTGCACATCAAATTAATGATTAATTAATAATGTTTGGATTATTATTTAGAATCTGGTTGGTTTGCTTTTTTTTTTCTCTCTCAGGTTGCTGGAAGATTCAGATGAATCAGATTCTCCTCCAAAGAAGCGCAGTCGCAAGAAGAAAAAGAAAAACAAGAACAGAGACAGGTGAGACGATAAATGAGGGGAAAGCAGAGAAGGTTTTGGCTGCTGAGCGGGGGTCTGATGGTTTTATTTCTTCTCCAAGCAGCTCAGAGAGTCCCTCCCCATCACCTCGCAGAGAGAAGAAGAAATCTAAAAAGAAGAAGAAGAAACGGTATTATAACACCATTTATTTTTTCATTCATATTCATTTATATCATACAGACTGTCACTATTAACCTGAAAATCTGTTTTTCAGAGAGGTGTCAGAGGAGGAAGAAGACAGGTATGTGTTTATCAGACTCTCGTACCTGACAACCAATCAGCAGCGTTTGATTTTGCCGCTGTTTGAACAGCGTTGTGTCTAACTTTGTTCCTCGCCCTCTTTAAAGTTCCTCAGAGGAAAAGGAGATGGTGTCGAAGAAAAACAGAAAAAAGAGTAAAAGTGCGAGTCCTCCAAAAGCAAAGTCAGGACGAGGCAGGAGCGCTTCCTCCAGCTCTGCTCACAGGTATTACACAGGAGAGATGCAGTGCTAACTTTGAGGAACTGGCTATTCATAATTAACCTACTCTCTTACGGTGCCATGCTTTCTCAGTTTGACAACACTTAGCTTCCCTACTGTATATCATTTGAGGGGGGTTTTTCTAAGTAATTTTCTCGTTTTTATCTTTTTGTTTTTGTCTTTTCGAAAAAAAAAAAGCTTCGTTATTATATTTGGTAAAATCGTGTCCTCCTGGATCTAACCAACAAGGAATAGCTTTATGTTTCATGTCATTCTGACCTTGACTTAAAATGTGACATTCATGTTTTTAATTCCTAGTCATAAGGTCATGATCTTGTTTCCTTTTGACTTGATTCTGCGTCATGGATCATCACAAAGTATTGTTCTACATTTTTAGACTGAAAAATAGATAAAAGGAACAAATTGGGGGGAGAGATCATGTTTCTTGCTTATAGTTTCTCAGAAATGTGAGGATGTGAAGACTTTTTTGCCATGTCACAGAAACCCGGATAGAAAGTTTTACAGACAAAGAAATACATCAGTGAATCTGCATATTCACATCATCAAAAATGTGTTTTTCCTTAATGTTAAAAACAGCTTTGACATTTTGGATCAAATTATTAATTATTAAATTCCTTTTTAATCCCCCTACATTAGCAGTAGCCCATCTCCGGCGCCGCCAAGATCACGCCAACAGGACCAGACTGGAAGAAACGTTGAAGGTAGAAAGGGCAGTTCTCCAGACAGGAGGAGACGAGGCTATGAGGAGCAGAGCCCAGAACGGGGCGAACGGGTAAGGCTGAGCGTGTGTGGTCACTAATACTACTTAAATATTGATCAACACCTTAAAGTGACAGAAACACTATTTTCATGTCATCTAGAAGAGGCCCAATCTTGAGAGGGAAAAAGAGCGACCAAGCGAGATGGAGAGGACCTCCTCCAAGAGGAGACACGACTACTCATCCCCTTCTCCCCCACCACAGCTGGCAAAAGCCACAGAGAGAGAGAGAGGAAGGAGGTCCAGGAGCAAGCAGAAGGAGAGTGAGAAAGGGAGGCGCTCAAGAAGCAAAGAAGTGGAGAAAAGAAGGCGTTCCCAGAGTGTGGAGATCATGGAGAAGAGGAGGCGCTCAAGAAGCTTAGAAAATGAGAGGGAAAGATCACGACGTTCAAGAAGCAAGGAGAAGGAGAGAAGTAAGCGCTCCAGAAGCAGAGACATACAGAGGGGGAGACGGTCGAGGAGTCGGGAGATGGAGAAGGGGAGACGGTCGAGGAGTCGGGAGATGGAGAAGGGGAGACGGTCGAGGAGTCGGGAGATGGAGAGGGGAGACGGTCGAGGAGTCGGGAGATGGAGAGGGGGAGACGGTCGAGGAGTCGGGAGATGGAAAGGAACAGAGGGCAGCATTCAAGAATAAGAGACACGGAAAGGGTAAGGAGATCAAGGAGTCGAGAGATGGAAAGGGGGAGACTATCAAGGAGCAGAGAAAATGCAGGGGAGAGAACTAAGCGCTCCAGAAGCAGAGACGTGGAGAGGGGAAGATCAGCAAGTCCAGAGATTGAGAGAGGGAGGCGTTCAAGGAGCAGAGAACAGCGGGACAAAGGAAAGGAGAGCATCCCTCAGAGGACAAGACATGACTCCTCCTCATCCCCTTCCCCTCTGAGACAGGAAACCAGGATGGAAAGGAGCAAAGACGGAAATAAACTGGACAAAAAGTCAAGACATGACTCCTCCTCCACGCCTTCACCTCCCCCTGAAAAAGAGAGAAGAAGGAGGGAGAGGAGTAGAGAGAGGGAGCGCAGAACTAATGATCTGCATTCAACAGTGCCAAACGAAAGGGACAACAGGAAAGATGCAAGGAGACCTGAGAGGGAGACGCCTCCTCACCAGCAGAGAAATGACAGGAAGAGGGACGGACAACCATCCCGTGACTCCCTGTCACCTGCTTCCCGCTCTCCTGTCACCAATGGACGTCAGAGGGAAAAGGAGAACGACAGGAGAGGAGAAACAGACAGAGAGGGCAATAAGGAGAAGGACCGGCATCTGATCAAGCAGAGGGAAGAAGACAGAGTCCAGGAAGGCAAGAGGAAGCGGGACGAGGTTCGATTGTCCTCAGAAAGCAGGCGAGATGAATCGAGGCCTGCTGAGAAGGCGGTGAGTGAAAGACCGGAGGTGAAGCAGAGGGAGAAGGAGAAGCCTGCTGATAAACGGGAGAGCAGCAGCAGCAGCAGCAGCAGCAGTAGTAGTAGTAGCGAAAGCAATAGCAGCACCGACAGTGACAGTGATAGCTCCTCATCTTCTTCGTCATCTTCCTCCTCCTCGTCCTCATCCTCTGAAGATGAGGGCAAGTCAAAAAAGGCTGGATCCCCACAGAGGGAGAAGGACAGTCTAGGAAAACCTGCACCGTCCGCCATCGGGATTGCAGTCCAGAGACATTTAGCCAATGGTAAACAGCAAAGCTCGGCCTCTGAACGCAACACACCCAAAAGCTCCCAGAGGGAGAGAGGAGGAGGGGGAAGAGATGCACCCGAGAGGGAAAGACTGCCTCAAAGAGCTCCGACAGAGGAGTGCTCACGCCGCACCAAAGGTCAGGAACGCTACAGCCCCACGCAGATGGACAGTCCTAGCCCACCTCCTTCCCCACCCAGCAGAGCAGATACCAGAGGAGGCAGGAGATATTCTCCTTCTGAGGCTGATGGTGGGAGGGGGAGAGCAGAGGTGAAGGCTGGGGAGAAGGAGAGAGGGAGGGACAAAGACACAACCAGGGGGGCCACAAGGTCTAGCCCCTTGGTCCGGAGGTCACGCTCTCCACCCCAGAGGAAACCTACCGTCTCACCTGCCCATCGCACTCCACCCAGGCAGTATCAGGAACCTCCAGCCCGGTCCAGAAGAGTTTCTCCACCTCCTCCAGCCTGGTCAGACCGAGACAGGGACAGGCAGAGGCAGAGGGACAGAGACCGGGAGCGGGAGAGGGTCGTTAGGAGGACCAGGTCCAGAAGTCCAAGGAGGCGCAGCAGGTCTAGGTCCAGAAGTCCACGGAGACGCAGCAGGTCCACTTCAAGAGGTCTGAGAAGACGAAGCCCCCCCAACAGGTAAGAGAAAAACCTACACATATGTGTGCGGGGTCTGCAGGGCAGTGTTATCTCATGGGGCGGTATTGTATTTTTTTTTCTGTGACTTTGCTTGAGCTTGTGTAAGTGCAAGACACGGATACAGCACGCATAAAATCCTAAGAGTTCCAGTTGTCGGTCACAGAAGGGAAATTTGTACAAAGTAAATCTTGAGTAGGTAACAGATCACATGATGAACATTTAGGGGACAAATTTCCAACCACAGTTCCCTGATAGCTGGGACGCTGAATAAAATGTAATTAAAATAGAATGTAATGATTTGCAAATATCAAACTCATTTTATTCACAATAGAACAAATATCAAACGTTTAAGCTGTGAACATGTGCCGTTTTAAGAGAAATGTCACGAACGGGATGGCAGCTGCATTTCTCTGAATCAGTTTTCTCCAAAGATGCAGATGAACTAATGTGATCTCTGAGTTTCCTCGTTGCCTAAATGAAAAACGTATTACTTAAACTCAAGGTTTAACTTCTTTCAGTCTTTTTCTTTCCTAATATTAGTCAGTTTGCAGTGCTGGTGATCAGGTGGGGGTGGGGAATGCTGGCACACCTAAACCTTTAGTGAGGGTCCGCCGGAAACATGTGGCAGAGGCCCGGGTCTATGAGCTCTTCAAGGGTGGGTGCTGCAGGAGCTGCAGCTGCAAGGTGGTTGTTCCCTGTTGGGGTAGTAATCCACGATACCAGATGGTGGACACTGGAGGTGAAGAGATCCATCAAGCTAATGGAGTCCTATTGGACTTGGTTAGCCTGGGGTGAGGTCAGTGAGGCAGCTATCAACTCGTTGGTTTCTGGATCTCTGGGGTGGGTAAAGTTTTCCCCTGAGTTCCTGTCCTGGTTGACATGCCTCTACAATGTCACATCTGGGGTGGTGTCTCTGGATTGCCATGGGGGCGTAACCAGCTGGCAGGAGGCTTCCAGTTTGGCCTCAAATTCTCAACTCTGGTTTTTGCAGATGATGCTCTTAGGCTGGCTTCAGCTCACCTCCAGCTCGCATTGCAGCAGTTCACAGCTAAGTGTAAGCGAGGATGTCTCCTGGGCAAGGTGTTTTAGGCATGTCCTGTCAGATGAATGTACCAGGGCAGATCCAGACCATGCTGGAGAGATTACCTGGCCTAAAAACACCTCGGTCCTGATGTATGAACATCAGATCGGCCCCCTCTAATATTAATTAGGGTTCTGAACTCTTGTATGTACTAACATGTCGTTATAAATAAAAACTTTTACTTCAAATGGAAGTTTATAATCTGACATCATTGTTTATCATTGTTTTTCTGTTTAGTGAATTGTGAGTGGAGATCCAATGATGATTTCTGCCATGCTGACTCTGTGCAGAGTAACAGAGTAAAGCCTAATGCCTATTTGTTTTGTTTTTTTCTTTTCCCACCCAGGCCTCGGCGGTCTCCGTCTCCACAGCGGCGAAGGAGGACAAGTCGCTCGCTCTCATGCGAAAGAGAAAGAGAGAGGGAACGTGAGAGGGTCAGGAGGAGGGAGGTCGAGCAGGAGCGAGAAAGGGAGAAGGAAAAAGAAAACCTGCAGCCAAAAGATGTTCCCCAACCCCGCAGGTCCTCTTCCTCGTCATCATCTTCCTCCAGCTCCTCTTCTTCCTCTGCGTCCTCACAGTCACCACCGCCAGAGAGGAAAGACAGCAGAGGACCATCAGAGAGGGACAGGAGAGCCGATCAGCAGGACGAGAGGAGGGAGCAGAAAAGCCGACCCCCTTCCTCACAGGGCCCTTCTAGAGACTCTTCTCATGCTCCACCCTCAGGTGGGAGGGGCTCACAGTCGGATTCTCGCCGTTCTGAAGTGACCCCGCAAAGATCTCCAGGGAGGAGCCAACCAGACGCCAAGCAGCTGCACCGGGGTCAAAGCGGAAAGCAGTCGCCGCCAGCCAGCCGCCAGCCACCCGAACGAACGGGCAGAAGCGAGAACGCTGTAAACGGGAAGGAGACAGAGATGAAGAGCAGCCGGAGCAGCAGCTCCAGCTCCTCTTCATCTTCTTCCTCCTCTTCATCCTCCTCCTCATCATCATCTTCGTCCTCTTCAGACAGCTCAGACTCTGAAGCCGAGCAGGGGAACGGGTGAGCAGACTGATAATCTGAGCTTTGGGACGGTGGCGTTTACGTCACACCATTAATGAACTAAGACTGTTTTCTTTTCTCTCCAACAGGAAGGCAGCCAAATCTAAGAGCTCTGCTTCCTCTTCCTCTTCCTCTGACAATGAGAAGGAAGCAAAGAAGAGAAGGTAAGAAGGGAGGGCCACACAAAAACTAGCGACTGTTTAATACAGGGGTGTCAAACTCCAGGCCTCGAGGGCCGGTGTCCTGCAGATTTTAGATCTCACCCAGGTCAACACACCTGAATCAAATGATTAGTTCATTAACAGGCTTCTGGAGAACTTCAAGACATGTTGAGGAGGTAATTTAGCCATTTAAATCAGCTTTCTTTGATCAAGGACACATCTCAAACCTGCAGGACACCGGCCCTCGAGGCCTGGAGTTCGACACCTGTGGTTTAATACCTTCACCACAGCAACGACACCTTTACACCAGTGCTTGAAGTGAAAGTCTCCGGAAAGATGGGAAAAAAGAAAGAAACAGTCGTATAGGAGTAGAACAAGTAGAAACAGGAAGTTGCAAAATAGTTTTGTTGTTGTTTTTAATCAGCAGTTGTGACATGACTTTGGGCAACAGTGGCGAGCTGGAAGCTAGCTTAAAGATTTCATGAAAAATATCACACTGGTCCTGTAAAATGTTAAACTACATTAACAGGTAGATAAAATGAACTGTTGCCCAATTAATTTTTTCCTGCGTAGTCACCACTTCTCTGGAAGTTATGATTGTTTATTCTAGATGTTCTCGATACTCGCTGAGCCGTTAGGCGAGTACCGGCCTGTTTCAGATGTAATGGTTACAGTGATGTTTGATTATACCGAGGTTGCAGTGCGGTAGTCTGATGACAGATTTGTGTTTTGCTCGCAGCCCCGTCAGGCCTCAGCGGGTGCCGGCTGATTCGCTGAGAGATTCTCGCTCCCTCAGTTACTCTCCTCCACGACATGTGAGAGCAGTGGCGTCCTCACCGAGCCGCAGGTCTGTAACCACCCAGGGACATTTGAACTTTACATAGAGTGACAGTGGAAAAGGTTTGGAAATGATTGATTTTGGGGGTTTGTTTTTGTTGTTGTTGTTTGTTTTAACTCTTCTCTGGTAGGAGTGGCAGCAGACGGTCACCGAACCAATCATCGAGCAGCAGACGAAGGAAATGAGCCAACAGCAGACGCCTCCCTTCTTCTTCTGTGGTGTTTGAACTGGACTACAACACAAACTCCAGAGCCAGCAGTCAGCAGATCTGCGTCGTCGGGAGGTCTCCAGTGTTAGTTTTTTTTAAGCAGCGATGGCTGGAGGCTGGCATGTACATCTCTTTTTATGAGCTCAGTAAAAACCTCACACAGTTAAGTAAAGCGTAACTCTAGCACTGTTCCTCTGTACCTGTACTCTGTGTTGCGTTTCACTTGTAGATATGAGCTGTCTGTATTTTGGTTATCATGTGTTCCATTTAATGTGAGCGGAAACTGAAACGTGGTTAATTTCTTTGTTGCAAATGATTAATAATAATAATAATAATAAAAGGCAATTGTACATTTCATTTGTCTGGGAGTTTTCTGTTGCTGTGCTTTGTGTCACACTTTAAAGGTACTTTTGTAGTTTTTCTGCAATTTGTGACTTCAACTTTAACCACTGGGGGGCAGTGTTTGAGCAGCAGGTGTGTTGCTGTTCTTTTAACTTTTGGTTTTTCTTTTTAGCCATGTCACCGTTTTCTCAACAGCCCTGGTGCCCGCTGCAAATAAGAATGTGTTTAACAGCTAGCTCACTTGGTCCAATAAAGGTAACATCGACTCGCTGCGACATCTTGGTATGAGAACCGAGCATTATTTAAGTTTGCATTTCTTGACAGTAAAAAGATGTTTTGAAACTTCCTAGCAGTCACGATCTGTTAATGCCTAGTGTTACAGGAAATGCACCTTTTAAGTAGCAGTAGTAAAGGTTCAAAATAAAGCTCGTAGGCTTTTTGTTGTAGTGCAGAAAATTACTTCAGTTTGCTTCTTTTGACTGAGCAATTTAAAACTTTTTGTCCTCTTATTCAGAAACTGTAACAAGCAATTTTCATACATTTATCATTGTTTTTAATTTCCTAAGATGACATTTAAGGCTTTAAATTTTAAAGTATTTGTACTGTAGTAACAGATGTAATTAAAAAATATATATATAGCACGCGTTTATTTTTATGGTGGTGTCTGTTAACATACTGTCATAATTGCTCATTCAATTTTCACCGCAGTTGTTCTATAAAAAGCCACAAAAGTCTTATTATACTTTTATCATGAATAAAAACAGGAGCTGAGCAGTTGTTGCTCCATAAAGCTTTAGCAATCCATTTTCCTGAAAAAAAGTCATGTTCATTCAGTTGAGTTTCACTTCATGTTTCCTTCTTGTTGCCCACGCCCCAGAGTTTGAGAACCACTACAACACAGTTTAATAAAATGATGGTAACAGTATAAGTGTCATTGAGCAGTTAGATTGTATAATTACCCCAAGTTTTCCTGGAAAAACGAGTGACTCGTTTTATTAATGCAGTAATTTTAAATACGACAATCAAGGCCGCTTTCTGCCTGCTGTGCACAGATGATTCACCAGTGGAGCAATAAAACCTCAACACCAAATGCAACACGGTGTGTTCACGCATTTTTACATTTCTCACATAGTGACAGCAGACCAGCCTCTCACTCCAAAACATGAGCTCAGCTGGAGCTGCAAGTTACTGAAAACTACAAGTGTGAAGAAAAAAAAAGGTTTAACACAAAGTATTAAGTATGTAACAAGTGTAATGTTACAAAATAAAAGCTTTGAGCTCTGAATTTCAAAATAAAGAGTTTTGCAAGAGGATACTGTTACAAATCATTTACAGATATAGGGTCACATGTGGGTCACCCAGCTGATTTATTTCCTGCAGTCGTTTGTGACATTTTTCCTTTGGTTTCATTTCTTAAGCAGCATTTCAAGTGTCCGTAGAATTTCTTGTGAAATACCTTTTTGTTGGTAAAAAGTGATCTGCCAACGGAAGTCTTGGTGTGACCGGACATAAGCGCAAGCTGCTGTTGTAACACTGAAACTGGTGACACGCCAACGTTCAGTGTGTGTTTCTCACTACTTTAACTTCACACACGACACAGACACAAAGTTCTGATTCTGAGCTCCGTGTTTCACATATTTTGGTTAAAGTTCAAACTGTGAATTTCATTTTGTGGATTTTAGTTTTGGTTACACTTATTTAGCATTCAGTCTTTACTGATCACAGAGAGAAAACTCATTAACAGCGTGTCATCTCAGTGGACTTTTTCTGTTCCTTTCTTTTGGCATTTTCGTGTCTTTGTAGTTTTATTATATCCTTTTTACTCACCCTATGTCCTTTTAATTTGACATTTTTGTCTGAAGGATTTGAGCCTCTTTCAAGACAACTCCTTTCAGTAATTTTTGTAATTCTTTTTGTTGCTTTGGGGTCATTTTAAAGTGTCATAATGACTGGTTTGCATCTCTGTTTTTCACCATTGATAGTATGTTATTTGTCTTTCTGCACTGATTTTATTATTCATTTACTTCTCTCTGTCTCTCTCTTTTGAATTTTTCTTAATTGTACCCTTTCAAAAATAAATCAGTTAGCACTACTACCCATGTTTTCACTTTAACAAATAAATCTGTGTTATGTTATTACTGTGAAATTATTGTTATTATCATTTTAACTATGTTCCCACTGTAGAAAATGAACAATTCATTATACTGAATGGCTCATTTATAATGGGGGAAACATTAAGTATTTGTCAGTAAGAAGGCTATACAACTTATGATTATTCAGATGATTCAGATTTTTTAAGTTGTAAATTAATTTGTAAAAACCTCCAAGATTCAAGAATCTATTTGTCACATCCATAGTTATACGAGTACAACACGCAGTGAAATGTATCCTGACACGCTCCTCGGCTGTGCAGAAAGAGAGAGAACATTATATACATTAAGTGAATGTATACAGGAGGACATTATATGCAGCAAGTAAGTGAATTATGTACATTAAATGCATGAAATAAAATAGACAATCTGGAAATTTTAAATTGAGAACCTGAAAAAATACATTGTACAAGTGGGTGTTAAAGTGTCTAGCCCAGGGGGCCAGATTGGACCCTTTTGTGGCGCCGATCTGCCCCCCCCCGGTCGTATGCTGGACGCCCCTGTTTTATACCAATATGTTGCTTTGTAAATATTTTGTCTCCTTATCTCAGTACATGAGTAACGATGATTTTATTAGACATTAAAAAACGAAAGAAAGAGCAGCTGTAGTACTCTGTGTCGGTGTGCACTTTGCGGTTGCAGGCTGCAGGGTTTTCCCACATGACCGTGAACGCAGCGTCAGATGATGAGAGTGGGTCATCAGCTGCAGTCAGTCAGGTGTGGTCGGCGGGGAGACGGTCAGACCGTCGGAGCGGCGATCCAGCGGAATCAACGGGCACAAGGCAGAGTGTAGCACCGGTCTGTGAGCATAACCCACCGTCCGAGCACCGCGTCATGACCACAGTAAGTTCGTTTTTTAAATAAACGGCGGCTGGTTGAAAGTTTCTCCGAGCACTGAAGTTTCCCGACGTCTTGGCAGGCCAGCGTCAGGCCCGGACACCGTCACTCCAGGCTGGATGAACAAATCTGGAAGTTTGAACGTTTTCTTGCTAGTCTGCAGCTGTACACGCAGTACCAAATACACATTTAGCCTTTTAACGAGCTGTCATTGCTTTCTTCTTTATTTACACCCGTTGAATTAACGTTAATATTTATTTATTTGCCATTTTTGTCCCGTTTTTGCCTCACCACCTACAGGTCGGTGGTTTGGCCATCGAGCTCTAAACAAAACTACAGTTTAACGTCAGCACTGTGTTATTTTATTTGTGCCGTATTGAAGCACGTCCCTGATTCATTTTTACAATGTTCACAGAAGTGACTCTAAATTTGAATTGACATAGTTTGATTTAATTTAACGGAAAATGAATATATTTCGCATGGAGTCAGGCGTGTCGCTCCACCAAAACCTACAACGCTCGCGCAATAAGACTTTCGAACGTGTTGTCCCAGCAGCGGGTCAGAAACTGCCAGTAAAGGCCATTTAAGATTTTTAAAGCTGAATCAGTGACCTGAGGCCACCCAAAGACCTATAGCCATCTCTTCTAATGTTCCAGGGAATTATCTGCCAAACTGCTTCCAAAATCTAAGCAAAAACATCAGTTTTCTACGCCCAAGCGTCTTAAACCCGAGTCACACAGATTTGGGACTTCTTTGCTCCAACGTTATGTATTATATTTCAATTCGGCATGTATAGACACACAAGGTTGCACGTAATTTATACTTTTATTCAATAATTTGCGGTGCCTTACATGGTTGTCGAAGTCTAGTCTAAGGAGCCAGTCCGTTACTTTAAATTTAGATTTATTTTTCTTTATTCAATCACATGTAAATTTCGGTGCTTGGTGTGAGCCGAATGAAAGACGATCAGTCCAAGACTTTCCGGGGTGTGTAGTTTTATTGTTGAAGGCATTGTTTCTGCCGCCACATTATGAATATTTACATTTGCGTTTGTTGGAGTGGAGATTGGCGTCGCTCTACTCACGACAGAACAGCGTCCTGGGGCTGGATTAGCTCGCATTGTCGAAGTCCAGCCTTTCCTGTTTTCACGGAAAGCGAACCCAGCATTAGCCAGCTCAGCTCTACTGTTTTACCTGAAGAATTTAGAAAAACAAAATCTGGACGATGGTCGTCAGTGAGCTGCTGTTATTGCTAACACAGATAAGGCATTGGATGGGGGTGGATAAAGCAGGAATAGGAAGTTATATTTAGTGACTCAGCTGCTGTTTGAGTAACAGGCAGGGAGTTAAGGCGGGACACAGCAAGCAAAAAGTTGTGAAGTCTGATGTGATTTGGTCTGACTTCTCATTACCTTTTCTCCTTGTGTTTGTTTAGCTCCTTTTGGTGAACCCTCCTCGTGCAATGAAACAGGGAACGGGTGACTTTTTAGCCAACCACCAGAGGAACCGAAGGGATTGAGTCAAAGAAACCTGTGCAGATGTAACCGCTGCTGTTAAAAAAGAGGAACATCTTAGTTTCTTTCAAGTGCAACTACCAAAAAAAAACAAAAAGAGGAGGGGGTGGAATTCTGAGGAGTTGAGGGCAGTAACTGGATTTATGATCAGGACTACCACAAAATGCCAAATGTGTCTATCCTGGAACCGTACACGTGAAGACTGAGCATCCAGAGGAGGAGTGCTGGAGCTGCACTGACACAACTGTGGAGGAGTTGTTGGAAATCCCCCGCAGGAGTGTTGCTGGGTGGAACTGGAAGTAAGGTGGAACCACGGTGCTGGCCCTCGCCGTCGAGCGTGAATCATAAATGCAGAGCTCTCGAGAAGTGCCACCTACTCTGCCGGCTGCTGCGGTTTTGCTTTTAAAACAATGTGAACATCAGAACTGAAACTATAGTGTAACTGGAAATGTCCTCACGCCCAAAGGGGAATCGAACCTGTGATTTCTGGACAAACTCTTGAGGTGGTCAGCGTTTGGAGGCGGAACAAGGCGAGCGCCGCATGTGCACTTGGAGGGAAGGAAGCTCACCTTCCTCCTATGAAACTGGTTTTACTTGGAAATCCAAAACAAGGCCGTCCAAATGGCAGGGAAAGACTACAATCATCTCTTTAAGCTGCTCATCATTGGAGACTCCAGTTAGTACACTTTAACTTGTTTACATCTATCTGCAGTCAAAGCTTCTCTTTTTTTTCTTCTTTTTTTTAATGGAGCCCAGCAAGAAACAGATGTGTGAACAGACACTTCCAGTAAATTTAGGCTGCCGTCTCTGTGGCCCAGTAGAACCATAATAAACCTATTAATAGGAACGTTTCCATACTGATGAACTGGTGAGGTCTTACTGGTTGAAATCACACCATCACCATCCTGGCTTCTGGTTTGTTTCAGAATTGGTTTGAACTGATTTTTGCCGATCACCTGGTCTGGTTGTCACCTGTATGTGAAAGAAGCTTGATGAATGAATCTCAAAGGTGTTGGCGTTGTAGCCCTCAGGACCCCTCACAGACTCAGTGGCTTCTTACTGCCTGCTTTTATAGACTTGCTTTAAAGAGGACCTGTGTTCATTCCCAGCTCCATGTGTTTGTCCTTGCAGTTAAAGTAGCTTTATGTGATTTAAAGTTAGAAAACAGATTAAGATTAATTTTATTATATTGTGCACAGCTCATACAAATTAATCCTGAGCTCATGCCAGCCCAGATGCAGGGTTTGGATTAAGGACTAAACGTATGCAAAATATAAGTGTAGGCTACATGCATTTGAAAGACAACCTGTTCTTATTTGTAGCGCCATAATCTCATTTCTCGACGCAACTAAAGCAACTTTGCATGATTCACAGTTCAAAATAATCCTCCCTTAAATCATACTGAGCCTCGGTGCGGCCCTTCAGCTCATCCTCTGACTGAAACAAGCTGTTTAAGCCCCGCCCCCTTTTAAATCAGTTTTCTTGTGATTGGCTGCCCCCTTGCAAAGCAAAGGTTTGAGCTTTGGGTGGGTGGAGCTTTCCAGATTAGAGAGATCGCCTCTTTATGACATCATACAGATCCAACAGCAGAAAAAACTGTGAAACAGAGCTGTCGGGGATCACGTTCCACAGCAGATATTTCAAATTTTTCTTTGTGATGTTGTTTCCTAATGTGCTACAATGTCTCAGATATGAAATGTAGATAGAGCTCACTGCTCAAACCAAGCACAGAAACCAGAGACGTGTAAGACGTCACAGCTCGGGTATCGGACTCGGCTGTGGTGGGCGTGTCTGATGGAGTGCTGAGCTGTGATTAACACTAGCTAGATTGGTTAGGAAGCTCAATTCATAAACTGTACGGATGCCTCACATGGGCCCAGATATCTGCTTATAGTACAAAAATACATATATTAATAGATTTTCAGTCACTGAAACTTAAGCACAAACTTCTTAAACTGTCAAATAAATCCATAAAATGTGCTTTGAAGGCACCAGCAAACACCGCCCATAGGTTTGGGCAAAGGACGTGAATATTGAAGGCTGCAGACTAGGTCCCGTGAGGGGCGGGGTGCAGCTTTTAGTTTAAAAGGTCATCGGTAAAATAAAGAGTCCAGGACTGGGGTGGTGTGATATATCTGAAACCAGTAAGAGTGACTGAGTACCTAAATAAAAATAATGATAATTAAACTTCAACATTTCATGAATCCAGATGTTGTTCGAAAGCACAAAGTCCGAGTTCAAACGCTGCAAAGCATGTTGGGATGCCAGCACCGCGGGCCTCAGCAGAGCCTGGTTTTGTGTTGGGAGTGCGTTCCCAGGAAAACTCCGACTTGTTTAATGTCACTTTCTCAGCACGAGAACAAGAAAACAAACTGCCTCCAAGCTCGTAGTAAAACAAAGATGAGCTCCATAAAACAAATGAACCTGATACTCTGCTTTAGAGAGAGCAGGCTGCAGTTATTGATCGAATGTTGTAGTTTCAGGGCTTTTGGGGTCAGGCCTCCTGCAGGAGGTGCTGAGTCACTGTCAGTCACCTTCCCTGCAGGAACTTATTTTAGTGCAGTGGGTGGATTTCATCGCTGCACATGAGACGCGTGCCTGGATGGAAACACGGTTTCAGGAAGCTGCTGCAAGTTTTCAGCTTGACATAGTTCTCATGCCTTTAGTTGGCAGAGATGTTTCTGTGAGGAGTAATGCTGTCACATTTATCGTCCATCTGTTTGTGGCGTAGCAGGCAGAGGTTTTAGTTCCCGATAAACGAGCTTCGTCTCCGAGCCTGCTGAACAAGTCTAGTCGAGTCTTGTTTTGAAAAACCACTTAAATGATTGAACCAAGCAATGATTTTTCTTTTTTTCCTCCAGCTTCTGGAATCTGATTTTGATAGACACCACAAGTTTGAGCTGCAAACATCCAGCCTGCAAAGCAGATGCAGGACTTGTTTTTACAGGCGTGAAATCTTTAACGCGTTAATGCTCTGAGAATACTGACTTTCCCATCGATTTCTCCGTTTATTCCGACGTCTTTCTGCTTCATCGGCTCACCTCTGTCAGGTTTTTTTTTTCTTCAGATGAAACTCTGCTTTTCTCACATGTCCAGTGCGAGTTCAACCTTTGCCCTATTTTGTGTTGTTTCACTTTCCTTATCTCACCTCCTCCCATCTGTGTATTTTGCTGGTATGTGGCTGTCACTAAAGTTACAATGGAGGACATAATAGGCTTTACTCAAACAGATATTAATCTCGTCCGTCTGATCTTTTCCCTCCCTTTAGATGTGGGAAAAAGCAGCCTCCTGCTCCGCTTCGCAGATAACTCCTTCTCAGGTGAGTTGGTTACATGAAAGGTGATGCCTGCTCACACTAAACACACAGCAGACTCCAGTTATAGGCCGAGAATTAAAAGCATTTTATCAGGAGGAGTCATCTCATCTCCAGGAGTCATAAGAGCTGTCCTAACACGTCAGGAGCTGCAGGAGGGGCAGATCTATATCCTCATCAAACATTTAAATGCTTCATCCATTTCCTCTGAACGGTCTCGTGTGCTCGCACCCAAGTGTCAAACAATAACTGCACTCCTTTAGGAATAATAATAACCTGTGTCAGCATTTTGAATTCACTCTGTAGCGTGAGTACACAGCCAAGGACGTGGAACAGAAGCAGAAAGTTGCTGAACTGAAAGCAGAGGTGAAACTAGTGTAAAATGTCTCTCGTGAGCCAAATCTCAAAGTGATCAGGCTGTAAAGACGAGTTTGATCCCAGCAGAGGAAGTGACTGCGTCTGGCATTTTCTAACAAGAGTCCAAAGTTTATTTACAGTTTGTAGTTTTTTATTTGTTGACTGTTTCATAACAGGAAGCTCAGGTGTTGGAGAAATGTGGTTGTTGAATGTGTTATTAGTTATGAAGCGCTACCAGCAGCATTCTCACTCAGGCTTGTTTACAAAGTGTAGGCGGCTCCATGGAACACGCATCTTACGGTCGATTAAAGCGTGTCACTGGACGGTTTGTCCGGCCCTGACGGGACTGACCAAAAGTTCTCATGACGGCTGGAGGACGGAGCCAAAAACACACGGCTCAGTTTTTTCTTGCTGGAATCACAAACATGTAAGCTGGGGTGGTGGTGGTGGTTCAGTGGGCTGTAGCTGCGGCCACAGATGGTCAGTGTGACAGCCAGCTGTGATCCCGTCTGAGAGACCGTTTTGGAGCCTTGGCCACGTTTCTGTAGTCTGTGGGGAAATATCGAGGTTTTGGAGCGGAGTTTTTCCCACATACTGCTGGAATCAAATATAGTCCTCGAAGGCGGGGAGAGGATGTAAACGGGTGGAGCGAGTGGAACTGAGCCAGGCGCTCCTGACAGGACGCCAAAACATCTGAAGTGGTGGAGTTGGTGCGTGGGGGGGGTTACAGGGAACAAGGGCCTGCAGCTGCAACAGCAGGGAACACACACACACACACACACACACACACACACACACACACACACACACACACACACTTAAAGGTATTTAACTTTTAACTGACTCCACAGTGCACAGTGTGTTTTCCTGTCATCGCTGTTATTTGAGTACGACGCTGTGTGTCTGGACTCGCGTTGTTGAGCAGTATGTCTGCGTCACTCTGATGGCTTTTATTTTTTCTCTCGTGTCGTCTCGTGCAGGCAGCTACATCACCACCATCGGCGTAGACTTTAAGATCCGGACGGTGGACATCGATGGGGAGCGGGTGAAGCTGCAGATCTGGGACACGGCGGGGCAGGAGAGGTTTCGAACCATCACCTCAACGTAATGATCTCTGAAACTTTCTCCCCTGAGTTTCTCTGAATGACTGTGTGCAGTGCACTGCAGCATCATCGCTGAGGTCATCAGTTTATTCCGCTTCACGTGTCCCCAGGTACTACAGAAACACCCACGGCGTCATCATCGTGTACGACGTGACAAATCCAGAGTCGTTCGTAAATGTTAAGAGGTGGCTGAATGAAATCTCCCAGAACTGTGACAACGTCTGCAAGATCCTGGGTAGGTCGACCATAAACTCATCCTGACTATCAGTGTTTCAGTGTGAACTCTGACCCGCTCACAGGTGTGGCGAAAGCCGCTGAGAGGCTCCGTCTGCTTCCAGGTGACGTACAGTTTGTTAAAGATGCGGCTTAATTCATTCAGCTCCATTATCCGCTTTAAAACATATCCAAACTCAATTTTCCAAGTCTGGACATTAAAGTCCACATGGTGCAGTAAGCTGGAACTTTATTTTTTTAAACTCGAATATGTTATTTATGATATCATGCAGGCAGATTTCTGGTGAGGAGAGCCTCTTTGCTCTCACCAACAGTTTAAATTCCTGATGGTGAAATGCTGAAAGTACCGTCCGCTGAGTCTTCATAAACAATTTTGTCCTTTTGTTGATCCACTGTGAAATGTTTATTAAGACAAACTGTTGTTATTGCACTCATGTGTTTTTTTAGATTTCTCAGGTTCAGTAAATGTGAAAGTTTTTCTACTAATTTTAAAAAGCAAGGTTATTCTGCAGGTCTGACTCTGGGGAGGTGAAATTGTTTACAGCCCATTAACTAAATCAAGTTTCAATCAATCAACACTGACACTTAAAAGTTGCTGTGATTCATTTCAGACCTGCAGCATCAGTTATTAATATCTTATTTTACATATTAATTGCAGATAATTCTGCATGCTGAGTTTTTTATGGTGCATTTGAGTTTCACCCTGGTTGAGGAGAGAGGACGTCTGCAGGAAGAGTTTAAAGATGGATTTTCCTTCTTTCCTCAGTGGGGAACAAGAATGACGACCCTTCCAAGAAGCAGGTGGATACCCAGGATGCTTTGCGTTTTGGGGAGTCTGTGGGTGTCCGTGTCTTTGAGACGAGTGCCAAAGAGAACATAAATGTTGAAGAGGTGAGGCGAAGCTTCAAATGATTAACATCCTCTGATTTAAAATGATTTTTTTTTATGTGCAGTTTTTTCCCATTAAAAGGTTAAAAGTCTTTGTTCCTAATGTTTTGTCTGTAAGGTTGGTAGTGAATCCTTTAATGACAGGCTCGTAATGAAGATTAGAGCGTGGTGTTGTAGTTCTCAGTGTGACCTGATGGGTGCAGTGTTGTTTCACTGCTGTCATCCAGGCACAGTGACGCAGAAGTGTCTCGTAATGCGATGGCGCTGCAGGTTTAATGCAGCGGCGCTGCAGGTTTAATGCAGCGGCTTCCTTCATACCGGACGGTCCAGCCCTGCAGATGAAGATCATCTCATTATTACACTGCAGAGGGTAACGATGAGGAGGAGGGGTCTGTTTTCAAGCTGTTTAGTTTCTTTAAAAATGGAACGAAAGCACGCCAAGAGTTCCGAGCAGACAGAGGGAGACTTTGGTAACGGCAGAGATGGCGGTTTGTCCTCAATCCTGCTGATAAACACAAACAACAGCAGGGACACTGTGACTGACCTCAGAGCTCCAAGGTACAAATATTCACGATGGAAAGCTCAGACTAGACTCATGTCCTTACTCGTGTTTTAATAACCGAGACTAAAGTAAAGGCAGGATCATATGTGACTGTATGTGGTCATTCCTGTTATTTCTATCCAAGAGTATTTGCTTTATTTTTAAAATGTCTTCAGTGACACAAACAGTTTCGTGCACGGTTTCACTCCTGTTTGAGGGTCGGGGGGTGGGACATCGAGGCCGCGTCAGATAATCCTGAAGTCTGAGTGTGTTGTTTCTGCTGCTCTGCTCAGATGTTCATGGCCTTCACCCTCATGGTGCTCCGGGCCAAGAAGGAGAGCCAGAACAGAGTGGAGAGGGAGCGGGAGCGGGAGAAGGACACGGTGAACATCAACGCCCAGCGAGACCGAGACCGCAGGAAGAGAGGGAGGAAATGCTGCTGAGACGCCGCTTCCACCCACGGCATTCAGCTGAGACTGAACTCTGTGCCTTAGAGGCCGTCTCTCACTGCAGATATGAATGTTAGCAAGTGTGGAGCTACAGCACAGCAGGCTGTAGCTCTCACTGTACCTGAGGGTCTACAGTCTGCCAGCACTGAATGCAAGTAGCAGCCAGGAGGTCACATGACCTAAAGGATCATTCTGGTGTTTATGCTTTTTTTTTTTTCCCTTCCTAACCACACTGCAGCGTTCCATGTTTGTTAGACTGAAGCTAAAGAGTGACTAACGTGCAGGTTGGTTTGTGGATGCTAACCAGAAAAAATGTATTTTCTGTGACGTTTATTCATACGAGTGGATTCCTGAGCTCGCCTTAAATGACTCGTTCAGTCTGAGCTACACTGGTTTATGAGGAGGTGTGTGACGTTTGATCATCAGCACCTTTAAAACTGTCTAATTGAAGTTACACCACAAAACAGGAAGTTGGTCTGAACCTCTTGAGCGTACATATATCCCGCCTTCTTCTTCACCCCTAGTGACGAAAGATTACAATTTTCAAACACCTCAATGAGCAGGAAACAAAACCTAATTTCATCATTAAAACTGATTATTTTATGACTCATCTCTCCAAAGACGGAATTAGTATATGGTCACATGTAGCCAAAGAACTTTCCACCAACATGGCACCGATGCTTGAGCTCACGAGCCGGGGACTTCTGTGGTGACCAATCAAACACGTTCCACCTTTTTGCCGTGAAACGTGTTTGATTGGGCACTGCGTCAGTCAATAATGCGTCCTGATGGAAAACCCTGAGATTTGGTCACATGTCGAGTCTGTGCTCCCACCACAGCTGCACAGCTCTTTAGGGAGAATCCATTTTTATGTTAAAGTGCTGCGATTCTGCTCGTTTCCTCCATGTTTTTAAAGCAGCTTTGCATGATTGTTTCAGACAGGCTTCATCCTGTCTGAAACAAGCCGATAGCTTCTCCCCTGTTAAGTCAGTTTTTCTCTGATTGGCTGCCCCTCATCAGCAGAGGTTTTGAAAGTGGGAAAATAATGACCTCACGACCTTTCCTCCCCTGCACAATGACAGGTTATAATTGTATGTAGGTTTCACTGAAGCTAAAGTCAAACTGCAGGGATTTGTTTCCAGTTTGTTCCTGTTTACCTTCTGTGACACGTGGAAGATGAAAGCCATGTCACGCTCCACGTCTTTAATCGCCAGTTCTCATGTTAGTGGGAAAAAGGGAGAAACACTGAGAAACTCTACATGTGTGTTTGCAGTGAACTAAAACATGCAAAAAAACACCAGCATGGTCCTTTAACTTTGGTCTTAAACCACTGTTTAGTTTTTTTTTCTTAATACAGAACATGTATTTAACCAGTGAAAGGGAGCTGTTTGTTCAATTGTGACATTAACGTGTGTGATGAGTACAAACTGTCTGTATGCCTTATTTCAGTCTGAATGAGGCCAGTAATCCCAGCCTACAGAACGAGCCCAAAACATGTTTTAATGTAAATCTGATGCCAAGCAAATGTGTCCAAATACAATAAAAGCAATAAATTCAGTGATTCTGTGTGCAGTGATGAGACTATATGCAATGAAATCCTAGAATTTCACTTGCCTTTAGTATAGTGACCTCACAGCAGCCATATTGTTGGTTAGATGATGTCGTTAAAATGCCCCAAAAGGCTGCAGCAGCACAAACACGGCCCAGAGTTCCAGCTCAGGTGAAGCGTAGCAGACAGCCACAGTCACCTGTGCCACGCCCCTAACAATGCAAACCTAAACAGGTGAGTTATAAAAACATCATCCCCTGTACAGGTGTTATGAAGGGGGAAATTATCTACAGAGACCAAACAGTTGGTGTGTCAGACGTTTTTATTACATCATCAGTCATCAGTTGGATTTGGGCAGCCTGTAGACGTTGCCGGACATTATGAGCTGATGATCCCTGACCTTCCTCTGCAGGAACGCCTCAAGCTCGTTCACGTCCATCTCCGTGACGACGGGTCCAGTGGCGACGAACATCCGCAGCATGGTGTGGATGCGTTCCAGCGTCATGGTGTCCAGGTTGGTGAGCATGGCCTGGACGTAGACCCAGAACAGCTGCAGAGACAGAGACCCAGTGTGCTTACTGTAAGAGTTTAAGACTAGAACGAGCTGGAACTTTTCAGCCTGAAGCGCTCACTCGAGCTGGTTCCCCAGCAGAGAGGTGATGTTCCAGACCGCTAAGACATACGCCACGCAATTCACAATGTACTGAACCCCTACGGCCCCTCCCACAAGAGGTGGGCGGTCCACAGCTGTGCCTCAATGGCTAAGATCCCGGCTCTCAGGCGCTCTCCCATGAGCGACCTCCTTAGGAGACCCTACCAGGGATGAGTTACCCTCCTGGGATCATGTGGGTGCACCAAGTCCTCCACAACAATAAGCTCATGATTTATGGAGCACATGATAGCTAAAATAACTGTGACCAGTAATCCTAAAACGCTGACCGTCATTCATTATTAAGTGATTTTTATAATGATTGAAAAGAAGTGGCACATCACCAGGTGCCAGGTTTCAAGTATTAAAAGTAACTAAGTAAATAATCCTGAAACAGCAGGATGAATGAAGTGCGTGCGTACCTGCAGCTTCTCCTCCCTCTGCTCGGACTGCGTGGCGGTGTTGGAGTCCCTCTCCTCGTCGCTGTCGATCAGCATCACGCCTCTGTCCAGCTTCTCTTTCGACGAACCCTTCTCCACCACGTAGAAGCGGCCGCCCGCCTCCTCCCTCAGCACGCCCTGCTGCTGCCACAGAGCCAGCTTCCTGTGCACCAGCTCCTTCGGGGCGCCCAGCTTCACACTCAGCTCCTCCAGCGTCCAAGAACCTGAGAGGACGAGCAGGTACACAACGATCAAACTGCATCTCCCCCTGACTCCACGCAGCGTAATGATCGATGTCGGAGCCGATAGTTTACAAGCCTGACATCCACCATGTCAGGAAAACATCAGGGGTGATCGCAGAATTACATTTCACAGCATGAAAGCGCTCTGAAATGAGAGTTCTTACTCTTCTCTTGGAAGTACATGATGGTGGCAGCCTGGATGGGTGAGACCGTGAGGTTGGTGAGGACGCGGTCCTCCAGCTCCACGTCCAGAGTGACCGAGCCCAGGTGAGGCTTCCAGCTCAGCGTCCTCATGGCCTGAAACACAAACAGGACTCGAATCAGCAGATAAAAGCGCAGCTGTGCATTTGATTTCTACTGCAAACGAAACCGGAGACTCCACCTTCAGCTTCTCGTAGCGGTGGGTGTAGGCCTCCATGGCCTGGCAGACGACAGGAGGGAGCTCCAGCTTCTCCTCCTTCAGCGTGGGCCAGAACTCAGATGAGAGGATGATGGCCGACAGGGGCAGCGGCGGCTGCTCCTCCTCGCTCAGCTTCGACTCCTCCTCTCGGATGTTGCTGTTGATCCTGCGAGAGTCCGCCATGTCCTGCAGACACAGGCACCCATCAGGTAATCACGTTCTCAGAAATTCATGCTTTCAGGGAATGTCCTCAAATATGTGGTTAACGATCCATATTCCAGATGTTTACCTTCAGCATGACCTCGCAGTAATGCATGTGAGACTCGCCGAACCGCAGCTTCAGCAGCTCCACGTTACGAATCTCCCTGAAGACACAGAAAACAGGACGGGCGTGAGGATCTTGGGACAGTTTAGGCAGCATTTACTTTGCTATCAGTGACCCGACATGTTCAAAATACCAACACTTTCTCTCATCTTTAAGCCGGGCGCTGGTGCGGTCGTACCTGGCCGTGTTGTAGTTGAGCTGCTGCAGCAGCCTGTCGGCGAGCACGCCTCTGTACTCATCTATGAAGATCTCCTTACTGCCATAGATGCTGACCAGCAGGCTGATGATGTCGGATGAGCGGCGCTTCGAGCCCATTTTATCTGAGAACAAACACACGAGTAAGATCTTTCTCTTCATCTGCGGTCTCCTTCTCTGCGGTTAGCACGGTGCGTTCACTGACCGGGCATGGCATCGGTCGGGTCTGGAGTCCAGTCCTCGGGGTCGTTGCCTTCTTCATCGCTGTCCTGCATCTCCAGAGTCACCGGGTCTCCTCGGGACAGCTCAGAGGCAAGGTCGGTGCAGCCCTCTGCATCTCCAGTCAGACCGGCTACGATCTGCCTCACTGTGTCCTCCCGGGTCCTGAAACACAACACGGACGTTTGAGCCTCTGCTCGGGACGTCGAATTTTAAACTCATATACAGGGAGTGCAGAATTATTAGGCAAATGAGTATTTTGTCCACATCATCCTCTTCATGCATGTTGTCTTACTCCAAGCTGTATAGGCTCGAAAGCCTACTACCAATTAAGCATATTAGGTGATGTGCATCTTTGTAATGAGAAGAGGTGTGGTCTAATGACATCAACACCCTATATCAGGTGTGCATAATTATTAGGCAACTTCCTTTCCTTTGGCAAAATGGGTCAAAAGAAGGACTTGACAGGCTCAGAAAAGTCAAAAATAGTGAGATATCTTGCAGAGGGATGCAGCAGTCTTAAAATTGCAAAGCTTCTGAAGCGTGATCATCGAACAATCAAGCGTTTCATTCAAAATAGTCAACAGGGTCGCAAGAAGCGTGTGGAAAAACCAAGGCGCAAAGTAACTGCCCATGAACTGAGAAAAGTCAAGCGTGCAGCTGCCAAGATGCCACTTGCCACCAGTTTGGCCATATTTCAGAGCTGCAACATCACTGGAGTGCCCAAAAGCACAAGGTGTGCAATACTCAGAGACATGGCCAAGGTAAGAAAGGCTGAAAGACGACCACCACTGAACAAGACACACAAGCTGAAACGTCAAGACTGGGCCAAGAAATATCTCAAGACTGATTTTTCTAAGGTTTTATGGACTGATGAAATGAGAGTGAGTCTTGATGGGCCAGATGGATGGGCCCGTGGCTGGATTGGTAAAGGGCAGAGAGCTCCAGTCCCACTCAGACGCCAGCAAGGTGGAGGTGGAGTACTGGTTTGGGCTGGTATCATCAAAGATGAGCTTGTGGGGCCTTTTCGGGTTGAGGATGGAGTCAAGCTCAACTCCCAGTCCTACTGCCAGTTTCTGGAAGACACCTTCTTCAAGCAGTGGTACAGGAAGAAGTCTGCATCCTTCAAGAAAAACATGATTTTCATGCAGGACAATGCTCCATCACACGCGTCCAAGTACTCCACAGCGTGGCTGGCAAGAAAGGGTATAAAAGAAGAAAAACTAATGACATGGCCTCCTTGTTCACCTGATCTGAACCCCATTGAGAACCTGTGGTCCATCATCAAATGTGAGATTTACAAGGAGGGAAAACAGTACACCTCTCTGAACAGTGTCTGGGAGGCTGTGGTTGCTGCTGCACGCAATGTTGATGGTGAACAGATCAAAACACTGACAGGATCCATGGATGGCAGGCTTTTGAGTGTCCTTGCAAAGAAAGGTGGCTATATTGGTCGCTGATTTGTTTTTGTTTTGTTTTTGAATGTCAGAAATGTATATTTGTGAATGTGGAGATGTTATATTGGTTTCACTGGGAAAAATAAATAATTGAAATGGGTATATATTTGTTTTTTGTTAAGTTGCCTAATAATTATGCACAGTAATAGTCACCTGCACACACAGATATCCCCCTAAAATAGCTAAAACTAAAAACAAACTAAAAACTACTTCCAAAAACATTCAGCTTTGATATTAATGAGTTTTTTGGGTTCATTGAGAACATGGTTGTTGTTCAATAATAAAATTATTCCTCAAAAATACAACTTGCCTAATAATTCTGCACTCCCTGTAGAACTTTACTCACAAAAAACTGCACAATTAGAGCCAAAAGATCAGAGCAGGACTGAAAGCGAATCCCGTCGGCGCCTACTTGGACTCACCTGAGGTACTTGCGGATCGGCTGGGAGACGACCTGCAGGATGACCATGGACGGGTCGAGCTCTCGGAGCGCTTTGATGGCCGAGATGTAAACGGTGAGGATGTCCGACGTGTGAACGCCTGCAGACAGATCAGTCAGTTTCACAGACATTACCATGGAGACCAGCTTCCTCACACGATGATGAGGATGATCTGAGAAATTGCACGTGTGCACGACGAGCTGAGAAATAGCTTCAAAATGAGCAAATCAACAAATGCTGTTTTTAAACAGCTGCATCAGCTCTAATGTCTGCCTCCACCTCCTCCTGTCACACCGACCCTCTGCACGTCCTCCTTCACCACCTCGCTGAACCTCCTCTGAGCTTTCCTCCTCCTCCACCTTCATCTCGTTGTTGTTTTCTTCTCTAATCCTGACTTTAAATGTTGAATTGTGTTTAACTTAAAAAATCTCCCACAGCGTCTCATCAGATCAGAAAAATAAACCCCAACAGAAACTGACCCGGGTGCAGCAGGCGGCTTTCGAAGGCAGATTTGAGCGAAGTAAGGAGCTGCTGTCTCTGATTGGTTCTCTCCAGGCAGAACTTCAGATCCTCAATAGCAGCTTTGGATTCTGGGAAATCTGAAAGAAAGAACAAGAGTCAAAGAGAGTTTAAAATGAGAGGAAATTTAGGTGAATTATTATAATTATTATTGTTTATTACTGTGGCTTCGTTACAAACATAAACGTCTACACTGATTAAATGACAGAAAAACTAGAAGTTTTAAATGTTTATCTACTACTTTATTACTTTGTCGTAGCATGAATGACCACCGGGGAGATCTTTATACAAAGTCCAAACTTTATGCGCCCTCCTTTATTTTTTTCTAATCCTTTCAGTGGACCAGACTGGATTCTTTCCCGGGCCGATTCTGTCCCACAGGCCTTATGTTTGACGTCCCTGTTCTATAGCGGTGGCTAGCTGAAACGCTCTGTCGTCCTGACTCGAGCTGAGCTCTAAGCGATGAGAGGAAACGCTGCTGTAGAGGAAACGAGAGCTCCGCGGCAAAGAAGACTTTAAAGAGTCTTAGCTGTAATCACGGCTCAGAGGTCAGAGTTCAGCCTGGCGGATCTGTAAACCTGCTGCAGACTCTCACCTCTGATGATGCTGAAGAGCTCCTCGATCCTCATGTTGACGTAGATCCTGCAGAAAAACTGATGCATGTGGCACCTCCACTGCTTCAGCACTGAGCCGCCGCCCGGGACCACCTGGACGCCGAGACCGCCGGGGGCCACTGGGAGCGAAGCGGCGTCTCCGTCCACTTCACTGGCAAATACTTTAGCTAGCCAGCCCAGCACCAGCTCCAACCACTGCTCTCTCACACACACACACACACACACACACACACACACACTCTGTAAATAAAGAGCAGGTGACAGCGAGTTTCGGCATTGACAGATGCTGCAGATGTTTCACCTCCTGGAACTCCAGCAGGAAGGAGCGCTCGTACTCGCCCCGGCACAGCTGCTCCATCCGCATCTCGATGAGCTTGTGGAGGATGGTGGTGACGGCCTCGGAGCTCACCCACTCCAGCAGTTGCAGCTTCGACCTGGAAACAACCAATCAGACGTCAGTGTTTCAGACCAACAGAAAACAAACAGCTGATCCGAGCCACGCTTCAGCATCGTAAAGAAAACTGTTAGAAATAATCTACGATTTATTATATTTGTTATATAGTAAATTATTATTATTTTATTCACAACTTTATTATTATTTTTTTTTACTCTGAAAATTCAGAGAAATTATGCCGACTTCCTGCCTGGTTACATCAATTGTTTCAAATTGAAAAAGCCTGACTCACAGGATGTGGCTGAGCTCCTGCAGGTGTTCCAGGGCCTGCTGACACCAGCACTGCTGCAAGGGAACCCAGCAGCCCGGCAGGCCCCGCCCTCGGGGCCATCGGGAGCCTCGGTGGCGTCCTCGCTGCCCCCCTCCCGGTTCATGTAGACAGAAAAGGTCCGGCTGTAAAACTCCAGCACTCGCTCCTGGAGGACGGGAGCCGGGGAGAAGAGGAGGAGGGCCCTGATGGTGGTGAAGGCTCGCTCCTTGAGGGCTTTGGATCCTGGGCCACACAGACCTCCACGGCCCTCATCCTGCCACGCCCCCAGCTTCTCCAAGCCAGCTGTAAGGAGGAGGAGGAGAAGTCTGAATGCTGCTCATAGAGAAAACCCATTAACTCTCTGACGGTCCACTCACCCAGAAAAGGTTCGAGCCGGTCCAGCAGAGTCCTGAAAGCCGTGAGCAGAACCCAGACCCTGTCCTTCTCCTCCATCTCGTTCTCTGGCTGCTTGAGGCCAGACCAGAACTCGGGAACCACACAGGAAGACAGACGCATCTGCAGCGTCTCCAGCAGCCAGCTGCCCAGCAGCCGGCCCAGACCCTGATCATTCAGCAGGGCCAGCAGGTCTGAGAGGCTCTGCTCCGACGCCGAGCTTACCGGAGACACCTGAACGCAACCAAAACACAGAGTTACACAAACACAGCCTCACCTGGATGCACAGGTGCTGGTGATGGCTGACAGGGTTTCTTCACAGCGAGTTTCAGTTTGGATTTCTTAGACTGACCAATGACCCTCAACAGTCGTACAAAGGAGCAAAACTACGAGACTGGAGGAGACCAAAGCCGAGTTCGTGTCTCAGCTTTGGTCTTTTGTTCAATTTGCCTAATCTTTGTAGTTGTTTTGCTTCTTTTTGACCCGATCTGCATCTTGCTCCGTGTCTCTGTGCACTCCTTTTGTCACTTTGCACTTGTTTTATTAATCTGTGTTCATTTTACATTTATTACAGTTGAATTTGTGTTGCTTTGTGGTCTTTCTCTAACTGTGAAAGTTCGTTTTTTTCACACACTTGTTTCACCTTTGTGTTCATTTTTATTCCCTTTGTTTTGTAACTTGTAAGTTTGGCTGTTTATGGACATCACGTCACAGTTTACTTTAAATTTCTGAAGATTAATAATGAACTCAGTAGGAAGGAGACAGAGGAAACAACACAGATTAAGACCATTAAGAAGACATCGACACATACAAGCAGAATTTAACCGAAAACTTCTCCTGATTAATGTAACGTCTTAAAACCTCTCAAATTGAGAACAAACCACATCTACGACCAACAAAACGTTAAATCGAGAGATTTTTGAATGGAGTTCGGTTGCTCGTTATGCTACAGTCACTTAGCTGCAGGTGTCCAGAGTGGGAAGCCACTCACCAGCGCCGCAGTGACGGTTTCCCAGGCTTCAGCGACCCCGGAATTCGGTCCGGATCCAGACATCTCCACTGAGTCCGGTTCCATCGCACTTTCCTCCATTTTCTCAGACTTTTCCTCACAAACCACGAAGCAGCTTCTCAGTGTCCCACATTTAAACTGTGGAGGTTTTATCCGGTTATAACGTCGCTCCCGAACATCTACAAACACGCTTCATGTTTCCGGCGGGTATTACTCACGTCCAAGAATAATATTGCTTAAAATCAGCCCCAGTTTCTGTTATTACTCTGAACTAAAACTACGTTCTTCAGTATCGCGGGTTTACTTCTTCTTCGTGATCGCGAGCTTCTTCTTCTTCTAGCGATTGTGTCGCTAAGGCGCCGTATGCTGCCCTCTACTGTCACACAGTGGACATTGTAAAGCCTCGCTGATTTTATTTTGAAGTTCACAGGAAGTGTCTCTGTGGGCTGATGGTTGTCTTAACAGTGGCGAACTTGTCATGAGGATAAAATTGTCGCTATAACGTTTTAAAATGGCTTTTTACTCAGTTGTTTATATCCACAAATTATCAAAGAATTAATAAACACAAATAAAAACAGAAAAATCAACATTTTTTTTATGGAGAAATAAAAAAACCACGGTCACTTCATGCATAATGCACTTTCTATGTGTATGGACGTGTGCAGGTATATGTGTATGTATATGTATATTTAGATGCACACTCATATTACATGTGAGTATGCGTGTACATGTCTATTCTTATAGATATCTATTACTTATATAGGAATAATAGTGGTAGAAAAATTATGTTATAACTATGTAGTTTATAGTTTATGTCTTGCATATTGCTACAACCATATCCATAATCACATACTGTGTATGCTACCGTTGTATATAGTGTATTATCTTACTGTTTGTATTTTATTTGTATTTTCTGTATTATCCTTCTGCTATCTGTACCTGAGCTGAGGTAATGCAAAAATTTCCACACCGTGGGATTAAAGTCTTATCTTATCTTATCTTATCTTATAACAATTAAATATTAACACACAGAAAATTACAATCAGGAACTGCAACACAATTTACATTTATGGCACAGATCATTTTTATAAATATAAATACTCGATTAATAAAATTAATAATGAATATCAACTCATTGTAAATGTGTTATTAGTAATGTATTGCGGTCTTTATTAATCTGCTCTCCAGTGGTCAAACTGAGTAACTACAGCTGTCCTAACACGCTGACATAAGAAAGCTATAACTGATCAATTTTTAAAAATTTTTTTTTTTAAAACACTACAAATGATAAACAATACAGTTTTTTTTAAACACATTTTTTGTACAATGCACTAAACCATTAAAATTAAAATTAAACATTAAGAAGTTAAAATTTCTTAAATCTGCTATGATCATCTTGAATTTCTTCATAAATATAATATGTTTTGCATTATACATTAAATCTTGAGAGTTGTCTGCCGCCTGGTGGTCATTTGGGGAACTGCATACATCAGTTTACATTAAGTACAGCTGATCATAGATTTCGTAATGATATTACTAAAAAATAATTTCATCATTTAATCATACATTTTTTTCCCATTAAGCAGATATTGCTGCAATATTTTAATATTTTCAAAAGTTAACTGAATTTCTCAGTATTTGAAGTCACAAGTCATTCAGGAATTTTATGATTGACATAGAAAGTTATCATTATTATAAATGTTAATGTAAATGTTAATTAAAAAAATAGAGCTATAAATTCAACAGTACACCTTTAAAAAAAAACGGAAGAAGGAACCAAAAAAAAAGAAATAAAATTAAATGCAGTTACACCGGAGGGCAACAAAAACTCGTAAATCGTCACAGTCAAGTCAGACAAAACAGCATAAGTTTACTTCCGGTAGATAAATTTAAAATAAAACTAGTAAGATTAAATTAATAGCAGTTGTGTTCTGTGGCCACTAGAGGGCAATATTTACAGTTTAATTTACAATTAAAATAAGTACGGATTATTTGCATTTATATATGTACATTTTCAGTTTTTCTGAATTTATTTAGTTAAGTTAAAACGAAAATGTAAGATGTATTTTTATGAGTCAGTTTTGAATCAGAGTTTTGATTAAACATATTTTATTTCATAAGCATATTTTGAACACACTGACCCTCTCACTGTGGTTTCCTTTTTAGAATAGAATAGAATAGAATAGAATAGAATGCCTTTATTGTCACTATACAGTTGTACAATGAGATACAGAGCATCTCCTACAGTGCAAACATGCTGGGGGGCGGGTACAGTTCTGCAGCGCTATATGGACAGTATTAACAGAGGGGAAAAGATATATACAGGGCTCTAGAGTGCGACCAATTTGGTCGCAAATGCGACCAAATTTTTCAGTGGTGCGACTAAAAAAAAATATTTTCGGGTAACAAAAAAAAAAAAAAAAAAAAAAAAAAAATCTCTGCAACTCTCCGTGTGGTCAACAACAGACACACATTATGCCAATACTAAACCAATCAGAGATAGTCAGGGGCGGGACCTCTCTGATTGGCCGTGGTCCAGTTGAAAGTGCAGGTGGAAGAGAGAGGTGAGTAGCTTGAATAAAGTGACATCAATTCATTAACGGATTCCACACAAAGACGTAAACACAGAGCGACCCGACGCATCAGGATCAGCTTTGTCTTTCTCGGCTTTCTCACCCCACGGCCGAACACGGACACGCTGTCGGAGCTCAGCGATTCTGATGCGTCGGGTTGGCGCTGTGTTTCCGTCTTTTTTGCGCTGATTCTGAGCTGCAGGTTTTGTCTCTCCAACCAAAATTTGCCGAGCCAGCAGCAAAAGAAGCAGCAAACTACGCTTCACATTTGATAAACATCGTCATGAATTCCCTCTGACTTTTGCTGTTTTGCTTCCACCATGATAAAAATCACACTTCATGCACAGCTCTCTCTCTCTGTACTTCAAGAACAGTTTCCCGTCTCAAATCTCTGTTTTCTGCATTATTCATTCGCTTATTACCCACCAGTCTACGTTGTTTACAGCGCTGTCGGCCGCTGTCTTTTTCTTTTCTTTTTCTTTTTTTCACTTAAATGACCTCGGACAAGAAAGCCTAATTTCTGCTGTTCAATACTGAAGAAATTTAAACTTCTTAAAATTATGCAAAATTACAGAATATTGCAGAATATTTTTAAGGTTATCTGCTATAAAACGCCAGACCAGGAAAATCTCCTTCATGTTTTTCTGTGTTTTATCCTCAGTTACTTTGACACAAAGGCATCTGCTGTGATGTTCACAATTCTGATGAAGTCTCACATGTATCAGTGCTGATAAATGATCAGAATTATAATATTTCTGACCAATGTTCCCTCTAATTTTTCATGTGTCTGAGCGAACACACAAACTCCCTGAGCGTCCCTTGGACCACTGTGAGCGACAGCAGACGTGTGCACTGTGGTCACGCCAGCATCAAACCCATCCAAGTTACATGGTTTATTAAAATAATCAAATCACAGCATTTACATTTATGTTAGACTACTTTTAATTAACTGCTTTAGCCCACTTACAATGAAAATTTAAAAAATCTTGTTCATGACCTGTGTAGCATGTTAACACTATTGGAAGTAAAAATAACTTTAACTCCAATTTTGAAAACACAACTTTTTCTTTTTTTTCTTCATAAAGCTCTGACTTGTATTATGAGTCTGTGGTCTGGGAGAGAGTCTGTAACTCTGTCTGCCAAATACAGCATATAATGACCAATGCTGGGCAATTAATTATATAGTTACTACTTCAAAAAAGTAACTCAGTTTGGCAAACAACAAAGTTTTTTGCAGCTATTTATTTTTTTTAATGCAGCCAAGGCGTTTTTTAAATAAACATTTCAAACTATTTACAGAACAATCAGCTGTTCTGCATCAAATCTGATGCCACACAAATTATTTGTGCCACTCCAAAAATAATTTCTGTCCACTATGAGATAAAGGAGAACAACAGCCTGATACCTGCAGGCCTGACAGCAGGAGATGTATCACTGCTGTAACACCTGTAACATTCAGCAGCCGCCTCATTGTTCTGACACACCAACAAAACTATTGACTACACTACACACTAACTACACACTAACTACACAAGATTTGCGCTAAACGTCTCAAATCTCTCACATCTCAGAACACCGCCGTCACTCCTAAAACTTCCCCCCGTTTCTTAACAACTAGATGCCACGTTGCCATATCATTTTTTGATTGGTCGACATGGTACTTTTTTCGACCAATAGGGAAGGCTGGGGGTTTTTTGGTTTTGTTTTTGCTCACAGGCTTTCGAGCGTTTTCCTTATAAAACGCCGTTTTTACCGTTTCTTCCCACAGTAAATATAAACAACGACAGTATTCAGGAAGAAAACCAAACATTGCAGATATTTTTATCACAACTCTGGTTTTACGTGGCCGATCAACACAATTTAAAAACTGGTATAAAGTCCACACTTTTTCCGTCAACTGTTCCGTCTGTCCTGCTCACATCTCCAATGGTTGGACACGTTGTCATTAACGTGGCTTCACTGCACATCAGCCACGCCGCTTTGCTAGCTAAAACACCGGTGTCGGCACATAAGGACGCTGTCATAGCCTGTCAGCGACGTTGATTGGCTGCGTATATACGAATGTGAATCGCATTATTGGCTGGACTATAGGATAAGGTGGCATCGTTCTAATCCCATACAGGAGCAGCCAGTCACTCACTGACTAACACTGCAAAACAGAATTGTTAAAGTTTTAATTTTAATTTCAATTCAGGTTAGATTTTTTTTTTTTTGTGCGCAATGCAGATTTTCTGTGCGCAGAGACCGTGCCAGCAGTGCGCAATTGCGCACGTGCGCAGCTTAGAGGGACCATTGTTTCTGACTGTCTGAGGCTAAATTGAATCGAATCAGGACTTTGAGAACCGGAATCGAATGGATTATAGAAATCAGTGATGATTCTCAGCCCTAGTGAGCAGCCTAGGCCCCACAGAAGTGGATGTAGCTGTGGGTAATAAGAAAAGATGAAAAGAACTATTGATAACTTTTGTGTTAAGTTAAGGACTGATCCGTCTGAAATTCATAGCCAGCTCTGACACGGTGCCATCAATCTTTGAATGCTGAAAAAACAGCAGTGTATTGTTAAAATCTCCCAATTCTTTTAATCTTTGGGCTGAAGGAAGGACAATACTCGGTGTATAAATGCTCAATCAACACTTCTTTATTTCCATACAATTCAAGACTTATGAGCATAAACCATCCGGATGGGGAGAGATGCATGAAGAGGGTCACAGCAAATCTCAAACTGGTGGAGGGTTACTCAGCCTCTTATAGCCTCTAGTGGCCCCCACCTAGTCGTAAAAGCCTAAACATTCACATTGTTTCTCTCACACGGCGCCTAAGTTATGGCCTCGGCTCCTTGTTTTATCTCCTCCTGATGAGATGGGGCAGAAAACCTCTCTGGTATGTTCTGTTCTCTTCTAATCAGACAAATAAGGCCATGACTCTCTGAAAACGGTATTTCTTATAACTCAGCAGTATAATGCATCATAAAACAATATCATTCATTCACAATAAATCAGCAGTCTAATCTAATACAAATCAGATTAATAAATCTAATAGTTATCACCTCTTCAGGAGAATAAAGCAAACTACTACTACATAATAATTTCACAATCATTAATCAGGGGTATAACATGGCATAAGATAATATAATAATCTCACAGTATCCAGAAAACACATTATATGCTGCAATAAATGCACTGCCCAAGTGTCCCCTCTCCCCACTGCCTTTCAGCAGCAGGCAGCAGCAAACAGGTCGTCAGAGGAGCCGATGATGATGATTAAGTTTAACATTTTCTACAATATTGACAAAGCACTTTAAGCACAAGTTTGTTAGTTAATAATTTAGAAATGAATATTGTCTGTATGGACTTCCCCCCCAAAGAAAGTGCACATGTAAAACTGCGGTGTTAAGCGATGCGGTTGAAAAATTTGAGTGCGCCTAACTTTTGTGCCGGTATGCCTGAATTTTTAAAGTTAGGTGTACCGGTGCGCCCATGTCAAAAAGTTAGTCTAGAGCCCTGTATATATATATATATATATATATATATATATATATATATATATATATATAAATAAAATGTACAAATATACAAGCCGGTTTTAAAAAAAGTAATATGTAATAAATAGTGTTGTGTACATACAGTTGGGTTATTGTTATTGGGTTTTTGTTCGATATCACATGAAGTTTGTTGCTTTTTTCACTACGATCCAAAGGTTTCGCAGCCTCAGTGTAGTTTTTCATTATATGATGTTTATTGTGATAAATGTCTGAGAATCTGTCAACAAATATCTTGTACGTTGTATTGTGTTTAGCAGTCTGTTTTGCGATGCTTTTATTCTGAAAGGTCTGTGCATACGCCACCTCCGATTAGCCACAGCTAGCTGTTGCCGGCTCGCACAGCATCATGATGACGGCGGCCGAGTGCGAGTGAGTTTGTTGGCTGAGTGTGTGAAGTGTGACTATTAAGCTTCTCTAATGTCGTGTCAGCGTGTGTGTGACCCGCGGCTAACCCGCTCGGTGCCGCCGTACAGTAAAATCTGACCGCAGGTCTGCTGCTGTATCGAGCTAAGATGCTAGGGCTAATTTTAGCCGGTTACGAAATGTCGCAGAGAATCAGCCGCACACACTAACTGCGCTGTTTTCTTGTCCGCAGCGTCCAGTCTGAGATCGAGGTGCTGCAGTCCATCTACCTGGACGAGCTGCAGGTGGACAGGAGAGAGGACAGGTGAGCTAACAGCAGCTGGGTTTGCTTTAGTGCTGATTTGTGTTGGACAGGTGAGACTCGTACAGGTGTTTAATGTCATCAGAAAAGTCCTGCGGAGAAACTAACTGGACCCCACCCTTCAGTAGAACCTCCTTTAACAGCAGTGAGTTTCAGTGGGGGTTTCCTGTGTGACTTCATCAGCCTGTCGCGTCTCTGTGGAGGAAGTTAGTCCTCTCGGCTCTCTGAAGGTCCCAGCTCAGCCTGAGGTGTGGACTCTGGATCACTGCAGCTCCTTGTTTTTAAAGTTGGAGATTTGCTGCTGTGGGATAATCCAAAGCCCAGTTTGGTCCAAGCTTTAGCCGTGGGTCAGATGGCCTCACACTCTAGAACACTTTGGTGTGCAGAAGAGTTTATGGTCCACTCAGTAACTGCAAGGTGTTCAAATCATCATCATCATCATCACCCACCACGTGCTGACAGCTGGTCTGAGCTGTTTGTGGTCACATGCTTAGTTTGGTTTTGTGCACTTTGGTCTCGTCAGTCCAGACACGTTGCTCCTCAAGTCTCGTTTGTTCACACGCAGCTCTGCCATGCTGCTATGGCTTAGGGTTTCTCCTGGCAGCACTTTGGGGTGAATGTGCTGGGACCTCCGCTCCTGGAAGCCTGGCTGATATTTTGAATGTTTTCCATTTGTGAATAATCTCTAATTGCAGAATTCTTGACTTCATATTCTTTGGAATGACCTCTCCGGCAGCATTTGCTTGTCTGAAGTCATTGCTGACATTTGTCCTCAGTATGCACAAACCTCTGACCTTATAGAGGCGCTCACACTCGATCAGTTAACCTTGCTTTTGATTAGCAGCACCTGGCTGATAGTTCACCCTCTGAGTCTCATGAAAACTGTTTGTCACATGACCGTGTCTGTCTCACAGCAGGTATTTTGAAGCGTTAGCCTTCATTCATTTCACTTTTGATGATCAGAGGAGACACAACGTAGGTCCAGATGTGGACAGCAGTTTACCACATCTGGAATTGTGGCATTGATGATTATATTTGACACAGACGGCTACGTACCAAAGGCTGCAGGAGAATCACAAGTCTGAGTAAAACTCACTTTTTCTGATTTTGCCTGAGATTAGTTTAAAAAGTTTTTTTTATGAAAGTTGGGGGAAAAAAAATCATCTTTACATTTAAAAAATTTCACTCCAGGACTCTGAGAGTGTCCCGTCTCTCTTTCAATGCTGCTCACTGCGTTTGGAGGAAGTGATGTTATATTGACAGAGTTTTGAAAGGAGTTTGGTGGAGGGTGTTTGCACAGAGGTCTGTGATGGGTGATGATGTTTTGTTTTTGTTTCAGGGGCTGGGAGGTGAGCCTGGACCTGTACCCGTCCACGGCCGAGGACTCCGTCTCACAGTTCGTCCGGCTCACACTGACTTTGAGCCTCGATCAGCAGGTTCGCCTTCACCGGCTCAGCTCGCAGAAACATTTGTTAACACACAGAAGACCATTAGTGGATGGTTTTGTTAACAGTCAAGTGCTGTGAGGGATAAAACGCTCATTTTTACATTTTTGGTGTCAACAAATGTCATGGTCACGGTTCGTGGTCACATGACACCCTGCACTGATTGAACTATTAGCCATCGAGAGTCCAGCTGACATCCTTCTGCAGTTTTCAGTAAACTGAAATGAATGTTCTCTTCTTCTTCTGTGTTTAGTATCCCTCATCGTCTCCGGGGATCTCCATCCGGAACCCCCGCGGGCTTTCTGATGACAAACTCAGCAGGTGAGGAAGTGACTCATCTCCTCGCGTCAGTCCCTTCTGCTCACAAACTCTCAGCACTGAGTGTAAAACCCTCTGATTCTTCTCTCTTAGTGTCCAAAAGTGTCTTCAGCTCGAGGCTGAGTCCTGTCTGGGTTCGCCCATGTTGTATCAGCTCATTGAGGTTGTTATACGTGCTGTTTGTTTCTCATTAGGATAAAAGTGTCATTTTGCTGGGTTATTCTTAAGGTCTTGCTCTGATCTTTCTCCTGCAGAAAGCTAAAGAAATCCTGACTGAAAGCAATATTCCTCATGGGAACTGTGTCATTTGTCTCTACGGCTTTAAGGTGAGTCGCTTCCCTCCATCAGAGTTTGGAGTTCCCACTTTAAATGTGGCCGGATTCCTGTGTTAAATGCTTCCCACGAGGCTGTTTATACATTTGTGGACTTAGTCGCAGCTCTTTGTTGTCTAAGGTACCTCAGGTTGTGTTTTGAGGTCATTTCAGCTCTGACCGTGTCTGCTCGTTTCTCTGGTTGCCGTCTCCGTACGGCTGCGGCGAGAGTTTGGTTTGGACTTGACGTCGGGCTTGTTCTCGGCGGGTGTTGGATCCAGCAGTGCTGCCCTGTGTCACCTGTTCTGTGACGTCTATGGACGGATGCTTTGGTGGCCTCAGCGTAGCGGCTGTGCTTTGTGCAGATGACGTGGTTCTGTGGCTTCATCAAACAAGAACCTCCACCTGTCAGACAGAATCAGCACCTCCACGTCTGACACCATGATTCTCAGGGAAAAGGGTGGAGGGCCCACTCATAGGAAATAGGTTCCTGCTGCCTGTGGTGTGTGGGTGGGTGTGTGGGTGGAACTAGGCCATTAAAATTACAAGTAAATTATTTACCAGGAACATCTGTGGTGTGTGTGGGTTTTATGTTTTTTAATGGCAGCTGATTAAACAGGATTACAAAACACTCAGATAACTGAGCGTGCAGGTTAGCGTCCTGGTGTTTGTGCAGAACGTGGTTAAACACGGTGGCCGAGCGGTTATACACCGTTTACTTCAACACGGCGTCACGCTTCGTGTCTACATCAGAGCGCTGCAGGGCTGTGCTTAAAGCACAGCGACCATCTGCTTAGTCTCCACCTCGCATGTTTGCAGCCTGGTGTCACAGACAGAGCCGCCATCATCATCATCATCATCATCTAGTTAGCCAGCATGAGTAAACGTGAATAATGTGTTTAACAGGTCAGCATCTCTGGTGCTCGCTTCTGTGAAAAGTGACACAATCAGGACAAAGACTTTTGTTTTTGTCTTGAATTTGTTGTTCTGGATGTTCAACAATCCTCCTCCTGACCCAGAAAGAGACGCCTGAACATTTTTTGTGAGTGACTGTTTGGTCTGTAGATGGTTCCTGAAATAATACCTACTCGGATCACCTCGGCTCGACTCGGTTTTCCATTAGTACCTGTTCTCAGGTACTTCTTTAGTACCTACTTGGCCGGGGTTCTGAGTGATCTAAGAAAATCTGAAAATGTGACATCAGCAGGTTGCATGCTGTCGATTGGCCAGTCAGGAGCATCGATGAGTCATGAGAGCGACTCTTTCACAAAAATCAAACCCAGCAGTGAGAGAGAAGGTTCCACACGCGGTCCAGATGCTTACATCGCCTCAGCGACCTCCATTGTTGTTGTTGTTTGTGCCAAATACAAATGAAGTCACAGGACTTTGGGCCATGTTACTATAACAACCCCAAGCACATTAGATTGTGCTCAGTTGTACTGGAAAACGACAGAGATGTAGTAGAGTCTAGTGAAAAAGACTCATGAGTAAACTCGTTCATGCTTTTGGTTTTCAGGAGGGAGAGACGTTCACAAAGACCAGCTGCTACCACTACTTCCACTCCCACTGCCTCGGCCGCTACGTGAGCCACTCTGAGAGGGAGCTCCGGCAGAGGGAGAAGGAGCTGGAGGAGGACAAGACCAGAGACCGAGCGGACCACCAGGTCAGACGTCAGCAGCTGCACCGATGATTGATCGCTTTGATCAGAGACGTTCTGACTCTGCCTTTGATTCTTCTGACAGGAGCTCACCGTGGTGTGCCCGGTGTGCAGAGAGCCTCTGACGTATGACGTCACTCAGCTTCTGTCATCTCCCGCACCTCAGCTGCCCGAGGTAAAGCCCGTTTTTAATTCGCCTGTTAACGGATGTTTGTCTGATGACGCCAGTAAATGTTACCGTGCTGCGTGTTTGTTCTGTCAGCTCGACGAGGCAGCGATCGGTTCAGACTTCCAGCAGAAGTGGCGTGAACTCCAGAAGCTTTTGGAAAGTCAGAGGTCTAGAGGAGGGATCATTGACCCCGAAGTGGAGTCCAACCGCTTTCTCATCCACATCAACGAGGTAAGAATGTGTGTGAGGCTCTCGGTCCCTGTCTGCAGTGGTTTGCAGGGACGTTTACAAGTGTAAACGGGGGTAACGGCGAAGGATGCGTCCTGAGCCTGACCGCACATACCTGAGTTCAGAGAATGTCACAGTAATCCTTGTGGACCAAATGCTCAGTTTCACAGTTTTTTTTTTTTCTACTCTTGGCTCTGAGTGATGTCATATGGTCATGTCAGTCAGAGATATTGAGAGCAGCAGCCAATCAGAAGAGTTGAGTTAAAGAAAGAGGAACAAACACCACTTGGTAACTGGAAATAAGCAGAACAAGTCGACTTCAATGTGTAACACGATGTTTTGAATGTATTCAATGTACAAAAACATTTTTTGACATTCGTAGGCTCCACCTGCTGCTGAAAATGGAAATCTGGATGCCGATGACCTTCCAGGCCTTCCGATCTCCTCAGCCTCTAACGTTCCTGCTGAAACTGGTGACAAAGCAGACCAGTTTGTTCCCGGGCTTTCCCACTGTAAAGGTGTTCAGGGACAGAGGCATCAGCACCAGGTGAGGGGGCAGAGAAGAGGAGGAAGGTCCAGACCCCATCACGAGAGAGTCGCCCCCATCACAGAGGACTTGGACAAACTCTCTGTGTCTTCAGACTGTGCTGAGAAGCCAGCAAAAGCTAAAGCTCAGGGTAATCGTGGCCAACAGGTGCAAGGAAACCCAGAACTATGTCCCTCAAAGACGGACGGGGGTGTCAAGGCAATGGAACAAGAGGCGCAGGTGCCCACATGTCAGTCGGGTTTGGAAACGGAGTTCCCAAAAGATGCTGCAGACTCTGCAGGCAGTCGAGGCCATCGTGGACGGAGAAGAGGCCACTACAGACCTGCCCCACACTCCGGGCTGCCGGACCTCCACGGCACCACTGGGACGATCGTGGCTCCAGGAGCAGAGGAGGAGCCAATAACCTGTGCGGCAGAGGAGGCGGTCCCCGTCGTGGTCACGGCAGGGGCTTCCAGCAGAAGGTGGTGGAGAGGGGAAGAGAGGAGGTGCTATGACAAAGGGCGACTGGAGGGCCAATGAACAAACTTACATGTGCCTCCATTGTCAGTGTGCATAGATCAAAGCCCTGCAGCAGAAAAGACGTTCACTGTAGTGTCTCATCCTCCTGTCCATCGCCATCACCCTGCGCTTTGGTACGCACTTTCACGCACGCTGTCAGGTCCAGATGGTTGTTGCTTTATGTTGCGGCACTATATAAATTAAAAGAAGTACAAATCCAAATTTCTCTGGATGGCAACTTTGGTGTTTTTCTCTTAGTTCAGTAAATAACTTGTATGTGGACCCTCTGTGATATACTGATATTGCATTAAAGTGCTGCAACCAGGTACCAGAGAGAAAACTGAAGGCGGAGAGAGTGAGTGTCTGTGTTAGTATGGCTGCTGCACCGAACAGGAAGTCTGCCTTTGATATCCATTAACTGGATGTCTGTTGGCTGACACAGAAGTTCTGAAACACCACAGTGATAGCTGATGGGTTCCCGGATCGAGGCATGATGGTTCCAGAGACTTTCAGACCTGATAGGGAACACCTCTCAATCGAACATCTTCCTCAGATTGTCGCATTATACTGACACACACAGCGGTGTGTCATCTGCATCATAGCAAAGAAATATAGAATGAGTGGCTTAAAAAGTGCAGTGGCAGGTAGACGAGCACATGTGAAATCCAGAGGGTAACAGTGGGCAAATGAAGAGTTTTAAGAAGCATAAGAGGATAGGTTGGCTTTGCCTTTAAAATATGCAGCAAAACTTTGATCCACGTTAAACTACCAACAGAGCAGCAATACTGGAAAACTCAAACTCTTTCTGAAACACTGGCACATGACTGTTAAAGTTCAGGTGAACTCCAGCTTGACATCTTGCAGTGATGCGTGTTTGTCACCTGGCAGTTGAGAGGATGATCTTCACTCAGCTTTGATTTTTACACTGCTCAGCAAAACAAAAGAATAAAAAGATCTGTGAAAAGATCTGCAGTCACTGAGCAGGGCTTTTCAAACATCAACTTCACTGTTAATATGTCAGTTTGATTAACATATTACTATAATTTAAAACTGCATATATAGCACGATCACTTGGTACCATTTCATTTATTACATTTAAAGTATTTATTTACCTCTAATCAAAAACTGATGCAAAGTGAAAAAAACCACAAAGAAAACCCAATAATAGTAATAAGCTACTCTCACATTATGCTGCAGCCACATTTTAATGACAGACTTTGACCTGGGGCAGTTCTGAACCATCTTTTGTAGTGTATTCATGAGCTTTTGCTTAAATCAAGTCTCAACAAGCGAAAATGCATAAGAAAAAAATTATTAAATTGTTTTATTTTTTAAACTTTTGGCTAGAAATGTGTTTCAACAGCCTTTAAGCAGTGAGGCGAAGTCGTCAACGTCACAGCGCTAAGGATCATGGGAGATGCAGTTACTTTACCGTGAAAGAGGCGGATCGTAACCTGCGCCATCTTGGCAGTTTGTCCCGTTAAGGGCCAGCCCCTCTTTAAACTACGCAGAGGTGTGTGTGGCTGTTTTTAAACCTCGGAGGTTATGACTGGCGGGAGCGACTTTCACAAGAGCTACGCTAATAACAAGGACTCGGAGCCCACGATGGACGTGGACATGGATTCGAGTCATATGGAAGGCGAGCGGGGTGAGCTGGACGGCAGCATTCCGGCTGCGTGTTCCTCCAACGGCAGTGGCGGGGAGGAGGATGAGGCGGAGGCCCTCGGCCGTTCCAGGGAAGCCGGGAGTTCGAGTAGTCAGCACACCCCTGACGGAGGAGGGGTGCTCGGTGGGAGGGAGCAGGAGGTGTCGGTGGAAATCGGAGAGACGTATTTATGTCAAAGAGCCGATAAGACATGGCGTGAGTAAAGACCATGTTCTGCTTTTCCCTTTTTCTTTCGTTGGCATGCTAGCTGTCTTATTATTTTGGATATGGACTCAGTCCTTTTGTTTTGGTGAAAAACTGACATCAAACAGTTAAAAATGCAAAAGACTCGCGTAAAGCCCCAAACGGCTTTTGTACAAAAACTAAAACGATCTCTTGCTGACTTAAGGTTTTTAGGGCTTTCTAGAAAATTCTCCATGGATCTTTAAACAGTGACACTTTAAACAACAAACGGCCCACATCTAAAAGTTAGCATTGAAACTCAATAAACACACTAAGGTGTTTAGTTTTGCTTGATTATATGTTTGCCGAATTAAATAACGTCTCGATACACATAAGGTGAGATTTTAACAGACAAATCTATACAAAGTTTATGGCTAATGAAGGCAAGCCCGCATTTAAGTTCCAGAAATCTGAAGGGAGTTCGGCAGGAAGTTGCTTGTACTGGCGGTAAGGCCCATCAGCTGATGGTTGTTGCTCCTTTCACAGACACAGCAGAGGTTATTCAGTCCAGACTGAACGAACAGGAGGGCAGAGAAGAGTTTTATGTTCACTATGTTGGGTGTAAGTACAATAATACTTTATAATATTTTTAAATTCTGATTTATATTGCATGTTTCTAGTATTTAATTCATGCTACACGTTTATATCCCACTGCTGTTTCTACATCTAATTTTTCTCTGGGATTCTTGCAGTCAATAGGCGGCTGGACGAATGGGTGGGTAAGTCTCGCCTGGCACTTACCAAGACGGTGAAGGACGCGGTTAGGAAGAGCACAGAGATCGGTGGCGTTGGAGATCTGGGTGACCAGCCTGAGAGGAAGATCACCCGCAACCAGAAGCGCAAGCATGATGAGATCAACCATGTGCAGAAGGTATAGAGTGTGTGTAATAACACCAGGAGCATTGCATAACTTACAGTTTTCTAATGGAGCTTTTCTTTGCAGACATACGCAGAGATGGACCCAACGACAGCTGCACTGGAGAAGGAGCACGAGGCGGTGTGTAGTCACAACCACTTTTCTTCCACAATTTTTCGCCATTTCCAGTATTTGGTTAATAAGCTAACTGTTTCCCTCACTTTCAGATCACCAAAGTGAAGTATGTGGATAAGATCCAGATAGGAAACTTTGAGATCGATGCCTGGTACTTCTCACCGTTTCCTGAGGATTATGGGAAGCAGCCCAAGCTGTGGATCTGCGAGTACTGCCTCAAATACATGAAGTACGAGAAGACGTTCAGACATCACCTGGTCAGTCCAGCTTTCACCTCAGTTCAGGACGTTTGGTAGTTCATGTGTGTCTCATAGAGTCATAACTGCTTTTTTGTTTGAGTCAGTGAATGATGGCTTTATTTGTGAGACGTGGGTAAAGTGACAGAAGACTGTTAAAGGATTGTTATTCAGCCTGATGAGATTCTTATTAAAACGTTGTGCTATTATGATTCTGTCAGCCTTCGTTTTACTCAGATATAATGTCAGTCATTCCCAAATCTGATAAATCTGATCTTGTGAAATTGTGTGCTGCAGCCTGGTGCCACAAAATAAGTAGGTAAACCCTGTGCTCAGCAAAGCGAGAGAGGTGTGACGGTGCTTCTCCACAAAAACCAAAAAAGCCATGAAGTGATGCATCTTTGACTTTAGAGATGTGCTGTTAGCAAGCCAAAGCTGGGTGCTTCTTCGTACGGCAGCATGTATCATTGTGTTCGGGTACATTAGGTGTTAATTACTTGTGGATCTGTCCTGGTGTCATTAAGTAATTCCTGCCACAATAGAAAGAAAAAACTTGCTGGTCCTGGCTTTGAAATCCCATCTTCAGAAATGTAATCCATGTTTTTCGTGACAGCAGTTTGCCGTCCTGTCGCTTCACCTGCACAGCAGCTGTCAGTAACGCTGTAGAGCCGCTGAGCACACACAACAACTCACCACCATGAAACCACTAAATCACTACCACTCAGACTCACTGTCACCTCCTGCTGCACTGAGACGGAGGTCATGTTTAAAAGCACTGCTTTAAATCCACACTTTTCCACCTCAGCCTTGATGTCTTGGATTGAAACAGTTAACCCTGAGGTTAATCGCTAAGCCTCAAATCTGTTCTTTTCCTCAAAGCTTTGTGTTTTACTGGAATCTTTGCAGCAGAGGTTTAGAGCTCAACATGAACTGCAGAACAGCAAAAGACACGTTAAGAAGGAATACGTCAGAATCCTTTAATGGAAGAAATATGACACTCTAATGTTTCTGTCTTTGTTACCTGCCTCATTCATACATCCACAACTTGTGTTTTCTACAGTTCAGCATGTTTAGATCTTATATTTTAATGCTGTTCTACATAAACTGTCCTTATTAAATAAAAGTGTCAGACTTTTGTGTTAATCGAACCCACCAGTGTGAAATTCTCTCGTAAAAGCTGCGGTTAAGGCGTAAAACAAATGAATGTGTAATTTTATTCGTATGTATGTTTTTCCTCATTTTTAGTTTCACTTGTTAAATCAAACTCCTGCAGTGTGTATTTGACCTTTGACCTTTTCCTCCTCAGTCACACTGTCAGTGGAGGCAGCCTCCAGGCAAAGAGATTTACAGGAGGAGCAACATATCTGTGTACGAGGTGGACGGGAGAGACCACAAGGTGAGCCCGGCTGAACACCCGAGCCTGCTGACGTGGGTTCGTGTTCCTGCTGCTGACTGTCGCTCTCTGTCTGCAGATCTACTGTCAGAATCTGTGTCTACTAGCCAAATTATTTCTTGACCACAAGACGCTTTATTTTGATGTGGAGCCCTTCATCTTCTACATCCTCACTGAGGTCAACAAACAGGGAGCGCACATCGTCGGCTACTTCTCCAAAGTAAGTCCACAGCGCACGGCTCAAAGGTCGTTTCCTCGTATTCATTTCAGACTGATCATCACGACTTCTGTGGTTTTATTTTTCAGGAGAAAGAGTCTCCGGACGGGAATAACGTGGCCTGTATTCTCACGCTGCCGCCTTACCAGCGCAGAGGCTACGGGAAGTTCCTGATAGCTTTCAGTAAGTGAGAGTGAATGAATGATGAGGGAGCGTCCTGGAATACCAGAGCCTGGAGTTTGTAATCAAAGCTTTTTAAAGATGTTTGCAGAAAATTTTTTCAGGCGAAACAGGATTTCAAATGTTAAGTTGGCTGTTTCAGATGGACGCGAGATGACACAAATAAGTCTTTTCACATTTATAATAAAACTGAAAGCTGCAGTGACATCGACGGGAAGTTAGTAAATCTACAACTCCTGACCTCCATCAAAGAGCTGATGTGATTGGTTAAGCTTTCACATGAATGAATGAATGAATGAATGAATGAATGCACATCAGACTGAGAAAAGATAAATTAGGAGTCACTGTTTTAATCTCACAATGGTATCACAAGCTGATCCAGATCCAGGTGTCCTCCAGCCTGGTAACTTCTCAAGCTACAAAACATTTGCTGTGTTTTTTGTTTTTTGGCATATTTCTATAAAATATCTGATTTTTGGAGTTAAATTATCAGTTATCAGATTTCTGTCTCCTGTAGAGATATTCTTTGTGGATTGGGGCCCCAAGAGATCAAACGCACTGCAACTTAAGAAAACACCAGCAAATAGAAAAACCCTGCAAAAGCACACAAAACACAACAGATGTTGAGTAAAATACAGTGGAGATGGGAATAATGCAGCAGATGGATGGATGGCAGGGGTGTAGTCATTACACCAACAGAACGAGTGACTGAAGGAGAAACGCTCGCTGGCAGCAGCTCTGATATCGTCTGTTTCTGCTGCAGGCTATGAGCTGTCTAAGCTGGAGAACACAGTGGGGTCTCCGGAGAAGCCGCTCTCTGATCTGGGGAAGCTTAGCTACCGAAGTTACTGGTCCTGGGTCCTGCTGGAGATCCTGAGGGACTTCAGAGGAACGCTGTCCATCAAAGACCTCAGGTAGACACACAAACACGTGATTCGGCTTTGCTTTTCCACTGTTTTTGTAGATGCTGTGAAGGTTAAGAACAGAAAAGATGAAATGATTGTTTGGCAGCTCAGAGATGCACTTAGTGTGAAAGTATAAGCTCTGCTGTTTTCATTTTTACTGCAGACAAACTTTTATAACTTTACATGTTGATGTGAAAATTGGTACACGACGAGTTTCTGATCAGAACTTTAAAAAAAAAAACAAAACCCGGAATTAGAAAAAAGCCTCCCAGCCGTCTCTGATTTTAACATTCGTGTCCGTCTGCGTCTCCCAGCCAGATGACCAGCATCACACAGAGTGACATCATCAGCACGCTGCAGTCGCTCAACATGGTGAAATACTGGAAAGGTCAGCACGTCATCTGTGTGACGCCCAAACTGGTGGAGGAGCACCTGAAGAGCGCCCAGTACAAGAAACCACCAATCACAGGTACCTGCACACCTGCACGATTAACTCAGATGTTCTAAAGATCTAATTATTCTATCACAAACATGGCCTCAGTGTCGGGTTTTTACCCCGCAGCTGATTTGCTAACGTCAGGTGTGTTTGTGTGTCTCTCGTCTCGCTCTCAGTGGACACGATGTGTTTAAAGTGGGCGCCTCCAAAAAACAAACAGGCCAAGCTGTCCAAGAAGTGAGGAATGGAGCCGTGGACGTGTAATCATCACCGGGCTTTTCTGTCAGCGCTGTACATAATTTTTAGTCTCTCCTGTCTGTATTTTTCTAAATAAATCTCTAAAATAAAGCTTCGTCTCCTGATCTGATTCCTACATACGTTAAACATCACTGAGGAAACGAAATATTTGCAGCAAGGATGAAATATTCCTTTAATTAGAAACAGAAGATCTTTACGATCGAATAAAAACTCATCCTAATTAAAAGAATCCTTTTAACCTTTGTGTTCTTTTTAAATCACTTTCTCGCTCATCAGGAAACTAAACTAACGGTGATCACACTTCACTCTGGTTTCTAATGTTTCATTTAGTTTGCTCTCTTTACTTTCTGTTTAAAAGATATTTGAGGTTTTGTTCTTTCATAGGCTCGTAGGTTAGTGTGAGGGGGTGTGTGTGTATCAGGTGAGCCATAAGGTTGTTGGTTTGAATCTCCTGATTGGGGCCTCCCTGGATGTATGAATATGATTTATATAGTAAGGTAAAGACGCCTGTGACCACTCTGATAAGAAGAACCAGGCTGGGGACGGTTGGTTTGTGCTTCTTCTGAAGCCTTTTTTTTTTATTTTTCTCAAACTGAAATGTGTTTTCACGTTTTAAATATTTCTGTCGCTGTTTAGATTAAAAAACAAACAAACAAACAAAAAAACAGCAGTCCACGTTCCCAGCTCCAATCAGCTGGTATTTCTCACGATGACATGCTGGAGGAGCTAAATGGTACGCAGCCATCAGGACTAATGAGTTACACCTGAGCTCGGTGCTCAGGTACCGTCCCGCTGATGTGCTGAAGAACAGAAAAGGGTATTTTCAGACAGGTGAGTTTTACCTGCTGTCGCTGCAGCAGTTGGTTTAATGAATTAAGATGTTCTTGGTTTTATTTCTTGAGGCTTTCCGCCACTGCAGGCTGTAGCTGTAGTTTGTCACACGGCCCTCAAAGCAGCAGAAGATTTAATTTGTGAGACGCAAACACGTCCAGCCAGCTGTCCAGGGGCTGGTGTAATATCAGTGTTGAACACAAGAGGGCGGCAGTGCTGTTAGTGACTGATGACGGTGTAAAAAGGAAGAATTTTTGTCTTAAATTGAACAAAAGCTTTTTTTTTCTTCCTTTACTGTGTTTGGGATGTTCTGTGTTTTCACCCGACGTCTGAATGGTTGGTGCAAAATTTATACTTAAACAAGGTTATCACGTGATAAACTACAGGTGGGTGACGAAATAAAGTGTCCTAAATGGTGGACGGGAAGAATGAACTATTCCCTCCTTTGGTGTTTCGATGGTGGGACTTTGAAGAAGTTGCTCATTGTAAAGAACTTAGTTTTATTCCTACAGCACGCGCTTAAGAGATTAAATCGTTTATGTAAAAAGGGAAACATATGAATTAAAATGGTATTTATTAAAAATGTAAAAACTGCCTTTAAGCATAAATGTGACTTGTTTGAGATATAATCGGTGTCACGTGGTCACCCGATCATCAGGCCTGTCCTTCCGGCTGCGTGTCATCGATCAGCTGTGTTGTTGACTCCATCTCCTCTGACTGTTCTTCATTCACTGCTGATTTGAAATCCTCAACATCTGTGCTATTTCTGACCCTCACCGAGGAGCTCACGTGATTATTGTTATTAACAGCATCACTCAAAGTTGTATTCAAAGTGCTTTAGTAGATACTTGGACCAAGGATGAAACAATCCAGGAGAGCTGGGGCCTGTTCTTCGTACCTCGCTTACTACATCCAAGATCAAATGACACATCCAAGATCAAATCATCGCGCTAACTTTGAGCTCGCTAATCCGGTTCTCCGAACACACCTGTTGTTGACGATTAGTATAGCTGGCTGAAGTAATCTGAGATCACTGGGTGGCTTAAAAGGGGCTACGCATCGATAGTAGAAACATTGATCGGCAACCCTGTGATTGGTCGGCGAAGATGTCGAAGGAGCGCGCACAGTATTTCACGGCAGCAGACCAAGAACTCTTGATTGAGGGATATCAGGAGTTTCAGAGTTTAATTAAAACGCAAGGGAACACCGCAAAGGCTGCAAAAGCAAGGAGAGAGGGCTGGCAGAAAGTTGCTGACAAATTAAACTCGTAAGTGATCCGTGATATTACATTATATCATGTGATATTATATTATACCACATTATATTATATTACATCATATCCTCTTTCACATTAGAGCCACAACAGGACCCACTAGAACATGGGAAAAAGTAAAAGTGAAATATAAGAATATTCTACAGAATGGTAATATTTATCACTTATATTGCTTTTAGTCTATGACAAGAGACCCTGGAATAATCTGTTTGTTTATAACAGCAACCAAGAAAAGGGCAGAGCAAATAAAGACAGGTGGTGGTCCTGCACCCCCTCGTCACACCCCTTTTTGTACTGTGACATTTATTGACATTGTGGGTTTTTTTGTGTGTAGTTTGACATAACACTCCATCACTTTTACCTGTTCCCATGCAAGGGGTGACTGAAGCATGCACAGTAAGTCGGGAGTAAGTATATACAGTACAGTAAGTATATATATATATATATATATATATATATATATATATATATATATATAGAGAGAGAGAGAGAGAGAGAGAGAAAATAATACCCTCACGGGAGAATCGATATCTCTCTATGAGCACACCGTCGCGCTGAGCTAAAGGATCCCGTCTATCCCGCAATATCCGCTAAATTCTGTAAACTCTCCTTATCAATCTTGCACCTTCCTTGCTCGCGTACAAACGGACAGGACATGGCTGCGACAGACTTCCCAAATCCACCTTCGCTTTTTTAGCCGTGGTCTGTCATCTTGATTGCACGTAGTAATTTACTATTACTACTCTAAAATATGAATTACATCTGACATGATCTACTACATGTAATAGAATGATTAATAGTACATTTCCCTTTTTTTCGGAAATGACCTGTATGTATCTGTATGAAATCAATAAAAGAATCAAAAACATTATCTTTAGTTACATTGATAATATTTATTTATGGTAAAACAGTGGCGAAATATCGCTCTTGCTTTCATATAACTGCAGCGGACATACCTGAGAGGCCGCGATCTAATCCTGTTTACATAAAGTAAACCTGCTCCCGAGCAGGTTTACGCTTACGGATCTGTTGCTATGACAGCAAGTCCCAGATGAGCTTCGGAGAACCGAACGATCCAAGATCACGCGAAATCGTCAACATTCAAATCCGGCTAACTTACTTAGCGAGGTACGAAGAACAGGCCCCTGATCCCAGATTATTTATTCATTATTTTTTTTTTAAAGGCTTTTTATTTTTTAGATCTTGAAGGAGAGCAAAATTGGATATTGCAGTATATCAAACTGACAAAATACAAATAAGGAAACTGTTTGTTCAGGATCAGCACATCCTTCTGGATCCTGAGAAATCAGGTCATCTCTGGCAGGGAGAGGATTTTTATCTTGGCTTCTGTAGTACAGCAGTAATAGTATCTGTGGTGGTGAATTTGAGGAGGATGATAGAAGTGTCGTACCTGGAAGAGGAATTCTGAACTTTAGTGGTCATATATTAAAATGGCAGGATGTTTATCTTAAACTAGTGAGTAATAATTATCTTAACTAGTGATTTAGACCCAATAAAGTCAGTAATAACACAGTTTCACACATGTTGCATTAAAGCAGGGGTCCCCAACTTCAGGCCTCGAGGGCCGGTGTGCTGCAGGTTTCAGATGTGTCCTTGATCCAACACAGCTGATTTAAATTGTTAAATGACCTCCTCAACATGTCTTGCAGTTCTCCAGAGGCCTAGTAATGAACTAATCATGTGATTCAGGTGTGTTGACCCCAGGATGAGATCTAAAACCTGCAGGACTCCGGCCCTTGAGGCCTGGGTTTGGCCAAGCCTGCATTAAGGTGTAAAAGTATTGCATGTTTTAGTTTTGACTGTGAATCTGCGAACTAACAAATGCAGTCATGAAACAGGTGACATAACTTGTCAGTCGAAACCATCTGCCTCCACAGGGCGACGCAGCATCTAAGATCTACAAGTGTTTTCAATCAGCAAGCTTCAAATCCTGATTTTACTGAAGATCAATTCAACGCCATTATGTTCAACTAAGACTAGACTGAAAAAAAATTAGTTAAAATTAAACTAGACTGTAAAATTGAAACAATTCTTGTGACTTAGAAAACAATTTTAAAAAAGAAGAGTAAATATCGTTAGTTTTCATATGTTTGATAAAGTTATTACAATTTTCCTGATGAGGTGTTGGCGGACGTGTGATTCTGGATGTTAACAGACAGAAAATGTAAGTTTTTATTTATTATTGTAACAACTCTGATTTTCCTAAATCTGGGGTCTGACATGCCCTCCATACATTATTAAAAAGACTATAAAACAAAACTGAATTAAAAACCAAAAGAAATGAAAAACATTAGTAAATACAAAGCTGCACCGACTCTGGGCCACATGAACGTATGACATGAGCTCAGACACAAACTAAAGGGAGATTGTTTTTATTTTTTAGAAATTGTACTTTAAAACCACCAACATCATTTATAAGGCATTCGCAACAAATCTGTCTTTAATTTTTCAGTTTTTAGACATTACAGATGCTTTCAGATGCTTTCTGGAGGGTTTCCTAAAGACAGGAGAACAGCTAAGGCACAGCAGCACAGCTCCCAGCGAGAGACGACGATAAAGAGGAGACGGAGGGACAGGCTGGTCGGACATATGAACGGAGCCGCGGCGAAGCACAGCGGGACGCCCTCGGCTGGGACCGTCCTCCAGAGTCGGAACATCTCAGGAATGTTTTCACACCAGCGACAGGTCTTCAGAAACGTCACATCTGCACCTCTGCGTCACATTCCAAACATCTACATCTTAATACTCATTAACTTAAAAACTGTACATCATCTGTCAGGTTTTTACAAAATACAGCTTTACATAGATTCATTCGATATATGAAAAATACACACCGGATGTAAAAATGTCTCTGAATCTTCAAATTAGGTTTGAATTTGAATAGAAAAAAATAAATGAGTTGAATTTGGTATTAAACTGCGGAGGTTTTAAATTCAACACATGATGGCCGCTTAATGTAACCGTAAATAAATGTAACCCTTACAGAGCAGCGTGGAACCGACACGTCCTGTTCATGCCCCACACACACTCAGAGACTCTTCATACTCATTCAGAGCTGCTGGGCTCCAGCTTTGGTCCCATTTATGTAAAAAACAAACAAAAAGTGTTTTATACACTTTGCTGGTTCAGTTTTTACATGTTTCTGTGTTACAGTAATGAGTAATCCTAACAGTGCTGACACTTCATTGTTAAAACTCTGCAGTTTTCTGGACTCTTTGTTTACACTTGATTGATTTAAAACTCACGACTGCAGCCATTCATCATCATGGCATAGTTTATTTATCCTGTAAGGGTGATCTCTCAGCTCTGCTCTCTGACGTGTGCGATAGAAAAACCACCATCGTTATCAGCTCTGTTTAACTGGCAAATTTTATATAAGGTGGGCCATTTAGGCTGCTTTAGCGCACATCTGCAAGCTGCTTTGCAACCCACGTCCTGCTTTTTCTGATTTTATCACATTAACACTGATGCTAATCTTCTCCTAAACAGAGCCACAAATAAATAATGGAAATAATCTTCATAAGACTACAGCAGCTCTGACTGAACCCAAAACTAGCTGGAGCCAACATCTGTCAGGCTTTAGAAAACATTTCAGTCACTGACCCCGCCCCCGAAAAAACAAAACAAAAAAGAAAGAAAAGTTCTGAATAAATTAGTCGGGTAGCCGTTTGTACAGCAGAAAGTTTGTCGTTTTTTAATGTGTGCAGATTAAAGGAAAAAGGAGGCGGATCTCTTCCAACATAGCGGACGTCTCACTTCAAGTCTGAGGGATTCAGACATGGCACAGAAAGAAAACACGAATCGCACACAGAGCCCGAACAACTTAAGAAAACTCATTAAATATATTCTGTCCATAAATTAGCACTTTAAAAGATTAATCATAATTTCCCCTGATACCCAACTGGCTCTGTGTGAGAACATCTGTGGTTGCTGAGAACTGATTTTAGGCTCATTATCTCTGGAAAGGTGGTTAAAGGGAAAATCATTGGTACCGTCGCTGCGGTGAGATTTCCATCTACAGCTGATTCTTACTGGCAGCTGCTTCTGTGGATCATTCATACAGACACAGCATTGATGTAGAAAAAAGAACATTTTCATAGTTAAATGTCAGCAGTTATTGGTTAAATATTTCTAAATGTTACTTAAACCGATTTTCCTTTTTAAAGAAGCAAAAACACGGAAATTTTTCCAGCTAAACAGGACATAAAAAAAAAAAGCTTTCAGAAATCACATACTGTGCTTTAAAGTGGGCTGTTCTGCTCCCTTCCAGCTCGATATTTTTATTCTTGGACTCCATTAGAGTAGCTTTGCATGATTCAATGTTCAAAATAATCTGTTTATCTTACAGGCTTTGTGCATATCCTTTCTCACTGACGTCACACTGAGCCAAAAGGGAAAAAAAAACAAAAAAAAAAAACTGACACTGTTTAAATCAGATTTTATTTTTTAAGAGGTTGATTTTGGATTTTAAACTAGTAGCGTGGAGAAATCTCATTCTGAGGCGATCCTTAGAGGCTTGATTCAGGTTTATGTTGTAGTTTTTAAATAATGGGCCTAAAGAACGAGCAACCGTGTCTGTTTTCAGCATGTGACCCTAAACTCAGGGAGACACTCAGACAACAAGAGGTATAAAGTTCTTCGAACACTCTTAACACACTCTCACTCACTCGAGCACGCACAGCTTTGTAGTCCTAAATAAAAGTGAGAGCAGACCGAATGAGGACTGAAGGAGAAGATTTTCCTCAGTGTCTCTTCCCACCGTTCCCTCTGATGCTCCATCTGTCCTCTCTGTTCACGCCCACAGACTTTAAATAAATAAATACTGGACACAAACGGGACGTCAGCCCTGTGTTTTCCTTCATTTTCCCTCGCCTCGTTCTCCCTCAGTCCGTCCGCCTGCTACCTTATCCTCCCGTCCTCTCTGGGCAGGCTCAGTTCGGATTTCGGGTCGGGGCTGGCGGAGCTCCACGCGGTGAGGCGGCAGCGCTGCATGACCGGACAGGCGCTGGGGCCCATCGAGCAGACGTCCGAGGCGGACCAGTAGCCCTCCAGCAGCCTGTCCAGCCAGCGACGCAACGGTGCCCCCGTCAGACTGGCGTTGGCCTCGGCCTCCTCGACAGCACCCAGGCTCACCGGCAGCTGCAGGACCGGGTTGAGGCCGTGGAAGCTCTGCTCCATGTAGGAGTTCTTGGCTGGTCCACTGTGCAGACGCAGAGCGTCCTCTGGAGTCCAACAGCAGAAGGACAAAGAAAGTCTGAGTTAAACTGTAGTCGTGATGGGGGAACTGAGCTACCACAAAAAGTAACACTGTCTACGTAAGACGCAGGTAAGAAATAAGAAAACATCCAAAACAAGAACACAAACAGACAAATCAAACATTACAACAGTAAGCACAGAAAATGTTTATCCGAACATAGACACACGTTTCAGATTATTTACAGGTTTCACCCCAACCGGTCGCAGCAGATGGCCCCGCCCCTCCCTGAGCCTGGTTCTGCCGGAGGTTTCTTCCTGTTAAAAGGGAGTTTTTCCTTCCCACTGTCGCCAAAGTGCTTGCTCATAGGGGGTCATATGATTGTTGGGTTTTTCTCTGTACCTATGAAGCGCCTTGAGGCGACTTTTGTTGTGATTTGGCGCTATATAAATAAAATTGAATTGAATTCTTTGGTTCCCCTCGGCCCAAAACCAGACTGAGGTGGTCTGGTCCAAAGACCGTACTATTGCTTCCAACTCTTATATACAATCTGAATGAGAAACTAACAGATGCTGCACACGAGGTTAGCATTCTGTAAGCTTCTGCTTTATCATCCTTCAAGTCATGAAGAGGGTCTTTCTCAGAGTCAGTCTCACAACCAAGACTCGCCCCCTGCTGGCCATTAAAGGGAATGCTGGTTTAAGACTGGCTTCACTACAGAACAAGTAGCCATTCAGGAGTTATAACAGCTTTTTATCTTTTATACATTTTTCTGAATTTTAAAGGGTTTTTTTTGTCGTTATTGCTTAAAAATGTTTTGTAAGTTTCACAGTAAGTCTTCATCTTTTTAATTACGGCAACATGAGGCATATTTCAAGAGTAAAATTTAAGAAGCTTACAATACAAAGAGCCACTTTTTAAAGCCTGCTGACCCGCAGTCCTGTGCATATGCACCAAAGGCTGTGCGGACAGATCTGACCAAATCCAAACCACTTAACATTTTTAGTTTATCTTTAATTATAAAAACCATGCTAGGGTGGACATTTCAAACAAAAATGCAGCAAATTTTACTGTGAACTGTTTAGCTTTTTAATAAAGTGCTTAAATGTAATTAATGATTATTGGCGGAACAGTTCATTAGCGAGAAGCTCGAGGAGTCTTCTCTAAATTAATTGAAGGTGAATGCTGTCATTTTAAAGTACAGCCACCAGTTACAGATGCCTGTGCATGCAACAACAGTCCGATCGGATCACGTCACGCACCACCTGCACTTCATAGCAGCGCCCTGTAAAACCTCGGTGTCTATTCGTGCACCGAGCTTTACTTAGTCCTGCAGTTATCCCCTGAATACCCACACATGGCCCGAGGAGGTCAAACAAACCGAGCGTTAACCCGGGGCAGGCTAATTCGGACAGAGGTGACCCCGTGTGGGCGCGAGAGGGCGATTGGATACGACACTATAAATATATGTTTGCATGGTGCTGACAGCTGTGACAGGAGGGCCTCTGCTCTGTGTAATTTAAGTACTGGCTATTATCTGCTGTTGACATGAACAAGTATGAAGATCCTGCATATAATTTTAACACGTGTTTCCAGGAGAGTTTCTGAAGGCCGACACTTTGTGCCAGGTTTAAGCCTAACTTGCTGTGCATGTAAGTGAAATGAATCCAGTGGATAAAAGTACTCCGATTACTAAGAACACGTTTTCTTTTAACCAGCAATGAATCTCTACTAAAGTATGAGGCTGTAAACTTTAGTTTCTGTCCACCTAGTAGCCAAACCGATGAGAAAACTTGCAATGACGTGTAAAAGTCCACGTCTGATTACAAATACAAGAACAAAACAGACTTCCCATCTCAGGAAGGTTTTAAACCTGCACTTTTTCTTTACAGGTAGAGCTGCCTTGGTCCTGTATATTTCCTGGAAACCCTGCACTCGTGCTTCTAAGCAAGTCTGATCACCCACCTTGCTGTATCGGCCTTTGCCTGTGAAACTCCAAAGGAGCTACAATGAAGCTGGTCTGGCCCAGCGGGCTCCAGTGGTGCAACACCCTCAGTGTCCACACGCCAGGCCTCAGCGGGGAGGTGAGAGGCGGCCGGTAGTGTGTGACCTCAGCGGAGGCGTCCACCAGGATGTCGTAGGTGGCGGCGATGACGTTGGTTGGGTCGATCCAGACAATCGTAGCCGTCAGGTTGCTCTGGCTCCGGCTCCAGCGCTGCACGGCCACCGGCTCGTCCTCAGGTCCCAGGAGACGCCCCCAGTTCCTGAAGAGACGCTCCTTAGGATCCCAGTCGGTCCCCACCTGAAGAGCGGAAAGGTCAGAGTCGACTCTTAAAGCTGTCTACACGCGTGCGCTGCAGCTTGATCGAGTTTAGACATTGGTTAGAGAAAGGTGCACGGGAGACGCGTTTACTGGTAGGAGACCCTAAGAGCCAACCAGCTGTTCTCCAGCCTCGATTACTCCAACTCTCTCCCCTCTGGTATCAACAAAAAGTCACTCTCTCACCTCCTGTTAGGCCAGAATGCAGCAGCTCAGCTTCTTTACTGGTTTTAGTACTATGCTGGTTTTGACTTCCTGTAATTTTTTAGAGTTCATTTTAAAGTTTTACTGATCACTTTTAAAGCATGTCGTGTCTGGCCCGAAGCTACACAGCAGAAGTGTCGAGTCCTGGGCCTCAGAGCTTCAGGCTGGTCCCTCGTGGCTGACCCAATCTGAAGCTGGCTGGTTTTGCCACCAGGGCCCCCGGCTTTGAAATGACCCGCCCGATGAGATCGCGCTCACACAATCAGTGACCTCCTTCTATCCAAGAACTCATTTTTGTAGACTTGCTTTTACGTCACACTGTTACACTGATGTCTTTTCCTTCTGGCTGTGACAAAGGAAAACTTTACAAAGTATTCCAACTGGTTTCTCCTGAAACTGGCTGAAAATAATGTGTGAAAGCTGCTCTAGAATATGTCAGCGTCACTGAAGGGGGCTGATCTGTTACTGTTCACTGTTGGTTTGAGCTGCAGTTTTTAAGGTTTCCTGTTATGTTTAAGGTGTATCACATCCTGGGCCTGATGTTCATTTATGAGCTTTCTGCTTGTTTTACCTAGAAAGCCTGAGCAAAGCAAAACAATCCTGGTCAAGGAGAGAGGAAGAGGAGCTGCTTTTATGAACCTGTTCTAGCCGGTCATAAAACCACAACTTAACATTTCTGCAGCTGAGATATTGAACTGTTGGAGTCCCAGCATGGTACAACTGTCACATCTACAGCTGTTTGAGGCTATCTGTCGTGTGTGTGAGATGCTCTTGTTCACGTCTCTGCTGTCTTTCATTTCTCTGGGGAGTGTAATCCTGTGAGACTGGAGATTCACTCTAAATTTTTATATTTTCACTTATACATTATTCTATTTACCTGCTTTCTAATTTTTGAATATTTGCTTTTAGTCTTTGTTTTTACTTCCCTGCTGGAATCAATCGTTTCTTACGCTTAAAGTCAAAACATTAAAGCATCCTGGGACATTTATGTAACTGAGAATCTAACGAGGCATGTAAACTGAGGTGATAATAAACCCAAAACAGTGACTGCAGAACGATGTCCAGGTTTATGTTTAGTTAAGAGAGTCCTCATAAAGACACAAGTCTGACCTGGATGTGTTGGAGCCTGTTAGCGGCATGTGGGGAGCTGGTCAGGGTGAAGTGGTCTTTGGGGGCCACCCAGGTCTCCAGGGTTTCCAATTGATTAGAGGCTTGGTTGGTAGCCACATGATGGACTAGGTAGCCCTGGTACTGGTCGGACAGGAAGTAAAGGTGCACAGACACTGGGTGACTCACGCCGACGTACCTGAGAAAGGAGAGAAAAAAAAGATAAAAGCCCCAAAACGTATTTAAATCACATATACAATAAAGTAGATACAACTTCCTCCCCTGACCCCTAACTGGTCCCAGCAGATGGCTGCCCCTCTCTGAGCCTGGTTTTTCCTTCCCACTGTCTCCAAGTGCCTGCTCACAGGGTCCTCACCGTACAATATAAAGCACCTAGGGGCAACTGTTTTTGTGATTTGGCGCCATATAAATAAAATTGTATTGGATACACACTTTTATTTTCCCTGTGTTGTCCACTAGGGGCAGTCTCAAAGCGAGTCGGTTAAAATACCCAAGTCAAAGGAGTTTGCAAAGAAAAAAAGACTGAGAACCTTCACAGACAGACTGAGAACCTTCACAGACTTAAAATACCCAACTTTACAAGTAAGATGTTTACAGACTAACACAAAAACGTTTGTTACGTTAATTAATTTTTTAATTTAATTTTTCAGCCGGTGTTTATTTTAAGGACCAAAGTTAAGGATCTCACTAAGTTGACTGACAGGTGGATGGCACAAGTAACTGTAGCTGTGAGGCTTCACCTCACTGGAGTCCCTGAATTGGACCTCTGGACCATTTTAAGCATTTGTAATACATCATATGACCAATAATATTCCTGCTGTGGAGTTAAATGTACCGACATGCCACCCAAGAAGTCTGAGCTCCAGTTTTGATGAGTGAAATTCTAGGATTTTAATTGGATGTTATTCAGCACTAATTAGCAGGTATCTATATCTGCCTACATAGTCTATGAATGCAGTTTGCTAACCAAGCCGGCTAATTATCTGGCACTCCACCCGCTCGTCTACATATGGTAATCTCTGTTTCTGAAAAAAGCCAACATGGCTGAAGCAGTAATGCTGGGCCTTCCAAATGTAAGTGAGGTTTCCACAGATGGTCTGTGTTCAATACAAACGACAGGTACAGGAAACGCAGCCGAGATGGGGAACTCCAGGCCTCGAGGGCCGGTGTCCTGCAGGTTTTAGATCTCACCCTGGGTCAACACACTGAATCAAATGATTAGTTCATTACCAGGAGAACTTCAAGACATGTTGAGGAGGTCATTTAGCCATTTGAATCAGCTGTGTTGGATCAAGGACACATCTAAAACCTGCAGGACACCGGCCCTCGAGGCCTGGAGTTCCCTGCTTTACAGCGTATCGTCACTGGCAGCTGCTGGATTATGGCTCCAAATTACTCCAGGTTTTTTCCAAAAATATTTTTAAAAACTTAAACCTACATTCTCCTAAAAAACTCCTTATCCCGTTTTATTTATTTATTTATTTATTTTCTTTTTTTTTTTTCCAAGTATTGTTGGACAGGTAGAAATTCACACTCCCTAGGAATGATGCTGATACTCAGGTTCGCTGCCTGATTGGCTGTCGTTAGTCACATGTCCCCATCGCATGCCTCTTTTTCCAGAAGACAACAGAAACATCAGCTGTGACTGTGGTTAATTCAACATGGTAGCAAATTACAGGTATTGCTGACCTTGTTGTCTTTGAGAGCAGACATGTCCCCAGGATGTGACTGTTCTCAACATTAGTGCCAATCATTTGGATGCAGCCTCAATTACAACATTCAGAGCTTCTGATAATTAGATTTTAAGGCTTACAGAGTCGGTTATCTCCCCTTCTCCTGTTTCCAGGCAGTGTTTTCTGCATTTCCTTTTCTTCTGTTGTGTACATACTGTTGTAGGAGTGCTCGTATATAACAAACTCAGGCTTTAAACTCAGATTCAGACAGTTTTCTGCTCTTTAATCTGTACGTAAAAGAGTCCTTAATATGTTAATGTCAGGCCCCCTGCTCTGATTGTGAGCACGCACTTCACCCCATCCTGCTACGATTCAGACTTTCTGCTCTGAAGGGGAAGCCAGTCGCATTAAAGACGACTCAAAGAAAGAGAGAAGGGCGCTGAAACGGCTCGTGTCAGACAGAGGATGGACCGGGCAGTGTTCACTGACATAGATAAGGATTATTTTGAACCACCAATTATGCAAAGGTCCTTTGCTCCAAATGTGAAACCAGCTCTTTGAAGAATGACATCAGGTCAGCTGTCATTCATTTCCTGATGAATGGCCTCACGTTATTATCAAAATCGTCTTTCAGGTGTTTATGTCTGTTTCTCCTTTTTCATTCGGACTGGCGGGCGAATCTTTTTCCTGGAAAACTCTTAATGTGACAGCTCGTATCCCTGAATCTCTACAGAGGATGTGGAGAATCTCCAAGGATCTGTTAAACCAACTAAATAAATGCATCTGTGTTACTGCAGACATGGTTTTAGAGGTCTCTGACTGAAATCACAGGTTGAAGGAAACAGACTGGCCCTTTCTAACCACCCCCTACTTCCCCTTGCACACACGCACACTCCCATAATGCTGCCCCCACCCATGCCAGCCACCAGTCCCCACCCAAGCTCCAGCAACAAGTACCTCCTTGTACCTACTGTGAGAGAGACGGAGCTGGAAAAATCTAGCCTGTGCAGAAACTGAAGCCTGATTGTACAAAGGAACAAGCTCGCCTTATCTTCATATTTAATTTGGACTGCACAAACACCAGCGGTGGCCAGTTTGGTGGAAAGACATTTCATCTGCGAGTCCTCCCCTTTCCCCTGAGAAGACGACTGCACAGTTTCTTTCTCTGCGAAAAGCACAATTTACTGGTACGGCCAATAATAACAGTGTGTTACACAGAGAGTGATGGAAACTGATGGAGGTGATACCTGCACCTCTGCTCCAGCCTCTGACAGCCGTGCAAACAGTGAGCTGGACCTGATGAGACGAATGCTTCTCTATGTTGAGTTCAAACCAACAACAGCTTCATCTTCGTTTTACAGTTTCAAATATCTTGGAGTTCAAACCTGAAGGCTCTGCAAACACTGCACTGCATGGCCGATCACGTAGATAATAAATGAGAACGGTGGAAAAAAAGGGATCCTGCGGACACGATTTCACCCGTAGATGGATGCTCTCCCATGCAACACCTGTGCTATTCCCAGCCTGACTGCCCCTGATAAAGCCAAGGCTTTTATCTCATTTCCTGCCTGCAGGTGAGGAGCTGAGCTCGAAAAATAACCTGAGCAAAACGACCCCAAATTCCCTCTTTACAAACCAAAAAGAGGCTGTTTGGCCTCTTTAGGTAGGCCAAGTTTTCAGTATGATTTTAATTAAAGCTTGCACAGCGCTACATTTGATTAATATAGAGAAAGCAGTAAACCTGAGCAACATAACTCATTTTCACACATCCTTTCCAGTCTGAGCTTCTGTAAACATCAGCTGACAGAGGTGTGAGAGAACGCAATGCCTGATGCAGATGGATCATACGATCATACGTTAGCTGGTTTGAACCTGTCAGACTGGGCCAGTGTGCAAATACTGCAGCTCACAGTCGGGCACATTTACTGCTACTGAGTGGGCATTATTCCTGCAAGCTCCATTCATGCAGACCCCTCACCGAAACCACTCGGAGCATTTCCAGTATCGAGTGGCTCTGAAGTGGACCGATTCCTGCTGTGTGGCATTTGTGGAAAATATCCTCACAGAAGCGTCCATGTGTGAAACGGTGACAGTCAATAATCTGAGCTGTGAGAATCATTTTCTGCTAATCTGAAAATGTTTTTCTGTTGATGCCGTGAAGCAAAACACTTCCTGTTTCTTTGTAATCTACCGTGAAGTTACACGTCATGATTCGATGCACTCTTCCCATCAGTCTGTGTTAACAAAAGAACCTTTGGATGCTTCTGGGACAACCCCAGTGTGTGTACACACACACACACACACACACACACACACACACACACACACACACACACACACACACACACCTGGGATTTCAGCAAGTTTTCCATGTGGTTGGTTGGGCTCTGGTGCAAACACACTGCCACACATATCAAAGCACTCTTCATGCATCACAGCCCAGCACCCTTGTTCGTACCTGCAGCTGTTGTCGCTGGGATGTCCCTGCAGCGAGCTGGCAGCGCGGGACAGTCCCATACGAGCAAAGGCGTGGTAGTGGGTGAGCGCCGAGTCCGACAGGCCTGCGGGTCCGTCTGTCTCTGCCTCGTAGATGTTCTCCCAGTAGGCCTGCAGACCCGGTGTTCCCGAGGCGAGCGCTCCGAACAGGTAGGCGTCCAGCTGGCTGATGATCTCCTGACTGACGCTGGCCTCAAACTTCCGGGCAAAGAAGGTGGGTCTGGACGCTTGCTGCGGTCAGGAGAGACAAGATGAGGAGGGATGAAGATATGTGCACAATAAAAGGCAGTTTGATGGGTCACAAAGAAGATATTTTACTTCTTTCACTGACTCACTGGTTGAAATGAGTCCAAACACAAGGAATACAATCCCATGGTGCCTTGCTGTCACAAACAGGCTTATTCATGCTGTTTACGTCCAGCATACCTGCAGGATCACTGATGTTTACCAAGAAAAACATGAAGCACAGCAGCCTCAGTCACTGCTTTCTGCAGCTGTGGTGCAGTGAGATGAATGTTTTAATGAAATGCTGCAGTAAAAACCCTGAAATGAGTCAGTTTCTGCAGTGTGTTTACCACCAGCCTGTCCAATTATAGCCAACAGCTTCAACACTGAAGCAATTACTTTTACCCACGTTAACTTCACAGCTACCTCTGCTTTCGACCATTAAGTCGATGCTTCGCCTCTTTTATAATGTCTCCACTGTACTGTGAGCCATTTATCCATCAACTTCACTCACAGATAAAAGGATAAATGGTTGAAAATGTTAAGTATTTTAACAATTTATCCGTTTACAGTTTATGGCGTCTATTCAGATATTTTGTTTTCACTTGTTTTTAGTCACACAACGACATGTCCAGATGTTTTAGCTCTGGAATTTTTATACAGATAAATAGAAATTAAAATGTAAACAAACATCAACTCATCACTCGGCAGCTACAGAGTCACCGAGCTCATAATAAGGACAGTTTCAGTCAGCATATCTGATACTGATGATCATTATTTAAGTCAGAAGTCTCCAGCATGCAGCTTCACACAAAACTGTCATTGCAGTAAGAGACTCACCATCACACACATTAGTTTTTTAAACACGCACTGAGGGAAAAACATACTTTGCATCATTTCATTCTCAGTGACAGGACGACCGGGCACCTCCCCGGGAACACATTAGTCCATGTGAAAACCTCTGAGTCAGCACATTCCCAGACAGCTTACCCCGGCCTACACCTGATTCTAACCTAAAACCAAGTCTGGAAACCAAAAGCAGCATTTTGAAGGTCTGCCATATGATGTTCTCACTCCCAGGCTCCAAAACTCAAACCACTCCCAACAGACAGACACCAAGTCTGACATCATGTTGGGATCTCAAAGGAGACATGAACGGCTCCTTCTTTCCTAAAATAGCTGCGATGGGAAAAAAGACACGAAAATGATCAAATCAGACTGTAGTAATAAAAGTACCGAGCGAACATTCGCATTGACAGCTTTATGAAGTCGCCACCTGGACTGGTTTCCAGTAAAAAGGTGGATCATGTCAAATATTGACTGGTGAAATTTCTCGTCTCATGAATGTAATTTTTATGCCACAGCAGAGAAACAGCTGCTGTAATAATCTGTATTCTGGTTCAGCTCCTCAAAGGAATAAACATTTAAAACATTTTGAGGTTTTTGAAGGCACAGGCGGCGATGGGACGGCATCACATCAGGTCTGAGCTCTGCTGGTTTTCAGCAGAGACAAATCAGATCTTCAGGTCCTGCGAGGGCTATCGATTCATGCAGGTCATAAAAGTCTGGAGTTTAGGAGCTCTTTCATAAAGGTGGTCCAGTGTATCACCTGCACTGATAAACTGGATCCTTATTGAGAATTTAAAGACCTCTGCCGATCATGAAAAGCAGAAGTGCTCAGAACATGTGGGACAGAAGTGACAAAGAGGCTGAGAGGAAGAAGAAGAAGAACTCTTCCAGACTGCAGGAAAGAAGGGCGTGGCTATATGATGTCACCAGGAGGGTGTGACCTCACCACTCGGTGGGCTCCGGCTGCACCGGCAAGCCAGGAAACCCCAGACTAATGAAAAGGCCTGAGCAGCCTGCAGCGGAGCGCTTTGTTCCTCTGAGAAGTTATTCTGGGTGATTTGTAGCTAAACAACAGTGGAAACCACTAGTTACAGAGTCAGGGAGCCTTTTTGTTTCATCCATCATCAGATCAGAGAGAAATCATATAAATCTACCTTAACTCCATGCTCTCCACTGTGCCTACAAAGGTCAGACAAGACTCTTACGCTTTATTTAGCCAGGATTTATCATCTTTAACCCTTTTATCCTTCAGGTTATTCCAGGAGAGCCGTATTCCCTCATTATTCCCATTACTGATTATTGTTGGCAGCAGTTTGTCCAACAGAAACCAAACTAAGCCTTCAAACTCCAACCTGGCATTTAAAGTGACAAATAAAGCCAAACATACTCAAGCTTCCCATTAGAGGAACCTAATGAAACCACAGTGTTCACATTTCAGACGCTGGCACCAGTGAAGTCTTTGCTTTTATTTATTTGAGCAGAAAAAAAGCCTGAACATCATCTGTGAAATGGTTTCCAACTGATTTAAAGAAGTCAATAACTAAAAGAGCAGTAACTGATGAGAACTAATGCTGTATATGTAAACAGTTTGCTACAAATGACTGATTTTTCAGTGCATTTTATTGTGGCCCAGTCTAAAAAGTAAAGCGTATGTACATATATGTCCTGTGACCCTTACATCCAGGACTCTGAGCTGCTTTTCCAACTGGCAAACCCGACATTATAATAATGACAACCTTGAGAAACCTCAGCAGTGAGTTTTGGGGAGCTACCGAGCTCTAAAAATATTTTTGCCATAAGTGCAGAGCCGTTTCCAGGATCATCTCTCCTTATAGAAGCCATCAGCAGCCCCACCACAGGCGCTGTCCTCAGGTCTGTTGTTACAGCGAGCTGAGGACCGCCTGCTGGAAGTAAAAGCAGCACTGCTAATTTGTGAATGCGAAGCTATTCTGGTCTCTGGTGACCTCAGGAGGAAAAGAAGGCGGAGCTTCTGAGACATGATACGGCCACAACTTTACCAGATTTTATATCAGTAAATCTCAAAAAAGTGTCAAGTGTGGATTTATCCAGACTTCATGTGTTCTCAAACCACCAATAATAACTGTGACTGTGACAGGATTCTTCTTACAGTCACTCATAATGGCTGAGACTCTGTTTTCAGAGGTGGAAAAGTTGCATCAGTACAAGAGATATGACTTTAGGTCGGGAACAGCAGGAAAACGGGAGGCTGGGTGGGTTCCAAAGCAGCTTGCAAACTGTGAGCTTCACTCGTCACTGGTCTGTGTAAATTAATGATGTAAATCTGGTAAATATTAGGAGCAAAAGTTTCCTCTCTATCAGGGAACTATTGTTGAAGGGATTTGGTTGGTTGTTACGAATTTTTGAGGGATTAATTATTTGTTCACATCAGATCGGGTCTCTCTTTTCTGTGGGCATTCAAATTCCGTTCAAACAGATTTCTCTGTAGGGCTTCCCAAGGTTTAGGGGACAGTACACATTAATCAAGAGACATTAAAGAAAATGCTAATGTTTTAGCAGCTAATTCATTCACAGAGTCGACCTAAAATTCACAAGTTTAATTAAACCCCCCCCAAAAACAAACAAAAACAGCCACTCACACAAGTTTCCCACCAAAATGTAATCCACAATAAGATGTCGGAGTGAACCTTTCTGGTATTCAAATCAGGTTTTTGTGTAGTTCTGCTAAAAAAAAAAAAAAATTAAAATAAATAAAATAAACCCCACACACAAATGTCACTGGTGTTGCTGTGCTGCCTCTTGTGTGATAGTGTTTAAGTCACTTACAGACTAATGTTAATGATATTATTGATGTTCCAGGAATCATTAAAGTTGTATTAATATGTGAAAATGTAATGCAATGACTTATTTTCTGCAGTAACCAACAGTTTACAGAGAAAATCCCAGCAGGGAACCAGGCAATGCTAACGTCCAGGTTAGCCTACAAAGGACGTCTGTGCACATCATCCTGACAGAAGAAACAGGAAGTCCAGCTGTGTGCAGCTGGTTCAGGCTGAGCTAATTCTACTAGACCATCATATTTCATAGACACAGTCAGCAACTCATTAAACTCAGACTCAAGTGGAAAGTGTTTGCTGGGATGTGAGCCGGTGTTACAGGACTACTCATAACCACAAACACAAACCTGCGTTCACGCGTGTCTGTGCTGGTTTTACACCTAAAGTCTCCAAATATGTTTTTTTGAAATTATGTACATTTTATGCTGGGCCCTGATTGGCTCTAAGCCAGGTTGGATGTCACATGATGCTGCACATGAAACGTGGCGTCCTACCTGGAAGCGCGGCAGATCTGAGGGCTTGAAGTCGTTGGGCGAGCAGCCGCACCAGTCCACGATGTGCTTGTACTGGCACTTGCATCCCAGTTTGCGGTTCCAGTTGGTGAGCCTCAGGTTGTTGTCCACCATGGTGTCACAGTGGGCGCTGTTCTCCAGCACGGTGTGGAAAAAGGACTGCAGGAGGGAGACATACGTTTATCAATCATCATCGTTTTATGCATTTAATGCAGAAAAAACCCCAAAAATCTCATTTTGCTTTTTGACTCATCAAATATAAAAAACATTTTTTGTGATGATAAAGAGACTCATGTGAAAAATTAGAAGTGTTTCAGGTCAAAGTGAGCTGAAATAAAGCTGAAATATTGCCTCATTTTAAGAGAAGAGACTTGGAGGATGTCCCGGGATCATTTCTGCTGGAATACTTTATATGTTTTCTTGTTAAAATGACAGACTCTGTATCGGCGTGGCGTGTCTGAAGAGTTCTATACATATGTGTGCGTGTGTGTTACCTCGGCGGGCAGCAGCGTGTAGGCGTAGAAACGCTTCATGCTGCCGACCAGCTCATCCCTGGAGTTGACCACATAATCCACAAAGCGCCTGTTGAGCAGGAACCAATCAGAGCCTCCATCCACAGAAATGCCCTCTGGGATCTTTCGATCTCCAAGACGCCACATGTGGGTGTCGCACTCGTAGAAGAGACGGTCCAGGCCCTGTTTACGGATGAAACTGAGAGGACGCTTACGATTATTCAGCCTGAAGCGTGCTGTAATGAGGAGACAGCTAAAGACTTACAGAATAAAGACTTCTTAAAAAAGGCCCTAATATTGACACCCTTTAACCTTTAATGTTATTTATTTTACTTAATGCAGAGTAGACCAGTTTTTATTGATGTCCAGGTTCAGAAGAGTTGTAAACTTCTTCCCTCAGTCTATTCTCTGTCTGAAATCCCGTTTTAGCTCCCATCAGCTATTCTCTGATTGGACGTCGTCTGGAAGCCTGGAGGATGAGGGGCAGCACCCAGTGCCAACTGTAACCCTAACAGAGTGTGGTGTTTAGCCCACACGTTGTATTTATATCTGTTTCTTTTAATATGATATTTCATATCAGCGTCTGACACTGCGACACACACAGGCTTATGTAAAGAACCTGAAAGCAAGCAGTGTTTCCTTCCCACAGATTTCCTTTCTGTGAATCCAGCCAAAGATGTTTCAGTGGAACTGCGCTGGCCCCTCAAGGGCTTTCCAGGAACCGAGCTTTGGTTAACTTGGATATAATTTTGGGAAGCGCAGGAGCATTTCCAAGTATCTCCCCGCTCCTCGCTCACAAACGCCGAGAGCTTCAAATCCTTGTTCAAAGAATCAACGATTCAGGTTCACCAGCTCGGCCCGCAGCCCAACGTAACACTGAGTTATTGTGCAGCTTGTTTTTCACTTCATTGCACTGTTTTAATAAAGGCCCGTGGGGCACACAGCAGACTCTCTTACCGCGCGTTGTCTCTGCCGTGAGATTTGATGAAGTTCATGTTGCGGTATTTGGACAGGAAAGCCACCAGCTGGTCGTTGGTCCTGAGGAGAGACGACAGCTGTGAATCATCAGATCAGACTCCATCTGACCGGGAGGTGTGGGTCACAGAAACAAACACACCCCGGCCCCATGCTGCGAACACTGCTGTGACTTATGTGTTTGGACCTCAGTATCAACAGTTTCAGTCTGTTTATGTCTAGAAGACAAGCAGTTTGACAGCAACAAGGTTTATAGTCGATGTTCATGTTGTGACGTCACCATGAGCTTCAGTGCTGCTGTTCAAAACGTAAAATTACAACAACTACAAAGATGAAAATGAAATGCAGAGAAGATGTTCACATTTCCCCTCAGGATGATCGTGACACTCGGCGCCATCATCAGGTCAGAGCGGTAAAGTGAAACGTCTGCTGGTTTTTAATCCCTGTTGTTAGCAAACAGTTTAACAAATCTCGGCTAAACGCAGAACTCTGATCTCAACATCATGCAAGTTAGACTGCCGTGACGAAAGGGGAAAAAAGGAAAATATATCAGATATACAAAAACACAAAAACCTAAAACCAAACCTGGATTAAACAAGTCTAACGTGAGTCTAAAGCCCGGCCCACACCTCGTGCAAAACCAGCTGGAGCTTCATCCAAAAAAGAGTCTAGGTGTTTGTTTTTACAGTTAAAGTAAAAGCTGGCGTGTGAAAAGTTAACGTAATCAACTAAAATAATATAAAAGCTATCAGAAACAACACCGTGCTCTCACAAAGATAAAAGACAGTTAATTTTGTGTTACTCTCTAAATATCCCCCTTTAGAAGATAAAAACACTTTTAAACAGCAGCAGTACTAATCCAGGCTCAAACCAGGTGTAGTAATAACAACTCCAACATGTTGGAACAGCCCACCGGTCATGTGACCCCAACTCTAAACTCTTCATAGGACTATTTTTGAAAGCATCCAGACTTCAGCTGCTCGTAACACCAAATCAGACGGACACTGAAACAACACGGCAAGAAATTTTCATGCTTTTATTTCATCTATCGAGCACCTTTTTATCTTAGAGCTAATTTATTGTGTTATTTTTCTCATCTACTCTTTTGGTGTACTGTGCTTATTTTTATTACATATGGTAACTATTTATTCTTTTTTTGGCTTTATTGCACTTTTTGACCTATTTTACTTAATCGTTCTATATTCAGCCTTTACATGGTGTTCGATTGTTTTTATTTAGATTTTTACTGACTGCGATCATGTATTTAACTTTATTTTTCTATTTAATTCTTTTGTGTAATTTTTACCTCAGAGTTATTTTGTCATAATGAGCTGTTCTACTTAAAATAAAAATATGTTATTTTATTTCCTCCTATTCTATTTATCAAACCATTTTTACTCGAGTAACTCTACTCCATTAAGCTGTAACTTTATTTTTTTAAACGCAGGAATTTCCCAACTTTTGGAATAATCGGATTTTAACTCCTCCTGTGTAATCACAGCAGTGTCCTATTATGTAATAATTCATTCATATCTGATCCTGTCATGATGTCGTGAGCGTTTGGCCTCCTGAAGAACAAAAACAACACCAAACCAAACATTTAGGTGTCTGATGAGGACTTTAATTCCTTTAACGGCCGTACGTCTAAGCAGGATGCTGTTGCTGACGAAGGATGCAGCTCTTGTTGTAAACTGTGCAAAAACAATCGAGGTGATGCTGCGTGGCTGTTTTTTGGGACAGCTGCCCCAGTTTATTTACTTCCTCTTCCAGGCTCGGCTTCAGCGCGAGGCCCGAAGCGAAGGCTGCACGCTCACACAGACTCTCCCAGCACGCACAGCGTGAGCCTGGTGTCGGCCCGAGCTGCAGACAGGACAGCAGACGCACAGATCGCTTTGATTACAGCTGATTACAGTCGTTAAGACGAACCGCAGGCGTGCATGTGTGCAGTTGTGGCCGTGTTCGTGTTGCTGCTGTGCAGAGGCACAGCAATCTATAGCTGGTCGTATATCGCTAAAGATTTCTCACATGTACTTTGGTAAATTATATTTAGCTATGTTAGCTGAGGAAAACTTTCACTTTTTGACAGCTGGTGGTCGTTTAGTGACGTTTAGCTAAAAAATAAAAAACCTGGAAACAGGTTTGGATGCATAGAAGCAGAATTTGTAGCTTGGGGCTGCTGTGGATTCGGATGCTTTGACATCTATTAGAGCTGAAACTGTTTTGTTCCCTTCGTGTTGAGACACACGAATTCGTGTTTCTTTGCTGACTCACTGTTTATATACACTGACCTTTTTTTCTAAATAATGTGACCTTAACTATAAATAAATCATTTTAGAAGGAAACTCAACAATAACAGAATAGTTTCATGTTATCGTCTTATTGTTTTCTTACGTTTGTTTCTTAAATGTATGAACGACACATTTGTAACATAAACAGCTGGAAATCATCCGTTTGTATTTAGCTCCTAATCTGAGCTGATCACAGTTACTGGGTTGGCACATCTCTCAAACTGGCCAGCAGTGGTGAGTACATACAGTCACTGAACGACGGTGCGTCTGTGGACAAAGCACTGCTCTGTGGGATCATGTTTTTATCTTTGTTCTTGGACAAAATGAAAGAAAAAGGTGATTTTAGTGTTGTGTCTCTTCCTTGGGTGAGGCCTCTGGCCCACAGCTGGCCCACAGCTGGCCCACAGGTTTATGAGGGCCAATCTGACTACGTAATTATTCATGGAAACATACCTTTAACTTTTTATAAAACAAAAAACAAAAAACTGTTTGTTGCAATCTACATGCAAACACTACAACTTGTTTTAAAAAACATCTGATTAAGTTTTTGCCTGCAGACAGACGGGCCGTCCATGACTCCTGCCAACGTTCAACACACACATGTGCAAAGATAGCGTGACGATGAAAGCTAAAAGAACTGCATACGTTAAGTTTATTTCACCTTCCTCCTCAGCTGGATGAGGGCGTTCCCCTCTCTGCTAAATCGGAGCCTCCGTCGTTTAGCCGTCTCACTGTCAGAACAATATAGCCTTATTCTGCCAGTGTTCATCAGGACCAGCGATCAATAAACTCATTCACTACTTATCCAGATCTCCCAAAACCTTTCCTCACCCCTGCTCCAGACTCTGGACACTTCATGGCACCAGAAACTCCACAGTGGATCTTAAGACTGACTGCATGAGGCCACGAGAAAACAGGTCTCGAATCTCCTGATCTGTGACCTTCCTGATGGTTTTATGGTCTCAATCTCCAGTTTCAAGTCTGATTAAATTCAAAATGATGTAATCTTTATGAATTATGGTCCACATTAGGGTCCAAGAATCAGATTATGCTTTTGGGCGGGTCTAGTTATGACAGACATGTTGCAAACATCAGAGCATGTCGCACAAACACTCTGCTTACGAGGGGCAGCCAATCAGAAGGTGGTTTGCTTTAAGTGGGAGGGGCAAGAAGATGAGTTGAGGGGCTGCACAAAGAACCGTGAGAAGATAAACGAGGATTATTCAAAGCACCTCTAGTAGAGTCCAAGAATAATATAGAGTGTGACGGGTTCACTTTGAGCTCCTCTCTGTCCTGATTAACTGAACGTCGTCCTCAGAGAGCGGACTTCCTGACGCGCCCTCCTGCTGTGCTCATGCACATTTCTGTCTGCTGCTTTAACAGTTTAAGAGCTGAAAACTGCAGAGACTGATCTGCAATCTTACCGTTTAGACATTTGGAAGAAACGTTTGAATGTTTAAATGAAGAAAGAGAAAGCTGTGTGACCCCCTCTCCACTGCTGCCATCGCTCATGACGTCACAGCTATCGATGGATGCTGTGGTGCTAATGCTGCAGCTGTGTTATTGATTTTAGCCAGAAGCATGTTCAAACCATCGCTGCTATGGAGGACAGCAGGCCGGTGCTGTGTCTGCGTGAGCTCATGAGGACGGAAAGATGGAAAAAAAAAAAGACTGAAAGATGAACACGTGTCATCAGTCTGGAGCTCTCCACAGAAACAGCTTCGTTTAGATAAACGCTGGCTTTAAACAGTCCTCTCAGCATTAGGGCTCCAGCTCTGATTTGGAGAAGTAAATAAATTTGATTGCATCTGTGAGGCTTTTAGCTCTCGGTCCAGACTCCAGGGTGTGGAAATCTGAAAACATCACTTTGGAGTTTCACTGTGTACAAAGTCAACAATGACCTCAGCTGCTCAGCCGTCCACCAGTAAAGTTTAAACAACCTTCAGCCACCTTCAACTTTCCATTTAAAAGCTAATATCAGAGTAGCCTCAGGCCTTTCAGGGTGACAGCTTTCTCTTTGCTTTTCCATGCATGGTTTGTTTATGTTTGTATTTCTGCTGTGTGTGACTTAATTAGTTCATGTATAGTTGATATGTCTATTAAAACAGCAAACCAACCGCTGGAGGTAATAAAACAAATGAGTTACATCCTGAGAGGAAAGCAGGACGGAAACTTTCAAGGATTTTATCAGAGAAACTGATTGATGCATTACAAACGTTGTCTCTTCTTCCCTCACAGAGAAGAATGTCATTAGCAAGGGCCGCAGCCACATGCTAATGACATGTTGGTGTGCTGCGAGTGTGCACGCCATCGTGCTATGCTCATGTTGTGGACCGTGGCCGGTCACTGCTCAGAGACAAACATGCAGGAAATCTGGCTGATTGATCAGCTCTACAAAGAGGTTCACTCAAACTGTGAATGTGAAAAAGTATTTTTGGAGTGATACTTTTACCTGTTTTTACAGATTATAAAAAGTGGGAAAATGAATAAAAGCTCACTTGAATGTGAAGACTGTAGTTCTTATTTTGTCTCTTTCTGTTAACGACCAAAGGACAGATTATCTTTAAATGGTAAATGGCCTGGATTTGCATAGCGCTTTACTTAGTCCCTAAGGACCCCAAAGCGCTTTACACATTCAGTCACACACACATTCACACACTGGTGATGGCAGCTACATTGTAGCCACAGCTGCCCTGGGGCGCACTGACAGAGGCGAGGCTGCTGTCAGTTATCAGTTATCAGCAATAACTGATAAAGAAAATTTGGTTTCTCTCTTTTTCAGACTATTATCTGTACACCATAGATATGGTCCTGTGGGAAAATTCCACCAGAGCAGCAGATCCTGGAAGACTCAGACCAGCCACGCCACATCCAAAGTAGACACGGAAACTAATGGTAAATGGTAAATGGCCTGCATTTGTATAGCGCTTTTCTAGTCCATAGGACCCCAAAGCGCTTTACACTACATTCAGTCATTCACCCAGTCACACACACATTCACACACTGGCGATAGCAAGCTACATAGTAGCCACAGCTGCCCTGGGGCGCACTGACAGAGGCGAGGCTGCCGGACACAGGCGCCACCGGGCCCTCTGACCACCACCAGTAGGCAAACATGGGGTTAGTATCTTGCCCAAGGATATTTGGCATGCAGCCAGGATGCAGCCTGGGATCGAACCACCGACCTTCTGATTAGTGGTTGACCTGCTCTGCCACCTGAGCTACAGCCACCACAACTACCTGCGTTTCTGTGTCTACATCCCTAAATGAGTTTCTGTCATGCAGCTGAACAAGTGTACCTGATAAATTGGCTTTGAATGTATATATGTGTACACATACTGTTATGCTGGTCGGTGCAGTTTTTATTCTTCTCTTGTAACTATATGATGTCACAGAGAGTCGTTATAGGTCTCTGGAACAGAAGCTCCACCCACCTGCCGCGCCGACCCTCTGTCACACCAGCACATACTGTGGATGCGACGGGTAGAGCTAAAACCAATTAGAACAACTGTGTGATGTAGCTCTGAATGCCAAAACATTAAGAACAGGCTTGAGTTTGGTTTTGTCCGAGCAGCGTGGGTGGAAATGTGAGCTCTGAGATTCGTCTGCTTCCAGGATTAAACTTCTCAACAAACTGGCCTAAAACTTTAAGTCATTCATAAATATTTACAAGAAATAAGAATGTGGATCAGATAAATACTTGATGTTATTTTAGAGCCTTCTCAGAAAGAGCACAAAGACACTGGCTATTGATTTGTCTGAATGCAATCATACTTTTCTCTTAAGATTTGCACCTAAATTTGGACTCTGTTGAAACTGATTAGGTCACAATGAAATCTGATGAACTTAAACCAATATCCTGGCTGAGGTGCATTAAAGTGCAGTAGAGCTGATTCCTTTCACGTGTCACCCATGTGTGACCCTCTGACATCCCCAAAGCCAGCTCACACTTGCTCCTAAATTGCTAGAAGACCTGCCTGAGGCGTTTACTCAGGAAGGCGAGAAGCAGCTGGATTCTCAACATCCCTGCACCAGTTCAAACACACCGATGAGCCAAAACTTATCCTCCACCAGCCTATTTATGTAACCTTGTTACTGCTGAGCGGATCACATAATTCAGGACTTCTGCTGATCAATGCCGATCCCTTCACTCAACAAAAAAAAAGATCCCATCAAACTGAGACATGGGACAGCCAAGAAGAAATGCTCTGCTTCAAAGCTGCAGGCTCACGGCCCGCTCTGGTTTACAGTCGTATAGATCAAGTTACCAATAAACCACAAGAGCATCAACTCAAACAAACAAGGCCCACAGGACTGGGCAGATTAGTGGCTGTTAGCTGACATGGTGCTTTAACAAATCAATAACATGAGCAGCACAGCTTCCACAGCCATCTGGGATCTGTACTACGAAGCAAGCTCAACATACGCAGGTTATCTTCTCTACCTGCGGTACAGTCTGAAAGCTACACCTGCAGCCGAGGAAGCACGAGGAAGGAAGAAGCCAGCAAGAAACACTGGCAGAAAAAATGTGTCAGTTAACAGATTATCAGCATCACAGCCCCACAAGAAGAGCTGACTGTAATTACAACGCTGTTCGCTGCTAACGTTCAAATGATGACTGACAGTGTCAGGCTTTTACATTCAGGAGCAAACCAGACTGTTGGATCTGAGAGCAAACAACACATATACAACCTGATCTAGACCAGGAAGTAGCCTGACTTACAAATTTTATAAAAGGTCATCAAGTAATGACCTTTTAGACCAACTTTAGGTCTGAGACATCTTCCAGCATTGGGGCTACTGTTGTTCATGGGATTAACTGGTGAGTAGGTAGTTTTGGAAAAGCTATTAAAACCTTATTTTCACCCACTTTGTCCATTTAAACAGATCTGTGGTTTTTTATCCACCAAAGGCTGTTTGTATTTCTGCAAATCCACCTTTTCTTACATCACCAGAATCAGTCAGATCACATTTGCAAACGCGACATAAACTACAAGACACTTTCAGCTGGGGCTCATCTTCACACTGTCATCACATCAAGAAACACGTTTTAATATCAGGTGTAAACTTGAGTTCAGGCTCTTACCTGATGGGGTAGTCTGCAGCGCTGAGATTGATGAAGAAGTCCCAGGACCAGTCGGCCATGCTGAGGAGGTCCTCCATGCTGCGTAGGTACATGGTCAACAGGCTGGCCCCGCCCCAGATGGTGGCCATCCTCCAGGGAGTCACCCGCACGTTTGGATACCGGCTGGCCAGAGACACCACCTCTCTGTGGAGGTAGTTGGACCTCTGAGAGAGGGAAGGGATCACAAGTAAGAAATATGACAGGTGTGATAGGCTCCACCCCCCCGGGATCCACTGGAGATGGATTTTTTCAGCAGTTCAAACAGTTTCGTTGCTGTGGACATCGACAGAGCTTCAAAACTGCTTTCTCAACCATTTCACAGGATTTATAAAGCTCACTAAAAACGCACATTTAGCTCCATTTTTCAGACAGTGTTTTTTCGCAAGAGTGAAATCAAGGGTGTCGGATTCGTCCCAAGAGATGTAGACTGGGCGTCATACTGTCGACTTTGTAGTCACTGCTGCTAAATGCTTTGGTGCAGGTTTAAATGAGGCAACAAGCAATGTTGCCTGAAAGTGGCGTGTTATGATGTAAAAGTCTGATTATGAGCCGGTGAATGTGGCACAAAGTTTTAAAGCTTGTCAGCTGAAGACGTGAAGAAAATAACAGATTCAGATAAAGTACTGATGGACCGGCGGTGGGGCGCTCTCTAGGACTGTGGACAGCTTTGCAACAGAGCGTGCAAAGACTCATGGGACTGTTAATGTTATTTATTCAACCTTTATTGTAGCAGGAAGTCCTGCTGAGATGAAAATCTCTTTTCCCTGGGAGACCTGTTTGAGCCTGAAGCCACGCAAACTCTCAATATAATAAAAATGCAACAGATACAATTTATAGTGGAGCTTACACACCATGATCTAAAACAACAACAGCAGTCTTAAGATAACACACAGTCTCTGCATTCTTTACATCAGAAACATGTTTAAGTTTAGATGTTTTGCAGGATTAGTGTTATTAAGTATTCCATAGAAAACTCTGTCACGCCCAGACAAACAAAAATCCTTGTTTAAGTTGTTCCACAGCGAGTGTTCCATCATTACTACAGTTTGTTCTCTGATCGTTGTCTTAATTATCGCTGACGACAGTGTTGAGTTTAGGTAGCAATGAGCTACTAATGACTGAGGCCACTGTGCTGACGTTCATTAAGTGTAACTGTTCTTTAAAGCTGCAGTGTGTCCAAGTCATGCTGCAGAAGTGAGATCTCTGTCCCAGTGTTGGCATCAATTATTATTAATTACGTTTTCTTCCCTGTTTTATGCTTTCCTGCTTTTTTAAAACCACACATTTTAATGAGTTTGATGTCTCAGCGTAGCAGAGCGAAACATAACAGGTTAAAGGGGATTCCCGCCTCGTTCCACCGACAGGTTTGTCAACGAAGCGTGACTTTTTTATCAAGTTCATCTAAAAGAAATGTGACGAGAATTAAAAGCACCAAGGCTGAAACAACAAACCGAGCAGAGACATGGTTCCACAAGTAGTTTAACCTGACCCCAAGTTAAAACAAATCAGACCTTTACCAACCCAGCGCACTCGATCACACAAACAGGAAGTACCTGAGCAAAAGAACGAGGCGGTATATACAAGAAAAGTGAATTAATCTGTTTATACAAGAAAAAACAAAGAATATAAACCAACCACGCGGACTAAACCTTACATCTTTTCATGAGGAATACACGACTGAAAACTGAAAGCAGCAGCCTTTTCAAACAGCCGGGCAGCTGCAGACGCTTCAGCTGCAAACCCACGAGTGCAGCCATTCAGGGGGAAGCCTGCAGGGAGACCCTCCCTCACACATCATTTGAAGCCAGTCTCAAACTTTCTCCAGCATTCCCATTTCAAAAACTGGAAAAAGTTCAAACCCCCACAGAGGACACAGTCTGGTTGTAACAGCACAGCACTTCAGTCCCAAACCTGTAGCTGATGCCTGGTTAAGGGATAAAAGCTGGAACTCCCTTTAACCCTTTATGCTGGGCTCCTAAACCTCTTTAATGGGGGCAAAACAAAGTCCCCAACCATGACCTCTGTGCACCAGTGGCCCCTGGACTTCTGGTTCCACCACCTTCTTCTTTTGCTTATGTTTGCTGTTCAGAAATGTAAAAATGTTTAATTTTGATCAAGAAAAATTAAGATATTACAAAAAAACCCTGCTCTGGGTGACGGTCAGCAGTCCTACCTGGTCCACGTGGATGTAGTAGTAATGTGAGGTGTGGTAGATGGCTTTGAAGAGACGCTGGAACTGACGCGAGGCTCGGCCGTGGACGACCAGCACGAAGGCGATCCGTACAGGCGGAGAAGCATCGGAGGCGTCCTCGTCCCACTGTACGTTCACATTAGCTTTACCTGGACAGGAGGAGGTCGGTTAACATCTCGCTGATAAATCCATGAATCTCTGCCTGTGTGAAAAGTGTTGATCCCATCCACTTCATACTAGCAGGTGAGTTTTATGGTCTTATGAATAATAGTCCTTCTTTTTTAGCAATTACTGACAAACAAAATCCATTCTCCTACTTCTCTGCTTTTTGATGCTAAGATGGTTCAATTCAAACAGGTAAGGTAAAGAGGGCTAATATTTAACTGTCAGTCATACAAAGATAGACTCCAAAAATAAAAATATGGACCTGAAAATAAGCAGAAGGTTTCCTTTTTAAGACATCAGCGTCACTTCTAAGCTGTCTGCAGCTGGCTGCGCCAAATCTTGTACATACAAACGCTCTGACAGCCTAATGCCTCCTCTTCATCCCGCGGGTCTTGGCTTGCTTGGCTTTAATTAGTGACCTTTTTGGGCTGTGGAGCATGCTGGGATTGGAGTTTGAGGGGGGAATGACAGCAATCAGGCAGCTGAGTCGGACGCAGAGGCAGAGATGCATCAAATACGCCCAGGGACGTGCACAGAAACACCAAACTCCTTAAAAGACCAAACGCATGCCCAGCTTCACTCTGAGGATACAACCACTGGTGTGTCATCAAAACAACCTATAATCAAATAAATTAACCCTCAAACGGCCCTGAGTAAATCGTTAGTCAGCCTTTCCAAAAATAAGACTACAAACTGCTTGTTTAATTAGGGTGTAATTATGCTGGATGAGCATCGTCCTCCTCTGTGTCCATTCATGCTTCAAGTCCCTGAAAATAGAGCTGGCACCCGTGAGGGATGCCTCTTTGCATCTACGGCACGTGCTCAGTTAAAAATGTTTCTGAAAGGGTAAATTTGGAAGGCAAAAATCCCTTTTCCACTTACTGCAATCTGCCACTTCAAAGCAGCCACTTGTTCATGTCCTTTCTGTCTTTAAATCTGTCGCCCATTCATTTGCTGACAAATGAATCACTATGTTAACATGAAAGGATATTTCAGACCTAAAATCATAGGTTAATACATGCAGACTATGAATAAATCTCGAGGTGCTCATACACGTGGAAATTTAGTCGCGCTGACACCCAGAGCAGACTGCATCCTGCAGGCTACAAGTGATGGATCGCACCGCCACAGCTGTCAGCTACGCGAGGTAGAGCACATTACAGGACGTGCAATTTACAGATTATCAAAGTAATCTTTTTATATCTTCATGCCAGGTTCAGACAAAGAGGGTGGGCAGCTCTCATCTTGATGCCACCTACACATCCATCCTTCAGATGGTCAGTAAAAACTATCAAACTGTCTCGGTCCTGTGTTTCGTATTTTTGGACACTCGCTCACGTATTAAAAACAAAGACATGCACATCAACTTATCAGGTTTTTCTTTATATCTTCATTATGTCACCATTTATACTCAGATGGCATAAACGGCTGTTCATAAACACCAAACAATACACAATAATAAATACATATATTTCTTCTTCTTCACAAGCTACATGTTCATTATATAAAACACAGTAATCATTTACAGGCACTGTTACCGTCACCGTTTGACGAATACTTATTTCACAGATATGCATGACACTACATTCCTGGTACCCTCACTGCAACTGATCACATGTAAATAACAAAAATATTTTATCACCTTTGCCACATTAAAAATAAATAAATGCCTGTGAGACAGCTCACAATGTGAAAGCCGTCTGAAGTGACACATTTATTCGCCCCGTGCAGCCGTCTTTGGGTATTTTCTTAGAAAGATTTATCGTAAATAAGAAACGCACAGCTTTAGAAATCAATGAAAAATCGATCGGATGCTGTTATAAACTGCACAGCCAACATGTACTGTAATGTATGTGCATTAAATATAGATTAAATCTAGATGTGTATAATCCTGGTATCCAACACAGTTTATACAGTAAGTTTCATCCAGACTGAATAATATGTCTACATACGCTACAGTCATAGTAAGAGTAAGCATGTCTCCATCTAACGTCTCCATTAACGTCAAGTAATCTCTGTAATCTGATTCTGTTAGTGTTTAGCATGTCTGACTTTTTGGGTCTTCCTGCATCTTGCCGAGTCTTCGTCTGTGTTACTTGTTCTGTTTAGGTTACTTCCTGTTTTATTTTGACAGTAAAGTGTCTTGCACCTGCCTTTGATTAGTTTCAGCTGTTTTCAGTTACCCAGCTGTTTCCTCTCTCCTGTTTTGTGTGTTTCTCTGAGCTTCTTGGACTTGCTTTGTGTTACTTTGTGTCCTTCTGTTTTATTTTTGGACTTTATAAACATAACAGATTGTTTGACCTCTGCTTCATCACATCGATCGGCTTCTGGAGCCTGCGTTTGGGTTTTTCACCCTTCACATTCCAATTCATGACAGTAATGAGGATGACTATGACTCACTTTTTCAAAAAAACAATTTATTTGAGGTCCACAGTCATCTCCCTTTATTCTGATTGGCTCTCCCTCACAAAGAGAAGGTTTGAACAACATTTATGCAGCAGAAAATAAAGAACACGTTCCTTTAACCTCCTTTAACCTAAAATTTAAGGATGTTTATGAGTTTGATGTTTTTTGTTGTTGGTTCTGTGAATAATATGAAACCCGTCTGTTGTTACCTGCACACACTGAGATGTGATCTTACCTTCTGCGGGGCAGTAGCGAGGAACTTTCTGTGGCATCAGCGTCCCCTCTTTGTGTTTGCAGTACACCTCTACTATCTGCTGCCGGCACTCCCGGCTCTTGGCTCTGGAAAGAGCTGAAATGGCTTCTTTACCGCTGATCTCACACTGCAGCTGCTCCTTCCTCACCTCCAGACCAGGCGGCAGCGGAGGAGAAGCCGGCTTCTTGGTCTGGTAGAACGGTGAATCCGGATTGGACCCCTGAGCCGGCGCTGCAACCGTTGGCAGCTTGGGGTGGGCTTTACGGATGTGGGTGTGGTTGCGATTGTGGCCCAGCCCTCTCGGTTGGATGGGAGGGTACTTGAGGACCTCGTTGGCAGATTTTCCCAGCATGCTTTGCGCTTGGCTCTTTTCCAGCTTACGTTTGGCATTTCCGACTGGCACTCGCTGGTTATGTGATCGGGCCCCCAGGTTGCTGTTGCTGTCGATGGTGTCAAAGTCTTTGGGGACCGAGTTCTCATTATTGTTGCTGTCCAGGTGGACTTTCTCTTTGGGGCGGTGCGAGTGGTAAACGTCCTGCAAGGTATGACAAATATAAATCTTAAATAAGATCAAACCAAACTCTTCTTTAACAGTTACAAAGACAGGCTGTGTACCCATCTACAACTATATGATGCATTTTTCAAGAAAAAAAATTTGCATCATCATTTTGAATCCAAATACTAAAGTGATGGACGTGGACCAGAGCCAGCTGCAAGAAAATAAAAAACTTCCAGCTAAATCTCAAAGTGATGAGGCTAGAAAGGAAAGTTTGGACAGGGCGGGAGCAATGCTTAAGTCAGGAAGACCATTTGGACCCTTTAGGCTATCCCTACTTCACATACATGTTAAATGCAGCTTCCTGCACGCAGCTCCACGTGTTACACCCACGTGAGCTTGTTTATCTCCTTGGAATGAATCAAATGTTGTTCCTGCCCATCACAATAAAACAGACAGCAGAAGCAAAGACTCGTCCACACGCCGGGTCCACAGCGCTATAATCAGAGCCTGGTGGTCGTCTGTGTTTCAGCAGCATCGCCACATGACCTCGATGAGTATTTTAATCCCACAGATCTCCCCATATCTGTCTTACCCAGCATAAAGAGTGTCCACACACACACACACACACACACACACACACACACCCAGCAGGAAGACAGTAATATCAGCTCTTGCCACCTGCTTCTCAGTCAACCTTTCATTATCTCATCTGTAATATCAGCTTAGAGGAAAGAGTGTGTGTGTGAGTGTGAGTGTGAGTGTGTGTGTGTGTGTGTGTGTTGCCGCAGTGAACATTTTCAGCTCTCCTGCCATTATTATAAGTGTGAAATCCAGGAATAAAACCTCCAGAGTACAGCAAGAGACAGATTTCTCTCTCACACACACACACACACACACACACACGCACACACACACACACACACTTTTGCTTTTCCTTCTTTGTTATCTGTCCTGAAACATCTGACTGGAGGTTTTTTCTTACCTCTGAAATATGTCGGTCTGGACCAAAGTCTCGAAATTTAACAGAAAACTGTGAAAAATGTCTAAACTCTTTAACCTGCTAACAACAATTTAAACACAAACACAAAATAACCACCAAAAGATGCAAAAGACACCCCCCCCCCAAAAAAAAACCCAAAACACGATGAAAACCAAACAGCCACAAACACAAAGCCATCTCAGAGGCTGAAAATACCACAGAGACACAAAACAACCAAAAGAACAAAACAAAACCTCAAAGAAATGCAAAGTGACAACAACAGAATGCCAAACGCACACAAATCATGTCAAAATGACCACAGAGAGGAAAAACTGTTACACAAAAACAAAGGTAAATGGACTGATTCTTTCTGACTCCACCTGAGCACTCAGCCATTTATACAACATCCCTCATTCACCCATTCAAGTGTTTTCTATCCAACATTCACACTCATGCATATTCTGATGGATGCATTGGAGAGCTGCTTGGAGTTAAGAATCTTACCCAAGGACATTTGGCATGCAGACTGGAGCAGCCAGCCATCCAACCACAAAATAACCTTACAGACAAAAAACATTATCGGAAAGAAACAAAAAATGACCACAAGAAAAACAAGATGCCGACACACTCGGCTCAGAAACACTAATAAAATGACGCCAACTGACTACAAACAAAAAAAGCAGGACAGCAGGTAGAAAACTGGCATATGATGATGATGATGATGTTGTTGTTTTTCCTAACAGCTAATATTACTCCTTCAGTGCAAACAAGAAGATCTGTCAGAGATTTGTAAATGAAATGATTTTTGTAATGAGGCCGATTTGATGCCTTTTCGGAAGTTTTCCAAAATGTCCTCGAGCGTTTCTGGCTGTAATTCGCTCGACACAATAATAGAAGTTTGTCTCTCCTTCACAGATCCACCTCCAAAGAAAAGCAGAGCGTTTTTTCCCAGAGGGCCGTGCATTCCATGGAGACCGGCCACAGCTAAAATACCACCGCTTACCTACAAAGACATCATTCTTTACACTCACAGAGCGACTGAGTCACTGCTTTCTTGCTCGTGGTGCTCCTGTGTGAGTCAGTTTGCTCTCAGCCGCTCTCCTTCTCAGCAGGTTCCTATTGAAGCCTTCAGACCTCCTGCTGCTCCGCGATAAAGGAGACACACAAGAGACAAGAGAGGCCGTTCCCTCGGGCGCCGGGGGCGAGGCAGGGAAAGGGTGGGAGGAAAGAGACCTGTTGCTCTGACATCTGTTGATTACAAGCCACGTTCACACTAATAAGGATAATCTGAGAATGCCTGGATCTGGTGTGGTGACAAGAATGTGTGGTGGTGTTTTCTGGGACTGTCTGAAAGTGAGGGAAGAGCAGCAGCACGTCAGGGCAGAACAGCCGCTTACACATGTGTGACTATCAGCGAAAAGCTGCTGTGGTCCTCATATTTATCTACATCTTGTAAAAGATCTTGTTGTGTTGACAAAAAAAGGCAACAGTGCACAGACACCTACTCAGAGATATGCACCAGTGAGCCACAACATTAGAAACGCCTGCCTCACAATATCCACGTTTACATTAACACATGACACTGGATTAAAAGCCTGACTGGTTATACAGATCAGTCGGATTGGTCTGTTACTTCCACCAACGACACCAGCACAACAGGAACACGATGCAGGTACAAAAGTCACAAATGTGAGCGAAGGCTGTGGCACACAGCAAAGGTGACCACGCAAAGATAAATGCAGGCGTTTGTTTACATCAGAACTTCTACTCTTTCTGCAAAGTTAGGCAATTCTCCACAGAATGATTATAGATACTAATGGACCTACAGTTCACATCAAATGCCACCTTCACCCTTTATTATCACCCAGTGAATCACAATAAAGTCATAATTCAGTCTTATGAATGAGCCCACAGGTCTCTGTTACTGCTTTTACAGTTCAGACCAAAGTCTGCATCCGTCCACAGAAATGGACATTTTTCATATCAAATGGTTCTTTAATGATTCCAACTACCAAATATCCAGTACCATCGTGTCTCTAATGTCTGCTCAAATGCCCCCCACAGGCAGTGAAAGGGTAGAAAGAGGCTGTTGTTTTCTTGGCAGCAGTGATTTGGTGTGTTGTGACAGACAGAGCGAGAAAACACCTTCATATAACGCGATAAAGAGCCCTTTCACATGGCTGTAGGCTGCATCTGTACACAGCTCTGGTTATGCATTAATCAAGCTCCTGTGTAGGTGTGTTTACCCTCAGTATACCTGCGGGAAAATGCAGACTGGTGGGCAGTGAAAATCTTATAGGCTGCCTTATGTTGGTCATGTTTACAAATCCATCCATGAAGCAGAAAAGGTTGGCAGAGCTTCCATGGTGCCTGAGATGTTTTAACTCACAGATGGTACGTTTCATAAGGCCTGTAGATTTCTATATGGCTCACAGTGAGAGCCATTGCGCAGACGTTTCTAGTTTTTCTACTGCATCTTCATAATGTCTTTTGTAATTAATGTATGCTGAATTCAAGCTGTGATGGTTTCACTTCTGCATGAAAGTGGAGCCTAAACACAGAAGACATGAAATGCTTTAAAGAAAATGATGAGGTACTAGCTCATGTGAACATCCTCTCGAGTAAAAAGAAAACATCAAAAGCTCAAAAAAGTTTGCCACACAACTAGTTAATTCCCAGCTGTGGCGAATGCATGTTTCTCCCAGAAACAGTTGTTTGCCAGATGGTTGCAGACTGGTCCCCAGGCCTGTGTGATTGCCACATTCACATGTTTCAGGGTCACATGTCTGCAAAACCTCAACGCACCAGTCAGAAGAATGACTTCCCAACTTAGGATTGTAGGAATAGCATGTTATATCGAGTCTCTTACACCTCTGCATTTTGTTTTTGTTAACATTTATCTTGTTTAATCAAGTGTAGGAGCTAACCTCATCTTTTTGCAGCTAAACGTGACTACAAAAATAATCCTATTTAAGCTAATGTTCTAGCTTACTTCATACAGTTTGGGCTAACTTAAGTTCTGCTGTCAGGACTAACATAGCAGTTAACTTTATCTTGCTGAATCCAATGTAGTAGATAATCTGTTAGGGTAAATGTCATAGCTAACCTCTTCTTCATGAGGCCAAATACGACTAAACCTTATCTTAGTTAAGCTAATGTTCTAGCTTACCTTATTGGGTTTTTTTGCTAACTTTATGATCAACTTTGAAACCAGACTGTCAGTTCTTCACTGTTAAAGATTTGTGTGAATATTGTATGAATTACGCCTTGATGCATGCTCAATCATCCAGGTAAGTAAATCCCCAAAAGTTGATTCTGTTCATCTGGACGTAGCGCTGTCAGAGGGAGAAACGCTCTGACAGCGCTACGTCCAGATGTATGAATTAAAAATATTTTTCAGATTCAGCCATTCTTAACACACACAGTTGGTGTTTTGTTTTTTTGTTTTTTGTTTTTTAAAAAAGCTCAATTTTTCTGATTTTTGGGGTCTGAATAAACAAATCTGACTAATCAGACCACTATATTTGGCAACAAGTGCACTGTAGCTCAAAACACACACTGGTACTAAATACACAATGCTATGAGAATAGTAAAATAATCATATTCATCATAGTTTAGTAAACTATGATACTGAGTGGCAGTTTTGGGGGGTTTTTAAAGCGTGATTAGGAACGCTCATTTATTATCCATACAGGATGATCATTATCTCATCTTTAAAAAGAAACTGAGTCTGCCAAAGCAAAAAAAAAAGAAGAAACAAACTGACAAAGAAGAGCATCACGTCCCAAAGGAGATGAATGGAGTAATCTGTCTAAATAGAGAGATTGACAGACAAAGGAAAAACAGAGCCAGATGGACAGAAAGTAAGCTAAATGGACTGTAATGAGGGTTAGGATGGTGCTGTGAAACCTGGCTGAAACCACCCCGGCACCAACAGGGCGCCCCAGGATTACAGCAGGGATTTACATCCATCCATTCCAGATTTACTGAGAATTATATCAAAGAAAATACAGAAAAACATAAAGCAGCTTCATGGTTCTGACAGCGGTCTACGATGCTAAATCACATATACTGAATTAGATTTGGACCATCGCATCAATTTACTTGTGTTATGCTAAGCGGCTGCTCTGCTGGTTTCAAGCACTGCTACCAGACTCTGCAGGTTTTTCCTTAAAAAAAATCAAACTTTAGATTTATATGCATCATTAACACCATCAGAGAGACAGATCATCCCAAATTAATTCTGCATCTGTAAGCACAAATATACAATCAGAGTCAAACAAACCATCTTCAATAACTAGGAGAGTCCTGCAACAGATGGTCTGGAAACCTTAGATCAAACCTGATTGCTTGATCTCAAATCAATGTGCAAATTACCATAATCAACAAAAGTCCAACACCGGGTCCAAAAACACAGCTGCAACGTCCACACCACAGAGTCAGGACCCAAGATTATAACATTTAGTTTTTTCCAAATCAAGTCCAAAAATTTTGCTCTGATCTCATCATCATCATTTTGTTTGAAAGCCCCCCCCCCCAACCAAACCAACCCTAAAACAAAGCCCCAAATGTTTCATAATGAACCAAGTCCAGGAACAGAACCCTGATCTCAACATCATGGAACCACTCTGATGATCCAAAAACAGAGCCCCGAGCTCAATGACCCTGTCAAGGAGTCCAAAAATAGAGACATGCCAGCATCAGTGAGTCAGGAACCAAGTCCAAAAACAGAGCTCTTATCTCAACATAGCAGTGTTTAAAAAACTTAAAACAACGCTAAAATATTTACGTAATGGCATCATGACCCAAGTCCAAAAACAGATCTGATGTCGAGTCCTGACTGAGTCTTAATAAGCCCCATTACACCATCAAACACTGTCCAGGTAAGAAGTGTTTGTTTTTTTTAAACTAGCTTAAAATCTCAAATCCATGTAGAAAATACTGACATGACAGCAGATGCTACGGGCCTGTAGTATCTGTAGAGCTCCCGTCTCATTTTGTGTCTGTTAAGAACAACTTGTTGGTGTGAAACACAAATATTTTACATCATTCTGGGGCCATCACAGGTTTACAGCCGGTATGAAGGATATCTGAGACTCCTGTGCGTCACGGTCACACGTTCATCTTCATGACAGTCAGAGAGGCAGACTGACAGATTCCTAATCTGAAGCCTTACTGTCCTCACGCTCAAACTGTTCTCACTCTCCTTTTTTAACAATGTTCGGTGCAGAGACACAAGCGAGGACACACAGACACACAAACACAGCATTTACGGATTATTGTACAATCTAAACTAGATTAGAAAGTATAAATCCCATCAGAGAAACGTGATCCAAAGAAATCCTCTAATCTGATCTGACCTGGCTGTTAGTCTGTGTATCGGCTCTGACACGCACAGCGCGGTCAGCACTCTACACGTGTGCGCACAGACAGCTTCACGGGGCTTTCTGAGGGTTCTCGTTTGATTTAAGAGCTCAGGTTAGAATCAGGATTAGGCTGGGGTCAGCAACCTGGGAAAGCTTCATGTCGAACAAAGTCCTCACAAAGACAACTGCAGATTTCAGAGTTTAAATACCAGCAGTGTTCGGCTGTGTGTGTGTGTGTGTGTGTGTGTGTGTGTGTGTGCGTGTGTGTGTGTCCAACACACTGCAGCCTCGTTTATAACATCCAGTCAAGTGTGTTCACTACAATCCCGAAAGGCGCCACTGTGACAACTCTCACATTCATCGCACCTTTGAGGTGGAGCACCGCACTCATACCTGACTGCTATAACTGTGTTTCACTGAAGCAGGTTTCCTGTTTCTGCACATGCCCAGATAAAAATGTAACCAGGGTTAGGGGCAACTCGTCCCAGTTCTGATGCTTCCTAGCTATGCTCAGAATATCTCGTTTTGTTCCAACATCCTGCAGTTAATGTTATAGAAAAGTTACAAACCCAGAAAATATTCACCTTTAAAAAAAATAAATAAAACCTTGGATATTTGTACTGAAAAAACGACATCAAACTGATAAATTAACACACCATACAACCTGTTGATATTGATATTTCCATTACTATTCAAGATGTTTTTGAGGTTCGATGTCCAGAAAGATCTAAAATATTTCATGCAAACATTACAGATTCAAAAATCTTTGAAGTTTGCTAAATTTTGAATAAAAAACCAAAAGATTTTCTTGAACATTTAACAGTTAGAATCTGTTAAATATTTAAATATATACAACATAAGACAAAGAAAGGTAAAGATTTGGGAACTGGCTCTTGGGCACATTTAAAAAACTGAAACAGGACGATGGATCCTGAACTCTCTTTTAAAAAGCTAAAGCAGCTCCTGCCTATTTAACCTAATGGGACAAAAGTTTAATAAATCATGATTATGTTGTATTAAATAGCACTTTAAACTACTGGTTGAGACCAGAAGATCATCAGGAAAGTGTTTACTGAGCTCATAGATCAGGGGTGAAGTAGGGTAATTTTCCCACAGACTTCTATACAACCTGAAATCTTCTTGAAACCAGAGTCACTGCCTCCTGCTGGCCATTGGAAAGAATGCAAGTTTAAGGCTTATCACCATTGCAGTGGTTCCCAACCTTTTTTGTGCCACTGACCGGTTTAATTTCAGATAATATTTTCACGGACCGGCCTTTAAGGTGTGGCGGACAAATACAACAAAATAAAATAAAATGCCTGAGACAAAAACTGTGGTATTTTGTAAATATAATAATAAATGTGAATTCGTTGTGTAACTTTATTAGCAGCATCCGCCTGAAATGCGCCAACAACATTGAGAGTAACATCCTCCTCTCTGTCACTTAATGCTCTCTGGTCGCTATGGTAACGCGTAAATATTTTTTTCAAAATAAGACACACAACTACAACACGGGAAACGACCCAGGGAAACCAAGTAAACAATAAAAACACTGAAAATCACAAATTTCACACCCGAGTCTCAACTCTGGCCTAAACAGTCGCTGCCTGGTGGTCCTGCTCCACTCTGACAGGAAGTTCAGATGATAGAAAAGTAGATAACGCTACATGTAAACAATGAGGTTTCTGTAGGCTGCCAACTATTAAAAATAGGACATTTCTGAGTAACGAAAGAATTAAATATACTTATTTTATTTCCTTCATTAAAGCACAGAAAGGCTGACCCGTCCAAGTCTGTAACAGACAGGTGGCAGGATGCCGGGATCCTCCCAACTCATACAGTGGAACGACTTGGATCAACAGCCACATTAATACAGGCTCAGCATTACAGTCATACCTCCAGTGCGATCAGAATGTGGGATAAATCCTGTGCCTTTCCAATCACCCCCACCATCACCATCACAAACAAATGCTGACTCCCACAGTGTTCTTCAGTGAATCGGCGCTATCAGTGTTCTCCCGAGAAGTCCAGACTGTGGCTGTTTGGACCCCGTAAACATTCTTGTTCTCTGACATGGATAACACGTCATGTATTTTCTAGAACAACACCAACATCTACTCTTAGATATCAAACAGCTTTTTAAGGAACGGGCCAACATGTTCTCACAAAGATAGGACATAAAAGCACACACTCAGTGTTTCAGGGGGAGGAAGCTGTTCTCACGGAGTTCCTTCAAGTGATATTTTATTGGAAATGGGATACTGCTTCCTGCTAACACACACACACACACACACACACACACACACACTACATCCATGTCATTAAAACATGTGAGAACACCTGGATCCCAACAGGTTTTTCTGAACATAAGAACACAAAGGAATCTCCGCAGGATGATAACGAGTACTGTGCCTGAAATGAGCTGTGGAGCATTCACGTGGTGATGAAGATGGAAATCTAATTATGAATGTGAGAAGACAGAAAATTACTAAAATAGAGATTTTTGGTTTTTGCCTTTAAGGTAAAACTGCTTTAAATTTTAGCTTTTGGGTAAAACCTAAATACAGGTTTGCTTCAGAAATTCTACACAAAGCCTCATTTGTAAAAGTCATTTTACAACTTAATATCAGAGCAGACCAGCTTCCATTAATAATACATGGTTAAATCCGTTTTCCTAGTTCCTTAAGTGTCGCTACAATCCCTTAATTTTAGTAAGGAAACCCAAAATTCAAGCTTAGAACATTTTCCTCTAATAACTACTGATTCTGTGCAAAATTACATGACACTAAAATAGGTGTTAGAGCTTCAAATGAAACAATTTACCAAAATATGATGAAAAAAATTACACAAAAAGTTCTATTGTTGCAAGAATGGACTCCATCACCAAAACTTTCACTTGGTATGCTGTGTCTTTGTCATAATTGCCAAGTTTCACACAGGAGACCAGTTTCCACAAATAAAAACAGACAATTGTTACCTAATTTCCTCAAATCTGATTAAAATTTATGAGGAAAGGGAGCTTAATTTGAGAGCCCCTTTAATTTTAAAACCTCACACCCAAAAAGTTGCTTTAAGGAGTAAAAGTGTTCATTTTAACTTAATATATTAACTTAATATTAAATGTTATGTTTTCCCTTTATAAACATATTTCATAAGCCAATATTACAAGGGAGCAACTTCTCTTAACCAAAACTGGCTTAATCATTTCCTAAATTCCTCAAGTGTCGGTGCAATTCTTCAAGTTTACCAAGGAAACCCCGAACACCTAAACCGAAGAGCATTTCAGGCCCAAACCTCATTCTGTGCAAAAACACCAAAGTACGAGAAACTAAAATGACTGCAGGCTTAGAATGAACAGATTCATAAAAAACACGGTGACCTTTCACGCTGAAAGTAACTCAAATGACGTTTAAAACGTGAGACGCTGCCAAACCAAACTCCACTAACAAAAACAGCCATTTGCACATTTTCTCGGTTGTCGACCCTTACAGTTAGATGGTAGAACAAGACTGTGGACATTTCTTTTTAAATGTCTGCGTTATCTTTAATTCGGCATTGATATTAAAATAATTAAAGCGCGTGATCACCCGTAGCTTTCGTTTCATTGTCACAGCAATCAGCTGTTATGAAGCGTTAATGAAAACTGGCTGAGGCACACAGCTTAAAGTGATTAACTGATGTGCCGACACGCTCTTAAACTGTAGCTACGAATGCGAAGGTGGCGCAGTTTACCTGCCACAGCGGCCAATAATCGACACCTTAAATTGGCTGTTTTTTAAATTAAGTTTGGCCTACAGACCCATCTCCCAGACGAAGCGGGCAAACTGTATTGACGGAAAGCCAAAACAACAGGCAGCAGCTGCAGCATCCTCTCCGCGGCTGCCATGCGGCTTCCTTCGGCTCGTTCCCCGAAAACACGCGTGTTAAAATCTGATTAAAGCGCTTCGTGAAGGGCACATCAGTCAAACCCACCGCCTGCAGCTGCTGCTGAGCGGCCGCCTTCCCGACCAGCGGCGGCGAGTCGCCCCTCTTCTGCAGCCCCCTCCGCGGGTGCTCCCTGTCGGCTTTGTTGAGCCCCCCGGTCCGGTCCTCTCTCTTCTCCCGGCTCCTGGCGCCTCCGTCCCCGCCAGCAGAGTCCAGGCTGCTGAAGTTCCACACGATGAGAGTCTGGACCAGCAGGACGGCCAGAGCGGCGACCAGCAGCAGCGCGGACCTGGAGCGCCGGGCCAGCCTGCGGGCGCACGGGTTACCGTTCATCTTCTCCTCCTCCCTCCCTCCGGGTCAGACTCAGACTGAGAGCTCCATCCGCTAAACGCCGACAGCGGGGTGTGAATGCTCCCCTCCGCGGCCAGAGGGCTGCTACTGGCTGGCAGAGAGCAGGAGGAGGAGGAGGGAATTTGGCACAGACTCGAAATGAGGAGAGGGTTTTGGAGGCGGTGAAGAGGACGCAGAGGCCCTCATGCGGCCGTTTAACGTCAGCAGTTCAGAGAAAGTCTTTAGACTGAGATTCCCCGAATGCACCAGTGAACGACTCAGGAAATCCTTCCTGCCTGTGGATACATCTCTGTACGACTCCTCCATCCAGTAGCTGCACCCTTTATCACATGCTGCACAGTGAAATAACACAGTTTTACAGTTTACAGTAAAATGTCTGTAATATTCTGGATATTTATAAGTAAGCTATTTGTATATATTAGAGCTGTTTCTTATATTTTGTAACGTTATAATATATAATATATACGGCCTGTTGCTGTTCCTACTGTCTTGGACCGACTGTAACCACATCATTTCTTATGGGATTAATAAAATGTTCTGAATCTGATTCTGTAGTGACACCTCAGCAGTGCCGGAGCTGCATTTCTGTAGACAGGAGCAGAAAGGTGTTGTTGGGCCCCTCCTCCCCCCATGAAACCACACACTGAAAAATTATAAATTAATTTTTTTTTTTTTACTTTTCGAGGAAAAATACCAACACATTTGCCTGAATTGTAATGCTGTGTGATACTGCAAAAATTGGAATCAATGTGATACCAAATAAATAAAACACTGCTGATACCAACAGAAACCAATATTTTTAACCTATAAGAGGAGCTTATACAGAGGAGAGCAGTGTTTCATGATTTATGAGGTGAATCATCATCAACACATTTTAATGATCAGTAAATCACTGTGATTTTCACTTTCTGCCATAAATAACACAGTGAAACACATCTTTCAGCTTTCATGTATGTAATTAAACAGATTTTTTTGAGACCTGGAACATAAATGTGTCTGTGTCTAAAACACTTTAGGCCAACTTCTGTTGTTTAAATGTGCTATAGACGTTAAATAAAATAGACGTGACAGCGAACACTGAAAAGTTGTGACATTTTTCACAGTTCCTGTTTGACCTATATTTTATTTTACTTAAAAAATAATGGATCATTTTCAGTGGGCTACATGCTGAACTTAGACGATAGAAACAAAGTATCGATCCAACACCGAAACCCGTGTGGGTGTTGATAGCATCAATATGAACATTTTGCTGCTTTTTCTCTGTTTCTGTCATCGTGATCACACTGGAGTTTTTTCACTGCTGTTCCACAGTTTTCTTTTATAAAGCAGCCCCAGCACAGTTGGTCAAATTTTGGTTTTTGAATGAGCATATAGTAGGAGTCAAACCTAATATTCGACATGATATTTAAGTAATATTTGTTACCACCTTCATTGTCTGAGTGCCAGCATGTTCAACCTAAACATAGCCCCCACCTGCAGTTTTCTCTGGTTCACATGTGGCCTTGACTGAGGATTTAGGCACATGTGAGTCTTTCATGGATCAATTGTGTGGTGACATCTGGACCACATCTGGATTCAGCACTAAGAAACAAATGAATTATTATCAGGACATCCTTTCCTTCTCACAGTAACCCTCACAGGCACATGAAGGTGGTTATCAACTCTGTAAGTTGACCAATGGTTTCCGAATATAGCTATAAAAAAGAGAATATGTTGACTTCATATGAATGATCATAAACAAGCTCCTCTAGCAGCAGGGCAAAATTAAAATGAAAAAACACTTTTTCTTTTAGGGAAAGGCCGTATAACTATTGTAAATGACCACGGCAGACCCGGTGACATTAACATGCTTTGCAGCATTCTTTATTAGCACACACGGTTGCTGTTCACAATACACACAGAGCTGCAGCTCTCCCGCTGCCAGCTCACCAGTACCACAACAACAACCCCAACCACAGAACCCAGTGCAATATTTAAGTCGGCGGGCGTGACTGCAGATGCCGTGCAGGTGCGTCTGCCTTCCCTGCATGGCACCACAGGCCACGCCCCGCCACAACTACAGTTAAGCCCATAATTATTCATACCCCTGCCAAATTTTGACTTAAAGTTACTTTTGTTCAACAAGCAAGTTCTTTTTTGAGCAGAAATGACACAGGTGTCTCCCCAAAGATAATAAGACGATGTACAAGAGGCATCATTGTGGAAAAAAATATTTCTCAGGTTTTATTTATATTTTAGCAAAAAGTATCATGTCCAGAATTATTCATACCCTTCTCAATAATCAATAGAAAAAAGCCTTTAGTGGCTATTACAGCAATCAAACGCTTCCTATAATTGCAGACCAGCTTTTTGCATGTCTCCACAGGCATTTTTGCCCATTCATCTTTAGCAATGAGCTCCAAATCTTTCAGGTTGGAGGGTCTTCTTGCCATCACCCTGATCTTCAGCTCCCTCCACAGATTCTCAGTTGGATTCAAGTCAGAACTCTGGCTAGGCCACTGCAAAACGTTAATGTTGTTGTCTGCTAACCATTTCTTCACCACGTTTGCTGTATGTTTTGGGTCATTGTCGTGCTAAAATGTCCACTGGTTCCCAAGGCCAAGTTTTTCTGCAGACTGCCTGATGTTGTTGTTGAGAATCTTCATGTATTGCTCTTTTTTCATGGTGCTGTTTACTGTGATTAGGTTCCCTGGTCCATTGGCTAAAAAACACCCCCAAAGCATTAGGTTCCCACCACCATGTTTGACAGTGGGGATGGTGTTCTGTGGGTTGAAGGCTTCTCCTTTTTTATGCCAAATGAAGGCAACATCATTGTGACCAAATAATTAAATTTTTGTTTCATCTGACCATAACACTGAAGACCAGAAACCTTCTTTGTCCAGATGAGCATTTGCAAAGGCCAAATGAGCTTTTGCATGCCTTAGAAGTGCCTGGAGAAGTGGCGTTTTCCTTGGTCTGCATCCGTGGAACCCAACAGTGTCCGTTGGACTGTCTGCCTTGAGACATTGCCACCAGCAGAGCCCAGATTCACCAGAATGGCCTTGGTGGTGATCCTTGGATTCTTTTTCACCTCTCTCACTATTCTCCTGGCCAGCACAGGTTTCACTTTTGGCTTCCGACAACGTCCTCTGAGATTTTCCACAGTGCGGAACATCTTGTATTTTTTAATAATACTTTGCACTGTAGCCACTGGAACTTGAAAACATTTGGATATGGCCTTGTAGCCCATTCCTCACTTGTGAGCAGCCACAATGCACAGCTGCAGGTCCTCACTGAGTTCCTTTGTCTTAGTCATGAATGTCCACAGACCACCTGCAGAGAGCTGCTGTTTTTCACCTGTTGAGTTGATCAAAACAGCTATTTCCAATTAATCAGGGTAATTGGGATGCTTTAGAACAGCTTTGACTATTTGGAATGGTATGGAACTTTGGATTTTCCCAGAGACTGTGACAGTTTGTAAAGGGTATGAATAATTCTGGACATGATACTTTTTGCTCAAATGTAAATAAAAGCTGAGAAATATTTTTTTTCCACAATGATGCGTCTTGTACATCATCTTATTATCTTTTGTGAGACGCCTGTGTCATTTCCAGTCAAAAAATAACTTGCTAGTTGAATAAAAGTAACTTTAAGTCAAAATTTGCCAGGGGTATGAATAATTATGGGCTTAACTGTATATACCTTTGTGGTCTCCTGTCAAAAACATGGATGTGGGACCTGCTGTTCTGCTAACCACACCTCATGAATACCATGACGTGTGACTTACAAGAAAATGTACAAGACCTGAAACAAAAGTGAAACATGGATATAACAGCTTGAACAAGCTAACAGATGGCTGTGTTACTGAGAAACAAAACTACGGGCCGATGATTTTTATTCCCTGTCCTCCCTTTAGATCTGCTTCTCCTGCTTCCTAGTGTTCGTCACCTTAAAGAAGAAACAGAGCATTTTTCAACTCCTACTTCTTTTAAAGTGCATTTATTGGGTGTATTTGGCGATTGAAGAATATCCCATTTCTTTGCCTGGAGGTTACTTTTGCAGTTTGCTGTTTGTTATTGTCCACTTACACTGTGAAGTTCTGCTTGATCAGTTTCACAGCATTTGTCTGAATTCAATTCAATTCAATTTTATTTATATAGCGCCAAATCACAACAAAAGTCGCCTCAAGGCGCTTTATATTGTACAATAGATCGCACAATAATAAATACAGAGAAAACCCCAACAATCATATCATATGACCCCCTATGAGCAAGCACTTTGGCGACAGTGGGAAGGAAAAACTCCCTTTTAACAGGAAGAAACCTCCGGCAGAACCAGGCTCAGGGAGGGGCGGGGCCATCTGCTGCGACCGGTTGGGGCGAAGAAGGAAGACAGGATAAAGACATGCTGTGGAAGAGAGACAGAGGTTAATAACAGATATGATTCGATGCAGAGAGGTCTATTAACACATAGAGAGTGAGGAAGGTGACTGGAAAGGAAAAACTCAATGCATCATGGGAATCCCCGGCAGCCTACGTCTATTGCAGCATAATTAAGGGAGGATTCAGGGTCACCTGGTCCAGCCCTAACTATATGCTTTAGCAAAAAGGAAAGTTTGAAGCCTAATCTTGAAAGTAGAGATAGTGTCTGTCTCCCGAATCCAAACTGGAAGCTGGTTCCACAGAAGAGGGGCCTGAAAACTGAAGGCTCTGCCTCCCATTCTACTTTTAAATACTCTAGGAACAACAAGTAGGCCTGCAGTGCGAGAGCGAAGTGCTCTAATAGGGTGATATGGTACTACAAGGTCATTAAGATAAGATGGGGCCTGATTATTTAAGACCTTGTATGTGAGGAGCAGGATTTTGAATTCTGGATTTAACAGGAAGCCAATGAAGGGAAGCCAAAACAGGAGAAACCTGCTCTCTCTTTCTAGTCCCTGTCAGGACTCTTGCTGCAGCATTTTGGATCAGCTGAAGGCTTTTCAGTGAGTTTTTAGGACATCCTGATAATAATGAATTACAGTAGTCCAGCCTGGAAGTAATAAATGCATGAACTAGTTTTTCAGCGTCACTCTGAGACAGGATATTTCTAATTTTAGAGATGTTGCGCAAATGAAAGAAAGCAGTCTTACATATTTGTTTAATATGTGCATTGAAGGACATGTCCTGGTCAAAAATGACTCCAAGGTTCCTCACAGCATTACTGGAGGCCAAGGTAATGCCATCCAGAGTAAGAATCTGGTTAGATACCATATTTCTAAGATTTTCAGGGCCGAGTACAATAACCTCAGTTTGATCTGAATTAAGAAGCAGAAAGTTAGCGGCCATCCAGGTCTTTATGTCTTTAAGACATTCCTGCACTTTAACTAATTGGTGTGTGTTACCTGGCTTCATGGATAGATAGAGCTGCGTGTCATCTGCATAGCAGTGAAAATGTATGCTATGTCTTCTAATGATGCTGCCTAAGGGAAGCATGTATAATGTAAACAGAACTGGTCCTAGCACCGAACCCTGTGGAACACCATAATTGACCTTAGTGTGTGAAGAGGACTCTCCATTTACATGTACAAATTGGAGTCTATTAGATAGATATGATACAAACCACTGCAGTGCAGTACCTGTAATACCTACAGCATGTTCTAATCGCTCTAATAGGATATTATGATCAACAGTATCAAACGCTGCACTGAGATCTAGCAGGACAAGCACAGAGATGAGTCCACTGTCAGAGGCCATAAGAAGATCATTTGTAACCTTCACTAAAGCTGTTTCTGTGCTGTGATGAGCTCTGAAACCTGACTGAAACTCTTCAAATAAGCCATTCCTCTGCAGATGATCTGTTAGCTGTTTGACAACTACTCTTTCAAGGATTTTTGATATGAAAGGAAGGTTGGAGATTGGCCTATAATTAGCTAAGACAGCTGGGTCTAGAGATGCTTTTTGAGTAAAGGTTTAACTACAGCCAGTTTGAAGGCCTGTGGTACATAGCCGATTATTATAGATAGGTTGATCATATTTAAGATTGAAGCATTAATTAATGGCAGGACTTCTTTGAGCAGTTTTGTAGGAATGGGGTCTAAAAGACACGTTGATGGTTTGGAGGAATTAATTATTGAAGTTAACTCAGAAAGATCAATTGGAGAAAAAGAGTCTAACTTAACATCGATGGTATTAAAAGTAGCTGTAGATAATATTACATCTGTGGGATGAATCTGAGCACACATCACAGTTCATCCTGCTGCCGCGATCAGCCATCACAATAATGACCTCGTTCTACTGGCAGGCCTACAAGCTCCTGCCCTAACGTTGCTTTCACCATGTTTGATGGATCATGTGGTATGCTTCTGTCTTTCTCCATACTTTACTCTTCCCATCAGTTTGGTACAAATTCATCTTGGTTCCATCTGTCCAAAGTATTATTTCTCTTTTAGATGTTTTCTGACTGAATCTGGACTTCCTGTTCCTGAGTACAGCCAGTGGTTTGCACCATCTTGTAAACCCTAAAGTTTTTCTATTTCTCAGTTCTCTATGTTTGTTCTTTCAGCCTAGTGATGACCTTGTATTTGGAAGCTGTTCACTAGAACTCTGAATACGAGGTCCAAAGAGATGTGATAGAGGCAAACATTTGGAATGAACTCCAGATCTTTTAGTCATTTAATTTGTCATGTTGGAGCAGGCCTAACCTGGCAGTGAAACTGCTCCTCCATCACTATCTACTAGTTTTGGGCCTCTAAAAAAGGGGGACTGTGTATAAAGATATCTGTCATTCCTAAGCAGTTAATACGATACTTCTGTTAACCTCCTTGAATTAAAGCTGAAGGTGTGCACTTTAATTTTACTCAGATCTTGATTTTTAAAAATCTTGACTGGATTTAAAATCCATTGTGGTGGTGTACAGAGGCAAAATTACAAACGTGTGCCATTTTCCAAAAGTCCAGGACCTAACAGTATGTCATCCATATTCCCATAAGATGTTTTATGTGGTGAGAAATGTAAGAGAGAACACAGCAGAGCAATGGAAACTTTGATATTGGTAGGAATGTAGTTGGACAGGGAAATTAGAGCATTTTTTTAGTTGATTACGTAATTTATCAGGAGAGATTGATACATCAGGTTGTATGTGAGGAGCAGGATTTTGAATTCTGGATTTAACAGGAAGCCAATGAAGGGAAGCCAAAACAGGAGAAATCTGCTCTCTCTTTCTAGTCCCTGTCAGGACTCTTGCTGCAGCATTTTGGATCAGCTGAAGGCTTTTCAGTGAGTTTTTAGGACATCCTGATAATAAAGAATTACAGTAGTCCAGCCTGGAAGTAATAAATGCATGAACTAGTTTTTCAGCGTCACTCTGAGACAGGATATTTCTAACTTTAGAGATGTTGCGCAAATGAAAGAAAGCAGTCTTACAATGGAAACTTTGATATTGGTAGGAATGTAGTTGGACAGGTGATTCCCGTTTGCACATTTCCTTCTGATATTTCTGACTGCCTGTAATTCATCTTACAGACCTATAGAAAAATATACATTTTGAAAAGGCAAATTTGTGCTAATCATAAATCTTTTGTGGAGGAAAAGAAAGTTCTCGTAAGCCCATTTTGTCTGGTAGACCCTGAGTGGTGTGCAGTTGGTTCTCAGGACTGAAACCTATAACAACTCCTGTACAGACCACACCCAATAAATAACATCATCTACAATCTGAAGTGTTATTTAAATGAAGCAGACTGAGACACAGACTGCACTTTCGGATGAACCTGGAGAGAGGTACGTGAACTCAGCTAACACGCTTTTCTTTTTTCTTCAAAGTCTAGATTTTCACAGATAGTTCTGTGGACATAAAGTGCCAATTAAAGTCCAGTTAGCTGCTTATTGACTAATCAGCTTTGTGACTCTTTCAGATGTATTGTTCATTTCTAGAGTTTCAGTCGTGATTTAGAGTTTATCAGCGTACAGAAACAACATTAGTGAAGGTTACTAATGACCTCTGTCAGAGGCTTTAAGGTTAACTTTACTTAAAGATGAATTTAAAGTACAGTCAAATTTCTTTTCTTCTTCATTTGACATATAATAACAATAAGCCTTTTTGAACAGTAACCCTTACCCTGTTTTTGTCTTAATTTGATGATGCGGTCATCATAATAACCCTTCTTCCTACAGGGACATTGACACCATTATCAGAATCTAAAAAATGAGCATTGAGAGGAGTCAAGTGGACTGTGAAGAACCAAAAGATGGTAAAACCTATGTCATGTACCATGGCACAACGAGGGCAAATGCTCGGTCGATCCAGTCTTCAGGTTTTCGCCAGTCTTCGAATGGGATGCTCGGTCGGGGCGTGTACCTCAGCAGGGACCTGAAGAAAGCGAGTCGCTATCCCATCGGTCACCCTGAGCATGACAGGGTTGTCATTAAGGTTCAGGTCAACGTGGGAAAGGTCATCACCATCAATCGCCAGAATCATCCACTTCAGAAGACTTGGCATGACCGAGGATATGACACCGCCTGGGTACCACCCAAATGTGGGATGGTGACAAGTGGCCTGGAAGAGGACTGCGTCTGGGATCCCAAGCAAATCACAATCCTTGAGACCATTGAACCAAAATCTGTTAGGGATACTGGAGCTGGTTCAAGACCGATCTCAACTTACTACCTCGCAGACCTCCCAGAACATAATTACTACGACTCAAATGATCCTGACGATGATTTTTTAAATGAGGGATTAAGAAAATTGGACATATTTTGGGATGAACTACAGGTAAGTTCCAGAAGCAGTTAATATTGTATTTTGGATATTCAGAAGTGTTTTATATATTTTGATGTTTAAAAAAAGAGACATTGAGTTTTGTATGTGTCATTGTAGGCCAGAAAGACATCAGGCCGAAGTAAACGCAGTCATGATCATCAAGATTATCAAGATTATCAAGATTATCCTTGGTCCGTGTAGCCTTTGAATGACACTTTTTGGTTTTGTTTTGGTGTGTCTTTCTTTTGGGGTAAAATACAGGCTTGTGTGTCTTTTTTGTTTAGTTATTAATAAAACCTTTATTCTATTGTCAACTTTGCCTCTCTGTCTCCCTTTTCAAACTGGATATTGTTATCTCTGTAACATGAATTCAATATTTATTCATATTAAAACATTTTTAGTGTGTAAGGTAAAGACCCTACTATCTAAGTGAGAAAACCCCATCAGTGAAGCAGGACTTGGTGACAGTGGGACAGAAAAACTTCTAACTGGAAGAGACTTTTCATACTTTATTCAAAATGGTAAACTTTCATATATTCACTACTATATTTAAAAATAAATAGGAATACATTTCTATCTGATCAGACACTGTATAACTTGGTAACACAAAATATTTATAAAAATGCATAAAAGTAAAACAGTTGGAGACATGAGCACCACAGACATGACGAAACTAAAAAGACATCATAATCTTAAAAAATATAAAATCATTAAAAAGACACATAGGGGATCTTGTTCTTTTTAGGAGGCATGGGTTTGTCTTTTCATCTTAAAAAAAAAAAAAAACCTCCTGGAAAATGTAAAATAATACTCAGAGACATTTGAAAGTGTAAATACAAAGTTAGCAGTAACCTTAGAGTTGCAGTGATCGCATTTATGGGAAATATGTCAGCCATATTCCCGTAAGCTGGTTTATGTTGTGTAAACGTAAGACAGCCTGCAGCAGAAAATGCAAACGTTTGCAAATACAGCAGGAATCTGGCTGGATGGGCGGAGCCTGCTTTGATTCTGAATGAGAGCATAAAATTGTCATCTACAGCACATAAAACCTGGAGTCATAGTGAAGACCTTTAAATTTTAAAGATCATTTTTAAAGCTCAACACCCTGAAAACTAAGGACATGGTCACTGACTCCAGGAAGTCATGCCCCATCCTGCACTAACAATAGTAAATGGTGCCAGCAGCCATTGAACTGGTGGACAGTTAGAAGTATTTGGAGGGTAGTTTTTGATGTTCTGCCCTTTGAGTCACATTTTGCTGCTACAAAAAAAAAGGTCCAACAATGGCTGTGTTTTTAAGGAAATTGAGTTTTTTATGTTTCATCTGAAATGATGATACATTTTTAATCTGTTCTGTTTTGTAGCATTGTTTGGTACGGTAATCTGTCTCTTTGTCACGGGACTGAACAGACTCAGGCTCTTAGAATGAAAAGTCAAATTTTCAGCTGCTTCCCTCAGGTCGTCAGTGTGAAGTGCCTGCAGTGAAGACCCCAAGACAAAGTGTCTTTTATACCTGCTGTTGTTTCCAACACTGTCATACACAGCACTTCCTTCAAGAGTCAAGATTCAAAGATTCAAAGTGGTTATTATCATGTGTCCAAAGAAAAAAAAGGCATTTCTCTGTGCAATGAAATTGTTTCTTTGCTGTCCACCCACAGATGCCGATTAATATTGTTGCGAAATCAGTTTTTACCCCGGTTCTTTTATTCGTCGAGGGATCCAGAGATGGCACCGGAACTCAGTAGTTATTTTTACAAAATCTTTATTCATCTTTATTCATCTTCATTTAAGCATGCACTTCTAGAAGGGAAGACGAGGCCGGTGTCCCTCTGCAACAATCTTCCCCCTTTGTTAGTTACGCCCAGCTTTATAGAAGCAACCCCATCATAAATCCCCCACAATGTGCTGCAAACTCTGTGTCTGTGTCTATGTGCACGAGCACGTGAGTGCCTGTGTGTGCGCGTACCCACGTGTCTATGTGAGTGCACGTGAGTGAGTGTGCATGTGGATGTGTGAGTATATCAGTTAAAACACTGTGGGTGTGTGTCTCTTCCTAGGGGCCATAAATACCATCTCCCCTCCAGACCACAGTTATCAAGTTAAATGTTGAGACCCCCACCTGGGTATGCCCTGAGGAATTTCCACTTAACATTAACTCCTCTTTGTCTTACTTTCACAGTTCAACTGGGGAGGGTCTCCTAAGATCTACTCCTAAGTTCATGACACAGTCAGGCCTTTATTTATATCCAGGGCAGTGTCAGTGTCTCTACCATAATTCTACATTCTATCTTAACACATTTCTAAACTCTAAAATAAGCTAAACATTTCTACAATATATGCAATAGAAATAGAACAGATGCAATTCAAATAGTAAAAATAAATAAATGAAGACTGGAAGGGAGACAAAAATATTGAATATTGAAGTCTGAAACAGAGATGTGTGCAAAAGAGCTGTAGCTTAATATGCAGGGTGACGTGATGTGCAAAAAATTATTATTACTGTTCAAAAATGGGTCAGCTGTTCAAGAGTCTGATGGCAGTGGGGAAGAAGGAGTTGTTGAGTCGGGATGTTTGGATTTCACAGTTATGAACCTCCGTCTCGAGGGCAGAAGTGTGAACAGTCCTTGTTGGGGGTGTGTGGGGTCTTTGAGGATGGAGGCAGCTCTCCTCTGGACTCTGCGATGGTTGATGCTCTGCAGAGAGGTCAGCCGGGTCCTGGTGATGTTCTCCGTGGTTGTTATCACTCTCTGCAGGCGTTTGTGGTCCATAGCAGCAGTGCTGCCGTACCATGCAGTGATGCAGCTGGTCAGTGTGCTCTCCACAGTGCAGCTGTAGAAGCTGCTGAGGATCTTGGCTGACATCCCAAATTTCCTCAGCCTCCTCAGGAAATACAGCCGCTGCTAAGCCTTCTTGACCAGCTGTGTGGTGTTCAGCGTCCAGGTGAGGTCCTCACTGATGTAGACACCCAGGTACCTAAAGCTGCTCACCATCTCCACATCAAGGCCCTGGATAAACAGCAGCTGGTGAGGCCTCCTCTTCTTCCTCGTGTCCACTATCATCTTCTTTGTCTTGTCAGTTGTCAGTGTTGAGGGTGAGGTTGTTGTCCTCACACCATGACACCAGACCGGCCACCTCTCTCCTGTAAGCCGCTTCGTCCCCTCCAGTGATGCAACCGATCACTGCGAACTAGAGGATGGGACTTTCTTGTAGCTCTTGATAAAACTTGGGCTGTTCTATCAGTTTGTTTTTTTCAAATATCTGTTTTGTTTGATGAGTGGACATGCAGCAAATCAATTTCCGATTGGGGACAATAAAATTATCACTGACTATTGTTATCAGTTCTATACGCTGACCCAGGGTTTCCCAGTCCACCTATGAAGCACAATCATAAAAGAAGCGCTGTTCACATCATATGACCGATCACACGCCTGGTCTGCCAACAACAGGACAAAGTTATCAATCAAAAAAACCTCTTTTTTGTAAAACAAACAAACAAACAAAAACAAAACAAAAACAAACAAACAAACAAACAAAGGCAGTATAAACATAAATCTGTGTGCCCTCTTGGGGAAAAGTAAAACAATGAACCTTTCATCTGAGTCTGCCACTCTTAACCGACACCATCCAGTCTGACTGAAAGTGAAAGACAAAGAAATCTGCAACAGAAAAATGAGAGTTAAACATGGATTTACAACAGGTTCAACGACATGACAGGTAGCTTATTCTTAAGCAACAAAACAAACTCACAGGTAAATTCATTTTTGAATTCCACTTTAATAAACTTCATTTCAAACCACTCTGAGACATCCTTCTTTCAGTTTTGTTTCACGTGCTGTTGTTAAGTCCCTCACTTTAGGCTATAGACATTATTTACTGGGTGTGGTCCTAAAGTGAGGGACTTAACAACAGCATGTGAAACAAAACTGAAAGAAGGATGTCTCTTTTTAAACAGAGCAGAGTGAAACACAGACTCCATTCCTGAATGAACCTGGAGAGAGGTACGTGTGCTAACCACACCTAATGAATACCATCTTATGTGTCTGAAAGACAAGAGAATGTGCAAGACATGAAACGAAAGTGAAACATGGACAGGTGACTTAATGTTTGAGAAACATAGGTGAGTTATTTATTCCCTTTCCACCCCTTCTTTGTACTAGGTCTCATTGGTCTTCCTCACCTAGACCACCTTGAAGGGAAATTAGAGCATTTTTTTAGTTGATTACGTAATTTATCAGGAGAGATTGATACATCAGGTTGTATGTGAGGAGCAGGATTTTGAATTCTGGATTTAACAGGAAGCCAATGAAGGGAAGCCAAAACAGGAGAAATCTGCTCTCTCTTTCTAGTCCCTGTCAGGACTCTTGCTGCAGCATTTTGGATTAACTGAAGGCTTTTCAGGGAGTTTTTAGGACATCCTGATAATAAAGAATTACAGTAGTCCAGCCTGGAAGTAATAAATGCAAGAACTAGTTTTTCAGCGTCACTCTGAGACAGGATATTTCTAATTTTAGAGATGTTGCGCAAATAGAAGAAAGCAGTCTTACATATTTGTTTAATATGTGCATTGAAGGACATGTCCTGGTCAAAAATGACTCCAAGGTTCCTCACAGCATTACTGGAGGCCAAGGTAATGCCATCCAGAGTAAGAATCTGGTTAGATACCATATTTCTAAGATTTTCAGGGCCGAGTACAATAACCTCAGTTTGATCTGAATTAAGAAGCAGAAAGTTAGCGGCCATCCAGGTCTTTATGTCTTTAAGACATTCCTGCAGTTTAACTAATTGGTGTGTGTTACCTGGCTTCATGGATAGATAGAGCTGCGTGTCATCTGCATAGCAGTGAAAATTTATGCTATGTCTTCTAATGATGCTGCCTAAGGGAAGCATGTATAATGTAAACAGAATTGGTCCTAGCACTGAACCCTGTGGAACACCATAATTGACCTTAGTGTGTGAAGAGGACTCTCCATTTACATGCACAAAGTGGAGTCTATTAGATAGATATGATACAAACCACTGCAGTGCAGTACCTGTAATACCTACAGTTATACCAGGGAGTCCAGCGCTTTTGATTTGAGGCTCTCTTTTTTAGGTGAGCCACAGTACTCAGGGTTGAAAACTATTAACAAGATAATCGACCTCTGTAGGAGTAGAGTTCAGGTAGTTGCTCTGCACCGTGTTGGCACATGGAAATGAAGAAGATAAAAGTGGAGGAATCATATTCTTAAAGCTCTTTTTCACTAGTACCTACTCGGCTTGACTCGCATTAAATCAGTTCCGGTCATGTTGATGTCATTTCTGTGAGAAATGAACACCACAACAAAGAAGCACGTTGAGGTGATGGTAAACCTGCTGCTCGTCTTTTTGTGAGACCACGTACTACCACCTAATAGAAAACCCCCCAAAAATGAGCCGAGGCGTGCAGAGCCAACTCGAGTAGGTAGTAGTGGGAAATGGTTATTAGTTACAGCACTTTCAGAAAGACATCTGCTATAATGAACTGTATACCCCACAGCACAGTTAATTTTCTGTGCTATCTGTCAGAACAAATCTGTGACTAAAGAGACTGATGGGGTCTTTTATATTTTGAGATAAGCCAATTTAGTGTAATAATAAATTGTATTCAGGCTGTCATTTTCAGCATCTGCAGCTTCACATAAATGCAAAGTTAGCAGGAGACCTAGAGCCACAGCAGGAGCTAGGTATATGGGAAATATATCAGCCACATTCCCGTAAACTTTCATTGGTCCAAATGAAAGACAGTCTGCAGCAGAACAATGGAAACATTTGCAAATACAGCAGGAACCTGGCTGGATGGGCATTTCCTGTTACGTGTTTCTTTTATAATCTTTTGATAACCTGTTATATAACTCATCTGCATCTGAACAAGAGCATAAAATTATAAATATTAAAGAGACAAATTTCCTTTAATATCACAAAACTTTTATGGAGGAAAATTTGAAAGTGCCAAAAGTTTCACTCTGGCTGAAAACACCTGATCTGTGTGTTGCTGGGTGGCAGGAGTGAAACCTAACTCACACACTGACCACACCTAGTACATATTGTCTGTAACCTAAAGCAAAGGATTAGCAACAGCACGTGAAACAAAACTGAAAGAAGGACGTCAACTGTTAAAAGAAGCAGAGTGAGACACAGACTCCATTCTTGGACCAACCTGCAGAGAGGTATGTTTACAGTATGTTTACAGTGAACGTTCTCAGTACTGCGTGTATGAGGACATATTTAGACTCAGCTGTGAACTTCCTGACTGATAAAAGTGGATTTATGTCAGTTTTATCAGGACTAAATGATCCACTGAGAAGCTGCAGAAAAATGTAACTTAGCAAACCTGAGCTAGTCTTAAATTGTACTTAATGGCAAACTTTTCAATGAGTTCAGTGTTTGAAAACTGTCATTTGAAACTTTATGATTGTCCCCAGTCTTTTACACCTATCATATTTACATTTTTGCCATAAAAACATTACAGTATTTTGGTATCAGCTGCTCAACTTTAAGGTCACACTGTTTTAAATTTCAAATATAGCAAAAATGTATTTATTTGTATTTTTACTTTGAGTTAATCAAAGTAAAAAGTAATTTGGTTCTTAGCAGTTTCTAAAATGTTTAAATATATCCTCAGACGAACAGAAAATTAAGTGAAAGTGTACAGTGTGGAAATCTAACTACACTCTATGATTCAGGAGCTCATTGAGGGGTCAGAGGTCAGACTGTCATTTATTCTGCACTTGATAAGATTCAACCACAGCCTTTAATGCACGGGCTTTTCGATCGGTGTGACTCGAGTAAAAATCCTTCTGGATGACTTCCTAACAGGACCCAGAGAGTCCGAGTAAACAGGGTTTTGTTGAGCAGGTTGTGACATCGACTGGTTCACCAGAAGGGTGTGTTCTGTCCCCTGCTGTTGGCGATTCTGTACACAAACCTGTGTCGGAGCACATTTGACAGTAAAACCATTTTAAAGTATGCAAATAAGACGGTTATTGTTGGTCTTTTGCACGGCAGCAAAACCAGCCACGGATTTGTTGTTGAGCCCTGATCACTGATCTCCAGCTCAACATATTGAAAACCAAAGACATAAATGTTGTTTGTTTTAGAGCGAAGAGGCTTTCTCCTCTTTTTCTAATTGTACTGTCATGAACTTTAACCTTTAACATGCTAACTGAGGCCTGTAGGGTCACCTGGGGTAAATTTGCTTGGACGTTTACTGAGGAAAATTCTTAGTTTTATAGCTAATCTTATCTGTTTGTCTTATTTACATTGATGTCCTCAGGTCAGTAACCCTTTTTCTCCTGCAGGGACACTGACACCAACATCTGGATCTGAAAAATGAGCTTTGAGTGGGTTGAAGATGACGGTCTTCCTGCTGGGATATTTCGAGTCGACGATGAAGGGCCAGAAGATGGTGAAACCTATGCCATGTACCACGGCACCACCAGTGCGAACGCTCGATCGATCTTGGCTTCAGGTTTTTGCCGGTCTTCGGACGGGATGCTCGGTCCAGGGGTCTACCTCAGCAGAGACCTGGAGAAAGCAAGTCGCTATCCCATGAAACACCCTGTGCATGACAAGGTTGTCATTAGGGTTAAGGTCAACGTGGGAAGGGTTAAAGCCATCGATCGTCAGAACCACCCACTTCAGAAGACCTGGCATGACCACGGATATGACACCGCCTGGGTGCCGCCCAACTGTGGGATGGTACGAAGTGGCCTGGAGGAGGATTGTGTCTGGGATCCGAAGCGAATCACAGTCATTGACATCATCAAACCAAAACCTGTCCAGGGCGCTGGAGGCAGCGCCTGGGGTTATAGGTAAACTCAGGAGCAGGTTCTGATTATTCAAATGTATTTTTATATATTTGGATAAGAAATCATAAATTGACATATTTTTGTAACCATGTCAGTGTAACCTGAAAAATAAATGTGTCATAAAAAAGTACTTACTATGTGGGTGTGTTTGTATTCATATGTAAATCATTCATTATTCCATATGTTTATGCATAAAAAAACACAGAAAACACATCAAATCAAATCACTTTAACAACGTACCAGCTCTGAAATGTACTCAAAGTAAGAAAGTAAAAGTAGCTTCTTGAAGAGCATTTCTACTGTACAAAGGTAACTAAGTCCTGTGTTATATTTATATAATATAAAACAATATTAGTATATAAGCTGAAACAACTCAATTCAACAAGATGTCAGCAGATGTTTGACAGCTGTCTTGGCTGATGTCCATTTCCTACTCTGACACCATACTGTGTATATACTAGAGATGGACCGATCCGATATTACGTATCGGTATCGGTCCGATACTGACCTAAATTACTGGATCGGATATCGGCGAGAAATAAAAAATGTAATCCGATCCATTAAATATCAAAAAAGCAGCTCACAAAACTTGCGACACGGCGTAACTCGGCTCATAACCGTAGCACGTTGCAGCAGTATGCGTCACGTGATAGAGCGGCTGTGTGTATTTGTAGCCTCGCTACCAAACCAGCATTTCATCTCCAAGGAAGTTATCCCAGAGAGAAGCAAGTGTGTAAGTTCATCTCTGAATGTTTGTAAAGCGTTCCCATGTTAAGCTTAACAACCGATATATGGAGCGACTGCCTCTCTCTCTCCCTCCCTCTGCTGGTGCTACTTCAATCATGAAACTGATCAATGATCAGCTGATCGGCTTTCCTGTCGCGAGTCCGTCTCTCTTGTTTGTTTTTGGCCCACTTTGCACCAGAAAGAGGAAACCAGCGGCGGAACAACAGCAGCACCTTTAAACTTGATAAGCTGTTGTTAGAATGTATTTAATATTACTTTCTACACCAGGATCCTTTTCTACGTAGCTGACGGCTGGTAACTGTGCAGGGGCGGATCTAGCAAAGTTTAGCCAGGGGGGCCGATAGGGCATGAACAGGGAAAAGGGGGCACAAAGACATACTTTTCTTTCTTATTCTCATTTAAAATGTCTCGCTTTTAATAAATAATTATCTGAATCTTACACCCAAAGTTTTAATCTGATGTAAAATGTATAGAAGTCCATTACTGTATATAGTAACTGTTAAGTCTAATCTAACCTAGTAAGCTATAGTACTTTATCCTTTGGGAAGGTACCATCTGTGCAGTCTGCAATTCTGTTGAAGAAAGATGTTGAATCTATTTAATTATTCTTGAAAAATAATTTATTTCTGTGCATTTTTTTTCACCCTGCATCAAATTTAAGTTGATTACATCGATTAAGCATCATGAGGTGGAGAGTGGGGGGTGGTTCCCTATTTTTTGAGGGGGGGAGTTTGCAACCCTATTAGTTAGGTTGCTTAATATTTCTGCTAAGTACTCTTTAAAATACCAGAATAGGGAGGATGGAGCAGGTTTAAGTTTATTAGATTGATCAGTGTTGCTGAACTATGAAATATTTTGGGTGCAGTGTAGTTTTTACATGCAGGTATAACAGAATAGCTTTAGTGTTGTTGTTTATTTAAACTTGAGGATGAACTTATACAAAATGCAGCAAGATATTAAAAAAACAGTTTTATTGATTAAAAAACACACTATATCGGATTCATATCGGTATCGGCAGATATCCAAATTTATGATATCGGTATCGGTATCGGACATAAAAAAGTGGTATCGTGCCATCTCTAGTATATACACAGTATGCAGTTGGTATAAAGTTGGAATTCAGTGAATTAATCATCATCAGCTTAAATGCAAATTCTTCTGCGCTACACTTGAAATAACCTAAATCTGACCATGAGCACCAGAGCTACTGTGCACCAGCACAACACAATGTTTTACTTTGAATTCTCAACATTAAAGCAAACTAACCTGTTTATCCTGCACAAAACTGCTCTGTATTTTCATGCAATATTTGAATAACACAATGTTAGTATAGCTTAGTTTGTTTCACAGGACAAGATATAAAAATCTGAATTTATCAAAACACATCATATACAAATCCAATGTGATTAATATGATGACATTACATGTAAGCTTTAAATCTGCACTTTATCAAGTGCCACCGGGCAGTCCGTACCTTTAAATCTAACCTCTCTTCTTTACACACACTGTGAGACAAACTGCACACAAACAGTTTGTGTGTTTGCTGATGTTTGATGAGCTGATAGAACACTTAAAAAAAAAAGTCACTCCCTTTATGCTCGCTGCTCCTCAGTAGAGCTAGATGCCACCAAAAATCTCCTAAGGCAGTTTTGATTGGCTGTCATTTAACAGCAGATTTTGCCTATGGGAGGAGGCCGTCCTTCATCTCATAAAGATTCATAGAAGTAAATATGTGCAGGGGTTCATCAATCTCCAAAAGGAACAAAAAGTGTCTGCAAGTTGCAGAACTATTTTTAAAATAATCCTCCTCAATCTAAAATTGTGAATACTTTGAATATGTCATCATGTGCAGTACATAATATCATCAGAAGAGTCAGAGAAATCCTGGATGCATATTAAAGACCTGTGAAAAACATCTTTGGCAGTATTTGTGAGCCGGAGAAGCACTCAGACTTTAAATTCAGGATTATTTAACTCTGGTAAGATTAAAGCTGAGACTTGGCACTTTGACAGAGTTCTGTGTAAATAATCATTCTGTACATACGATAATTTTTAATCCTACAACTGTTTATAACTTACATAGTTCACATTTCTGTATAACTGTATATCTCAGATTTCTGTATAGTTTTTACTTCATATTTATATCCTGTTCATAGCCTGTACATAGCTTGTACTCACTACAGCCTGTACATACTTATAGTTATAGAATATTCATAACATACTTCATACCGTGTACATTATAACATACCATAATAGACCCATTTCTGTAATATACTTACACATCTATATTATTGCTAATATATATTGTAATATATCTATATCACGACTACAGCACTTTCTGGATGGATGCAAACTGCATTTCGTTGCCCTGTACCTGTGACATGTGCAATGACAATAAAGTTGAATTCTATTCTATTCTATTCTATTCTATTCTATTCTATTCTATCCATTATTTTATTTCCTGCTGAATGTGCTGAAAGTGAAACAGCTGTTGTGTGGATATGATCAGATGTATTTCTGAAAACGTGTAAACATAGAATAAATGAATAACATAATATTAATGAGTAGATTCATAAAGAGCCTGTGAGTGATTAACAAGTTCATCCATGTGGCAGCAATTACTGTGGAGCCACAGCGCCCCCTGAATATGACAGCAGGCATTACTCAGTGTTCTTAATCAGGAGACACACACACCACACACACACACACACACACACACACACACACACCACACAAACACACACACACACCACACAAACACACACACCACACCACACAAACACAAACACACACACACACACACACCACACACACACACACCACACAAACACACACACCACACACACACACCACACAAACACAAACACACACACACACCACACAAACACACACACACACCACACAAACACACACACACACACACACCACACACACACACACACACACACACACACACACACACACCACACACACACACACACACACACCACACAAACACACACACACACACACCACACACACACACACACACACCACACAAACACACACACACACACCACACACACACACACACACACACCACACAAACACACACACCACACACACACACACACACCACACAAACACAAACACACACACACACCACACAAACACAAACACACACACACACCACACAAACACACACACACACCACACAAACACACACACACACACACCACACAAACACACACACACACACCACACAAACACACACACCACACAAACACACACCACACAAACACACACACCACACACACACACACACACCACACAAACACAAACACACACACACACCACACAAACACAAACACACACCACACAAACACACACACACACCACACAAACACAAACACACACACACACCACACAAACACACACACACCACACAAACACACACACACACACACACCACACACACACACACACACACACCACACACACACCACACACACACACACACACTCAAAAAATAAAATGTGAAAAACACCCAAAACATAAAACATTTAAATAACAGTCAAAAAACAAATATGCAAAAAAAAAAAGTAAAAGTATCCAAAAGAAATGTACAGGATGAAGGAAAATATAAAGAATTGACACTAAAGTTTATAAAAATTGACGAACTGACTGCTGGACCCTCAAAGTTAATATGGGGGGTTCTTCATATACAGGAGATACATCCAGCTATTTCATATCCAGCTCTGAGCCACTGCCTTAAGAAGTGGTCAGGAAACTAGGTTAACAAGCAGCTGGTTGATCAGTCCAGGTGTGCCGGCCAAGGGTGGGAACTGTAATGAACTCCGCCCAGACAGACAGAAGACAGGGGAGACAAAGAGAGAGAGAAACAATATCAAAACATGTGGCCAAGAGTGAGCGAGCTGGAGAGACACAGGGACCATGACACTGACCAATAAGACTGGACTGGGTAACCTGGTTAAAGTGGCTGGTAAGACTTCAGGGAGGTCTCAGGTCCAGCTTTTGGACTTTTATAACAGGCAGGTGCTGAGGAAGGCGACCTCTGTCATGTTAAATTAAAAAAAAAAACCCCTCTCTTTAGAGATTTTCAGCTGCTTCCTTCAGGTCAGCGGTGTGACGTGCCTGCAGAGAAAACCACGAGACATAGTGTCTTTATACCTGCTGCTATTATCGTGCTTAATAACACTAAACCATAACGGTTGTTGCCAACACTGTCGCACACAGCACTTTCTTGTAGCTCTTGATAAAACTTGGGCTGTTCTATCTGTTCGTTTTTCTTAAATGTCTGAGTTGTTTGATGAGTAGACATGCTGCAAATCAATTTCCCATTGGGGACAATAAAATTACCACTGACCATTGTTATCAGCTCCATAGGCTGACCCAGGCTTTCCAGTTATTACAATAAAGCAATAAAGTGACACCAGTTAGATTCAAAAGGATCAAAGATGTACAAAAAGAAAGAAAATATCACAACCGCAAAGGTACAAAATTTTAAAAACATGCAAACATGTAAAAATATCGACACTAAAAAAACAAAGAGGGAAAAATGACTGTCAGGAAATACACAATGGTATCAAACAGACAAAAGAATGACACAAACTGTGCTCATAGTCTGTGTTAGGTCACCTTTTACATGTCTGTGCACACAAAACAATGAAAAAATATAGTTTTAAAAAGATGCTCAGTGACCACAAGAAGATACAAAGCAACACAACGATGAACAAATTAACTGCAGGAAGATAAAAGAGACGTATAAAACAACACAAAGAGATCAACGTCGATGTCTCTGCACACAAGCCCTCATCACTCTACAGAAGGACATCAATGTGATGATGTTGATCCATAGAGTCACGGTGATCATGGGAAATATGTCAGCTTATCCCTGTAAGCTGGTTTATGTTGTGCAAACATAAGCAGTCTGCAGCAGGACAATGGAAACTTTTGCAAATACAGCAGGAAAACAAGTGGACTGGAATTTCCTGTAACACGTTTCCTTTTGAGTCTTTTGATAACCTGCTGTAGAGCTCATCTGCATCTGAGCAAGAGGATAAAATTATAAATATCAAAGAGACCAATTTCCTTTAAAACCTTAAATGTTTCATGGTGAAAAACTGGAAAGTACCAAAATTCCTGTTCTGCCAAAAAGTCCCTGATCTGTGTGCTGCTGGATGGCAGGAGTGAAACCTAACTCACACTAAGTACCCCAGTACATACTGCCTATAACCTAAAGTGAAGGACTTAACGGCACGTGAAACGAAACTGAAAGAAGGATGTCTATTTATGGTATTTCCTCCTGACGGCTGAAAAAGTCGTTAAAAGAAGCAAAGTGAGACACAGACTCCATTTTTGGACCAACCTGCAGAGAGGTACGTGGACTCAGCAAACACACTTTTCTTATTATTTCCTTAAAAAGTCTGAATGTTTACAGTAAACGTTGTCAGTACTGTGTGTATGAGGACATATTTAGACTCAGCTGTGAACTTCCTGACTGATAAAAGCAGATTTATGTCAGTTTTATCAGGACTAAACGATGAACTTTTCAACTGTGTGAAAGTCCACCGACAAGCTGCAGGAAAATGTGATTCAGAAAACCTGAGTTATTTTTGAACTGTACTTATTGCAAAACAACTTTTCAGTGAGGTGATGATTCCTGAAATAAACATGAACATTAAACAGAACATCGTCATCAGGTTTTCACAGCTACATGGACAGCGAGCCAATTCAAACTTATTCTATTACATGTTTATTTTTCTTTGAATGTTCATTTTTCCATTAATAACAGTCAAATTAAGTCAGTAAGAGCTGCTGACCTCTAAAGCCAGACACTCATCTTTGGAAAAACCTAAGAAACTCCTTGGAAGGTTTATCTTTTGATTGTTTTTATTTTATCCTGTCCTGCCTGCCAGCTTTTGCAGTCAGAATTATAATCTGAACACACCGTTGGTTTTGCTGTTCAAAGAAAAGGAAGAAATTAAAAAGGGGGAATAGGGGAGAAAATAAGAAAAAATATAATAAAAAGGACAGAGCACAAATAGAAATGCACAATGCATTGCCAACTGCTGCACCTGTAAGACAAAACACCTGAAACACAAAAGCATGAAAATGCACACATACATAAATCAACAATATTCTTGTGTGTGTGGGAGAGAGCGGTATGACCCAGAAACAGGAGCCCAGGCACCCGAGAACTACCCAGCACCCGGCAGAGCACTCCCTGTCCACTTGATGATCATTTCATTTCATTTCTTTAATTATTTGTTTAATGAAATGATAATCCCCAATTTGAGAGATGCGTGTATGAGGACATATTTAGACTCAGCTGTAAACTTCCTGACTGATAAAAGTGGATTTATGTCAGTTTTATCAGGACTAAATGATCCAGTGAGAAGCTGCAGAAAAATGTGATTTGTGAATTGTACCTAATGGCAAACTTTTCAATGAGTTCAGTGTTCGAAAACTGTCATTTGAAACTTTATGATTGTCCCCAGTCTTTTACACCTATCATATTTACATTTTTGCCATAAAAACATTACAGTATTTTGGTATCAGCTGCTCAACTTTAAGGTCACACTGTTTTAAATTTCAAATATAGCAAAAATGTATTTATTTGTATTTTTACTTTGAGTTAATCAAAGTAAAAAGTAATTTGGTTCTTAGCAGTTTCTAAAATGTTTAAATATATCCTCAGACGAACAGAAAATTAAGTGAAAGTGTACAGTGTGGAAATCTAACTACACTCTATGATTCAGGAGCTCATTGAGGGGTCAGAGGTCAGACTGTCATTTATTCTGCACTTGATAAGATTCAACCACAGCCTTTAATGCACGGGCTTTTCGATCAGTGGGACTCGAGTAAAAATCCTTCTGGATGACTTCCTAACAGGACCCAGAGAGTCCGAGTAAACAGGGTTTTGTTGAGCAGGTTGTGACATCGACTGGTTCACCAGAAGGGTGTGTTCTGTCCCCTGCTGTTGGCGATTCTGTACACAAACCTGTGTCGGAGCACATTTGACAGTAAAACCATTTTAAAGTATGCAAATAAGACGGTTATTGTTGGTCTTTTGCACGGCAGCAAAACCAGCCATGGATTTGTTGTTGAGCCCTGATCACTGATCTCCAGCTCAACATATTGAAAACCAAAGACATAAATGTTGTTTGTTTTAGAGCGAAGAGGCTTTCTCCTCTTTTTCTAATTGTACTGTCATGAACTTTAACCTTTAACATGCTAACTGAGGCCTGTAGGGTCACCTGGGGTAAATTTGCTTGGACGTTTACTGAGGAAAATTCTTAATTTTATAGCTAATCTTATCTGTTTGTCTTATTTACATTGATGTCCTCAGGTCAGTAACCCTTTTTCTCCTGCAGGGACACTGACACCAACATCTGGATCTGAAAAATGAGCTTTGAGTGGGTTGAAGATGACGGTCTTCCTGCTGGGATATTTCGAGTCGACGATGAAGGGCCAGAAGATGGTGAAACCTATGCCATGTACCACGGCACCACCAGTGCGAACGCTCGATCGATCTTGGCTTCAGGTTTTTGCCGGTCTTCGGACGGGATGCTCGGTCCAGGGGTCTACCTCAGCAGAGACCTGGATAAAGCAAGTCGCTATCCCATGAAACACCCTGTGCATGACAAGGTTGTCATTAGGGTTAAGGTCAACGTGGGAAGGGTTAAAGCCATCGATCGTCAGAACCACCCACTTCAGAAGACCTGGCATGACCACGGATATGACACCGCCTGGGTGCCGCCCAACTGTGGGATGGTACGAAGTGGCCTGGAGGAGGATTGTGTCTGGGATCCGAAGCGAATCACAGTCATTGACATCATCAAACCAAAACCTGTCCAGGGCGCTGGAGGCAGCGCCTGGGGTTATAGGTAAACTCAGGAGCAGGTTCTGATTATTCAAATGTATTTTTATATATTTGGATAAGAAATCATAAATTGACATATTTTTGTAACCATGTCAGTGTAACCTGAAAAATAAATGTGTCATAATAAAGTACTTACTATGTGGGTGTGTTTGTATTCATATGTAAATCATTCATTATTCCATATGTTTATGCATAAAAAAACACAGAAAACACATCAAATCAAATCACTTTAACAACGTACCAGCTCTGAAATGTACTCAAAGTAAGAAAGTAAAAGTAGCTTCTTGAAGAGCATTTCTACTGTACAAAGGTAACTAAGTCCTGTGTTATATTTATATAATATAAAACAATATTAGTATATAAGCTGAAACAACTCAATTCAACAAGATGTCAGCAGATGTTTGACAGCTGTCTTGGCTGATGTCCATTTCCTACTCTGACACCATACTGTGTATATACTAGAGATGGACCGATCCGATATTACGTATCGGTATCGGTCTGATACTGACCTAAATTACTGGATCGGATATCGGCGAGAAATAAAAAATGTAATCCGATCCATTAAATATCAAAAAAGCAGCTCACAAAACTTGCGACACGGCGTAACTCGGCTCATAACCGTAGCACGTCGGAGCAGTGTGCTCACGTGATAGAGCGGCTGTGTGTATTTGTAGCCTCGCTACCAAACCAGCATTTCATCTCCAAGGAAGTTATCCCAGAGAGAAGCAAGTGTGTAAGTTCATCTCTGAATGTTTGTAAAGCGTTCCCATGTTAAGCTTAACAACCGATATATGGAGCGACTGCCTCTCTCTCTCCCTCCCTCTGCTGGTGCTACTTCAATCATGAAACTGATCAATGATCAGCTGATCGGCTTTCCTGTCGGGAGTCCGTCTCTCTTGTTTGTTTTTGGCCCACTTTGCACCAGAAAGAGGAAACCAGCGGCGGAACAACAGCAGCACCTTTAAACTTGATAAGCTGTTGTTAGAATGTATTTAATATTACTTTCTACACCAGGATCCTTTTCTACGTAGCTGACGGCTGGTAACTGTGCAGGGGCGGATCTAGCAAAGTTTAGCCAGGGGGGCCGATAGGGCATGAACAGGGAAAAGGGGGCACAAAGACATACTTTTCTTTCTTATTCTCATTTAAAATGTCTCGCTTTTAATAAATAATTATCTGAATCTTACACCCAAAGTTTTAATCTGATGTAAAATGCATAGAAGTCCATTACTGTATATAGTAACTGTTAAGTCTAATCTAACCTAGTAAGCTATAGTACTTTATCCTTTGGGAAGGTACCATCTGTGCAGTCTGCAATTCTGTTGAAGAAAGATGTTGAATCTATTTAATTATTCTTGAAAAATAATTTATTTCTGTGCATTTTTTTTCACCCTGCATCAAATTTAAGTTGATTACATCGATTACAGTTTTTCTCGATTGCTTAAACACTATAACCAGGCCTCTAAACTAAAATTTCAAAACCATAAACGCTATTGGTCAAAAAGCTCACCCATTTCCCTGAACTATAAACACTATTCCCTGCTTTGACACATGACTCAAATTTGGTGAACTGGTACTGCAAAACTCTACACACAAATCCCTACATTTTACAGTGCTTACACCATGTAGTCATGTAGAAAGCACTAGCATGCAATAATGTTAACTTAAGTCAGCATAGCTTGAGCCCAATTAGCACACAATTAACCAGGTGGAAACACTAGGAGTCAAAATTTAGCACACACCAATCAGAACCTGCGATGGATAGATAAAAGGGCCAAAGTCAGCTCATTCAGGTTTGAAACAATGGATCCAAAGAGATGCAAAGGAAGAGGACGTGGTGAAGAAAGAGGATGTGGTGAAGGAGGAGGACGTGGTGGAGAAAGAGGACATGGTGAAAGAGGAGGACGTGGTGGAAGAGGAGGAGGAGGTGGTGAAGGAGGTGGAGGTGGAGAACGACGGCGACAAGGAAGGGGAAGAGCAAGGGCACGAAGACAGTCAGTCTCGGATGAAATTCGAGCCACTTTAGTTGACCATGTCCTTGTCCATGGGATGACTATGAGGGAGGCTGGGCAACGAGTACAACCAAATTTGAGTTGCTTCACTGTTGCCTCCATCATCAGAACCTTCAGGGAGGAAAACAGGTAGGTGTACTTGCAGTAAGACTGCTTTGTACAGTAACGTTTAAGTTACTGAATTTATGTGTCTTGAGTTTCAGTATGTTTCCATTATTTTCCTGTAAAATGAATGTGTGACAGTTACAGTAATGAGTGCTTCTATTTTTGTAGGACACAGAGACGACCACCTGGTGGAGGCAGGTTAAGGCTTTTGTCGGAGGAGCAAGAGAGGGAACTTGTAAACATGGTAATTGCAAATAATGTAATCCGCCTGCAAGAGATTCAAAGGAGAGTGATTGAGGATGATCATCTTTTTCGAGGCATAAATGCCATCAGCCTCTCCACAATTGACCGCATCCTCCGAAAGAATCAATTCCGGATGAAACAGGCATACCGAGTCCCTTTCGAACGAAACTCTGACAGAGTGAAAAACCAACGTGTGGAATATGTTCAGGTATGAGTTTTGATACTGTATAAGGTATTGTGTACCATCACAGCATGGCAGTTTATGCTGCCATCTCAGCACTCTTGAACTTTGGTTCAGGGTACCGATTGACTCTACTGTGTTATGTGTTTTGCAGAGAATCTTTGAGATTGAAGGACGGCCTGTTCCCCATGAAATGATCTTTGTGGATGAGGCAGGTTTTAACCTGACCAAAAGAAGGAAAAGGGGGAGGAACATAATTGGCCATCGGGCTATTGTAAATGTCCCTGGTCAGCGTGGGGGGAATGTCACTATGTGCGCAGCCATCAGCCAACGAGGGGTACTCCACCGCCATGCCGTACTAGGACCCTATAACACTATGCTTCTCCTTGCTTTTCTTGATGGTTTAAGACAACATATGTTCCAGCTGGACTACAGGGAACCAGCACAGCCAGAGCAGCCTCACTACGTTGTTGTGTGGGATAACGTCAGCTTCCATCGCGCTGCTCTGGTTCGTGACTGGTTTACCAATAACCCAAGGTTTTCTAATATCTTTCTGCCTGCATACTCCCCCTTTCTAAACCCGATAGAGGAGTTATTTTCGGCATGGCGGTGGAAAGTGTATGACCGAGAACCTTATGTCCGTGTTCACCTCCTTCAGGCCATGGAAGAGGCCTGCCTAGACATATCAGTAGATGCATGCCAGGGGTGGATCAGGCATGCAAGAGGATTTTACCCCCGCTGCCTGGCTGGGGCCAATATAGCCTGTGATGTGGATGAGATTCTCTGGCCTGACCCAGACCAAAGACAAGATGCTGTGGTGGGATAATGTTTCTGGTGTGTGTTGTACTGTATAGTACATGAATGACAATGTGCCACTGTACATACATTGGTTGCGTCTTTTGTGTTTATCATGTGACAAGGGTTTTGAAGGGGAGAACCATAAGCAACCTAATTGTTTTGGAACTATTGTTTTGAATTAATTGTACCAGTGTGCAAAACTCTGTTGTAGTGTGTGTTTTTGAGGGCTTGTGTTTGATGTCTGAGGGCAAAGTTCGGTTTTTCAGCAGGAGTGAATAGTTTTGGGTGTAGAGCTTCATTTTGACCTGGAAATAGGATGTTTGGGGAATTGAGTGAGATGTTATGGATTTGTGTTTACTGTTGCGCGGATATGAGGCGTAGTTTCAAGAAATGTGTTTTAGCAATCGAGAAAAACTGTAAACATTATTGTGCAGCACGTAAGATCGACAGCGCACAGTGTGCTTTGAGGTAGGAGCCAAAAAGGGTGTAGTTTGTGTGTGTGAGCACCCGTGTGTACACCTGTGAGCATGAACGCGCTTGTTTTTTTAAAAGGTTCCTTCATATAACGATCTGCTAGAGGGTGTGGGGGGCCACAGCCCCGTCCTCCAGGGCATGAAGCAGGTATGGAGGAGATCAAAACTCCAGACATCCAGAGGCCCTCAGAACACAAGAGACCAAGGAAGACCAACAGAGGGGCAGCCGCGCCACTATCCCAGAAAGAGCTGAGGAGAGTCCCAGATGAGGGGTCACTCAACAGCCGCGGAGCAGAAGCCAGGGGGGGTTGCAGTGACGTGCCCGTGAGCTCCGCCGGCAGCCAGCTGTGCCAGAGTGACCGAGCCCCAGGTCGAGAGGCCGAGGGCACCCCATCCCCGAAGTGGCCCGAGCGAGCCCCAGGCTCCATGCCCCGACAAGCAGCCACCAGGAGTGAGCCGGTGTGTACCTGGGCGCCCATCCCCAGACACAAAGAACCACCAACGCACCGATGTCTGAGGGCGTCTGCCACTGGCAGGGGGAGTGGTGGGGGGAGATAGGCCTCCATACCTTGGACGGCCTGAGATGTCCCTAGAGAGGTGGCATCTGATACCCGACCTGACATATAGACACAGACATACAGGCACACACAGATACAAACATCCATTCCCACCCTCATGCTCTCATATGCAATTACTCAGCACTCACCCAACGTGGAGACAGACATAAAGAGACGCTGTACACACAATCACACTCCCCAAGCGTACTCTAAGAACCGGGTCTAGGTACCCTTGCCCCTGGAGGGGGAAACTGCACCCAGACCCAGGTAGTGTTACCCTTTTTCCCTGGGGTGGAGAGAAGCAGACTGCCCCGAATCGGCAGCAGCAGGGAGGCCCCACAATATCTGTCATTCCTAAGTAATTAATGCTTGAATTGAAGCTGAAGGTTTGCACTTTAATTTTACTCAGATCTTGATTTTAAAAAGTTTTGACTGGATTTGAAATCCATTGTGGTTGTGTACAGAGGCAAAATTACAAAAGTGTGCCATTTTCCAAAAGTCCAGGACTGAACTGTATGTCAGCCATATTCCCATAAGATGCTTTATGTGGTGAAAAATGTAAAAGAGGGTGCAGCAGAGCAATGGAAACTTTGATATTTGTAGGAATGTAGTTTGACAGGTGTTTCCCGTTTGCACATTTCCTTCTGATATTTCTGACTGCCTGTAATTCGTCTTACAGACCTATAGAAAAATATACATTTTGAAAAGGCAAATTTGTGCTAATCATAAATCTTTTGTGGAGGAAAAGAAAGTTCTCGTAAGCCCATTTTGTCTGATAGGCCCTGGGTGGTGTGCAGTTGGTTCTTAGGACTGAAACCTATAAAAACTCCTATACAGACCACACCCAATAAATAACATCATCTACAATCTAAAGTGAGGGACGTAACAATGTGCAGAATGTGAAACAGCTGACAGAAGGATGTCTATTTTTGGTACTTCCTCCTAAAGGCTGAAAATGTTATTTAAATGAAACAGATTGAGACACAGACTGCACTTTTAGATGAACCTGGAGAGAGGTACGTAAACTCTGCAAACACGCTTTTCTTTTTTCTTCAAAGTCTAGATTTTCACAGATAGTTCTGTGTACATAAAGTGCTAATTAAAGTCCAGTTAGCTGCTTATTGACTAATCAGCTTTGTGACCCTTTCAGATGAATTGTTTATTTCTAGAGTTTCAGTCGTGATTTTATCAGCGTACAGAAACAACATTAGTGAAGGTTACTAATGACCCCCTTAAAGCCTCTGACAGTGCACTCTCTGGACCTGTCCTGCTATGCAGCGTTCAATACCAGTGACCATAATATTTTTCTGCAGACAGTTGAGTACTTGGTATTAGTACTTTGTACCATGGGTGTTGGTACTGAAGAAAATGCAATGCACCTGTTTGAATAATTTCTAATAGGTTCTAGTAGATTCTAGTAATTTTTCATGTAAATATTCTTGTCTGTCTTCTTCACCCACAAAACTTAGTCACAGAGTTGCACATGGTTCTTGGGTTGGGACCAGTACTTTTTATTTTATACATACATAGGTGCTACTTATTCCAATAATACATACGACATACCCAGGCCTGTCTTAAAGACATAAATAATAATGGATTGCATTTATATAGCGCTTTTCTAGTCACCCAAAGCGCTTTACAATTCCACTATTCATTCACTCTCACATTCACACACTGGTGGAGGCAAGCTACAGTTGTAGCCACAGCTGCCCTGGGGCAGACTGACAGAAGCGAGGCTGCCATATCGCGCCATCGGCCCCTCTGGCCATCAGTAGGCGGTAGGTGAAGTGTCTTGCCCAAGGACACAATGGTAAATGGTAAATGGCCTGCATTTGTATAGCACTTTACTTAGTCCCTAAGGACCCCAAAGCACTTTACACTACATTCAGTCATTCACCCATTCACACACACATTCACACACTGGTAATGGCAAGCTACATTGCAGCCACAGCTGCCCTGGAGCGCACTGACAGAGGCGAGGCTGCCAGACACTGGCGCCACCGGGCCCTCTGACCACCACCAGTAGGCAAACATGGGGTTAGTATCTTGCCCAAGGATATTTGGCATGCAGCCAGGAGGCAGCCTGGGATCGAACCACCAACCTTCTGCCACCTGCTCTGCCACCTGAGCTACAGCCACCCAACATTGTAATGTCCTGGTCATTATTACAATGACCAGGACAGAGAGAGGGGGATCGAACCAGCAACCTTCTGGTTACAGATGAGCTTCCCAACCCCCTGAGCCATGGTCGCCCCCTAAAGGCCTAGATGACCACTAGTTTTCTCCTTCTAAATTCTTCTAAATTCTGATTTAACTGTTATTGTACTTCCTGTGAATAACCCTCAGAAACCTGGTGTCTAAGCAGATACTGACTGGATGGTATTACCTTGGCCTCCAGTGAGGCTCCACTTAGAGGTCTCATTTTTATCTGCATTAAGATACCAATACTTCTAGCCATAAATAGAAGTATTGGTATCTACCCAACTGTGTTAAATAATATATAGAATATATTCATCTTATGATATTTTAAAATTGGGGGGACAGTTGTTGTATTTATTGAGATTTGCATTGTATTATTATTATATTATTATCATTATTTTCTGTTGGAGTTTGGCTTTATGTTGAAATCGTAAAGCCAAACTCCAACTGAAAATAATCAAGTGTTTTTGTCTCTATGTTTTTAAGATTCATGTTTTCCATTTTTTTATTAGAGATTTTCAGCTGCTTCCTTCAGGTCATCAGTGTGAAGTGCATGCAGTGAAGACAACTAGACAGAGTGTCTTTATACCTGCTGCTATTGTCATGCTTAATGACACTAAACCATAAGTGTTGTTGTCAACACTGTCACACACAGAACTTTCTTGAAACTCTTGATAAAAATAAAAAAACATGAAGCTTTCAGCTGTGTCTGCCAATCTTAACCGACACCATCCAGTCTGACTAAAAGTGAAAAACAAAGGAATCTGCAAAGGAGAAATAAAAGTGAAACATGGATTTAACACAGGTGTGACAAGCTAAAGGTGGCTTTTTTCCTGGGAAACAAAACAACACACAGGTGTGTTTCTAGCTCCTCCCCCTCACTTTAGATCAGCTCCCAGTTCCCAACACAACCTAACATAAACACAAAGATGAGCAAAATATTTATTTAAAAGCCACCAAGGCATAAAAAGACGACATTTAGACTAAAAAGGACCAAAGATACCGAAGTACAAAAAGACAGAAAATAATACACAAACTGTGCTCCTAGTCTGTGTTAGGTCACCTTTTACATGTCTGTGCACACAAAACAATTTAAAATATATTTTAAAAACAATGCTCAGTGACCAGAAAAAGCTGTAAAGCAACACAACGATGAACAAATTAACTGCAGGAAAACAAGTGGACTGGAATTTCCTGTAACACGTTTCCTTTTGTCTTTTGATAACCTGCTGTAGAGCTCATCTGCATCTCAGCAAGAGCATAAAATTATAAATAAAAAAGAGACCAATTTCCTTTAAAACCTTAAATCTTTCATGGTGAAAAACTGGAAAGTACCAAAATTACTGTTCTGCCAGGAAAAGTCCCCGATCTGTGTGCTGCTGGATGGCAGGAGTGAAACTTAACTCACACTGACCACACCCATTACATATTGCCTAAAATCTAAAGCAAAGGACTTGACAGCACGTGAAACGAAACTGAAAGAAGGATGCCTCTTTATGGTATTTCCTCCTGACGGCTGAAAAAGTCGTTAAAAGAAGCAAAGTGAGACACAGACTCCATTCTTGGATCAACCTGCAGAGAGGTACGTGGACTCAGCAAACACACTTTTCTTCTTTTTTCCTTAAAAAATCTGAATTTTTACAGTAAACGTTGTCAGTACTGCGTGTATGAGGACATATTTAGACTCAGCTGTGAACTTCCTGACTGATAAAAGCAGATTTATGTCAGTTTTATCAGGAATAAATGATCAACCTTTCAACTGTGTGAAAGTCCAGCTAGAAGCTGCACGAAAATGTGATTTAATACAAACTGAGATGGATTTAAAATGTACTTAATGGCAAACAGCTTTTCAGTGAGGTGATCATTCCTGAAAGAAATGTGAACATTAAGCAGAACATTGTCACCAGGCTTGGACAGCTACATGGAGTGTGATCAAATTCAAACTTATACTATTTTTATTTAATTATTAATGTTTCTATTAAAAACAATGAACTTAAGTCACTAAAAGCTCCTCATCTGTGAGGCCAAACACTTGCAACTCCTGGGAGTGTTTTAAAGACTGAGATCTGGAAAAAAATCCAGCAGAAAATGTATTTATTTATTTTTCCACTTGCTGATAATCACAACTGCCAATTTGCATGTAACACCCCCAACACATTATTAAACTCATTCTCATATGCAACTGTAGTGGCATGTGGTCTGTCGCAATGCCAGGCAAGGCTGGCTGGCACAGCTGTTATCCATCACACAATCCTTGCCTTCCCTATTTCGTTAGCTGCCGGGGACCAGAGAGAGAGCAGTGTGGTGTGCAGAGCTGAAAGGTGGCTGCTGGAAAGTTGTAGGAAAAAAAGCGTCTGGAAGCACTGGAAATGAACATTTGCAAAACTGCAAGCTGTGTCCATCGAGTCCTTTGTGTGCTAAAGACACTTTATCTGATCTGATGCAACACAAATAAAAACACCTGCCTGGACTGGAAAGCATTTAGGATGAACCATTGTTATTTTATATACAGTAATGTTAATAATACTATAAAATACTTTGAGTCACCCAAATCTAATAGCGCCCCAACAAATATGAGTAACTTTTTTTTATAGTTCAGTGTTTTTGTTCTTAATGCTGTGGTGTTCTCATCATTTCCTGTACAGACACTCACGCCAACATCTGAAAAATGAGCTTCCAGTGGGCTGAAGATGACTTTCTGCCTCCAGGTGTGGTTCGAGTGGACCGTGAAGGACCAAGAGATGGTAAAACCTACGTCATGTACCATGGCACCACCAGTGCGAATGCTAGAAGCATTCTGATGACAGGCTTCCGTCAGTCTGCGGAAGGGATGCTCGGTCGGGGCGTGTACCTCAGCAGAGACCTACAGAAAGCAAGCCGTTATCCCATCAATCACCCTGAGCATGACAGGGTTGTTATTAAGGTAAAGGTCAAGGTGGGAAAGGTGATCGCCATCAACCATCAGAGGCACCCATATCGGACAAGCTGGCATGACTATGGGTACGACACCGCCTGGGTGCCACCCAACTGTGGGATGGTGCCAAGTGGCTTAGAGGAGAATTGTGTCTGGGATCCGAATCGAATCACAATCATTCGCACTATTGAACCACAACCTGTCCAGGGCGCTGGATTTGGTGCTTGGGGCTATAGGTAAACTTCAGGAGCAGTTTCTGATTATTTTTTATATTCAAATGTATTTTTATATGTTTGGATAAAATAAATGACATATTCTTCTGTAACTGTGTCAATGTAACCTGAAGAATAAACGTGTCATTAAAGCCAGTTGCTGTCTGTGTATGTTCAACACAATTGAAGATAATTTATCTGAATTTCAGGAGTGGGACATGCCACATGAGATGAGATGAGATGAGATGAGATAGCCTTTATTTGTCAGTTGCAGTTGCCCACAACCGAGATGACAGACCTCGCCGACTATACATACAATACACAAAGATCACACTGGGAAGACAGATCAGCTGAGAGAAAGTGTCACCACGTCAGGTTAAGCGAGGGTCAACACTCTCCAGTGGACCCAGGTGGCCTTGAAGGAGGGACAGTTAGTTCTGACAACAATCCTGTTATCATGGAGAATTTTGTTGTTCCAGTCAGCTTCGACCTTGGCAGGCCTTCAGCTGGTGCCAGTGGGATAGCCGCATGAGTGAAGATGGTGAATGTTTGGGTTTAGTGCGAACAACTGCATCCAATTTTTACAGTTGGTCTAATGTCCGTCACTGGTCACCAATTCTCTCAATTCCCGTTGTTCTTCTCCAAGATCTTATCCATATTACGTTCAATAAACACAGTCTTACTCACAGCCCTGCCCATCGTCTATAATGTCGGCCAGCCTTATGGGATTTTGAACAGCTGTAGCTGCTTCTTGATCTTCAATAAGCCAGGTCCGAGCAGCTCCAATCAGCCAGAACTCTTTTATCGTGGTTCCTAATTGGTAGATGTCGTTCAATGTCCTCCGTCGAGAGTGTCACAAGACACATGACGCAACCGACCATCGAGTATCCGGCAGCAAACGTCTCCGCAGGACAATCAGGCTCTCTGAAGCCCAGGAAGGTGTCAATTTCATTATGGGACCAGTTGATCAAATCCATAATTCTTTAGGTTTAGAGAACAGGACTGAGAGACTCTGATGGTTAGAGTTAGACGAGACTTAACAAAAGACATAGAAGCAGCAGCAAGGAAGATAAGGGAGGGAGAGGGTGAAAGATGCATCCGCCTCCTCCGAGAGCCAAATAGGACTTCCAGTTCTCTATCTTTCACTTGCCTGCTGCCAGCTAAATTTGAGCTTCACATGACGCCCACATTCCTACGTGATTCCCAGAAGGTGATTGGACTAGACATCAGCATTCTAACCAATCAGCATTTATACCGCATACTTTAAATCTCACAGCGCATCTGTCATTCGCCTTTGCAGTTGCCGTTTTGCAAGCCACCTCCTCCCCATCACTGCCTCTCAACACTCAGGCTCAATTCAAGCGTCCATCTTTATCACCACCACCAGCGTCTAGGCTCCGGGGGGTCCTGCCCTAATCCCTATCTATACCATACCTCTATCTAAATTCTGTTCATCAATAAATCATGTTCATTCTTTCTAATGATCACAACATATTTAATTCATATTAAGCCATTATTTCTTAGAAATACTGTCAAACCTAAAATCAGGATGAAGTCTCAGCAATTGAATTTTTATACAGCACCATTGATATACTATGAAGCCAAGTGAAACTAATGAATGGGTTAAACTACAGGTATGTCTTAAAGACATGAAGGCCTGGCGGACCTGTAATTTTCTACTTTTAAATTAAGACTTGAATTAATTAGCTCTGAATATCATAAACACAGAACCAGATACTTAATCTGGACACTGTTACCTCAGCACCAGTAACACTGTGAGAAAAGCTCCAATTATTTTTAACCAGGATACATCCGTTAACTCCCTATCTTTCCGGACATTCTGCAGCTTCATCCTTGAGCTACAGAAACCAATGAAACACTGGTTTTCACTGATATGATCCAAGCCAGTCTTCCACTGTGGCTTTTCAAGGGCGTCAGGTTACATCAGGTCACACTGTGCTCACACTTTAGTCTCTATCATGAGTAACAATAATAATCTTCCCAAGACAAAGAAGCAGCTTTATGTAGCAGACAGGACTTCATCAGTGACTTAAAAGCTGAGCAGTGTTTATGAGACTTCTGATGGGAGGCTGTTCATCCATCCTTTAAATATCTGTAAACACATCTGCTGTTGAACACAGACCACACCTCACACTGTTTAAACAAATCCCTGACTTCAGTTGCATGTGGACGCTAGCAGCACCTGCAGTTTGATCTGTGGTGGATAAACTTTCACTTCATGCGTTCTTGTTTATAAAGTGGGTGTAGCTGCCAGTGTTATTAACAGTTAATGCCTTTTTGATGCCAGTTTTGCAGGCTGTGACTCACCCTGAAAGATGCCACTGCTCATAAGAGCGTGAAATGAAGAGGTAGTCAGTGATCACCATCTGTGAGGTGGTTTCACAACCCAAAGTCTCTGAGCTGACTTCATAAATCCAGCTTTGCACTTCATAATTGTTGCATTATTTGCCTCAGTGCCTGTATGCTTTGTGAGTAATGCTCGAATACTACAAAATTAGTATTTCTATGTGTTTATGCTGCTGTGACAGCCTCTCATGATTTGATTGGATTCATATAAAACACCTTTCACACATGCACCGCAGCCTGAGCATTTCTGCATGTTGGAGCTGAAGTTTAAGTCCAAATGAGTAAAATCAGACATTAAACCTAAAGCTGTCAGTTTGCCAGTGAACGGTCTGAGTAACTTTGATCACGGTTGATGAGAAGAGGAGCTCACGATGCAGTCAGAAACGATAAAACAGCACCACTAACAGGCTGATCGGTGATGCAGGGCACTGGGTATGTTCTGGGTGTTGGTTTGTTGTCTGCTGTGAGTAAAGACATGTTACATCAACAATATTTATTAAATCATTCCAAGGACCATAATACTGTACAAACATGAAATAACTTAAAACACATGAGGTTACAGAGACAGTGGTGGATAAACGAGCAGGAAACACCTTCTTCTTCTTCAGATTTGACTGTTGAAGCTTTGCAGCCTCTGCGGTGGACACACACCGAGCAGAGGAGGCTGATCTGAGGCAGCAGCAGAGCGTAAACAAAGATATTCCCTTTGTTTCCCATCAGCTCACCTTCTGAGAGGTCAGCTGATATCAGTGCACAGCAGGACGCCACTATTGGCTGGATTGTGATTGACACATTTGAGAGGTTGCTCACTCCAGAGCCAGTGGGCGGAGCCTCACCTGGCCCAGCCTCACACTCCCACATCAACATCCTCTGATGCACGATCAACCCTGTGAGTCGTTTTTAGACCTATGACCTCAACGCTAGCGGGTTGTAGGGGTGGCAGTTTCAGAAGTGGTTAAGCTCAGGCACTAAAGGGGTCATTTACAGGTCACATACAGTAACCAATGAAAGGCAGGCGGCAGGTTTGGAGTCAGCCTCTGGTGGACATTAGAGGAACTACAGCTCCAGTTTTCAGCCTCGAAAGGCTGGAGTCCAGCAGCACTCGTTAAAGAGTGGTGTTAACTATTTAACCATTAGTGACTCTTCCAGTGTTTAGTCTTCTTCTATTATTACTCAAACAGCTGCTGACACCACTGCTGAGCAGTAGTTTTCCTCGTCTGATGTAGTGTCTACTTTATAAAGCTGGTTTTAGTCCAGTGTGATGTGAACGTGTTGTAAATGTCACAGAAGGAACACAGAGTTCAGTATTTACAGCCAGAAACACCTGGTGTGATGCTAACAGTCTGAGAACACGGAGGATTTGATGCTCTTGTACCATCACAGTTAACAACAATTAGCTTTAAAATCCTTCCCAGTCAGTCAGTAAAAGGCTGTAAACAGCTTTTAGGAAATTAGCTTTTAAAAACTCTAAAACAAACATTCTTGTGCTTGTTGATCTACAACAAAGTCTGTGCTGTCATAAAAAATGGTTCATATAAAGGAAAGCACCGTAACAAACCACAGAAAACTCAAAAAAAGGAGGAAGACTGAGGAAACAGAGGGCTCACGCCTCTCAGCTCTCTCCTTCTCCTTCATCCACTTCCTGCTTGATGACCGGAGTTCCTGAAAAATGCAGAAGAAGAGATCAGTTGCGGGCAGCAGCTCGGCACTATGATCTGTTCCGCTCTGAAACACTCGTACCGTCTAATTTCTTCAGATTAGGGAGTCTCTTCGTGGCCTCATCCATCCACGTCCCCTCGGCCGAGTGTTTCTCCTCCAGAGGATTTCCGACAAACACGAGGTCAACGAGGCACGGCAGCTCCGCCAGCCTCACAAACTCTCCTGCAACACACACGAAACACAACATTCACCACAGCAACTTCACAAATCAACAAGTTAAAAAACAATGTTGGATTCAAGAAAAATAAAAAATAATTTCACCTAAAGAAAACTTTCACAGTAGAACAGACAGCAGGGGCACCGGCGCTCTATAGATACGTTAGTAAATCTTAAAACATGGACTTGAGTAAATATCAGCCGACTGTCCTCCATGTTGTTCTACAGCTGATAGCGCTCTGCTCGATTATAAATCCCACTTTAGAGGACCACGACTGTCATCACCAGCTGCAGTCCAGCATGGAGGAGGAGTCTGTCTGACCGAGGGAGCGTCCAGAATCAGATCAGCCTGCTGGTGAGCAAACAGGAAGGCCTGGAGCTCAATGGTTACCAAACACACTGTGTTATTAATAATACGATAGAGTTTTAATGCGATTGCACAGCAATGTGCCATGCTCTGGGTGTTTCACAGAGGCAAAATGATAGAAGTTTTACTTTATGAGTAATGCTCGAATACTATGAAGGAGTATTTTGATTTGTTTTTGCTGCTGTGAAAGCCTCTGGATGCTATAAACACTATACAACTTGTACGAAAGGCAGATTTCAGTCAGTGAACCTAATCAGTAACACCTTAAATATAAACTCATGTAACAATAATTCACCACAGTGCAAGACTGAGGTCACCAAAATCAAAATCATTCCTGCCTGTGCCCATCTCCCTGTACAACTCCTCCATGTAATACACTGTAAACACTGCAATAGTTACATCCTTTTCCCACACGCTCTTTCTCACTCGGTAATGTTGCTATCAATTTTCGTGATATTTATTTATAATCACATCTGCCAACCCTGGATATCTATTATTTGGGGATTTGTATATATTGTGTTATTCCTTATATCTTAACATATTGTATTGTTAAATAGTCTAGCCTGTTTTTGTTAATGTTACTGTACTGAAGCAACTGTAACCCACATAATTTCCCTAGCGATTAATAAAGTATGCTGATTCTGATTCCTGTAAACTTTATCACATCACTGCAAACTAACCAGTTCGGTCTGCACTAAACTGACTGTATGTTCATCCAGAAAATCAGTAAAACGAGTTTGTTTTGCAAGAAATTTAACAAAAACACAATTCAGAGAAACATAATGTTTCTCATTTGATTTATAAACTAAAGTAAAATGAATGAGGCCATTACATGTAAGATCTAGCAGTCCTTAGTGTAAAAATAGTCTCTTATCTGCCTCTCCTGTCCTCTTTCATCTTCCTCCATCTATCTCACACATTTACATTTTTTCTCTCCCTGGAAAACAAAGCAACTGTTCATTTAGCTCTCAAACTGCAGACAAAGTGTGTGTGTGTGATTATTGTCGAGCTGTTTGAAAAGCTGCATTTGAAATCACCTGACACTTATATAAATATTACTCCATTCATGCTCGCTCCTCTTCTGTAGCTAGCTAAAGGTGCAGCAACAGCAACTTTACATCTGCACCATGAACCCGTCACAGCGATGAAGGAAAAAGGACCGCGGGATGTTTTTGTGTTCTTATTCCTTAGCAAGCATCACCACACCTGCTCTAACCCTGCTTACCCCAGTCTTTGACCAGGTTGTTGGACATGTAGAGGACTTTCAGGTTCTTCAGGCACTGGATTCCCTTCAGCTTCTCTATCTGGTTATAAGAGATCCACAACTCCTCCAGTGTGTCACCTACAGCCTCCTGCTCACACACGCACAAACACACACACACACACACACACACACACACACACACACACACACACAATGTAAAATAATTCACAAAAAATGGATCCAGATGCATGAAACTAAACTTCAGCCTACAACCAGTCCTGGAATTTTTTTTTTTAAAAACTTGGTTTTTATTATTACTATTACTTTTATTATGATTGTTATGATTATGAATGTAACAAAAGAATTTCCCAAATTTGTGATGAAGAATCATCTCATTATCTTATTATTCATGTGACCTCTTGCCAGGTTGCTGATGATGATGTTGGGTTAAGTGAGGTCAGAAAACAGAAAGATATCCTCGATCTGTTGAACCTGTGTCGTAGGTTTCAGGTCACATGTTGACGCTGTCATGTTAATAACGTTTGGATAAATACAGAGTTTCTGGTGGTAATATTCTTTTTATGACACAGGTATGAAAAGATAAAGGAGAACATTTTGTATTGGTGCTCGTGTTTTGACAAATCTAAAGTGCTTGGAAACTTTAGACCTGGCAACAATTCAGTTATCATGTGTCTTAACTTGTGGCCGTGCATTTTTTGTCTCACCCACGTCCCCAGGACGCCTCAGTGTCCCGTGTGACTCACCAGCCCTGCGAGCGACTTGATGTTGTTCCTTCCTAAAGACAAAATCTTCAGGTTCTCTGAAAGGACCACACATCACATTACAACAACACGTTTCCATCTGTGGTCAGAGTGTGTGTGTGTGTGTGTGTGTGTGTGTGTGTGTGTAGTCAGCACTCACTCAGGCCGTTGAGGTTTGTTATCTTCTCGATGCAGTTTGTGGACAGAGACAGTTTCCTGTAGAGAAAGCGACACAACAACACGTGATGGATTTGAAGGATGAGTGTTTGGCCCAAACCTGCCTGTGCTACTGTTTTTAAGGCTGTTTCTGGGTGTCCTCCTGTTCTGCTGACCCTCACAGTTTACCACAAATAAGTGAAGTACTTCTGACTTTATGAGACAGCGTCCCATCTGCAGCACTCACTCGCAGTTTGTCAGCGTGGAGAGCGATGCGTCCATCTTCTCTATAGGAGGAATCTGACCATACAGCTTGATGGCTTTTGCCTCGCTCCGTTTCTCGCCTGACTTCTCCTCCTGCACACACACACAGTCACAAACATGTACACACTGTGGCAGCCAACATGTGAGTCTGGGTGGTGTCGTTCTTGGACATTAAGGTGTCTGAATCTGCAGAGCTGATTGTGGACTTCAAGATGAATCCTATGACTGTCTCTCCTGTCGTGGTAAACTATTTTGTGTAGCAGTGTAAATATCTTGGCATGTGAATCAGTGATGAGCTTCAGGTGGACAGAAAAGAATAATGCTCATAAAGACCTTTAAATCTTTGGACTATCTGCATTCTGAACTCAGAATGTTGACATTATTTTTCAGAACTCTGATTGGTCTGATAGGCAGTGATTTCATGCCTGATCTTGGACTAGGGCTGCTGGGAAGCAGGTTAAGGTCTGCAGCACTGGTAACCATGGTGATATAAGACTAAAGTTTTCTTAATAAGTCTCAAAGCCTGTTTCATAGTACACTGCTGTCTCTCTGAAGGAAATTATTTTTCCATGTGTTTTATGTGATGTTTTGTTTGAGTTACATCCTTTGTTTGATTTAGTCCACTGTATTATGATTGATTGATTGGCTGAGTGAGTGAGAGAGTGTGTGTGTGTGTGTGTGTGTGTGAGTGTCTCACCCATTTGGCCAGCGCGTCTTTCACAGTCATTGCTTTTGCCTGGAAACATCAACATTTAGACCAATCAGAAACATGTCTGGGTTAAAGTGTGATGATAACACAAACAAACATTCTGGTTTGGGCTAACATAACAATAAGAACCATCTTAATATCAATAATAATAATAGTTCACTATACATTTTTAATGCTGGGTTTGATGCTGACTCTTCACACACAGCCGAAGCAGAGATTAATCCAGCTTCTCCTTCAGGATTCTGCTGCTGTTATCCGGCTACTTAACGAGCTAAGGAGCTAATTAAAGTTAGCCCGTGTTAGCCGAAGGATGTGGCGCTGCTTCGTGTTTTCGGGCCGGTAAAACGCTCAGACATAAAGTGACTCCGAGCTTCTATCAGTTTTTAGAGGCACCATCACTCAAACAGCAGCTCAAAAACAGCAAATAGCTACAAAACTAGCCGAAAACACAAACACTCACCATGTTCGCGTCTGATGTCCGCTGCTGTTGCTATGGTACTGACGGTGACCAGCTGCGCATGCGCACTGTACTTGATCCGTATTAGAGGCAAAATTTAACTAGAAAGAAATAAAATTAATGTGCTACATGTCGTTGTTGACCTGATAAAATCAAAGGATTGTTATTCAAGATTATACTATTCAAGACTGTAGCAGTAATAGTACTAATAGTGATAATATAAATCACTCTAGCATAAAAGGACAGTTCATTTGTTCCCATTTCTTTAGTTGAACTTGCCAAAGATGACAGTTTTACAGGTATAAATAGTATTTTTGCCTCAAAAAGGTAAATCCCAAAGCCAAAAACGTGGCTTATCTCAGTTTGGTGTGCAGTATGTTCTTAAAAAAATTGGGTAAGCTGGACAAGTAGAAGGAAAAAGATAAAGTGTCAGGCCTATAACAAACTATCTACAGCAGAAGAACAGCATATGAAAGTCATGCCCTTAAGAAACAGGAAAAAAATCCAGATCCTGACAAACGATATGAGAATTGCATCTGGACATTCAGCTGATCCATGAAGGAAGGGAAAGAGGGAAATGTTTGGTTCAATTTGTCAGTATGTACAGAGGAGGTCAGGAGAGAGGTATGACAAGTGAGGGTCTACATCCATATTTAAAACACAGTGGAGGCTCTGTCGTGGTTTAGAGCTAAACTGTAGTGGGTGGTGTTGGAGATCTTTTCAAAATGGATGGAACACAGAAAAGTTCATTTTGATCAATCATGCAGTGTCATCTGGGAAGCATCTGATTGCTAACAGCTTCATTTTTCAGACAATGACACCAATGCAGTAAAATCCTATAAAATATAAAACACACATTAGAAAACCATCAGTCATGGATTTCTGAAATGCTTTTTAAAAAATAAATAGCTGACAAGACACCAAGGATATTGATTAAAGAGACCCACGTTACCCGTTATCAGTCTTATTTGAATCAAACTCTGACCTCATGCAGGATTAAAAGGCACCTGTAAGGTTTGTGTTTTTACCTCCTTCACAGGACCTGCAGTCCTGACTGTAGAGATGAACTCGATGTGAAAACAGAAAAAAAAGAATCATGTTTCAGCCTGATGAGACGAGCGTTGGAAGCGGAGATGACAAATCAACTAAAGATGCATGAAGTTAAAAAGGAAGCGGCTGAATTAACTGATGACACATAAACCTCGTTGTTTTTAAACCTCGACTTCTCAAATCTACCAGAACAACAAGTCAAATGTGACACATGAGTCACCAGTGATGAAGTTTGTGCGTTTTTGCTTCACTGCTTTGATTTCTATTGTTGTTCCCATTGTTTGGATTCTGTGTCATCATCGTCTCATCTAACAAGCAGAAATCTGAAAAACTGAGCAGTCCTCTAAAAACACGAGAGCTACATCTGCATGTACGTAGGATATTTTTTTTTTTCAAATTTAGTTTGCAAAATATGTCCATCCACATCAAAATGAAACAAACTGAGTTTGTTAGGCTGTTCTCTTTAGCAGGAGTTTTTCAAATGCTCCATTTTCAGAGATTCAAGATGCCAAAACCCAAAGCTTACCAAAATACCTGTATAGGTGTGGGCGTATACCTTTTATTCCAAAGACTGGCATAAAATATAACTGCAGTATTACTATGATGACACACAATATTATGCAGTTTACTTAAGAACCTCCAAATGTGTTTAAATCCTTAAAAGCTAACTAGGCTAGATTAATGAAGTAGCAGTAATTGCTATTTTTGTTCATTTACAGTGTGCCAGTTAAGTCATTACATATAAAATCTAATTAAATTCAAATCAAACTAGAATAATAAAGAATAAAGAGAAACAGGAACTCAACAGTGTGAGTGCCTCACAGCATTTACACAATTAACATGAACACGAAAGCTACCAGTAAGAGTTTGTTTGTAGTTAGTTTAGCTTGTTAGAGATGGATGTAAGCTTTTGGGGGATTTACCAGTTCATAAAAATAAAGAATAATTGGGATTAAAGAAAATAAAATAATTTTTAAATAAACATATACAAAAGAGAGTTTAGCTGAGTGTGTTAATGTTTACTTATATGTTTTATATATATGTTATAGGTTCTTTATTCAGTACAGCTAAAAGCTTACTAGCCTAGCTTAGCAGTGCTATGGCCTGATTTTAAAGCAAACGAGTTTTATCTGGTAAAGCAGCCTTTATTTCATATATTTAAATGCTTCCATTGAAATATGAGCGTCTGTTTCACTGGAAAGTATACTGGTCTTCTTTCTGTGACGTTATATAATGATCATAAAATTAATTTTAATAATAATAATAAGAATACATCACACATTGCAATCTGTGAAAAAAACAGAGGGTGATGTTTTACTGACCCAATAATTCACAACTAAATGGTCAGTTGTTACTGCTGTTAGTGTAACATTAATTACTATTATCTTTATTTCATATGATCAAATACAAGATAAGACCACAGTATCTTGTGAAAATGTCTTTGTTGTTCTTTAAAACCTTCTCACCATTTTTTTGAAATGTATCCCTTTTGCTAAAAGCTAACCAGCCAAGCTCAGCAGAATAAAGAAGGCCGCTGTAATTCTCCATCCATCCTCTTCCACTTATCAAGATGCACCCCACCTCCTGCTCCACCTTGGGGCAACCTACCCCCACTAACCCAGGGTCTTCTTGCTGTGAGGCAAAAGTGCGAACCACATTGCCAAGTAATTCGTAACATAAATGAGCCCAATTAAAAAAAAATACTGGTTTTAATCACATTTTAAACTCCCTGTAGTTCTTTGGTCATCTGTGCACTGTGGAGAAATAAGCAAAGAAACAACCAAAGTTGATTCAGAGTTTATTAAGAAAGTTTGAGCAAAAGATTAAAAAACCCCAACAAAATCTAAAAATTAGTCTCCATCAAAATACAGAAGGCATCTCTCAGCAAACAGCTTTGACCAACTCGAGTTAGCAGCTCGACATTAACTGTATATCTGAAGTCATGACTCCAAACTGCTGCACATTATCAGTCTGTCAGAGGCACGATGTGACTGCATATGAAGTACACAGATTTACATCATGTAACCGCCTGCATGTGTACTAAACAATAAAACGTTACATTGTAGTCGTTTGTTTGGGGCTTGAAGTACAAAGTTAGACCAGGTGGCCCCACACGTGTAATAGGATAAAAAGTCTGAGAGCAAACTTATGTTATATTCTGCGATAGCGTTAAAGCAGGATGTTAAGGATGTTAGTGTTTGATGCTCGACCTATTTGTGGGTGAAGTTGGAATAATGACAGAAAAGCATTTAATGAAACAAAGCTTTCAGCTGTTAAACATGTTATGGGGGCTGTTCGGTGTAACTCCCAGAATTTCTTCTTTGGTGTGTAAACTAAAAAGCTGGATTTGATTTTTAAAGTTTGTTTCCTCCCTGAAAAACAAACAAACAAAAACATTAACTTCTTTGCCACTGCCATTTACACCTAATTCAAAATTTCAAGTTATTTTCTCAGACGTGTGAGATGCGTTTTGATGCACGCTAAATCATCCAGGTAAAAAAATCTCAAAGTTGATTGTGTTCAAAGCGTTTCATCCAAGTGACTCTTCAGTCTCAGCTCACAGTGAGCCGTGAGCTCGGTTCTCACGATGAAAACACTTCGTCCAGAAGAAAATCAGCTTTCTGGGAAGTTTCAGGTGCGTCGTGCAGAATTTTGGGTGGTAAATTTGTTTTTTCAGTGTCGTAAACAAGCTTCCATTGAATCTGACGTCTCCTAAGAAGAAAGCACCACCAAACAAAAACTGAGTGTTGCCCCTCCGGAAGCTTCTGGAAGATGGCCAATCAGAATCAAGTGGGCACTTAAGGAGACAGGAGCTGAGAGGACTGAAGGGCTGCAAACACAGGATGAGATAAAGAAAACATTTCCCCCTCTCTCTCTCTTAGACTCCAGGAGCTACTCTAGTGGAGTCAACAGAAATATGAATCTGATGAATCTATTATGGCTGCTATAACCAAATATGGCTTTAACCCCTTAATGTCTAGTGTATTATATTTGATGGTTTTTGTCAGTTTTTGAGACTTCTACATCACCAGTGTGATTTTTTTCCCCCCAGATGTAACAAATAAGATACAAATTAAAAGTCATAAACGGAAATAAAAATGTAGTTAATTTTTTAAACAAATTTCTCAGATGGTACGATAGACTGTCTGTTTTCAAAAAAACTGAATTTTCTGGCACTTAATATTATTTCATATTTCGGGCTTTAAGTGATTAAAAAGAAAACAAAGCTGTGCCAGAGGTTAAAAAAAAAATCTAATAATTCAAATTGTCCCTTAGAAACATCAGACTAGTCAGAAATGTGTTCTCTGCCTTTCTTTGGTGCAGTGTGGGTCGTCCTTTAGTCTTTACCTTCACTGTGAGTCACGCCGAGCTCAATATTACTGAAACGTATGGAGCCACAGCAGCCTTATTTTTGGAACAATAAGCCACCTTTGGATATTTTCCTTCCAACACTATATTCAGGACCAATGATGCATGAAGACGATATAAATTCTGTCAGTTTTTCATAATAAACTTCAAAAACATCTTCATTTCCAAAATCTTTATTTACACAGCAGTCACTTCCCAGACGTGTGGCTCTTCATGTGCAGTCTCACGTACGTCTTTCGGTGGAAGCCTTTCCCGCAGACCTCGCAGCGGTACGGTTTGACTCCCGTGTGCGTGCTGCTGTGCTGCTTCAGGCTCGTTTGGTCGCTGAAGCCTCGGCCGCAAACGTTGCACAGAAACGGCTTCTCCCCCGTGTGCGTCCTGATGTGCCGCAGCATGTTGTGTCTGCAGTTGAAGGATTTCCCGCACTCGTTGCACAGAAACGGTTTCTCCCCGGTGTGAATCCTCATGTGCATCTCCAGGTTTCCGTGCCCGTCGAAACACTTACCGCACACTTCGCAGACCTTCCCACTTTTGTGAGTCTTCAGGTGACTTTTCAAGTTTTCCTCAGAATCGAAATTCATCCCGCAAACGCCGCAGACATCCGTGGCATGACTTTTGGCGTGATTCACCAGAGAAACCACCGAGTGGAACATTTTCCCGCATACTTCGCATATAGCCCGGGACTTTTTTGACTGCGATGTCTTGAGCTCCTTGTCGCCGTCATCATTAACTGATGAGTTTTCTGGATTGCGGGTTTTCTTGCGGATATGAACCAGCAGATGGCGCTTCAGAGTCGAGTAGTCATTGAAGCATTTCCCACAGATGGTGCAGGTGTACGGTTTTTCCCCTGTGTGTATCCTGATGTGTCGCATCATGTTGTGACGGCAGTTGAAGGATTTCCCGCACTCGCTGCACAGGAACGGTTTCTCCCCCGTGTGGATCCTCATGTGCGTCTCCAGGTTGCTCGATGTCCCGAAACACTTCCCACAGACGCTGCAGATCTCCGCTTTCACGTGGGTTTTCACGTGACTCTGAAAGCTCTCCTCGCTGTCGAAATGTTCCCCGCACACGCCACAGATGTCCTTGGGGTGAATCTCCATGTGGTTCACCAAAGAGATGTTGGCGTGGAAGCCTTTCCCGCACACTTTACAGCAGATTCTGGATTTGAGTTTTTTAGCCAGGTGCAGTGTCGGCGCCATCGGTACACGAGGCCCCTTCTTCTTCTTCGGCTTCCACTCGTGGCTTCTGTCGCTGTCGTCGCTCTGAGAATCCATGCTGGCCCTCCACTCATCATCGCTGTTGACAGTCGAGGAGCTGGAGGAGGCCTCGTCATTGTCCTCCACAGTCACTTCCTCCTGCGCCTGCTCCTGTTCTGTGGACGTGCTGGGTAGAGGATCGCCACCACCTCCTTTAGTGCTCGGAGAGCTGGGCTGATGCTTGAAGATGAATCCGATGGCGCTATTCTCCTCCCCTTCAACCTCTTGCAGCGCCTGCTCTTCCTCCTCCCTCAGCTCCTGAAGCGGGTGCTGTGGCTGCTCCTCGTCCTCCTCCTGCTTCTTGTCCGTCTGTAGAGATTCTTCATTCTCCAAGTCTTGACCGGGGCTCCACTCCAGCTCACACTGCTCCTCTGCCTGCTGCTGATCCTCGGGGAAGTCCTCGTCCCAGACAGTCAGCGTGAGCTGTGGCTGGTCTGCAGAGAAAAAAAAAAAAACAGATAAAACTTTCAGAAAACAGTGATGTCATCAAGAGCCATGATACAAACTATACTCCAGATACCACCACAAATAACTGAGGGCTACATCTGAGAAAAAAAAAAAATTTAATCTGATCTGCAAATTTGACAAATAAACAGAAGTATTCATCAAATGTTTCAAGACTGATATTTAAAACAAAAAAAATCAGACAACTGATATTTTGTCTTCCAGACACAGGAAGAATGAACAGATTTCCCCTAATATTTGTTATGCATAGTCCCCGCCCCCTGGAGGGGAGGAGTCTGTAATCAGGTCTGTTTGTCTGTCTGTTAGTAATCTAGCATCCAGAGTTTGAACATATCATTTTCTAACTTTGTGTGATTGTTGATACCAATAACGGCTCAAGCTGATTTAGTTTTGGTGAAAATTTGGTCAAAGTCGCACCAAATGTGAAAATCAGTAAAAACTTCATATTACCCAGTTTTTTATGGATCGTCTTCAAACTTCACAATAATACACTAGACCTCAGGGCACATGAGTGCTTAGGTTTTAGATCTCTCTATGCTGTCTTCCCCCTTATCCTGGTTCTGCTGGAGGTCGCTTCCTGTTAAAAGGGATTTCTTCCTTCCCATCCTTGCCAAGGTCACCTCACAGGGGATTGTCTGACTGTTGAAGTTCCCTCTCTTTGTATTAATATTCAGCTTTTAAGCCCTACTTAAAGTTAGGTTACACTTGGTAGTTTTAAGTTTAGCTTAATTCACTTTTATTTATATGGCGCCAAATCACAACAACAGTTGCCTCAAGAAGTGTTAAAGTTATGATCAGTCATGGATCATCCCGACAGAAAACAGAACAAGAGTCAGAAATATCCAAGGAAGATCTTTGAATGTCCTTCAAGAACCCTGCAGAGCTATTCCTGAACACCACTTGCACATTCTAAGGAGCTTGGATAGAAAGCGACTAACTTGTTTAAGTGTTTTTAAGACGTTTCACCCCTTATGCAAGACGTTTCTTCAGTTCTAAAACCAAATGGTGGAGAGGCCCAGGTATTTAAGGCCTAGTGGGAGTTGTCCCTTAAGAGTTTTGGTTATTAATCACGTGCCCGATCATATGAGTCAAGGTGTGAACAAAAGCGTGGGATATTTTTAGCAGAGGTTTCAGGTAAAACCACTGTGAAACCTTCACTCCCTGACTGAGAACCTACACAGACTGCTTGAAAATGTTTCAATACAAAGAACATTGGTGTTGCTCAAGACTTGTGCACATCACTGTAATGTTTGCATGTGGAGAAATAAAATTGTCTTACTAAATGTGTCTGTGGAGTTTGGTGTCCCAGCAGCAGCCTTTTAGTGAAAACCAGCCCATAAAAGTTCATTTTTCTCAGACTGTAGAGCAGCTTGGTGAATCACATGTCGGGTTTAAATGTCATGCTTGGGTAACAAACAAATACATAGATATATCTATATTGAGTTGTCAGGTATACCTGAATTTAATGAGCAAACACTGTCTTTTGAACTGTTGAAATGACAAAAAAGTTTGTTAATCTAAACTTAAAGCAGTTAATTGAATAACAAAGTAAGTCACGCTAGTCAGAAATAGGCTTTCAGACTTTGTCAGGTGAACATCTTTGAATTCAGAGGCGGAAACGATTTATTTCGAAAAGTTCGGCGCCCTGACGGTCACCTTTCAATCAGTCATTTAAAGTTTCTATTGCTCATAGTGTGAGGCAGCTTGGTGAATAACTCTTATGCCGAATTTAAAAGCATATTTTGAAATTAAGGAATGTGTTTTCAGTGAGGTTGGGACTTTTGCTTTTAAATGGGAAACGTTAAATCTGCAGATATTTGAATGGGGTACCACTGGGCAGACATGCTGCCCCAGACGGGCCTGTTTCCAGTGCGGCCTGTTAGCGGACAACCTGAAGGGCTGAAGACACGCCGGCAGCTCACAGACCTGAGTGTTTGCCGGCGTACGTCTCTGATCTGGACTCTCTCTGCAGCATCCGTCGCTGGCGGCGGATCTCCCGTTTGGAGAGCAGGATCTCCTCCTCATAGCCCGCGATGGTCTTCTTCACCGCCTCCAAGATGTCGTCGGCGGCCGCGGCCAGCCGCTCGTTAACGAGCACTCTGAGCAGCTGGATGCTGGACATGACCGAGAACCCGAAGAGCCAGAGACGTGGAAACAAGAGCTTTCTGTTTTCAGACGCTGATTTCTGAAAAGAAAACAGCAGCACAATGTGCTAAAGGACTACTGTCAAGATGGCGCTTATGTTCGTCTGACCGGAAGAGTTCCGGTTAGCTGGGCTTCTTTTCAAAATAAGAGCTTCAAGTTGATAGCTGTTGAAATGCTGAGATTATTGCATAAAAGCAGACATCATCGGGTCTGGGTATCATCGGATTAGTGGGAAATTTGCTAATAAAAAGCGGAAAAAAATATACGATAAATTTATTACTTGTTTATTTGTGGTGGATAAACAGAAAAGAGTGAGTTTACTCGTTGAAATGTATTAATTCCATTATTTTTGTTTGCGCTTTTTGTTTTTTAATTTGAGAATACGGGGTTATAAAGTTTGAGGTAGGACTAGTTTTAAGTCCTGTCAGTCACTTTATGTGCTTACTAATATCTACCGTGGGGAAAAAGAAGTACACTATTCATCTCTAAAAGTCAACAGCAGCACACACCTGGAAACATGAAAAAAGTGCTGCCCCTGATGGTGAAGGTTTTAGTTGGATTTTGCACAGGTAAATTAAGTTTGTTTTTATGATAAACACCAAAATGACAGAACAGGGAGCTCACTTCTTTCTGACACACATCAGAGCTTGGAAAACTCCAAAGCATTCCCAACATAACCATTAGCAGGTAGGAACCAAGATTACCCTTTAAATCACGTTATATAACCTATTTTAAAAGGTAAATTTTCCCCTTTACGGGTACTTTTCGTAATTACCCTCTACATGTTTTAGCTGCAAGTGCCACCAGGTGGCAGTGTTTTGCCAGGAGGTGATTCGAGGAGTTTTCAATTGCGTGCCTCTCTTTATTCGTTTTTAGTCCAACAGGACTGGACTGGGACCAGATCGGCGCTGGTCGCTCCCTCTCTCTCTCTAATGCACATATATATATATATATATATATATATATATATATATATATATATATATATATATATATATATGTGTATGTATGTATATATATATACATATATATATACATATATATATACATATATATATACATATACATATATATATATATATACATATACATATATATATACCACTTAGTGAACTAAAACTAAATTAAAAAGTAGATCCATGTATGAAAAACACATTTTAATTAACCCAAAAAGTAAATACTACATTTTGGAAGATTGCACTTGAATTTTAGACCACAGACTTTCATACAGTAAACTGAGACGTTTTATCTACTTTATTCTGAAATCATTCTGAATCACCTCTGAACATAATTTTTTTTAAATGAATCAATCAATCTTACCATACAGATAAATATAATCTAAATGATTTTATTCTTGTAAAATACTCCCAACTGCACTCTAAATACTTCTGGTTGGACTTCTTTTCAAACTAAGGCAACAAACTTCCACTAGATGGCAGCCTTCTCTAATAAAATACTGATTCAAGGACTGTGCTCATGTTTTATGTGCATGAAATGATTTATAATTATTTTTTTGAGGTGTTTATTCTTTTGGGCTGTAAAATAAACAAAATCCTGAGACAGGTTGACGTCAACATTCAATACTTTTATTGTGAAAAATCTTCATACACATCGCCTTAAACTGTACAATCAATAATTTAAAAACAAGAAAGAAAAATGTTCAGCTTGATGTTTAAAGATCATTACCTCTCTCTCACACTCACACACACATTCACAAACACACACACACACACACACACACACTCGTTCAGCAGCTTCAGCCAAAAAGACAGGAGTAGTGTTCTACTGGTCATTTTTCTTCGTTGTTACAAACATTCCCACAATCCTCTGTGAATGTTTCTGTGGTTATGCAAATAAAAAACTGTGGTTGGATGAACAAATAACAACACACGAGGTTTATTGTGCTGATGTTAGGCAAATAAAAGCCTCAGAGTGGGAGAAGATAAAAACCTAAAAATGTTGGCAAAGAGATGAAACCTGATGGTGTGAGAGCTTTTTTCCCCATTCTTGAACTTCCGTAACAAACGTTTAAAATACGTGTGAAAACTGCAGGAAAAGAAAAATGCTGAACCACGCTCACACGCTCCTCATCAGGAGGACATGTTCTTCACTTCCTGCTGTTGTTGTGACTACGAGAGTGTTTCTGCACATTTACTAAAAACCATGTGATCATCACTGCTGATTTCCTTTTATTCAGCTGTGCTCTGAGTTCAAACGTAAAAGTTCCTCCAATTATTTACATGCATTTTCATTCTGGGACTCCATCAGAGCAGCGCCGCATGACTCGCAGATCAGGAAAGACCTTATTTATCGCCGCCCGGCCTTTCTGTCAAACAAGCTGACTTTCCTCCCGTTGCTTAAAGGCCCCACCTTCCTGAACCTTCTTCTGACTGGCTAAAGTCTGGACGACTGCTGAGAGGCAGTTTTGGGTATTTCTGAGCTGTGCTGTCTGCAGAAAGGACTGTATGAGGAAATCTGCTTCTCTAAACCTTAATCACAGCAGAAAGAGGCTGAACTTCGACTTAAAGGGGTTACATTTACATATCGTTGCCTCATTATTAGAACCAATAGACATGTTTAATATAGAAGTCTGGCATTATAACAGAAACATGCAGAGTGCTTTAAGTGTAGTTTACAATCCTGCATGAAATATGGGGTATGTCGAAATCTTTAGGACTGAAAACACGAAAACATTTAAGATGAATCGTCTTAATTCACAGAGAGTGGACATGCCTAATATTGTATCTCGGACCATCTGATTGCACGTGGTAGCCTAAATTACTCTGTTTCAGGCAGAGGATGAGCTGAGGGGCTGCACCGAGGCCTGGTTTCAGATAAAGAAGGGTTATTTTGAACTGTGAATCATGCAAAGCTGCTCTGAGGGAGCTGGAAACGAGCTGAACAGGTCAGCTGTAAATCTACGCCATGTTTCTCCTTTAATCAGCCACTCATATCTCTGCAGTTTATCGAGAACTTAAACTCTGAATCTTCCTTATTTGACCTTTCAGGTGACTTGTGCGTTATTTTAGATGAGCAGCATTCAGCCCAATTGAGCTTCTATTTTTAGAAGCTTTGCACTAAAACACTTTCAGTGAGAGACCGAGCACAGATGCTGTTTACTGTGCTGAGATCACTGAACATTAAACCACCATAAACAAGACTAATCTCATGGTTTAGCTATTCTTAGAGAACATTAGGCTGGTCCTGAGGGTGCTGCTGGAACTACAGTTAATGTGTGTGGTGGAGGAATAATCTGACTCTGGATCAGTGGGGGGCATCATTAAAGGCGAGAAAGGAGACAAAACAAAGCCGAGCGGATGGAGAGGGCGCTCCCTCCGATCGCCTGAAGAGACGCCACAAAACCTGGAACGAAGCGTGGAGAAAAAACGATCATCTGCAGGATTTTAAGGCGAAGGAAAAGAAGGCAGAAGCAGAAACTGAGGAGGAAACAAACCACGCAGCGAGCAGAGAGGAAGAAAGAGACGGAGATGAAGCTCTTCAGAGATCTATGAAAGGAGCATCTATTATTCAGTAGCTATGAATCATGGGACAGCGTGCGGAGGCGGCGGTGCAGATCAGAGGCAGAGAGAGAAGAAGACCTGCTGCTTCGGTTCCTGTGGGAGATCCAGTCGGAGGAGTTTGAAACGCAGCGACTCGGAAGAGTTCACGTGTTCCGGCTCGTTTCTACACGAGCGGCCGCTCGCACACGGAGGCCGACGCTGCGCTGCGCTCACAGGAGAACGAGCAGGGCGGGAACACGGACGGCAAACACGAGGCGGACGGTCATTTAATTCCAACCTCGTGGTCGCAGCTTAATTCGATTATCAAGAGTTCACATTTAAACGCACAGTCTGCTGTTTTTTTTTTAATTTCAAACATCAAACATCAGGAAAACCAACAGCAGACATCCTGAACACACGTCTCTATGCCTCAGTCCTCTGAAAGGACCTGCAGCTCACTCCCACCTGACCCCTGACCCCCTCAGAGTCAGCTGATTTCTGCTGAACGGTTTATTTAATGACGCCATGCAAAGTTAAAGTTATCCCAACTGTCACCGTGTGGGATACGCGGCCACACGTCTGCTTTTTTCTACATTTTGACACCGCGGTCGTCTTCTAACTTCGACTCCTTCTGGGTCAAAATTATTAACTAATGTCGTTTTTGTCACTGGTGAAAGGAGCTTATAGTTGTGACGGAAGTGAAGGCGAGATTTTATCTGCAGATTGAGACTCTGAGTGGGCGGAAAACTGATTTGGTCGCAGTTTATCTAAAACACATTATTGATTTTCTCTGAAATGTGATGAAAATCACAGAGTAAAAATTGCAAACAGCATAAAAAAGGAAGTTAAGCATCCTGAAATGAAGTGAAACTATTTATGCTTCCACTGAGAGAAAGACTTTTTATATTTTTAACATCTCCTGATTAATGTTCTGGTCTGTGAGACGTCTCAACAAGTGAAAAGAGTCGATTAAAGCGTGAAAATGTTCCTGACATTTTGCTCTGAGAGTTGGTGTGCCTTAAAGAGAAGTTGGTTATGAAAGACAGCGAGTGACATTCAGAGCGGTCCGATACACACGGGTCACTGTTTACTATCAATACTGGAAAGTTTCCACTTCAACACGAGCCTGACCAGCCGCTGTGACTGGTTTCCTGTTTGCCCTCATCAGAACTTCAACTATCACATCATCTGAACAGCTTCTCAGAAAGTCACAAGAGCTCAGGCAAAGACTGAAACTGAATTAAACTTATGGAAAACACATGAGCAGACAGACGTGCAGCAGAGTCACAGGAGCGCAGTAAGCTAACAGCTGAGGGGACTGTGTGGGTTAAAGATGTGACCGGATGGAGCTGTGCTCGGGTTAAACTCCTGAAAACTGTGAAAATAAAACCAAACACGTTACACAAAGAGCGGGTGCGACACTCAGCGAAGCCCGAGTGATCGCCGATCCACCAAAACCACCAATCAGCAACCAAAACAGAAACATCTGAGCCAATTATGTCGCAGCAGAGCTTCATGACCGTTTCAGTTTCACGGCGGCAGACAGAGCCACGCTTCATCACAGTAAATATGATCATTTTAATCTGGAACAGCACGCTGACACTTCAGCGCCGTGTTGGGAAACTGCGTCCATGTGGAAAACTTCAAAGAAAAGCTGCGTGCTGAGGCTCTCTGCTCACGCATTCAGATCTGAGCGCACAAAAACACTGTCGAGATTTCCTCTCTGCTACTTCTGGCTCCTAATTAACAGTTTGCAGTTTTCAAATCTGCACGATTGGCCGGTTTTCTTTGTCTTCTGTGACTTTAAGTTAATTCAATTTGAACTTTTTGCAGTGAAAATCCGAGAAATTCAATGACAGCTGGAACATGTTTCAGCAAAGTCAGTGTGATTTGGGTTTTATTACTCAGTGATCAACTGTGACACTGACTGCAGCCATTAGGGTGACACCATATATTTGCTTCACTTCTACTAATGGTCTAATGAACTGCTTTATGTTCTTTGTGCTCAATTTAGAGCTTCAGCTGATGATTCAGTCATAAAAGAGCGAAAAACCACAGATAATCTGTTTAAAATGCAATGAAAACCCCAGAAAAGCAGCATTACTTAATAAAAGAAATCACTCGGTCCCTCGTCTGTGGGTCTCTCAGAATCAGCTGAATTTTTTATGTTCAATAACTTTAGTTTATTTAATGAAGCCAAGCAAAATTTTACCATCACACATGAATATCTTCATAGTTACAGGCCCTCTAATTACATGGGAATGGGTCCAAATTTGCAGTTATTCTGCATTTTTTGATCCCTCACAGCTAACAGATATCCATGTGAAATTTCCAGGGCTTAAAAAGATGTTGAAGCTCTGTTAAAAAATGCAAACTAATCGGTTTTAAACCCACTGCAAGCATCACAGTTTGTGCACGAGTGTGAGGAGGCACATGTATAATGTTCTTAATCCACCCTGATGAACTTCAAGATCCGATAACTCTGAAAACATTCAGAATGTGAAGGCTTCATTAAATGTACTGAAGTTATCGTATGTTGATGTTTTCTGTGAAACCAACACATGGATTAATGGACTGCAGCAGTGTCACTAACTGCTCCGTTACCAACACGCTCATTCAGAGAGTTTGGGTGGAGCATCACTTTGAGGCGAGTCTGGATCGGTGGCACGTTGTCAGAGAAGCAGCAGGTGAGCGCAGACGTGACTCTGCGGAGTTATAAAGGTGTGACACGACAGGTGAGGCGTGAAATCTGAAAAGCATGATGAGAGGAAGGAGTGGGGAAAAAATCAAGTCGCTGAAGCTCTCGGGTGAAAAAGAAAACAGATGCACCACTGACACATAACCACACTTCACACCAGAACACCAAATGTAGATCACTCCTCCACTGAAAATAGTCCCAAGCACGTTTCCACCCCGTCTGAAAAGTTCAGTTTGGGTTTGTACATTTGATTGGCTGACTGTCACATGTGAAATATTGAACAACAAACATTTTCCTTAAAAAAAATGTATATAAAAAGCGTGTTTAAAATAAATTCCTCAGTATAATTCGTCACATTTGGCTGCATTTAAGCGACAAATGGAGTCCATCAGAAGATGAAGGGACTGCAAACTAAAAATAGGAAACTGAACCTCTGTGGATTTTCTAATTCATGGTTACTGTCGTGCTTTTAGCGATCTATCTGCTGCATGCTTGTTCACTTGGGCTCAAGGCACACTAACAAGTCTGGACTCGGCTCAGGCCGGGTCCTCCAGGGGTATTTTGGGGGGGGGGGGCCTCTAAACCTCTGTGGATTTATAATATAAAATCACTTTAAAACACACGTGCGCTGACAAAAAGCGACTGATTATTTCTAGTGTTTTGATGGTTAGCTTATCAGTCACAGAACAAAAAATAACGGATGTGTGGACAGAAAAAAAGGAAACAGGAAAGGTGTGAAAGTGAAGGCTGCGGCGATGCACAGACACTGAGCGGCGTGCATCATGTAGAGTAACTAAATATGTGTTGGTGAGGGATCTCTGTTCATGTAGTAGCCTCTCCAGCAGGGAGGAGAGTTTCTGGAGTCTTTTTCTCTTGTTTTAGTGTAAATAAGGTCAAAACATTTGTAGTCACTCTCTAAATTTCCTGAGGCACCATTCGAACCCCTCCCCCTTCACCTGGAAAGAACATTAAACACTTGAAACATGACCTCGTGTAGGTGGGAGGTAGCGCTCATTCATCCCTTTATCCATCATTCCTGCTCTTCGGGTTCAGGGATTTCCTCCAGCTAACGAAACCCTGCACATCTGTCTCCTGATCCCACGCCCGCTCCAAGCTGCGATCCGGGGAGCGGCGCTTGTTAGGAGATCTTACAGTTGCTGCGGGTGCAGTTTTGCGGCGGACTCTGCGGCGGACGGATAGACTTGGAGCGTTTCAGGCTGTTGCCTTTGGAGCCGCCGGCTGGGTTGGCCAGCGAGTAGGAGCGTCCGTGCATCATGACGGCATTCATTCCGTTGGCCATGGAAAAGGACTTGAGGTGGGACTTGATTGCGACGGGCAGCGGGAGCTTATCGATCAGGTGGACCGGCGTGCAGGACACGATGGCTCTGCAGCAGAGGTCCTGGAGGCTGAAGACTGCAGAGAGGGAGGTGACAGAGACGAGGTTAACGTCAAACATCCGTTAAGGGAAAAATGTTAATGTCAGATTTTAGATAAATGCTTTTTATTACCAATTTATGAACAGACTGTAACAAAACTAAAGGAAATTAGACCTCTTTCGACTCTTATCGCCTCAAATAAACTGAGGACTGATTTCTACATGAAGGACTCGAGTGACTTTTGTCTGTCTTTCTCATAGCAGCAGTTTGCTGAGGTTACAGGAGCTGCTGTAAGCTTAGTGATTCCATCTGCTTTAATCCAACAGGAACAGAACGTTCCTCTGAATAAAACTGTCCATAAAGAAAAGAAAAATTTCAGAAAAGCAGGAGATCTGAAGCTGCTTCGAGGAGCACAGCTCAGACAGCTCGAGCTGCTTCTCTGACACACTGGAGGAAGCTCAGACTGAAAGAGGAGGCGAGTTTCAGCACACTGAGCCTGACTCTGTTCTCTATAAAGTCTCAAAGGACGTGCAGGACATCACTTCCCACTGCTTTAAACTGTAATTACACACGAAGGAGACAGAGAGATGACAGGAATGAGCTCAAATTAATTAGTTTGAGAAAGTTTGTGTGGCGATATGACATCCATCTGCTGACTGGGCTCCACAGTGCTTCACAGACTCATTTTCTCTTGCTCTCGGGGGTAGTGAAAATCCAGCAGAGTGCAGTTTAACAACCCATTTTTGCTCACTTTGGTGCCCCCAGCTCCACATCCACCCACCTCTGTTGGGCCTCCAGAACTTCTCCATGCCGTGCCTCATGAGGACGATGCGCGACAACTCTGTGAACGACTCAATGACGTTGAAGTTGCACAGCGGGCTCACTTCAAAGAAGGTCATGCCATTCTTCTCGGCGTACGCCCTCGCCTGCTCGGTGGGAACTTGCCGCTTGAATGCCAGATGTAGACGGTTACCCACGAGGATCCGAGGCACGCCTGGGGCATGCTGGGAGAAAGAAAAAAAAAAAAGACAGTTACCCACTGCTGTGAGATGATGTTTGAATTGGATTATTGGTGCTTTTTGCAACTTTAAGTTCCTGAAAAGTAAAAAGGGGTTTTGCAAGTTAAGAGAAATGTAGTGAATAAGAGATGTTACATTCAAGTGACTGATGAAGGTTTGTTATTAATTCAACAGGCACAGGCACATGCAGCACGTACCTCTCTCTAATTCATCCCAATCTATTCTGACAAACTGAATGAAACATGACTACAGCGGCCGTCACCACTAATCTGTTTCTTCTCAGAGTTTCTGTTGACTTTTCACACTCAGACAACCTCCAATGAGGTCATCTACCTTTGGTACAGGTGTTCCACAGGGATCTATTCTTGGTCCTCTTTTATTTACCATATTATTTAAAAGTACTCAGCTGTTCACATATATAAAACTTCTATAACTACTTCAGACTCTGGATGGACATCATTAGTACAGGTGTTCCACAGGGAAGTATTCTTGGACCTCTTTTGTTTACTATAAACACTATTACATCTTTGACTCAAAAATTGTAATGCACATTTTTACGCAGATGACACTACGTTACATGCCACTGGATCTTCCCTTATCCTGACGACTGCAAAACTACAGCCTGCTGATAAATTTAAGAAATATTTCAGCAAATGTAAATGTGTTCTAAACTACGATAAAACTAATCACATGTTATTGGTGAGGTCACCAAAAACCATACTTTGGTCTATACTCAAACCCTTCATGGTATTAAAATGTAAAAATTTGATTGGTGTAAAGACCTTGGACTCAGTCGATACCAAACTGACTCACATGGAACACCTACCAAGAAAACTGAAGACTAAAATTGGATTTTGCTGAAGGAATAAATTATTTTTCCCTTTTTTGGGGTTGTAAGATCATTCCACAATCTAAAATTTATCTGGACTTGATTGTGGCGATGATGTTTATATTCATGTTTGGCACGTCTACAAATTTCTGTGTGATGGTGATATTATTTATATGCGTGCCTCCCCCTCAACCTGAAGCCTCGTTATTTCAAGTAATGGTAAATGGCCTGTATTTATATAGCGCTTTACTAGTCCCTAAGGACCCCAAAGTGCTTTCACCAGTCATTCACCCATTCACACACACATTCACACACTGGTGATGGCAAGCTACATCGTAGCCACAGCCACCCTGGGGCGCACTGACAGAGGCGAGGCTGCCGGACACTGGCGCCACCGGGCCCTCTGACCACCACCAGTAGGCAACGGGTGAAGTATGTAGTGAAGTGAAGTATCACTGTGTGATGTTTTATCACAGGTGAATCTTCCCTCATTTATTACTGTACAGTATATGAAGAAGCCAGATGGTCCTGCTTAGCAGCACTGCATGATGTTTATTTATAAGACTCTACTTCATCTTACATCTGAGCCCCTGTTACATTTAAATATAATAACACTGTCGGGTAACAGGACACTTCTAACATTAGTTGGACCTTCTACTCACACTGAAAACTGGATTTAAATACTTTGACACCTATAAGTGAGCTACAAAAACACTATGAAGCTACACTTGATTTCACTGGAACATGTATTTGTCTTCCCCTTTTGCACATCCTTTTCTTAAGTGTCTGTGTCCCTTAAAATTAGATCCCAAAACTGACCTGTTAAAATAAAGAATACTACTTCTAAGAAAAAGAAGAAAGAGGTGGTGATTGGTTTAGTTTCTGTTAGCTGGACAGCTCAAAACATTATGCTTGAAAATTTTACAATTAACTCAGGAGTGATAACCATGTGGAGCCAGGAATTTTTAGCAGGACTCTTTACCATTGTGAGATTATCTCATTTTGCCCTGTCGTTGCAAATACAATCAAATTGAAACCTTCTGGGACTTTTCTCCACTCTTTAACCACATTTAGTGACAGATGCATCAGATTCACCCTCACAGGCTGATCGTGTCTCGTCTCGCTGCTGAATGTAATTCACAGATTTTCTGCTGGCTGTGCAAATCATGAAGTGTGTAATTTAATAAATCCTCACAGCAGTCACACAGCAGCAGGAATTAAATTTCATTGATGTGGTTATTTGACCAGAACGGTTCTCATTAATCAACAGGAGAAGAAGGAGAGCAAAAATGTGAGTTATTATTACCTCTAATCTGAGATCAGTTTTTCAAAAAGGAAAAATGAGATGAAATGACAATATTGTTACAGGCAGACAAAAGCACAGCAGAGGATTAAGAAAAAACATGTTTAGACTGTTTAATTATGTGGCAGCATCTGTTGTGCAGTTCTTAAGAACATGAACACGGCCAAAATTTAAAGGGTTCCTCCTTTGGCCGAGCTATTTCATTAGACCCGGTGCTTTTTGGTGCCAATAAGACTCAAACGGCACTCAAATGAACTGTTAAACGTATTTACTGTCTTTAATATGCACGGATTGAGGTATAGAAGTATTTAAAGCTTCAAACAGGAAATGCTGACTGACTGAACCAGAACAGAAGCTTGTTTTTGTTTTTCATATCCAGACGTTTCATATACACACAGCACAGGAGCTGATTGGTCTAGAATTTTATTTTAACTCTGCTTTTTTTAAATACTCTGGTAGCTGTAGGCATCACGCTAACTTTTCCCTCTCCAGAGTTGAGATTTGGGGATTTCAGGACTTGCATTAGACGCACTGCAGACTTTCAGAAAATCTGAATATTTTAAAACTTCTTTTTAAAGCTGAGCGTCTATCATTACCTCCTGCATCATCATCCCTGCACACTTTGCTGTGTTACTGTTAGTTTTTTCTTTCCTCTTTTTTTCCTGCAGGATTATATTTTATCTTTCAGGGATGATCTTAGATTGGTTTAATCTTACACTTCAAATTTGACACTAAGAAAACATATATGAGTAAGCAGTGAGTTACTTAATACAGCCTTTGTATGTGTGTGTCCTTCCTGATGACTTGGAAACAAAGAGGATGTCCGCTTTGTTAGTGTGCGTGTGTGTCGGTATTTTTGGCCTTTGGAATGTGTGTTCCTGTTTGGCCTTTCCTGCTCCACCTCCACACAACTGAACACTTTTAAGGACAGAAATAAAAACGAGATAGTCGACTCAAGAATCTCTGGAAGGTGAAACATAAACAGATGAAAACTGATGACAGTTTGCTGGCTGTAAACTGATTACAGTCAAATATTTGATCACCGATTTTCTGCAACAAATATTGCACCAGATTTGCCTGAATACATGTTTAGATGTTCACATATTATTTTGTATCCTTTTTCCTCTGATATTCACTGGTTTGTGTTACGGCTTGTTTATAGGAATCTCTATAAGGGACTCGTTTCTAGAGTCCAAGAAAAGCTGCAGTTCCTCTAACGTCCAGCAGAGGCTCCAGCAGTTAGTCAGTCCCCAGAGACTCCCGACAGAAATAAACATGTTTACAGCCTGACACAGAAACGGTTTTGGTCTCTACAGATAATTTCTCCTTCACAACAACAGTACGGGGGGTGTGTGTGTGTGTGTGTGTGTGTGTGTGTGTGTGTGTGTGTTATAACTCACCTGTTTACATCTGAAATCAAAGTAAGAGCATAAATTAAAACTAAATAATAGTTTTAAACACAGCAGGACATGATGTAGAAAGGAAACCAGACTCAACGTGTGTCCAGAATCTGGATCTTTATGCTAATGCAGAGAATAATTCAGGTGTGGGTCACGTGGTCACACTGGATTCATTAGAAACAAAGCCAGACTCTCAAAGACTCACCTCATCGATCTCTCTGATCCACCTGTCGATGCCGTCGAAGGACCACCTGTTGGTGATGTCATACACCAGCAGGATCCCCTGAAGAGAGACAAACGATGTCAGCATACAAACTCCAGCAGCATTTAAATGAATGCAGCTGTTTGCTCCTCACCTGAGCTCCGCGGGAGTACGAGCGAAAGATTGTGCAGAACCTCCCCTGTCCCGAGGTGTCCCTGAGGAAAAGCAGCACATTAAACACTCAGATCTGTGCAGCTGCAAGAAGATAAATCCCTCTTCTGTTTTCGGGGTAAACAGCACAAAAAGCAGCAGGTTTCAGCCAACAGGACGAAAATCTGAGCCGACTTCTTTTTGGGGGTTTCAGGTTCAGCAGAGCCAGCAGCAGTCCTCCAAACTGAGGCGAAAACATGCAACTCAATCCCTTCATCCATCTATCCACAACACTTTCAGCCTGCTCGCGCTCTGACCAAACCTCCATGATCTGTCGCAAATGCCACAAATTCATATCAAAATGTGCAACTTGATCAAAGATAAGAGTGCTTTGGTCTTTGGTAGTGAGTGATTTTAGTGTTTTTTATAAAATTTGTAAATGACTGCACTTTTTCCCACCACTAACGTGATTTTGAAACCATCTTTGAGAGTGAAAGGTCCCGCCTACTTTGATGGTTTCCTGGTAAAGTACTTCTGAGAGCACCGAAGTTTAAATGGGTCACAGAGCTCTGGACTCCTGATGGTGTTTGGACATCTCTCAAGGCTTTTTCACAATTGCACTTTAAGTTTTGTGAAGATTTGAGTTTTCCATTCACTCTGCATTCCAGAGCGATGACATCCACTCCAAGTTCTCTGCCTGGAGATTACTCTGGGAAAAAAAATGTCTTTCCCATTGTTTCACGCCCAGACCCATCACACATCGACCCGGAGGGCATTTTTCTCCTCTTTCACCTGATGTTAGAAAGGAGTTACTGTTGGGACACAAATACCGCCCCTAGAATGGAGAGCGTGCCCAACAAAACTTCCATAGGGACGCATTATAAAACAGCTCCCAAACTTCAGCTGGAAATCAGAAGCAAATTTAATGCTCCAATAACAATTACCCTGTGGATGAATCCACCTGGTTAAACTATACTCATTATCTAACAAATAACATGGCTGTACTGTGCTAACAGACGGCTCAATGAGCCACTGCCGGCAGGAAGGTCAGATCCAACCTCCAGCTCTCTCCGTCCTCATACAGACGATGATCAATCCTAAATTGCTCCTGATGCACCGATTTGAAGTGTGAGTGACACAGAACAGGCTCTTAAAAGCAGAGAAGAAAGCGCTGCACTAAGGTGTGTGTGAGCTCTTGAACGTGGCTTGTAGTGCAGAAGCAGTAAAAGTAGAAAAGCATAACAAAACTATCAGTGCATTTACGGCTCCCTGTCATCTAAACATGGGTCCAATAAATAAATAAAAGTAACGACGATGATGGTGGGGGCTTCACCGTGTTTATACACAGTTTGTGGTCAGACTGGGTCTTTGGTTGCATCTACACCTGTGAAGTTCACTGCATCTCACACGTTGCATTTCCAACCCACCACCGTGTGAAAAGTGTCCGTGAGGTAGTTCCTACTACAGCGAGCGGCAGCAGGACTGCACATTCCTACAACTGCATGCACACAGACTTGAAATATGGTAAATATAAGGACGTCTGAGCCGTGGGCACAAGATAACAATAGTCTCAAGGCAGTTTAAATTACATATAATCAGTGCAGGCTGTGGGTTTGGCTCAAAATCAAAATCACTTTATAGTTCTGACTGGTTCATTCTTCAACACGGTAACTTATTTATTCAGATACTTTGCAGGTCAGACGTGAGCTCAGCCTGTGGTTTCACAGAGAGCTGTACAGACCAGAGAACTCATGAGGGACAGATTTATGCAAACCAGATTGACACACAGAATGAGAATAAAATCTCTTTTTTCAGGTTTAAAAACCAGCTGCTCCACTTTTCCAAGCAGCATCAGTTCATCTACACGCGCTGTCGTCTGGGAGGATCATCTGTTGTGCAGCATACCAGAAGAGACAAACATTTTCTGGCTTCTTTAAGCCTGCACACCTCCGACTTAATGAACCGCATCCTTACTGAAGTATTTTTAAAATTCCTAAATGTTTATAAAACAGCTGCATGCTGATGGTTTTCCCAATGCATGTTGGACTATTTTCAGCAGCAGATTAATCCACGTCTGGTGCTCCGGTGAGCATTCGTGGCACCAGGACGGCGTATGTGGGCTTGAGTCACAGTAAACTAATGAAGGGACATGTAAACAATGGACAACATGGAGCCTCGTGGCTCAGAATAACAAACTCTTGTTAGGTGGAACAATTTCATGTTGTCCTTTTGGTCTTATTGTGGATTAGATGGTAATAATAATCCGAGAAGCTGTTTTCCAACCACACAGAAACAAAAAGGAAGCAGAGGATGAAGGAAAAAAAAAAAAAAAAGAGCGTGAACGAGAGGAAGAAGGTGATATTGACACTGTAAAACAGCGAGGAGAGGAGGCGAGACTGAGGCAGCAAAATAAAGAAGATCCTGCATCACGCAGCTGCCTTCAAACTTTCTTCACACAGAAGACGAGGCGTTGGTTCCCCCCTCAGGAGTCGAATTCCTTGAATTCCTACTTCCACCAAACAGGCCTCGCCTAGCACTGCAGTGTCTTCACAGACAAATACGTGAATCTGCTGCGACTGCACGGATGCAGGATTACTTCACCGACATGACAGCACGTGCACCTTGCAGCTTTAAACTCATGGCAGTTATGAAAGCTGTGAGCTGAAAGTACGGGCAGGTGACAGAAAGGCTGAGACACGGAAGATGTTAAGAAAAAACTCAGTGTGGGAAACAAATCTGACTGTAATGCCAGTAAAGGCTGTCTTCATTGCAGTGAGATTCCTCTTTATCTTCAGAAGCATCTACTGGACTATCTATTGGCAGGTGGACGTGCTGTTTACTTCCTCCTCAGGAAATGACTTCACCTGTATGGGAGTTCATACGAGCTGGTTTCCTCCTAAAACGTCTCTCTCTGGAGGCTGCTAGCTATTCATTGGCTTTAGTGTGATTGTGCAGCTTCATGTTAGCACCTATTCACCCGTTCTCTGCGGTCTGCCAGATTCTGTGCCGTTGTAAACAAAACGAGGTGTGTTTCTGCAGTACTTTGACACAGAGGCTGTAATCCAGTCCAGTTATTACTGACCCACTCTCTGCACAGGCGTGATGATGCTAGCCACACAGCGTGTGATGTTTTGCGTGGTGTGGAGTGCCACAGATGACTCACAGTTTGTACAGATGATGTTTGGCCTCGTCCCTTAGACTGGGCTCAGCGTTGTCTGCTGTTGTAAATTTAGAGTCTTTACTTTCAGACCCGTCATTGCAGTCTGTTTTTACTCCAGTTTAAACTTAATCTGTTTAATATATTCTTCTTCTATTTGTTCATCTTTATGTGGTTTTTAAATTCATGTGTTTCCCTTAAATGTTAATCTGCCTTCGCTCGCCTCACTTTGGCTCATCTCCTGTTGCTTTTAAATGTGCTACATAAACAGAAGTAACTGAGTCACATGCATGCCTTCTTCTCTTTTTTCCCTCCAACTCTGTGTTCAGACTCAGAGATAATAAAACTGTTCAAGCTGAAATCCTGTGCAGGCCTGCTGTTTTTCCAAACACAGAAAACAGAATTAGGAAGGGAAGAAAAAAAAAGCTATCAATAAAAACTTTTCCCATTCCTCGCTCTGCCTAAACCAAAGGCATGCCCCATTTCTGCTTTAATGTGACCAAACTCTGGCTTCAGGCCACAGACACATACTGCAGGATTTTAGAGTGGATGCAAGAAAAAATAAAAAAATAAAACTGCGTCCTTACCACAGCTCCAGCTTCACTCTCCTGCCGTCCAAGAGAATAGTGGTGGTTTTGTAGTCGATACCTGGACAAGAAGCGAGAGAGAGACAGGAATTAGGGAGATAGAAGCACAGAGAATGATAAAAATCAATCAAGTACAGTACTCAGTCAGAGAGAGGCTGGAGGAAGTGACTCATCATCACCATGAACACTTGAAACACGACGCAGACGACCGTGACGTTCTTTAAAAATGTCCCAACCACGCGTTTAGGAATGATAACAAACAACGCCGCTCTTTCACTGCTCTGATTGTATATCTAAACAGTGTGTTTCATAACATCTACTTTTGTGGCTTCAGTTGCATAACAGCAAATATCAACTCCTAAATAAATCATCCATCCATCCATCCATCCTCATCCGCTTTATCCGAGGTCGGGTCGCGGGGGCAGCAGCCTAAGCAGAGAAGCCCAGACCTCCCTCTCCCCAGCCACCTCCTCCAGCTCATCCGGGGGAACACCAAGGCGTTCCCAGGCCAGCCGAGAGATATAATCTCTCCAGCGCGTCCTGGGTCTGCCCCGGGGCCTCCTCCCGGTGGGACATGCCCGGAACACCTCACCCAGGAGGCGCCCAGGGGCATCCTTGTCAGATGCCCGAACCACCTCAACTGGCTCCTTTCGATGTGGAGGAGCAGCGGCTCTACTCTGAGCCCCTCCCGGATGGCCGAACTTCTCACCCTATCTCTAAGGGAGAGGCCAGCCACCCTTCGGAGGAAGCTCATTTCTGCCGCTTGTATCCGCGATCTCGTTCTTTCGGTCACTACCCACAGCTCGTGGCCATAGGTGAGGGTCGGGACGTAGATCGACCGGTAAATTGAGAGCTTCGCTTTTACACTCAGCTCCCTCTTCACCACGACGGACCGGTGCAGCGTCCGCATCACTGCAGCCGCAGCACCAATCCGTCTGTCGATCTCCGGCTCCCTTCTCCCATCACTCGCGAACAAGACCCCGAGATACTTAAACTCCTCCACTTGGGGCAGGAACTCATCCCTGACCCGGAGTGGGCACTCCACCCTTTTCCGGCTGAGAACCATGGCCTCAGATTTGGAGGTGCTGATCCTCATTCCCGCTGCTTCACACTCGGCTGCGAACCGTTCCAGTGCGAGCTGGAGGCCCCACCCGATGAAGCCATCAGAACCACATCATCCGCAAAAAGCAGAGATGAGATTCTGAGGCCACCGAAGTGAAAGCCCCCCGCCACTTGGCTGCGCCTAGAAATCCTGTCCATAAAAATTATGAACAGAATCGGTGATAAAGGGCAGCCCTGGCGGAGCCCATCACCCACCGGAAACGAGTCCGACTTATTGCCGGCAATGCGAACCAAACTCTTACAACGGTTGTATAGGGATCGAATGGCCCGTAGCAATGGGCCAGACACCCCATACTCCCGCAACACCTCCCACAGGACACCCCGAGGGACACGGTCGAATGCCTTCTCCAAGTCCACAAAACACATGTAGACTGGTTGGGCAAACTCCCATGCACCCTCAAGTATCCTCGAGAGGATAAAGAGCTGGTCCAGTGTTCCGCGACCAGGACGAAAACCGCATTGTTCCTCCTGTATCCGAGGTTCGACTAAAGGACGAACTCTCCTTTCCAGCACCCTGGCATAGACTTTCCCAGGGAGGCTGAGGAGTGTGATCCCCCTGTAGTTGGAACACACCCTCCGGTCTCCCTTCTTAAAGATGGGGACCACCACCCCGGTCTGCCAGTCCAGGGGTACTGCCCCTGATCTCCACGCAACATTGTAGAGGCGTGTCAACCAGGACAGCCCTACAACGTCCAGAGCCTTCAGGAACTCGGGGCGGACCTCATCAACACCAGGGGCTCTGCCACCGAGGAGTTGTTTAACTGCCTCAGTGACCTCGACCCCAGAAATTGGCGGGTCATTCCCCTCATCCCCAGACTCTGCTTCCTCCTCGGAAGACGTGTCAGTGGGATTAAGGAGGTCCTCGAAGTATTCCTTCCACCGTCTGACAATTTTCTCAGTCGACGTCAGCAGCGCACCGCCAGCACTATACACAGTGCAGGTAGAGCACCGCTTTCCCCTCCTGAGACGCCTGACGGTTTGCCAGAATCTCTTCGAGGCAGTCCGAAAGTCTTTTTCCATGGCCTCTCCGAACTCCTCCCACACCCGAGTTTTTGCTTCAGCCACTGCCCGAGCCGCATTCCGCTTGGCCTGTCGATACCTGTCAGCTGCCTCTGGAGTCCCACAGGCTAACCAAGCCCGATAGGACTCCTTCTTCAGCCTCGTGGCTCCCTTCACCTCTGGTGTCCACCATTTGGTTCGGGGATTACCACCACGGCAGGCACCAACCACCTTGCGGCCGCAGCTCAATGCAGCAGCTTCGGCAATGGAGACGCTGAACATGGTCCATTCGGACTCAATGTCCCCAGTCTCCCTCGGAATGTTGTTGAAGCTCTGCCGGAGGTGTGCGTTGAAGATCTCGCGGACTGGGGCCTCTGCTAGACGTTCCCAGCACACCCTCACTACGCGTTTAGGTGCACCGGGTCTGTCCAGCGTCCTCCCCCGCCACCTGATCCAACTCACCACCAGGTGGTGATCAGTTGACAGCTCAGCCCCTCTCTTTACCCGAGTGTCCAGAACATATGGTCGCAGGTCTGGTGATACGATTACAAAATCGATCATCGACCTGCGGCCTAGAGCATCCTGGTGCCACGTGCACTTATGGACACTCTTATGTTCGAACAAGGTGTTCGTTATGGCCAAACTGTGATTTGCACAGAAGTCCAATAACAAAACACCACTCGGGTTCAGATCAGGGAGGCCGTTCCTCCCAATCACGCCCCTCCAGGTCTCGCTGTCGTTACCCACGTGAGCATTGAAGTCTCCCAGTAGGACAACAGAGTCTCCAGGTGGGGCACCTTCCAGCACCCCCCCCAGGGACTCTAAGAAGGCTGGGTACTCTGAACTGCCACTCGGCGCATAAGCGCAGATGACAGTCAGGACCCGTTCCCCGACCCTGAGGCGCAGGGAACAAACCCTCTCATCCACCGGGAAAAACCCCAACGTACCGGCAGCAAGCCGGGGGGATATTAGAATACCCACCCCAGCCCGCCGCCTCTCACCAGGGGCAACTCCAGACTGAGACAGAGTCCAGCCCCTCTCCAGGAGACTAGTTCCAGAGCCCAAGCCATGCGTAGAGGTGAGCCCGACTATATCTAGCCGGTACTTCTCAACCTCACGCACTAACTCAGGCTCCTTCCCCACCAGAGAGGTGACATTCCATGTCCCTATTGCCAGTCTTGGCAGCCGGGGATCGGTCCGCCAGGGCCTCCGCTCCTGGCCGCCGCCCGACACACAATGCACCCGACCCCTATGGCGCCTCCTGCGGGTGGTGGGCCTGCGGGAGGATGGGCCCATGTCTCCTCTTCGGGCTGTGCCCGGCCGGGCCCCATGGACTAAGGCCCGGCCACCAGACGCTCGCCCTCGGGCACCCTCCCCGGGCCTGGCTCCAGGGCGGGGCCCCGGTAACCCTATCCCGGGCAGGGTAAACTGTTCCCTCGATGTTCTTTTCATACGGGTCTTCTGAATCGCTCTTTGTCTGGTCCCTCACCCAGGACCAATTTGCCATGGGAGACCCTACCAGGGGGCAAAAGCCCCCAGACAACATAGCCCCTGGGATCCCTGTGACACACAAACCCCTCCACCACGATAAGGTAGCGATTCACGATTCATTATAACAGTAATATAATCAGGTGGCAGTTTAATGCTTTGCTGCTAAGAGGATCAAAAAAGTCAATAAAACCATGAACGTAGAGACTGAAAGCTTCACCTGATCCTTCAGGTGAGTTTACGTTTTAGCCATTACACCTTCATCCATCCATCACAATGTGCCGTGACAACCTTTCGCGTGTGACCTGTAACGAGCCTTTACACGCCGTATTTACCGTTTAGCCATCGTGATGGAGGCGGCCTGTGGCGTGGCGCCACATGCAGCTAACAGCTCGTTCTGTTCTGTCCTTGTTGTTCAGCTCTGCTCTGACAAACCTGTCAGACCGCTACACCTGCCACCCCACCGCGCCGCGTCTGGACATGTTCCTGAGGTTTGCACTGAGCCTGCTACCACCTGAGGCCTCACAGGTGAGCCACACAGGTGAGCCACACAGGTGAGCCACTGAATAATCCGTTTCTCACCTCTGATAAGATGTTTATCTTTTTGCTCAACAGGTTCTTGTGTCACTAAATGGTTTTTGTGTTTTTATCCTGGAGTCTAATTAGACCAGCTTTGCATGATTCACAGTTTAAAATGATCCTGATTAAAGACTGACCACAGACTCTGGACTGGATTAAGATCAGGGATGTTTCCTGACTGTGGAGCTATAAGGTTTATTTGATAATCAAAGTTCTCACTTCATTACGCTGAAAAACACAGAGTCTGCCACCAAACTGCTCCTGGAAGAAGTTATTTGTGTTTGGTATGTGCAGCCTTTAAAAAGCAGAAGCACACAAACGGATCAGCCTGGAGCTCTGATAAGAAGGGCGAACACTGTAAATACGGACTCTTTGTTTCTCAGTAAAACTCCTTGAAACTTATAAAATTCTCATGAATGTTCTTCACTGAACCACAGAAACATGTAAAAAGTATTCACGCAGACAAGTCCTGCGTTAAATTCCCACAGTTTCACTTTTCCTCGCTGCCCTTTAAGCCAAAGCTCAGCGAATCTTCAATCCACAGCCATTATTAACATTAATGAAAAAGACAATAGCTCTATCAAATGTTACTGCATCAGCCTCCGGCAGTTAGCAGCTGCTGGCTGACCACATTACCAAGATCTTCCAATTTTCCTGGCAGCATCAAGCTGCTGCCGGGCTAAAGTGCTGAGCTCAGGCTGGCCTAATTGAATCAGAGCGAGTGCAGGGCTTCGGAGCGAGCGCTTCCTTTCCTCTCATATCCAGGGCGCACTTAGGACATCCCAGATAATCAATAGCTCCTCTAATGTCTCAGCTGAAAACGGCTTCTATTCTGGGAACGGACTCACTTTGTGGGAGAGATGTGTGAAGCTTCAGGCTTTCAGCTTTTGCTCAGACTGCGTCGAAGAGGCTTTGACATGGTCTCAAATTAGAGTGTGTCATCTAAAAGCGCTGCGCAGTTAAACTCTTTCCACCAGAAACTAAACACAAGCCAACATGCTGCAGAGACTGCTTCTGTCTCATTCACAAGTCCAACACAATGAAAATGCAGTTTGATGCATCATATTTCAGTTTAATGCGCACTCCCATCTGTCATTTATAAAACCGCCTGCAGACATATCACATTACCAGCACTGACCATACTGCAGGAAAAACACTGATGGTCCAGCTGTGCAGTCCATTAGTGGCTTTCACCTGAAACTTTTTTTGTATTTTATTTTCTTTTAGATGAAAAGTTCTATCTTCTTCCTTTTTACACCATCAGTGTGTGATCATAAATACTGCATCTCCCAGCAGGGACCCGCTCCCGCCATCATCTGAGGAATCGTGCCACAGGACGAAGCTGCCTGTTGGCACTCAGCAGCATCACAGAGACCCTCCCTCAGTTCGTGTGTGTGTTTGGTGATGGGTACACTTAAGCCTCTCTAAGCCAAATTAAATGTTTCACTGCAACAGCTGTATGTGATAAAACCCTGGCTGTGACGGAGGTCCTCTCCTCGACTTGATCCCTTCACTTTCAGCCAGTTTGAAAAACACAAGTTTCCCAGAAACAACAACAACACAAACTCCACTGTCCACTGTGGACTGAAGCTGGTGGTGTCTGCTCTGCTGGCTCTGTGTGAGCTCGGTGTAGCAGCACATAAACCAGTTCTCCACCTGCTAGTTGGAGATTCTCTCCATCTTACAGATCAGAACTGCCCTCGATGCCCGTCCTATTACAGGACTAGGAACTAATTAATTAACTAACACGGAGGACCACCAAGCCAGCAGCATGGACTGAAAAACAGACACCTACCCTGGTATATATCATAACTGTTTCTCATCACAAAGCCATCAGTGACTCAGAGGTTCTTCTAATGATGATGTTAACAGGCTTCGATTTCATTACTGATGCATCTACTGATTACTTCTCTGATTGATGACTAATCATTTGGTCATGAACACCATCAGAGAGGAAACAGCTTTGAGGTTTTGGACCGACTTCTTAGAGAAGGAAGCAGTTTCTGCATTTAAAAAACAAAACAAAACAAAAAATCCACTCAGGATTGTTGTCAGCCGATCAGATGATAAATCAAATGTTTGTTGCTGCCCTGCTGTCAGGCCAGCTCCTAAACAGTCTGTAAAAGAGGAAGCAGCCCCATTTGATGAGAGGAAGATCAAAAGAATTCAAAGAGCTTCATTAAATATGGAGTGCAGAGTGGATCGCAGCTTTGATGGGGATGTTTGTGCCGACGGAAGCGCTGCTATTGATTTCCATCCCTCTGGCAAAGGCAGGCTAGAGTGCCTGCGAGGACCCTGAATATTTCAGAAGGGAAAATCAGGACAGAAGGACAGATTTTGATTGGATAACGCTGTCCTCAGGCTGTGATTAGCTGGCTGTCGAGTTTGGGGGTGCCAGCTGGATAGACCGGTCTGTCACATTTCCTGCTCTGTCATTAGAGTTTGTGTGCTTTATTGATCACAAATCAGACGTCCATCAGCAGCATCAAACGCCTCGCAGAAGATGCAAAGACATGTCTGCGATGCACGAGAAGGCGGCGACTGTTTCCATTATCAAACCAATTATAGATCGAACACTTCACAAATCCACCGTTTCATCCATACCTCAACCTTTTTCTCTGATGAGGATAACTGGAGTTCACAAATCTATGAATGTGTTCATGCTGAGGGTCTCTACAAACAATCCTTATAAACTGAATGATAACAAGGAATAATAAGGAATTAGGGTTTAACCTTTTTTTTTTTTAAAACTTATTCTAGTTCAAACAAAGCAGAAGGTCACAACAGTGATGAGCACATTAAAACCAGATCTGGGAATTTCCAAACATCTGGGGATAAATGAAGTAAATCTTGTTATTCATCAAAATGACTTCCATCCTTGCTGGATGTCATTAGTCTAATTTCTTTGAACTATATCCCAGTGATGCTGGAAGAACTGCGTTTAAGCCGACCAGCCAGAAGGAGGAGGCTGTTCCAGCGTTTAGGAGCCTCAGAAGCACGGTCGCAGCTCGACGGGTTAACCTGATGATCAGACTGCTGGAACACGGTCTCAGCGAGTCTGCTTTACAGGCTGGAGCTGTGTCGGGTAATTAATGACATTTTAAAATTATTTCACTTTGAGGCAATAAAGAGAAGCAAAACATGGCTGACGTTAGTTCTTGTGAGCGGCACAGCTGCTGTGCATTAATAATTTCTAAGAGGATTTCAAATAATTTCCCCTGATCTGAGATATGCTTCATGGCAGCCATCTGATAACAGCAGGCTTTAGCAGAGAAGACAATTAAAAAAAGCTGATTGAAAAGACATCTCAGTGCATCAGTTAGAAAAATGAGGCTCTTAAACCTTTCTTCTTTCAGTGCACAACAATGAAATATCCCCAAAGGACTCGACCAGGCTCAGCACTCCATTGTGTTGTTATTATGATGGACTGGTTCACTTGACAGCATCACCGCTGCTGCTTGCAGGCCGGCTCATTCTCTTCCTCCTTATCTTCGAAAGTGACGGCGGGTTTAGTGCGAGGAACAAAGAACTGGAAGGTAAATGAAAAGTTGAAGCTGGACTAACAGACTGACACAGTGCCGGAGACGCGGTCTCACCGGGTAATTAGTCATAATTAATGTTCGTTTCCACCTGAAGCTTTAAAGCATTTTGATGGTCGTGATTTTTTTTAAATATTAAGCCTTTTATGTAAAAGTTTGGCACTTTTTTAAAGGTGGTTTAAAGCTTTTATAGCACCAATGTTAACAGAACACGCTGTCGTCAGCTGGATTCATACTAGTTTACTCCTCCAGTCTCCATCTGCTCCACTCTGTGTGCGAGGAGGTGCACTCGCAGTGAGACTGAGAGCAGTGAAACTAATGAGGCCATAAATAACAACAGGGATACTCTCACACTGAGGAGATGAGTGCATTTTTCACTTTACTTGTTATCAATTATTTCATTAATAAACATCAAGTTGACTCTAATGACAAAAACATGATTCCCATTTTCTTCTTCTTCTGACTGTGAAATACCAGCTGATTGAATGTACCCTGGTATTGAGTTGGTGTCTGCAGATACTGAAGCAAAGGCACTGGCATTGTATTGGAAACAGGAAAAATTGGATCAGTGCACCAACTATGCATAAGCCCCAGGTGGCGCTCTTCAAAGACGGATAACAGGAATGACTGCTCGGCCCTCAGCTGTCCACGTCCAAATCCACAACAAGTATAATACCGTGATTACAGATGTACAGCTGGAGGCCCGACGGCTGAGCGCTCCTTCCCGTTATACTTGTTAAAGACCACCGGTTGGGTCATGTGAATAGTTGGTGAACTGTAATGTAAATCTCAAAGGACAAGTCTGCGCGGCCACAAATAACAGCCAGCCACGCGCACAGTCACCGTCTGATGATGAAATTTACGTCACTCAGACTTTAGCAGCCCGTAATGGACTCACAACGCAGGAACTCTAACTGAGGCTTAAATGGCCCATTATACTCACCACATTGGTCGTGTGACATCACCACAGCACTGATGGCACAAGTACTAGCTGCACTATTCTTTTGAATGACAGGTATCGCCACTCAGACAAAACCTTGACATCAGCGCTGCTATACGAGGAGTCGAAACCAGGACAAAGAAATCAGTTTTCCCCGAAAAGTCTCACCTATTGCAACATCCACCTCTGTATGATCCGTGCTTCTGTTATTAAATATGATTAAACTCACGGCAAAAACCAACACACTTTTAAACACACCTGTCTTCACCACACGAAGCATGCGTCGAAGGGTACAAAATGTGAAAGTTGCACGAATGGCCAAAATGGCAGTGACGAGGATGACAAAGGTGAGTATAACAGGCTCACAACGCCACTGTCATGACCTCAGCTTCATCCCAGGTTACGTTCTGTGAGTTTCTGTTTAAAGACTCCTGGTTTCCATTGACTTGTCTGACAGTATGCTCTTAGAGCAACAGAGAGTTAAGAATACATTTTATACACGAAACCTGCTCAGTTATATTTTACTAACGCCATCGGATGAAGCTGTGCAGCAAAGTCACGGCTGAAAATGCTTCCCACTGTCTCAGGAATTTGCATGTATGCGGTTGGTGATGACCGAGTCATAAAAATGTTTTCATGTTTAGTCTGTTTTACACTTCTGGAACAGCAGTTATTTGATCAGAGATCAGTCTATTAGAGGGACATTTGTTTCAGTTACACCTCTCTGAACTCCTACACTGAAGGTGAGACCTTCTGACCTCCATCTGTACCTCCACAGCAGCTCAAAAACAGCTGATGTTGCTAAACTAAAACATGGCCTGGTCTGTTTTTTTCCCCCCCACAGTTGGCCACCGCTGAAGGTGTTTAGGAATAAGAAGAGGAACTACGCTCGCTGAATAATAACCTGTTTTTATACTGACATCAGAGAAAGCATTGTTTATCCACTATGTGCAACAACAATGCACACACACATCCATGACCGCCTGACTCACTGCTGTGTTGTGAAGTTCAGTGTATGTGAATGTGTCATTGTACGCTCTCCACAGCAGCAGCGGTGGTGGCGTGCGCAGCTTGTATGTTCAGGACTTCAGTGATGAGCCAGCAGGAGCCCGATCAGCTGAGGTGGGAGTGACTCACCACTACTGTAAGCGTAAGGGGACTCTGCAGATCCATCCTGCAGGCTGTCCAGGATCTCGCCTTTCCCCACGTCGCTGTCGCCTACCAGGAGGAACTTCAGCAGGTAGTCGTAGCTTTTCACTGGGCTGCCCTGGCTGCCCATCCTGTCTCACATGGAGGTCGAGGGAGTAGTCTCCAAGAAGCTGAAGGGGAAACCAAACAGCACCCTTATGCGTTGCTATTCCCTGATACACAGTCTGTTATGCCATGAACGTCCCGTATGCGGGTCTGGGAGTCTTTGTTTTGCCTGTTAACAGTCTTCTAAACTGTAGGTAGTTTAATTTCAGGCAAAGAAAAAAAAATGGGAAAAAAGGGGGTCACAGTCTCAGAGGAATGTCCTGTTTGGCTGCCAAAAATGTGGTTGTGGAAAGTAAAACATTGTTAAAGATAAGAGCAATAATAGTTTTGGGAGCGAGGAAAAACTGGCACTGACAACTTAAAATGATGTTTTAAAAAAGACCAAAAGACTTTTCTTATCTTTGCGAGATTAAAGATTAAAGCACATATTTAAAGTGTAACTGGAGCTGTGGAATGATTGTTGTAGTTGCAAGAAAATATGATTACTGTCTGCACTTACTTTAAACTAAGTCTGGCAGCTGTTACCTAAATTTAAAGCAGATCTATTTTATGATACATGTATCAAACTCCCAAACCTGGAGGGTGTCTTTTTGTTGTCATTTCAGCGCAGCTTTCCGGCTAACAACAGGCTAGCCCCAGCCCCGCTAGCTAGCTTAGCTATTATCCCTGCTGCTGCTATCCCAGACAGCTAAAACAGTAATTATATAACGACACCAAACCGCTAATTTTAGCCATGCACAGGTTTATCTTATTGAATAACTTTCTACAGAATAAAACAACGATATTGCTTCGTAACAGGCAGCTAACCGCGGCTGGGCTTCAGCGGGAGTCTGAGTGATTTCAGGCCGCCTGGATGTCTTTCTTCAGACCGAGATGACAAAGATTCCAGTAACTTCACTGTAATCCAGAAAATTCCCACATCTGTAGCGGAATCAACAGGCCGCGGAGCATCTACGTCCAGTCCAAATCTCTATGAGTGATCTCAGTCCGTGCCGTTTCCATTTTTCTCCATTATCCTCAGTCATAATCACACATGAAGACCCTCACTGTTGCTCGGCGGATACAGCACGACTGACCGAGCTCAGCGCTGACAGATCCCTGCTCTCTGCTGTCCCCGCCCACCTACAACGTCGCCCCGCCCATTGGGTCCACGGGGACATGAGCCACGGCTTCCATTGGACAATGGAAATACCCATCAAAGCGTGGTGTCAACACCGCGCAGATGGCGCTGAGGGAGAATGTGCACAACAAAGATGATTCATTTCTCTGTGAGTGTAAACAGAACAAAGGCAGAAAATTCTCATCACGTGGGATAAACTGGATCAAATCAAAGCTGCGCCCCATCAGTGAGAAAAACACAGAAACATAACCGAGGAAACAATCAGAGGGGGAAGAAGGATGAGAAATAAATATAAGCATAAATGGTATACTTCTGTGTTCTTTTCCGTGTGTAGATGGCAGTATGAAGAATAAATAAGAAAATGAATATGAACGAAATTAGGTTAAAGAGTGAAAAAATATATAAACAAATATATGAATGCATAAATAACAGCATACCATTTACCTATTTATGTATTCATATTTTCTCTTCATTTACTTATTCACTTATTTCTTTGTTTATTCAGTTCAGCATGTACGAAAACTATAAAGAAAAGATATATAAGATATATTTAATAGAAAGTATTTTTTTTTTTACAAAGTGGAAGGTGGAATATTATATAGATTCAAGATTCTTTATTTGTTACATGCATAGTTAGTCAAGTACAACACACAGTGAAATGTGTCTGATAAGAACAGACACTACTACTAGATATTTAAACTATTATATTATTTATTCTCTGTTGTCTATTTATTGTGCTTTGTTACGTAGAATAGAAAAACCAATAAATCAATAGGGTTAAATAGGAAATAAATAGATAAATGAATAAAAAAACACCAAAGTAAATAAATAGGAAAATTAATACGGTAACTTATATTTAATGTTCATCTTGCTGCATTTAATAACATGTGTTGTAATTCTGCCACGTGTTGCTGGGTTTATGCACCAAAATTCAAATTTTTCTGTTTTTTTATTCATTAGACATTTGATCGGCACTTTAGGGCCTCCGTATATTTTGGTAAAGATCATTTTTATGGGGGGATTTGGGGAAATCCCGTTTGCCTTCTTCCAGTCTGTATGAAAAAAGACAATCGGCTCAGTTTAATCTCTGATTATGGCCAGACAAAACAGGCTAAACTCAGATTAAAAGAGATGAAAAACTGCATCAAATCTTTCATGTGACTCATCAGACAAAACTTCCTGAAATGCTGGACTGTTCATAAAACATGCAGCTTTTTTATTTCATGCAAACAAGAGTATTTAAAATAATAACAACTGAAAGGGAAATGTTTGTGGAGAGTGTCATAATCTGCCCTGTTACTGATCATATTTCAGTTTTCACTGTCGTAGGGGAGCAAAATACATTTGGACCATTTCCCAGTATATTATTCATGTTGTGTAACCACGGTAGGAATAATATTATGAAATGTGATGTACAGTAGTGGGCTGAGAGTGTGTTTGATTATGTGTGTCAGGCCTGTTTTTATAGCACCATGACTCATCTCTCGCCTCAGCCTCCTGAGGAAGAACACCTACACGCAAAATTAATGAAGTGTTCTGGCAGCAACAGCTTGAATGAGGCAATTTATGATAAAATAGAGATTAAAGTGTATTTACATCTGTGATGGATCATATTCATACTTTTCATGCAGTGGAAATAAACACAGACTGCGCAGTCTTCTACGTGTCTTCAACAGCTGTGCTTTTATTCTGAAAAGCTTCAGGTCATTTACAGGGTGTTTTCCCCCACAAACAGTAAAGGATACTCTGCTTTATCATACTTTTTCACTCTAATGGGGCCACAGTTTACAAAATGAACATCACAATGATAATGCATAATACTGGATACGGAGGTCGTACAAACCCAAATGTTCTTAGAATCAAAACCACTAAAATTCACTGATCTGGTTCATTTTTCCCACAGCACAAATTATAAGTTAAATTTAAGACATCCCTGTATCCGCACAACAGTAAAAAGGTTTTTGCCTCTGTGTGTGAACTGAAGCTGTGAGGCTGAGTGATGCACCGAAGCAACGTCCCAGAATCACTCTGCATAAAAAGTGGTTGAAAAATATGATTTTTGTAAAGCACAAAGAGGACTGGATGTTACTACTTATCATTTACACACTGTATGTGTGTATAAGTTTGTGTATATATCTGTAAATATGTATAACTATTGGTGTGTTAGTGGGGTTCTAAAACCAAATGCAAATTGTAAGCTAGTATTTATGATATGATGGGGAATAAACAGGAAGAAAAAGTGACGATTATTAGTCATTAAATAGTGGAAAAGGGACATAATTAAATAAGCTAATGCTTCTTCTTACTTCTTTTTTAATGTTGTTAATATTATTATGCTTATCATCATTAGCATCAACATCATTACTATTATTTAATTATTTTGTTTGTGCTTTTTTCCTCTTTTTGTGTTCGATTATTTTTACATGTTCAAAATACAACAATCGAAGAAATTTCGAGTACCTGATAGAAAATAACCAGCGTGTGTATCCATGTCAAACTTCAGCATAATCGTTCTAATGGAAATCAATTTAAAAAAAACTGTCTCTTTACCTCAACAATAATGTCCTTTGTTTTAAGCACAGCAGCAGTGACTGCGTCATCAGTACGTGCCGCATTTACGATGTCAGCTGAATTAACATTCATTAGTATAAAGTCTGTCTGCTGTTTGTTGCCACTCATATATACTGTATGTAATGATATAATATTTTGTGTCACTTTTTTGTTTTTTTAAACTTTACAAGCAGTTGTTTGAAAACAATAAAAATATGTTGAGATGTTCCGCCTGACTCAGCATGAACACCAGAGGAGGAAGAACGTGCTCAGAATCCTGGATTTTCCCCAACGTTTAATGAAAAACAAATTTAGTCAAAAGGTTTGATCAGACATAACAAAACAGGCACATCACATTTAAAACGAAAGACATAAATCAGACTTCACGGCTGTAACAGACGTGCAGAATCAGTGAGTGGAAGAAGAACATTAATTAGCTCACTTAAACTAAATCTCTTTGACATTAAAAACAGACACATGTAAAAGATATTACATTTAAAAAAAAATCATTTTTTCTGGTTACAATTATTTAAACTTATATAAAGGATTAAAGATTCCAGCTATTCACATATTCAGTGCAGTTGGTGCATAAACACCCACATCTAATAACACAGAGTTGGTTAATATAAAGAGTCATTTGACTGAGTTTGTGTGCCGGCACTGAAGGCGAACAGTTCACGGCTCCACAGTTTTCACTCACGTTAACACAAAACAACAAGAACAGGTCATTCTTAAAAAGCTCCTTTAAGGTGCTTTACAAATATACCACTCACCATAAAAACAAGAAAACAATATTCATATTTTCTCATTAAAAACGTGACTTTGATTAAAGACTTGGTGCATGCTGGTGGATTAAGCAGGGCAGCTGTGGCGCACAGGGTGGCCGTCTGTCGAGCACAGCGCGTTTAACACAGACTGCCAGAAGTCCTCCACAGCGATGTGAGACTGATGAAAGAACAGATTTAATTTAAGTTTCTTCATGTTTAGTTGCTGCTGAAGTGGATCTACAGTTGGGGGGATACTTTATTTTAAATGACTGTATAAAAATCAAAGAGAGAATTAGACGTGTTTTTTACTTTTTATGGTTGACCACAGCTCGTGCTGGAGTTGTTTTGGTCCAGGTTTGTTTCTCTTTCTTTAACATAAAGTCTTTTATAATGACAAATAAAAATGTAAATCTGTAAAGTCAAAGGAACGATCATTTTAGTTTAATTTTACTCTGAAAGAGCTTCCTCGAGTGTTTTTATGTCCACAGCTCTTAAACCAGCACCAGCAGGACGTGACTATTTGCTGGTTGTCCTGTTTCTGGTATCCGTGTGAGCTCAAATATTCATCATCCACCTTCAGGCTGAGCAGAAAGCTGTAGATGAGTCGGCAGCTTCAGGCGATGCTCTCTGTGACGCTCTTCCCATCAAATATAAAAGCTTCTCCCGAAGGTCATCTGTCTGTTTCCGTCCGTTTCCATCTCTTTATTTATTCAGTGTCTTCCCTTTCCTCCGCTCCCTCGTCTCTCGTCTTCCTCCATCGCATTTCTGGCTCTCTCTCAGTCAGCCTTGGTGCTTTTGTGTCTCCAGGGATAAATCAGCTCCCCGACAAACAGCTTCTTGACCAGAGCGGCCCATGAGTCTCTGGGGTAGCAGCTGTACGTTGGGGTGCGGTACGTCTGCACCACAGTGCTGCACTTCAGAGGGTTAATCTGAGGAAGAAAGCATCAAAATAATGACTTACTGCCAGGAGGAGCAGACACTGATGACACATTATTAGCATGCTGCAGTAGGAAGTAAGGCACAAATTAAAAAAAACAAATAAACCTGCAGTTCCTATAAAGTCCACTAGAGGCTCCAGCAGTGAGTCGGTCCCCGTGGACTCCCACGTTTAAACTTTACAGCAGATATAAACATGTTAACCGTCTCATTAAGTGTCAGTTTTATTTACTTAAGTGTTGTAGTCTTTAAGTTTTTGGTTCTTTTATTTTTTATTGAGCTTCATCTGATATTTCCCCTCCTGAGTTCCTGGATCACAGCGGCGTGCCAAATCTGAGTTTTCCTGTTCCTCGACCACCAGATGTGACCTCAGCACCTGTTCCTGCACCAAACCTGTCAGACGTCTCCTCAGGACCATCCGTCAGGCTCTGCTGCTGCTCGCCCTCCAGCGAGGTCATGAGGATCATGTTAGAGTTTTCTCCAGTGTTGGCTGTCTTCTGTTTATTTCCTGTTTTAGATTTTATTCAATGTCTTGTGTTAATTTTACTTCCTTTTTTTTGATTGTCCGCCTCGCTCAGATTGTTCTCACCTGTCATGTGTGTTTATATCCCCGTCTTCCTCTTCCTGTTTTTTTAGAGGAAGTCAATAGTTTACCTCAGCTTTTACTAGATTGCGTCCTGCTGGAGCCTTTTGGTGCATTTTTAATGCGACCAATAATAAAGTCGCTGTGCAGTCAAGAAAAATATTTTGACATCAAAATGTAACAAACTGAGTATTTAGCATTTAAAACAAGCAAACAGCTGGATAATCATGTAAATTTCATCCAGCTGTGATCATTTGAACATGATGAGGCTTCCTTGTAGCAGCCAATGAGGTGCCTCCATGTTTAAATCTGTGCGGTGAGACAATGAAGCACAGTGTGACCTCTTACCTCCATCAGCAGGTGAAGGGCGGTGCCCGGCTCGTCACACAGCACCTGGAACTTTACACCTTCTGAAAACGTGCACAAAGCCTCACGATGAAAACCCGCACACTTCCCCCACGCTGTCATTTAAAGGCTTTATGAAGACGTTTCAGTAAAGCGTACCTGCCAGTCTGTAGGGTCTGAAGATGCGGAGGCCCATGGCAAACAGCGGGAAGGAGTTGATGAAGTCCACGCTGAGGTGGAGGATGCCCTGGAACAGCACCACCACGAGCCGGAGCTGCACGACACAACGAGACCCAGGAGTCAAAAACAAACGCACCCTACTGCAGATTTTTTTTTTGGGTTAAAATCTGAGCACAGACTCGTCAGACTTTCGTCTGGTAATTAATATTTTGGATGCGTTCCCAGTTCACAGGTGAACATCACACTTTCATTTCATGTGTGATTAATTTACACCGACACGCCCACAGTGGATTCAAAAAAGCTGGTCGGTTTTTAAACACAGGAAACTGCAGCCGTGAGAATTTACTGAAGATTGGATCACAAACTGCAACACAAAGACAGAAAGTTCATGAAAAGAAATGAAAAACATTCTAACAATCACTTGTTTTTGGCTCCACAGTATTACGCTGCTCTAGATTAAAGACTTTTAAAAAAAATACAGAACTGAAATCACGATTCAGCATGATTTGACTTGAATAAATGTTAAAAAGTCTAATAAACATTTTTTGACAGTCTGAGCAATAAAATAGCAATGAAAAAACTGCATGAGACACATTTTAATTACATTCAAACATACACATAAACCGTGTGTCTGTTTTTATGAAACTGAGCTCGACAGCACTGATCTCGTCAGTCTTATTTTCAGGAAATTGACTTCAAAGTTTTTTAGATTTTAAGGACCAGCAGCTGGTTGGTGATTTCACCGGCATGACTTCAGGCGTACCAGAGTGAAGACCAGGTAGTAGAGGGCGGTGGTGGGCAGCAGGAACAGCAGGATGGTGAAGAGCAGCGTCCCGATGAAGAGCTGGAAGTAGCACAAACACAACAACACTCAGAGAAAATTCTCTGCATCTCTAAGAATCGATGAAGATGATGGTGAGAGTCTGAGGCTCCTGATGCCTCCTCTCCCTCACGATAATTCAGTTTTTAAATGAATGTAAACAATCTCTGGAGTTGGTTTGGGTTTGTGATGAGGTTTCAGATCAGTCTCAGCAGCTAATCGCTGACAAACGTCCCTCACAGTAGAAAATTGATACGCAACCAAATAAATGAAATTACATTTGTTTATTCAGAACATTTCACGCCAACCAGAGTCGAGCACAGAACAAGCAAAATCAGGAATAAGTGCAAAACCCCGATGTGATACTGCCAGAGACGATGCATTCACTGTTCTCGAAGTGGTGACAAATCTTTCTTTTATTTATTTGCCTCCCTGATCCTGGTTCTGCTGGAGGTTCTTCCTGTTAAAAGGGAGTTTTTCTTTCCCACCCTCGCCAAGCGCCTCTCACACGGGATCGTCTGATTGACGGCGTTTTCTCACCAATATTTAAGGTTCTTTGTCTTATAAAGTGTTGTTGTGAAATGGAGCTGTATAAATAAAACTGATGTCAGTGGTGCTCAGATAAACATATAGTCAGGAAAAACGCTTCAGAATCCTCATTTTGGGATAAATGTACCATTTTTTTTAAAGCAGTTTTTAAATCAGATTTGAAGGATGTGTCTACAAATATAGATGTTGAATTCATGGATCTCTACCAGTTTATTCTCACAGGCGTTTGATGAGATGAGACTCAAACTGTGGGTTACCTGGTCCACGTCGTAGGAGCAGGAGTCCACTCTCTGCCGCAGGACGTTCCACTTCTTCCCTCTGAAGAGCCTCCAGAGCGACGAGAGCCCATAGATCTTCAGACAGTACAGCCTGACAGAGACACAAACAGCTGATGGGCGACTGCTTAAAAGAAAAAGGTAGATATCTGACACAAAGACAGGTTTCATAGCACAGCTCTGCAGAGGCCTGTTCAGCTGGTAAACCACCAGCTTTATGAGCAGCAGCACTGACAAATCATTTCAAGTGTAGTCACAGAAAAAGCACCGTGAGCTGTAATAGGAGCAGTCATTAATGACACACTCAGTCTGTCTGATAAAGACCAAGAGAGACAGAGAAGCTTTCCTTTTGAAGCACAGCGCAGCTTCTTCGACTTTTATCCTCTGCAGAGCCGAGCTGTGTTCACGGCAGGAGATATTTTTAGACCCGGGCGCGCAGATTTAATAATAAAAAAAAAAAAACTCCGACAAAAAGCTCTCAAAGCGAAGAGCCGGCGGAGCATAAATATGTGAGGAGGAAAATGGGTAATATTTCACTGTGCACCACGGGACGAGGCACAGCTATCTTTAGAGCAAATACATAATTTAGTCAATCCTCCGACTTCATGACAGCGCTCAGACTCCCGTCACACTAACAGACCTCATTTCTCCTGGTAAAGCCAAAGCAGGCGAGTGTACCTGAGAGCTGACTGAACAGAACCAAGATTTAAGAAAATGAAGATTTAAATGTCATCGAGCTCATCTTTTAATCCTCAAACAGGATTTAGCAGCGATGACGTGTTGTTTCTGCAGCTGAACACGTCTTCAGGTTAAAGATTAAGAAGAAATACTCATTAGTAGTGCAGTTACTGGCTAACCTACTGAGGGTAGCAACATTTCCTGCTGCAGAAGTTTCAGTTTTACACGGTTGTGCACAAAATATTGGAAACATGAGTCATCTCCAAACCAGATGTTTGCTTAGTTTGAGTTTGACAGCAGCAGCCTGAGAGGACGTATGACGGAGTCACCGGTTCATCTGTAGTCTGGTGTTACAGGGATGCAAGCACGCTGTCACTTTTAAATGGTAAAAAGTTCTAACTAAAGGCTGCCAGGGCAGTACCTAGAAATGAACTTGAATTAACCTAAAATCTTCCAGAACCAAAAAACTCATCATGAAAGTATGGATGCCCTAAATCTGATCCAAATATTTGGGGCCTGCATGCAAAGGGCCCTCAGCACCTGTGCACCCACACACATGAAGAAGGCCCAGCAGACTCTACTTCTTCAGGGTTCTCAAACAAAAACACAGCCCGTCCTCCCACTGCTGCTCCAGCAGCACCACAGAAACCATCACCAGGTTCCCACGACCCTTCCTGGAGGACATTTAGAGCCACCGCTGCCTGATAAGAAACACCAACAGAACCAAGAACTCGTCCCTGATAATACATTTCACTTTCCTTTGTTCTTCTCTGCTGTATATATTTTATTTATTCATGTGCATATATGTGCATGTGCATATGTAACTGCTTGTATATTTTCTGAGGATACATTTGTATTCCTTATTCTCGCTTCCTTTCTTGTTGCCTTTTTAGGGGAGTGTGCGAGTTTCATTGCACTTTGTTCAAAGACAATAAATTCATCTGAAAACCAATTAATTGATTATATTAGAACATTTTGCAACAAAGTGTCGTTTAAAAATCTTAAGACACCATTTCTTTATATTTGTTAGTAAAATGTGAAACAGTTGCAGGGATTTACTGAAACGTGTGCAAACACAGAAATAAAGAATAAAAGGCAAAATTAAACAGAATAAGTCAATATTTATTATTATGACCACCTTTAATCTTCATCACAGCCTGAACTCTGAGGAAGCTTTCTGTCACTAGTGTAAGTATCCTCAGGAATAGTTCTCCAGGCTTCGTGGAGGACGTTCAAAGCTCTTTGGATGTTTCTGCCTTTTGTTCTGTTCTCTGTCAGGACGATCCCACACTGCTTCAGTAAATCTGAGGTCCGGCTCTGGGGAGGCTGATCCACGACTCATGGTGTCCCACAGGTGTGTCGTCAACACCGCTGGTTAAACTGCAGCCCACATGTCCATCACTGATGCCCCGTGTCACAGATTTTCAGTCTAGTTCTCGTACCTCAGCCTTTCCTCACAGTTTTCCTTAGGAATGGCTTCTTGACGGCCGCCCTTCCACTGACCATTTCTGATGGCACGTTCACACTGAAGGGTCACGTTTCACCTTCATCTCTCTCTCACACTTAGCACCATCTTCTCACAGTCAACAATGTTCAGCAGCACAGTGTGAGTGTGAACACCTAAAGCAAACAGTGCTGCAGAGCAGAGCGTGCACCAGCTGAGGCGAGGCTCTTCCAAATGTCCAACCCTGTTATGTAACCATGACGTCAAACAAAACATCCTGCAAGTCAGATTTGGTTCTTTTATGAGCGGCTGCAGAAATGAATTATGACGTTCTCATCTTCATCTTTCAGTTTTTACGATTGTCCAAAAGGTATTTTATAGTAAATTTACTGCCTGTGTAAAAGTTTTTATGTGTAAGATTTTAAATAGTTTCTTTTTGAATGAACTGCTTTTAGCAAACGTCCCAAATATGATCTTAAAACCCACCAATTTGGCCTCCATCACCTCAGTCCAGTCATAAAGGCGATTATTTGATTATTAATAAATTCTCATTTTTGGGCCATTTTCTACCAAGAAGTTTTTTTCTGGACGCACAGAGGAAGGAACAGATTTGAAAGCACTGCCCCCTGCAGGTTATCAGAAGTACCTCCTCACACAAAGCTTTACCGTGTGCTTATTCAATAAGGTGGTGAGATGAAAACTAAAAAAAGTCCTTAACAGTCCACTCATCCAGGTCCAGAGGCAGGCTCGTCCTCAAACCCAGCAGAGAAGACTAATCTCTCCGGAGAGTCCTGGGTCTGTCCCAGGGCTTCCTCCCATTAACACTTTCCAAAACACTTCACCTCAGAGGTGTCCAGGTCAGATCCCGAACCACCTCAAATGGTTCCTTTTGATGTGGAGGAGCATCAGCTTCCCTTCCTGAATGATCCAGCTCCTCATCATCCTCGCTCTCCAACCCTGACACTCGTTTCCACCGCTTCCACCCACAATCTCATTCTTCGATCTGTCCTCACAGCTTGAAGAAATCAGCAGCTTCACCTTCACACAGACACTGTGCACATCTGTTGGCCTCATGCTCCAGGCCTTGTTGCTTTTCCTGCCCAGCCCAAACAGAAGAGTAAAAGCTGGGCGTTTCTAAGACATACCTGGCTCCGTAGACGTAAAAGCAGTAGATGTGGAAGGTGAGTAGGGCCACCATGTCTGACAGCAGCGAGAGGGCAAAGGTCAGGCCGAGGCAGACTGACAGACCTCCGTACCACAGGATCCCCTCAATGAATGGAGACATCAGGTGGATGTAGCCTGGATGGAGAGGCGATGTATCACAGTGAGAGTCAGCACAAGCTTCTGAATCAGTTTTGTGTGAAAAAGATTTAAAGAAAATGAAAGGAAATCTCAACAATGCAGAAAACCTCCTGATACTCACTGATCCAGAGGTGTATGTGGTACAGGAAGAAGCGGCCCAGAACCTGGTCCAGGGCTCGGTTCATCTTCAGCCCGGCTGGAGCTCCCATCAGCCACTGCAGCAGCTCCTCCAGCTCTTTAGCCACATGCTGAGGAGGAACCGCAGGAGTTTAATGACAGAAGAACAGAAGCTGAAATTACACCAAATCCAGTCGGTTATTAGCGACTTAATGAGGTCTGTCGGCGCTGCGCAGGGCGCTGAAGTTTCTAAATTTATAACATGAAGAGTTTTTGTACCTTCAGGCTGTTTCCACAACATGATCCAAACATACTTCCGAGCATCATTTGTTCACTTGTCAAGAGACTGTTTTTCTTTTCAAACCTGGAGTTTCTATAAAGCATCAAGCTGAAATTATTAAAACTAAACTTTTTCACGATTTTCCGATCCAGCACGCAGAATCCTCTAAACTGCTTTTTGTCTCCTGGATGAAGCAGCAGTAATGTCTGATTATGCTCTCCCGATTGTCTCCTACTGGAGACAAGTGCAGGCAGCACAGGTCATTGGGCTGTGCCCCTCAGCAGGCTTCTGGAAGTTGGCCAATCAGAAGAAAGTTGGCGTTTTAAAGAGACATGAACTAAAACAGCTTGTGTGAGACAGGAGGGCTGCATGAAGGCCAGGATGAAGTACACATGGATCCTTTTTTTAAACAATGAATCATGCAGAGCTGCTTTTTTATGAAAAGTCCAAAAGTGAACTGCAAAAACAAAACCAAGCTCATATCTCATGATGGCGATTCTACATCAAAGACACGACCATGAACCTGTAAAACAACGACGAGTCGGCGAATCGAGGACATTCATTCAGCTCCAGGATTACTCAGCTCCTGAAATTTGGTCCCTCGCACTTGCACACAGCAAACATCTCCACAGAGCAATAACTTACATCAGCTGCAGGCATCAGCATGTTAGCCAGCGTGGCGATGTGGTCGTCTCTGTAGAGCCACGACATGAGCAGGATGCCGAGCCCCACGTCCACCAGGAAGGACACCAGGATGTTGCCTTTCCTGCAGACAGACATCAAACCGGAGACGCGGCGTTACAGCCGGCTCTGTTTCAGCAACAGTTTCACTACAAACCAGGTGAAGCTCCATTTCTTCACCAGACGCCCACCTCATGAACTGCTTGTGCCCGGCGGCTGGTTTGGGCGAGCTCAGCGTCCTCATGTGTTCAGTCCTGTAGCTGATCTGGACACATGTGGACAGTTTACTGGACAGGAAGCGCAGCGGGTAAAGACTGAAGATCCTGCATGAAACAGAAGAGACAGCTTAGAGCTTTACAGCTGCGGTTGGGACTTTTCTTACAATAAATGTTGGACTAATAAATAAGAGCAAGAGAAAGAATGAAGCAGGAAGAGTACAGTTGCTTCTTCAATTCAAACAATAATTTTTATCCAGGTTAAAAATCAGCTTTGCATTACTCCAAGTCTGTGGAGTAATACAAGTCAGTTGTGGTGAACAGAGAACCGAGTTTGAAAGCAAAGCTGTCGATTCACCGGCTGAGCTACGTTCCTACTTCACCTATGACCATGAGACCAACAGAGTGAGTCTGAGGATACAAGCAGCAGAAACGTGCGTAATGATGCTGCACCTCCACATTAAAAGGAGCCAGCTGGGGTGGCTCAGCATCTGACTGGGATGCCTCCTGGCTGCCTCAAAGCTGCGGCATTTTGGGCATATCAAAGTGGGTGAGGTCCTGCAGCAGAGCCAGAAGCTGCTCGATAGATTATCTCTCTCTGCTAGCTTGGAAGGATCTTAAAGCTCCTCTCAGAAGAGCTGGAGGAGGTGCAGAGGGAGGCCTGTGCATCTCTTAGATTTCCATTTGTTAGCCTCGTCTTGGATAAACGGTAGAAATAAAAAAATCTGAGACTCTCTATTACTTGTTTTCACTATACAGCTTTTTTAAGCTTTTCCATCAGTCTTTATTAACAGATTAACACACCCAAATGCTCAGATCTAATAAAAGTGTAACTACCTCGAACTTAATCCATGCTTTGATTTTTTAGAGGCATTTTAGTCTTTTGCACAAACAGGACTTGAGCAGATTGCTTGAAATGAGTTTTTTTTTTTATTCTATGTGAAGGTTTTAAAATGCATAAACTCACTGAAATTAAAACACGCAAAGTCGAAACCACTGAACAAGAATCATCTCGTGCAGAAACAAACGGTGAAAGAAGGCGCGGCAGGATTAGTTTGTGGTTTATTCGTCATGAATTAACTGGATGTTTTGTGCCGTTTCCAGCTGGGGGAGGGCAATCTACGATAAATCAATCAGCTGATTGATCAGTATATAAAATCTCTCAGCTGTAGCTTCCTTCCTCTTACCGGATGTTACAGATCCACGTCCACAAGGCGAGCAGCCAGCTGATGAGCATGCACAGCGGCACTGAGGCCTGTTTAAGCAGCTCCACGATGATGCTGGCCTCCCGGCCTTCAGACTGCCAGTGAGTCGACTTCAGCGGCCCGTCGTCATAGCGATCCAGGAAGAACAGAGGCTGGCTGCGTGCCACCGTCTGGAACACCTGCAACAGGAAGAGCAGCAGCATGTGAGAGATCACCAGCTGCCCACATCAGGGATTGGACGCATGTTGGTGGAGCTGATTTGAGAGCTTTGCACCAACATGGACACATCACAGCTTTTTTCTCCTCTCTACCTGTTTCAGCTCAGACGACGGCTCGGTGTTGGGGTCAGGATCTCCGCTCTCAGTGGGGTGGAGCTGCGACAGCATCACCTTCCTCTGCTCATAGTGGACAAAGATCACCTTCTCCTCCTCCTCCTCATTTTGCTTTTTTGCTTCCTGCTGAGTTTCTTGCCCATCTGAAAGTTATTAAAATCAGAGCACAGGAAATGCAACTTTCAAATTAAATAAAGGACATTTTATTTAAAAAAAAAAAAAAAAAAAATTAAAAACAGAGACAAACTCTTAGATAAATAAATGAGATAAATAAATAAATGAAAGACAGCTGTGAAAAAGGAGAACTATCATTTCAGGCTTAAAAGAATGGGAGGAGCTAAAGCCGCTTAGTTCAGACAGGATGAATTGCTAAGCTGTACCGATGCCCTGTTTAAGATAAATGAGGATTATTTTGAGCTGAGAATCATGCAAAGCTACTCTAGCACAGTCCAAAATAAAAAAAATGTGGAAAAGAAAAATCCAAGGAGGAAGCAGATTCCAGTCTGAGGATCTTACTTTGGTTCCGGTTGACGACCTCACAGATGAAGCCCATCTTTCCCATTTGGCGACTGACTTGGAGCCAGCGCTGCTGGGGGAAGATGGTGCTGAGGTCCCTGAGGAAGCTCTCCATGCTCTCCTGACCCTCTTTAGGTAAACTCCAGGAGCCGAGTACCGTCAGCTCCACCCCGCTCTGGGCCTGCATCTTAGAGACGAACACAGAGGAAGGATGAGGGACTGAAGTCTGGCTCACGTTGCTGAATGGATTAATCTGATCATCTGCAATCCAACTAAAAGTTTTCCTCTGCATTGTGTTTCATTCGAAACACAAAGGTGACACCTACTGGACAACTAGTGCCCTACAAAGACTCAGCTCCCTCTTTATAATCACCAACCTGCTGGATGTACTGTTTGACCTGCCCGGGTATGAAGGGGTAGTGAATGACCGCCAGCACCACGGCTGAGTCATGACCAGAGATCCAGCGGCCCACCAGCAGCCCGCTCTCCGCCCGGTTACAGCACTGTGGGAAGAAAATCTTCAGCACCATGACTGCACTGTGGCTCAGAGTCCAGCAGCTCTAATGATCTGAGGGAAATAAAACAAGCAGAGGTAAACTTTAACTTCAGTTACAAGTTTACAGTTACCGCCCTGACGGAGAAATCCTTCATCACAGATACGCGTGCTGATTAGTGCGTGCAGGTCCCTCATTGGTGTCCACACCTCAGTTTGAGACACTCGTCTAACACTGGAAAACTCACTGCCAGCAGCAGATATATTACAAAAGTCAAACTTGGAAATCAAAGAATTCTGAAATACAATTTATGTGAACATTTTACAACATCAAAGATGGCGGTAAAAGTAAAGCATCGAGGAAAAAGCTTTTAAAAAACATGGATTAAGCCTGGACCTGTTTTCAGTGGGACACCTTCACGGAATACTTCTCTTCATTTAGGAACAGGTCTAATCCATGTGTGCGAAACAGTCTGCATGTGTGTATATACACAAGAGAAACAGTAATCAAGCACGAAATACCTGCCGAGGAGACAAAGAGGTTGTTTTTCTTAATGAAAAATATCCCTGCTTTTCCAGTATAAGCGCTACCGCAGGAAAACCACTCAATTTTCCATTTTTTAATGAAGTTTGGCGACAGAACGGAACAGGGTTAGAGACGGCTGTCCTCGTTTTTTGCCCTTCAATCAGAAATCAGATTGGAGCACCACAGGAAGCCCCGGGGCAGGAATGCCATTGATTTCCGAGACCACGAAGCCGGTCAGCTGCAGTTTTATCTGCAGTGTTATATAGAGTAACCGCGGGAGCATAAAGAAATTACCCAACACGTCAAAGAGAAGAGTGACACCCCACACTGCTGCTTTATTGTGTCCCCAAACTGACAACCACCTCAAAGTTCTTCGCATTTTTCATTATTTTTCGTTAAAAGTGTTTTAAAATCAATGAACTGAAGCTCGAAGAAACAGCGGAAACATCAAACTGGCTAACATCACCGCGGAGACGAGACATGAGTGTTAAAAATGCACCCTTTACCTTCTTTAACACGAAAACAAGAGTTCACCTTCCCTCTGCAGCTACGTACGAGCCGCCGGAGCCATCTTAGTTGTTGACAGTCCGTGCGATAAAACGCTCCGGAGAGAAACACGCGTTAATGACTGTGCTGTGTTCCTCTTACTGCGATTAGATTTCAATTTTCGAAACAATTAAAAGTCTCACATATTTCAAAGTTTTTTTTAATTCATATTTTAAATTTATATTTTAACAACTTCCTTAAACAGTGGTCTTGCATTAATTTGAAAGGGAATTGTTAATGTTATTTTGAAAAGTCACTCTATTAGTTTACATTTCTTGTTGTTTTCTTGTTATGCTGATAATAGTTTGATCTGGATTTTCTGAATTGTAATGTCTGAATGAAGGTATTGATCCATCAGGGAAAACCTTTCAAACCAAAACATCACAGAACAATAAAATAATCAGTTAAAGTCAACATGTAGTTCTTCCTACTAATAATTCCAGTTTACGCTGAATTTATAATGTATGCTTTAAAATTACATTTTACCACGTTAACAGGCCTCAGCATTGGTCACAAGACGCTCCTCTGATTTTGAAAACAGTAATTCGTGTTTCTGCTAATCCTTTTAAAATTAATTTATACGGTTATTTCCTCTATGAAAAGCATTCTATATTCATTGTCTTCATGTATTCTTTTTTAAAATAATAATAATGTATTATAATATTATAACAACATTTATAATTTGCTTGGAAGGAAAACTTGTATAGACCCAACAGTGAGATTCAAAAAAATCCACAAATAATCAAAATCGTTAGTTTCTCTTAGATTCTTTTTTTCTGTTAAGAAAACCAAGTGAAATGATCAAACTGATGTTTAAAAATAATCAGCTCATACTCACCAGTAAATGCTCAGTGTGCTGGAGCTGCTGCTGTGAATGCACAGTTGGTCCAACTGAAGAGATTTTATCTGCGGCTGCAGTGACACAGCAAGAAAAGAGCGGGAAGATTCAAGGCCACAGCAGCAGATCTGACTGAAAGCTTCTCAGATATCAGCAGATATCACAGGTTCCTAAATGAAAATGACCTTTTATTCATCTCACCGAGCTGCTGAAGCTGGCATAAAGGAAAGATTCAATTCAATAAGAACTGCAGCTGGACTTGAACCTTGAGCCTCAGTGTTAAAATCCACTGACAGACAGAACCAGCTGAGCTCTCCAGCAGCTCTGATGGATCAGAAATTTACTCTGAGGTTACAAAACATGCATACGAACAAAACAGACAAAACCTCCTTAAAACAAAAGTATACATGATTTTAATTCAGAAAACTCTTACACAGAAGATCTTTAAAGCACAAGATTACCTGCGGGAGAAGTGGGTTGTCTGGAGGTTTGATCTCATGATACAGAGGAGAGCCACAGGAATGGCAACCTTTAATTTTGACCTTAAAAGTAGAAAAACACATTTGCTGGACTTGAATCCTGAACCTTTTAGCTAAAATATGATGAGACCATAATCAGAGCACTCCAGCATCTCTGATGGTGATGATGTCCAAAGACCCTCCAAACTAAAAGGAAAAGGAAAACACACAGAGAGCAACAGAAACTGTATAAAAAGGTTAAGAAAAGCCCCAGAAAAAACACACACTCTGGTTCAAAATGAAGGTAAGTTCCAATTAATACAAAACATTACATTTAAATAAAAAAATGTTCACTAATAAAAATATACAATAATTTAAAAGAAGTGTGTAATATGTCATGTATGTTTTACACACATGCACTTAGCTCTCTGTAGCTTTAAAAAAGGTAGACTATGCTCAAACCTACAGATAAACTTCACTACCCAGAGGCTCTAGCGAGAGACGGTCGCGCAGGATTATGGGTAAATAGGAAGTAAACAAATACACGTGTAAGATGGCGCTTTCAGAGCAGTCCTCAGTGCAGGGTTCAGTTAGAGAGGTTTTAAAGGAGTTCCAGGTGTCGTTTTTCGCTATGAGTCGGCTGCCTTCGTTTCCCTGGACTGTGAGTATGAGACTGGCCGAACTTCATTCAGAAATCTGCGCATTAGAGCACCAAAGCTGGCCACAAACCCGCTGCCTGTAAAACACGAGTAAAGCAATGAAATCAGTCAGGGGACCCCCCTGAATAATTCGGCTGAGCCTGGTTCTGCCGGAGATTTCTTCCCTTTAAAGGACATTTTTTCCTTTCCACTGTCGCCCAGTGCTTGCTCATGGGGGTCGTCTGATTGTTGGGGTTATTGTAGGGTCTGCCTTATAATATTAAGCTCCTTGAGGCGTGTGTTTTGTGATTTGGCTCTATGTGAATGACTTGAATTGAACTTAAAATGTGACTTAAACCTCTGTAATGTCCTCTGTATAACTTTTATCTGCTTACAGTTTGTAGAAAAAGACCTTCAGAGCAGCGGGTCATCAGAGCTCATTTCACAGGTGCTGAAACAGGTGAGTGTTCCTCCATCGTGCTGTAATCCTAAAACAGCTCAGCTTCGTTAGTGTAATGAACAGTCACGTGTTTTTACAGACGTGTCTTCATCCCCTGTGCCGGAAGTTTGCACCTTCAGTCAGATACAGGAGGCTGTTTCTCTCCGAGCTCATCAGACGGGTAAGGAGAGGTTAACTCTCAGATTATTAGTTGAGTTTTTTTCCCTCTGGACAGAAAGATGTTGAAATACTCGATCACAGAGTAAAACCCGGCTGTGTGCTTCCTGGTTTCTTCCTCCACAGCTGGAAGCTTCAGGCTGTGAACCTCTGGATGAGCTGTATGATGCTCTGGCTGAGGTGGTGGGCACTGAGGAGACCACGGAGTGCTACAAGAGCTACCTGCTGGTACTGCACACAGGAAAACCCTCAGCGTCACTGTCACCTTTATATCAAATTATTTGTTTTGTGCCATAAAAATATCAAGATCTAATTTTTGGTCTGAATCGCCCGGCCCTACTTTTGCCAGCTGTTGCTTGCTGGAGTCTTAATTTGAAGTGCAGCCATGTTTGTGTCCCGCAGCCTGCTGGTGGCGCTGTGAGCTTGATGGAGAACATTGCTCTGATCTCAGAGGGGACCACCGGGCTGGTGACGTGGGAGGCGGCTCTTTACCTGGCGGAGTGGGCTCTGGAGAACCAGCAGGTCTTTGCTGGCAGGTAAGCTGAAGGATCTGCAGGTTGTCGCCCTCCAGGTGGAGCCTCTGCAGCTTTTAAATTTTCTCCTCCTCCTTCAGGACGGTGCTGGAGCTGGGCAGCGGCGCGGGGTTGACGGGTATCGCCGTCTGTCGGTCGTGCAGCCCAAAGCGATTCATCTTCAGTGACTGTCACTGCAGAGTGCTGCAGAAACTCAGAGACAACGTCCAGCTGAACGGGCTGAGCGAGCAGACGACCCCAGCGGTCAGCGTGGAGAAGCTGGACTGGACGGCAACCTCAGAGGAAGAGCTGAGGGAGATTGGGGCTGACATCATCATCGCCGCAGGTCAGATTTATGGAGCGAGATGGCGTGGACACACATTCACACACCTCAGTCTGTTCCAGCTTTTATGGAGCTCTTGACACTCTGCTTTCTCAGATTCCTGTTGTTTGTTTGTCGTGGTGCAGACGTGGTGTACGACCCTGACATTGCAGGAAGTCTGGCGAAGCTGCTGTCCATTGTCATGAGGTGTTCGTCTGCTGAGGTTCTCCCTCAGGTCTTCGTCTGCTCCACGATAAGGAACCTGGAGACGTACGGCGGCTTCAAACAGCAGCTTGGTAAGACAACGCTGAGGAGGAGGAGGCTGTGCTGAAGATAGTTCAGATTAATTCAGACTTAAAGCTGATCAGAGTCTGGTTTACTTAAACCTAACGTTCTGCTGTGCCTCTTTGGCTCATGCTAACGTCACGTTATCGACCTCACGCTCGAGTCTGGCGGCGGAGTTTCATCAGCGTCACACACAAAAACGTGTTTGCTGCCTGAAATGAACAGTAAACATCACACGGGGAAAAATACTGTGGTTTGCTGTAGTAAGTAGTTCTTTAACCAGCTGTGCACAGTGTCCACAATTCATGAAAGAAAATGAAGCAAAAAGAAACTGGGACAGCTCACAGTAAACACTCAGACGTTCCAGTGTGGACAAAACGAGCCTGCAGAGAGAAATCTGGCCAGATTTGATCCTGGATACTTCCTGGTTACAGTGGGAATAAATAATAATAGTTGTTTTTGAGGCGTGCTTGGGGAACTATGAAGATGATTTTATACAGAGTGCAGGACCTTGGTTTGTATAAAGCATCTTGAATAAAGTCATTATTTGTTTGTTTGTTTTGGCAGAAACTGAAGGAGTCGGCCATGAAGTGATCCCAGGACCTGTCAACCATGTGTTTCCTTATAACAGACAGTCGGCTATAGAGCTCATCAAACTGTGCAGATGACACGGGGGGAGCATGATAAAGATTTTATTTACAAATGTACATCTCCATCGTCATGACAACTTCCTTTGTACATTCAAGTGAAGAAGGAAAAACGTCAGGAATAAAAAGAAGACCTCAGAAGACTTCGGTCTTTTCACCCGCTGATCCATTTAAATTTTAAATGTACATTTATCATAAAACACCCAAGCAAACAGTTTTGGTCCTTTGCGCTCTCACTCTGCTGTAACTGGAGCTCATATCATCCAGGCATTCACTGGATACTGGACTCAAAGGCTGGGCCTACTTTATTCCATGAAAAGTGCTCACCCGGCATACGAGGAAAAAAAGGCTTGTTTCCATGGTGATGTCTACTGCACGTGCCCAGTAGGGCTTAGAAAGCGAGACTTTCATGAATAAAAGAAATGGTTTTAAAACAGCAGCACTGTCTAGCTCTCTAAATACAGCCAAAGTTATCTCGGAGCAGTGATTAGAGGAAGGACGTTCTGGTCCCAGTTGTCATCCCAGCACTGTCCCCTGCTGGCGCGGAGGTTCCTCCTGAAGGTTCCCAGTTTGCCGTCTGAACTGGGAAAATCTGACAGGAGAGCCTGGAAACATAAACGTTCAGCATTTATGAGAAGGTTCAATTTCTGAAAGGTGGTGACTCCTAATCAGAGACTGTAAGTAAAAGATGGAAATAACTGCTGCTATATCACTTGTTTCTTATTTGGGCTCTGAAGCCTCATTCTGAGCGTGTCGATCACCCCGTTTGGTTTTTTTGAGGCTAGAAGAGAGAAGGTGGAGTGCTAAGGTATCAGCTAATGCTAGCTAGCTACCATGCTATATAAATAATTAGCTATTAACTATTAAAATCCTAGAATTTCACTCACAAAACTGTGGCTCAGATTTCTTGGACAGTCTGTTAGTACAGTCGCCTCACAGCAGCCATGTTATTGGTCACATGATGTTATTAAAAATGCTCCAACAGCACAAACACGGTCCAGAGGTCCAGTTCAGGGACTCCAGTTAGCTGAGGTGAAGCCCAGCAGACAGCTAGCAGCTACAGCCGCCTGTGTCACCCTCTCATCACAGATATGGCCACTTGACTCACACTTCAGAACCCACAAAACCATCTTTTATATACAGTCTATTCTTAAATCAATCGTGTTCACTTTCAGAGAAGCATAACTGTTGGTAGATATCAGAGTTCATATGAGGTTCTGCCTGAATCTTTCTCCTGATCATGTGACTGGTTTACAGGCGTCTCTCACCTTCAGCTGCTCGGCGAGCTCTGCAGAGTCTTTGAAGATCAGCCCGTTCTCCTCGTGCTTCACCAGCTCATCCAAACTGGTGAAAAAGAGACCGCAGAGTCAGATTTAGGAAGCACAGTCTCAGAGAGGGAGGTATTTACAGAGGTCACTGATGAGCATTTTCCTTTGCAGCCAGAGGAGTCGCCCCCTCCTGGCCACTAGAAAGCATGCAGGGTTAAGAGGTCAGCTCACCAGTTGAAGTGGATGGCGCAGACGGGGAGGCAGCAGCCAAACATGTCCACCACCTTCATGGGCAGATCCAGACCGCTGGACGACTTGTGGAGACAAACACCCAGATCTGCTGAGCCTGGACGACAGAGAAGAAAACTCCTCCAACGACCTGCTAAACCTTTGTGCGCAAACACGAGTGAGACTAAACTGGTCGAACAGACAAAATAAATACTAAAATACCTAAAAGCAGAGGGTAATCTTCAGCCTCCAGCCAGGGGGTGCAGATCTTCACGTGCTCCAGGTGCAGGGAGTCGATGAGCTTCATGTAGTGTTCCTTCTGAGGACCCTTACCTGCACAAACGCACAAAAACACACAGAGTGAGCGGAAACGTTTTCTGAATAAAGGAAAACTCAAAATTACTGGAGGTTCTAATCTGTAAGGAGCGAGCTGGACTACCTGTGATCACGCAGAGTAAAGGTGGTAAGGAAGCTCCTCCCTTTATGAAACCTTCGTACTCTGGTGGGAACAAACAGGCGACAGGTGAGGAAACACGTTTCATGGATTTTTTTAAACTTTAGTTTCTGAAACAGCAGGTCGCACCTTCGAGGGCCGTCAGCAGGATGGAGAAATCTTCGTCCTCTGCAGAGAAAAAAAATATCCTGAATCAGTGTTTGCAGCTGAAGGTGCAAAATAAATAAAGTGAAACTGGCTGAATTTGGAAAATTTTACATTCTGTTTGCAACAGAAGCTGCAAACAGAAACCTTCAGTGAGCGTCCTCGCACATCCCGATATTCCCCGCATCGTGTTTGCGTCAATGACGAGGAACGCCGGGAGTTTAATTCCCTTTTCCCAAGAAAAAAACTCAAATTTCATCTTTGACAGCAGGATTTATTATTATTACCTTTATTTTCACACTGAGATCTCTTTACCCCGAGATTCTCAGCAGGACTTAAAGTTAAACCGTCGCTCCCAAAATCCTTTCCTGTAAATCCTGAACGGGCCGAGGACGCCGCTGGAGCGGAGGTCACGACCTCCAAACAGTAACTTCTGTTTTGTTTCTATAAATTCAGACGATTTATTCCTGATCATTAAAATATGATTAAAGACCCTGCAGTGAAGCTGCCTGTGTGTGTGAGCCGCTGAAGGAAAGTAAAAGGTTACGAAATTAAAAACAAAAGAATATTTGAACTCCTGAGATGAACGACTTCATCGGAAATGTTCGAACAGCAAACGCAAAACAAAAAATCGGTTTCCAATCAGAAAACACCAAGAGCCAGCCGTGGTTTTCGTTCTTAAATCGGGAGAAGCGTCTCTTTCTCCGACCTGTCCAGCTGGTGCTGCTGAGCAGCAGCGCCGGTCGCTCCGCCCTCAAGGTCACGGTGCTGTCAGCGAGGTCACGAACTGAGAAGATGGTCCTCTCCGCCTCCTCAGACCTGAGAGAGTAGGTAGGTGAGCACTGTAAGGTCTGATGTGTTTTTCTCTATGAAAATAAAATCCATATTTTTCTGCTCATGCCATGAACAACCGAGGAAAAGCCGACAGGAAAACTCTGCAGCTCTACAATTACACACACGTAAAACCCCAAAACAGGAAGTTTTGGGGTTTTGTGGGCGATCGACAGTGTTTCACAAGAACCGCCCCCCGACAGCGTCATCACTCACCCCGTGTGTCTGAACTGAGGATAAACGGCGGCGAGCCTCACGAAGAGCTCGTGCTGCAGCCTCAGCGGAGTCTCTCTGAAGACGGAGGCCGGCCGGTCGTACAGAGTCGTCGCCCTGCAAACGTCAAGCCAACAGTAAAATGTCGCGCTGCGATCCAGAGTGAGAGCAGCGTCACTGCGATTAGTTTACTGGTTTCTATTAACTGCATTAAAAACTCGGCCCTGCAGTGAAACACAAACATGAACATCAGGAGCTTCACAGAGGAGGAATCACCGGACGGTCCCACAGCAGAGCAGGAAACATGTACGAGTTACATGAACATGTTGTCCCCAGACCTGGAGCAGCATCTCCTTTAACTCTGCTCCTTCTGTCTCTCCTCAGGTGTCACAAACATCACGGCCTCCAGAGGCCGCTAGTGAGACATCTGGCCTTTGTTTCAGTCTGTGTATTTTCTTCATCAACTTTATTGTAAAGTAACACGTCTGCATGTTTTTATTGGTGTGTTGTGAGAATTCAATCTCAAATTTCAAAAATCAGTCAGATTTTCTGCCCGTGAATGAAAAACAGGCATGCAGACAATAGAAAGAGGAAGTCATACTTGATGCTCCAGTTTTTCTGCAAGTCGTCCTTCATGGCGTTGGTGACGCACAGGTTGTGAGACGCCAGAGGACCGAAGAAGTGTTCGTACCTGAAAGACGAGAATGAAAACGCTCGTCAGAGACGACAGAGACAGAAACGCCTCGGATCAGGATTTAAGTTCGGCTCAAGTTGACATGAAGTATTTTGATCACGGTCCTGAGGATCTGGGCACCAAAAAGCCTGCAGAGCGCCACCTTCAGCCTCTCAGCGGTACTCACCACTTTGCTAGTCGGACCACGGGGTGCGCCGGGCCGTGGCTCAGCGCCATGATGGTGTAGCCGTAGTTGTGCCAGTCGATGATGAATCTGCTGCCACGCAGCAAACACACGAACCAGGTCACTGCGATGCTGGGCAGCCCAGGAGGATTCTGGGAAACAAAGGCAGTCGTTGATGTTAACAGAGTGACGTCTGCAAGGAATCAAAGTATTTATAACGGAAGACTTCTTTATCGTGCCTGCTTTGGACTCTTTCATCAGGATTTTCCTCTAAAAAAAAAAAAGTTCATTTAACTCTCAAAATAAACTTTTTTTTAGTCAAAATGAGGATTTTTGTGTTAATTTAAACAAATAAAAAAGAAGAATAGATGAACTAGTGTGACAAAGTTTATGTCTGTACGTGAGTTATTGTTGCCCCTCTGAGAGTCACACAGGTAACACACCTGCATCAGAACATGCTCCTGCAGCTCCATCGTCAGCAGGACACGCAGCAGCTGCAGGGACTGAACCATCACCTTCGTCACATACGTGACCACTTTTGGTCCGACTGCAAAACAGGAAACGGATTCCTTAAAAAACAAACAGTAAAAAAACCACATCCTGTTTCTTTGTTTTTTAAGCGCAGACGTAAATGTACCTCGGACACCTTTCACCTCTGCGATGGGCACTATGGTGATCTTCTCCTCACTCAGCACGTCTCCATGAGGTTTGGTTTCTGGAAAACAATCACAGCAAAAATCCTTCACTTTCACAGCCGACACGGGAATTTTCCAGACACGATGAAATAACTTCCTGATTGTTTTTAGTCCAAAGTTCACATTTCATTTTTTGTTTCTCAGAATGACCGACTGTTTGTCTGAAACTCTTTTGGTTTTGTAGAAATAAAAGGTATTTTTTTTCTATCAGATCATGTGTATATTTATAACGCACAGCTGAAATTAACTCGGCTCAATTGCTGCACCGAGTTTAGGTTTTAGTTTTAGAAATTTTAATAGAGTACATGATATTACTTCTTTAAAACACTACATCTCGGATCACTTACAGCGACCTGTTTTGTGTCTCTGGCAGAATTTTGAGGTGTTTTCTGTCTGTGGTCATTTTGCATTCTGGTTTTTTTTTGCATATACTTTACAGTCACGTCTTTTTCTTTATCTAAAGTTTGTTTTATCTCGACCCGCTGAAAGCATCAGTTTTATATTTGGATCAAATATTCTTTTCTTTAAATTTTTGATTTGTAACAACATGTAAACACTGCTTCTTTAAAATACTACTCCTTATAAATCCTACAGACAGAGCGCTGCAGTATTGATGGAGGTGTAGAAGTTGCAGCACATGTTTCAGGAGCAAATGCTGTTTAAAATAAACTCACACTCATCAAGCGGCACAGTGAACCACCTCACTATACAGCTTCAACAGCTCCAATTAGATGTGGATGCTTCAGTGTTTGTTTCCCCCAAAATTCCAAACATTAGGTGAGGTATGCACCTCCTCTGCCACTCCAGCCCTCCTTCACTACATCCATAAATATCCTCAGAGGTCTTCCTCTTCTCCTCCTGGCTGGCAGCTCCATCTTCATCATCCTTTGTCAGTATATCTGCCCTCCCTCCTCTGCACACCACAGCCTCTCTGACTCTGAGATGTCCCTCTGATGGACTCATTTCTAATCCTTGTCTCCACCCACGCCGCCCTGCCTGCACGTTCTTCTTCACCTCCTCTTGTGCACTGTTTGGATGACTGACCCCAAGTATTTAAACTCATCCACCTGCACTGGCTTCTCTCCTCCCATGTCCACCTGTCAACATGTCTCTCTCTCACTCACACACACACACATGTATTCTGTCCTGATTGTACCAACTTTCATTGTTCTTCTCTCCAGATCATACCTCCACCTGCTCCCTACTCACACTACAAATCACAGTGTCACCTGCAAACAGAGTCCACAGAGACTCCTGCCTAACCCCATCTGTCTGCTGACCAGAGTGGGCTCAGGGTCGATCCCTGATGTAGTCTGACCTCCACCTTAAACCCACCTCCCCACTGTCTCTCTGTCCTCATACTACAGCTTGTTAATTTAACGCTGGTATCGACAAATACCTGAACACTGACTGTTTGATCTCAGCGGCAGGTGGAAAACAGGTGAATGAATGTGTAACAGGAAGCTTCAGTCTCACCTGAAAACCCCACGAAGGTCACATGGTACCCGTGTTTACTCAGGGATAAAGCGTGATACTGCATCCGAGGACTGCGCCCGATGTCCCCCAGCACCAGCACGCAGACCCGCCGGGAGGTCCCCTCGTCCCGCCGCCGCAGGCTGCGGCCCCACAGCGGCAGCAGCGCGGCAGCGATCGCCAGAGACACCGCGGGCCACCGCACAGCCGAGTGTGCCGCAAAAAGTCCCGCTAAAAGCGCCAAAACCAGCAGGGAAACTGCCAGGAGAGCCCTGCAGGAGCTGCGCGGCGCCATGTTTGTTTGAGATTTGTGATGACGCGGCTCATCACAAATGGGCGGGGCTTGATATTTAAAGGAACCGCGCATCATATTGTGACGCGTTCATGTGCAAACCAGCAACTTTCACTCTTAGTTGTCAAAGCATGTGTTAACTTCTATTGTTATCAAAAGATTATATTAAAAAATCACAAAGAAAAAATTTAAAAGTAGGGCTTTGGTAGCACATGTACATTTTATTTTTTTTAAAAAGAAAAATCTCAGAAACATCTTTTCACACACATTTTGGAACAAAGAATAAAAAGTTTGCCTGAGCAGATTTTTGTGAATATATTTGCACAATTAAACATTCGTTCTGAAGTTTTGTGGTTTTCAAATGTGAAAATCTAATTTGTATTAACCAATCTCCCTTTAGGATATTTTAGTTTCTATTCTTCATTTAGAAACAGAAGGATATAATATATACACATCACAATCACAATAGGATTCAGGATTATACTTCACTGTCATTACATATGTATAAATACAATGTAACGAAATACAGTTTGCATCTAATCAGAAGTGCAAGAGCAGTAAGTGCAATACTTTCTTAATCCCTGAGGAAATTATATTATATACATATACATGTATAAGAATGCGTGACATCAATATGTAATATATGTATGCCTTCCAGAAAATATATTCATAAAATTTATGCATTATTATATTATAAACAATATTGTTTAAAAAAAAAATCTAAATAATAACATATACATATTCATCAATTTGTAAATGAGCCTGAAAATTGTACTAGTGCTGTCCACACTGTATTTTCTAATGAAATAGCCTGACTTCATGTATTGAAAATAAAATCCTGGAATTGCCCTGCACACATAAACAAAAACAAACAAACAGAAACAAAAGAACCAAAAAATTAAACATTACTGAAATAAGAAAACTGCCTTCATATTTCTAATTTTTCTTTGTACGTTGTATTTACAAAAACATTTACACTGTAAGGAAATTATTGACAAATTATTTTACGTATTGTTACTTCGTCCGCTTAATAATTTTAAAATCAGACTGATCTTCTATACTAACCTTTTGTGGTCAAATATTGTGGCTCCCTGCGCTGCCCCACTGGAAAATCCTGCACAAAGTTCACCTCACTGTAGGAAACTGCAAGGAAATATGTTATTTATTCTGTGTACATTTTCCACTTTTTGAAGAGCTTTTGTTTTTCATGCGTTGCATCTTTCAGGCCACGAACTGACTTTTTTTTTTAAATGTAATTTTGTTTTTTGGATTCGGTTAAATAAATGTGTAAATGTTTTCACTGCACATCACTTTAAATCCTCTTAGGAGGTAAGGTGAGGTTTTCTTGCTGTATTATTTTCATTCTAATAATAATTCAAATTAAAGGCAATAAAAATAAAATGTAATTTCGTGATGATAGCCCCTCTGACGTCATGGATACCCCCCCCCCATGCTGAGCCCTTGACTTTCCTCCCCCCGTGTTAAAGCGGATACAGGCTGTCCTCCTCCGCCTCTCTCGGTCTCCCTGCTAGACTGAAGCTGTCCCGAACCTCAGACCGGATGATGCGGGTTTCGGTGCTCCGGCTGGCCGCAGCGCTGGCTCTGTTTGCCGCAGTGTGCGGCTCTCGGGCGGAGGTGATCGATGACATCCTGAGCAGCCTCTCCCGCGGAGTGTCCTTCCTGGAGCGGCAGCATGAGCACATCAACCTGGACGGAGTGGTGGGGTTCGTCATACTGCAGGGTAGGACTGTTTACCAGCTGCAGGAAAACATCTGGAGAATAACAGCTGTTTATTGTTTGCTTGTTTTGGTGAAACTCACTGATTTGAGATGCAGGTGCAGATCAGACAGGTTATACAAATATGCAAAAGCTTTTAAACTGAAATGCTTTTAACCTCAATGTCGACTCAGAGGTTTTTGTCTCGCAGTGCCTGAAAGTGACACATTTTCTGCTTCACTCTCAGACTTTTCACTGATCTGCGTTTTATTTTACAGTAAAATACAGTAAAGTACAGGGCTGCCAGTACAGCTACTGCTCTGACATTTGTTTTTATGACAATGGAAACCCCAAAGCAATCTAAAAATAAAGTAAATCTATTTTGTTAACCCTTCTGTCCAAAAACAAATGATGAACATTTCCAGAATAAAAAGTGTATCCCCCCCAAAACTTTGATTTTGTGGCCGTAGCTTCTTAAAGAGCTGAAGTGGGAAGTCTGCGATCCTGTCTATCATGTGTATTCAGAGCACAGAGGATAAAATGATGGTCAGTATTTCCTCACAGCATTTAATATTCTGAGTGGCCAGCTTCTGGGTGCCTGCTGAGGGGCAGCAATCTGCGCAGCATTAAACTGTAAAGTCGCTTACAGTAGGTCACGTTACACATTTTTTTAATGTGAACATTTGATGCTGTAAGGACAAATAAAAAGGAAGCGTGTGACAGTTTGAGCTGTGGCTCTGATATTTTAGTCCGCTCCACAGTGACAAGCATTTAAATCTTGTTGGTTTCAGCAACTTTGAAGACAAACGGTCTTTGTTTTGGTTTGCGTCACACTGTTTTCAGGTCTCACCACCTCTCAGCGAGCAGTCCGCGAGTGTCTGCAGACGAGTCAGGGTCTTCCATGTGTAACATTATTAAAAAGGTGCAGATTAAAGCTCGCTAAATGACACAACACTGACTGAAGCTGCGCCGGCCACGTTTGGCTAAATCGTTTCTGCCGTGGTTTGTTTTCTCACCAGGAAAGTGAACTGACTTTAATGTGAGGCCGTGTTTCCACACAGAGCTCTCACAGTTTGTCCAGCAGAGATCATCTTCATGCTTTATTATCTTTTCTCATAAATGCAGATGTGCAACAGCTGCTCTGCTCTTTATGAAACAGAAAACAGCAGAAAGTAACAGCTCAGTATTCAACATCTGCTTGCTTTTCTCATTTTAGACACAGACTGTGTCCGTGAAGTGACATAATTTGAACCTTTATATTTTCTGTATGTTGACAATACACCGCAGTCTTGTGAGAATCACAGTTTCTAACTTATAAGGCTTTTTGTCAGTTTTCCATCAATCAATCATGAAGCTGACCTTGAAGACCTCGGTGGATGTAAGTCAGAATTGACAAACTCAGCCCGCTCCAGATTTAGAGAGATGGACATGATGTCACACAGGAGCTACACCTGCAAACCTGTTGGCAACCAAAGCAGTCACACAGAGGCTTCTGTGCAGCTGACCTCTTTGCATATGCAGCTGATTTCACCTAGACCCAGCCGGTCAGGTAATATTGAGACCAGAAGGCTGCTGGCTGGTCTGCAGGTGTGTGTGACTGAGGCTGAAGTAAAAACACTGAAGAGCTCACCTTTGAAATAAAACAGGAAGTAAGCCAAAAGAGGGAAAACACAAAGACAAACGGGAGGGCATGAAAAAGAACAAAGGAAGATAGTAACAGAGCAGAAAACCAAATAAGGGCCTACCTTTCAAAATAAAACAGGAAGTAAACCGAAAGAGGGTCCATCCACCGGAGGACACAGGCAGAGGAAATTAAAACCATAATAAAAGTACACTTATATCCTTTCAGACAAATAAAAATATTCAAGTGATTCTTTTATTTTACGAATGAACTCTTTCTTCCTGTTCTTGTCTCAGCTGAGCTGAAGGAGGCGGTCCGGACGTGGCCTCACACCGACCCGGTCAGCTGGGCTCAGAGAACCACCGCCGTCGCTCTGGTCAGACGTCTCGACCAAAGTCTGGAGAAGGCTAACGCTGCACTGGAACAGGACGACCCAAAATACTACAGAGGTGAGACTTTCAGACTCCATGTCCCAAAAGTCTGCAGGTACAATGCTGATCCATTTAGTGGTTAATTCTTGGAGCTGTTATGGTCTTTATGTGGAAGAAATTTTTTCAGATATTAAAACATGAAAAGGCTCAGGGCAGTCTCAGATATTTATTTTTTATTATCACACCTCATATTTATGAAGGTAAAAGTGTCAGTGATGTTAAAAAGTTGTTTTTCAAAAGTGACACTGAAACACACTACAGGTGAGTGAACACAACATCGAGAACAGACACAACAAACAGTCAGAAGGCTAAGAGACAAATTTCAGTTTCACTGCTGTGACATCTTCTGTAGGTGTTTGCTGAAAGAGGAGGAGCTTATTTAAAGACTGTTTGAACTTATAGGGGCTGTTTTTTGAGTTAGATTTGTATTTAATTATGTTTTTAATCATCACGATGTGTTGATTAAGGTTTAATTACATTATTTAAATATCTGACTTGAGAGAAATGAGCAGACAGGTGCTGCACAGACGTGCAGGTGAGGTTTGTTGAGATCCTGGCAGATTTTAACAGTTGTGCGTTTCTTGCATTCTCCTCTCAAGAGTTCGAGCCCCTGTTGTCGTGGAGTTTCTGGCTGATTCCTCAGGAATGGTACACCACAGATCCCAGCCTGGTTTATCCCTCCACCATGACAACTGAGTGTTACGACGAGCAGCTCAGTGACAAATGTCTGACCCTGCTGCTGGGAACCTGGTATGAACCCACACCAACACCCCAAAGAGTCCGGCTTCAGAGGCTCTTTACTGTGCTGGTTCCCCTACATTTGGGTTGTTGGACTGTGCCAATTACTCACTGGCCTCAGCCTGTTTTTTAACTTTAAATATGCTGATTTACACTAAAAATAAGGTTCTTTATCTCACTGTAACTGCCAGTAGTTTGGATTGTTTTTCACTGCTGTGCAATTATGTATGAAGGTAATAACACCTGTTAGCTGAGGTGAGGACACTCACCTGCCTGAGACGTGTGTGTGTGTTCGGACAGGAAGATGAATGGGACGCCATGCATCGTCACCAAGCCCTGCCGGGACACCATGACTCGTTTTGGGTGTCCACACTACTCTCTGTCCCACCAGCTTCTCTACTTCATGATCGGAAAAATGGTGAGCAAACAAAGATGGAAACAACATGTAAAACCATTCAAAGACCCATAGATGTGTGTAACACTCACAAATGGAAAGCATTTTGGAGAAAGAAACGACCTCATTTTAGGAAGCCTCACAGAAGGAGGGGCTCAAATCCAGATATGATCCTCCTGTGTGGAGTTTGCATATCGGCTCAATCTGCAGAACCTCTGGTTTAAATCAAAATACCAGATAAATGCTGCCTATCGCTGCCCAAACTGTATTTTAAATCTTTTACTTCCTGGTAAGACTCATTACATTTTCATTAAGAATTTTCATTAAGAGTCTTTACATTTGTATGTTTTTCCCAGTAAAATACTGAGCCAAAAGCTCAGGCTGTAGACTGCTCTAAACACTGGGCTGTAGAGCCATAGCTGTGAGCACAGAAGCCCCACCCACCCGCTCTTCAAAATATTCTGTTTATAATGGGCAGCCAATCAATAAAAAGCTCTCTTAAAGGGAGACCAGTAGAGAGCCTAAGACAGAGCCTTGGGGAACACCGCAGGTGGCAAAACTACTGTTAGAAATATTTGATTATCTAAAGTAGCGAGGACCATTACAGATTTCAGTATGAGGGGAATTTATGAGCTTCACAGTTTGACCGTTTGGTATTTCCATTTCAGAAAGGCTGCACTAATCTGCTGAAAGGTGACACACGAGCATCCAGAGCAAACATGACTGAACAGAACTACCAGAGGATCTTCTGCTCCAACATGATGAAGACCAACCAGGACATCAAAAACGGTCTGACTGAACAGATGGTCGACATCTTCATCGAAAACAGTGAGTATCGACATTTTCCTGATCCATTGTTATTCCAGCACGCAATTTAAGCATCATGAAGCAAAGTGAATTCCCATATTTAAAAAAATGTCTTTACTCATATTTTTATATTTTCATGCTTTCAAAAAAGCTCAAAAATTAATTAATTTATAAATATAAATGACTAATTATGATAAACTCATAAAAATGATCGAAAACGGTGATGATATGGTTATATATGGTTATGTGAAAACCATATTGTCAAATATTGATGTCTCCTTTTGGAAGAGATAAACTAAAAATATTTACATTTCTTAAACATTTGATGATTATAAATCATGAGCAGTCAACTGTAAATAAATTTGTTTCTGAGTTTCCTCTCTGTGTTGGCAGTCCTGATTTGTGGACTGTCTGGATTCTCTGACTTCCACAAAGCCGACTGGCTGCAGCACATTCTGAGGCTGCAGGACGAGGAGGTGGGCTGCTTTGGGAGAGACAGTGAGTACCATAAAACCTGCTACAGTCTGCTGAAATGTATGTTCTTAGTCAAAAAGACCAAATATGTCAGACCTCAGAAATATAGCAACGGTGTATCTTAGAGGTCTTAATGAAACAAAGATGGCCACTGATGCAAGAATATGCAGGTTTTTTATGTGTTGACTGTGCATTCATACAAGTAATGGGGTGAGTGGATCTCTGTCTGATGTTATATCAGTGAAAAACCTGCACGGGATCTGAATTACCTGCAGATTTCTTGAGAAATAAAGCAATTGACGAATTACAATAATTTGTTATAGAAGCATATTTCAGCACTCCAGAAATACAGTTTCTAAAATTTTTTTTATTATTTATTTCTTGATTTCTTTGGACAGACCAGGAAACAAAGACTGCAAATAGAATTTTTTGCTTGTTTTTCATGAAAACTTTTAATAAAAATAATGTGTGAAGTGGTAGTCAGGGATCTGGGATTTCATGTTGTCATCTGCATACCACTGATAATTTTACATGCTGGTGAATAATAATGCTGCCCAAGAGTATGCATAATAAAAACTGAAGAAGACCTAGAATACTTCCTTGAGGAACACCATATTTCAGCTGCCCTGAACCATTAAATCACTTAAGTTCAGCAAGTAGTAATTATGTAATAAGATACATAATAAATATATTTAAATATCTATTTAAATACAATGAATAATAAACTTTTTATATGCACTGTACTGATGTATTAACCCATTTGCCATTTGATGTATTTTGAAAGAAATTAGTTTAAAAAAAAAATCACCTCCTAATTACTGATGTGGATTACATAAGAATCAATTATCTGTATTTATCTGTAGTAAATTACTGATTTCTGGGCAGTGATTGTGAACGGATGGATGGGCAGTTCATTCTCTGTTGTTCTCCTCAGAGAGCATCATCTCACAGATCATTGGAGACGAGCTGCTGGAACAGCTGCAGCCTCACAGGAGAGTGAAGAGGAGGGAGAAGATACTTCCAGGTCCGTTTAAATTTTTCTCAGCTGAGGATCTTTCATGGCCTGCAGCTGCAGAACGTGTGAAGTGATGATGAGGCGGTCCCAAATGCAGACTTAACAAAAAACGAGCCACTTTATTCATAGGCTGCACAAAAACAGAAGCAAAAGGCGAACGGAGATAGAACTAAACTAGCTAGACTAACTGGGAAAACTAAACACAGGGAACCTTAAACATGAACCACGAACATGAAACTAAGAACTTGGACATGGAAAGAGAAGAGGAATAACTGGACAAGAGACTAGAGGAACCTGACACAATATATATGCACACACACACACACGAGGGTGATTAGGAGAAGCAGAAACACACGGGGAACACAGCTGGGACGAATTAGGCGTGACGAGACAGGGAGGAAGCAAACCTGAACACACTGAACACAGGAAAGCAAACTGTCAAAATAAAACAGGAAACACACTAAGACGCAGACTAAAACATGCAGCATGACACGGGCTGGGAGGAAGGAACGCACATGGGACCAAGACAGACTAGGGAGACAATGGGACGAGACACAAACAGTTAACGGAGATGAGACATGGAGGGAGAGAGAGAGGAAGTGAGAGACACCGAGAGGGCGAGAGACAAGACAGGCTGGGGACAACAAACATGGACGCACACGACTGACAGGGGAGACGTGGAGTGAAACACAAGGAGGGGAACATGTGGAAGGGAGACGAAAAACAACGACCCGACTAAGACATACACAGAGGGCGAGGGAGCGATAGACACCGAAACGCAAACACAGACGACAAGACAGATTCTCACAGGAGACAAGACGACAAAGGCACAAAAGGGACTTGACAGACCAGAGAACATAAACCAGAAATGAGCAATAACTCAGTGACATGGAAAGGACTAAACGCAATACTAAACGATAGAAAACTCAATCATAACATCTCAGGAATCACAAAAACACAATAAACTCAGAGCTGGATCAAATGACCCAGAACCATGACAGGATCGTAACAATCACATCAGCTCATCTTCAGCCACTGTGGCTAAAGAAGCTTGTTACAGGAAACAGTTTCTCAGCTTCGTTTTGTAGGTTTGGAGGAAATCTGAACAACGTTGCTGTTGTGAATTCAGCGGAGGTCAGATTAAAAATGCAGTTGGATGCAGAGCTCTTGGAGCTCATATGCTGAAAATTTGAAAAGTACTTCATCTGATTTAGTTTGGGGGTTTTGTTATTGTCTAATAAACTCTGTTATTTTTCATCTGCCAGACGGCTGTTCCAGTCACATGACGGCGGTGGCGGTCGGTGCTCTGGGAGGATACCTGAACTACTACCTGACAGAACAGGACATTACGAAGAGGCCGCTCTCCTGAGGGGCGCACACACGAGACAAAACACTGTAGATCATCAGGTAGAGACTTTCGTCATTGGTGAAATGAGGCAGACTCTCCACACCACATGTTGCTTTAAGAACGTAGTGTTAACATGATGAAAACGCCTAATGCAAAGCTGGGATGTGGAAACTAAAGCTTTATTTTCAGTCATGTTGGATTTTGTGACTATAACAATAAAGCTGATTTTTTACTATTATTATTATCAAACCTAAACAGTAGTGATGCTCCAATCATAAAAAAGGATGGCGTACTCGATGAGTAGGACCATGGTAAAATGTAAATGAGGGTTTTGGAGGATGAGATTTGGATTCATTAGACTTTTCAAGGTCATCACAAAATATTTTCTGGCTCCAGGGGTTAAAGTGGGCCACGGGGATCCTGAAAGCCCACCTCCAGTTAATGAGTGATTACATCTGATCGGCAGCTTTTAATATCAAGTGAGTTCATTTTTAATGCAGATCGGCTTTGCTTCCAGCTGCTCCCACCTCAACCGATCAGAAGGTGACACACGGCTGCGAGCGCTCTGAGCCTTCAATCCTTCCATTTGTGTCAGAGTTCATGCACACAATAGGACTGGAATCTTAATACTTCAGCATTTAGCCATCACTACAGGAGGGGAGTCCACAGAAAGTGCTGTCTGAAATTTACAGTGCTGATATTGTAAGTCCCACACTGAGCTGTAACGGTGACGAGGGCAGAGCTGGTCCCGATGTTTTCAGCTGAGAGCACAGCAGGAAAAAAATGCTTTGTCTTTATGTTTTATGTTCAGAGTTTGGGAACTGAAAATACACAGCTAAAAGTTTTTATACAAAAGAGCCCAAAGGTTTGCCCTGAGTTATGAAGTGGTGAGTTTAATTATTTTTTTGCATTGAATTAATTTAATTCAATGCAGTTTTATATATATAAATTTATAGGGCCAAATCACAACAAGAGGCGCTTTATATTGTACGGTAAAGACCCAGGAAATATACCCCTCCACCAGCCAAATCCCACTCTAACCCCTGTGCATCAGCGACATTGTGGCCACAAAACAGTGTTTTTTCTTTGCTGTAGCCTCTTTAGGAGAAACTTGTAGTTGCAGTGAGTGAAAAACACAGAGGACGCAGCGTGGTGTGGTCAGAGATTCGAGGATCTTTGATGTTCGAATCTGCAGGATGTTTTTTAAAGTCTATATAAAGCTAAAAACGCTGATTGGAGCATCTCTATTTAAATCACATATTTACATTTACTTTAAGAAAAAACATCAGAGTCCGCCCAGGTTGTTTTCCTGGTGGAAAGCTTGAGATTTAGTTCTAAAAATATCTTTATTTACTTTAAATCATATTGTTTTTCACACGTATTTAATCGACAAACAGAGTCGGGAGCACCGGCTGCAGAGGACCTGCATGAACCCAATGCATGGAGATGAACTTACATTACTGTCATCATGTATGTTTATGTTAGTGAAATAAACATAACCAATAAAACTAAGGTCTGTTCTACAAACCGTTGTGTTCATAGTGATGATAAATGCAGTCCATTAACTGTGATTATATCAGATCTGCTCACTGAGATCACGTCCCAGCGCAGAGAAGCCAGACGAAGGCTCCACAGAAACACGTCACTGTGTTCTGACCGTCTTTTAAACCAAGTTTCTGTGGAACTTATTAAACTGTCATAACTCAGCCGGTAACACCTTTGTGATGTCACTTGTTCCAACCAATCACCTCATAGAACAGGGCCTTGAGAAGCCGAGCCTCGTAGGTGACGGTGTTCTTGCCGATGTGAATGCGGACCTCCTCCAGAGGCTGCTCGATGATGGCCGGCACCTCCTTCCCGTAAACTGCAGGAAAGCGAAGAAAACAGTCGGTCAGAGCATTCGGAGTACAAAATTACTTTTTTACCACAGTACAGGAAGTATCAACATGAACATTTAAAATGGAAACACTGCAAACAATTTTACACTCCAGCTAAACAACCTAAAGTCCCAGCGTGACTGTGATGGATCGATCACAGTTTGAATAATGTGCAGCAGTTAAATGTCTGTGACGCAGAGGACCAGAAACAAGCAGTGACACCCTGAATGTGATCCGATTCCTGATAATTCACTCAGGAAAACTTCAAAAAGTGTGTTTTGGATAAACGTCAGAGGCTCATATCAGCAGGTGGCTGAATGGAGCACCTGCTGACTTCTGGACTTTTTATAACCCTAAGCATCAACATTAGCAGTTTAAGTTGCCACCATGTTGCTTTCTCAGAGCTGAAGAGGACTGGAGCTGTGGTCAGTTTCCAACTGTGTGAAGAGTCTAAAGATACTAAGCTATCACCAAAACTTTAACAATCACTAAAAACTGGAACCTGTACACGAACATTTTAATCTGAAAAAACAGAGTAAACCCATTAAGTGTGTCGTCACACTGGTGTGTTCTCGAGATATTTCTGCAGGCGTGTTTGTGACGGCTGCTCACCCTCGCAGTGCTCCAGGAACTGAATGCACTCCTGTACCACGGTGTCCCTCAGCATGACCATGTGTTTGGACATGTTCTCCAGCAGGGACAGGAAACAGCGCTTGGCGTAGAACCATGTGTCCGTTCCCAGCTACACATAAACAAAACAGATGAACAACATATAACCAGACTGAACGTCTCAGCTCCTGCCAGCAGTATTTGTTTAGTGAAGATTGTAAGCTGTAGTCATGACAGTTTAACCACACAGGACGGTTTCCTGTATAAAATGATTTGAAGTGAATGATTTGTAATATGTATTTATTTAGACTGTAAGCCCAACAAGGGACAATTGTTGAAAATTAGCAGTAGCTATAAACCTATGTGCGGTACATCAGTCTCATGTCTTGCACTTGAACTATGTTAAACTGCACTGTCCCTTTTAAATAAATAAATTAAAATTAAGTAACCAGAGACGAGAAGCCGGCGTGCATCGTGCCAGGTTTCACATTCCTGTAGTGCTCTCTGCTTTTACTGTGGATGTGACTGGATGGTGATTGTTGGAGGGGATGAGAGACGAGATGCTCAGGATGACGGCTTGTGTTCTCAGCTGGATTTTAGTGGACTCAGCTGCAGCTGGACTCTGCTGATGTTGTGACTGAACGGGATCAAAAGGTTCCCAAAAAAAGCAGCTCGGCCTCGGAGAAGGTGCTCGGAAACAGAGTCCTGCAGGACTATTTGTTGTTCAGATATTTTTTAATCTTTGGACACAAAATCCGAACACTGCAATTGGGATTATCTCCATTTAATATTAAATTAAGCTAAAGCATGGTTAGATTTCATCAGACTGTACAAACAAGCTGTAAGTGGAGTCAGATTTCACAGAAGCTGCAGATTTATGAATAAAACTAAACCATGAAGGATGAAATGTTCATAGGACTGCTTTTGATAAAACTGTGCATGTGCATGGTTCTCTTTTTAAGTCTTAATCTAAAACTACATGCATGAGTCTCTAATCTATAACCATGAACGTGGACATGGAAGCGAAGAAGACTGTCCGGGTGTTAAGCATATTAAAAAACCTCCATGAAGCTTGTTTGTTCCTGTGCCTCCTGCTGCTCCTCCTGCAGCTGGTGGGTTCACAGAAAGGTGGGGCTGGTTTGGGCCCGGGCCACCAAGCATGCTCACTGTGGCTGTGTTTTTCCATCAAAGCCATTAAAGGCTTGCACTCTGTTTATTTTGCTGTGTGTCCTTCCAGTGTTAAATGACACAGAAGTACGTGGTCTGTACGAGCCCTGCTCGTTTTTGTGTGGGAAAAGGAAAAATCATCAAGAAACAAGATTTTAGTTTTCTTTTTTTTTTTCATCCATCTGTAAGAACAATGCCATCCAGCACTGATTTACTCAGATGAGCCCGTCGTTACTAATCTGAAAGTTCAGTCAGAGCCCCAGCCCTTACACCAACACCAGGCTCTGATTGGAGGCTCACTCTCCCAACAGATGGCCAATCAGCTGCAGTCCAAGAAGCAGGACTGCGGAGGGGGACTTAAAGTGTTCCTGAGCGGAAGCACAGTCGGCCCCTCTTCTCTCACTGAAGCTGATCGCTCGGTTGAATCATCATCGTGATTACAAAAGTACTGGAATCTTGCAGCTGGACTAAGCCAAAATCTTCTGAGTGTTGTATTCACAGTGTGAGGATCACCAGGGTGACCTGCTTGATTTTCTTTTCTTAGCTGTAGGCACTGGGAGCCAGTCAAACATCAGGGGCATTAAACTGGGCAGTAGGAGATGACGTTGGGGTCTGCCTTGGTGACCCAAAGGACTCTGTGATCTTTTGTATCTGACTGATACAATCGGTGGAAAAATGTCTGACCTTCTTGTTGTAAGGCTCCAGGCTCTTGATGACACGGGAGATACCAAAGTCGTAGTTTCCCTTTGCACAGTACAGCGTCCTGAAAGACAAAACACAAGTGTGCAAAAAAAGGTTTCACAGAGATGATCTTACTGATGATAGCAGGACTTTTTTCTTCTTCCTCTCTAACCTTCACATCAGAAATGATACAAAATAAAATACTTAGGACTGATTTCTGATTGCATAGTAACGCCCTTTCATTGCAACTGAAGAATACAGTAAATACCTGCTGACTGTCCCCATAAAGCTCTTCCTGTGTAATCAGGATCCGAGTGTGGGACTCACCCGATGACCAGGTTGACGATGCAGAGGTGAAAGACCTTTTTGTCGGGGTCGTCGTAGGAGATCTGCTCCTCTTCTTTCTCAATCTTCCTCATCAGCTCTTCAGCCTGTTAAACCGGGACGACATGCAGAGCTCATCAGAGTCAGAGAAGTTAGAAGACTGTGTTAGCCGAGAGATGCTGTCCTGCTATTGCAGATACTCGATTCTGGCCTGGGCCATTTGCTGCTCTTCCTTACACCTTACCTGTCTACTCTCAGACTGTCCGTCATAATAATGAGCCTTTAATCACAACAAAGGCTAAAAGCTCCCCCCAAAAAAGTCATCCATCCTGGATAGTGAAGCTAGAGTTTGGATGAAAGTCTCACACAGGGACCTGATCAGACTCCCAGCAGGGAAAGGCTGGAGCTGGAGCTCTGAACGTTCAGGCAGTCTAACAGCACTGCTGGATTTCAACATGTTTCCATGCCCGGCTTTTTGTTTATTCTATCACCATCAGTCTGGAGATAAAATAGTTTCTGCTGTGGCTTTACTATATAACAAAGAATCAACAGTGACAGTGGCCATCACACAGGATGAGTACAATAACTATATGTGTGCATGTGTCTGAACAGATATGCTTCAGTTTTATGCAGACTCTGTGCTCCCTCTCTCTTTAGGAGGACATCCCAGTGGACATTAATTCAGTCTTCTATCAGCATATAAATGCTGCTTCATCGTTTTTCTCTACAGTGGGAAGGGACATTAAACTGGAATAGGGTAATTAATTTATTTCATAGACATTACTATTTCTAATGGAAGTTTTGACCTCTTTTGTCTCATCTGAGTGTCTCTGCTTTTTAAAGCAATGCTTTTTGTAAGTTTCATTTCTTTCATATGTGTTATAAACGTGTTCTTCTGGATAGAAATCATATAGAAACAGCTTTGGGCTGACAGTGACCCTGTCTGTACGTTACCTCTTCGTTTTGGCTCGTCATGATGTAGGACACGCACAGGTTGGCTAGGACCACGGCGCTCACGTTCAGGATCTACAGAAGCAAACACAAACATGGATCAGAGGCTCGACCACTGATTTCACAGGAAATCTTTTCAGTCAGCAGCAGAACCTTTAAATTATCCCACTGATGTGAGTTTAAATCTGAACTGGAACATATAAGAAAACTGCGGGTGTTTTCACAGCTATAGTCCGTTTACTCTGGTCCGAATCAGCTGGGTTGGTAAACTTGTAGCTTTTTTTCAGGGTTTGGTTTCTTTTCTTGCGTCACTACAAACCACATGAGAATGTTCAGTCTACTGATTGGCCAGATGTGTCTGAGGTGAGAGAAACAAAAGTAAATACAGGAAGAAGGTGCTTTGCTCTGGACTACTGAACGGAGCATGGAGAAGTTTTTAGCTAAAACCTACAATGTACAGCTAGTTTTGGCTCAGATCGAGGTTGGATCATGTTCACACCATAAAACAAATGCTCTTTGGTCAACACTGGTGCAATTACTGCGTTCACACCTGCACAAACCAACCGCACCAAAACGAACAAGAGTTTGAATTGAACGGACTAAAAAGCACAGGTGTGAAAACACCCTAAAAACCTCTTTATTCCCCAGTGTTAGTGTGCTCTGTTAAACACTCCAGACCTTCAGCCATGTGACTATCTGAAGTTGTACAACATCAGAAACACCACTGCAAACCATCATACTAAACAGCAGATTCATGCACAGATAGAAACTGCAGAGGCAGAGAAACAGGTGTTTGGTCTGTTTTTTGTTTACCGATGGTTTGCACTTGCAGGGACACTCCTGTATGTTACACTGCTCCACCTGGACAAAAAGGCACACTGTCAGCTTTTAGCGCTGACGTCACACTGTCATCATTTGGTGCCCACAGGTGAACAGGCAGGTAATAATCCGCCCTAAAGCACTCACATTGTCGTAGTGCTTCTTGACGATGGGCTCGTAGAAGCCGATAGCCTCCTTGTACTTGTTCTGCATGAAGAGCACATGAGCCACGTTCAGCTTCCAGGTGTCGTTATCGTTGCAGTACTCCACCGACTTCCGGAAAATCTTCTCCACCATCTGGAAGTTCTCGCGGTTCCAGTAGATCTTAGCCTGAGCCATGAGGACCACGATGTACCTGTGAGAGATGCGGCCAATCAAAAAGTAATCCTCTGTTACTGACTTTGCTTTGTTTCCATTGAGGAAATGAAAACATGACTTAGTGTGTTTATGTTTGCGTGTCCTCACTTTTCCTGCATCAGTTCGAAGTCCTGCACAGCTTTCTTCTGCAGTTCCTCATCTCGAGCCAGCCTGGTTTCCTGCAGCTTGAAGAAGATGAGTGATTCACACAGACATTTTATTTGTATTCAATCCTGTCCTGCAAGAAATCGTCAAGATCAGCTGCAATCCTGCAAGCTCCTTTGCAACCAGCCTCCAAACCACTTTTCATGGTTCTGACTTAACCCACAGCGCCACTCCTATAGCAAAAGCATGTCTGATATATAACCCCACAAAATAAAATACAGGCAGTGTGAAAATGCTGTGTGCAGTAAGACAGAAAGAGAAGCGTGAGGTAAACAACCTGCTTTGTTAGCTTGCGTAGCTGTTCCGCCAGTTTTCCGTTCATCTCTTCAAACTTCCTGAAAGCCTGAAAAAGAATGCAGGTAATGAAACATGACGGACACAAAAACAAATCTGATGCTGAACCATCAAACTGTCTTTTCCAGCCAACTGTCATCCACAGCATTAGTTGTGTTTCATTCACAGTGTTGACTGGTTAGCTCAGCAGGTTAATGTACTCTTTCCAGATTGAGAAATTTATGGTTCATGTTTCTAGGACTCGCACTAACGAGTATTATTTTGTAATTTCATCCTTTTATACATTCTCTGCCGATTGTCCAGGTCTGGGTTGTGGCAGCAGCAGTCTAAGCATAGGTGTTAAGACCTCCCCCTCCCAGCCACCTCCTCCAGTTCTTCTAGGAGGCTGGTTAAGTGTTCCTAAACCAGCCAAATTACAAAACCTCTCTAGAGTGTCCTGGTTCTGCTCTAGGGTCTCCTCCCAGTTAGATATCCCTGAAGCACCTAGAAAGGGTCCAGGAGTTATCCTAGTCAGAGGCCTGAATCACCTGACTGACTCCTTTCGATGTGGAGCAGCAGCTCAACTGAATGACCGATATCCTCATCCCATCTATGGCTGAGTCGAGAAACCCCTCAGAGGAAGCTGATGTATCTTCAATGCTGCCTTCAGTCAAAACGCCGAGCTCGTGGTGAGGGAATGTAGACTGAGCCATAAACAGTTCCTCTTTACCATAACGGACCGCTACAGCGTCCTCATTGGTCCATCTGTCAGTCTCCTCTCTGACCTTTCACCTCACTTGTGAACAACACCCTCACATAACTGAAACTCATTCCCCGTCCTGGAGTTTGCACTCTCTTTGTTTTCCAGCTCAGGTGTAAAGGTGCTAATTCTCATTTCAACCACTTCACCAAAACAATCTGTTTCATTTACAGTCATTAAAAAGAGACTCAAAAAAATCTTGCACATGAATCCAAGTGCAAGCTGGAAGTCGACATTTCAATGAGACAGACTTGTAGACAAGACCGCCTAAACCAAGACCAAGACAATACAAGACCAGAGGGTATCGAGACCAAGACAAGACCAAGACCAAGACCAAGACCAAGACCAAGACAGACCGAGTCAAGACCAAGACAAAGTCGAGACGAGACCGAGACAAAAAAAGTCTTTAAACTGCAGCCAGATGCTGCCTCGTTTACGGGTGTCAGGCATATTTATGTGTTTTTGCGATGCACTCGCACAGCCCTCCTCACCGCTGTCTACTGTCTGACTCACGTACTGAGAGGACAGACGCACGCTCCACTTGACTGTCGCGTCCATCACCCTCTCTGTTTTTCACATAATGATATTATCCTATATCCTTGCATGTGATTGGCCACAATATGGAGGGATTGGAGCACAGCTGAGCCACTGTGTGAGAGCTGAGCAGCCAAAGGAAATTAAGTGATGAGCCGGCTCTCGCTCAATGGGAGTCGACACTTCTGATTCATTACAAAGCGCTCTCTAAGCACGGCTCTTAGAGCTGATGCTTTGCGCATGACACATTATTGAACGTTACGTTGTGTGTCATGGATACTGTTGACTCCAAATCTCCCGACCACTATGTTGATCTGAGACAGCAAGACCGAGACAGCAAGACCAAGACAAGACCAAGACCATGTAAAAGTGGTCTCAAGACATCCAACTCTACAATGAGAAGAGTTTTAACAGAGCTTAAATATATTTTTTGGCCCTGAAAGTTTCATATCATGTGGACAGTTGGTTTATTTTATACAGAGCATTAAAAATAGCTTCCTATTAATAAGGTGTCAGGTGTTTTATGCCGTACCTCCTCTGGTGCCGTCTGGCAGGTCAACAAAGCATCAAGAAACTCGTACATGTACTGAAAAAGAAAAAGAAACAGATGACGATTGTTTTTGTTATTACTAGTCATATTTGTGCAGACCACACTACACCAGATGTGCTAATTAGAATAAAATCAACTGGCTGGTCTCTTGTGGATACTCGTTACTCACCGGGGAGAGGAACTTGTAGGTGAGATGTGCGTTTTCTGCCAGGACATCAGCTGCCAGGTCAAAGTACTGTGAGAAGTCCAGCAGAGAAGTTAATGCCATCTTAATGAAAGACTTGCAGCTCTTTGTTTTCAGCTCTTTCCACTGGAACTCACACCACACGAGTCCAAATCCCTTTGCAAACAGTGTTACTCCCTGCGTGGATGCTCACTGGTGGAAACTGCTGACATGCTACAGAGAGGCGTCGTGGTGTTTATGGAGAACAGCACAATAAATCTCTGAATAATGAGGTCAGCGTGAGCGCAGTCAGGGAGAGGAGCTGTTTAGAGTTTATAGGGCTGCCAATTAAAACTAACTGAATGGAAAATTTTAATTTACGGAGGAAAAAGAAATTTTACAATTAGACATTAATTGTAAAACTGTTGTCTTGGAGCAGTAGATCTGTGTATCGATGCTTAAAGTCAGAAACTTTCATCATCTCCTTATTTAAACTGGCAGATGCTTTTGTGAAAGATTTCTCTTGGTTAATTTCTCTTGAGATTTATTATCTTTGTTGTTACTTTCTGTCTTATTTTGGTAATCTGCAGCAGCTACTTCCTGTCGTTGTCTGTTTCCCTTCCTCTGTAACTTTTTGCCACACCCCGATAATTTTCAGCTGTGTCTTCTTCTTCTCAGTTTTTGGTTATTCCACCTGGTTTCCCTCCTCGTGCTCCTTCGTGTTTCTGAGATTCCTGCGTTGTTTGGCCATGTGGACGTTTTTTAAAATGTTTTTTTTTCTGAACTTTTGTAAACTAAAACTGCTTGTTTCAGTTACCTAATTACCTGAACTAATCTGAGCTGTTACGAGCCTTTAAAGCCACGCTGGAGTGGGACAAATTATTTTCCACACTGTTTGCTGGATCACAGCAAGAGCCTGTCTGAAAGTCCAAATAGTGCTAAACACAGCACGTTTCATATTGATGTGTTTCTATAGCAGAATAAAAGCCTTCAGCAGGTTTGCTACAGCAACAGGAACAATTACCAGGATCCTATTGTTCTAATTTCCATGCACATATTTTTGTTTTTATTAAAATGTACCTTTTACTGAGCCTCTTAGCTCATCATCTCTCTGAAACACAAGCTGTTTTTAGTGCCATTTAAGACAACCTGCTTCTGATTGACTGACCCTCAGAAACACCAGGTTATAACAGCAGCTGCGTGTGATGATCATAGTAAGGAAATATACTGTCACAGGGCCAAGAGTAGAAACAAAAACTGAGTGTTTAAAGCAGCCTGAGCTTCTGGCCCACAGTGAGTACTTGTACATACGCTACACTGACTTTATCAGAAACTTTGCTTATGTTTAATATGAACATCCACCACTGGAACATGAGATAAATGACAGAAAATCAAGAAAAGCATATTTGACCTGAGGTTTAGCAGGTCAGTGTGAGTCTTTGCTGCTGTAGTTGGTCTCCTTCAGATAAAATACTGCTGCGTACCTCGTGTTTGCAGTAGAGCAGCAGCAGGTTTCCAAAGGTGACGGGGGGGAAGGAGGGCTGCTGCAGGAGGAAGGCCAGCTTCTCGAAGCCCTCCGACGGCTTCGTGTCCATGTTCAACAGAGCCTGGTTGTGGAGTGTCACTGGGTCCAGTTCCTGAAAAATACACATAATATAGGATATGAAGTACATAATGTGCACTGAGTGAACAAGAATAACTGCACTTTTTCGAATTGAAGTGGGGCTGATTGCTTTTATAATGAACCAGATAAAAGACAAGTTGTACAGACTTCAACAGAAATACAAACTTTCATCGTTTGTGAGTTTTCAGTTGTTCATTTTGTTCCTTTTTATTGTTAGTGTATAAAAAAAGAGGCACAGCTGGAGGTACAAACCATGCAGGGAGAAGGACTCTTTGAACAGCCTGTTTAAATTCTTGTTTCAGTTTTTAACGATGATGAAGCTTTTTCTCCTTCATTGTTTCTGTGTATGAGCAAAAACACCAGGTCTGAAAACGGTCACTTTGCTCCTCGTGGTGAATTTAATTAAAAGTGGCCGAGACTATAAAAATGTCACGAGCACCATTACACCTGAGATCATGAAAAACTGCTGTGGCTACAACAGAACAGTTTATGATGATGCGGTGTCAAACATCATATTTAATTGACATCATTTAAAATGATGCTCAGAGTCGAGGATGGCTCATTTTGTTAGACGGTGTTTGTCTCGTCTCCTCTCTCCTCAAATCTCCTCCTCACCTCCTCTGCTCACATCTCAGGTGGGAGGGATTAAGGAGGATGAGCACCCTGATTCTCCCTTTGTCATATTAGGAACAGAGACATCTTTCAAACTGGCATACTGAGACTGAGTTGCAGGTTACAGTCAGGAGGACAGAGGAGACAAGGAGGCACAGGTTAGAGAAAAGATGAGCCCCCCCCCCCCCCCAAATGAGTGGTTGTCTATAGTCATAAACTGTAAAAAGATGGTGTTTACGTTTTGTTCCACCGATTACTTAATTCACAAAAAACAAACACTTTAAATCATCTAAATGACTAGAATAAATAAAATAGATACTTTGTATTTTATACACTCTGGATCCATTTCGTTTGAGTGTTGCTGTTGTGGTCCCATTAATTTCAGGCTTAAAAAATTTGGGTAAAACTTCACTTCCTAGTGTTTCCGACTCAGTGCACTTTGCATGGATTTCCACTAGGGGGCACTAGTTGTTCTCTCATAAGCCATGACTCAGAGGCAGTGACAGGCTGGACCAAGGACAGTGTCCCATCTGTACATTAATTTTAATGAAGTCATCTTAGGATGATAAAAATACCATCATTACCTCCATGTAAGCCTTCACACCCACGTCTCCATTCTAATCTTGAATTAATCTCTGTTATCTACAGGCTGTCAGGCTCAGCGAGCCCAGGCAGCCTTAATTCAGACAACTACTGAATAACAACACAGAAACATTCATTTCCTTCCTTCCTTTATAATCCCTACGTGCCTATAACCCCAACTGAAGTCTTCACCCTAACAGTAATGAATTTGTGTTCATGGGGACCTCCAAACATGATTGTGCAAACAGTTTCAGGTCCTTACCTCATCCGATCTCGGGGGCATGTCCGTCAGAGCCTCCTGAGCTGTTTTCACTGCAGGAATCCACATGGAACACAACAGAGAAGAAAACAGGTCGTTTCAGTGCACATAGAGGATTTTCTCTGAGAAATTTCTCTTTGAGAGATGAACTTTATGAACCTGGGAAACTTAAACAGAGCAGTCTTGACAACTTCATAAGGAAAATCGATAATCATCATCTGCAGGCGCCCCGTGGAACTGTTTTCAGATGTACTGAGTCAATTCCTCAAACATGAGCAAAGCTGATTTTCATCCTCACTCTCTCTCCTTACCTACCTGTCATTTAACGCTCAATATCTAATAAAATCAAAACTGTAACATATGCCACAAAGCATTTACACCTTTTCTACAAAAAGTGTTTTTTCTGAAAAAACAAAGTTCTGATCACTTCTTACTGGACTAAAAGTATTGCACTGGTCCTCTGCAGAGCTCTCCAGACCACCGTCTACATCGGGGGCGTCACAAAAACATTAGTCTGAATTATCATTTAATTTCCATAAGTAACCCCCAAACATGCCTAAGACATGCTTTCCTGCAGTCACACTAGATAAAACAGTGGCTGGAGACTGATCAACATTATTGACCCTGCAAACCTGAACAGACAGGTCTTTGACCACTCGCAGGCAGTTGGCTACTTCAGAGCAAGTTTGGTGGTAAAACGGCAATAAGACGGAAACAGTGCTACCAGTCTGTGACTGAATGGGGTCCGGGTGGCAATTACTTGCAGTCTGTTTGTGACAATATGGTGATTAACTGTGATAAATCAGCAAAAATCACAAAACGTGTACTGTCAACACAGAAATTCACACTGACTGCTTACACTCAGAGTCCAGCCTGAACCTCATAGATCTGAAACACAAATAGTGACGTAGTCGCTGCATGCAAGTCAGAGGCAGTCTCCATCCTTGCTTTCAGTCTCCTGTCTCAAAGAGACGAGTCACGCTCATCGGTGCAGACTGACTCATAACGATTGCAACATTTTGGCAATCAGTCAGAAATTGCTGGCAAAGCTTCACAAATCTGTCTGACAGTCGTTCTCAGCTTGACAGCAACTGTTGCCTCCCATCAGGTGACCTGAGACGTGCAGAGGTTGAGAGGTAATGTGAGGTCTGAATCCAGGCAAGCCAATGATTTCTATGCCATAAAACATTTGTTCCTGTCGTAACCAGTGATGCCTTTTGACCTCCAGAGGGCTTAGTGTTAGGTTCTACCTACCCCTTTAAAATGATTTTCTCCTGTTTGGCACTCCCAGCTGGAAATCTTTTAACAAAAACCTGTAAGGCTGACATGTCTTTAAGCAAGTTGTTTTAAAGGGTAACGTCTAGTTTCTGAAACTAGGAGTGTTTACCCTAACCCTAACCCTCTCTCACAGTGGTTTTCCGGTGACGTGGTGGCTCTTATTTGGGGTTCATATCTTCCTGAAGCACACTTCAACACGCACACAGCAGGACCCTGAGATCAAATCACCACCAATGGTGTTGATGAGGTTAATAAGAAATGTCTAATAGCCAAAACATGCTCAGGATGTCCCCTAAAAAATTTTCTGAGCTCATCCCTGCAGCCTGGGTTCAGCACCTCATCTTTCCATCCGTTTCATGCAGCAGGTGACGCGGCTCTCCGTCCGTCTGACAGAGCCGGCCGTTTGATGTGGGCTTCCTTCCTGCATGTCGTCCTCTGATCACTGTTCTTTAAAGCTTTGGTCTGATAATGTGTCAGAGGGTGGAGAAAGAAAGGACGACAACCCTGCTTTTGAAGATTAAAGGAAGCTTTGCAAGTTCTCTTGCAGACGATTTTCATCTCTTTCTATCGGTTTCTGTTCCTCTTATGAACAGGGAAAAGTTTTACGGCTGTGACCTGGTTTAGGACGCAAGCACTGAGCCTGCAGCCAAGTAAGAAAACACACAGTCCCAACACGTTCATCAGTTAAAAATTCAAAGGACTGAAAAAGACCCAGGTCATCAACACTGACAGGTTTATGGTTCGAGTCCCTCGGTTCTAACCTTTTTGGCCAACAAAGTTAAACGCTCACTTTTAGCATTGAATGTAAAAGTGTACATGCTCCTTCTTCAAAGGCTTTTTCAGTGTGTTTAATCACATGCATAAGTTTTGCATTAGCTTGCTTACAGTAGTACCTGATGCTTAACAGACAGACTGAAACTGCACTTTGAGCTCTGTTAATGTTATTACAGATCCTCTGAATAGCAGAATATGGTGTGCAGTTGTCATTTAGTCATTGCTTTGCAGAGTATTTTTTGATGAATGTTGACATGTTGCATCTTTCACAAAATGTCTTAAGGTGTAAAACATTAAGGAGCACTGGCCACCAGACTCACCTCAGTGGAAGACTTCTGGATCTGTTTCTTGTCGTAGACCCTGTTTTCTCTGCACTGGTGAGGTTTTACACATGTGAAACCACAGCGAGCATAAACAGTTTTACAGACCTCTTCTTGATAATTGCGGCCTATGCAAAAATATTTTTAGGCTACAGGGTAAATATATAATTTTTTTCTATTTTTGTTGCTACACCACAAATGGCTGCTGGAAGCAGTGACTCTGAATATCGTCGAGGCATCCAGCCCTCGTAAAACACCAACGCTCTACAAACTCCAGCTTTAGGGAAAGTTTTCATGTAAGAAAATTCTTTTTAGCTAAATGTAAACTAAGTTACAGTAATGTGCAAAAGTTTTGAGCCACCCCTCATTTTTTTTATATCTTGCAAAGAAAATGGGAAGTAGATGCAACAATTTATTGAAAGACATGCAGACACACAGAAATCCAGTGTTTCCAGCAAAAACAGAGTTTGTACACCTCTGAAGAGCTTGAAAGTCTGAACTCTCTTAGGAAACCGTCTGTAGTTTCTTTCTTCTCTTGGTGTTCAGGAAGGATTCTCCAGGGCTTTTGAAGGACATTCAAAGCTCTTCTTTGTTTCATTCTCTGCATCAATAATGTTGAGGTTCGGGCTCCTGGGAGGCCAATCCATGACCGATGGTTTCTATCCATTTATGCTTTTACTGCATTGGCAGTAAATCAAACTATTGCCAGTCAGACACTTATCTTTGCTGCATTTCCTGTTTCTTGTCCAAATAAGAACTTTGAAAGACCTTCAGAAAGCTGGAGAATATACAAGTCTGGCTCATTTGAATCAATAATAAATAAGGAGCTGTTATGATGGCTTTTCTTATCAGACCCAGGACCCACGTCCATCCTTTATAACATAAACAGTGAGAAACAGCCGCTAACGTCAGGTTAGTCAGAAACCAAAGACCAGCTCTCAGCACACCCATGTGTCTTCACAGAGGATTTAGATAGCTATGATTGGCCAACAAGCTGTGGTTACACAGCATGGATAGGTTTGTGATGTTCCTCAGCTTTTGTGTGGTTGGTGTCTGAATACCGACTGTGGTTCACTTTACAGCCACAGTTGTCATCAATATTGTTTTTTACGCGGGCTCGTCTGCCACCTCACTACCTCCCTAAGTGACGTGTTGGAAACAAATGGAGGTTCTTACAGTTCTTCAGCTCATAATTGATTGCAGCTTTGAGGTTAAAGGCTTCGATCAGGGCCGACTGATGCAGGACCAGCGTGTTTCCCACGCTGTGGATGTCGATGCCTTCGGTCGTCATTCCAACACTCAGCTCTGGTATGCAGAAAAAAACCCCTCATACTGATCAAAAACATGATCTAAAAATAATAAATATCTAAAAGAGGAGAAAATCACAGCTATTTTTACCTGGATGTTCCTTGATTCCACGGTCTATGATCTCCCCGATATACTTGAGGGCCTGATTGTGGTTCTTCAGGCTGTAATAAGTCAGGGCGATGTTGTAGGACAACGCTGAAAAATAAGAGAAAAAAATGACACAAAAAACCCAGAGGTGTACTTTTCATATACAATCATTTTATCCCAATCAATTTTATTTAAATTTAGGATGAATTCAAGTCATGTCCTGTTTCTGTTCTGGTTCTTTTTGTTTAACAGAAATAGAAACTCATCTCATCTGCAAATATTTTCGGTTAACCTGAAAAATAAACCCTTTCCACTGTAAAAAATAGTGAGGAGTTGATTACAAAAACCCAGAGACAGCCGATATTCTCCCACAGACTGTGGATTCTCCCGATAAGAAATGAAGGACAAGATTATTTCTGCAGGAGGAGCTGTTTGGGTCAACATGCTTTTTTATAGAGTCTGAGCACGGAGCAGATGAAGATATGTTACTGGAACGTCCTTCCAGCGTTTAGACAGCGTCGTCTTATTGGCTGTTACGGGTGAATATTTTTGGGTTTCCAGAAACAATCCAGTGACAGTAAATAAATTGTATTTTGATTTCAGATCAGTGCATTAACTTTTTAACTGATCACCTGGCACGTATCCCAGCACTTGCATGGCGGACATGAACTTCCTGCAGGCCTCCTCATACTTGCCGTCCTGGTAAAGCAAACAGCCCATATTGTAGACGTAGTCCGGGTCGTCCGGCGGCAGCTGCTCCAACAGCGACTACAAAAACACAGCAGAAAGTGACGCTAATGAAGGCGTGTCTGGCTGCGCATAATAAGGATTAATCTGATGCTATACTGAACAGAAATGGTATCGTGTGTTAACAGATGACGTGTTAAAGCTCCTCACCTTGGCAGCGGAATAATCTTCCTCACAATATTTGATGCAGGCCTGCAGCTTGACCATCTGTGCCAGAGAGAGACAATAAACCGAAGGTAAAACAGGGACACGGCAACTGCAGCCAAGTGCTAATTTTAATATGGGGCCAAAAAAAATTAAGAGCCAGTACAAAGTGTAATCTGTAATGAAAGCTGTCATCCAAAGACTCTAGATGATATTTTTACTCTGCTCGAATTTTTACAATCGTGCATTAGCTCCACTGAAGGTATAATGTCACAAACCGGCCACAGGCAGGTAGAAAGGAAGAGAGGATAGAGTGGGCCATCAGAATAAAAATAATTCACATAACAGGACGGCAAAAATTTATGTTGTAAATTTGTAAATTTACAAGAGAAATCTAACCCAGTTACAGTTAAATACATGAAAATTTGTCACCAGCTTTCATCATAAATGTTTCCAATTTTTTCTTGTAGGTTTTAGGTTTTTTTACAAATAGGAGATCAGGAGATTTTTTCTTGCAAATTTACAAATTTAAACTTATAATTTCTGTGCCTGTCAAATATATTTGGGAGTATGTGTGGGAATAAAAAAAAAGATTCAGCCCCAACAAATGGCTGAATTGTTGTTACGTGACTACGGCTCCTAGCCGACTCAGTCTTAGCTTCTCAGGACTGGTTAGTGAAAACAATTTATTTTTGCTTTAAAAGTGACACGCTGACTAAATTAATTTTCACAAAATGCCACATTATTAGGCATAGATTATAGATTAGCCTTCTCTGCCTTGACAGAAGTTTGTCTTGGACAAGTGAGGAAGACGCGCCACATAAAACAGCATTTATGATGCTGTTTTAAATTCATACACACAAACACACACTCGTAGCTTGACTTATTATCATTCAATGATTTATAATGGTGCTAAAGAAAATTTGCACTGATTAACTTACAAGTTGTTACCCTGCACCTTTTCAACAGCATATTAGAGCCACTGAAGGTACAATGAGGGCGTTGACCCTTGTGGTGTATATATTTGGTGATTTCAGAACCTGCTTTATCACTGACTCTTCAACTATCTCCTGGAGGAAGATGGAGGGAGCAGGCTAACTATCTCTTCAGACCAAATTTTGAATTTGATTTAATTAGATAATGTCATTTTAGCTCCGTTTTCCCTCCATTAGACCTTTGCAAAGTTAAAAATCTATGACGGAATAGCCAATGAGGTTATGTTTTTGGTAGCATTTGCATCCGTCTGTAAACACGAAAGCTTTTGAGTAGATTCTAATAAAACTTTGTATGGGTGTAAAGTGGAGTCATGTTAACAATCCATTAAAATTTGGCTTACACCCACCGAGGTTGTCAAGGTCAACTTCATGATTTATTGGTCTAATATCATTATAAACATAATATCACATCTGACCTCTGACCTTTTCTTCAAGGTCAAAAGTTGGATCCAAAAGTCAAAGTAATTCCATGTTTCTCATTGCCATTGTTCGTACTGACAACATAAAGACATTTAGGGAATGATATGTGGGGATTCTAAATATCACGTTACTTTGGACCTCTGACCTCATTTTCATGGTCAAACTTGTCAAATCTCTTTTATCTGCAGAATTATGCTTACAATTCTACTTCCTTTGTTTGTATTGGTAACAGTTAGGAAATGATTCTGGTGTACGAGGATTCTAAATATCACATTAGAGTTTGCATCCAAACATCAGGTCACGGTTGACCTTTGACCTCACTTTTACATTTCACATCTGCGTTCCTGTCAAATTGACCCCAATGTGATATATCTTTAAATAAAGTATTGTCAGGAGAAAGAGAACGAGCTGTTAGGAACACAGAGTTATATTACTGTAGCAATATTACACAATAAGCTCAAGTAATTAATTTCCAGTTATTTACAAATCTGTGCCTATAATTCATTACCGAGTTCTTTTGTGTAATCAAGGTAAACGTCTTTCATGATACCTGTATCTAATTTTTACTGCACTACAAACTTCCTAAAGTCTTTAAGTTCTTAAAGTAGATTTAAAAGAACAAAGAATATAAAATGTATCTATAGAAAACACAGCAGTATTCTCTTCAGAGTAAATATTACCCAGAGAGTGAGCTGCCTTGATGGAGGTTTGTGCGCTGCGAGTGCTTCTTGTTACATCTGTTTCACCTTCTGGCTCTGATGGTGTTATTTTTGTGATTTTTTTGTAAAAATATGACACTTTTCCTGGTTTGGGGGTTCAGAGGGTTGACTCTGATGCACAGGCCACCTTGTTGTAACTTTGATAAAAAGTGTGGCCCTTGTTGCTGAAGTACAAACATTTTTGGTTGCCTTTGTTCATTTATTGTGCATTTATGGGCCATATGCATTCGCTAGAACACGTCTGGTGAACAAATGCTCCTCGTGATGGAGATCGTCTAACAGATGGTGTTAAAAAAATTCTATACAAATAAAGTGGAATTGTTCATAAACTGCCAAATTTGATGCAATGATGAAACACCTGGACCACAACACTTCCAGCTCTTCGTTTATTTATTTAAATGACACACACATGCACACACAGCTGGGCTCAGTGTGTGTGTGTGTTGTACCTTGGTTTGGCTGCTGGGGTTGTCGAGTGCAAATGAAGCCTTGGTGGCCTCGGGATAAGCACCAGCTTTGTACAGGGACTGGGCGTAGTACACTTTGTACTCCTCCACCTCCGGGTGCAGCTGCGTGAGCTGTTCGTAGCACTCGGCGGCGTTGGTGAAGTCCTGGATGTGATAGTAGCAGAAACCAAGCAGAGACAGCGCCGCCCTGGACTAAGACACAGGTGAAAGGAAGAGAGAGTGACCAGCTGAGGCACATCTGTAGAGAAAAACACACACCTCACCTGAGGATGTCTGAGCACAAAATGCAGACATCCTCAGCCCACCAGGGTTCCTGCTGCATTTTAAGATTTTCTTTGCTGTATTTTAAAAATTGTTTCCGTTTTAAGATCTCAATAAATAAAAATTAAGAAAGAACAAAGCTGAAATGATGTCTCGCAGCAGTTCAGTAATCCCTACAACTGAAAGTGCGCCAGATTTACCGAGGTGCAGTATGCAAAAATGCACTGACAATGTGCTAATTTAAAAAGAAAGATGTAGCCAGTTAATTTCAGTCATAATCAAAGTAACGTACTGAGAGCAGAACAAATTAGCAGTGTCTCAGATGAGGGAGCTAATAATTTACTACCCAAAGTAATATAGTAATCACAGTAACAGTAAAGCAATTCAGATCAATGACAAGACACTATAATAAAATTAATCGTATGGATCCAACAAAGAAGTCTTGAAAATGAGCCCCATTAATTGCTGTATTTGGACAAACATGTATGCAATAGCTTTTCACACCAAAAAAAGCCCATGTAACAAACAAACAAGAAAATCAAGTTGTAATGTTTCAGAGCTCTGTGTGTGCACTGTTGAGTAGAGACAGGAAGAGAGAGAGGATTACTGTTTCTATAAGTCTTACATCACGGGTTGCATAGCTCCTTTCTCCCCTTGAAGATTGGCAGACTTACCTTGGTGTGTTTTTGGAGCTGCCCGTTCAGGATGTGAATGGCATCCACATACTGACCATCTTTAATCTACAACGCAGACACATATTTATTGTGAACAGCTTGACTGATTAACGCTCGTTCCCTTTATCCAATCACTTGTAGTAAATTACAGGGACTATAGTGATGAGAACTTCAAAGATTAACTACCGTTACAAACCTTCAAACACTGCAGTTGACATTTTCTGTATGTTTGTTATGAGTTTAAACTTAAGCCGAATTTACGGAAATTGCATCTCAATTCTAGAAAAATATAATTAGTCTTGTATAAGTACTTCATTAAGGATGAGACACTAAAATAAACGATTTGTGAATGGAGTTTGGTTCACGCTGTGTAGCTGCTAGCTCAACAAGCTAAGAACCCTAACTAATTGGCTATATTCTCACCAGTTTGTAGATCGTAGCCGTGTACTCTCCGTCTTTTATAGCGGTCATTGCTTCAAATCTGCACTCTCATCAAACACACACTACTTGTGGCTTCGGGTTTTCTCAAAATCTGGGTCGCAGCATTTAGCTAGCTGTGCTTTCCGAAGCACGGAGAGCATAGGAGCTGTTACTTAGCAACGGAGGAGAGCGGAAAGGGACGTTTGCCTGGCGTATGTAACAACCAATCACCTTACAGTTTGAACTTATTTTTTTTCTAGAACCTTTATTTACTTGTTGGACAAAGACAGTCACCGTCCCGTAGAAAATATAAAACTTTCCTACTGTCTTTAAGTTTCTTCTTCGTTAATAGATTTGAGTCTCTTTGTGGTCTTTAGTGTGACTTTGCAGTCATTGTCTTCACGCTTGCATTGGTTTTGCATGTGTTTTTTGTGTGTTTTTTATTTGTTTGTCTTTAATTACTTTCTTCTCTTTATGAGTTTCTTTAAATCTCTTTTAAAGAATTTTGAATGTCTTTTTTCTTTGTTTAACTTGGTTTTGTAACTTTTGTTTTATAACTTTTGTTTTATTTTGCTTCACTTTTAAATTTTCTATCTATCTGTTGGTGTTTTGTCTCTTTGTGATTTCCTTATCAGCAAGAAATCATCACTGACCAGGGATCTCTGTTCCTTTGTGCTCCTGGGCCTGTGCTTTGTAGGGCTGTTCTTCTACACGTTTATAACTTAATGTCTCTAGTTTTGTCTCTCTTAAACTCTCTCTGTTTTTCTCTTTCCTTCTTATCCTGCAGCAAAGCACAAGCACAGGCTGGTAAAATCCACAGATGATCTCATAGCTGAAGGATTCAGGAGAAGGAAATATACTCACCAAACAGTGGCTAAAACAGATGAAACCTGGAGTGTCGCCTCAAACCCAAACCACAGTGTGCTGACCACCGGGCCTCCATAATGACGGAGGAAAGGTTTGATGCTGACTGTGTGTGAGAGAGTTTCAGAACGTGAAGAGTTTTTTTTTTAGTGTTTATATGCATGTGCATGCATGCTTGTGTGTAGCAGGGGTGTGTTTTATGCTCGCGTTCTCTCCTTCTGGTACTTTCTGCACTTCTTGCATGCCTGTCACTCACTTCTGTTGGGACGAGTGAAAAGATCTGCAGCAGAGGAGCTGCAAAACAACAGGTACATATTAACATTAGCAGGTATGTGCAGAAATATCCATCATTAACTGACATTTATTTTATAGCTTGCTGGTTCAGCGTTATTTTGTTAAAAACTGTTGCATTGCTACTTTGCTTGGCAAGAAAACACTTATTGTATTTGTGCTGCATGAAAGCTCGAGCTCCATAAGTCTAATGCATACTTGAGATGCACCTGACTGAGGTTCTTTATTAATGCAGAGCATGTACATAAATCTGGCATCTGCCGTTTTAATATTGAAAAACTGTTGGGAATGTTTCCATGTGACTTTCTTCACTGCGAGGCCAAACTTATTTCATGGTTCCCAGATTGAGACTGGTTGGAGCTGATGAGATTTTGGTGGGTTAAAATGATGTTGAGGAGAAAAACTGCAGCAGAGACGAAGGCAAAAAGATGTGTTTGTTTGTGTGTGTTGTTTATCTTCTTTGGATCCTGTGGGAGTGTGTATACTTTCACTATGGGTGGTCAAGTGTGTTCCATTGGTTTAAGGATATGTTTGAGTCCTAAGTAAGTGATGGGTTTGCATGAAAATAATCTGGTAGACCTTCAGAGAAATTTCAAGGTAACTTAAGGAACTGTTGTACTGAAGGCACTCAGTCTGTGTGGCTATGATTGGGCAGCTCAAAGATGGAGAAAGACTGGGTCATAGTTAATAAAAACATTGGTTATATAAGTGTTTTTTCCCCTCTGATGACACAGAGTTTATTTAAAGATGCAGTTCTTCTTATTATCGCTGGATGGTGCTCCAATGTGCAAGTACAAAAATCAATAAAGGTTTTGGAAAGCATATTTTGGCATCGCTCAACAACAGGCCATTAATTATGAGTCCTGCTGGTGATTTTTATGATTATGTATAATATGTGCAGAGTATGTTGCCTTTATTTGGAGTTTGTGTGGAGTTACTCTAGGGCCTCTGGTTTCCTTCGACAGTCCAAAAACCAGTGATTTTAAACTGATGGGATAGTTTTGCGATCCATTCTGAAAACCTGAAACGTGAGACTAGAATCGCTCATTACTGTTGATGGTCAAGAAAAATTGGTCTGCCCTCTAATTTTAACAATTTGGAAACTTTTTGCTTTTTGTGCACAGACTGTATGTAAAGGATGGATCCACAGACTGTACATATAAGAAGTATTTATAATTTGTATGGGAGCATCACACAGACACAGATAGCTGTTAATAAATGCTAACATCATCCAAATAAAATCCTAGGATTTCACCAAAACTGGAGCTCAGACAGCAGCCATATTATTGTTCAGGTTATTTCATTAAAAATGCTCCAAAGGCACAAACGTAGTTTGTTTAACAGGTCATCAGAAGTTCAACAGAGCCGGTCTTTCTAAAACCAAAACTCCTGCTGGAGAGAACAGTTATCAGCTTTGTCTGTTAAGGTTTCTGCTTCAAGCTCTGATGATGCTCAGCCAAAAAGGGAACATTTTACAGGTTACGTATAAAAATTAAAATGAAAAAAAATTTATAAAAATTAGACTGAAATTAAAAATTCTAACCGTAAAATGCAAAACTGTTGCAAATAACACAAATTAATGCTGCAGAAAATCATTCATCTGGTAATTTTGTGCACAAAGCGGTAAAGTAAACAGTAAAGCTTCCTGTCCCACAGCCTCATGAAGAAGACATGAAAACCACTTCAGTTCGCTCAGAACAGCAGTTTCTGTATCAGACTGTAAACATGTTTACATGGGAGTCTATGGGGACTGACTCACTGCTGGAGCCCCTGGTGAACGTGGGAGGAACTGCAGTTTCTTGGCACTTGATCATTTTTCAGCACTAGAAGTTATTGCTTGACTACGAACTCCCCGGGATGCTATGTTTATGAATGATTCAAAAGAGACTCAAATGATAAGTACAGACACGTATTTTCAAAAGACAACTACAGCTGTAAAACAAAAAAACTTTGTTATCCAACAGGTCTTCTCAGAGAGAGCCAAAACAGAGGCAGCAATGGAAAACATCGCTGGTTGAAATGAACCAGAATTATCCTTGAAATGGCTTCAAGCCCCGTCCGCTTCACTTTGAGCTTAACGGCAGGTTTATTTCTGTTTAAACACACGTGTGCAGGAAGACCGGCTGTATAGTCTGCTGCTGCCTCTGTGTATTTTTGCAGGCATGTGCGGGACAAACACAAAGCTGCTGAGGTAGTCTCTACTCGGCGTGTCTCTGCAGCTCTCCTCTAAGTCGCTCTGTCAGGTATGGTTTGTGCATCGGCACTCTGACTCGGGCTCGGACTCGCTTTTTAATGCGAGCTGACTGCAGGAGCTGAGAGTTTATCGCCCTGGGGCTTCTTCCTATGTTCCACCCCTGACAAGCCCGTAAGACTTAGAAGTTTGTACACCCAGAAGTTAGATTTCCTTTCTCTGCTTTATTAGGACTGATAGCCACAGTGGTAGTAAAGCCACACAAGGCCTTACACAGTGCTGAGGAATAATCAAATCTCTAGAGCAAATTCGCTTCAGCTGTACAGAGCAATGTTTCCAGACAGATATTGTGCAGTTCAGCAGGAGGCAATCTGCATTTCATAAGGCTGAGCACAAAGAAGCAGCTTGAATATACGATTCAATTATTTTAATGTCATGCAAACAACCAAACCTATCGACATGTCTGAGTCGTTTGGGTGTGATGCTGAGCCGTTGGTGGTTTGCTGGTGATTCAATTAAATTGCTAGAGTGCCTTCGTTAAACTATTGTTGCCAATTATTTCTAAATCAATCAATCACCCAGTCAAAGAATCAATATTTACACAGCAAAATTATTTAAAGTGCTCAATAAAAAACGAGGTGTAAAAAAAAAGCAGTGTCTGCATGTAAAGCCAGCAAATAAGCAAAGCAAGGCAGGCAATAAACAAGGATTAAAAGAGACAAGTGGGACACATGTCAACATTTAAATGATTTAAATAAGACAAAGAAACACAAGGGGAAGATTCGAAAGGACCCGTTCTTCTCATTTTCAATTTTTAGAGCAGCTTTGCATGAGTCACAGTTCAAAATAATCCTTCTTTATCTCGTACTGGGGCCCCTCACTTCATCCTCTGTCTGACCCAGTTTTAGCTCCTCCCCCTTTAAGCCAGCTTTCTTTTGATTAGCTGCTCCTCATAAACAGAATGTGGGCGGGGCTTCTGTTCTGAGGGAGACCTGCTGTGTTTAGCCTGTTCACACCTGTTTATTTGTGCAGGTGTGAATGGAGCAACACAACTGCACTGAAACGCTTTGGAGGAGATGGTTTGTTTAACGTGTGAAAGTGATCTGACTTCGATCTGAACTGTAAGGGGTGGCAACTATCCGTGAAATGAATGTTAATTCTCTGTGCTCTCCAACATTTGAGAGTGCAGCATCTTCTTCCTGTATTGACTTTTGTTGCTCCCGCCTCAGACACATCTGGCCAATCAGCAGACTGAAGATTCGATACGTGGTTTGTAGGGATGCATTTTGGCTCGATTGGAGTTCGCTTGGATTTTTCTGTGTGAAAAGAAACAAAATCAGGAAAAACAGTTTACAAACTGATCAACTGATTTGGACCAGAGTAAACGAACTATAGTTGTAAAAAAACCCTCTAAGGCAATATACAGGGGCCAAAGTAGGTGGGAAATCTCTGAAAGTGAATGTTTAGAGGATACCGAATCCTCTGTTTGAGCACTGTATTTATATGTTAGGAACTAATGAAAAGTAACGCAACTGTTTATTCTAGAGGAACAGAGTGGCATTTAAAGCTTTATAGTAACAGAGAGCAGCTGGGACAAGTCGCCAATCTATCACAGGGCCAACTCAGAGAGACAGGTAATCATTCACACTCTTATTCACACTAACAGCTAGCTTAGAATCACCAGTTAACCCTAACATGGATGTTTTTTGACTGGGCAGGAACCAGTGTCCCAGGAGAACCCATAAAAAGCATAATTTCCTCTGGGATCAATAAAGTATTCTGATTCTGAAAGCATACAGGCAACAACAACGCCACAGAGAAAGGCTCCAGTCAGTTAATGATAAACAGTAACTTTTCATATGTCTACATATCTGTAGAAAAAAACATGCTAATAAGAGGGACATGAAAAACATAATTAGGGCAAAGTCAGGGTTACGTGATCCAGCTCTAACTGTATGCTTTATCTAAAAAGAAAGTCCAATCTTAAAAGTAGAGAGTGTGTCTGCCTACTGGGCCCAAAAGTTTAAAGTTTATATGTAAATAAACTGCTTTACAGGAGCAAAATTAAAAAAATGTTTTATGAGATAAAAAAAGGTTAAAAAACTAAAAGTGTTTTTCTGAAAGTGTAACAACAGTTCCACAACCTCAAACGCACGTCTGCTTTTGTCCTTAACCAGCACTGATCAGCTGACCTCAGAGATCCAGGACTTATTTATGGCTGTAGAAGTTCTCGTCATCAATAACTCTGTGTGTGATCACCAGATTTTTAAATTGAACCCTAAACTTTATGTAGAGCCGGAGTAAAGAGGACAGTGTCACAGTGGGACCTCTGAGAGGACCTGTGAGAAGCCTCGCAGTCACTTCCTACACTGTTTATAAGAGAGGATGTGCTCAGGCAGAGGACTGACGAACAACTGAGGTGTTCAACAGATGATAAAAACAAGTTCGCACAAGACAACCAGCATGTTTATCAGAACTGTCTGATCAGAAATTTCACCCAGCTGGAGGCTCTGGCCCCAGTTCAGCTTCAAGTGCTCTGTTAGGATAAGATGGTAGAACGAGGTCTTTAAGACCACACGGGGCCTGATTATTCAAGACGGTGTGTTGGAGAAGGACTTTAAATTCACTTATTGAGAAAGAAGCTAATACCGTAAAACTGAAGACTTTTCGTGGCGTGATTGTAAAGAGACCAACCTCGCAGTAACAGATCAGTGTGCTAGTCTCTGAGACAGGATGCTTCTAATGATGGCAACGCTGATGAGACTACAGAGGGCTGAGATCTGTTCAGTATTTCCATTTTAACTTGGTTGGATTTATGTAACCATCATGTTTTGGGTTAAATATGTTTCAACCTCTGCGCTGGGGTGGACAACAGTTATTCATCGATTTAACAGGGTGATAATGTTAAAATTGAGGGATCAAAGTGGGACTGAGATGGACTGAAATTACTCTTCTTCATCATCAGATCATCTGCTGCTTCTGCCTGCAGGTGCGAGTGCGATCATGGCCTCCAAGCTGAGCGTGCTGCTGCTGGTACTGACTGTCTCTGCCGTGACGGTGCTGGCCCAGAGGCGACGCCCGGCGTCCAAAGCCACCGACGAATGGAACTACAAGGAAGGCTGTGAGCACCCAGATTACTCTCTGTTTACTCTGGGTCAAAGGTCAAGTTCAGGGCCCATCATGATGAGGTCAAAGCTAGAGGTGAAAGATCACACTGCTCAGAGAAATCCTGCCTGTTAAATCAGTAAATGCAGGTTCCAAGCTTGTGTCTTAAAATATGAAATATTCCTTTAAGAGGCTCAAAAAGGAGTTTCCTTGAATCTGAATTTATTTTGCAGTAAACAGGACCTCTGGGGCTTATTATGGTGTGTTCTCACTAATCGTTAGAAAGTGAAGATGGCTGAAAATTAACAGTGAAGTGTGTGCTGTGACTTTCTGTCCCAGCTGACAGGGTGAACATGCGCAATGTGGCCAACCTGACCGAGGTTCTGGACAACTGGCGGTTCGACATCATCAGCCAGATGAAAGGGCTCCTGCAGAATGACCACCAGTCTCTCCTGCCGGACTACGCCAGGTATGAGAGAGGGTCTCATTTATTCGTTTATGATGTCACAAAATCCCACGGCACACAAACAAACCTCTGACGTGCCTTACAGTTCAGATCTACTGTGTTCCTTTTAGCTGAGTGTTCCTGCCATAATACGACTAATGCAGTAGCTGAATTTTGCCATTTGCACAGCTGATAGGTGCACAAAGAAGTCCAGAAATCCAGCACGAGCTCATGAAGCTGGCCGGTACACTGACAACTGTGTGCAAAGCTGTCATCAAGACAAACAGAGGCTGAAATAGAAAGCATATATTTAGATCTTTTCTCACTGCATAAATCCATGACAGTAACAGAAGAGTGTAAAACGAACGAACGAACTCTTCCCCGTCAGTGAGGTGAAACAGTCTCTGAGAGGCACCACAGGAATGTGGTTTAGCCGTCGGGCTGAAAATGAAGTCGGGGGGTTTACTGGGTACGCTCTGCGGCCGATGTCGTCAGAGGAAGCTGCAGCTCAAACTGCAATTTAAACATCAAAATAGAAACTGACCGAAACGAGCTCCAGTTTTCCAGAGGGGAACTCTGCAGCTTCCTGCCGCTCACCGCAGCTCAGCAGACGAGACTGTGGTCCAGAACTTACATAAGCACAGCTGCATGTTTCTCTCTCAAATTCTCATTTTTCTTACATAAATTCTTTCAGTTCAGTTTTTTATGGTTTGATGCCGTGTTTGTCATCTTACTTTAACCCACAGTTTGATGTTGTGATGTTGTTATTGATCTTGGACTGTTGGTCACTTTCATACATGGTTTACAAATGTCTACATTAAGGAACACACCCACCCACAATGAGAGAAGAGAGGGTGCAGTTTGCAACAGGAGTATAAAGAAAGAAGATTTTGTAGCCTATATTTCTGGGTAACTAGACATGAACATAAATTACACGTCAGGTAAAACCTGCAAGAAAAAGACTTTTAAACTAGGACAGGGACACTAACTGCAGCGAGGATCACATGCGTGACCAAAAAAGACTTTTAGTGAGTCAAACGGATCATTCGAACAGCAAAAAGTGAAAGTTATGTGTGTGGCGAACAGCACAGGATGAAGAGGAAACTAAAGCTTTGCTTGTGTGTTTGATTTGAATTGTCTTCACTGTGTTCAGGATCCAGCCGCTGTCTGAGGCCTTAGACGACCTCTTCAAAGAGTTCAACGCCCTCAAGACTCGTCTGGGCGATCTGACCGATAAGTTCACCGCCATAGAAACTTTCATTGATGAGGTCAAAACCAGCCGCGCAACCAGCTCCAGCTCCAGCGCCAGCACCAACACCAACGCCAACACCAACCCGAACCCTAACACCAGCACCAGCACCAACCCCAACACTGGCGCTGCTGGGGCTCCAGTCGTCAGACAGAGGCGGGTGATGAGGAAAAAGGCCCCCGCCTCGTCCTAACCAGACGGCTACAACGAGGCTTTTCCTCTCTGACGTTTGCTTCTCAGGCTGATTGTGTCTGAAGCTAATCTTCCTTTATTCTTTTTAGCAGGGTATACAATATTATGAGCTTCTGCATAGCTCAGCTTTTTATAGGGAGATCCAACATCTCTCACTCTCATTTTAAAATTCAGAAAAATGCCAAATCAGCCATTATTCGCTAATCAATGCAATTAGTCGACAGAGAAACTAAACAAATGTGCTCTATGCACTGATTTTTAAATTTTATTTTATTCAGAACCTCTTTATCATCTTTATCATCAGGTGAGATCTCACCTGCATGGGTGTATTAACCCCTTTAGAGTCCCCGGAGCCCTCGGCCTGGAGCTTTCTGCTCACCTCCATTATACCTGTCAGTTTTCTAATTTCCTCAAAGCCAAGCAGAGCTCACATGTCAAATTAAAGCAAAACTCAAATAGATGACCAGATAGCTGCTTCTTCACGTGTTATTCTGGTGTCTAAAGAACAAAAATGGGCTGTTTTCAAACACATTATAAAAGAACACAATGGCCTGACCTGATGACAGTGAAAGTAACGGTTGCTTGCAGGTGGTGGAGGTTTTCTTTGTGTAGATTATTTTTAAAATGAAAGAAAAAGCAAAGCTCACCTGAAAGCAGAATCTCGAGATCCAGAAGGATACCTGGATCTAGATCAGTTTTTGTCTTTGAGAACATCACAACAACACCTTCCACTTTTTATTTTGTATTGATAACGACTGTCCTTTCTTGCCATGATAAAGAACCCTCCTAAAATTCCTGTTTTCAGATCCGGAGCAACTCCGAGTATCAGCCCATGTCTGTGCCTAACCTGTTCTGCACAGGTTAGGATCAGGTTTGAATGAATAAACTGAATACTCAGGAATTTTAGCATTTTACTAAAATATCATCAACGATTGGAAACAAAAGTCTAACCCCCCCAAAATCATCAAGATAAGGCTGCCTTATTCAAGCCTTGCTCTGTCTGCACTCTGCTTGCTTATTGTACAAACATGCTTACTGGTTTGTGCCTATTGCTGCATTGTATAACCTGCAAATAAACTCACTTATTGCATTCAGTCGAGAGTTCTGCTGTGGACTTCTTTAGAAACGAGGTTAGTTTGATCCGAGGAGCAAAGCTCAGAATAAAGCTTTGGTCTTAACTGCATGACAGTAGATTTCCTGTAATAGTCTTAAAGCAAAGAATCAGTGAAGTTTGAATAGAACTGGTCATTGTGACGTCACTAACGCAATGCATTATGGGGACGGTTCTGCAAGCCTGAGATGTATGCATGGACTGTACAGAGACAGTCTTTTTGGGGTTTAAAAGTTCCATGTAGACATTAGAAAGCTGTTTTGTTGTAAAATGACACAATGGTACAAATGACGAGGACGGAGAAGGTTCTTTGAGTTTTCCACAGTGGGAGGAGCAACAAGGAGCTGAGGTCACAGAGCCGACACTGCGTGGAAGCAGCTGGAAGACAGAAAACCATGAACTTCAGCAACATTTCAGAAAATATGAAGGCACTGCTAATTTATCTTATAATACTGATGGTAGCATACGTATGTTAATATGTGCATGTTTACCCTATCCTTCTAAACAGCACAAACATGCAAAACAAAGAACTGCCAGTCAGATGGGTTTTGCTGGTAGTTTAAAATATTTCTGGGTCGTAGGGCGGCTGCTACGTTACCTCAGATAAGGCTGTTATCTTAGCTGTCGCCACACATCAGCAGTCAAAGAAAATCTTTATGCCTTTGCTTTCAAAGAGCAGCTTTCAGAATGTGACAGTGTGATCTTTTGGGTTGTTTTGCGACTGGTTGTTTTCAGTGTGTTTTCTCTCTTATTACCTGTTGGCGTCTATCTCTGCCTTGCTTTTGAGTGAACAACATCATGGCAGCTTTATGTGGTGCAGAAAACTCCAACCTTCGTGTGGATCTCAAACCTGTTTGTGATGCCCTGCAGAGAAAACTGTTTGGGTAGGACACGTAAATGCTTAAATATGTGTTAAGTAACTTTTTAAAATATATATTTTACATACTTTTCAAGTCTGATGTTTAAAAGGACTTTATCGCAACTTTAAAAGAATTTAAGTGTTTTTCAAATCTCTCAGTTGCCTCTAACAGCCTTTAGACTGATTTCTAAAAGAGCATTTTCTGTTAAAATCTAAAAGATGTCTGGACCGCGCTCACTCCCAGCGTCCAACATGAGCAAACAAATAAAAGATTCAGTTCAATTCAATTTTATTTATACAGCGTGAAATCACAACAACAGTTGCCTCAAGGCGCTTTATAGACCCTACAATAATAGATACAGAGAAACAAACAACAATCATATGACCCCCTATGAGCAAGCACTTTGGCGACAGTGGGAAGGAAAAACTCCCTTTTAACAGGAAGAAACCTCCAGCAGAACCAGGCGCAGGAAGGGGCGGGGCTATCTGCTGCGACTGTTTGGAGTGAGAGAAGGAAGACAGGATAAAGACATGCTGTGGAAGAGAGACAGAGATTAATAACAAGGATGATTCAGTGCAGAGAGGTGTTTAAACATACAGTGAGTGAAGAGGAAACACCCAGTGCATCATGGGAATCCCCGGCAGCCTACACCTATTGCAGCATAACTAAGGGAGGATTCAGGGTCACCTGGTCCAGCCCTAACTATATGCTTTAGCAAAAAGGAAAGTTTGAAGCCTAATCTTGAAAGTAGAGATAGTGTCTGTCTCCTGAATCCAAACTGGAAGCTGGTTCCATAAAGATTAAAGTGGAGGCTCTAAGGCTTTTCCACCAGGCACCCTGTTAAAGGTAAAACCATAAAATATTTAATTTTAGGAGCAATTAAACAAGCAGAACAGACTGACGTGTATTGAAGTCTTCATCAGGGTCAGTCTTCGTAGTTAGATCTACATATCTGCTTTATATTGTGTACGGTATTTTAATTTGATAGAATTCTATTTTATTTTATTAATATGTTTGTTTCTTCAGAATTTTTGTAACAATTTTAATTGAATGCAATCTTAATTTGGCTATTTGAAAAGTTTTGATTTGTCTGGCTTATAATGATAATATAATATAATTTACTTTTAAATTACATGTTTTTATGATTTTACCTTTGACAGAGTTCCTGTGAAATGTCTCTTTTATTGAGCAACACAAGCTTAGCTTAAAAATAGAATTAATGCCAGCTGTTACTAAGCTACACACCATGCATCAGGTTCATTATACTTATACGTTCATGTAAACAGTGTGTAAACTGTAAAAATGCAGCTGCTGTGTAACATATATGACATACAGTACATGCAACAGTGCAGTATAACAGTGCAGGACAGTCTTCTGTATTCTCATTGCTGTTTTAGTCTTTCCAAACTCCCACCTAACTTAAAATTTAAACATCTGAGGCCATGAAGTGTAATCCATCAGAGGCTTCAGTTCAAAAGTGTTTGCAACAAAACACTAAAACTCGGCTGTAACTGGGTCTCTGAGCCGTGACCCACATATGCATTACATCAGAGCCACGGAGAGAGGCTTCAGTAATCCCACGTACTATAACATACTGTGTGTAATCTGTGGTTGCTCTCAATTCTGATTCACTGCAGGAGACGATGTGGGAAGCATCACACAGGGAGGCAACAGAGGAGGTGAAACTGTGTGAAAGGAACATTAAAGGGTGACACAACTGTGGTGGCTGTCAGCCACTTAGAACATAAAATATAAACTGCAGCACTTACAAATGAATGTTTTAGCGCTCTTATAATACTTCCTTTGACTCCGTGTCCTCTTTGCTGCTTATGAAAATAGCTGAAATGCTCCATTCTAGTAGAAGATAAATAAGAACCTGCAGAAAGCCTTTTGGCACTCGGGTTAAATAGCAGAATGTCATTTAAGGTTTCTGTATTTCTGTTTACTGTGTATCTGTACACACTGAAGTCTTAGCTCAGAGCTTTGTGTGCAATTATGACACACAGGGTTTGATGTCCCAGAGTGAGAAAACATTAAAATGCTTAAATTTAACCGAGTACTTGTTGGCCCGTCCGGCCACGGCACTGATGAGCTCATAATGTGGCAGCATCGTGTAGAAGTGCTCAAATCTGTAGATGAAAACACCACAAGCAGTGATGAGTTTTGGAAGGAGATTCTCTGCTGTGGCAACATCACCAACTTATATAACGACAGGAAACCAAGCAGAAAAAACGAGCAGGGAAAGAAACGAAGAGAGGAGGAAGGAAATCCCCCAGACTCAGCACAGAGGTCAGAGGTCATTGTAGCAGTCCTTTCATAGAGGTAAAGAATAACCAGGTAGCTCATATACTGATGACAGTAATGTTTCAGTCATGACCAGAGATGGGTTAATGTAATCCAATTACTTTTTTCAAGTAACGAGTAAAGTAAGAGATTAAGATTGCAAAAAAGTAATTAGATTACCATTACTTTCGCATTATTAAACCGTGATTTTGTTTGTGAGAGTGTCTCATGACAATGATGTACGAGTGTGTGCGATGTCTGTGGCAGCAACAGACGTGTGCAGATCAACCGTGGATAACATGGAGTGATGGAGAGAGTACGACCATGCAGCGTTTAAAGCGTGGAAGTAATCACATTACTTTGAGTTTGATTCTGTAAAAAGTGACAAAAACATCAGCGTCTGCTGTTCACTCTGCGTGGGAAGAAAACTTCTTTCTACAGCAAAGAATTAAACTTCAACTTTGAGCAGCGAGCACGCCGCCACGGGAATGTGACACTCACAGAGAAACCCCCGGATCCTCCCAATGACACGACCGCTGTGGGCAAACCTCCACCCGCCCCACTCCTGCGAAACAGGTGACAATAGATTTAAGAGCGACAGGACTCAGAGCTGCTGAATCTTTGATTTTATTAATTTTCTGCTGTGTTTTACTTTCATCTATTTGAATGAGTGTAAACACAAAACAATATTTTATTTTATCTGCTGGAATATGCAGAACATAGGTTTAAGTGTTATCAGTAAAGTAACTGGATTACTTCTTGGAGAAGTAATCAGTAATTAGTAATTAATTACTATTTTCAAGTAACTTGACCAACACTGGTCATGACTGATGTGCAGCTGCCATAGGGCGAGAGGCCAACACAGACGACCCTGCACACCTGCAGTAAACTTAGAACCACCAGTTAATATTGTGCACAACTGTTTTATCATATAACACATTTAAAACATAAGCTGGCCCAAAGTGTTTTTAGAAGAAGCACATTTAGATTCCAGGTCTCTATAAAAACCCAAATTCAAAATCTATGAAAAGCAGAAAGCGTTTGCTGATTATTGTGGAAAGCAAAAATCACAGTGATTTATGTGGTGGTCATTAAAGTGTGTTCAGAATTTGCAAATCATCTCACAGGAATAACATGTAGAAATAATTAAGCTCACCGTAATTGTGCATTAATTGAAATGATTTTATGTTTGGATCGATATAAAACAAACACGCTGGGATTTCCTGTTTTGAGGCGGCTCCAAAGAAAAGCCCTGAACTCCAGATTCACTCGCTTCGCTGACAGCTGGCTGAACCGAGTGAATCAGCTGATGAATACAACATGAGAGCAGGTGCTGGAAAGAAAAACTCCAGCCCAGCACTCACTTTCATGCTGTAATTCGTGGTCACACGGAGTTATTGCTTTGCTTCACTTGATCAGTTCATGAGTGGATTGACTGGCTGCAGCTCTTCAGCTGTCCTACATATAATTCAGTGTCAAAGAAGCTCCAGATCAATACCACATTTCATGCCTTATGGTGTCAGCGACACACTGCACTGGTGTCAGTATGGCTGAAGGAAAATCATCGCTCTCACTGAAACTTTCTCCTGAGACATCTGCAAGGATAAAACGTGATTTTTGTTTTTCTTATTATTATTTTCATCCAGCTCAGAGCAGGAAATCCTCTTTATCCTTTTCCTCTCTGCTGCTGTAAATGCACTTTGACCTTTGACACCTCATTTGAAAGGCAGTCACATTTTACTGTGCGTCACAAATCTCTCTGAATCAGATGTGACTATTGATTTTACAGCTCATCTCTCAGTCCGGCCTTGACTTAATGTTGAGGTCAGAGTGAGGCATCACCTCCATCTGAGAAGAGTGCATCCTCTTAAATCAGCCACGAGCCTTCAGTCGTCACCTGGAGTCGGCTGCTGAACGTGAGCAGCAGAGCGTGTCATCTCTGCATTCTGACAAAATATGTCTTTTGCATCCGTTTGTGGTATTTTTGTTTCTCTTTGTAGTCATTTTCATTATATTACAGTCGTTTTACTTGGCATGCTAGTGTTTTTGTCGCGTGTGCAATGAAACAAATAAAGTGGACCCAGGTGCAGATAAAACACAGAAGGACTGGCAGGGCAGTAAAGGGATAAAAAGGTACTTTAATTACTCGGTGAAACATAACATTAAAAACAATCCTGAAAAAGGGAGAGACTACAAAAACCCGTAACAACGTTCAACAGCAAAGAAGTCCAAAACACTGGCAGAAAACAACAAACAAGACTCAGGAACATGAAGGATTTTGCTCGGGGGAAATCTCCCCTCTGATTTTTTTGTGCTACTTGAAACAGTCTATGGTGCAGCAGAAATGAGCTTTCACTGTCAGCGCTTGCTCGCCTGTAAAAGTAGAGATGACACTGCCTGGGGGGTGATCCTGGTCCTGTTCCAAATCTACCCAGATCCCTCCGTGGCTTGTTAAGCTGCAATTGCGCACCAGCAGGTAGTATCAGTGTAAAAACTACCATAGCTTTAAAAAAGGAGAAAATTAAAGGATTTATTCCAGCAGAGCACCCTGAGAGTGTACGCTAGGCAGAAGGAAGGAGGCAGAGGAGTAGTGAGTGTCACAACCATGGTCCAGGTCGAGACAACAAACATACATGAGTGTATCAGGAAGATGGCCACTACTGACCATGTGCTCAGTGAATACCTCAGACAGCAGAAAGCCAAGAAAGAGGAGGAGCCATCATGGAAGGACAGGCCCCTGCATGGTATGTACCACGGGCAGAGGTGGCTGACATCCAGAAATCCTACCAGTGGTTGTGTAAAGATGCCCCTGAGACAATCCAGCATGTAACAGCAAGATGTTAGCAGGCAGGGCAAACATGGAACGCCATAAGAAGTGTCCAGCATAGTGTACAGAAACATCTGTGCCGAATATGGCCTGGAAGCCCCAAGGTCAAAAGGGGAGATGCCCCCTAAGGTGGTGTAGAATGACTGAGCTAAGGTGAGGTGATGTGGACAAGCAGAGGAAGCCGGCCGTAGTGATAGATGTAGCCAGACTGAATAAAAGCAACATCAGGAAGAAGAAACACGAGAAGCTGGAGAAATATGGAGAAAGATGTGGAGGATGAAGGTAACGGTGGTCCCCGTGGTAATCAGAGCACTAGGTGCACTGACCCCCAAGCTAGGCGAGTGGCTCCAGCAGATCCCGGGAACAACATCGGAGATCTCTGTCCAGAAGAGCGCAGTCCTGGGAACAGCAAAGATACTCCAACAGGCCCTCAAGCTCCCAGGTCTCTGGTAGAGGACCCGAGCTTGAAGGATAAAGACTGCAGGGGCGAGAGGGGCATTTATATATAATACCTGATTTACCTGATCTTATCGTTGTGACAGGACAGGTGGATTTTGAGACAACCAGCCCCAGAGTGATGACCACTGCGACTTCATAACTTCCATAGAGATGATTTTAAGACGAATTCCACCTAAAAATCTCAGTGTGATGTTTTTTTCAAGTAAATGTTTTTGCTTCTCTTGGTAAAATGTTTTCCAAAGGACTCGTAGCTTTCACAGCGTCGAGGTGCACTACAGTGATGTTAGACTTTTCTGTGTCCTCTAATATCTTTACCATTAACCCAGTAGCCTTACAGCATGACAACAAAGCTGTTATTGATCATATGAACCACATTTTCATAATTCTACAAATAAAACTTTCACCATGTCCACGTAGCTGCTTTTGGCTTGTGCTGGCTCTTCACACCCCGTTAGCTCTTATCGGTCTCTCGTATCTCAAACTGCATCGGCTGCAATGACGCACTCACAATTTCTTCTTTCATAAAAAATTTAAACTAAAAATCTGCACTTCAAAAACCTACCTGTTTGTGTAGTCGTACATGCTCGGGCACTTGAATTTCTTTTGCACTGATGATATATGCAGCATTTGAACGGCTGGCTGTAAAACACCAGCATGCTTTCAGTCTTACCTGTCCTGCAGGAGATGGGATGATTGCATCATTTTTCCCTGGTGACGTGACCTCCTGGGGCCGTTTACATCATTTTCTGGATTTAAGAAGAGATCCCTTAGCCAATAAAGTAAACAGACTTTTATTACATATAGCTCAATGGTGAATTTTCTCAACAGCTTGTGGTGTGACTTAACTGAAAAAAGCAAGTGAAAGATGAGAATGAACGCTCATAAACTCTGGCGGGGGAACATTGCACCGGAGGTCGATTAGTCAGCAGTGAGGGCCGTCTACGCCATGCAGCGGGATGTAATATTAGACACAGATGTCATTTTTCCTAAAGTGCGCTGGGTTTCTGAAAGGTTCAATTCAAGCAAAGCGTTGCATGAATAAATTAAAGTCAGGAAAAAGGGCGGCTGCCACTTTGTTTTATTTCTGCAGTGACCGTTCTGATGCTTCGCCCTCCACAGCGAGAGGCAATATCAGACTGACAGAGAGTCTGCAGCTTTAGACAACATTCAAATTAGAGGGCAAACCTCCCAAGGCCCCTGGGGGTGAAGGATGTGATGAGCTGCCTCCTCCCCTTAATTTTAAGATATTAATCTGTATCAGTTGCTTTACAAACTCCCTCGTGTGTGTATGCGAAATCTGAATGGAAGAAAGAAGGTTAATAAACTGGGTAACCCTGATTCTGCTTTCTTTTGAATTATCAGCTCATCAGATGCTCTTCACGTTCATAACTAGAGTCCGGCCTCACGTCAGTCACTAATCAACAGTTATGAAAACGCACAACCATCTTTTTTATTAAGACTTTTGTTCCCCTGGTAAGCAAGAAAACTGCTGTTCCTCTAATGTCCACTTAAGGCTCCAGCAGTGAGTCATTCCCATGGACTCCCAAAAAATGTCAGACTTTACATCAGAAATAAACACGTTTAAAACCTGACGCAAAAACGTTTTTGGTCTCTATTGTTACTTTTTGTCCTAAAACTGCATGGGTTTGAATTTCTTTACAAGCCATCAATTTGGATTATGCTGAGGCTTAAAATTGGGGATGTGACCACTTTGACAGATGTGTCAACACTTAGAGTTTCCATCACATCTATAATTTAGACACGTGTTGGGGCTTAGAATAGCTGGATGTCGTCTGCACAGAGGGAGCAGCAGAAATTACAACAAACCTAACGAATAAAGAAAAATATAGCAGAGTACAGGCAAATAAACACAAATATGTGAATCGTGTGCAGTAACACATCATTACAAGACATCAAAAGCAGTTACTAACCAAGGAAACTATAATATGTGGTATATAATATATCCATCCATTTATCCTTTTCAGGGTTGCTGGAACCTATCCTAGCTGTCATTGGGCGAGAGGCAGGGTGCACCCTGGACAGGTCGCCAGTCTAACACACAGAGACAGACAACCATTCATGCTCACATTCACACCTATGAACAATTTAGATTAACCAATTAACCTATCCCCACTAACTGTATGTCTTTGGACTGTGGGAAGAAGCCGGAGTACCAGAGGGAACCCACGCTGTAGAATTACAGGGATTATTTCACATAATCTTTATTCATCATCTTTATTATTGCATTAATTATCATTTCATCCAAGCATTTATTGAAGTTGCTGGCATTATGTTATAATTTGTATTACAGGGGTTATCATAATCAAATATTAACATGTTTATTACAGGTGCAGTTATAATCACTTTAAATCGTTGCGTTAAATCTATAATCTTAAAAGCTTATATGCTGAGTATATTGTTACAGTAAAATAGTAGCTGAGCAAAGGCCTGAATGTATTCAGCAATATATTGCACTAGAGTTTACTTGACAACAGGTGACAGGAGAGGACAAGTCCATGGGGACCTCATCACCATATTTGGATGGATGCCAGAAAGGGGAACTTCTGTGCCTGCATTTATCTCTTAAAATTGATTATTGTCTGTAGAAGAGGCAAAGAATGTTCTTAAGATGCAAATTATGTGCTTGTAAACGCAAGAGGGGGCGTCATAATACCCTGATGTTATAAAGGCAATCTGAAGTGTATTTTTGGACGGGGATTTACAACTGATGTTTTCCAGTGTACGTCTCCCCACGCTGCGTGTATTCATTAAAATCAATTGTTTGACCGACCTCTTCTGGACCATCGTTGTTTTACTCTCGTCCTCAATTTCGGACCCGCAACAACGCAAACACGGGGTGGTGGAATTGAACTCCTTCTTGCTGTGCGGTAACAGTGCTAACCACCATGTCACCGTGCTGCCACAGTGCAATGAAAATAAAAGAGGACCTAGAACAGGCCCCTGAGGGACAGCGTGTTCAGGCAGTGATGGTTTTACCTTTTAATAAGTTAAAAGATGTTCAAAGGATGACTGGAGGGTAAGGACAGCAGTACTGGTTTTGCCCTCCAGGTGGGAGTGTCCCAGTAGCTCTGATTTCACATAAAAACAAACTATGGCTATCCAATCTAATACTTGTAATAATTAGAACAAAAGCTTAAACTGAATTTTGTTGTTTAATTCAACATTATTTATATTATAACACGTCACAGTTTTTCCCTCAAAAAGCCCAGACCCCTGTGTGCCTCACTTTAATTTCGTAATCACATTGATGGCAAACACACTTTTTAGAGCACCCTTTAGATGTCAGAGGCGTCGAGTAGACACACTCAAAGCCAGCTTTTACCCACGCTCCTGCTTTTAATCATGCTAGGTTGAAACTGAATGTCGTATAGCTGCTTAACCATCTCTGCTGATCTCTAAACTTCGCCGCTGAAACAGCTGAACTTTGTGAGCTACCACACCCACTCTAATCATTTACATGTCAGTGACTCCTTTCTCTGATCTTTTCTAATCAGGCTGCTTCCATTGAGCGCCGGAGTGTCTTTCTCTTTCCCTGAACTTTCTTGCTCTGCTGTCTTTTCACTTTAGAAGCAGACGCTGCACAGCATCAAAGGCAGCAGAGGAGGGTTCATTTAAATTCACCGCACTCGGTGAGAATCTAACAGCTTTCGCTCAATAAACGAATGAAATACTCTACCGACTGTCCGGCCAGCACCGCATTACTGTCCACTAGTTTAATTTAACCCTAAAAAATGTGGTCAGTTATTACTATTTTTAATAAACACTGTAGTTTAAGTCACTTTGGTGTTCTTTTCCCTCTTTTAACAGATATTCATTTAAATATTCACTCGTTTATGTATTAGCTTTGTGTTCCCATTCAACATTTTGAATGGGATGTCTCAAATGACAGGACACCACATATCCATTACTACTGCTGCTTGTAAAGCCTCCAAAGTCTCATCTGCAGACACAGAAATCCTGCTCTGATTTCATTATTTAGCAGGTGCTGATCTGCAGTTATCTTTACTGTCTGAATTCACAGATACAAGCGTCCGATGTGATCCCTCATAGGCTTTCTTTGCGTTACTATGCTGGGAAGCTCTCACCAAAAAGAAGCAATAACATCCGAACAATAAAACCCACAGTGAAAGATGAACAACCTCAGTTTTTGTAACAAAAAATAAAAGAACTGATTGATTTTATTTTGTTCTGAAAGGTAACTCAGAGGGACTCAAAGTGCTGCCTGTGAAATAAAGTGGCATATTTGCTGCAACATTTATAAAAGTGAAATGTTAGTAACTGCAGAAAGAACCTAAATCCAAGTTCTCCAAGACAGTGACTACTTTTCTGATCAGGAAACGCATCCCCAGCCGCTCATGCCCCGTAGGCACCGGGCAAAATATTTATTCACCAGACTGGAAAGTAATTAAATGATGAACAGGAGCCTGATTCAAACAGCCTCACCCTCTTTTTTTATTTATTACTCACAAAATTGCAGAACTGAAGTATCCTAAAGGACTGTAGCTGTTATAATGAAACATTTGCAAATATTAACTTTCACGTTTTCTTAGAGAAAAAAAGAGAAATCTCTGCTGCTTGATTAAACAGTGAAACACAGTAATAACAGCCGGCTTTATTAAACCTAACAAAGTGAGTGAAATGAGATTCATTCAATATTTGCTGAAAGCAGACTGAAAGTGAAAAATGCATTTCTGAAGATGAGATTTTAAAAAAATGTGTGCAAAGACTTTGCAAACATTTTAATGTTTTCGGACCCCCTGATGATCCATACCGAGTAATGGAATAGATCAATAAGCTAACCTACAAAGCAGAAAGGATTATCAGAGTCTGAATAGACCACTAATAGTTGGAATTAATAATTTTAAGCTGAGGTGTTAAAAATGATGCCAGAACGGTTCAGGACTTTGTAAAGTCAGAAAGTTGCATGAATTAGAGAATATGGTGAAACAAAGGTGCGTTTGTCTAAACTGTTACAGTCAAATAAAAAGACTCTGTGCAGATGATCAAGTGATCTTTAACAAGTGTGAGCACCTCTATAAAAGCAGAAATGTTGTCAGTTTGCTGGTCCGGAGTATTCAGGTCTTAACTCAATGCCACAGTCTTCCCAGGAGCGGGAGTCCCAGCAAATTCAGCCCAAGGTCAGAGCGCTCCGTCTCAGACTCTACAGGCCTCAGTTAGCAGGTTAAAGGTTAAAGTTCATGACAACGTTGTTAGAAAAATACTGCAGTTTGGTTTGTTTGGAAGGGTTGCAGGAGAAAGTCTCTTCTATGTAAAAAGAACATGGCAGCATGACCCAGGTTTAAAAAGCTGAACAAAGCACAAGACTTGTTGAGCAGATGTTTGTCCATAATGCACAAAACTGAATACAGCATGTCAGCACAAACACCTCAGACCAGCCGTGGGCACGGAGGTGGAGGGACAATGATTTGGGCACCTTGCAGTCACTGAACTTGTCTTTATACCAAAGTAAGTGTTCGAGAGTCAGGCCGTCTGTCCTACAGCTAGAGCTTAAAGCAAACCAAAACATCAACAGGACAAAGATCCTGAGCTCAGCAGAAAATCTAAAACAGAACGGCTGAAAAAGAAGAGAGTCAAGGTGTCCAGACCCCAAGCTGACTGTCTGGAAAAAGTCCTGTGAAAAGTTTTTTCACACAACTTTAGTTTCATCTGAGTCAGAAGTCTGAAATCTGCCAGTTTTCAGTCTTCTCACTTATTAAGACCCAATCAGTTTCCTGCCACACTGAAGTAAGATGGTTAAGCTCAGGATTACAGTGGACTGTCTGAATGTGCACAGAATATCATACAAGGTCTGATCAAAAAGTTGAGAGAACAGGTCCATAGGAAAAAACCCCAATATCTTACTTTATTTATATTTGAGTTATCTCCAATTTAAGATCACAGTCTTGTCTATGGACCTGTTATATCCTGTTGTACTTGTAAAATCACAAAATCTCAACCAGCGTGTCAAAATGGCGATCCCTCAACTTGATTTTTAATTTCCAAGTGCAAGTGTTTTTATCCGCTCATTTGACTGAAGGACTGATGAGATCATGTCCATCCAGCCTCCCATCCATCACCATAAGGATGGATGGATGGATGGATATTGGTAACTGGTCTTGCATCTTCCCCTTTGCATAAATGTCATCATTAGGTTTATTGGTCTTAATAATGTCCTAACCATGATGCCACTGTTAGGACCCTGCCATCATTTACATCAGATGCTCGATGTTGAAATATTGCTTCACCAAACATTGGATACCATCCTGTCAGGTTGTGATGATTGTGATTTTATTGGTCGTGCTCGTGAACATGCAGCTGATAAATCTGTACCATCTGAGTGATGCGGTGATGTCAATATGGACGAAATCTCTGAGGAACATTTCCAGCACCTTATTGAATCTGAGTCATGGAAAATTAAGGCAACTCAAAAGGGGGTCTGACCTGGGACTTCCAAGGTGTGCCTAATAAAGGGAATAATTAAAACACAATATCCAAACTTTCTGGTTTGTGAACACTTTCCAACAGCTGTCAGGAGATTTAGAGACTGTGCTGTTTCCCTGGCTGATCATATACACTTCTGTCTTTGTTTGCTTGTCGTCTTCTAGTAGCAGAGCAGCACTCTCAGACTCATTACATCTTTTTTCTTCTTCTTCACGCTAACGCAAACAAACTGAGGCAGGAAAGCTGAAATGAGGCAGGCAGAGTAATCCCTCCTCCATCCCCCTGTCATGGCTTCTAATCCAAGTCCCAGATGCCCCAGGCTCCTCAGCCAACTAGTGTGTGTGTGTGTGTGTGTGTGTGTGTGTGTGTGTGTGTGTGTTAGGTCGCTGCACTCAGTTCACACAAACACAAAGACGGATTTTGTTTGGAAACAAAGCAGGAAACAGCTGGAATCGGGGAGCATCTTGTTAATTTGTTTGGAGACTCTGCAGACTTTTCTGATTTGAGTCACAAACAGCAGAAGGTGTTGCAGCACATCAGACCTCCTAATGGCTCACTTTCATTTTTAAACTGGTAAAGGAGCTGGCACACCATCAGGCCAAATAAATCGTAGTCGTGGAAAACAAGCAGACAAACCAGAGTGTGAGAGATGCTGTACACGGCTCGGTTCATCCTTAGTCAACCTTTTCCACCTGATTAAATGACTCCAACTGGGTAATATGAAAGGAGCCAGTCATGTTTTCCTGTCTGTGTTCAATATTTATAGTTTATTTCATGTAGCAATCTGTGTTTTTTACCTTACCTGGGTCCTACTTTGTGTTCCCCCTCAGTCTTTTTTTAATCACCCTTCAGATCTCTCGTGTCATGACTGACTTCACCTGTGCCTTATTATCCCTCATGTGCATTCAGTCTATATATAAGAAAACTAACGTAAATAAAAGAGGAAGTAAACTAAAAGGGATCAAAACAAACAGGTTAGGTCCTTATGTAGGATTCGGTCCTCACTTTCATCCCCGTTTCCCTTTCAGACACTTGATTTTTGTCTTGATTGAGTTTACTTGTGCCTTATTATCCATATTCAGATGTTTTTGTTTATCTTACAGTTTAAGTATCTTTGCTGGAAAACTGTTGCTGTTATCCTCCAACTAAACAGTCGTATTGTTTGTGTTCCTCAAGCTGCAGAAAAACAAAGCCAGTGCCAAAAAAGTACCAAAAACCTTGTTCCACATCCACTCGATGCTGGCTCCTAAAGTGAAAAGTTAAAATGTCAAACTTTACAGCAGAAATAAACATTTTACAGCCTGATGCAAAACCAGTTTGGTCTCCATGGAACATTTTTCTTCAGTCCTTAAATCGTTATGTCTTTACAACCAACAGATAGCTGATCTTAAGAAGGTGGAGCGTATAAAGAGTTTTTAAAAAGAAATGCTCATTAAAAGATTAAAAGATTAATTTTTATTGGAAATTGAAGCTGAAAAAACTAAAAGGCAACAGGTCAGATTATTGAAGCTACAGCTTTGGAAGAATCCACAGGTTTCTAACAGGTTTAATTTTGGTGGGAATAAGGTCAAGGTGACACTAAAGGTCACACTATTACCTGCAATATTTTATTGATTTTCTTCTTAAAACCTCACAACAACATACCAGGCCTTCAGGGACATGAGAGCCTAGGTTGGCTAAGCGTTTGACCTTTACTGTCATTTTTAGCTCCCAAGGTCAAAGTTGACCTAGAAAAAAGAAACCACATCAAATAACATATCACACAAAAAGTCCTGGAGGGAGCTGTACGACACACTTTATCTTTTCAATACGTCGTCACAAAATTACACAACATTCATGAACATCATTCATCTACATCTTAAAATGTAAAGTTTTGCAGCTTATAGAAGCCAAAGATTTCAGCCAGTTCTGCTCCAATCACACAGGCAAAGATATAACACACCATTTCAGTATGTAATGCTTTAAGGTTAGTATAGCCTTGGCCCTTTGGGGCTCTCTGAGTGCTCTGAGAAAAACTGACCCTGGATGAATTTGGGATTGTAATCATGGATTTCATGATCAGAGTTGAAACAACACTTCACGCAGTTTTAATTTTCCTCCCAAAGCGTTTTATGAATTGACAGGCCGGTCTCTAAATGCTAAACACACAGGACGCCTTTCACAGGACACTCAGGAGAAATGTCAGATGAGAGCGGTAAAGGCCAAGAGCACCGAGGAGCCTCTTTTCAACGGCAGACACCTTAAAATGCTAGCCCAAAAACAGAGAAGGGGAATAGAGAAGGCGTATGTCATGTGTTTCCCATTGGGATCTTTGGCCCTTGACGGCTGTGCTGACATTTACAGTGGCCTCGGTGACAGCAGGTCGCAGGCTGTCTTTCAGCGGGGTGGCGTATCTGTCGCAGGAAATCTGGAGGACAACAATGCGCAGGATGCAGAGACCCTTCAGAAGCCAAATTGGCCACACAGACAGGCTGGTTAGGTTGATTAGGAGCCCGAGACGGTGGCGGCTCCATTTTCTCGAGGAGGCAGTTTGATTACAGACACTTTGATAAACAAGTAGGAGACACCTGAAGCGGAAAATTTCCCTTGTCAATTTGATTCTCTCATCTAAGCAGCCTCACACACACACGCAGGCTTGTCATCTCCTTCTAATAATGCCTTAACTGTGCTCCTGATAGAAGGCATTGTGCCGTGACCGCGCCATAATAACCTCATCCACCTTTACCTGCCTGCCACAGACCATCTGTGGTGAGGCTGGAGATAAACTCCATGAAATCTCTCTTCAAACCCAGAAAATATGACCTGATAGAAATCTTCAAAGCTTATTTTTTATATGTTTTATTATTTAGGAATAGAAAACATATAAAAAGACACAATATATTTTTGATAAATGTGCAACACAGGAGCAAAAGTCGATTATGATGAAATATATCTGACTGTATCAGAGAACCGGGGTCGTTGCAGTGAAACTCGTAGCATTTTAACCCAAAAATCTGCTCTTTAAAGTTTGATAAACTCGACCCATCCTCTCCAACATTTATCAAATATGTTTGTCTTTAGTCTCAAAGCAAATGTCAAATTTTCCATTACAAAAATGTCACGCATCACATTAAACCAGCCAGTGCAGCCTCTGTTTTGTCCTGTTTGTGTTCACTGTCCCCGCCTTCTTTGTGAACCAGCCACCAGCAGCAGATGTCTGTGCAGGTTCTCAGTTAATCAGGTCATCGTAGTCTTTGAAGGCGACTCGACTTCTTTAAGTTTTTTTGAATACCTGAATCCAAGAAGCTTCCTTCAGCTGATGAGAGACACCTATGGTATCATTTTCAAACCTCCACATTGATTGATTGATTGATTGATTGATTGATTGATTGATTGATTGATAATACTTTATTCATCCCGATGGAATTTGGGTTAAGGCTGCCAGCCGTGCCAGCGCCATCTTACCCTTCCGACCATACATACATTACACAGACATCACATGAGGAGACAGGTCAGAGAGGTATAACAATGGAAAATGCACAACATGAGGAAAGACGAGGAGAAAAAAAAACTCCCCCCAGACTGACCTCCAACAGGGAGATCAGTTTGGGAACAGAAAAAACACCTCAGCACATGAATCATCACATCTCATCAACGTAGAAGACATAAGCTTCGAAGGCGTTTGGAGGGGGTGGGGGGTGAGTGTAGGTCTGTGTCAGTGTACATACGTATGTGTGTGTGTGTGTGTGTGTGTGTGTGTGTGTGTGTGTGTGTGTGTGTGTGTTTCGTGTTCAACCGAGAGAAAGTGTCCCTTCACCCGGTTAAGCAAAAGTCAACAATCTTCAATCAAAGCGGATGGCCTTGAAGGAGGGACAAAGAGTTCTGACAACAATCCTGTTATCATGGAGAATTTTGTGGTTCCAGTCAGCTTGGGGTTTGGCAGGCCTTCAGCTGGTGCCAGTGGGATAGCCGCATGAGTGAAGATGGTGAATGTTTGGGTTTAGTGCGAACAACTGCATCCAGTTTTTACAGTTGGTCTAATGTCCGTCACTGGTCACCAATTCTCTCAATTCCCGTTGTTGTTCTCCAAGATCTTATCCATATTACGTTCAATAAACACAGTCTTACTCACAGCCCTGCCAATCGTCTATCATGTCGGCCAGCCTTATGGGATTTTGAACAGCTGTAGCCGCTTCTTGTATTTAGATAAGCCAGGTCCGAGCCAGCTCCAATCAGCCAGAACTCTGTTATCGTGGTTCCAAATTGGTAGATGTTATTCAATGTCCTCCATCGAGAGTGTCGCCAGACACACGACGCAACCGACCATCAAGTATCTGGCAGCAAACGTCTCTGCAGGACAATCGGGCTCTCCGAAAACCAGGAAGATGTCAATTCCGTTACGGGACCAGTTGATCAAATCCATAATTCTTTAGGTTTTAGAGAACAAGACTGAGAAACTCTTTGAGAGTTAGAGAATAAGCGAGACTATACAAAAGACATGAGAAGCCAAGCAGGAAAGATAAGGGAGAAGGAGAAAAGTGCGACCGCCTCCGTCCTCTTGTCCGAGTCATCTCATTCACAATCTTGAGTATTCACACCGCCCGCCTTTTATGGCTAAGGAGTCACCTTCTTTTCAAGCTAATGAGACCACCAGCAGCAGATTGCTTCCCCTCTGGTGCATCACTAGCCATCTTCTTGCTGAAAAAAGAGAGTTTTTCTGTGTGCTTGCACACAGTCAAAGGTTTAGTGTTTAGTGTACCCGAAGAGCCAGTAAAGACAAACTGCTGTCATATTGTTATTTTAACATAAGTGTACATTCTGTCTGTGTTTAGTCCTGCCTCTCTATGTTCGCTTTCTCCCCTCGCCCCTCCCTGATCCCGTTCTGCTGGAGGTTCTTTGCTGTTAAAAGGGCGTTCTTCCTTCCCAGTGTCACCAGATCTTGTTCATAGGGGATCGTGTGATTGTTGGGGTGCTTTCTCTTAAAAACCATCCTACAGATAAAGAAGAGATGATACATCCAGGGAGAGCCAGGAAATGTGAGGAAGCTCCAGGGCAGGGATGTCAGGTCGTTTTAGATCGTTGGCCACATTTTAATCTCAAGCTGGCTGAATGAGTGAAACTCTCCTCTCTGTCAGTGTACAGACATTTTAATCCCAGAGATATCTTAAGAAGAGCAGTCATAACTTACATGAGAAAGTGTGTTGGTTTTATATTCAATACAGAAAAGCTGCCAACAAATAATCAGCGATAAGAAATGACAAAATTCTGGTAGCTCATTGTCCAGACTGTCCTGTAACCATAGAACCCAAAGTTTTTGTTACTTTGTTAATTAATAGAAAAAAACCCCTTTTTTGATCTGTAGTCCTATTGTAAAAAAAATCCAGGAATAATCACAGTAAGTGGTGTAAAAACAGCAACGTGTCATTCCATTATTTATCTATTAATTACTTTGTAGTATGAATGGGTGTGTGGGAGCTCTTTATCAGCAGGCAAATCTGTAAAATACAGGGAAAAGTCCAAAATTGGTTTTTGATATCCAAGTACAGGGATATGTGCTGCTGTTTGGGGCTTCAGGTGAACCAAAACGCGTCTCTACAAATCATGTGAGAACATTTAGTCTGTTTATTGGTCAGATGCAAAAGTAAATACAGGAAGAAGATGCTGTGTTGTGGATGACATGGAGACTTTACATTCATTTTACGGCTAGTTGCTGCCTTGCACTGTGTACCGGCTGATAGTTGGTTTGGTTCTCGTTCACAACATTAACGAACTTCTCTGTGTTTGAAATCGGACCAAGACCAAACGCTGTTGGTACCATTTTTTGGTTCAGCACCTGAGTACGATTAGTGCTCCACTCTAAGTGCCTTGAGGCGACTGTTGATATGATTTCATATTATATAAATAAAACTGAAGTGAACTGCACCAAGGGCGAAAATGAATCAGAGTTCGATTTAAGGTTTTTAAGGATTTAAAGTGTGAAAACATCCAAAAACGGAACTGAGCCAAATGCCAACATTGTGCAGTCAATTTGAGATTAAATCAGGAGACAGAAGGCTCTTTGGCAGCCTAAAAACAGCCCCAAACCAGATCTGATGCTGACAAATCTAAATTAAGTTTAAGAAGCTTTGAAGTTCAAGCGAGCAAATGGAGTCAGTTATGCCCACGGCTCTGTTTTTACATGTGTTGTCATTATAGTTTTAATCATGAATTTGTCAGTGTACTTCTGCAACTTTTCATGAAAGAGATAACAACACAGAAACCGTTAAACAAATAGTTTTTATTGAAATGATAACGGAAGTCTGAACAAACAAGGGAAGCCTGGCATCTCTCGGCCACTGACAGACGGCAGAACGGAGGCAGTAAAATAATCTTTAATTTCTCAGCTGCTGACAGAAGCAAGCCACAAATGCTCCCTGTGTCTAATGAAAGTCTCATTTTTAAATGTCATTTAGCTGAACCTTTGAATCAAGAGCTTAAACAGTGGAAAATACACAGCACAGGCTAAATGTATTTGAATGGTGCTGCTGGGGGCACAGCATAATGTCAGACTTAATAAATTAAAGCAGTGGCAGTGAGCCCGTAGTGTCAGCTGTGAGCGCAGACTTTGTGTTGTGATTCACTCTGTGTTTAAATTTGAACTCACAAGGTCAGACAGTAATTGACCTGCCAGGGATTCGCTGTCTTTGATTTAAGACAGTCCTGATATGCAGCACATATCCCTGCGCCGGGATACAGAGGAGAAAGTAAATAACGCTGCTGCTGCTGCGGGGATGAAACCAACAATGGAAGCATAAAACATCAACAACAACAACGAAGACCCAGATTCCACAGACCTCGCATCATTTATCATTTTAAACACAGAACAGTAACATGGATGCAAACATTAGATTGTAGGATTGTAGAGTCGTTCAGCACAGAGTGTAAATTCATCCACATCTACTCAAAGGTACTGTGGGAAATAAGCACAGGTGGCCAGGTCTGTGCAGGCTAGTGTTAGGTTAGCAACATGACAGCTTTGACCTCAGAGGGTTACACTGCATATATTCCTGTTTATCTTTCTAAGTTTTATTACTCATAAAATAGATTTAGTATTCCAATATTTGGGATTTATTTAATTTTGGTTGAATTATATGTAAGAAGGGGGGTACCACCCATAGTTACATACACTCCTTGTTATGTATTTATCATTTCTATGTCAGTTTATTTTGAGTACAAATACACTTTTACACTATTGTTGCTGTTTCCTTTAAAGTGGGCTCAATACTCACTAAAAGTGTGATCTCATTTCTTCTGCAGCTGTCTGCACGTCTCTTATGGATGTCAGCCTGTGATGGCTGCAGTTACAGCCACACAGTGGAAATATCCACCTAATATTAGTGTAGAGGCTTACACATACCACGACACTCACATTTTTCCTTCTTTAAATATAGGATTTAATTTACAGGATAATAAATAACTGGGTTTGGTTTAGAATTAATTTACATACTCATATAATACTGTATTCTAAAATAAGTGCTCACATTTTGGTTTGCACTGTTATGTATGATTTAATCTCTTTGTTCACTGAGTTACCTCAGTTGCAGCTGGTTGATGGGCTAAGAGGTGGAAAAGGGGCGGAGCAAGCCTAGATGGAGAACTGCAAATCGGCTCATACCATAAGTCTGGATCTCATCCTTCATCTCAGCTCCTCTGTGTCTTCTTTTTGGAATTTGTTATGTTAGTTTCAGTTTGGTTTTTTGTGTTCTACCCCTTTTTTGTGGGCTGATCAGCCACTATTTAAGTTTCCCTTTGTCTCGTTTAAGTAGGTTAGTTTGTTACCAGTATTGGTTGTTGTTAACTTCTGAGTAGAGTTCTTTTACTTTGACGTCTTTTATGGGCCCAAGATTTTATTTTATTTTTTTTTGTATAATTTAACCAAATTTGTTTCTGGGGTTAAATAAAAAAAACTTTTTTTAGACTTTAACCTTCACTGCTTGGTCCATCACACAGCCCATCAAACACCAACCCAGTAAGAAAACTTAAATGAACTTTAATCTTTGAAGAAAAGTATAAATGTGTAGCCCCACTGAGGTTATCAACCATGAAGCAGTCACCTGCAGCTGGACAGACTGGGCAGACTGGGCTTATGCTTGTGCCAAGACGTGTCCTGTGATATGCTCCAACATCATGTATTTCCATGAGTCCCCTATAAAAGGTTAATATGGTTATATGGTATGTGGTGGTGTGTTTGCGATTTAGAAAATCTACATTGTATCTTAAGACGTAGCCGGAAACTCCTCTGTGCACCTCCTGAGAAACAACTACACGTCGGGTCGGTGCAGCCCGCAGTGACTTATTTGGCGTGGAAGGTTGCGGTGTGGGATTAAGAGGGATTTCCGGTTACATCGTAAATCAGGACGTAGATTTCCCTCAGAGGTCTTAAATCAAGCTTTATTCTCTCTCCAGAGGCTTTTCCCTCTGAGTGGCAGATTTACTGTCATCATGTCCTCCTACCACTTCCTGCTGCATCACCTGAGTTGAAGTGCCAGCTCAGTCATCCACTCTTCATCACACTGACGCAGCCCCAGTGGCAGTGACCAGTCAGGCTTCTCATCCTTCATCTCGGCTCCTCTGCATCTTCTTTAAATGCAAAAATCTTTGCAAATCATTTGTGGAAAGAAGGAGGAGGACTCGCCAGCGTGCACACTCACTGTCACCCCTCTCACCACCAAAACTCGCCTCTGGGAAGCACTCACCTGCTTCTCTTCACCTCATCATGAATTCTCCCCCGGCTGTGGGTCCGGTCACTCTCCGGCTTCTTTCCAGCCTTTGTAAAAAATACCTGAAAGCATGTTTCCAGTGTCTGTGTGGGTCCACAGGCTCAGACGCCACCACTCCAGCAGCTACAGGATGATTTGTTAATAAGAAAATGTTGTAGTTGATATAGAGAGGCCGCCATGAGGATGATTGACTGCGACTCGTGTGCCATTGTGACTGATTCTGCAGCCCTCCACTCAGAGCCGTCTGACTCTGCCAGTGAAGTCTGAGTCTGTGTGGGAGAGTTTAAAGAGAGCGGCATCTCCTGGGACCTGTGTCTGCCTGTGATCCTGTTAGCTTTGTTTGGAGCTTTTCTGCAGAGCCGGATTTATCCCAGTCCAATCAGTCCAAACGGAAGCAGCTGAGCGCTTCCAGCGTCAAATTGGGTGGACTGGGAACAGTCGAAATCCCAGTCTGAGGTCCAAAAAGTAAATCAAGGACACAAATTTGAATAAAGTCTCACCGGGTGATGGCTGTTTCATTTTAAAAGATTCTTACAAACTGTGTTTTCTTTTAGCTGGAAGGAGGAGGCACTCATTTCCAGTAAAAAGTGATTTTTGTGCAAAAATGGATCAAATTAAAAATATTTCACGCTAACCTGAGTGATGGAAACATGATAACAAGTAAGAAGTTACGCCTGTCATGGTTGTTGTTCTAAATACCGACTCTTTGGTGACCCGATGTGACGTTCCATTTGTCCATTTTCAACAGTTGTCTCGTCTCGTTGCCTCAGTTTTGTCTCTTTATGTCATCGTCTTAAGGTTTCATGTTGTTTTCGGGTTCTTTGCTTTTTAGGATTTTCTGCTGGTCTGGTTCAGCTGAACTTTGGATTCCTGTTTTAATTTCTTTGCTAATCTAGTAGATTTTATTTTATTTGTGGTCATATATTAATTCCTGTTTTTATTTTATTCTTTTGATCAATTTTTCTTCAACTCTTGATTTTATTATTTTATTATAAATAGTTAAGTTTCCTCAGTGTTTCTCCCTCTCTCATCTTTCTATAGTCCCCCTCTTCTATTTTATTATTTGTCTTTCAGGCACTTCCTGTTTTACTTTGAAGGTTCAGTTTCCGTCTATAGCCTGTGCTAACTGATTGATTACCTGATTGCTCTCACCTCTGGTAATTTCTTCCACCTGTGCCTCCTTCTCTTCCTGCAGTCCTTAGGCTACGTTCACACTGCAGGCGAAAGCGCATCAAATCCGACTTTTGTGACCCTGTGCGACCCATATCTGATCATAGTATGACTGCTTGAACAGCACAAATCTGATATTGTCAAATCCGACCTGGGTCACTTTCGTATGTGGTACTGAATCTGATACATATCTGATGTTTTAGAAAGCGACTGCTGTTTGAACGGTCATGTCGCACTAAATCCGTCTTTTACATCACTGACACAAGACAGACGCCAATTACCAGAGAAGACAAACGAGAAAGCGTGGTGGCCATTGTTAAAGCACAGGCTCTCTTTTTTCTCAGTGTCCTTCTTTCTCTAATTAATTTGTCAAAATTCTGTCGGTTACAACTGTGCAGAAATTGATAGACTGCTGCAACAACACCTACTCACTCTGTAGCCGCCATTTTTACTTCCGTAAACAGAGCGCGTTGTATGTGATGTTGTCTTTTGTGCATGCGGGCCGCTTTGATCGTTCACACTAGAGCGCGTTTGCTGCCACATTTTATTTGTAGTGTGAACAACCAGACAAAAAAAAATCAGATTTGATCAAAAAATCGGAATTAAGCATTAAGACCTGCAGTGTGAACGTAGCCTTAGATAGTCTGGCCTTCCTCTTTATCACGATGCTCCTGTAGACGTTCCTTTGTGTCCTGCCCCTGAGTTACTCTTGGTTGTTTCCTCCTGATTTTGGACTTTATCAGCTAATAAAGATGCTTTTCCCCCTGATTATCTTAATATCCCGACACTGCAAATTTTAAACAATGATTCGAGGCCACTCGTGTCAGGTTTAGTTCAGTGCACGCTGATTTGTCTTTTTGTTCCATTTGAATTGTTCAAGTCACTCCATTCAGTTAAAAAGACGTTTCTTCTGGTACAAAGGTTTAATAAGGGAAAAAGCCGGGTTCATTAAATAATTATGACCTCAGTGCTGACCAGAGTCTCTGTAGTTGAGCATCCTTACCACTGTGTGTGAAGGGCTTCAGAAAATCAGAAACGAAATCGATTCATTTCAAACTAATGTGTCCAAAGATTTTGTTAAACTTAGATTTTCCTCAGAAATCAGTGAGTTTGGTTTTATTTGAGACTTCAGAGATGAACTCTTCCCTCCCCACGAGACCATAACAGACACACACACACACACACACACACACACACACACACACACACACACACACACACCTGTAATTCATGCTATTGTATCGCTCCACAGTGAAAGACAAAAAGACTGACACAATAACACATTTTTGTGGATACACACACACACACACACACAGACATTCATAAGCTGGTCACGGAGACGTAGCAGACGGTGGAGGTTGGCAGTGGCATTGAGTTTTGTGTTTGGCCCTGGCCTGAAGGCCATGTGGGACCCACAGACGGTGGGACTGCAGCCCATCCACAGGCCTGTCTTCATGTCTGGATCTGTAAGATTTTGTAAATGTATTTCACCAACATCACACAATGAACCAAAATCAGTGAAACAACACACACACACACACACACACACACACACACACACACACCTCAGCCTAAATGACTGTAGTTTACAGCAGCTCAGGATTTGCTTTCATAACTGAAGGATCCTCTGTTTCATGGTCCTGAACACAATTTTCCATCAGACCGGTCTCACACGTGCCGACTGGTGTCTTTGTGCACAAAATGAACGTTCTCCACTTCTAAAGTTTGGAGGTTGGAGGGGTTAGCATTAGTTACATTGTTATATTAATTATCATTAAGAAAAATCATTTAGAAAAGTTTTGTGATTTGGGTAAAAGACAAATTTACCATCGTTCCCATGGAGACACATCCTCACTAAAGAGTCTTGACATGAACACATTTCCTATTGAAACATATTTTATCAATAAAAGTGACCATTGTGTGACCAGCCTGAGTTCAATGAAAAAAAAGACCTCATAACACATTTTGCTTACTCTTTGTGCAACTTCCTGCTAAACTGATAAATATTTACCTTTTAACTGGGAGTTCATTGAATCTGATTGGCCCGTGTTGGGCTGTTTACTTGTGCAGGTGTTCGTCTTTGGTCCACAGCCCTCATCATCATCACAACCAAAACTTTGTGGCTTCACTCCACATTTCTGAGCTCCATCTGGACCCTCCAGCTCTCCAAAAAACCAACCCATTTATCCTGCCGACGAGCAGCACCCCTGGGTGCCCCGTGAGCCACAGCGCGCTGACACAGAGCCCCACCAGAGCCGAGACATATGGTTTAAAAATGCACACGATGAGTCAGATAGAGCGACAGTCGTGGCAGCAGTCCAGCAGTTTGCAACTGTCTCCATCAGCGCTTCAGCAGACACTCACAGAGGGAAGTGTTAGCAATAATAGCTCCTGTTCAGCTTCGACTCTCTTCTACTCACAGTGTTTTCTACTCTTAGCTCTGTGTGATGTCACAGATAAATGTTATCCCTAATATGGTTGGCCGTGCTGAGCCTGCTATTCAAATCTGGGTGAAGCAGCCAATCTGAGCATCTGTGGGAGGTGCTCAACATCCTGGTGCAGATACCAGAGTGGAGTCCACACCTCGTCGGGTCAGGGCTGTGTTATCATCAACGTTGGACCAACACAGCATCACACAGGTGGTCATACTTTTAAAAATGGACAGGCCAGCAAACCACAAAGCCAAAGCTTAGCTAACCGACTGTAATTTGAACGTTAGCTTATGGAAATAATAAAATATGTCGGTTTAACTGGGAACAAGCACCAGCAGCAGCTTTGTTTGTCTTTTTCTTGGCCAGTACAGCCAAACAGGTCGCTCCAGCATTCATTATATATCAGCTTCTTATTGTTCATATACTTTATGCAGTATATTTTCCCTAAAACTAACTTCAGTTCCTGTTGCTATATTGCTGTCATGTGGCCCCAGCACCTTGCTAGCTCACTTATTTATTTTACCTTTTCCTTTCTTGGTCGTGTGTAAAACAACGACCCACAATGACCAGGGTGTGAAAAATGCCTCAGTGAATACAGAATAATGTTTATTTGGGAATGTATTAAAGTTTAAATCGGGTATGCTTCAGGGCAGGGCTACCTGATGACTAATGCTAAATCACGAAGTTTATAATAATGCACTGTCCCTCAGTTTCTCCAGCTGATCCAGTTTGCAAAATCTGGACGTGCTCGCTGCCTCCGGGCCGCGTTCCAGTTTTTAAATAAAACAACATCCTAGCTGGAGTAACTTTTGATGTTTTTCAATCGTTGTTTTTGTTCATTTTATGCATAAATTTTAAAACACAAAGAGATTTATTGAACAAACTTATAAAAGGCTGTGATCACAAAATGCGCATATACTGCTTATCGTTGAATACATAGTGCTCATAAAAAGTAACATAAATGCAGTTTTAGTACACACACACACACACACACACACACACACACACACACACACACACACCAGATCCATGAGGAATCCACAGTTGGAGCCGAGCAGCTTTGATCAGTGCCTCTCACTGATGGACAGGTGTGATCCTCCTTTCAAAACCACACAGGTGTTTTAATAAAGAAGCTCCACAGGGTGAGACTTTGATGAAATCACACAAACACACACACACGGAGACATAATGTCATTCATTTCACCTATAAAAGGATACTTAAAGAGAGACAGGTGGCCGGTGACACACTCCACCACCTGTATCATCACTGAGACCAGATGCTTCCCTGCTGCAAGTGTGTGTGTGTGTGTGTGTGTGTGTGTGTGTGTGTGTGTGTGTGTGTGGGACAGCCTGAGCTCTACTCACCTAGAAATCATCTCCTTTTATTACTCTCCCCATGAGGTCTGGAAGTATGCGTGTGTGCTCGTCATCTCCAGACAGTATGAGGTGTTTCATTACAGAGGATCAGCTGAAACGCCACGCCGAGCCGCAGAAACCCGACAACTGTAACGAGAATGTCGCCGGTCTCCTTTCAGTGTCTGAATTTCTTACTGAACAGCTCAAGGACGTGCAGGTCAGACAAAATTCAAACAAGAAGTAAAATTAATGGTGTGTTCAGGAAGTCCCTGTTGTGTCATAAAACGTTTAAAACGACGCTGCATTATCGGTGATGGCAGATAGCTGCAGTATCACAGAAATCCTCCTGCTGTTAAAATAAAGCATGCAGCACAAATAAGTCCTTAAAAACAGAAATTAGTTTTACGCCTTTTCTCTCATCTCAAAGTCACCCCCCCCAAAAAAGTTGTTAGACAAATGATTTTGTGATGAGTGACGGCGGGGAATCACCAACTCTTTGTGGTAGAGGTCAACAAGGTCCTGGGTGAGAGGTCAGATGAAGAGCCATGACTGTAAAACCAAAGGACCAGTTTATCCTGCCCGGGAAAGGGTTACCAGGCCCATCGTAGGAGATCGATGTCATGTTCTGGAGTGTAACAGGTAGGACCCAGATGCTGGCGAGCTTATAAGGGAGCAGCTTATTTTGCTGTAAGTCCAAAAAAATGAAAAGTACCAAAATTTCAAAAAGGCGTTGCATAGCAACATAACACAACAATGACCAAATGAAAAACATGGCTGTTTATACACGGACACACTGAGGGCTAATGAGGGGAGTGGAAACAGCTGGGTAACAAATAACAAGTGAAATAATCCAGGATAATGGGAGTAAAACTAAAATCACGCACAGGAGATAATTATCACCAAATTAAAGTAGGAAATACAGGAAACACAGAACCAAAGAGTCAAGATACAAAATAGGAAAATGAAAATGAAACTAAAAATTAAACATTCATTATGTGTGCCTATGGAAAGAGGCACACATATTACTATTCGTCGGATTTATTATTATGTGTGCCTATGACAAGAGGCACACATATTACTATTCGTCGGATTTATTATTATTATTATTATTATTATTATTATTCTCCAGTTTCCGCCTGAAATTTTGCAGCGAATCTCGCCTCGCAGTTTTGAGACAAGCTTCATATATGTTACCTCATTTTGTGCGGCCGGATGCCTCTCTGCCTAACAGTTTTGACAATAGGGTTACATATGTTAGATCATTTTGTGCGGCTGGAGCTGGACTAGTATGGTATACACTTTTGGTGTTCATGACTTTTATAGTTTTTGAAATACTTAGATTTTAGTGCAAATTTAGGCCAATTTCCATAGAAACAGACTTTATTTGTGGTGGGTTGGCTCTCTCTAGTGGTATACCGGGAGTAGTACGGCCGAAATCTGTATGCTTGTTTTTAAACTCAATATCCCATAATGCATAGCACGCCTCTGCCGAGTTCAACAATGGCGGACACCTCTTCGTTTTAAACGTCTTTTATTCGTGTTTCTAGGTCACAAAATGAACTTTTAAGATATTTTCAGGCGAGAATGTAGGTGTGTAAACTTCAAATATCTGCTCGTTTTGTCAAAACATCCCATATTATATCTGACGATGTTGCCGGCTAACTAGCTAGCGTGGCTAGCGACCCTTCGAGCACCCGGGCTTGCCTTCAGTGAGACTGCTGACCATCACCTGTTCGCTCGCCAACAGACTGTCTTACGGTGCGTTCACACCGAACGCGATAGAGGCGGCCAGAGCGTCAGGTTTACATGTAAAGTCAATGGAAAGAGGGTGATGACACGCGATTGCGCGTCCGGCGAAAATTCTGAAGCAGATTTGCGTCGCGAAAACGCCAAAACGCCTGAAACGCGCGTCAGTGTAGCGCGTCTGGCGCGTTTGACTCGCGGAAAAAACCACGCGCGTGAGTTTTTGTGTTGCATTTTGTGCATACGCGTCTTTCGCCTCTACCGCTCGAGTTGGAAAAATTTGAACTCCAGCGTCAAGTCGCGCCGCGTCAACCAATCAGGAGCCTGGTGACGTGGCTGTAACCAGGTCAAAGGGGCAGATCAAACCAAAGCCCTTCATTCTTCATTCAGTATGGAGGAAAAACTCATCAACGCAGTGGCTAATCGTCCAGAACTATACGATGCTAGCTGCTACTTCTACCGGGACAGGAATAAAAAGGACCGAGCTTGGAGGCACAGAAGTGAGGAGATCGGGCAACCTGGTAAGTTCATTTGTTCTTCTTTTTAATTTTCAGACTGACCCGATGAAGCCGCGCTAAAGCTAGCAAGCCCGCCTACTGTCCCGCTATTTTCCCACTGATGTACAAATACCGTTGTGGTTTTATGCATGTTGTCATATAGGAATATATTGTTTATTAATAAACAGCACACAGTGGTCCCGCTCATCCGTCACTGCCTCGCTTTTTCGCTGATTTTTCATTGCACCGCACAGCATTGCATTCTGCAGCCTGATTGACAAATCTCCTCCGTGTCGTGTCTCCTGCGCTTGCCAAATTGATCATGTTTGGTTTTGATAACCATCACGTCCAATAGAAAAAACAGCACAAAAACACACATAACTATGACCCTCATTCGGAAATAGACACCTGCACCGGGAGGAAAAGGAAAAGGCGCACGAAAGTGGCAGGCAGATGAAGACAAAACGCGGCATAAAAATACTTTTACGTTTTGCAATCTTCAAAGGTTTGCACTTTGAGAATCAACTTGTGAGAACTGTGACTAATGTTCATGTGTGTGGGGAAAAAAGTGTATAAAGTGCGTGGCGAGGGGCTAGTTATTCTGAGAACCCCTGCTGCAATAAAACAGGGACCACTGTATATACTTTCTCTATGATTATTGTATTCAACCTGTTAACAGTTAATATTGTCTTGATAGAACCAACTGATTCTGCTGCAGAGCATCCCCTGTTGCTTCTCCTGGCTCCCCAGTCCCTGAGCTCCTGCTGCTGCACCCACAGGTATGTACAGCAAGCACTGATAGCTTTTTACTCGGTGTGGGATTGCCTTGTGATCACCTTTACTAAATATCTACAACTAATCTGATTATATCCTGTTTTGTTTTTTCAATGTTGACATTAAAATCTAGTAGCAGCCTTCTCATTTCTTTGTGTTTTGTGCTGTGTTTTACACGCCCAGAGAGGAGGACAGCTCCGAGGCAGATGAGGGACGGGTCCCAGGACGGTCCATCGGCGGTGGAGCTGGCCATCCTGGTGTCCCTGAAGAGGCTACGCCAGTCTGCAATGGAGCATTTCCTCCTCAGCCTTGTTCCTGCTCTGGAGAGCAGCTGGGTCTTTTTTTTTTTTTATTCCTGTCTCTCTGTAAATAGTTATATTTTATATATTTATGTTTAATGTTTTTCTCTGTGAGAATTTTAATATTATTTCAAATAAATTTTTATAATGACTAATGTCTCAGTTCTACTACACAGCAAATGTTGGCACACGACTTGACACATGTAGAATTTATTTCATATTACACTAATGACAGAATATACTAATACAGTGGGATGCAAAGGTTTGGGCAACCTTGTTAATAGCCATTATTTTCCTGTATAAATCGTTAGTTGTTACAATAAAAAATGTCAGTTAAATATATCATACAGGAGACACACACAGTGATATTTGAGAAGTGAAAAGAAGTTTACTGGATTTACAAAAAGTGTGCAATAATTGTTTAAACAAAATCAAGCAGGAGCATAAATTTGGGCACCACAAAAAAAGAAATGAAATAAATATTTAGTGTATATCAATGTGTGCGTCTCCTATGTGATATATGGGGGGCCTTTGTCTGGACGTGCTTCCCATCCAGAGCTCCACAGCAGAGAGGGAAGTTTCAGCGCTCCTGGAATCCCTCTGCAATGGACCGCCAGTCTGCAGTTGAAGGCACAGCCATGAAATCATCCACTAGACAGTCCCAGATGGCCGTCGCTACCTGGGGGGTGATCTGGCACACCGTGGACACACCGACTCTGAAACTGAACGCGATGGTCCTGAAGGAGTCCCCGGTGGCAAGGGACCTGGACAAAAGTGTTCAAAATTAGTATTATGTGTACTGCAGTTACAAAATACATTATTCAAATTCCAAAATACTTTTGTGATGTCAGATTTAAATTACAAAACATAAATCTTACATAAAACATTTTCTAATTATAAGGATAATTACATAATATATATTAGATATAATATAAAACAGTCAGTTGTGTTTTGTTTTAACTTTACCATATCATAATTTGATTGGTAGCAACTTTTACCACTACAGTGAGCCAATCACTCATAATTCCTAAACATGTAAATCAGGCAGGAATGAAGTAAGACATTAATAGAAATAAAGAGTTGTATGTTGACATGTAGCCCTTTCCTTGCTTAAATCATTAATATTTTGAAAAATTAATCTGTGATAAGACATAGCTTATCAAGATAGAACCATATAACTAAAGATGAACCAAACTGTTCACAATTTTATCTACCTCTCAGTTTAAAGAAAGGCTGCTGACCCCTGTTATAGAGTCTGACAGCTGCGAGGATTACATACAAATATTCATCTATACCAGAATTAAACCAGGTCTAAATAAAAAAGAAAAAAGGAGTGAGTATCACTACAAAGATTAACCCACAGTAGTCCTCATACCACAGTTTGATATCAGCAAACACAGAGAGCATACACTGATAGACACCACAGCCATGCTATCAATGCAAACACTGATAACAGCATAAATTGAATTAAATCGGGACTTGATGAGACCTTTCAAGCATCACTAGAAATATTATAAACAGTCGTCTCCATACCACAGTTTGCTATCAGTAAACACCGACGGCATTCATTGATAGCATAGCACATCCATGTTAGCAGTGTATAAACGATAGTTTAGCATATTAGCACAGGTACCAATAAAGGACTACCGTATTAAACACTTTTACTAACCGCAGGCAGATGGACAGGCGCTCTGCAGGTGGGATTGAGCGCCTGTAGTTGGTGTCTAGGCGGGCGATGCTTGGACCAACGCGGGACAGCAGGTCCTCAAACTGGGCGAGGGAAAGACGGCGATATCGCTGAAATCGGCTGTCATCCAGGCGCAGCTCCTGGAGCAAGTGGTGAAACTCACCAAACTGCTCACCCGTCTGGAGGACTTGATGGACCCAGGTACGGCGAGGACGTCCTTAACGCTGCTGCTCTGCTCTCCACAGTAAATAGAAACGCTAGCTCGACAGCTGCCGTCTAGCAAAGATACTGTCTGGCACAACTTCCTCCCACATCCCTCCCACATTTCCGGTTCACGCGCGTCAAAATATGCAATTTTGACGCGCGATGGATTTTTCTTGGACACGCGTTCGAGGTGCGAATGTGCACGCGTCAAATTAGGGGCGTTTGGGGCGTTTTCGCTCGCGCCTATCGCGTTCGGTGTGAACACACCGTTAGGTGGACTTATTTTTCGTTTATATGGGCCGATGATGCTGGTCGATGTGGAAATAATAACTGAGTTGTTTGGTCTTGGCTAACGCGCAGCTACAACAGAGAGCAGCTATCTACCGGTGTGTGTCAGAAAAACATGCGGGAACGAGACATAGGAGGCGGCGAGGGGACCGCCGATCGACCGGTGGTAGATCGTGGATCAGGCAAACCTAAGGCAGGAGCGTGAGGTGAACTGAATTTCAGGTAAGAAGTTATGAATTGCACAGGAGTTTCTATAGAGCTGTGTGCGCGCTAAGTTACTGACGTTGAACTTTATTTTATTCATAACGGTTAGTCCGTAGAGTTGCCGTACAAACGGAATCGTCCCACATTCAGAGAAAATATTACAATTTATTCTGTCGTTATGAAGCCTCCCCTGTCATTCTCTGGCCTGTTGCAACTTCAATCGTGAAACTGATCAACGATCGGCTTTTCGCTCTTGTTTATCGCGCTAAACAACAGCAGCACGTTTAAGCTTGATCAGCTGTTGTTAGAATTCATTTGATTTTAATTTTGCGGCTGGTCCAAACCAGGAGATGTCCTTACTGAATCATCAGAGCTGAACTGGTGATGGAGAAACAGGTTTACCCTTTACAGGGCTCGCAAAATCGCTAGCCCGACGTCCCGGGGCTAGCGATTTTTCCAGTCGGGCTACCAAAATCCATCTCAGCCCTGCCCGTCGGGCTATCATGGGAGGGAAAGATATGTCAATGCTTTTGCATTCTTTCGCAAATGTAGCTGAGTAATTATGTCATCGGCATCGATGAGCCACTGTCAATATGTGACACATTGAAATCGCGTTTGAATTTGCGCTTGTTTTTTGCTTTCACTTTCACTTTGCGCTAACTGTGTGTAGAGAGCGACAGCACTAATTGGTAAGTCACAGATTAATTGCACACCACTTCCTCTGACATCGTCTTATCAATCGTTAGCTTACTATCAAACATGACAAGTGAAATCTCCTGCAGCAAGCTTAAACGTGATAGAGGCTGATTACGCAGAGAATTGCTGATCGTTATGTAAATATGCATGTAAGAGCAGATGGATTTAAGCAGGTATTTTAGTTCTGCAGAGCCAAACAAGAGAGGTCAGGGTGAAGAAGGGGCAGCCAAAGAAAAGCCAACCACAAAACGGAAAAGTTATGACAAATCAGACTATGAGGGAAAAAGAAAGCGCAGCTTTATGGTTTCATGGACTAAAGAATTTATGTGGCTGGAATACGACGAGCTAAATAACCTCATGTTCTGCCGGGTGTGTTGTGAGTTTCCCTCGATTTCTGAGTCGACAAGCGCCTTTGTTACTGGGACCAGTCATTTTAAGAAAGACCCCATCAGAACCCATGACAAATGCAAGAAATGCATTATTGCCCAGTCTGCAATATCTTTCCCAGAACAAACACCAATTGCAAAAAGCATACTAAAAATAAACCAAGCATAACAAGAAGTCCTGAAAAATCTGTTTAGAACAGCCTACTATGTTGCAAAGAGTGAACTACCACTGACAAAATTTAGCAGTCTTTGCAAACTTCAAAAAGCAAATGGCCTAGATCTTGGTTGCACTTGCCTCTTACCTGTGATTTCAGTGGAAATGTCAAAAATAAGGATCTGACACAGACTGATTCCTGTTGTACAGTTCTTACAAGTTCATAGAAATTTGTTCAATTAGAACCAAATATTTGAGTTGATGATTGAAATTGTTGTTGTAATTTGTGTTTTAAATATTTTTAGATTGATGTTTTGTTTCCTTTACAGTATTATACTTTAATGTATAATATTGTAAAGGAAACAAAACATCAATCAAAAAATTGTCCTCTTTTTTTTTTATTCGGGCTACTTAAATTTATTACCAAAAACTGAAGAGTGCCTCCCCGAAGGGCTACCAGGGATTTTGAAATTTTGCGAGCCCTGCTTTAGGTGACATGAATGAGTTGAAGGGAAGTTATGAACTGTTTCTCAGAGACAAATAAACACCCAGCTCCTGTTTTTGTGTAGCTGACAGCTGGTAACTGTGCAGGGGCGGATCTAGCAAAGCTTTTGCCAGGGGGCCAGGTAGGGCATTAACAGGGAAAGGGGGACACAAAGATATACTTTTCTTTCTTACTCTCGTATAAAATATTTAGCTTTTTATTAAATAGTTATCTGCATCTTACAACCAAAGTTTGTATAATAATACACAAGTTTGGCTGTAGACCATTGTTAATCATTTACTGTGTAAAAATAACAAAAAACAAAAAGTAAATGCAAAAGTGCATAAATATTTATTTTACTTGTTTGATGTGTGTGGCGGGGCGTGGTCTGCAGTGCCGCTGCAGGGGAGGTGGACCCACGGGCGTAAAGTCTGTGCTCTTTCGGCTGTTTTTTGGGTGTGTGTCGGGCTGTCAGTTGAAAAGCTACAGCCGGCTGTGTGGGTACACCAAGCATGTGTGAAAAGTGGTCCATAACGTAATGCTTCAAAGAGTGTTCATGCAAACATTGTCGGGTCTGCCGTGGTACAATGGGACTTCTGCTCATGAACCTGTGTGCACAGCATCTGCAAATCGGGGCTGTGCAAAGTCACTTCATCTTTACCCAAAACTGTAAGCTGTCATCTGTGAGGCGCGAGCGGTGTTTGTTTTTACCATAGTTCACGGTGGAGAATGGCTGCTCTTCTGAGTTTTGCTCTCTGTAGCCGTATGAATGTCAAACTACACTGATTCGCAGCGGCATAGGCACACATAAAATTTCTTCTGAAATTTTCGCTTTCTAGTTATGTGTGCCTATGCCAAGAGGCACACATATTACTATTCCTCGGATTTATTATTATTATTATTATGTGTGCCTATGGAAAGAGGCACACATATTACTATTCGTCGGATTTATTATTATGTGTGCCTATGACAAGAGGCACACATATTACTATTCGTCGGATTTATTATTCTTATTATTATTATTATTATTTTCCTTTTTCCGCCTGAAATTTTGCAGTGTATCTCGACCCGCAGTTTTTAGACAAGCTTCATATATGTTACCTCATTTTGTGCGGCTGGATCTGGAATGGTGTGCTATGACTTTTGGTGTTTATGAATATTATAGTTTTTTAAATATTAATATTTTAGTGAAAATTTTCCCGCGCTCCTCTGCCAAACAGTTTTGAGAATAGGGGTACATATGTTACATCATTTTGTGCGGCTGGAGCTGGGCTAGTATGGTGTGACTTTTGGTGTTTATAACTTTTATAGTTTTTGAAATATTTAGATTTTAGTGCAAATTTAGGCCAATTTCTAGGCTCCTGAGAAAGATTCTGCTTTTGGCACCATAGAAACAGACTTCATTTGTGGTGTCTTGGCTCTCTCTAGTGGTATACCGGGAGTAGTACAGCCGAAAAGATTTATCCTTGTGTTGAAAACTCCATATCCCACAATTCATAGCACGCCTCTACAGAGTGAACAATGGCGGCCACCACTTCGTTTTATATGTCTTTTATTCGTGTTTCTAGGTCACAAAATAAGCTTTTAAGATATTTTCAGGCGAGAATGTAGGTGTGTAAACTTCAAATATCTGCTTGTTTTATCAAGACATCCCATATTTAGTGACAGTGCTCTGACTACGTCGGTCCTGCCTGACAGCTAGCTGGCTACCTAGCTAGCTGCCGCACTTGGCTGCAAATGGATAGCGAGGGGACTCTCTGTCGTTTCACCTCCCCGGTCTCTCGCAAATGCTCGCATAGAATCGGAGTTACAGCTGGATGTGGAAAAAATAACTGAGTTGTTTGGTGGTGCTATAACGCGGAGCTACAACAGTGGGCAGCTATCCACCGGTGTATGACAGAAAGGATATGCCGCGAATGAGACATACGAGGCAGGCGACTGGTGTTTGCTAACGCGGAGGTCAATCGTGGATCAGGGAAAGCGAAGGCAGGAGCGTGAGGTGAACTGAATTTCAGGTAAGAAGTTATGACCTGCACTCTATTTGGGTCAGATATAAACGGAGTTTAGGTGTAGTTTATTTAGCAACAGTTCTCTTACGTGTTGCTGATAGCCGGCTGGCTAGCTAGCTAGCGCCGCTAGCTTAGCTAGCTAGCGCGGCTAGCGACCCTTCGTGAAAAACCACCCAGGCTTGGCTGATAGTGAGGTGGCTAAAATGTGTTTAATCGCCCGATCGCTCGGCAAGGGTCTGTGTCTTAGCTGGACTTATTTTTCGTTTATATGGGCCGATGATGCTGGTCGATGTGGAAAAAATAACTGAGTTGTTTGGTGGTGGAGCTACAACAGAGGGCAGCTATCCACCGGTGTGTGACAGAAAGGACATGCCGCCAACGAGACATACGAGGCCGGGCAGGCGATTGCTAACGCGGTGGTCAATCATGGATCAGGGAAAGCGAAGGCAGGAGCGTGAGGTGAACTGAATTTCAGGTAAGAAGTTTTGAACTGCACTCTATTTCGGTCAGATATAAACCGAGTTTAGGTGTAGTTTATTTTCGTTGTGCTGACTTTTTCAATCACGTACAATAACTCGTACTGCGTTCTAGCTAGCACGACGGAGTTTCTATACAGCTGTGTGCGCATGTTGAACTTTATGACAGCCTCCCCTGTCGAAACTTCAGTCATGAAACTGATCAATGATCGGCGTTTCTCTCTTGTTTGTTTATCGCGCAAAACAACAGCAGCACGTTTAAGCTTGATCAGCTGTTGTTAGAATTCATTTGCTTTTAATTTCTGGTATCAGCTGATGTTTGCTGGAGCTACAGCTGTAAAAACGGCAGATGTCCTTACTGAATCATCAGAGCTGAACTGGTGATGGAGAAACAGGTTTACTCTTTAGGTGACATGAATAAGTTGAAGGGAAGTTATGAACTATTTTTGACAGACAAATACAGGGAGTGCAGAATTATTAGGCAAGTTGTATTTTTGAGGAATAATTTTATTATTGAACAACAACCATGTTCTAAATGAACCCAAAAAACTCATTAATATCAAAGCTGAAAGTTTTTGGAAGTAGTTTTTAGTTTTAGCTATTTTAGGGGGATATCTGTGTGTGCAGGTGACTATTACTGTGCATAATTATTAGGCAACTTAACAAAAAACAAATATATACCCATTTCAATTATTTATTTTTACCAGTGAAACCAATATAACATCTCCACATTCACAAATATACATTTCTGACATTCAAAAACAAAACCAAAGCAAATCAGCGACCAATATAGCCACCTTTCTTTGCAAGGACACTCAAAAGCCTGCCATCCATGGATTCTGTCAGTGTTTTGATCTGTTCACCATCAACATTGCATGCAGCAGCAACCACAGCCTCCCAGACACTGTTCAGAGAGGTGTATTGTTTTCCCTCCTTGTAAATCTCACATTTGATGATGGACCACAGGTTCTCAATGGGTTCAGATCAGGTGAACAAGGAGGCCATGTCATTAGTTTTTCTTCTTTTATACCCTTTCTTGCCAGCCACGCTGTGGAGTACTTGGACGCGTGTGATGGAGCATTGTCCTGCATGAAAATCATGTTTTTCTTGAAGGATGCAGACTTCTTCCTGTACCACTGCTTGAAGAAGGTGTCTTCCAGAAACTGGCAGTAGCACTGTGAGTTGAGCTTGACTCCATCCTCAACCCGAAAAGGCCCCACAAGCTCATCTTTGATGATACCAGCCCAAACCAGTACTCCACCTCCACCTTGCTGGCATCTGAGTGGGACTGGAGCTCTCTGCCCTTTACCAATCCAGCCACGGGCCCATCCATCTGGCCCATCAAGACTCACTCTCATTTCATCAGTCCATAAAACCTTAGAAAACTCAGTCTTGAGATATTTCTTGGCCCAGTCTTGACGTTTCAGCTTGTGTGTCTTGTTCAGTGGTGGTCGTCTTTCAGCCTTTCTTACCTTGGCCATGTCTCTGAGTATTGCACACCTTGTGCTTTTGGGCACTCCAGTGATGTTGCAGCTCTGAAATATGGCCAAACTGGTGGCAAGTGGCATCTTGGCAGCTGCACGCTTGACTTTTCTCAGTTCATGGGCAGTTATTTTGCGCCTTGGTTTTTCCACACGCTTCTTGCGACCCTGTTGACTATTTTGAATGAAACGCTTGATTGTTCGATGATCACGCTTCAGAAGCTTTGCAATTTTAAGACTGCTGCATCCCTCTGCAAGATATCTCACTATTTTTGACTTTTCTGAGCCTGTCAAGTCCTTCTTTTGACCCATTTTGCCAAAGGAAAGGAAGTTGCCTAATAATTATGCACACCTGATATAGGGTGTTGATGTCATTAGACCACACCCCTTCTCATTACAGAGATGCACATCACCTAATATGCTTAATTGGTAGTAGGCTTTCGAGCCTATACAGCTTGGAGTAAGACAACATGCATGAAGAGGATGATGTGGACAAAATACTCATTTGCCTAATAATTCTGCACTCCCTGTAAACACCAAGCTCCTTTTTTTGTGTAGCTGACAGCTGGTAACTGTGCAGGGGCGGATCTAGCAAAGCTTTTGCCAGGGGCCAGGTAGGGCATTAACAGAGAAAGGTGGACATAAAGATATACTTTTCTTTCTTACTCTCATATAAAATATTTAGCTTTTATTAAATGCTTATCCGAATCTTACAACCAAAGTTTGTATAATAATACACAAGGTTGGCTGTAGACCATTGTTCATCATTCAGAACACTGTGTAAAAATAACAAAAAACAAAAAGTGAATGCAAAAGTGCATATATATATTTATTTTATGTGTTTGATGTGTGTGTCGGGGCGTGGTCTGCAGTGCCGCTGCAGGGGAGGTGGACCCACGGGTGTAAAGTCTGTGCTCTCTTGGCTGTTTTTTGGGTGTGTGTTGGGCTATGAGTTGAAAAGCTACAGCCGGTTGTGTGGGTACACCAACCATGTGTGAAAAGTGGTCCATAACATAATGCTTCAAAGCGTGTTCATGCAAACATTGTTGGGTCTGCCGTGGTACAATGGGACTTCTGCTCATGAACCTGTGTGCACAGCGTCTGCAAATCGGGGCTGTACAAAGTCACTTCATCTTTACCCAAAACTGTAAGCTGTCATCTGTGAGGCGCGAGCGGTGTTTGTTTTTATCATAATTCATGGTGGAGAATGGCTGCTCTGCTGAGTTTTGCTCTCTGTAGCTGTATGAATGGCAAACTACACTGATTACCAGCGGCATAGGCACACATAAAATTTCTTCTGAAATTTTCCCTTTCTAGTTATTATTATTATTCTCCAGTTTCCGCCTGAAATTTTGCAGCGAATCTCGCCCCACAGTTTTGAGACAAGCTTCATATATGTTACCTCATTTTGTGCGGCTGGATCTGGAATGGTGTGCTATGACTTTTGGTCTTTATGAATTTTATAGTTTTTTAAATATTAATATTTTAGTGAAAATTTTCCCGCGCTCCTCTGCCGAACAGTTTTGACTTTAGGGTTACATATGTTAGATCATTTTGTGCGGCTGGAGCTGGACTATTATGTCATGACTTTTGGTGTTCATGACTTTTATAGTTTTTTAAATATTAATATTTTAGTGCAAATTTAGGCCAATTCATCTTTTGGCGCCAAATAAACAGACTTCATTTGTGGTGTGTTGGCTCTCTCTAGTGGTATGCCGGGAGTGGTACAGCCTGTCTACCCTTATTTGGATTACCGTAATGATGACAATTTCAACGGTGCGCACAGCGTCGCTGCTTTCAGGAGCCATTGGAATTTTTAAGGTTGCGCAAATCATTCAAAAGTTACGGTAATGCTTGGTGGAAAACTCAATATCCCACAATTCATAGCAGGCCTCTGCCGAGTCAAACAATGGCGGCCATCACTTAGTTTTTATTTTCCTCTTAATACTGTTTCTAGGTCACAAAATAAACTTTTAAGATATTTTCAGGCGAGAATGTAGTTGTGTAAACTTCAAATATCTGCTCGTTTTGTCAAAACATCCCATATTAGCGACACTGTTCTGACGATGTCGTTTCTGCCTGAGGCTAGCTGGCTAGCTAGCTAGCGCGGCTTTGCTAACAAGCTACAGCCAGCCTGGATGACAGTGAGGGCGGCTTACTATGGTTTCACCCCCGGTCCTTCGCAGTGTCTCGTGGTCACAGCTGGACTTATTTTTCCTTCATATGGACCGATGATTTATTTATTTATTCATTTTAGTAACGGTATAAACAGTGAAAGGTGGTGGATTGGCCAGATGTAAACTTCAAATATCTGCTCGTGTTACCAAGACATCCCATATTAGCTCTGATGTTTTCGGTGCCTGCAAAGAGCTAGACAGGTAGCTAGCTAACCCGAGCTGGCTGTCTTTTTGACTCAGGGTCATAGCTGGACTTATTTTTCGTTTTTATGAGCCGATGAGGGGTTTTTTTTAGTAACGGTACAAACAGTGAAAGGCGGTGGATTGTCCAGATGCTGGTCGATGTGGAAAAAATAACTGAGTTGTTTGGTAGTCGCTGACGCGGAGCTACAACCGAGGGCAGCTATCCACCGGTGTGTGTCAGAAAGAACATGCGGGGAACGAGGCGGCGAGGCGACCGCCGATCGACCGGTGGTAGATCGTGGATCAGGGAAACCGAAGGCAGGAGAAGCAGGCGGCTGCCGGTCGGAGCGTGAGGTGAACTGAATTTCAGGTAAGAAGTTATGACCTGCACTCTATTTGGGTCAGATATAAACCGAGTTTATCTGACTACGTCGGTCCTGCCTGACAGCTAGCCGGCTACCTAGCTAGCTGCCGCACTTGGCTGCAAATGGATAGCGAGGGGACTCTCTCTCTCTCCTTTCACCTCCCCGGTCTCTCGCAAATGCTCGCATAGAATCGGAGTTACAGCTGGATGTGGAAAAAATAACTGAGTTGTTTGGTGGTGGAGCTACAACAGAGGGCAGCTACCCACCGGTGTGTGACAGAAAGGACATGCCGCCAACGAGACATATGAGGCCGGGCAGGCGATTGCTAACGCGGTGGTCAATCATGGATCAGGGAAAGCGAAGGCAGGAGCGTGAGGTGAACTGAATTTCAGGTAAGAAGTTATGAACTGCACTCTATTTGGGTCAGATATAAACAGAGTTTAGGTGTAGTTTATTTAGCAGCAGTTCTCTTATGTGTTGCTGATAGCCGGCTAGCTAGCTAGCGCCGCTAGCATAGTTAGCTCGCGCCGCTAGCAACCCTTCGTGAAAAAGCACCCAGTCTTGGCTTATATTGAAGCGGGTGAAACTCGTGTCAGCACCCGGTCGCTCTCTATTTGGGTCAGATATAAACCGAGTTTAGGTGTAGTTTATTTAGCAGCAGTTCTCTTATGTGTTGCTGATAGCCGGCTAGCTAGCTAGCGTCGATAGCATAGTTAGCTCGCGCCGCTAGCAACCCTTCGTGAAAAAGCACCCAGGCTTGGCTTATATTGAGGCGGGTGAAACTCGTGTCAGCACCCGGTCGCTCTCTATTTGGGTCAGATATAAACCGAGTTTAGGTGTAATTTATTTTCGTTGACCTTTTACAATCGTAATGCCACGGGTGTTTATATACAGCTGTGTGCGCACTAAGTTACTGACGTTGGACTTTATTTTATTCATTAGGGTTAGTTCATAGAGTTGCCGTGCCGTACAAACGGAATCGTCCCACATTCAGAGAAAACATTATGATTTATTCTGTCGTTACGAAGCCTCCCCTGTCATTCTCTCGCGTGTTGAAACGTCAATCATGAAACTGATCAATGATCGGCTGTTCGCTCTTATTTATCGCGCTAAACAACAGCAGCACGTTTAAGCTTGATCAGCTGTTGTTAGAATTCTTTGATTTTAATTTCTAGTATCAGCTGATGTTTGCTGGAGCATGAAGATGAAATCAGGAGATGTCCTTACTGAATCATCAGAGCTGAACTGGTGATGGAGAAACAGGTTTACACTTTAGGTGACATGAATGAGTTGAAGGGAAGTTATGAGTTGTTTCTGAGAGACAAAGACCAAGCTCCTTTTTTGTGTAGCTGACAGCTGGTAACTGTGCAGGGGCGGATCTAGCAAAGCTTTTGCCAGGGGGGGAGCTAGGGCATTAACAGAGAAAGGTGGACACAAAGATATACTTTCTTTCTTACTCTCATATAAAATATTTAGCTTTTATTAAATAGTTATCTGAATCTCACAACCAAAGTTTGTATAATAATACACAGGATTGGCTGTAGACCATTGTTCATAATTCAGAACACTGTGTAAAAATAACAAAAAACAAAAAGTGAATGCATGTGTGAAAAGTGGTCTATAATGTAATGCTTCAAAGTGTGTTCATGCAAACATTGTCGGGTCTGCCGTGGTACAATGGACTTCTGCTCATGAACCTGTGTGCACAGCGTCTGCAAATCGGCGCTGTACAAAGTAACTTCATCTTACACAAAACTGTAAGCTGTCATCTGTGAAGCGTGAGCGGTGTTTGTTTTTACCATAGTTCATGGTGGAGAATGGCTGCTCTTCTGAGTTTTGCTCTCTGTAGCCGTATGAATGGCAAACTACAGTGATTAGCAGCGGCATAGGCACACATAAAATTTCTTCTGAAATTTTCGCTTTCTAGTTATTATTATTATTATTCTCCAGTTTCCGCCTGAAATTTTGCAGCGAATCTCGCCTCGCAGTTTTGAGACAAGCTTCATATATGTTACCTCATTTTGTGCGGCCGGATCTGGAATGGTGTGCTATGACTTTTGGTGTTTATGAATTTTATAGTTTTTTAAATATTAATATTTTAGTGAAAATTTTCCCGCGCTCCTCTGCCAAACAGTTTTGACATTAGGATTACATATGTTAGATCATTTTGTGCGGCTGGAGCTGGGCTAGTATGGTGTGACTTTTGGTGTTTATAACTTTTATAGTTTTTGAAATATTTAGATTTTAGTGCAAATTTAGGCCAATTCATCTTTTGGCGCCAAATAAACAGACTTCATTTGTGGTGTCTTGGCTCTCTCTAGTGGTATACCGGGAGTAGTACAGCCGAAAAGATTTATCCTTGTGTTGAAAACTCCATATCCCACAATTCATAGCACGCCTCTACAGAGTGAACAATGGCGGCCACCACTTCGTTTTATATGTCTTTTATTCGTGTTTCTAGGTCACAAAATAAGCTTTTAAGATATTTTCAGGCGAGAATCTAGGTGTGTAAACTTCAAATATCTGCTTGTTTTATCAAGACATCCCATATTTAGCGACAGTGCTCTGACTACGTCGGTCCTGCCTGACAGCTAGCCGGCTACCTAGCTAGCTGCCGCACTTGGCTGCAAATGGATAGCGAGGGGACTCTCTCTGTAGTTTCACCTCCCCGGTCTCTCGCAAATGTTCGCATAGAATCGGAGTTACAGCTGGATGTGGAAAAATAACTGAGTTGTTTGGTGGTGCTATAACGCGGAGCTACAACAGTGGGCAGCTATCCACCGGTGTATGACAGAAAGGATATGCCGCGAATGAGACATACGAGGCAGGCGACTGGTGTTTGCTAACGCGGAGGTCAATCGTGGATCAGGGAAAGCGAAGGCAGGAGCGTGAGGTGAACTGAATTTCAGGTAAGAAGTTATGACCTGCACTCTATTTGGGTCAGATATAAACCGAGTTTAGGTGTAGTTTATTTAGCAACAGTTCTCTTACGTGTTGCTGATAGCCGGCTGGCTAGCTAGCTAGCGCCGCTAGCTTAGCTAGCTAGCGCGGCTAGCGACCCTTCGTGAAAAACCACCCAGGCTTGGCTGATAGTGAGGTGGCTAAAATGTGTTTAATCGCCCGATCGCTCGGCAAGGGTCTGTGTCTTAGCTGGACTTATTTTTCGTTTATATGGGCCGATGATGCTGGTCGATGTGGAAAAAATAACTGAGTTGTTTGGTGGTGGAGCTACAACAGAGGGCAGCTATCCACCGGTGTGTGACAGAAAGGACATGCCGCCAACGAGACATACGAGGCCGGGCAGGCGATTGCTAACGCGGTGGTCAATCATGGATCAGGGAAAGCGAAGGCAGGAGCGTGAGGTGAACTGAATTTCAGGTAAGAAGTTTTGAACTGCACTCTATTTCGGTCAGATATAAACCGAGTTTAGGTGTAGTTTATTTTCGTTGTGCTGACTTTTTCAATCACGTACAATAACTCGTACTGCGTTCTAGCTAGCACGACGGAGTTTCTATACAGCTGTGTGCGCATGTTGAACTTTATGACAGCCTCCCCTGTCGAAACTTCAGTCATGAAACTGATCAATGATCGGCGTTTCTCTCTTGTTTGTTTATCGCGCAAAACAACAGCAGCACGTTTAAGCTTGATCAGCTGTTGTTAGAATTCATTTGCTTTTAATTTCTGGTATCAGCTGATGTTTGCTGGAGCTACAGCTGTAAAAACGGCAGATGTCCTTACTGAATCATCAGAGCTGAACTGGTGATGGAGAAACAGGTTTACTCTTTAGGTGACATGAATAAGTTGAAGGGAAGTTATGAACTATTTTTGACAGACAAATACAGGGAGTGCAGAATTATTAGGCAAGTTGTATTTTTGAGGAATAATTTTATTATTGAACAACAACCATGTTCTAAATGAACCCAAAAAACTCATTAATATCAAAGCTGAAAGTTTTTGGAAGTAGTTTTTAGTTTTAGCTATTTTAGGGGGATATCTGTGTGTGCAGGTGACTATTACTGTGCATAATTATTAGGCAACTTAACAAAAAACAAATATATACCCATTTCAATTATTTATTTTTACCAGTGAAACCAATATAACATCTCCACATTCACAAATATACATTTCTGACATTCAAAAACAAAACCAAAGCAAATCAGCGACCAATATAGCCACCTTTCTTTGCAAGGACACTCAAAAGCCTGCCATCCATGGATTCTGTCAGTGTTTTGATCTGTTCACCATCAACATTGCATGCAGCAGCAACCACAGCCTCCCAGACACTGTTCAGAGAGGTGTATTGTTTTCCCTCCTTGTAAATCTCACATTTGATGATGGACCACAGGTTCTCAATGGGTTCAGATCAGGTGAACAAGGAGGCCATGTCATTAGTTTTTCTTCTTTTATACCCTTTCTTGCCAGCCACGCTGTGGAGTACTTGGACGCGTGTGATGGAGCATTGTCCTGCATGAAAATCATGTTTTTCTTGAAGGATGCAGACTTCTTCCTGTACCACTGCTTGAAGAAGGTGTCTTCCAGAAACTGGCAGTAGCACTGTGAGTTGAGCTTGACTCCATCCTCAACCCGAAAAGGCCCCACAAGCTCATCTTTGATGATACCAGCCCAAACCAGTACTCCACCTCCACCTTGCTGGCATCTGAGTGGGACTGGAGCTCTCTGCCCTTTACCAATCCAGCCACGGGCCCATCCATCTGGCCCATCAAGACTCACTCTCATTTCATCAGTCCATAAAACCTTAGAAAACTCAGTCTTGAGATATTTCTTGGCCCAGTCTTGACGTTTCAGCTTGTGTGTCTTGTTCAGTGGTGGTCGTCTTTCAGCCTTTCTTACCTTGGCCATGTCTCTGAGTATTGCACACCTTGTGCTTTTGGGCACTCCAGTGATGTTGCAGCTCTGAAATATGGCCAAACTGGTGGCAAGTGGCATCTTGGCAGCTGCACGCTTGACTTTTCTCAGTTCATGGGCAGTTATTTTGCGCCTTGGTTTTTCCACACGCTTCTTGCGACCCTGTTGACTATTTTGAATGAAACGCTTGATTGTTCGATGATCACGCTTCAGAAGCTTTGCAATTTTAAGACTGCTGCATCCCTCTGCAAGATATCTCACTATTTTTGACTTTTCTGAGCCTGTCAAGTCCTTCTTTTGACCCATTTTGCCAAAGGAAAGGAAGTTGCCTAATAATTATGCACACCTGATATAGGGTGTTGATGTCATTAGACCACACCCCTTCTCATTACAGAGATGCACATCACCTAATATGCTTAATTGGTAGTAGGCTTTCGAGCCTATACAGCTTGGAGTAAGACAACATGCATGAAGAGGATGATGTGGACAAAATACTCATTTGCCTAATAATTCTGCACTCCCTGTAAACACCAAGCTCCTTTTTTTGTGTAGCTGACAGCTGGTAACTGTGCAGGGGCGGATCTAGCAAAGCTTTTGCCAGGGGGCCAGGTAGGGCATTAACAGAGAAAGGTGGACATAAAGATATACTTTTCTTTCTTACTCTCATATAAAATATTTAGCTTTTATTAAATGCTTATCCGAATCTTACAACCAAAGTTTGTATAATAATACACAAGGTTGGCTGTAGACCATTGTTCATCATTCAGAACACTGTGTAAAAATAACAAAAAACAAAAAGTGAATGCAAAATTGCATATATATATTTATTTTATGTGTTTGATGTGTGTGTCGGGGCGTGGTCTGCAGTGCCGCTGCAGGGGAGGTGGACCCACGGGTGTAAAGTCTGTGCTCTCTTGGCTGTTTTTTGGGTGTGTGTTGGGCTATGAGTTGAAAAGCTACAGCTGCCTGTGTGGGTACACCAACCATGTGTGAAAAGTGGTCCATAACATAATGCTTCAAAGCGTGTTCATGCAAACATTGTTGGGTCTGCCGTGGTACAATGGGACTTCTGCTCATGAACCTGTGTGCACAGCGTCTGCAAATCGGGGCTGTACAAAGTCACTTCATCTTTACCCAAAACTGTAAGCTGTCATCTGTGAGGCGCGAGCGGTGTTTGTTTTTATCATAATTCATGGTGGAGAATGGCTGCTCTGCTGAGTTTTGCTCTCTGTAGCTGTATGAATGGCAAACTACACTGATTACCAGCGGCATAGGCACACATAAAATTTCTTCTGAAATTTTCCCTTTCTAGTTTATTTTGTTACTTCTTTGGTAAGACAAAGTGTCTGTTTGCTCTGTTGGAGTTGTGCCTCCAGTCAAAGGTGACTCGTGTAAAATGCCAAACATGCGGAGCCTCCCACTGTTTTCTTTAAAAACTATTGAACTATTGTTTTTTCTACTTTATTCAACTTTTTGGATGAATGTTGTTTACTGTACTTCTGGTGAATTGTGCAGCTGATCCAGCTTTGTTGAGGTAAACAGGGTGATGCTAACTTATAGCTTGGTACACACACACACACACACACACACACACACACACAAATCATCCATGCAGCACTCTTTAGGTGAGCTGTTCCAGGGTCTTTGGGCTGTGCATACTGGCTTGCTGTCACGGCTTGCTGTGGCACGACAGGGAGCCGAGCCATGGTGAACGTGGTGCAGCTGGGATGTGAAGAATACATTTTCTGGTTGTGCTGCCTCTAAAAAGCAGAACAAGAGCATAAATCTGTACACAGAACACTTCCAATGCAAAAACTTGGGCCAGGTTCCTTGAATGTTTATAGGCAGACCCGCTTAATCTGCCTTTCTCTTTACTTTGTGGTGGAGAATTCACCTTAAAGTTTCTTCATCACATGTATTCAGAGGACAACAATGGAAAAATGTTGATTTCATGCTGTTCTTGAAGTGAAGGCCAAGTAGAAACCTCCATGGGGGAAAAATGAAGCCAAGGTGAATGTGAATGAACCTGCAGTTCCCCTAAAATCCACTTGAGGCTCCAGCTGTGTCTTGTTATTAGTCATCAATCATCAGCTGTAATATTATTTATCTTTGTAGGCGTGGCCTCTTTGACTGACAGGTGGATGGTGACACAGGTGGCTAAAGCTGCTAGCTGTCTGCTCGGCTTCACCTCAGCTAGTTGGAGTCCCTGACCCTGTACAGCTCCATTTCAAAAGCAAACACAGAATCAGGCACTTTTGTCTTGAAAGAGGTCCTATAGTGATGGTTCCTATGGTTTTACACAGACACACAAGTTTGTTTTATCTGAGGGAGCAAGATAATCTGGCCGTCAGGCTGTCCAAATGAAGCTAGATGACCAAAAGAAACATAACAGACCCCACACAGCTGTACACAGAACAGAGGGCCAAGGATGTGGGGTTGCACCATATTGTGTTTTAAAATTATGCGTCTTACCTATGAAGTGTTTTTTCAAGGATTCACGTACAGAGGCATGTAAGTAGGCTTTCAAGGATTCACTACACAAGTCTAAATCACTCATGAGTCTGAGCTGTCACAACAATGAATTATCTCTCAGTGGAGATTCATACTATTTTAGCTACTTAATGAACGACAGCAGCTTGTAAAGTCGGATATTATGAGAGTTGCAGCATGAAAACCCAGATACTGAAGATCGTTCCTCCCCGTCATGGTGCATAAAGAAGTAAACTGTAAAACGTGACTGCTGCAGCATCACATATTTCACATCCTTGTTACACGCTGTAAGATAAACTCCTTAAAAATTAGAATATTTGTCATGGTTACACAAACTTATTTAATCTCCTCAGGTGTCACAGGAGCAGCATGTGGACTGTCACCTTATGGAAATCAGACACCCAGCAGGTGGTTGTTTGAGTCACACCGTGGTGAGGGGTTCCCACGTGGACGTCAGAGATGCTGGGATTCGTGTCAGTCATGAAGGCTTTGATGGAGGTTCTCAACCTTTCCCTGCTGTGACCCCTCGCTGGGTCACGACACCCTCCTGTTCTGCTCCGCTGAAGTCTCATCTCCTGCTGCCTCATTCCCCACAGATCACTTTTACTGTTCTGTGAATCTGAATCAGGTCAGGAAAGTACATTTTTATACACAACTGCTGAACATATGCCAAATGGCTGGCACGCTGTGTGGGACTTTGTTACTAAACAGTTTAAATCTGCTTTAATGACTGCTTTGTGTCTGTAGGTAATTAAATATCCAAGCATGTAAAAAATGAGACGTGGAGTACCTCAAGGCCCCATTCTGGCAACAGCAAAATACATTCCCTAAAATATGCTGCAAACACCTCACCTAGGAGCCATCCACGAGGCATTTTGGTCAGATGCTGAACCAGCTCATTTGAATCCGTTTGATGTGGACGGTCAGCTGCTTTCCTCTGAGATCCTCCCAGATGACTGAGTCTCACACCCCATCTCTAAAACTCTAAATTGACACAGGGTCATGTAGGTTTAGATCATTTTTCCTCTTATTAATAAACACCTTCATTTAGAAACATTTTGTGTTTCCTTGTCTTATTTTTTGTCTATTATTTATATTTGTTTGACAATCTGAAATGTTTAAGTGAGACAAACATACAAAAGAATATAAAATAAGGAAGAGGGAAGCACTTTTTCACACCACTGTATGCTGACACCTGAGGTTGAGGACTTGTTCATCTTTACTTCTAAACAACAATTGTTGTAACTAACTAGAAATCATCAGTGCTGGAATGTGAACAGGTGAAGTCAAACCAGGAAGCAAAGAAACAGTTTCAATTTTTTTTCTTTTTGTTTGTTCAAAGTTTTCTACTCTTGTATGTCTGTATCTTTGTATGATATATCATTGAAATGACAGCAAAGTCCTGACTCAGGTTATGAAAACAGAAAAGTGCATGATGAGCTGAAAAACTCTGAAGTGCAGAGAAAGGTGAGCGTAAACTGCAAATAGTGCTGAGCCCGGAAACCCTGCAGAGGAAGATCATTTCCACAGCTTGCATTAATGGTTTTATTCCTTTGGTCACTGTCCACAGCTTGTGGCCTTAGTGCAGAGTAGGAACATAGACTGATCACCTCCACCTTTTTAAGCTGTAGGCATTTGTCTGTCCAAGTGTCAATCTGCCCTTGGTAGGGTCTCCAAAGGCATGTAAGTGAGGAGCAATCAAAAGACCTATACCCAGGTTAATGTGGCCCCACCCAGGAACAGGCCTGGGAGTCGGGCACCTGATCATAAGGGTTTCTGTGGGGATACTAACAGGAGGCGGGGCTGTAGATATTCAGTGAGAGGTTGACTGGATGGCAGTCATATGGTCACATTGCCATTTTAATATTTTCTGTTATAAACAGTTAGGTCTGGTAGATATTTAATGTAGTTACAGACTTTAATGATATATGATGATATGATTGTTTTAATTTCCTTTGTAAAATAGTGTGAATGTGTTAGAAATTCAGTTTTATTCTCTAGTTTCTTCTTCTACCAGCTTTTAAAGGGTAGATGAATCTACTGATCACCTTCCTGCTCCTGAGAGGATGAACCTTTGTGATGATCTCCCACCTTTACAGCCTTCACCCGTCTTCTTCTGTTTCTTTTAAAGCGCTAAGAAGTGTTAAACTGTCAGCATTTATGCTTTTTTGTGTGTTTGGGGCATTTAATTGTAGTGACTGGTGTAAAAGCAGCATCTCTGGGACACTTTCACTGCTGTCAGCTGTAATCTTTTGTTTTTCAGATACTCCAGTAACGTGTGTTGGAGGCTGTAAAGCTTACAGCTCAACAGCTTACGGTGCACAAATGTTTGGATGTAAGAAAAGGCACAAACACACAATCGCTTCCTCAGATCCTTTTGAATGACTTTCCTTCTTTACTCTCTGAATCCTGTCAGCCTCTCTTTGGTTTCTCTCTGTGCAAATCTGTCTTTGTTCATCACTTGTTGACTTGCTGAATTCAGATTTGTTCTCCTGTTAGCGGCCCTGCTTGTAATTCACTCGTGATTTCCAGGAAAGTTTCTCATTCTGATCATTTCCAGCTCCATAATTTTATTCTTGGACTCTATTAAAATAGCTTTGCATGCTTTACAGCTCAACATAATCCATCTTTGTCTTGTACCGAGCATTGGTACAACCCCTCAGCTCATACTTTGTTTGCCTTTTAGCTCCTCCCACTTTAGCCAACTAAGCATAAGGTGGGAGGGGCTTCTGTGCCTAAAATAACCATTATAGGGATATTCTATTCTAATCATAGGGAGCCAAGAGTAGAAATAACTGTGTGAAACTGAGTCTTCAGAGCAGTCTGAAGTGTGAGCTTCACACTGACCTCAGTATTTGAATCGATGGTCATGTTTAATATGATCATCCACCACAGAAACAGGAGAAACATGACAGGAAGTAAGGAAACATTAGAAAAGTGGGTGAGCTTTAAATCACTAGCTATGATTCTTTAACGCGCTGTCTAACTTACACTAAATGTTCCTCTGTTCTTACATCAGTTACTTTACACCAAAAGTCTTTTATCCCTACAGAGCCCAAGGTTATTAAATTCAGCCCAACAGCCACGGAGGTGTTTCTGATCAGATTTAAGGATGCTTTTCAGGTGGAAACTCAAAAGAAAAGAAAAAAAAATCTGCAAGGCCTTATGGGGTTAATTTAAAAGTAGTCTCACTCTGGCAGCAGGCAGCTGTTTTCAAAGAAAAGCTTCTAAAGGGCTTCTGTTCACTCCCTGCTTAGCAGCAAACTGAAGACAGAGAAATGAGCAGGTGAACATGGGAGATCATTTAACAACTAAAGAGCTGAATATTTCCCTCAGGAGTTTGGGCAGAATCCAAAAACAGAGCAGAGAAAGGGTGAAAATGACACTAATTCTTTACGCGGAACCAAACGAGCCTCCAAATTAATGATGTTTCTGCAGGACGTGGAAATGAGCTGCGTTTATTGCATTGGGCCCAAATCAACACAGAAGTTATTGCAGACTTATTTACAGAGTTTGGATGGTGATATATATATTTTTGTCTCTGTACACGACCACAGGAGACTTCAGATCAAAGACTCGAGATGTGACTGAAGTGCAGATTTTCAGCTTCAATTTAAGGGATTTAACAAAAGCATTAGACTATCTGTTTAGGATGTACAGACATTTTCATGCACAGTGGTTCTGCTCAGAGACAGTAGACTGTCTAATGGCCAGGTGAGGCCTGTTCCCTCATTATGCTCTGACAAATTAAGCACATTAAAGATGAGGAGTTGAGGTTTATTTGCATTTTTCCTGGAGCGCTGAGTCCGAGGTCCAAATAGATTTCGATGTAAGTGAAGCAGGACGTCATTAGACTGAAAAACCAAAATATCAACACAAATTGTTATTGTGTCTTTATTTTTATGTGCTTTTACAAACGTTTCAGTTTTCTGTGATGCTTCTTGAGCCGTTTAGAGGCCTAAACTTTAAATTCATCACACACTCCTCTCAGTGCAGGACGCGGGTTATTGCAGCATCCTTTTTCTTGTTCCACGACTTTTGATCAAAAGTCACGGCACGATGGAAAGATTGTTTTTCCCCAGTCTCATTTTCTTGCCAGCAGCAGCAGACCTCACACAGCTCAGAGTAAATACAGCTGAAGGCTAACAAGCAGCTAGCGAGTTTGACAGAACGTGAAAAACAGCCTGTTGCTATTCCCTTCACTCCGGTTTCAGCTGGTTAGGTTAATGATCAGAGTGGAGCTTGATTTAATTTACAGAGCGGGAGGGATGAAGGGCAGGTGTGTATGTTTGTAGTGAATGTGAGGAGTGTATATATATCTGTGTGTGCACGAGGACAAAGTGGAGGTCGCTGATCCATCAGGACATCTCAGGCCTAATTGAATTAATTTTGCCTTTGTGGCGTTGCAGGATCAAATGGAAACAAGGTGAAGTGGCACGTGCAGGACGAGTGCGCCGAAGGACGCCTGAAGTGTGAATGCGTTTCCACCCTGAAAGCAATCACTCGTCTCTGGTTCTAATTTCTGGGTCATGTGATGCAAGTCAAAAGATGACAGCCTCCACTGATTTGTCTTTGTTCGCCACCCTTAGAGGTTGACGAAACCTCAGGAGCTCAGAGATGACATGCAAACAAGCTTTCAGGTGATCCTGCATGTTTAAAAGACACTGCAGCATGAAGGCAGGACTTTACATGTGTTCAGATCATTTCTGTGCTTCATTTGCTTCACACTGCAGTGTCACTCTGCCTCCTCCGTGTCTGCCTGTTGTTGAAGAAGTCCATCTCTCTGTGGCCGGCTGTGTAATCGATAGGCAGCCCGATATTACCGTGGGCCGGCGGGCGGTGAGTTATTCCTCGGAGCTGAAGCTGGAGGCTGATGGAGGAGGGAGAGGATGAGGCTGAGCACTGAAGCGTTGGCTTGGAATCGAATCTGAGGCAAGATAGCCTCATAGATATTATAAAATCAAGAGGGAGGGATACATGTGTGGGAGAATTTATGAGTGCCTCTGCGTGGACTCGTGTGCAGAACTGCGCTGAAGTTTTAGGCACTTGTTTGGATTGTTATTCACCCTACGAAGCCAATAATAATCACGGCTTCTGTCTGAGAATGCAAATGTCAGACGCAGTCAGATCGAAGCTTAGAGACTCTTTCACCTGCCAGCTCTCCAGTACAAAGTCTGTTTGATGTTGGTTCACACCAGTGTGGGGAGAAGCAGCTAATTTTACTAATCAGCATTCTCAGAACATCATCTTACAAACTCCTGCGCACAAATGTTTGAGCCTTTTTTCCTTCAGTAGCATCCAATGTGCCGCTGTGCCTCACTCAAGTTAAGTAGTTGGTATTGAATGGAAAATAAAGCAGCTTGAGCTTTTTCATGAATATAAATCCACTGCGATTGGCATGCATGCCATCTTGCAGAACATTTTAGTGGAGAACAATTTTTTTCCCCTTAATTTTATTCGACAACAACTGTCAGCTGAAGATTTTATAAAAATGACGGGTCCAGGTTGCTTCCTGTACCTTCTTCTCATTTTCTGCTTCGTTTTGGAAATAACTGCAGCTTCAAACCCGGCTGGTGGTGATATCACCTCAGCAGTGGTGAGGTGTGGGTGTAACTTTACTGTATTCTTGCATCACCCAAACACAACACGCCTCCACTCCTCAAAGCTCGTGTAGCTCTTGAATGTTGCTCCCTGTCAGCTCCTGCATTGACCTCACATGCACATCAGACGATCGGTCAAAAATAACAGGGGAGACAGGACTAAGTTCATCTGGGAGGGAGTTCAAGACAATCAGACAGGAACCGCCAGAGAAAAGATGCATCAAGGTAAAGCAAGAAACCCAAAAGACACAAACAGTAAAATGAAACAGAAATTTAAAGTTAATAATAAACATGAAGCTGAGGGTCTAAAACAGGGACTAGCGGAGCTGAAACCCAGCAGACTAGGAGCTATAGCCGCCTGTGTCGTCATCCACCTGTCAGTCAAAGAGGCCACGCCCCTATTAAGGCAAGCTTTAAATTTGTATCTACATGTCAGTGGATTGCAGATTGCAGACAACTGTCTGTAATGCTATTTTTCTTACCCCTCGTAATCCAAGTGCATAATCCAAGCTACAGTACGGCTTCTCCTCCACCTATGTGTGGCGCAAACCTGCTTCTATGCATTTTCAATAGATTCATTCAAGTTTGTGAAATGCAGTCTGTTGGAACATGTAATTACATACTATTATTCTATCTCCAAAAGTTGAATCTGTTCATCTGGACGTAGCGTTTTGTGGGAGAAACGTTTCGTCACTCATCCAAGTGACTTCTTCTTCAGTCTCGACATCCAAGTGACGAAACGTTTCTCCCACAAAATGCTACGTCCAGATGAACAGATTCAACTTTTGGAGATTTACTTTCCTGGATAATTGAGAATGCATCAAGGCTATTATTCTATGTATATTTATGACTACAGTATCCTTTTTTATTGAATAACCTCAAAAAATGACTGGCTGCAACTTTAAGCAGGTGAATTATAAAAAAAAAAATCTCTCCACTAAATGTTGTTATGAAAGGAGAAATTATCTATAGAGACCAAATCTGCTTTGCATCAGGCTGTCAACATATTTATTTCTGCTGGACATTTTAACACGTGAGTCTATGGGGACTCACTGCTGGAGCCTCTGGTGGACATCAGGGGAACTGCAGCTTTTGGCACCAGGTCGTGAGCAGGCTGACGGGGAAGCTTTCTTACAGAGTGACTGTACGTGGGAAACTTTTAAAATCTGTGTCTGTATCTCTCTCTCTCCCTCTGTTGTTCATTTTTTAAGGCTGAGATAAGCCGTCCCTCTGTCTTCCTCTCGGTGTGCAGACACTGCTCCGGTGGAGGCATTAGCTCCTAAATCACTGCAGCTTTTTGTCAGACACAAACGATCTTGTTTTCCTCATAAGGAAGCAGCTGGCAGCAGAGAGGCAGGACAGATACCCCGTAAACCAAAGGCACCAGATTAAGCTCGGGATTAGCTATTGATCCTTCATGCAAACACTCTTCTCTTCTCTTCTCTTCTCTTCTCTCTTTAAACTCATATCATTCATTGATGCCAGCCTGGTTTTACATCGGCATGATGCAACCACACAAACAATTAAAAGTGAGCACTGACTGTTTCCCATCAGTTAATGAAGCTGTCCAACCTGCAGGAGAAAGACAGGGGCAGAGGGGCCTGTAATTAAAATTGACCAATCACCTGTCTGCCTGGTTGAAACACTCCTGACAGCTCAGGTGTCATTACAGAGAACAGCAGAGTTACCGGCTCGTAGTTTGTTTGTTAAAAGTTCACAGTGGAAACCTCCGACCGGTATAGAGGCAAACATAATGGAAGGACACAGCTGTACATATAGCACAATCATTTACAGCAGGGGTGTGAAACATAAGGCCCTGGGCCAAAATCGGCCCGGCAAAGACTCCAATCTGGCCCACTGGACAACTTGCGAGACAAAATGTGAGAGGAGGCATAAATTTTGGACTTTTAATGCATTTTAATAAGTTTTACAGATGATAAAGACTTCACCTGTGCACATTCATACTACGCCAAAGTAATTCAGCAAGTTTTCATTTTTATTTACTAAAAAAATTTCATTTTTTTACAATGAGCCCACAATAATAACAACAATAATAATAATAATAATAATAATAATAATAACAATAATGATGATAATAATAATAATAATAATAATAATAATGATAATAATAATAATAATAATAATGATAATGATAATCTTCCTATTTCTATTTCATCTTTTTCTGTAATTTTGCACGTTTACTTATTACAAGTTTAAACCCCAAAACTCGTGCTGACACATTTCTGCCATTACATGAAGCAGGACTTCTTGTAGAAAAACACAGATATAGTTTTAAAATTACACTTCGTTTTTCTCATATTATCTCAGGGATTCAATGTGTAAATAAACAGTGTAAGTTTGCTCTATACATGTTTGCTCTACTTAGTGACCGAAAGAACGAGATCGCGAATTCAAGCGGCGGAAATGGGCTTCCTCCGAAGGGTGGCTGGCCTCTCTCTTAGAGATAGGGTGAGAAGTTCTGCCATTCGGGAGGCGCTCAGAGTAGAGCCGCTGCTCCTCCACATCGAAAGGAGCCAGTTGAGGTGGTTCGGGCATCTGACAAGGAAGATGTTTTTTGTTTTGTTTTTTCTGTCCAATAATCAAAAAACTAAATATACTGAGGGTACTGCTGGAGAAGCTGCTATCAAATGAATTTGATGCATATTTGCTTAAAAATGACTCATCAGCTGCCATTTCATGTTCTGTCAGTCGATAAATTAATGAATTAGCAGCCGGCTTCTTCAGCTCTGGTCTGTAGGTTGTTACTGAGGTGAGATCAGTGCCCAGGGCCTCTGTGGGGGTTATTCTGGCCATGCTTGGAGCCGTTTTTATGTTTTTTTGTCCATTACATGTTCTTGATTTGTTTTTTTTTTACATCAGATATGGGGATACATTTTGTTTGTGTGCACATGTATAAACACAGACTCCACAGATCCGGTTCTACAATCACGAATTTCATGAAGAACCCACTTTTTTATTCTTAATGCTCAATAAAACTGCTCCTCGACTGTCTTCTTTCTGAAAGCAATGGATGTAATAAAGTACAGTTTGAAAATCCCACACACAGTCTGGACGTCCTTCTTTACCTGCCGGCTGAAGGCCCGTCCTCATCGACGTCAAAACCCAGAGAGGTGAACATGAACTGTGAATAAAACATGGACTCACCGAGCAGCCGGACCGGCACAGACACGGATACACTCCACCCTGTTCTCCAAAGGTGGGGATTTATGGTGCATCTCCTCCTTCTCACATCCCCTCTGACACTTTCATTACAAAGTAAAATATCACAGAAATTGGACATTTCCTTCTCCTGGAGATCAGGTAGTCGGGCGGAGGGAGAGCGAGCGAGACAGGCGTGCTTTCCAATAACAAGGTCCACCTCTCCGGCTGACTAATCCTGACACATGACAGACGGGCCCTCAGAAAAGAAGGATGGCGCTGACTCACGGCGGGGTCCCCGGTGGTGGTGTGTGTGGGAGGGGAGAGCTCATTCTGAATTGGACGAGACCCTCAGGCGGTAATGGTCCCTGTGAATTTCAATCAAGGCTCAAAGGATTTAAGGAATGAGACTTTCTCAAGTGAGTTTTCTCACAGGAACTGGGAGTTCAGCCGATGCACACCTTTCAGCACCAATGTCAAAATCTGCATTTATACAAATACAGCTTTCTGTGTTGGAGCAAGAAAAGAGGCTGAAGGAAGGAACGTTTAAATAGTTAAACTGAGGATAAAGCTACATAATTGAAAGGAAGGGGTTACTCACACAGTCCTGCATCGAACGTGAGGTAGGTTTTGTTGAACTTTGGGGGCAGTCTGAGGTCTTCCACAGTAAATTTAGAGCATCAGGCGCTTCATTTCCTGCATTTTGTCCGTTTTTTATGCAGAAGTTTTTACCTTTTCTGCAGTTTATGGTGGAAATGTGTTCATATATGTAACAGAAAGAATTGCAACAATTCAACAGTGACTGAATCTCTCAGGCGTTCTCTCAAATAATATTAAAACAGATCAGCTGTTAAAACACATACAGGCATGAGATGACTTAATATGAGCGATTATATTAGAAAGCACAGCGCAGTTTATCCAGCTCACTTCACAGAGAAGCTTCACTGCATTCACTCAGAGCCCGAGAGGCCAGGTCAATATGTTGTGTTTAGGATGGATGTTATAACACGGAGAAACGTCAGTTTCATCAATTACCTGGAATATTACGATGTGCTGGTTTCATCACTTTATGGAAATCTCCACATCTACACTACAGAGGAATACAGAAGAAGTGCAGATCATCTGCATTTCACTGAGTCACCGCACGTTCACCAGCATACAAAACTAAACATATCCCCCATGAGATCATTTCACCCTTTCACATAGTGGTCACTACAGTGGACAGCTATACAAAGGCTGTTTTCTTGTATTTGTGTCAGTGTTGATGGGATACTTGCACATAAACCACTACATTGGACACTGATGTGTCACTCCATTGTAATTATTGTTATTTAATCCTGACATGCATGAATTATGACAACCTCAACCAGGATTTTTAAGTACTTTATTCATCTTTTCATGCCTAAAGATGAATAAAAATACTTAAGAAAAAATCCTGATTAAGATTGCAATAATTCATGCATGAAAGGCTTAATATTCTCTAATACAACATTTAAATTCACTTTGCAGCACAGGAAGGTCAAATCCAAGGTCAGACTAGAGGTCAAAAGGTCAAATATTGATAACATCATAGGATTTGAAACGTTTAACTGACTTGTATTTTAGTCATTTCTGTTTTTAGTTAAGAACTTTACTTCTTCAAACTGACCTCTGAGCGTATCGTGAAAACAGTTTTAAGCTTCAGTTGGAGGTTCAGTTTCAGTTTTGACTGCTGGTGTCAGTGGGTCTTGAACCCAGGGGTCTTTAATCTCTCTGTGCCTGTTTTGAGGATAATTTGATGATTTAATTCTTTGAGCTGCTTTCTTGTGGTCTCAGCTGTTTTTCACCTGTTTCCTCTCCCGTCGTTACCTGATGTGTATTTATTGTCTGAGTACAGAGACTAGTTAGTTTCCTCTCACAGACAGTACCACAGATGGGCGTGGCTACTGTGATGTTATCCTCTGCTTTCTGAAGTCCAGTTTTACAGCTCTGATCAGCCTTTTCACCATCGCTGTCTTGGTTACAAAAAGCTGGACGTGTATAAGACTGTTAGCATTGACTGACAGCTTGTGATCGACATGTTGGTAGCCAATGTGAGGCTTTCATACCCAGATCATCCTCCACTTTGAAACATGGTTTAGGAACAAGATTTACAAAAACTCAGTGTGACCCAAAGTGACGGAGCTGTTTACAGAGATCAGCTCAGAAATCTGTTTTTCTGTAGACTTGTAAAGCGCCGGGAGTCTTTGTGCAGCCACAGCTATCGCCATCTAGTGGCCTTTGGATAGAGTGTAAGTTTAAGGCACTTCTGCACTGGCTTCATTTCTTCTTCTTTGAAGTTATACTGTCTGTGCTCCCTGTGGAACACTACTGGTTGGACTGCTCATAACACTACTCTTACAGCATTTGGGCACCTGCTTCATAACATCATTGCTTTTAACTTTTTACATGCCCATCAGCACAAATCCCGAATAAGGAGTGTATGAATGAGGCTTTTTATTCAGTATTAAAGTGTTTCTATAAAGACAACAGTAAAGTCGGTGAGAACCAGCCCAGTGTCGAGAACCGAAATGCAGGACATGAATGAACAAGAAGCTCACAGTTTTATTAAGCTGAAGACGAGCCAGGGAGTACGTTAGGAAACCACTCATGATTAAGACAGAGGGTACAGAGTGAAGTGCACACACAGGGGGGTAACGAGACTCAGCTGAACTTAATCTAGACAAGAGGAAGTAAAAGCAAACAAAAGACACCCGAGAAAAATAACTTGGAAGAAATAAATTAAAACCCTGACTGAAAGAAGCAAACACAAAACCATGAGTGAGCTCAACTAAAGGGATCGCACAGACACTGAAACAGTAGCACTTTATAACACAGCCTGGGTGTATCATGCCTGAATGATGATGTAATTATAGTTACTTACCGGTGGATGCAGCAGGATACGAGGATAACGATTCAAGTTTTCCCAGTGAAGAAGGAATATTTATACTGGAAATAATTTTAAGCAGTGAATAACCAGAATAAGAACAAAGAATAATCACCCAACTTACACCATAAATACACAGCACTTTAGGGCCAAAGGCCATATTATGTAGTAGCTTAACCTTCCAGTCCTACATTTTAAAAAAATATCCAATATTATGGTGTTTTGGTGATGAAGCTGTATTCTGATAATAAAAAAGTTAAATCAAAATGTGGTAAAGACTGTTGTCGGTTTCCTGGTGACCTTTGTCAACACATTAATAGAGTTTATATAAGAGTATGAGAGAAGCGGTAAAGTACCTCAGATGTGGTTTTTGTAGTCCATAAACTGGACAGAAGATCAAAATTCGAGCCTTTAATAGCTGCTAAAAAATAAATAAATAAATAAAACCCAGAGAATTCACAAAGTCCACAAAAACAAAACAGGAATCTAAAAGTGAAGAGGACAAGCACGAAGGACAGCAGGCAGACACGTACAACACAGACGACGTCACAATCCACAGTCTGATCTGTGTGACAATGGCTGTAATGTTAAATATGCACTCATGTTTTTCAGCCCAGTAACAAATGATAAAGAGGTAGCCTGCAGAGAAGAAACATAATCCTGTTTAAGGTTAGAGAAGCACTGCAGTGCGCCAATAAGAAGAAAACTTCCAACCAGGAGGCATAAATAAGTGACGAGTCTCAGGTTTCAAAGAGCTCAAGGATATGTTTATTTGTAAGAAGTACTGTCTTTAGATTTAACTTCTGTTTTCAGGCTCCCAGCTGCTCCTGTTTGACTTCAGCAGCATTCAGACATTCAAAGAGAAGTGCTTTTGATGCTGAAGGTGAAGACGTCTTTTGTCTCATCCGCCCGCAGAGCTCTGCAGAGACTGAAAGTGAGAAGAGAAGGACGATCTATCTGCCTCCTCGCTCCTGCCGTCTGTCCCTCGTCCGTCACTTTCCCTCGCTCGCTCTCCTCCAGACCTGCGACCATCAATTACGTGTGCCTCTACTGTAATGGCCGACTTTCCGTGCGCACCGAGAGGCGTCTGCAGATTTACGGCTTTAGCCTTGATGCTTGGGTGTCGCACTCTGTCTCCTTTTATCTCGCACGCTCATGTAAGTTTTGCCAATCGATGATACAAAACAAAAGCCGCGTGAAGAAAAGCTTCTTAAAATCTCCATTGATTGCGTGGAAGGCCGTCGCGTCGTGGGGACATTATGGCCTCGCTCTGACGATGGATGAAAAGCTCACTGGCGTCTGTTCAAAGTTCTGCTGGTTTAAAACTGTTTGGCCGGCTGTCGAGCTGAGAGAGATGCTCTGAGCTTATCAGCCACACATCTGGACAACTCTGGGCAAAGATGGGCTCGATGGACTAAGTTACTGGATGGATAAATAATGCAACTTTGAGATTACACCCAGGGTCATTTTACTAGGTACAGCTCTTCATCTGCTCATTAATCTAATCAGCCAACCGCATGGCAGCAATGCATGATCAGGATGAGCTGCTGAAGTTCAAAGTGCATCAGAGTGGGGAAGTAAGGTGACTTTAAACATGGTCTGAGTGTCTCAGTCATCTCCAGGGTTTGTGGAAGTCCACACTTAGTGGCACTCCTGTCAGCCAAGACCAGGAAACTGAGGCTATAGTTCATACAGACTCAGCAAAAGTGGACAACAGAAGATGGAAAAATGTTTCCTGGTCTGATGAGTCTCAGGTGGTGGGGTCAGAGTGTGGCGTAAAAATCACGACAGCATCCATCCTGCCTGTATCAGCAGTTCAGGCTGCTGCTGGAGATGCCAGTATCAGAGCTTTGTTTAAGCACCACAGCCCACCTGAGTACTGTTGCTGACAACGTCCATCTGTCACAGTCCCTCTGTCCCTCTGTCCTCGCCGGCTGACTCACCACTTTCTATCTGTCCTGTGTGTGTGTGTGTGTGTGTGTGTGTGTGTGTGTGTTTGTGGTTTGGTTTTGGCACAGAAACAGGACTCTGCCTGAGTTCCCACCTGCTGCCTCCACACACCTGAAGCAATCATGTCGATCTCGTTGTGCTTGTTGTGGACACTTCTTAAGGCAGTGGCAACGTCTCACAATCTCAGAGTATCGTTTTCAGCAGCTTGTTGAGTCAACTAGCAAGGTGTACCTAATAAAGTGACCCTGAGCGTTCATACTGTAGTGTTACATGCAGGTTAATGACTGCAGTGTATCTGAAACAAAGAGCCCCATCACAGCAACCTTACAACATAAACCTGTGAATATTTACCTTCTGAAAACGCTACATTTGATGACATAATGTTATCATATTTCCTGACTTTAATATAATATTACACTTCTGTTAGTAAAAACAGTGTAATCTTAGAAAATATAGACAGTTAATATCAAAATGAAATTATATGAGAAGAGAGATGAACACACATTACATCAAACATGGTCATCATCGCTCTTTATGCTTACACAGAGGCTTCACCCTCCTTCAGATTAAAAGAACACAGTAAGCTGTACACTGTGAAAGAGCAGCTGAGCTCTACTTCAGGTCCTTTTACAGGAAAAATAAGAAGGTTTCAAACAGATGACAGTCAGGTCATCGTGCTCCAAACGGCTCCACTGAGCGTGACCCTTTTAAGCACCCAAAAAATACTGAGAAATCCTCAAAGAGACGTTAGTGAATGGATTAATTCCTTTGTGTCCTGATTTTGGAGAGCTACTCTAAAGCAACAAATTATATATTCTGATTCTGAAGACCTCATCACACATGATGAGGTAGCCCTCGAAGGGACGATTTGTCATAGTCAGGGTTGAATTTTGTGAGGGATGGAGAGCAGTGGGGTGGAAAGTCGACTGAAAGTAAAGACGAGCAAAAAAGTGACCATGTTTAGTCAAGAGGATAGCATGCTAAGCTATCAGCTTATGCTAGGTAGCTTGGTTAGCAAGCTGCATCCATGCACTGGATTGGGGAGTATGCAGATGTTGCATACTAATAACTGCTAATTACTGGAGTTCAGGGACTCTAGTTAGCTGAGGTGAAGCCTAGCAGACAGCTGCCTGTGTCATCATCCACCTGGTAATCAAAGCTGCCACACTTCTAAATTTAAGCCTTAAAAAAAGCCTTTAAAAATTCAAACAGAGACATTATTTTAAAAAACCGGAGCTGTACAGTTGAAAACCTGAAGTGGACGTTAGAGAATCTGCAGTTTCTGACACGTCGAAGTCGTACAAGCCACTTTGATCTTAAAGGGGCAGGAACTGATCTGTCAGTGAAAAAGAAGTTTACACATTGAATCCCTCAGATATCTTAATATAACGAAAAGAAGTGCAATTTCAACAGCAGATCTCAGTTTTTCAACATGATAAAGACATGCTGATTTATTTAATGAAAGAAATCTGTAAGCACGACTCTCTGGGTTTAAATCGTAAGAAAAAATGTGTAAAATTACAGAAAAAGTTCTGGTAGCTCATTGGCCAGACTGCTTTACAGGCTTCATTGTAGAAAACAGAAATTTCTATAGTAGATAAAAATGAAAAATAGAAACTTTTTTGTCTTTTAATTGTGTATCTATCAATTAATTGCTTTGGTGCAGGATGAAGGACCATCGTAGGTCTTTATCAGCTGTAAAACTGTAAAATGCATTTAATATGTCCTTCTCCACATTATTCAAAGCTGTCCAGGGGGCTGGATTGGAGAATATGTCTGGCTGATTCTGGCCCCTGAGCCTTATGTTTCATACCTGTGCACTGAGGTTATTGTTGTTTGTCTTTTGACCCACATCATATCAGGATATTGCAGAAACAGCAGGCAGATTTCTCTTCTCTATGCAATTTAAACTCATAGCCATGAAATTTGACTCCAACTCAGCGACTCATCTATGCGTATATGAATTTATGGCCATCTTTAGACATGCATTATAATATAAATAGAAAGACTTTCAAAACAAATGCAAAGGTAACAAAATATGTTGTTGTAGGTTCTAGAGCATAAATGAAAAACACCCAGAAGCCAAAACAAAAGAGAAAGAAGAAGATATCTGATAGTTCTGATTAAGTGCTTTAAGGCTCTCGATATATCTCCTCCACAGGCTGCACTCACTGAGGTTTCAGCCCTGCTCCGGTCTTTCAGGGATATTCACCATTCCAGCACCATTTTTCCTCTCGTGGAGCTGAACAGATGATTCGGTCGGAGCGAGCTGAGCCGAGGCGTCGTGGCAGGAGCTGACACCATTCGCGTCTCATTCCAGCTGAGAGACAGCTCGCCCGGGTCCCACGAAGGCAGGAGCAGGTGTGAAATTAAATTATGACTTGAGTGGTTTGAAATACAAGCGCAGGCCTGTTGAGCTCTCTGCTCTCTGAAGTCAGGCCGGACTGATTGCCGGTGTTACACTGACACCACGGTGTTTGCGTCACTATACGAGCAAGTTAACCTTTCTTTTCTCTACATGGACCCTGAAGCAGGAACAACTGAGGGACACCATCTGTTTTCCAACACTCTCCTCCTGCTGAGCCACCCACAGAGCCAGCAGAGACATTTTAAAATGTCTTTAGTTTTTCATATTTTTCCACATACCTGACATAATATATGAACAAGAATATTACAGGTATTTTCCTCATACAGAAGAGGTAAGCTTCTGCATTCATGTGCATTAAACATCCTCCCTGTGGGATGTGAGCCATTGCTTTCCAACAGCTGAAACTGTCTCCTCTGTTTCCAGCATAAAAACAAAAGCAGCCATGAAAATCATCAGAATTCACGTGTTCGGCACTCCCATAGCAATCGTAGGATGTGAGGAGTTTTGATGGGAGCAGGTAGGCAGGATTTAGTGGAATAATCGGTATTAAAATAATCTAAATGCCATGTTCTTTGTAGTATGTATGTAGTTTTTGTCATGAACCCTGGGCTGCCTGAGGTTTGTATATTAGTACATATTTTAGTCTATTTTAATTTTTTATTTTGTGTTTCTTGTGTGCTGTAGTCAAATGTTAGCATCTGTCATCTCTCTTTACTTCCCATCTTACTTTGCTAGTCATTAATCTCTGGTGCTTTACATTTAGATTTACTTCAGCTGTGTCTCCCCTGCCCCAATCACCCCTTAGTACATTTATAGCAGCCTTAGCAGTCTTCCTCTTAGTTTCATGTTTTCCCGGCCATGGGCAGCATTGACAGCTCCTTTTGTTGAATCCTTCCTGCCTAAACGGTGCCTACCTGCCTTTCTGCGTGCTCACACATCAGTATAATCAGTATAATCCACATACGGTGACAGTTTTATGTTATTACAAGTGCTGTTTTATTTTGAAGTGTTACTTACTTTGTGTGTCTCCGGTGTTTTTACTTCCTGTCTTTGTCTCCTCCACCTTAATCACACCAGTCAGTTTTGTTTTAAAAAAACTACCATTAGGCTGGTGCTCTGTGTTGATGCAAGGAGCAGAAGACCACAGAAGTCTAACACAGATCCTCTGTTGGAGTTCCTCACACATAAATCAGACAGACGTCGCCAATGGCGATTTTAAGCTCACATCCCCTTAAATATCATTAACATGATATTCATTCTGGTTTGTGTCTTCCTCCTGCAAGTATAACTGACACCGCCGTGTCTGGGCGTGGCCACATGGGGGCGAACAAGTTCATCAGACGTTGTATGTTTAAGGTAAAAAAGTAACAAATTAACAACTGTAATAAACTTCCTGTGTGAGTCCTTCTCTCTCTCACACAGTCGAGTGAGTTGTTGCCTTTGGGCCACACGTTGTTCTGCCATCATGCGTGCACGTTAACCTCCTCCGCTGCCCAATCCAATCAGTTACTGGCGATCCCACAGGGGGACAACAGGACGATTAGACTACAGAGCAGGTCACACAGGCCTATTCTGCTCAGACACTGGCTGATTTAACACATGAAAAAAGGTTACATAAGACACATTTAGTCAAATAAAACTGATGTGGAACCAACTCAAAGCATCCACGTCATCTGTTGTTCAGGTAGTTTTAAATCGACTACAGCAGCCCACATTTAGCTTGTCCTTGCACAGCCCCTTAGTTATACTGATACATACATTAATATATAATGTTTTCATTTCATATTTAGAGGCTTTTTCCTCTTTAGCAAGAATAAAAACTTCTCCTAGAAACAGATTTTTAATTTTTAGAAAACTTTTGGCTTAGAATCTGTCCAAGATAATGTCTTGAGATAATGAAAATGCTGGCAGTGGCCTTCAGGAAGTCATTTTGGTGGAACCCTGATACGGACGGCTGCCAGAGACTGATAGACAGAGAGTCCCATTAGATTAGGAAGGAGAGAAGCATGGAGAGCAGGTTCAGCTGAGGGTATAATGAGCTGCAGGTCAGCCACAGCTCTTTACCAAGGGGAAATCAGGAAAAACTGGGAATGAGCAGTCGACTGCAAACTCACACAGAGCGAATATAGTTGCATTCACACAGCTGCTCTGCAGCTTAAAGAAGTTAGCATCTGGTCACACTGATTTCCTAACCTTAAAATGTGAAACCAGTCTTCAACAGGTCAGACTAAGCCTCACATCATGTATCTGCCAGGTTTCTGCTCCAAATAAAAAAAGCACAAACGTGACTGTGTGCTCATCGAGCATAGCATTAGTTCGGGAAGGACATGGAGTCAGACTTGCAAAACCAATGAGGTGGCCCGAAGCTTTACACAGGTACAAGATTTATGCTATACGCCGGTTTACTGCAGCTACGCAGGGTTCAGTCCCTCAAGGCTGCAGATGTCCAGACCTTCCTCTTCTCGGTCCCCTCCTTCAGACAGGCAACAGAGAGACGAAATCTCTCAAGCATATCCTGGGTCTGAAGCAGGGCATCCAGAAGTTTCTGAGCCACCTCAGCTTTCTCCTTTCAATGTTGGGGAGCAGCAGCTCTACTTTGACCCCCACCCAAATGACTGAGTTTCTCACCCTCTCTCTAAGGCTGAGCTTAAACACCCCCCAGACTACACTCATTTCCACCACTTGGTGAAGGTAGTTCTATTCTGCTGATGTTGGGCCTCACGTCGGCCTTTGACACTGTTGACCATCACATTCTGCTTGAAAGGCTGAAATACTAGGTCGGTATATCTGGATCTGCCTTAGAGTGGTTCTCCTCATGAACAATACTTTTTTTTGGCAGTTTCTAAATACAGGTCATCTTCCACTTCCCTCACCTATGGTGTGCCACAAGGTTCTGTGCTGGGGCCTTTATTGTTTTTAATATATCTACTTCCTCTCCATCATATTTTGAGCCCCTTTGAGGACATTTGCTACCACTGCTACAGCGATGATATCCAGTTATATATTTCTTTTAAGCCCCAAGATGCTTCTAAGCTTCTAGTTAGTGAATCTTCTAAGATTCTGAATGAGTGCTTAGAATCCATTAAAGGTTTGATGGCCGACAACTTCCTCCAACTTAACGAAGGAAAGACTGAAGTCCTTGTATGTGCTCCTGACAGACATGTACCTAAGATAATGAATGCTCTTGGTCCTCTTTCAACATTTGTGAAATCATCCATCAGGAACCTAGGGGGTAATCTTTGACCCGGCATCACATCAAATCTCTGGTTCGGTCCTGTTTTTATCACTTAAGAAGCGTTGATAAATTAAGCCCTATTGTATCTCGTACTGAACTGGAGATGCGTTCATGCATGTATTTCATCACAATTGTAATTTACTGTTTACATCTCTAAGCAAAAACTCCCTGCAGTGTTTGCAGATTGTCCAAAACGCTGCAGCAAGGCTTCTGACCAAAACATCGAAGTACTCACATGTGACACCGTTGCTAATACAGCTGCACTGGCTCATCATTGAATTCAGAGTCCATTTTAAGATTCTGGTTCTGACCTTTGTGATCAGGGCTTACTTGTTATTCAGCATACAAGTCTGAGAACTAAGGGAGACACAGCCGTGGTACACCTGGACATGTTGTAGGGCCAACACAGCAAGATAACAATTGGCACTCACATTCACACCTAGGGCCAGTTCAGAATCACCAGTAAGCTTGGATCAGAAAATCACTGCATGTAGCTTTGAGGTCTGAAAAGTGAAGCCAACATAAAATTCCCCTAAACCTGCATTTTTTCCAATGGCCACCAGGGGGCGGCACCTGTAGTTGCAAAAAGACTCGTCCCATAGAAGTCTGTTGGAAAAAAGCTCTAAATACTTTCCTGATGACTTTATGGGCTCCATCACTGAGTTTAGGTCATACTGAAGAAAACATTTTGTAAATTTTGGTCATTCTAAGACTGAGAAAGAAGGATCATCCAGAATATTCTCATTAGCTAAAGACTTGTGACTGATAAGCTGTTAAATGATGAGTGTCTGCTGAGGTTCACCGCTAGCTAATCACATATCAAGATGATAAAGGTGGAAATGCTCATCTCGAGGCTTCATAATGAGACTTCAGGCATCACAGTGGTTACCTCCACCCTTTATTCTGTCTCTGTACACTTTGAAAGAATAACCTACAACTCTTTTCTTTGGAGACACTCGTAAAATTGAATCATGCAGAATTCAGACTGCTGCTCTGTCACTTAATCCCACCACAACACGGAGAAGCAGCATGATTGGTAATGCACCTGTATTCACACACACACACACACACACACACACACACACACACACACACACACACACACACACGCACCTGCGTCAGCAATTCGTCCTGAGGCCATTTGCATAAATGTCATTTACTGGTCAGAATAAACACCTAACACCTCCTCACACTCTCCCATCCAGACACATAATTGGAAAAACAGAACCAGGTGAAATCTGCTGAGCGTGGAATTGATTCGCAGGTTATTTTCACTGCAAACTGCTGCTCTGTCTCCCTCCCTCCTTTCTTTTTTTTTTTCTTGGAGAAGCGTGTCCAACAAGATGATTGACTGAGGTAAATACAGGTGTGAGGAGGAGCTGCAGCGGGGAGTAAACCCACCTCCAGCCCTGTATCGCTTTATGGCCAGTCTGTTCACATTAACTCACTGCAATGCAGTCTCACAGCAGTCTGTGAAATATTCATGAATTTCAGTCTATAGATTCGTGTTCATGTACAAGAAAAACAACATGGCAGTCCACCTTAAGAGACTATAGTGGGGGAGAAAGTCTCCCAGTTTTTACCCAAGAAACTGGAACTGTGTTCATATATTAAACTAGGATAATTTGGGGTAATTAGGCAAAGATATTCGGCTCAGCCCACTTCAGATGTGTTCACACTGGAAATGCTCAGGTGGTCTGGGTGAGGACAGGGAGGAGTGTACCATCTAAGACCAGCATGGTGGACAGCTGGAGTCTGTGTATGATTTTTCAAACAAACTGCAATTACTGTAATTAACTTTTCTTTCTATACTGGTGTCCTACCTGTTGGGCCATTGTTATTTGGTCAAAAATATCTTTATCATTTTCTTTTTTATCAGCTTTTTAAAAATTTTATTTACTTTCATTTTCACTACCTTCAGTGGGCTTTATTGATTTTTACTTATTTCAGTTACTCGGGGCTGAAACATGAGAACACCCAACTTAAACGATTATGGAAGGAGGATGGCCGTAAGTGGCAGCAGCCATCTATAAGTTTAGACTGATTGACTATGTTTCTGGTCAGAACATTGTGCCACGCTCAAACACCCCACTGGGGATCGTCCCAACTGTCCAAATTGGCCTCTAGAGATCGTGCATGAGGCAGACCATAGAAGCATAAAGCGTGAGACTCGATCTTTGGCCTGCAGTTTAAGCCTCGAATTGAAGAATTCAGGCCTCTACCAACTCAACATTCCCACATATCCACATGGATATGACACTGATCAGATAAAAAGTCAAGAAAAAGATAAATTTGGAGCTCAAAAAGGCAAATGGCATCAGATTTAGCAAACACTTTGGTTCAGAACTCTAAAAACGTTTCGTTTCTGCTGCTACGCAAACTGAATATAAAGCAAACGTCTAATGAGAAGTAAATCTGTGCTCGAGTCCCAAAGATCTCAGCTCTAAATCTCGGCTCTCCACTGACCTCAGCGCTGCACCTGCATTTGGATGATCTTACCAGCTTGTCAGTCACTTGTAAAGTTGCCACAAAAATAAAGTTTTATTGATCCGAGTCTCCGACCTGAACCACCGACTGTGATTAACTACAACATCCACTTTACTTCACAGAGCAGAGTTTCGTCCAAGGTCACTTTGAGCTGGCGACAGCACTCAGGCACGAGCCGAACGTCCGACCGGGTGTTTACCGCATCGCATCTCTGAGCGGCTGATAGAAATGTGTCACCAGAGCAGAGGTGCTGAGTGCATTTTTCCACCTCTGACATCTCCTACAGGGATCCAGATGTTGACCAGAATATTTCCCATGAGGTGTATTTACCTGCAGTCAGACCCGTCTGTCTGAACCCGTCTGAGTTTTGTGGATAAGAATACGTCATTTTTGTCCGTTAACTCATGGCGTGTATGTTAATCAGTCATTACTTTTCTCTTCACTTCCTGTTTTTATTTTTAGTTCCTCTGGTGCCTTTGTGTGTTTTCACCTCCCCGCTTTGTTCCGCCTTCCCGTCCTCATTATCAAATGTTAGACAACGTGCTCATGTGTATAAAAAAGCTCTTGTATGAATGTGTGTGTGATTGTGTGAATGAGTCTTAGAGTGAAGACATGCTCTATGTTGATGCCTTTACGTTCATGTTTTGGTGATGTTCTAAACGTCTTCTAGAGACTCCCAAATAGGAATTTGGGATGCAGTCTGGATGCACCTACATCCACACATAATGCCATTTTATCACTGCTGCTTGCATCTCATTATCCACAAGGTGTCTTTGGACACTGGTGCTATGAGGCAAGGGCAACCTTGGCCCTGCTTAATAGACCCATGAAGAAAAGGTTGGAGATTTACGGAGGCACAAAGTGAAAGTATCAAGCAGAGAGACTCTCTTATTGGTGTTGATGTCAGGCCTAACCCTAACCTGAACACTCACCCTCGGGAATGAGAATATGTCATGTTTTATTAAGCTGTCCTCCAGAGTCTTTCAGGCAAGGAGTAAAGACATGTATCATTTTAAATGTCTAATTTCTTTTCTGCAAACATCTGTTTGGACTCCATAATAAACACAGAACGAGGGCAGGGTTCGGGTTAGCACCTATGATGACTCGGCCCTCACAGGGTTGATTGCCCTTCGTCCCTGAGACCACAGAAAGTCAACAACATTCAGGAACTTCAAGCAACAAGTAGGGGAAACCTTTTCTGATGACTCAGATTCGTCCGGTCCTGAATCAAACTTCTCCTCAGCTGTGAGGGAAGTGATTGATCCGATAAACCAATGAGAGCAAAGAGGCTGCTGACTGACACACAGGAGAATTACCTGCACAGCTGGAGCCTGTAATGTCTGCTAGTGATGCACAACGAGAGAATCGCTTTATATGTGCTTTAGTTTATTGTTCTCCACCTCGTTCTTCTTCTCTACGCAGTTTCTACCGGATCAGGGTTCCGATTAAAATCAACCAACCGCTAAAGGACTCCTTGTGTGTAACTAAGACACTAGCACTAACTTTTCAGAAATGACCTGTCCAATTGTTTAAGCAGAAACTTCTTTTTGCCTTCATGTTGCTAAATTAGAAATGATTTGTTGTGTTAGGGTTAGAACATCCCACCCTCATCCCAGGGTTAGCTACTTTAGAGTTTCCATTATACCTGCTTTCCAAAAATCACTAGCCTTGCTGACTGCATCAGGCCTCGTTATCAGCAGTCAGGTAAACGGCAAAAGTTGATCCCAGAAAACTGGAACGAGGCATAAAAGATTCCTGAATTTGAATTTCCTCACATTTAAGATTCTGGGTGCACACTTGAAGATAACTTTGGGTGGTGTGTGTATATCAGGGGTGTGTTGTTATTGTTGTTGTTGTTGTTGCCACCTGGGGTGTATCGTGTTACACGCCGCCGCTGGAGGGAGTTGTGTTAACTCGGCCGTCGTGATCAACTCGCTGGTGCCAGGATTCATTTCAGACGGCAAACAAAGCCTGGGCGAGCCCACAGATGGTCCCATACAGCCAATGGGAAATCTAGTCAGGGGCATCAATCCAGCAGCACTGCATTTATATGTGACTGTGCGTGTGTGTGTGTGTGTGTGTGTGTGTGTGTGTGTGTGTGTGTGTGTGTGTGTGTGTGTGTGTAAGAGAGTGCAGGTGTGCGTTTTCAGGCCAGGAAGGGGATTTGGTCCTCGCACAGATGAAATGATTCAAAGCTCTATTTTTGGAAATGAAAGGAAACCGAATCATGTGCTGACGTAAAAGCAGAAACCAAAATATATATATTTCATCCTCTCAGTGTGTGTTTAAATCACTGACGTCACAGTCACCATGTTTCTCCTGTTACTGTGATGTAAACATTTAACAGGACTTGTAGGGATGATGTTAGATTACCCTGTTTGTGGTCCAGCGTCTCCTCTGGGGCTTTCCTGCTTTCCTTTTTCTTTCCTACAGGAAACTCTTCAGTCTCATTCTCGGCTCTCCAGCTCGCACTGCTCATGTGCAGCACATCTTTGAGTAAAGTTTTTATAAACTCACAGTGTAACTGCTGTCCCAGGGTTCACAGTGTCCCGGCCAGGCTGACTGATTGTTCGGTGTGGACATGAAGCTGAGGATCAGCAGAGTGATGCGAACCACGCAGCGACGTATGATGGCGTTTGTCTCCATCATCATATGTCATCATTGGTTATGATGTTGACGGGGGCGATCGTGGCTCAAGAGTTGGGAGTTCGCCTTGTAATCGGAAGGTTGCCGGTTCGAGCCCCGGCTTGGACAGTCTCGGTCGTTGTGTCCTTGGGCAAGACACTTCACCCGTTGCCTACTGGTGGTGGTCAGAGGGCCTGGTGGCGCCAGTGTTCGGCAGCCTCGCCTCTGTCAGTGCGCCCCAGGGTGGCTGTGGCTACAATGTAGCTGCCATCACCAGTGTGTGAATGGGTGGATGTCTGGATATGTAAAGCGCTTTGGGGTCCTTAGGGACTAGTAAAAGCGCTATGTAAATACAGGCCATTTACCATGATGTTGGCCCGAACACTAACATTAACTGTGACCTGAGGTAATGTATTTAGAAAATATATATTTATCTTAAATTGTTCTCTAAAGTTCTGACAATCATCCTCTGCACTGAAACTATGATTTCTCCAAACTACAGTTTGGATTTGTGTGTTTAAACCAGAAACATGAACTTAATTATAATAATAACTCTGCGACACCTTGGCTATGGCGTCTCTCTCTGGGGAGTATTTACTTTAACTTTCAGTATATTCATTTTGTTTTCTTTTTCCTTTTGTACTTTGCAGTAAAAGTCAGATAACGGTAGCATGACTGGCTTTGATTACATAAACATGACGCAGGAGTAGATAACAGTTATTAACTGGACACAAATAACTTGAGCTCATTATATGATATAATACACAATATATTTTTAACTAATTAGGAAGATCATTCTCTTTCTCTTGACAGTTTATCACTTTCTTTTAAGGTAAAACTCATTTTGGAGTAAACATTTTGGAGAAAGAAAGGCAGATGTGAAATATGAGGTCAGAGGTCAAATGTGACATGATATTATGTGATATTTAGAATCCTCATATACTGGTATCATTTCCCGAATGTTACCAATTCAAACAAAATAGAATTTTAGGCAAAGTTTTACAGATAAAAGACATTTTTTGACCTTGAAAAAGAGGTCAGAGGTTAAAGTAATGATAAGATATGTTGTCAGTATAAACAATGGCAGGAAGAAACATGATTTTAAATAGCTCTAATTAGCATTTTATTATCACTTTGGCCTTCAGATCCATCTGACATGATATTTAACTTGATATTTGATATTACTTTCTCTATGTTTACGATTCACAGAACACTTGTAAGGATCATAGTTTCAAATTAAAAGGCCTTTTGTCAGTTTTTGACCAATAAATCTAAATTTATTCAAAACTTTTTAACTGTCGTGTTTACAGACACAAAGACGCACAGACACCAAACACTATTATGAGTGTTTAGTTGGGTAATTAGCCCAACTTCACTAACCCTCCAAACATCGCTGATGTGTAGTTTTCGTCTTTGTTAAAAATTTAAAAGTTTTAGCAGAGCTGTACGTTTTAGAGTTTTCAGATGTACTTCAGTCGGACCGTGGTGTATCAGCAGATACAGATAAAGCTAAATTCCTGCTTCGATCCTCTAACTCAGCCCCCAAATGCCAAATGACCCGAGACTTAAGAAACAATGGAAACACGCCTAGAATGCTACAAAAAAAAGAAATGCACAGGAAACTAGCGTTACATAAAAAAGTGGAGGTGAAACCATTTGGGGTGAGACCGACAATGAAAAAGAAACAAACTAATAACTGCAGTTTCTTCATGGATAGTTTCTCCCTCCATAACAGCTCTACGTGGAATGAAAACTTTTAACTGATCACATACAGTTTATGGAAGTATCTGAAAAATAAAACAGAGAATTATGGGAGACTAAAGAAAAATAAAAACACAAAGAAACACAAACAAAAGGCAGAATTGAGACCATGAATGCTTAATCTTTTGTTTCCTCTGCTCTGAAATCAGGATTTCTCCAGTTTGGACTTTTTCTTCATGTGTTTGAACTGGAGTTGAAAAATGAGCTGGTTGGTCTCGATGAACTAAGCGTTAATATTTTAAGCGTTCAGATCTGACTGCGGATAAATCCAACAGCATTATAACACATTTATCAGTGCACCCTGTTCTGCTCAGTTTATTGACTCTCCTGAGGTTCTCTGTCAGTCTGAATCGGCCTTAGCTTCCACACATCACATATATAACACACACATATACTCACACACACTCGCCGGCTGTATTGATCTGGAGGTGGGAGCCATAAAATGAGCAGTGATGGATCGGAGCGGTGGGCGGCTCGGCCTTGTCGCTGGTGATTTTCGCGGCCGGAGATGTGAGCTCTCTGCTCAGCTGATCGATAAAGAGGGACGCTCAGTTTCTACATATTCATCGAGCACGTCACACCTGCACAAACAAACAGCAGAGAGGCACCTTCCCTTCTTTCATGTATACAGCCTGAAATACTCATCGTCTCCTTTGCATCGCTGCCATAACCTGATTGATTTTGAGCTCAAAGCTTGCATTGTCTTCTCTGTAGGGTGAGACTGATAAATCTTCTTAGACATGCATAAAGTAAAAACCACGAAGCCCTGGTAGGCTGCAGGAGACACTTCAATCTTTATCAAGCTTTACAAAGTCACGAATGCTGTGTAGATGAAAAACAATATCTAATGCCACAAGCCTTCACATAACTGCCCTCCCATAAAAAACGACCCTGCAGGCTGTTTGTGCACGCAGCGTATTACGAGCCACAGTGATGTTTTTAACGCGACAGCGTGATTAACGACGCATGTTATATAGAAGACGTCAGGTGACGTAGAGACGAGGCTTAGCCCCAGCTCCACCCCCTTCTGTTTTTAAACATGGCCGTTTTTCAAAGCGTGATGCATTTACGGAAGCAGTCACCGGGTAAAACCACGATAAAATATAAAATCTGAACTGGGTGGAGCTTCAGTTTAGTTAACACATCTGTGTCTACTGTTTTCACCAGGAGCAGGCAGCTAGTAGCCACAGGGATGCCACCCTGGACTCTGCAAGTCTCACACCGTGTTGGCTTATGGACTCATTGAGGAAGTGACTGAAGTAGCTTCTGGGTTTGCCAAAGCAAGCTAGCTTGGAAGTGGCTTAAACCTGCCTCCTTTTTAATGACCACATGGGGGCGATACCTTCAGAAGTGTGGGGAAAAACAGGCTTCAGCCCAGAATCCTGCTGAGGTTATGGGCTCAGTCACTTATCTGACACTCACTGGTCTGAAGACACAGAGAACTGCTAATTAATCCAGTTAGAACCAAAACTGGGGCTCAGATCTGTTTGTTACTGTTACTATGGTAACCTCACAGCAAGAATATTATTGGTCAGATAATTGGTCAGCACACAGCAAATGAGTTGAATGTGTTCTTCAACAGTGTCAACACTGCAGTGAATGCTCACCCCCCTGCTGAGTTACCATATTGCATCATTGCCTCCTGTAAAAGTCCTGACACCCCTCCCCCACCTGTCACTTTCACTCATGACCAGGTTCAGAGATAAATGAGAAGAATCCACTCAGACAAGTCTGCTGGACCAGATGGGGTGAGTCCCGGTGTCCTCAAGGCCTGTGCCTCCCAGCTTTGTGGAGTCTTTCATAAACTGTTCATGTTGAGTCTGAGTCTGCAGAGGGTCCCATTGCTGAGGATGACGTCGTGGCTTGTTCCTGTACCAAAGACGTCACGTCCCAGTGGCCCCCAGTATTACAGACCTGTGGCACTGACTTACCACGTCATGAAGACCCTGGAAAGACTCATCCTTGACCAGCTCCGACCTACAGACCTGTCAGACCACATCAGGATCCCCTTCAGTTTGCTTACCAGCCCGCCTTGAAGCTCGGACGCCATCATCTACCTGCTCAATCGTGTCTACACCCATCTGGACCAGCTGACAAGCACTGGGAGAGTCATGTTTTTCCACTTCAACATTGTGTGTCTGAGAAGGTGATCAGCAACACAAGGGCACCACAAGGGACCGTCCTCCCCCCGTGGACTGGGTTAAACTCCTTTAGGGTGGTGTCTGAGAGGCAGATATTGTGAAGGTATGGACAATGCTGGAGAATACACCGAAATCATTCCTGCCTGTGGATATCTCTGTACAACTCCTCCATCTAATGCACAGCACACACTGCAGTCGTGACACCCTTTTGCTCATCCTCTACAGTAAAATAACAAATGACAAAGTTTTACAGTTTAGAGTAAAATGTCGATCCTTGCAGCCAGCTTGCAGCTACAGCTGCCATCCACCCGTCAGTAAAAGATACCACGCCCCTAATAATGCAAACTTAAAGCAGGTGAATTATAAGAAAAGCTCTCCCCCTGTACAGTTGTTATAATGTTATAATATCTATAGAGACAAAAACATTACTGTCTATAGCAGGGGTCCCCAACTCCAGGCCTCGAGGGCCGGTGTCCTGCAGGTTTTAGATGTGTCCTTGATCCAACACAGCTGATTCAAATGGCTAAATGACCTCCTCAACATGTCTTGAAGTTCTCCAGAGGCCTTGTAATGAACTAATCATTTGATTCAGGTGTGTTGACCCAGGGTGAGATCTAAAACCTGCAGGACACCGGCCCTCGGGGCCTGGAGTTGGGGACCCCTGGTCTATAGGGACTGACTCACTGCTGGAACCCCTAGTGGACATGAGAGGAACTGCAGGGTTTTTTGGCACTTCTGTGTTGGTTTAATTTTTTTGCTGCTTGGATAAAAGTTAAATTGCCAGTCCTTGTTGCAGTTCTCAAATCCCACTCTGGTGATGAAGTGAAGGGACGGCCCATTTTCATTCCCAGAGTGTGAAACTCTGCTGTACCACTGAAACTGCTGGTGTCTCAAAGTGTCCTTCTGTGTCGGTGCGTCATAGCACCAACATTGAAGTCTTGTCACACCCAGCTTGTCATGTGCATACTTAAAAGGGTTGCCCCAGTATCACATTTAAAAGCAACTGGTAAGCTTAAGTTTTTGTTTAGTGCATTTGAAGCCAAGCCAACATCTTTTTCTGAACATAACCAAGTAGTCTTTGGTGCCCAAACCTTACCAAGTTCATAAAGAAGGCACAGACTTACTCGACTGTCAGAACCAGAAAACCAAACACCTCTAATTATTATAATTAATCAATCCTTAAGAGGATTGTTCATTCTAATATTGCTTTAACCCAGTTCACTAACATCAAAAAGCATCTTATGCATGTCTCTCTGATGTCAGCAGCATCTTTCTCATTTCTCGTAAACCATCTATCCTGGCCAGCAAAGAAAAGGATACCAGTCCAAATGCCACCCTGGTGAGCTAATTATGGCAGCCTGTGACTGACGGGGTGTGACGAGCAGTCCCAGCCAAAATACCCAAGTGTGTGCTACCCGCAGAGGCCACGGATGTGCATGTGGCCTCACGACTTCACAGCTGTTACTGACTGGATTTAGGGATGTTTTTCTCAGATGGAAATTTAAACAAACAGCACAAAAACCCGAGGTTTTTATTGTTGTTACCATGACGATGATGGTCCTGTAACCTTAGAAGGTAGTTATTTTAACCCTGGCTGTGATTGTTCTCTCAATCTAATCAAGTTGTTTTTGTGTTTAAACCAACTCTTCACCACTGCTCGGTCACATCGTGGCTGTTTATCTCCTGTAGCTGGTGTTTTTCCTGCCACCAGCATCTACCTCCTCCGGCCCCTCTCTTCACGCCCTGCAGAGCGTCACTTTAAACTTTTTACTGCAAACATGGTCATTTTTCCTCTCTTTCTCCTGTCTCAACTCAGAGAATCAAAGGGTTTTGTTTTACTTGAGCTGCTGCCAACAGTTCTTGTTAACTGTGCAGATCAATCTGCATATAATGACACAGTGTGAGGAATTTTTAAAGCAACTAGTAGGTAGATATGTAGATGTGGACACAAACTATCATGCAAAAGAAGTAACTTTAAAGAACTTAGAAATAAAGAGAAACAGCAAAAATCAAAACAAAATGAGAAACTAACAAATGGAAACAAAACCTTTTTAATTCAGGCAATTAACACACAATGACTAAAGTAGGAGTGTCGACACATGGACTTACTGGAGGTGCACGCAATCCTCAGCAGTAGCACTGAAACCAAGACAAATAATTCACAAGTGAAACTGTCAAAAGAAATAATGAAGAATAATCAAAACTGAAGAAAGACTGAACCATATGTTGAAATCACGAGAAGATCAATATCAGTTTTATTTCTTTAGCACATTTAAAATCAACAAAGTTCACCAAAGTGCTTCACAATTAGTTAAGAACAAGAGAATCGACAGAAGTTAGATGAATCGAACTCTGTGATGTGTTTTTACCTTTTCTGGGTTTTTGATGTCTGACTGCGGCATCTTGTGTTCTTGAACTGTTTGTCATCCTGTCTCTTTGGTGGATACATTTTTATGTGCAACAAACTCAAATGAAACTTTGCAGGTATTTGGTCATAAACTGGAAGAGTACAGCCCGATGATGGTCCCAGTTATTAGAATTCATCCTGAGTGAAACGAGTCAGGTTCGTCGCTCTGGAGAAAAAGTCTGATCACCAAAGTCGCCACGAGTCTTCTTCTGGGGAATGTTGTGACTGATGCTGTAAGGACTAAACAGACAGTAAGGTTAGAGGTTGAGTCTGGTATCAAAATGCAGGTAAAAAGCAGAGCTTCAATGTGCTCTAACGTGTTCGCCCGTCCCACAAATGAATCTTTAAGGTTTACCCAGAATGCTCTTCTTGTTTTCTCCAGTAAATTATCAGAAAACAGAGCAAACATCCAGGGTACCAATGCTTCTGCTTAGTGAAATTGTAATATTTATTCTGATGCTCACACTGATGTTCAGAAAAATTAGATTTTAATTTTGCTTTGTGACACTTGGAGAAAAACTGATTTGATGAAATTCACAGTTTTTAACGGAGCTTAAATGTGTTTTTCAGTCCTGGAAATTTCACATGGGCATCTACTGTACTTAAAAAGCATCAAATTTTAACCTCGCAGATGTTTGTCAAGGGGTTCTTATACTCATCATTTATATGCAGGTAAAATTTAGCTTGGCGTCATTTGATATACAAAAGTTTTTATAATAAAAAAGAAAATCAGCTCATCTTTGGGTTTTTTTCCATTTATGAAGGATTTTGTTTTGGATTGACCCAGTAACACTGTGTTTACATACACCCACTGCCTTACTGGGTCATTGTGTTACTGGCTAAACTGTTGGGTTCTCACTTCTACAACGTTACAGTAATTTTAACTGTGAGTTGGTTGTCGAGCTGTTCCTGCGGTCGAGGTGGGAGTCAGTGCCTTTTGCCAAAACTTTTTTTTAACCTCAAACCACAGGCGCTTGTTACAACTTAAAGTTTTTACCTCCCAGTGCCAACCAGGAAGGTCAATGAAAGGAAAATGAATGAATAAATAAAATAATGTAAATAAATTAAAAGAAAAAAAAAAAAAGATTAAATTACACTAAGAGAGTAAATTAACAAAATAAGCCGGAGGAAAAAAGTCACAAAAGTGCAAAACACAGTGGTCCCAAACTGGAACCGCACCTCTCCAGCCTCCTAATGCACACGTTGTCATTAAAAGTTGATCAGTTTGAGTCTGTTGGCATCTGCGACCCTTTGTCGCTGAAATGAGACTAAAATTAACTCTCCGACTTTCGCAGGACACCTTGAAGGTGGAGAGGAGATGCAGGTAGCATCAAACAAAATGACATCATATTACCTGCTGTCATATTTGAGCTGGGTTTCTTTGTGATGGATTCAACGCCCCCATAAAGAGTCACAGATTTAATACCAAAAGATCCAAAATGACTACGGGAGTAGGTGTGGCTGAGGTGTGAGCTGTCTGGGTGACCGGTGATGACGCACACGCAGGGAGGGAGAGCAGGAGAGAGAGAGGTGCTCCGCTCTCAGCATCACGTCTCCTCAGTGAGCCTCCTGCTCTGTGACGGAGGAGCAGCTCCCCGTCTCCTCTCCGAGGCCGGAAGGAGTTGTGACGCTGATGGAAGATTTAAATTCTGGGTCCGGACCTCCTCACTGAGGACACGCTGGCACAGAGAGGACACGCGCGTAATTCTCTGTGCGTCCTCGCAGCGCCATGCCGCTCTTCCTCCTCCTCGTCTGACCTCCTCGATCTCCTTCTTGGATGAACTTTCTCGCCGCCTGCGGGGACGCGGCCGCTCGCTCCGAGATCATGAAGACGACGCGGAAATGCCGCGCGCTGCTGTCGGTGGGTCTGAACCTGGTGGCCCTTTTCTTCTCCACCACCGCCTTCATCACCACGTACTGGTGCGAGGGCACCCAGCGCGTCCCCAAGCCCAACTGCAGCAAGCAGCGGCACCACAACTGCATCGACTACGGCGTGAACGAGACAGACCAGAACAAAGTGCACTACAGCTGGGAGACCGGGGACGACCGCTTCCTCTTCCGCCGCTTCCACACGGGCATCTGGTACTCTTGCGAGGAGAACATCCACGAGTCAGGTGGGTCCATCAGTCCGAGAGGCTGGGGAGATTCTGGGGTCGCTTAAAGTTGTTAAGAGAGATAAAACTAGAGCAGTGTTGGCTTTAAGATGAGTGTGATGTATCTGGAATACTTTTTCCTCTTCACTTCAGCTTTTATGTATTTTATTTTTTAGCTCACCTACAGTAACAGGTCAAACAATTTCCACCTGAAATTAACGCTAACAGGCCAGTCACGTCATTTTTACGCACAACCAAAGGAAAATGTTTGCGCGTAAAAACCTGTTTTCACTTCGAGTTTGAGCCGCACTGATGTTTGTTTAGTCTTTGCACAGATTTTTAAAATGATAGGATGTGGTGCGTTCAGAGCACACTGCTCTCACTCATTGCACGCTGATCGATGTGGACAATTTAAGTCAATGCGCTCTCATTTTTCAAGCAGAAATTCAGCTTCTAAATCTCCGTTTCCCTCAATAACAGGACAACAAATGGAACATTTTCAGATTTAAATTGAAAGTAAATATTTTTAGGCTTTTTCTTCGGCCTGTAAGCAGATATCTCCACGTTTCTCCATTCCAGTCAGTTGCAGTCCTTCTTGTCATAAAGATCAAAGTTGACAGAATTCAGGTAATTTGTTAGTGCCAGAAAGGAGCACAAAACATTCACTCCAAACCACGTCTGAAGTCGAGTAATCCTAGATGGAAAACATCATCAGGTGAAGGAGAATTCATCAGTTACGAACAGAGAGTGTGGCTGCACTGAGACTTTAACCTTTCATGTGATGGTGGATGATGCTGATGTGGGTCTGCTCTGTGCAAACATCTTTGATGTATTCACACTGTTTTGGATAAATGTGAAGAGCTGGGTGATGAATATGACTGAAGCTGGAACAGCCCCGTTTCCCTCCGAACTCTTCTCTGCTCCGTGTAGTTCCTCAGAAAAGCAGAAAAGCTTAAACACATTCAGCATACCTGCTGCTGAATTTAAAAGCATCATACGGAGTGCAGTGAAGGAGATCTGAATGGTTTTCTTGTGAGGCCTCTGGTGGGTTTTGTTGTGGGTGTTTGTATTTTGTATAAATTGTTGTAAATCTTGAATTTTCTGTTGTAATTGGTGCATTTTTAGCACGTTTGCATCATGGCTGCTGTCTTGGCTGGTTTTCTTTGTGAACCTCCTGGCTAAATAAAGGTAAAAATAAATAAATAAATAATACACTCGAGGCTCTCTGCTCACATTTTCTCTTCCTGCTGATGAGACGTTTAATGCAAAATTAAGAGTTCATGTCTTCAAAACACTTATTTTCCGTAAGTCCACAGTGGGGAAGCGCTCAGGTGATGTGCTGGACGCCCTCACATAGAAGCTCATACCAGTGGGACTTTTTCACTGTAACTGCGTCCATGTTATCCAGTTGGTGCGGTGAGGAGGTGCTGCCATCTCCAATCTCCTGGTTTTCCTCTCCTGTGTTTTTGGATTTGTAGTTTGTTTCCTGGACTTTGTTATCAGCCGCTGAAGCTGGCTTCCTGTTGAATTATTCTGCCTCACCTCTGCACTCTGCCTCATGACAGTTAGTTCTAAAGCTGCCAAACAAATGCTTCACACGGGAAACAAACTTCATAACAAGCAGGTTTTAATAACTCAAAGTTCACTTCTGGCTTTTTGAATGGAAGATGGCAGAGGATGAAAAACACAGATCACTGATCAGATTGTCTTTGTGAATGCTCTGATGGTGGACGGCTTTGAATGGTGGGATGGTGTCATCTCCTTACCTTTCAATAAAGGATGGTCTAACATATCCTCTGCCAAAAAAGGCAATAACTCTGAAGCATCGTTCTTAGTATTTAGATAATCCGGTGAGACTTATTGTGGCTCCCTCGCAGACATTTCCGCATCTGTCAGGACTCTTATTAAGAGAACAGTTTCAACCTCAGCCAGTGTCTCTTTACTTTCTGACTTTCTTTCTCTGTTTCCATCTTTGTGATGAAGTTCCTAAAACTGCTCCACGGTGCAGTTTTTGACCAAACAGGAGAAACCTGCGTTTGTCGGGGACTATTTTCAGCTGCGGATTAATACCCATTATTTCGAATTGTAGCTGTAAAGTCTGCAGTGAGTTTTGCCTCTGTGGGTGCTGTAAGTGTTTCTGTTATTTTGTCCCATGTGAGAAGCTGTAATCGAGCAAACAAACAAACAGGATCTGCTCTGTGCAGAGATGAGTGGGAGTGAAGAGGACAAAACAGTCTGTGTGTGGATCTGTGCGCTGTAACTCTGTGAGAGTAAATAAACACCTCAGGGACACAGACGTGTGTGTGCGTGTGTGTGTGTGTGTTTAACTGATGTTATGAGCTTTCCTTCTTCTCCACATTTAAAGTCCAGAGCGAATGAATGAACCGTGCAGGAGCAGCAGCGTCTGTGAAGTTAAAGTGTAAAAAACTGCAGATTTTCTAAAATCCTGTAACTGTAAAAGAATCATTATTTGCATCAGTGGCACGCGGCATTGTTCAGAATGCGAATGTATTTTAAACCTTACTTCTCTGTGAAAACTTTTCATATCAGAGACAAATAGGAAATAAAATGCTCAGCCTGAGGGCTTAAGTCTTCACTGATGACCACCAGTAACCCAACTGGTGGTGGTGGTGGTGGGTGGGGGATCCTTCAATTCTGCAGACGCAGAAACGAGAAACTCATATTTATGCTCTTGCTGTAGCGCCCCCTTGTGTTTTTAATGTTATTTGGTGTTTTAGTTTTTATTGTGATAGGACGGCGGATCGAGGAGAGGAAAGCTGCGACCAGGGGAACATTTTTAAACATCACAGCACCTAAAAAATATTATTCATGTTTAATACATAATATATATGAATATGGTTTAATGTAACCGAGACTTAAACACTCATACCTCCTCAAGCATTACTTAAAATAAGTTATTTATGAGTTTATTTAGACACAAACTTTTATTTATTTATTTATTTTTACTCAGTTTTAATTTTGAGCTTTGCATCTTTCTTTGCATTATTTGATGTCAGAGGTCGCTCCTCTGTGACAAACTGGATATCTGGGGGCGGTGCTACAAACTTCAGCATACCCAGGATAACTTCCTTATCTGGCTTCACTTATCCTAACATCAGCAGTCAGTTTGAGCTCCATCTGGTGGCCGTTCAGCTGCCTTGCACGGTGTGAGCAGGAGTGTTGCAGATTCGGCGTCAGGAAGGTTGAATCTGTTAATCTGCTCTAAATTTTCTGTTAATACATCGACTCAAACTGAGCTCTGACAGCTCAGATCGCAGTAAGTACAAAACTAAGAAAGTCTCCCGTCCAGCACATCTAGTATTGAACAAACACATCCTGTCACGCCCCGAAGCTTAAGCTTGTTAAATTCCTCCCTCACATTCTGAAAGGATCGGTTTGTTCCAGCTCTTCATTAAATCTACAGGATGTTTACACTGAGACCAACACTGGAACAGAAGCTGCTGATGGAGCAGCACCTTTTCTGTTTAACAGGAATGCACATTTTATTAGACTCAATCTTTTCATCAAAGATTTTATGCATTCGTATTTTTGTGTTTTAGATCAATCCCAACATTCAGTCTAAATTATTTGTTGTCTTTGAAAACTTTGGGATTTGCACTAAAATTTCTCTTTGCTCTGGTTTTTCACTTTCTTTTTGCCTGATTAAATTTAGCGACCACCTGTTGCTATCGATTCATGTGTATTTGCCAGCTGGTCTGTTGTTGCTGGGTGTAACTGGTTGCAAAGACAACCTCAGCAGTAGTTTGCATGGAAACACTCTCCAGCGGACTGTCAATGAACACGTTTCCAAAGACGCAGCTTTTATTTTGAAGGCGACAGTTTCCATTTCCAGCTTGCATCAGGTTTTTTTTAGTCTCATTAACATTGTGAATGTAGTTTGTGTCACTGGAATCAGTTTGTAGTGCTTGGGTCTTGGGGTAAAGTCTGATTCCCACTTTGGTCTTGAAACTTACCTGAACTTGCTCACCTGTCTTCTCCGAGTCAGTATTTCCCTGTTAAGGATTCTTTCAAGCAGTCTTACCTTCTTGCCTCACCTGCCTACGGACCCTCCTTACAACCTTCGAACCCTTCCTGGAGAACAAACCAGCGCCCTTCTCTGAGATTACACTCAGGATTCTTTTGAACTGTCTTCGAAGCAACTCTCTGTGAATCATCCAAACACCATCTGAACTGGGTCCTGCTTAAGTGTCCAGATGCCTGGCCTGGCCTCCACGGCTTTCCAGGAAATCTGGTGTCTTCCATGAAAACTGTGGGTAACCACGGCAACCTACTAGGAACCGAAACAACCGCGAGGAGGTTTTTGGATCGGCACCATGCACCGACCGGTCTGTAGGCCGGTGTGACTGAGTCGCTGGGCGCTATAACTTCTTGGTTAGGTTGAGAAATGTCAGTTGAGCCGATTGGATTCAAACTGAGTTGAAGACCGCTGATAATTTGTATTTGCACTTTTTAAAAATGTTTACAGCACCTGTCATTCTTGCTAGTCCTGATGGCTGAACTGAGCGTGTGCCGACTTTAATCAAACCATGTAAACAATCCACATTAATAAGCAGATATTATACATGCGCTGCGGAGGCTGAATAATGATGAAAGCAACTCCAAACACCAGCTGTTTAATTATCAGCTGATAAAGATTCAACATCATACCCGCCTCCTCATTTAACCTCCCGCGCTGATGCGTAACAACCAAAGAGAGTGTTACCTGAGATCAGGTACGCAAACACCTGTGACACAGCGCGGAGCTTTGGGAAGCCGTAGAGTTTGAATTAGTGTGTGTGCGTGTGTGTTTTCTTCTGTCCCAGTGATGATGAACTCTACAGAAAAGCCCAGCAGCAGAAAATATGGTGGATTTCCTGCCAAGCCCAATGTTTTATTCAGCTGTTTCCTCAGTTCTGGAACAAATTCAGAATACTGGAGATGCTGGCTGTCTCGACTGTGATAAAACAAGTATACATAGTTGATTTGTCTGGACGACTTCTTTGGCGTGATGCAGCACGTGCTGATTTGCAGCTTGGCCTGGATGATGAAGTTGATGTTTGGACCAAAGGGTTGTGGATTTTTGCCTTTTTTCCTCACAGATTCGAGCTGCTGATTGGTGATGCATATAAAACTAATCTTGGCTCATTCTTGGCTCTCCCTGTGTTGTTAATGATGAAGAGGACTTAAACCTGTTAATGTGTGGTAGTACTGGGGGGCTGTGGATCATAAATTCATAAATCTAACTTGTTTTCCCACCCTGAAGGCTGCTGCAGTGATTCCAGACAGTTTAATGAAGATTGGGATGAAGCTTTGCTGTGTGGCCGAGATGTGCTGCAGAACCTTTAGACTAAGTGCAATAACATCGGTGTCACTGGGTCATTATAACAAGCCTGCTCTGGTCCCTGAGAGGGAAAAGATTGCTGGACTTTATCAAAGTGTTTCTTGTTGTCTGCACGTGTCGCACATTAGCTCTTGCTAACACCAGGGTAATGCTAACCAAAGCAGGAGTAAAATTCATTTGTTCTGAAGTTGCTCAAGGTGCATTTTTTGGCGTGAGGTGTTTGCACCTCTACTGTGTGCACATTAACATGAGTCCAGGTGGATGAATGGGGTTAAATGTAGGACTGTCACACGGGAGACTGAGGTTAGTCCCGTACAAAGTCAAAAATCAGTAATGAGTCATTGTTTTTAGACCATCACAGCCGTACGGGGGTAATCTTTTAATTATGTAGCTATTTGGATTTTGTTAAGGCATAAATTTAGGAGCATGGCAGCTTTGGTTAGTGGGTGGATGGCGACACAGGCGGCTGTAGCTGCTAGCTGTCTGCTCGGCTTCACCTCAGCTAACTGGAGTCCCTGAACTGGACCTCTGGACTGTGTTTGTGCTGTCCAAGAAGTCTGAGCTCCAGTTTGATGAGTGAAATTGTAGGTAGGATTTTAGGAACTGATGTGGCTCCAAATTAGAGCCAAAAACAAGTTGAATGACATCATAAAAGATGTCCGTAAATTAGAAAAGGACAAAAACTGTGTTTAAGAACACAAACCAGTCTGTAAAGTATCGATTATTTCCCGGTCTGCGGACAGACTGTGTTCACTGTGCTGTTGACGGGATTTTTTCTGAGTTTTTGTTTTAAAAAAATCAAACATCTGTTTGAGTATAACTCACTATGAATTGCCTGTCAGTAACTGGTCATTTCTCCTTTCAGTGTGATTGGTCTGCGAGCTAAAGGCCTGTATCTTTATTACAGTGTGGTTCGCCCCGCAGTGCTGGATAAAAAGGCATTCTGGCATCGCTGAGCGGAGAGTTATGATAATTAAATTTTACAGTGTGACTCCCTCTCTCAGCCATCGATTCATTTTTCTTCCCTGACTTCGCTCTGCTGCTCTCGCTCTGTTTGGTTTTACAGAAATAAAACATGTTATTAGCATCACCTTTGAGGATTACGAATGAGATCATCCTGAGGAGGTGATGGAGACACTGAGAGCATCACTAATTAACATTGATTAACCTCCAAAGATGTTAGGACTTAATTAAAATGACATGTAATTATCATTATACATAATTACCGTGTGAATATGACACTGTCAGTCACAGATTTAAGCAGACTCTCGGTCACCTTTGTTTGCAGTAATATTCTCTGTAATATTTTTACATCACTTTTATCAGTTTTGTTCTCTGTGTTACTGCTTGTGTTGCTCACTGAAAGCTCACGAAGTCAACGGAGAAGCGCCAAAAGCTGCAGTACCTCTAGTGTCCAGCAGAGGTCAGTCCCCATAGACTCCCATGTTCAAATGTCCAATTTCACAGCAGAAATAAACATGTTTACAGCCTGATACAGAAACAGTTTTGGTCTCTACAGATAATTCCTCCATTTATAGCAGCTGTACGAGGGTGAATTCCTCTGCATAAAGTTTGCATTATAATGGGCGTGGTCTTTTTGACTGACAGGTGGATGGTGACACAGGCAGCTGGAGCTGCTAGCTGTCTGATAGGCTTCACCTCAGCTAACTCAAGTGTTTGCTTTTGTTCTGTTGGAGCTTCCTGTTTGGGATTGAAGTTCTGGTTGCCTGTCTACAGTTTATGGATCCTGCTTTAAAGCTACTAGAGTCTGAGATATAATTCTACAAATGTTTTTTTTGAGTTGTGCAACTGCCTGATGAAGCTGCACACAACAGACGAGAGGAAACAGCCAAAACTTAAACAAACCTGTCCGCACAGCTGAGAGAAACGTACCAGCTTACAGGGCGTGTGTGTGAGACACACACACACACACACCTACACACACACGCACGCACACACCTACACACGCACACACACGCACACACCTACGCACGCACGCACACACCTACGCACGCGGGCACGCACACCTACACACCTACACACACACACACACACACACACACACACACACACACACACACACACACACACACACACACACACACACACACACGTGAACAAATTCATTATGAAACCATTAAAAAGGGCTTTTAAGACACAAACCGATCAAAACATATAATATTGGAGCCAAATTTACAGACCGTACAGCACAGTCAGTACCCTTGTGCAGCCATGAACTTTTAATCCTTCTTTGACTATGACTTGATATCTGAATCCAGACATGCTTGATTCCACCCAGGCAATAAGAGGTTAAGTGAAAGCATGCAGCCATGGCGTCGTGAAAGCTTCAGCGAGGCTTATTCACTTCATTACATCACTTCAATCTGGCACGACTGGCAAACAGACTCGTAAGGAGCTCATCTCGCAGTGACAGCAGTAATGAGAACAGAGTCGGCCGCTCCAAAAAGAGGCTTTAATTTGCAAAAAAGTTCAATTTACATCGACGTGACCTTTCTGTGAAGTCCTCACCGCCACTGTTTGAGCCTTTTAGCAGCCTGTTTCATGTCTTTTATCTCTTTTTATTATATTGTAGTAAGAAGAACCTGTTTCTGCAGCGTCCACACTGCTGTGTGGATGCAGGCGTCTGCAGTGTGTTTACATGTAAAATAAATGGCTCATTATGGAGATCTAAGCTTTGTATCATCAAAATGTATCCTCTAACTTATTTATTAGAACAGATGTAAATTTTGACAGTGATGGTTCATGACCTGTGTGCAGAGATCCAGAGGGTAAGTAGAAGCCGGGTGCCACCGATTAAATGCACTGAATGCACAGAATGCAGTGGTTTGGAGCATTCAGGATTATGGACATCTCAACAAATTCACCCCAAGGTCAGACTGCACAATACTCAGAGAAACTGCAAACAAACCCAAGAGCTCCATCAAAGACTCTACAGGCCAGGTTAAAGGTTAAAGTTCAGGACAGGACAGTTAGAAAAAGACTGAACAAGTATGGCTGTGTGGAGGGCTGCAGGAGAAAACGTCTTCTCTCTAAAAAGAACCTGGCAGCAGCATCTGAGCTAACAACAGGACTTCAGGACCAATGAGGCCAAAGTTCAAACCCAGCATGTCATCATGGCAGTGGACCGATCAGGATTTGGACACCTTGCAGTCACTGAGTGGACTGTGAACCCAAAGTGTTCTAGAGCCAAGTGTGAGGTCATCTGTCCCACAGCTAAAGCAAACTGTGTCATCAACAGGACGACGATCCCGAGCACAGCAGCACATCTCCGAATTTAAAAAAGGAGCTGCAGTGATCCAGACCTCAGCCTGACTGAGAGGCTGTGGTGAGACCTTCAGAGAGCTGTGCAAAAATGAATGTTGCAAACATCAATGATCTGAGCAATGCTTTAAAGAAGAGTGGGCCAAAAATCCTCCACAGTGATGTGACAGACTGATGAAGTCACACAGGAAACCATCCCTGCTAAAGGAACTTGCATTTGAAAATGATCAGAGACGTTATCAAAGATGCACAGCAGAAGTTTGTGCAGACATATTTACTCATTATTGTAGCGACAATGAAGGTGAACGTACTGTTCTAGCCTTCCAGTACCCACAACGTGAATCAGACTTTTTGTTGTGCTCTGGTGGGCGGAGCTGGAGATGCCGATTGGGTTGTTGCCGTGGATGGAGCCTTCAGTGAAGCTGTGTGACTGTGACGTAGAAGTAGAACCTGTGGAGGAAAAAGTCTTTAAAATGTTGCTTTGGGGCAAATCCACCAAACCTTTGGAGCTGATCTGACTGATGATCTTTTCATATCTGTGAGCACAAAAATTATTCAGTTACAGGTGAGACGGCTCAGGATGGCTGCTGAGGACTCTGGCATGGAGCAATGTGTGAAATATTGATGTTCTGTCAGATGCTGCAGGCGTCTCACCATCGCAGACAGTGTGCTGAGTCTTGGGTTCATTTGCGTAACCTTGTGTTTTCCTTTTGCGCTCCTGATTTCGGTCCTCACAGTTAGTTAATTAGGTTTAGGATACAGTTGTAGTTTTGGTTCAAAGCAGCGTCCTTTGCTTCATGGTTTCATGAAGCTTGCTCACCAGTCAACACAGAGAGACAGCTAGTCACACTCACACCTGATGGGTACTTTAGAGTCACCAGTCAACCTAAACCCAGTAACTGCATGTCTTTTGACTGGGAGGACGTCGGAGTACTCGGGGAGAATCCATGCAAACACTGGAACAAGTGAACAAGGCCACATGGTGGATGTTCTTGCTGTGAGGCAACAGAGTTAACCAACATGCTGCGACTCCTCGGGCTTCCACTGGTCCGTAGCCTCGCTCTGTGGGCTCAGTAAACACTTTCCTGATGGGTTTATGGTCTCAGTCGCTGGTTTGAAGTCTTATTGAATAAAACGTGGGGTTAATTTAGAAATTTATGATCCAATTAGAGTAAAAACAATCGCAGATAAAGGAGGACATGCTTTAACGCCGTGCAAGTCATAATCCTGTGACTGTGCAGCGTTCCCCAGTTTCTCAGTCACGTCCAGTTTAGAACTGCGGTGTTGGATCAGCACAGAAATGAGACTGGAGCCTTTGTTCTTTAAGTTCGTTCTCAATCTGATGTTTTATACCGTCGGTTGTAAATGTAGAAGTAATGGCACGTTAGGTGTTGTTTCACAAAAGCATTCATACTCATTACAGCTGCAATTAACCCCCAAATGACATCGGATCATTGATTAAACAGTCTGCAGAGCTGCCGGCTGCAGGGAGGGAGAAGAATGAAAGAGTGGTGCAAAAGTGAGAGCCGGGACTGTGAACCAAAATTACAAGAGAAGACACCTGAAGCTTCTTTAAATGGATCCGTTTCATTACAGCCTGATAGACTGCGAGCGTGATTTTCTCTCTTTTTTTTGATAATTGACATTTTAGAGCAGCGCGGTCTTCTGTGTGCGGCAGGAAGGCGTAAGAATACTGATTGTGCTGTTAGTCCTGTCATCAGGTCACAGACGAGCCCGCTCACTCTTTAATTACATTTTAGATTCATGTCCTAATCAGACGCTGAGACGCTCACCTTTTGGCTGCATCACAGCTTCACTTCAGCTCACCAAGGTGTGAGCACATTCACATTTAACCTTGGAAAGATGAAATATAACCATCCTCTTCAGATTTTGTCAAACAGGCGTCCTGCATCGCTTAGAGGAAACGATCAAATAGCTGATTTTAGCTACAGTCATACATTTAATCTTATTTCAGTTTAGTTCCCGTCAGGAAGCCGGGGGAGAACAGAGGAAGGAAGGATACAAGCACCAGGTGGAGAACAGGTAACAGGCAGGAAGGAGTGGGTTAAGGGTCATTATTCGGCTCATTTCCAGCAGCGTTTTTACTCTGTTATAGGAGAAGCGGAAATGGCCCATCAGTCATGAGATGGGCTTGACAGGGGTAAGTGTTTTGTGGTTAAGAGGTGACCCAATTGCCAAAGAACACCTGAAATTTGGTCCATGTGAGCTGAAGTTATGGCTAAATTTAGTCAGCCAGACCGACCCTGAATCAAAGCTGTCAGCCAAGTCTGAGTGCGGCCCACATTTAGGCCAAACACCCATTGCTCTCTGGGTTAGAAAAACTGCCCACAGGTGATGCAACAGTAGATTAACAGGAATCATGTGAGCTGTAACTGTAGAATAAAAGTGCAAATTAGACATAAAAGCTATTTTTCTGAATGCACTGTTGAGCTAATGGGACTTCCAGAATCTCAGAGAGTTTCTGCAGGACTGACGTTGAGTTTCTGTCCTTTTTCTTTCACCACAGGAAACTCAAATCGTCCTCAGCATCAGTGTGACAAACAGAGTGTGTCTTCATCTGTTGTTCAGCGAGTATGGCTCTGTGCGTGTGTGGGCGTCGGTGTTTGGGCTGGTTATAGATGGGCCTGCCTGCTGCCTGTGACACTGCCTGGGCTGAATTATAGCTCGTGTTGTGGCTGCTGATCTGTGACCTGCAGGGTCCCACGAGCTCTGATGAACTCACCGAGGCCCGAGTGTGCCAGGAAGAAATATAATGAAGCCAGGAGGACACCCGAAACTCAAACTAGAACAGTCTGAGAAAGAGTCACACTTTTTCTTTTTTACACATTCAGTGTCGCTCCATATCACAAAGTTATGAAGAGGTTAGCAGCCATGAGCCCGAAAATAGCCAGTTTAATCACGTGACAAACTTGTAACTGACAATTATTTAGCCAATGAGCGTACCCGCTCCTTTCTGACTCTCAATAATCCCAGAACATCCCATGGAGCCCACCCTGTCTGAAACACTCACTCTGATCAAAATACAAGAGAAAGCGATGCACTTCCTTAAAAACTGTACTCAAAAACACACAAACTAAAAATGCTGTTGGCTATAAGTTGCTAATGCTACCCAGTCATATGCAAAGTGTTAAGGCCAATGTGTGACCCACCTGCCACTGAGACAAACTTCAATACAAGAGCAGTAAATCTAGGTCAGAGTAATGACTAATATCACAAACTAACCACCTGCTATTACCAGTTTTAATTCATGATAAGAAGCATTGAGTCTTTTACAGCCGTGGAGGAATTTTGGCCCAATCAACTTTGCAGAATTGTTATAATTCAGCCTTAAGGTCATGTCACAGCATCTCAATCAGATTCAGGTCAGGACTTTGACTAGGCCGCTCCAAAGTCTTCATTTTGCTTTTTTAAGCCGCTCAGAGGTGGACTTGCTGGTGTATTATGGTTTGGTGTAATGGGAGACACACCTTCCAAAAACTTCATAACGTCAGTCCACAGAATATTTTCCCAAAAGTCTTGAGGATCATCCAGATATTTTCTGCCAAAACTAAGACGAGCCTTTATGGTCCGTTTGCTCAGCATTGGTTTTCTGCTTCAACTCTGCCATGCAGGCCATTTTTGCCCAGTCTCGTTCTTATGGTGGAGTCATGAACTCTGACCTGTAGTTCTTTGGATGAGGTTCTGGGGTCTTTTGTCACCTCTTGGATGAGTCGTCGCTGCGCTCTTGGGGTAATTTTCTTCAGCGGGCCAATCCTGGGAAGGTTCACCACGGTTCCATGTTCTTGCCATTTGTGGACATTGGCTCTCCCCACAGTTTGCTGGAGTCCCTCTGCTTTAGAAATGGCTTTATAACCTTTTCCAGACTGAGAGATCTCATTTACTTTGTTTCTGATTTGTTCCTGAATTTCCTTGGATCCCAGCGTGATGTCTGGCTTTTGAGGATCTATTGGTCTGCTCCACTTCGTCAGGCGGCTCCTATTTAAGTGATTTCTTGATTGCGGACAGGTATGACAGTAATCAGGGCTGGGTGTGGTTAGAAACACTGAACTCAGCTTTCCAAAGATGTGATACACCACAGCTAATTTATGTTATGACGGGGTCGGTGACCATCACTTTTTCACACAGGGTCATGTAGGTTTGGATTATTTTCCTCTTAATAATAAACACCATAATTTAGAAGCTGCATTTTGTGTTTACGTTTGTTTTCTTTGTCTGATATTTGAATTTCTTTGATGATCTGAGACTTAAATGTGACAAATATGCATTCAAAAAACCCATGACGTAATTTGTATGCAACACAAACCCAACAATGGAGGACATCCAGGCGATGTTTTGTCAGACTGCTGAAGAGATCAGGTGTCTTGGCTACACCTTGGTGTCCCCCTAGAAAAGGTGGAGGAGGTGACTGTGGAGAGGGAGCTCTGGGTGGATGTCTCTGCCCTCGTGATCATGACCCAGATCTTTGTCAGAAAATGGATGAACTGATCGTTCTAATCATTTAACTGAGTTCTCTGGTTTGGGGTTTTCATCCTGACTCCAGCTCTGTGCTATAAACATCTTTGTTTAATGCGATGGAACAAAAGCAAATGAATATCACTAATACAGCTTTTATAACAACGTAATAACGCCTGGCAGTGTGTAGCTTAACATCAGAAGAGGATCATCTTCAGGAGTCACTGTGTCTTTATTTGAGCCTGACGTGGTTTCAGCTCGTATCAGTCCGCCGCACTAACGTTCATTTTATCCTTTTCTCTCCTCCCTGTGCATTCATTTCCATCCGTGTCTCCTGCCCATTAATCGCCTCATCCTCTGCACCTGCTCCCCCCTCCCTTTATTCCCAACTCGATTCACCTTGTTTCCTCCACCTCTTCTTCCCTCTTTACATCTACATTTCCCTCTCTCCTTCCTCTCCCTTTCTCTCTCCTCTCAGGTGAGAAGTGTCGGAGCTTCATTGATTTGGCCCCGGCGTCGGAGAGAGGTGAGTGATGATGGTCATTAGGCAGCTTCGCCACTCCCTGCCGCTCCCCACCTGTTCACCGGGCCAAGGGAAAAACCAGGGAAAAAAATCAAACACACACACACACACACACACACACACACACACACTCTCTCTTTCTTTTTTAGACTCTTTCACTGTTTCAGAGGGTTTTCACCTGTGGTGCACTGAGAAAAATGTGATCCATGTGAGTTTTTTATTACCTCTCACCTCCTGGATCACTGTAGCGCTGTGTCCTTGTGTGTTATGAGTTCACATCTAAAATGACAAAACATGCTTTCAGTATCTTTTCATGTGAGACAATAAGCGTGTTTGTGTGGGACATGTTACCAATGCTGCACGGTCATTTTGACATATCAAACTCACAGTGAACAGTGGAGGTTACAGGTTTGGTGTTTAGCGTGTGATTTTAATCTGAAGGAAACTTTTCCAACTCTCTGAAGATAAAAGCTGAAGTTTGTTCCTTCTTCCTGCATATATTCTTTATTCCCTTTTTCTATCCCTGAAACTGTTAAACTGCCATCTCCTACTTCTAATTATCTCTGGAGGTCAGCTGGATCTGACAAAACTCAGTTTCTCAGTATTTCTGCTCACTTTACTTTCTTTGTGCTATCTTCCATCGTATCCATCTGGAATCTGCTCAACACTTCGTGGTGATCTGCAAAAGATGGGTTAACTTCTACTTTACTGCTTCCTTCACATCCATCAGGAAATAAAACTCACTGTAGGAAAGTGAAATTCCTTTGAAGCCGATCAAAATGTGGGACATTGGCTGAATACATCAGACAAGGAGACTGAATAAAAATGCAGAGTCCCACATAAACTGTGACATCTGCTCAGCCAGACTGCAGGGCTGCAACTGCCTTTCCAAAGCTCGTTCTACTGCAGGAAGTATGCGGAGATTTGGGACATACTACCTTAAATAAAGTCATGTGAACTAACCTTTGACCCCATTACTGTAATTACATCTGGTGCTGAAGTTTGTGGTACCATGCAGTTTTGCAAGTAAAATTGATGCAATCTTCCATTCGAATCATTGCCGGTGTCATTGTAGAGGAAAGAGTGTGTATTTATTTATATGTTCAGTTTACCAAACGTAGCAGGAGATGACATTTAAATCTATAGACTGTATATAAAAGTTGAACTTTAGTTCTTGGATATTTTTAAACTTCATCTTTCACGGTTTCCCCGACCAATTTAATATTTTTCTGTTATTTAAATACAGAAGTGCTGTATTTGGACCAGAGGGTGGCTAAGCTAATGTTAGCTGTCGTGACTAACGTGAGATCCTTGGATGTATGGGTGCAGCACATAGACACAGATACCTGCTACCTGGTGCTAATCAACATCCAGTCAAATTCATAAAATTTTACTCACCAAAACTGAGGCTCAGACTTCTTGGACAGTCTGTTAGTGCTGTCACTTAACAGCGGCCATATTATTGGACAGATTATGTCATTAAAAATGCTCCAAAATGCTCCAACAGCACAAACGCGGTCCAGAGGTCCAGCTCAGGGCCTCGCCAAGCGGCCACGCCCTAAAAAAAAAAAGGAACGAAATTTAAGAAATTAATCAGTGTGACTAAAACAGTTTTAGTAGCAGACTGCAAACTGTGGAGGCTGATTCACTGCTGGAGCCTCTAGTGGACATTAAAGGAACTGCAGTGTTTGGTAGCTCCTCCTTGTGACAGTGACCCGCAAAATTAAAGTTAAAGGCTCTTTTCTCCATATATTTAGATAAGAGCTTCTAAATAACTCAAAATGCAGCCATGATGCGATACCAAGAGGCTTCTAGAGGCACTTTAGTTAAACCAGAAATACCAGCACCATTACACTACTAATTAGTTAGAAACTGGGACCAGTGTAAGACCAGTTCCCCTGAAAAACGCAATGAAAAGTTTGCTGTCACAGCTGGAAATGAGATATAATGGCGCACATCTGTAGATAGTTTATATCTAAGGAAAGTCATAGTTTGAACTTGGTTGTCAATAAAAAGAAAAAAAAGAAAGAAATGGGTAAATGAGGGAAATACTGGAATACATCTCTAAACTGGGTCTCCGGAAAAGTGATTTTAAGACTCTGAGATTCATTCGAAGCATCCTGAGGCCGTCATCATTATTATATTGACAAAGGAGGAGGAAGAGGCAAAGTGACACGTATTAATTGATATGAAACAGGCTGAGTCTTTTCCTGTGTGGTGTCACTGGTGATTTATGGAAGTTATTGGAGCCTGTCGCCTAACAAAGATGAGGATGTGGCCGTATGTTCACATCAAAATTTTAAGCAGATTTTAAGCAACATTTCCAAAGTTTGCTTTAGCCGACTGTAACCTGACCAGAACATGAAAGGCTCACCTCATGAGAAGGTCCTCTTGTATAACATTAAACTCTTTTTAAACCCAAATGAAGTGCAGAATATATTAAGAAGAGGATGCTGAATAATGAGGGAATATTGCAGCTCATCAAGATTCCTCCTAACTGCAGATAAGAGCAGATTATTTCATAGTGTTTATATCCTGCAGCGAATGAAAGGAATATTTGAGCATCCAGAAGAAAGGGAATATTTTGGTGCATGTGGGGCGTTGCCTCTAATTCTCTGCTTCATGCAGAGCAGGTAGTTAATAATGAAAGTTCTCCGATGGTTTCATCTGTTAATGCCATCTGGAAGAAGAGCAGGAGTGTTGCGTGGAGCAGAGGTGGATGATATGATGTATTGAGCGGGGTGACCTTGCTTCTCACACAAGGATACGATATGTTAATCTGCCTTCCTTTGGGCCCAACATGCCTGCTGCTGGGTTTTATAACACGCAGCTGCTCCTCAGTCAGATCCAAGTCTGCTCTTAATGAAAAGTGAAACAAAAAAAACCTCTTAATTTGATTAGACGGAAAGAGTCAGTGAGCGCGAATTGAAGCCAGGATTCAAGTCCCGCCCACTCCAGCAGAACCAGAACCACTTGAGAGATGACACGACAAACCACCAAACGCCATTTATTTTTCTTTACATGTCTGTGCGTCATTAAGCTCAAACATACAGATGATGCACAAACATGTTGCACAAACATGTAGCTTCCTATCAGTGGTGACTGCATGGGTGCTGTAAATTAATATAAACTCGAATGATGAGAACTGTGATTGGTATTCAGACATGCGTACCACAGCAAAGGATTACAGCAGGGGTGTCAAACATGAGGCCCAGGGTCCAGAATCGACCCAGCAAAGACTCCAGTTCAGCCTCACTGGACATCAAAAGGAGGAAGGAATCAATTTTGGACTGTATCTGTATTTTCATGCTACACAAAAGTAATTAGATTATAGATAAAATGTTTTTTCACTATCTGCTATAGAAATGTTTTATATTGAAATATCTGAAAGCTCAAATGTGTAGTTAAACTTCTTTAAACTGCTGCATCTGATCCACGATGTAAGATGGGTCTGACATCCTGGAGTTTAAAGTGGTGTACCCCAGGGTTCAGCTGTTGGGCCACTTCTGTTTATTTTCATATGCAAACGGTATTTGAACTTTTCATGAGATCCTTCGTGATCTGCTCTCGTCTTACTTGCCAAGTCACATTTGTCAGAAAGGTGTAGGAAGTTATCATCTTTGGTCCCAAGACTTATTTCGTGCCAAAGTTTGCACTAAATTCCAAAAAATGTAAATTTGCAGTTTTAGCTGCTGCTTCTTTTTGCGTCTCTGAATCTGAACAGAAAGTTGAGCCCTGCTGCTTCTATCAGCAGTTGGTGATCAATAGGCACCAGTGGCAGCCACACAGTCCAGTGCCATAACACTACTTTCACCACGTCTCTGCTTCAGATCATGAGCCGTTTTTTCTCCTCCTCCGTTCTCTTGTTGTTCCATCATTCTGCTATAATTTCATCATAATTTCTTTATCTGTCCAAAGATTTTTTTTATTTTTACAGAACTCTGCAGACTCTTTAGATGTTTTCTGTCCTAATCTGTCCTCCCTGATCTTGAGTCTAATCAATGGTTTGCATGTTGTTGTAAAAGTTTTCTTTCCAGGATTGCTGAGCTGACTAATGCATTTTATTTTTATTTTTCAGAATTAACCAGTTTGTTGGTCACATCTAAATGTTTTCCTGCATCTGTGAGAGGCTTATTTTGTTCTTTCAACTTACTGATGGAATTGTTTTCTTCCATCGATATCTCTTTGGACCTTGGATTCAGAGTTCCAGGGAACACTTGAAGCCAGCTCCAGATCTTTAATCTGCTTAATTTCTCATGGAATAATGAGGGAGCTGGCCTCGCCTGGCAGTGAAACTGCTTGTCCAATTACCTTTGGTCCTCTAAAAATGGGGACTTGTGTATAAAAACGGCTACAATGTCCAAACAGTTAATGGAGCACTTTGGGTAAATGTCTTAAATGAAAACTGAACGTCTGCACTTAATCACATCTTGATGAGGCAAAATAGGGGAAAAATGTCATTTTCCAAAACTTTCCAAAACCCAGATAAATTTAATAAATGAACTTGATTTTTCAAGTGTCTGAAATATTAACTAATATTGGAGGTAATATGATTAGATAACTGGTAATAATAATGTAGTTCCTCTAACATCCACCAGAAGCTCCAAAAGTGAGTCAGTCTCCACCAATGGCAGAAACAGATATTACACCCTTGTACAAAAAACATGTTTGGTCATTACTGATAATTTTACCATTTGTGGAAACTCGGTGATTGAAGTAAGGGGCATGGCCCTAATGGCTGACAGCTGGATGGTGACACAGGTGGTTGTTGTTGTAGCTGGTACTGTGCTCACAGACCATCCAAGAAGTCTCCAGTTTCTAGGAATTTCAGGAATTCATTTGGAAGTTACTGAGCAGGCCTGTCCGTCTGTGTGATGCTCCCATACAGTCTATGGATAACTAAGCTAGTTAGCATTGGCTGAACACTTAGCACTCCACCCTCTCATTCTGTTTCAATGTTTCTTACGCATACACCATGTATATAGTTTCACTCACACATATGTATACATATATATTGCTTTTTATTTTATTGTTATTACTATTTTTTCCCTGATTGTATATTGTTTCCTCTTCTTACTTTTGCACCTTTGTGGTCCAGCTACCCAATTTCGCTGTGCAAGAAACTGCACAATGACAATAAAAAGCTCTAAGTCATCCAAATTTGGTCACCTCCAACTCCTAAAATGTAATAAAGCTGAAACCCAGTTTGATCCCAGGAGAAGACACAAATCCCTTTGGTGGGATGTTGAACACTCAAACCTACCTCCTGGTGGTGACTGCAGGTAAAACCATCTTATCCGGTATCGAGTTACAGCAGCATTAATTCACCAGAATTTGCATTTGATGACATGAAAATGTTTTTAAAAAGTCTAAAACCCCAAAAATGGTGTCAGAAACGTATTAACCCAAGAAACTGTTGACTTCACACACCACTGGCAAACTGGAAAACACACACACACACACACACACACACACACACACACACACACACACACACACACACACACACACACACACACACACACACACACACTTGCACGCACAGAGTAATTAAAGGTGTAATTATATCCATTACATGAGACTTGGTCTGATGAGCTGCTTCCTTCCTGTTATCAGGAAGTGTTGGTTTAGTCCTTCACAGCACATTTTATTTAGTGCCTTCAGTCTAATGAAGTCTGCTCAGTCTACTGGTGCATATTCAATAAGACAGAAACAGGGGAGAAAATTGTTTTTGGTCAATATTGTTGCACTCTGAATTTCCCTGCAGGCGGTTATACCTCTGGAATTTGTTTGTATCGACTGGGTGGAAATTACAGCGGCGGCTAATAAGAAATCAGAGAGCGTGGAGTCAAAAGATGCAATTCGTGCGACCTGCGGGATCACACCGGTTACAGGGTTTCGAGTCAGAGCAGTGTCTCTTGTCATCTTTCATCTCTTGCTGGGAATTTGATGTGATTAAATAAACAGAATGATGCAGGACGAGCTCGGACGCATCTGAATAAAATCTGCTCGTGTGGCTGATGAGAGAGAAAGTTTCCTAGCTGCTTCTTTGTGTCTGCGTTGGGCTGCCGCTGCACATGTGCTTTATTTTTCCTCCTCTCTCAGCACCTACACTTCACATTAGGAGAACCTCACATGAGTAGAAAACAGTTTGTGCACTGAACTGATAACTGACACAGGGCACGCTGGCCTTGCTCGTACTGGGAAATATTCATCCCGTTCTCATTTCCGGGGTGTCAGATTCTGCTGCTCCGTCAAACCTGCTCGTATCTCCACAAGCACAAGGCGTCCTTCAGCATCTGTGCCCGACGGGTCTGCCAGCACCAGCTCGTTACGTATAAAGCACCAGTGCATTTAGGTTAAAGTTCTTTTTATTGATAATTATTTATATATTTTATTATAGTTTCAGGTAATAACATCCATTCATTCATCTACTTTCTTAACCTCTTTCCCAATTAACAATCACAGTGAGAATATAATACTGAGCATCATGTGCATGAGCTCTGATGTGAGCAGCGAAATGATTCACTTTTGTACTAATTTTACACATTTCAGATGGATTCAATTCATCGCTGGTATTTTTTTAAAACTTCGATGTTAAATATCTTTAGATGGTTTAATAAAGCTGGTGGTGTTCTGGTTTCCTCTTCAATAGCAAATGTCATATGAGTCAGTCAGGTGCTCTTTTAGTAACCCCATTAGGTATTTTTATTCATGTGTTCATGCATCCCTCCACCTTTTCCACCTGTCTGTCCATCCTAGCCATCCATCTATCCTTTACCAATTATCAGGTCCCCATCGCAGCAGAGACGTCCTGGGTCTGACCCAGGATCTCCTCCCAGGAACACTTCACCTCGGAGGCATCCAGGAGGCATTTCAGTCAGATGCCCACACCACCTCCTTCCTTTTGATGTGGATTAATTTACTCTGAGATCATCCCAGATGACTGAGCTCCACACCTTATCTGTGTCACTGCTCGTGTGAACTGTGATCTCAACGCACCCGATAACTGCTGTTTACTTCTAAACAACAAAACTAAGTAAATTTGTTGTGCTGGAATGTGAACAGGTTTCTCCTGCTTATCTGACAGCAGTCTAAGCAGAGACATGCAGACTCTTCCTCTTTATCTCCATGGTGCCAATATTCAAATGCTCTGTGGTGGCTAAAGTGTTGTTCCCTGACTTTAAACCACTGCTACCACATGAAATACAAAGTCTGGCTTCTCCTTTGCAGCTGTTTGAAGTTAAAGATGTTCGTTAAGCTTTATTAAGGAGTCTGAAAAGTTTATTAGACCGTTTGGAAGAAATATGTCCACGTGGAGACGATGACATGGATGAAAGGTTAGCATCCTGATGCAGAGGAAACAATAGTTGGTGAAGCTCTTCTTAGCTTAAAAAGATCCATCACTGCTTTTGATTAAATTACACTTTTTGTTGCCTTTTTTAATCCTGACATTACCCGCCATGGCTTATGTAAAACACTGAATACAGAATTAAGGTTGCCACCTTGCTAGAGAAAAGAGGAAAGACAAAATTAGTGATCAATATTCCCAGTTTGGGGGTTTTGAAGCTCCGCACCAAAACTCACTGACATTCAAATTGAAAATTCAGCCTGGAGGTTGTAATTTTACCTCCTCTTCATCCCCAGCAGAGCAGAGCAGAGAGGAGCAGATAATCCTGTTTAATTCTGTGTCGTGAGGAGCTTTTTGCCTTTTTAGAAATAATACATGTGGAGAAAAGAAGTGTGGTAGTGAGAGTGGACCCCAAGGGCAGCTTCTGCTACAGGATGACATCTCTTCTGTGCTTTAAAAATGTCGCACGGTACAGCGGGGTTGTAACAGTTGTTCATCATCCTTTATAATGTCTCTCTGAGCTCTGCTGGGGTTTTTCTCTGTCTATGACCAGAGGGCTCAAACACCTTCCTCTCCTCCTCTGGGATGATGAGAAACAAATAACCTCACCTTGTTTTGAGCTCTAAGTGCCGTGTCCTCACTACAGAGGAGAGATGTGTCATTATCCGAGAATTCATCAAAGTTTCATCACAGGTTTGTGGCTTATTGGACAGCAGATGAATGAATGGCTGAAGTTGGAACAAATGGGAGGACACTCAAACGCCAAAGTTTCCCTCCAGTGTTTTGAGCCCTCGTAGCTTCAGAAGTACGGGAAGCATCCATGTGAGGTCTGTCTGACTGAGCGGTCTGTTGGTGTCTGTAGGCGTGCTGTGGTTGTCCGTGGTGTCCGAGGTGCTCTACATCCTGCTGCTGGTGGTCGGCTTCAGCCTCATGTGTCTCGAGCTTTTCCACTCCAGCAACGTCATCGACGGACTCAAACTCAACGCCTTCGCCGCCGTTTTCACCGTGTTGTCCGGTAAGATGCAAGTCCCCTTTCTTTCTTCTCCTTCTTTTTCTTGCCTTCCTTCTTTATGCTCTTTTCCTTGTTCTTTATCTCCTTTGTCACTTCCTTCTTTGTACTTCTCACCCACTATCATTCTTCTTCATTTTCAGAATTTCTCCTAATTTTTCTGTTCTTTTTCATACTTTTATCCTTCCCTTCTTCTGCAATCTTCTTATCTTCCTCCTTCCTCTATTCTAATTCTTCTTCTGCTTCCTCTTCCTGCTTTTCCTCTTTTCCCTCATCTAACTCTTTAGTTTTTCGTCTCTTAGTCCCTCTCCTCCTTTTTCCCCTTTTTCTTCCTTCCTTTTCTCCACTTCTTCTTTCTCCTCCTTCTTCCTACTTTTTTCTCTTCTTTTTATTCAATTCTTCTTCTCCCTCCCTTCCTCCTTCTTCTTGTTAGCTAATCATCTTTTGGATAAGTTAATAAATAGTTTCTGTTTTGTTGGTCTTCCTGGCAAAAGATCATTTGTGTTCAGTGAAATTTGGCATCAGGAACAACCTTTAAACACCACTGGGCACCATTTAAACACCCACATATATTCTGAGTATTGCTGTGAGAATCAGCAGCAGAGCGGACAGAGCCTGAGGCAGATTTGTGAGGTCGTCCAGGGTCAGAGGTTATCCCATGGCAGCCTCGGATGTGGCGGTGCCAGGGATTTTTCTCCCAATTTACGTTAAACCTCTTACACAAGAAGTTGGCGACGTGTCCGTCACTCTGCTCGTCTGCTCCTCTCAGAGGACAGCGGCACATTTTACAGCATTTATGCAGCAAACCTCTGAAGCACGCTCCCTTAATCACTTCATATCACAAGTGACACTTCTGCTCTGAATTATGTAAAAACCTCATGCTCATTCTCCACCAGGAAAAGGTAATTGACATTTTGAAAACTACACAGCAGAGATAAAAATCCAGGCCTTCCCTCTGCTCACGTACTCCAAAAACCAGGCGTAGCCAGCGAGGGCCGGATCTGTGTGTGGAGCTGTCAATCACACATCGTTAGCTACGATCGTTTACAAAAGACACTTGATGTTTTATTCAGTTTGACCTAAAATAAGCAACAGAGGTCACAGAGAAAAGAAGCCAGGGTCAGGTTTAAAGCACTTTTGCATCGGCTTCACTTTTCAGGCCCGTAGCTAAATCTAAGGAGACCAGCGTATATACTCCACACCTGAGCCCCGCATTCTCAGGAGCCCAAAACAAACTTCTGCTAGGAGCTCCCACCGCACTCACCTGTCAGCCACATAAACTATTTATCACTGCCACAAATGCCGTTTCCCTAAAAAGTTTTCCACTTCCTTCTCCATGCTAAATGTAATACATAATCTCACCAGCAAGTTGTGGCTCTACCCAAAGGCCTCCTCGATGTCTGAGGTGGCCCAGCCACCTGATGAGGACTCCCACCTCTTTTACCAGGCTCCGCCTTTCCCCTCCCACCCAGCCAACCTTCTTCGTATTACAAGGGCCAGCCAATCAGAGGAAGCTAAAAATGTGAACTGTGACTTATGCAAATCTGCTCTAGTAGAGTTCAGGAATACAAATATGGAGCAGGAAATGCGTCCACTGTAAAAAGTGAAGACATCAACAAACAGCTTTGATTTACTAATAAATAAATAAAAAGTAATGGTGGGTGTCTTAAAGCTGAGAAAACTGTGGAGCAGATAAAGGACCCTATTGCTTGTGTTGACCCCCCCCCCCCCGCCCCACACACACACACACACACACACACACACACACAGACACAGACACAGACACACACACACACACACACACACACACACACAGACACAGAGACACACACACACACACACACACACACACACACACACACAATGTATAACGCCTTCATTAATGTCACATCGACTCGTTTGCACCACGGCGTTTTGACTTTGTTGTAATTCTGCTGACTGATTGCGTCGCGCTCTGTAATTGATTGGATGTTTCCGAGCGGGCTCATTGATTCAATTGATTCTGTATAATGACTAATTATGATAATTACATGTGTTCTGATTCATTACTGGTAATATGTTGGGCTGCAGTGATTTACTGTTGTTTTTGCTTTGGGGTAATTACGGTGGCAGACTGTCTCGTGCTGAGGGTTTCTGTTGTTATGTAAGAGCAAGAAAACACACTAATGTGTCTGCGAGCCGTTCTCACAGGGTTTGATCTGACCTGGGACTAAAGAGGACTCATTTAAACAGGAATATTTAATGTGTTAAAGACATTTTGTCTAATGGTGATGCTTAAATGTGTTTATGCGTCCAGAAAAGTTTTTAAAAACTTAATTAGCCCCCCCCCCAGAAAAGGCCTTAGAATAAATCGTGCTGTTACTTGATTTACTGATGGATAAATGTGAAGCACCTGTCTGACCCTCGGTTTCATTTCCCCATTTATAAAGTTGCTGAACATTAAAGTCAAACATTGGACATTAGATTGTTATTTTTTTGTCCTTAAAAAGAGCACTTTTATGATCATTTAGTCCTCAATATGAAAGGACGGAGGCGGCGCTCATGTCACAGGTTTATTATCAGCTTAGAATAAAGTCTGTAGTGTTCATTTGTCTGACTCTGTGGGCAGTGATGCAGCTGACACACAGTCAGTCTCCTGCACTGGAAGCACTTACTGTACGTCATTGTAGGAGTCGCAGTTTAAATCAAACTGATCCCTGTAAAGCTTTAAACACATAACACACTGATCAGTGATCAATCATTGGTCATGTTGTAATCAATCACAGGGATGGAAAAATGTCTGTCACAGCTGAACCTCAGAGATGAGTATCTGAGTGAAGATGAGGCTGAAATGACTTTAAGACTCTAAAACTGAACTAAAATGTAACTACTGATTGTAATCAGATTACATTTAATGTTGAAATGTGTTTACAGACTGAGATTCAGTCATTAAATGTTGTCAAACAATATTTTAAAGGTTCAGTGGAGAAATTAAGGTTGTCAGATTTCTCACTGAGAATCACTGAAATCAGTCTCAGCGGCTTCACAGAGCCAGATCCGCCTGAACGCATTCCTCCTGCTAAAAGCGAGTTTTTCCTTCCCACTGTCACCAACAGCCTGCTCAGAGGGTTGTTTGATTGTTGGGGTTTTCTCTCTGTTATTGTAGGCTCTCCACCTTGTAATATAAGCATCTTGAGGTGACTGCTGTTGTGATTTGGTGCTATATAAATAAAGTTTTATTGAATTGAATTATCAGTGCTTACACTGGGGAACATTAAAGCAGCTTTTTCCTGTAAATCTCATTAAGTGTTTTTTATCCAGTAACACAGAGATAATGAAATCCTCTGTTTAAACCAAAAAAAAAAAAAGGGTTGTTACAGCACATGAGTGCAAAATTTCACTGAACAATTATTGAAACAATAAAATGGTCATAAAGTTGAGCAAAAAGAGTTTTTTTATTTAATGAAAATGGTCTTGAAGGCGGATCCCCCGGAGTCTGTCTCTATCTGGGTAGCTGCCATCACAGGTCCGTCACTAAACTGCTTCCCCAGATTTTTATCTTCAGTTTCTGCCTCTTGTTACGTTGCAGCCACATTATTGGGTTTACAAATCAAATGTAAAATTAGGATTCCAGCTCAGTCTGATGTAATGTTCAGTTGGGTAAATGATGACCACAGACAGTAGTAAAAAATTATATATTTTATATCAAACTTTTATTCGGCCTGTGATGATGACAGAGTGACCCAAGCTAGTTAAAATGAGCATTTTCTCCTGTTTAAGATAAATATCACGGTCCACACTGACCCACATTCATATGCCTCAGTCCACAGGGTTATTTAAAAGTGTGTGTGTGTGTGCGTGCGTGCGTGCGTGCGTGTGTTGCAGGTCTTCTGGGTATGGTGGCCCACATGATGTACACCCAGGTCTTCCAGATCACAGTCAGTCTGGGTCCTGAAGACTGGAGGCCTCACAGCTGGGACTACGGATGGTCCTTCTGGTCAGTCCACACCCACCCACACACGTTAAACACACTAACTAGCTTCACCCTAACATTAAACCAGTGTTCATAATAACGTTTAATGACTGTCTGTGAGTCCATGTTTATGTAAAAATTCAACAAAATGGCAAATAGATGTTCACAGACAGACCCATCACTTCTCCAAGTACCTCGCTGTAATGACTGTGGGTGGAGGCGTGCAGCAGGTGGTCTGCAGGTATGCAGGGAGCTGCTGTTACTCTGATAATTGTCCTTGCTCTCTGCTGAAAGCTGAGTTGCAGCTGCTGAGCTCAAAAAAGTCCTTTTTTGAACTAACAGAGAGAAGAAGTGACTGTGCCTTATAAAGATCTGCATAAGTGATACAAATGAGCAGAAATGAAGAAGCACAGACATGGATTTCAACCGAACACGAGTAAACCAGGACAGAAGGAGGGAAACACCTGGAACGAGAACACCTGCTCCTGTTAATAGAAAGATTTTCTGTGTTAGTCATTTAAGCGAAAGCCTCCATTTACCACCACGAGGGAGCCATTCAGGATCGTTAAAGTGGAAAGGAGGATTAACCTCTGCTGGAACAGAAGGCCAAAACGCTCCTTCAGGACAAATGAAACGATGGCGACGGACGCCTGATGTGCACTCAAACTTTCTGCTTAAAGCTCCACTGAAAGCAATAACCTTAATTTGATTTTAGCACAAGCGGATGTTAGAAATAAGAGAAAACGCTTAATATGAAAACGGAAAAAACACAAACAAAGCAGCTCTTAGTCTGCTGCCAGGAGGTCGCTGGCAGGGTTTCCTAGCTCTGTGCTTTTAGAACTGTTTGTGCTGAAGACTCAGCAAAGGTCGAGTACATTTTCACGGGAAAACAACCTCTGTGTCACGTTCTGTCAAAACCAGCGAAACACATGTTACGCCTCTACTGCGAGCATTTTCTTTATGCTTTGCAGTAAGATAAGTCTGTTTCATTTATGTTGTTAAAGAAATCATAGTCCAAATTATTTAGGATATTTCTTAATAACCACCACATCTACCTCTGGTTCTTTGCTCTTCATTTGAATCATATTTAAAGATAAAGAAAAATCTCCTGAGAAAAGGCAGCGCAGCTTGTGGAGCTATGGTGTGCGGCTGACAGAGCAGACATGCTCAGGAGGGAATCTGTGAGAAACAAAACACACTTATAAACTCAGGGAAGCAGTAAAAACTGCAGAAGAGTCGGGTTTTTAGTTAAAACTAAGCCAAGAAAAACTGCAGTTCCTCTAGTGTCCAGCAGGGGCTTCAGGAGTAAGTCAGTCCCGCATAGACTGCCATGTTAAAACGCCCAACTCTACAGAGAAACAAACATGTTTATAGTCTGATTTTTTTTTTTTTTTTAAACACACACATAAATCAAAATTGTTGTGGCTTAAATTTGGGGGCGTGGCCTCTTTGACTGACAGGTGCTAGCTGGATGTAAAGTGATGTCCTTTGAAAACGTTTAAAAATGGACGCCTGGTGCTTGGTGTGAAAATTCAGTGCTGGACAAATAAAAGCTGCACTATCCGAAAGGCTGTAAAGTATTTTACAGCTCTGGATTACCACTGCACAGTTTTTATATTTTAGTTTTTTCTACTTGGTTTGTGTTTTTATTTCCTTTTGACCTTTTGTTTGAAATTCAGTTTAGTTTTAGTTCGTTTCTACAGAGGTTTCAGTTTCGTTTTTATTAGCTCAGTGATAGTTTTAGGCTTCTTAATTATTACTGTGTATGGAGGACACATGCCAAATATTCATTTTATACTTAATAAACATATCAAAGATTTGTCAGACTGTAATATTAAATGTTAACAAACTAAAGCGTCGACTATAATAAGCTTGTAGCTCCAACAGTAATCGGGTGTAAAACTGATATGTAATCAATAAACCTGAATCATATTCATCGTATAACAAAAGAAATAAAGAAACTGTGTCTTTGACTGAGGGTAATTTATATATTTTACGTTGCGGTGACTTGTTTTATGCTTCACTGTGGTGCTATACGCGATGATTTATTGCTGTAATTTCATATTGTTTATTTGGTTTTGCCTTTAAACAGTTTCTCTGCTTCCTCTGAGGAACAATAATGGTTCAATTATAAACATAATCCTATAAAAGGGAGGGAAAAGTGATTGATTACAGTTTATAGTGTATTATCCAAATTACATCACACTCTGGATTCCTGTTGTCCCGAGATAAAAAGTGATGGATTCATGCATCATTTTGTTTTATCTCCAAGTTTGCTTTCATGGTTTTCTTGCTCAGCATGTTTAAGAACTTCTGCTTGGTGTTTTTGTGCTGTACAGCATTTATTTTCCACACTGTTTGCTCAACATTAGGCACTCCAGAGTCACCACACACTCTGAGGTAGCAGAGCATTGATCATCATCCTGCTAACATTTGAAGGAATGAAGATGAAAAGCTCAGAATATTCACTGGATCTTCAAAGATGTTTCTCTGGGGGAGTTTTATTCCGTAAGAATTAAACCCTTCAGTCTCAAAGTACCGAGTGTTTATACACGGACCGTGATGATGTCATATCACGCTGGAAGAATTACACATCAGTGTTCCCCAGAAGACCTGGAGACTGGGAGACTGAGGTTTGATGCCCTTGTTTGTTTGTGTTGAATCGAAAGATTACCGGGATTATTTTATTTTTAATAGGAGCAAGAAAAACCTTAAGTGTGCAAGTTCTCATTCAGTTCATGGTAGTTTGTGTTGGTAGAAGGTGAAGATGTTTCACGTCTCATCCAAGACGGTTCTTCAGACACAAAAGGTCGAGAGTCCCAGGTATATCGACCCCTAGTGGGCGTTGTTCTTTTCTATGTGGTCCAGATGATGGTTGACCCACTACTGACTATGTGAGTCGTCACATAACCCACGGTTTGAAAAGGGGTGTGGGTAATTACCGTCACTGGAGGTTAAGGGTAAAACCACCAGCCCAATCTATGTGACCTACAGAAGTCCAGTTGCCTTCTTCTTTCAAGCTTTCAAGTAAAATTATAATTCCATTTTTCCAAAGATATATTTTATACTTTTTTATTTCTTCTCTCCGATTCCACTCAGCATGGCGTGGGGCTCCTTCACCTGCTGCATGGCCGCCTCCGTCACCACCCTGAACTCCTACACCAAGACTGTGATCGAGTTCAGACACAAGCGGAAGCTCTTCGAGCAGGGCCTGCGTGAGGAGCAGAACTACCTGGACCAGGAAGCTTTCCACTACTTCCGGGACCGCTCACTCCAGTCCATCTCCAGCACCGTGGAGGTCTACCCCGGCCACAGCGGCACCAGAGCCGGGCTTGTTGTCGGGGGGCCCGGCGCGGGTCCCGGTCCAGGTCCCGGACCAGGACGTGGGAAGATGAGAGCGGGGTCAGCCTCAATAGACTTGGGGGAGAACACGGACTCACTGGGGGAGGAGCAGTGCTGAGTCACACACTGGAATGAGGGGATTGAGTGGGTTGGGGGCGTGGCTACACAATGAGGTGAACTGCACCATCACATGTGGACCCGGCTGCTAGTTTGTCCACTGTAACTGAAAGCAGAGGCAGAGGACAACTAAAAGACAGAGTAAACGTGGATTACACAAAGGAAATACAAATGTTCTCGCTGTGTGTGATGTGAAAGTCAGTGTAAAGTGTGAGAAATAGACTGTGGGTGAAAGTAGGCGTTCTCCTGCTTATTTTGAGGTGCTGTGTGTAGTATTTTAACATCAACACATCGTCACAGTTTGAAAAATGGTGAAAGCCTTTGCTGAATAGCGACCCTTGAAGCAAGAAGCGGAAATTACGGTGGCCCTCAAGTCCAAAACACAGAAGTATTTTAGAAAATACAAAAATGTTTTCATTAAGGTTTCTTGTTTGTTCCCAGCAAACATACACAAGTTTGTGTACACCAACTGTTTAATATTATCCATGTAAAATAAAAATATATGTATACTGAATAAAAGACTCTTGGGAGGAGAATTTAAAAAAAAAACATCAAGAATAATTTATTAATAATTTCTATCAAATTAATTAGAATCAAATGTGATTGTGTTCAAAAATAGAGCTCCAATTTCTGATTAAGCTGCATCGCCCCTGAAGGAGATGGTCAAACATGACTCATCGTCGAACTTCATCAAACTGTTGCTATGAAATGTATGAACAGCTGCATACCCTGTTACTGGACTATACACAGTATAAATGTTACTTGTGGTTTGTTCAGCAGTGATAATAATTTATTCACAGTTAATTTTTGTGTGTCTGTGTGTGTTTTGCACCTCAGGGCCACCGTAGAGGAACAGCAATATCTAATTTAGCTAACATTAGCCACATATGCTACTTGTCATATCAGACTGAGTTGTACTACTGACGTGCTCGAGCATGTTTGTCCCACCGAGTCCACTTTGTTGGAGTGCGATCGCTTTGCAGTTGGGATGGTCGTGATTTTTAAATATTCAAATAGTCATTAAAATATTTTAAAACTCAAATATGTTACGCAACTGTCTTGTCTTCAAATTGTTTTCAACAGATGTAACTGATGCACAGTTTTAGAAATGTTACTAAAAAATAATTAGTACTTATCTTATCACTTTCTTTGTTGTGTGCGCAGGACTGTGAACACACTTTACACCACAGGCAGTATAAAGATGAACGTCGTTACTGTGACAGAAGAGGTACTCCTAATACAGAAGCCCCGCCCACCAGCTGTTTAAACGTTCTCTTCTTGGTTAAAAAGCTTGTTTCAGATCGATGATGTGCAGGGCTCACTATAACACAGATTGTTTTGTGCTGTGAGTCATGCAAAGCTACTGTAGTAGGGTCCAATGAGCAGAAACGGCCAAGATGAATATGCAAAACACAATATTTTGAGTTCAGTCCTTCCTGCGTTAACAAATGATAAATCATCAAACTACATCATCCAACCCACATTTTTTTGGCCCAGTAGTGAACATGACTGCAGTAGACATGCTATTAGATTAACACACTGGCTCTGTAGCTCATGTGAACCCTTATTTTCCAGGTCAAATCAGTCCCTGCAGAATCTCCCGGGCAAGCAAGACTGCCAACCGATCAAGCATGCTCCAAGACATGCTTCTTTGTGAGCCTTGGCATCTCTTATCTGATGTCGTCTGCAGAAAAATGCAGCAAAGTTTAGAGAGAGAGAAACACAGAAACTGTGGGAAATCAAGAAAAGTTGGCCTCAGGACAGGAAGCAACAGAGATTATGATTATTTTTGGCCTGAGTCAGATTAAAATACCACACGTTGCACTTTTACAGGTCGTGTTCAGGCCACATCCTGTTGATGATGCTGAATGTGGAGCTGATGTTTAAACTAAAATCTTGAGTGCTGAGGGTTCAGTCCAGTCTTTTCTTTCATTTCATTGCCTCCATCAACCACCAGCTTTAAGGACTGACAAAAGAAGCCAGTGAAGAAGACCTGCAGTTTTTTGAGTCAGTCTTCATAGATTCATACGTTAAAATCTCATGATCACAACTTTACTGCAGTAATGCACATGTAACCCAGGCTTTAGGCTGATAACTTAGTCCTCCACCATCTGATCCAAATGAATGACTTAGTGACAGTCATCTTTTTTCGATACACATGATTTAAAAAAGGTGCTTTATTTTACTTGTGGATTAATGCACTTTATTATTTTTACTAATTACATTTATTTTTCCAAAGAAATTCTCAGTTGAATATTAACATGTTAAATTTCACTAGGAAACACTTTATGGATAAAGATCTACTGGGTAAAAGAAGCAAGGAAACACGATGAAAACACCTCGGTACACATAAAACTGTAATATTGGAAAATTGTGCATAAAATATCAAAAGTAACAATGTTTCTTCTGTAGAATAATGTCCCTAAATTAAAGGTAGACTGTTGATAAACATATTAGATTCAGTCATTCGCACGGATGCAGGTCGTAACTGATCTCAGAGCAGTAAAAGCTGAGCTGGAGGCAGCTTGCTCTCCCATCAGTTTACAGTAAAAAACAGCAATGTGCAAACCACTAAAAGCTGCTGGAGACCAGTCCAAGTCGGATCCCAACTGAGACAGGTCGCCTCGCACCAGATCAGTTGGTGCAACTGCTCAGTGCAATCAGCAGCCAGGATTTTTCAGAGTTCAAAGGAAGTTAGCGTCCTATTTTTAATAAGTGTAACTGACCCATAGTACACATACCATACATAAAAAGTGCTGATAAAAGGCTGTGGAGACCTTACCTGTTTCCTTCGATGTGTGTCTGACTGGGAGGTTAATAATCTCTCTCTCTCTGCGACTCCATTTATCCTGATTTAACTCCCTCTCTGCATGTCTGCCGGCCATCACGCTCCACAGAGTCCATTCATCACATCAGATGTTATGGATCAAAGCGAGTCTAATCAACACGTCTGTGAGATGTGGGCGGGAGAGAAATCCATAAATGCAGGTCGGCGTGGCGGAACAAATCAAAACAGTTCAGGTAATACTGCTAATTAGTTTTTAAAATTGGAACTCGGGATTTCATGCACTCGGATTAGTAAATTTGGCCTCATATTATTTAATTTTCTCCCATGAATGAATCATTAGAGTGCACATGAACAGTCTGTGTAAAGAGATATTAAAGGACTTATAACAGCTGAAGGTCTAAAATACAGATTTTAATGTTTTAGTCAGTCAGGGTATTAAACATGGAGATAAAATTCATTGATTTAAAACAAATTCAATATCATAAATGATACAGTGTACTTAATATTTAATTAAAATATATCATGTTAGCTTAAATGTGTATTTAAGTAAACACATTCAATGCTCTTTTTTTTTTTATCAGACACATCAGTGCACAGAGGACTCACGACCTTCCACAAACCGACATTTTCAGTCAGGCAGCTTTAGACATTCTGTTTGGATTACGTTGGCCCCAAAATCTCCGCCAAAACAATCCCAGCTGTTTCCAATCCAGGCGCTTACATAACACACACACTGGGCATCTTCAGGCAGCGCGACACTGTTACTGACTGTTCTCGTCTGTTCAGGTGACTAACAGATTATTTTTATTTTTCTCAGTTTTCTTGTCTTGGTTGAGTCATTTCATCAGATTTTTACATCACATACACCGATAAAATCGAGAGACTGTATAGAGAAGATGGACATAGCCACCGTGATGTCATGATGTCTGTGGGGAAATTCCCGAAGACCAGAAAGAGACTTCTGGTCCTGCAGAAGTCCGCGGTTGGAGGGCCCTCAGATCTGGTTCTCTGTGACCTCAATAAACACCTTCTGACTTTATGGGCTCAATCCCAGGTCTCAGAACAAACTGAATACAACATGAACTAATATCAGAAAATCAACACGGAATATGGAGCTGCCAGGCAGGAGGAAAAGAGTGAAGAATCATGGATGTGGTGAAAGAGGACATGGAGAAGGTTGGTGTGGCAGAGGAGGATGCTGGGATAGGGCGTGATGGAGATAATCTGTTGCGGCGACCTCTAAAGGAAGCAGCTGAAAAAAGATGAAAGATGTACGCTGTACAATCACTTCACCCTGGAAAAGAAGAATTCAAAGAAATCTTTAAAATTCCCAAATTACCTTGATATTCATGGCCATGATGGAAACATCTGACCACAGCTGGATCTGCTGTACAAGAACTGACCAGTATATACTGTATAGAGATTGTTAGCATGATGTCATGCAAGCATTGTTCTGCTTATTATTGGATGTGAACAATTGGAAAAAAATTATCTGAATTTCAGGAGCAGGACCACGCCTCCAAACACGCATCTTCCAGTTCTTATCTACATATGACACCCCCCCCCCTTCTACAAGCTTGTCGTTCTCGTTTTCATGTCATTTTTCAGTCCTTTTACTTCACAGCTCAATTCATGTTCAAGCCATTTGCCTTTATCTACTAAGCAACACTGTCAAACCTAAAATGAGGACGTTGGCCCAGCTAGTGAATCACAAGTTGTGGGGAAAAATGTGGCTGGCGAGTGGTTTCTGGCTGTCACTGGGTGACATCATTGGGTGGTTATAAAGACCGTGCTGCACCAATAACCTCTATGATTGCTGCGGTCACCTGCAGTTTCAAAAGACAAAAACCTTCAATATGAAGGCTAAACTGTCTGCGTTTCTGGTTTCTCTAGCACTCAGAGAGCAGCTGGTGAAAGTTTGCTGACATCCACGTTCTAGTCAAACAACAGGGGACTCTAACAATCTGCTAGCAACCAAAGCAATCACAAGGATTTTACTAATGGGTCACTTTTCCCCTCAAAACAGATGGACATAAACTGGACTCTGGGGTTTTGTGACTGAGGTCTTATTTTGTTGATGCTACGGTGTCAATACTGAGTACGTACCTTAGACTTGGACAGATACCTGCTGTGCAGCTCAGCTATAAATAACTGGTTAACATGCATCGTGTTGACTGGAACTGTCACTTTGAAGCTGGTCGCTTGTGGGTATTTGTGGCTCTGGTTGCCTAGGTGACCCTTTGATGTATTTACACCAGCTCATATGTCAATCAAAGGTATTCTTCACTCTGATTGGTAGCTGCTTCAGTCGCTCACCTAAAGTTTACAAAAGTTTATTTCACCCGTAGTTGCTGATCCGACTTTATGATTGGATGATGTATTTTGAGATATCGGCCATTTCAAACAGCAGCATCATCTGAAAAAAAAAATAGATTTAATAAACTGCTGACAACATGGCTGCCCAGCGACTATTACTGAGAGGAAAACATCCAGTGATATATAATCTCACCGACACACTGATAAAATTATGGAGCTACCCACACACAGTCCAAATATTTAAACATTTACTCACTTTTTTATTAAAAATGTCTAAAACCTTGGAAGCATTTTATTTGCTGGAGTCTTGTGGATGCTTAGTATCTGCCTCCTGGATAAAAGGAAAGTTATTAAACTACTGTTCTGCTGTGTGTCTCCTCTTCTTCCTCAGTAGGAGTCTGCTGCTGCTGAGCTATTTTCTTAAAATGGTTCTTTGGTTCAGCTAATTAACTAAATTGGCTAATTAAGATTTTTAAACTCTGCACAGCTTTACTCTCAGAAAAACATTCAGTCTCATTTACCCAAACATTGCATGAATGCAGCAAACATAGCTGTTAGTAAAAGGTGTGCCTATTGGAACAGGCGGTCTGTGAAACCAGGAGGTACTTATATAATCAATAGTGTGGCGTAATCAATACTGATCAGTGCAATCACCTGTTTCTGACATCTTCACCACTCAGAGACATGCAGAAAATAATAAGGAGGAGACAAACGCTTCATTTCCAAACCGTCACTTCAACAATGGAGCTGTGATTAAAATGAATGGCTGGTGCTGTGTTTTTGTGTTTGTGTGTAGCAATCAGTCTCTTTGGTGTGTGTTCAGTAGATTAATCTAGCGCTGAAAGAAGGTGATTTATTCACTAATGTCACAGCAAGAATTTCCTTTCCGCTTTGTCCACTCAGATATAATGACACATGGGAAATTCATCTAAATATTAAAGTGTTTCTGCACCGCAAACACGGGCTAAATATACTCCAGGGAGAAGGATAACCAGGCACAGGTGAACTCAAGCAGATAATAATTACAGCAGACAGTAAAGAACAAGGGAAGGAAGTAAAAAAATGGAAAGCAGCATGAGGACACAACCTTCAAAATTAAACCTGAAGTAACTGAAAGAGGCAAAATATATATACACAAGCATTAAAGCAGAGACTGGGGGGACAGAATGCAAACACAAGAAGGGAAACACTCAGAAACACAAGTCCCAAAGTGCTGCAAGATGCAGCAATAAATAAATCTAAACTGAAGCGAGCCTGCACAGGTGGGTCTTAACCTAACAGAGTGTAAAGGTTTCACTGCTAGCTGCCAGTAGATTTCATATAGACTGTCCTCCATAATGACCACAGCCGACTGGCATGTTTTTACCATGATTTAGGTAAAAAAAACTTTTTTATACAGACTATATTTTTTAACAAAATTTACATTTAGCAATAAATTAGGAATAAAACAGATGTGTGTCAACTAAAACTGAAGAAGTCTGGCTACCGTCAATGCCGGGTGAGCGCCTACATTTATTCACTCTGAAGGAGGCTGTGAAACTTTCTGATACGAGTCGATGAGTCAGTGAAGCTGCACACTTTTGTCTGATGACGGCAATGCTGAGGTGAGTTGTTGAGCTTATGCTAAACTTTTAAGTATGTAAGTGCTACTGTTTCGCCTCTGTTAGCTCCTGTTAGCCCCTTTAGCTGCTGTTAGCTGACACTGATTGCTGTCAGCCAGTGTTAGTGAAACTATCTTTGAAGTGAATGTAACTTTGTTGGCCTCTGACACTGTGAATAAACTCTCATACAGAAACGAGAGTGAGTTCCTCAAAAGCCTCGTCTGTGATAGTCTTTAACCTGTACCGAGGTTCAACGAGCAGCTGACCACAGAGACCCCACTGTTTTGTATCAATGTAGAAATTTAGAGGAAAAAATTGACCATGAAGAACTCTGAAAGTGATCACCAAAATCTGAAACTGAGCCCTAAACTTAAGGAGTTTAAGACAGCGCCAGTGTCACGTGGGACCTTTGAGAGGACCTCACAACAGCACTGCAGACTGTTTGTAAGTGATCCAGGGAGGATTTATCAGGCAGAGGAATGAAAAATGAAAATAATCAAGGCGTGACAAAAAAAAACATGTATGACAATTGAGACTCAGGATATTTAAGACAGGTGAGATTGCACAGGTGATAAAAAACAATTTTTTTCAAGATGGCTGACATGCCTCATCAGAATTACCACCAGATGTCTCACAGCTGGAAGAACTGAAGGTGAATTGGTTTCGAGATTCAGAGAAGAACTTCAGTTTTTTGTGCTTTTCAAGACAGACAATTGGCTGCCATCCGGTTCTTTAAAACATCCTGAAAGATAATTTGACACATACAGCTGGATATTTTGGCCTAACAGATGTATGAGAGATCTTCAAAATCATTCCTGTATCCAGCACGTCACGTCTACACAATGATGCAAGGTGTAGTAGTTTCAGAGGTGTATGAACCTATTGGCGATTATAACATCAAACCAGATTACTTTGACGTTATAACCTGCCATGTATGGGTGAAAAACAATATTTACTGCCAAGAAAGGTCAATATTGGACTTACAGTGTTGTTCTGTATCTCCTGGATGTTGTAATAAAAGCCGTTTAAATGTCAACATCTGCTGGCTGTAAAAGTGACATTTCTGCCCCCTAATGGTCAAAAATTGCTACTTTTATCTTTAGGAAATAATTTTCTGTTGTTTTTATCGGCATAAAAATTAAAGTAAATACACTTTGCCTGTTGTCATGAGGTTGTTGTAAGCCTCCATGCCTCCCGTTTGTAACCTCTTGATGCTTTGTAGAGTCCTGTTTTTAGTTTTGCTGTTGTTACTGCTGTCTGTGGTTTGATGAGCAGGTGTGGACAGAGGAGAATATTTTTCTAAATAATAAATCTAATTATTATAAGCTGATGTACTGAATAGCCACAAAGCTTCTGTTGTGTGATGTGAGAACAGACCTGCATACAATGACACTGAAGTGCTTCATTTGCTCTGTTAGAGAAGAGCATTGATGACGTTCATGTTTGTGTAATACAAGACCAGAGCACACATAAAAAAATAAATAAATAAACCTCACGGTCAGTAAACTATAGAGCCACACAAATCACAGCGACGCAGCGCCGGCTTTGAAAGCCACGTCCCTGAGTTTGAGCTGAAAATGAAGTGACACACAGCTGCCTCCTCTCCAATAAAGGTTACACAGCCAGTGGGATGTTTTACAGTTGATAAGTAGCAGGCTTGTAAAATAGTCCCACTTTTAAAGAACATGATACCCGGCTGCTCTCTGACTTTCAGATGTCTTTTGGGATTCACCTGACTCGTCTCAGAGCTGCACTAAACTGCTTCGCTGCTCAGGGATGTTTGATCGACTGTAGCTTCAGATGGATGAGACAGACTGTAAAACACTGCTGATGTGGCTCAAAAGTTACTAAAGCTCTGCAGCTAAATGTGTTTTACATCAGCCCAGTCAAGATTTAATCCAGTTAAATAACTTTAACCAACCGCTTAAACATAAAGTGGCCACAACTGATAGTGAATGCAACAGCATTCAATCTCAGGGCAGCTAATCACAGTACATGCTTGGGAAAGGTTAGCTTTTTATGTAACAGTGCGTTACAATAGCACTGAATGAAAACTTTGAAAGCCAGTTTCCTCCTTTGTCTCTGTTGTGGTTTGATCTCATTTCAAACGGAGGAAGCTGTCTGAAGAAGCTAGTTGTTCACAGTGTTTATTGCCACAGTGAGAACACTTCAGTCTCCTGACTCATGCCACAGGAAGGGATGAGCAATTGGACTGAACTGAACTCTGAAATCCAAGAAGATATGCAGTCTAATCAGTTTTCTGTGAAAGCTCGAGGTCCAAACACAGATCCACCAGGTGACCTCACAGACAAGGTCACTGTCAATAGGAAGGATATTGATCACTCCCTGGAAATCCCAGAGTGAGACTGTGTCCAGGCCAAGATGAATTCATGAGAATACAGGGCATCGATCACTGGGGTAAACCTCACTGAAAATAAATTGTCTCATTATAAGTCCTCCTTGTTTCTAATGGAAACAAATAACCTACTTTCAGCTCATCTGCAGCTAATTTATTTGTATTACTTATGCCACATAGGCTGAAAACAACACCCACTGATGTATATCCAACCTAGCTGCAGCGTTTAAAAGCTCTTATGTAATGCTGCGCTGTCATTAACAGAGAAGGTCACACAGTCAGCTTGTTTGTACGCACTTAAAAATGCAGCTCCTCCTTGAGATGAAGCATTACTGTCATCAAGCCCCATTAGGCCCAGGGGCAGCACAGAAATATGCATCTAATGTACGATATCCTCCAAGGACTGAGGCTGTGCTGTACCTCATTTAGTGCCAAACAAGAGGTTTATGTCACCATTTGGAGGCTGCATGAGCGCAGCATGCATCAACAGTGGAGGAGGTCTGAGGAGAACTTCTTCCCAAATATGCAAATATGTCACATTTTAAGATCAATAGATCAATAACTTCATTTTGGCAGTGGCTCAAATGACTAAATGTCAAGTGAGAGGACATGCTCAGTGAAGAAATAGAAGCCAAAGAACTTGATGAAGATTTTTAGCATCTTTCAGCTTTGTTTTGGTTTAACAGCTTGTAGTTTTGCTGTTTCTGAATCCCTGCCTCTCCTACTGTGTCGGCCAGATTTTACTTAAAGCCGCACACAATGATCAACTAAAGGAGGACAGGGTGGGGCTCATGAGCTGGATGAGCTACTACATCACCAGGATGAATGTATGTAAACTTTGACTGCACCATATATACAATACTTTTAAATTTAGTAAATTTAGTAATGAGTATTGACATTTTCCCATTTAGATGTGATGGTTTTTTCATTACAAGAATTTATCTGCCAATAAAAACAGACCACAATATAACAGTAAGCATATATAATACTTTCTTTTAGCAGTTTTAAAAACTGTAATCTTCAGCAGGAACCCCAGACTCATATAAAAGGTGACATGGTCAGAAAGTTGTTGAACTACCTCAGTGATGGGTGAGATCACCGAGGCTGGGGTTCACCCTGAGTTCCTAAAGGTTCTGGTTGTTGTAGGGCCGTCCTGGTTGACGCGCCTCTACAACGTGGAGTTCTGAGGCAGTGCCTCTGGATTGGCAGACTGGGGTAGTGTTCCCATCTTTAAGAAAGGGGACCAGAGGGTGTGTTCCAACTACAGGAGGGGGTTACATTCCTCAGGCTCCTCTCTATGCCAGGGCGCTGGAGAGAGAGCTGAGCGTAAAAGCTAAGCTGTCAAATTATCGGTCAATCTACGTCCCTGCCCTCACCTATTCATTTCATTTATTTATTCATTTCAGGCACAACAAAAATACAAAAATACAAAAATACCTATATTGAACATAAATGGTCACGAGCTCTGGGTAGACACTGAAAAAACAAGAGCATGAGCAGTGGAACTAGAGCTGCTACTCCTCCACCTCGAAAGGATCCAGTTGAGGTGTTTCAGGAATCTGACAATGATGCGCCTCCTGCGTGAGGAGTTTTGGGCATGTCCCACTGGGAGGAGGCCCCGAGGCAGACCCAGGACATGCTAAAGAGATTACATCTCTCAGCTGGCCTGGGAATTCCTCGGTGTTCCCTCGGATAAGCTGGAGAAGGTGGCTGGGAAAAGGGAGGTCTGGGAATTCTTGCTTGCAGGTCAGGATAAGAGAAAATAAGAGAAAATAAATGGATGGACAAAGCACTGAGATGGAGTAACAAACGTTTATTTGCATCATTTAATGGGGTTTATTATATGAAATAAGAGTCGTATCTTTTAAATAATTAATATGTGAGTATTAAGTATTTATGGGAAATATGTTTAAAGAAAGGAAATGACATCAGGGAATAAAACATCATTGATTCAGATCATCAGAAAATATTTACAAAGAAAATTTAACATTTGATTCGCCCACAGATCCTGTTTACAGCATTTAAGAATTTATGAAAGCTTCATGTATTTTTAAAGAAGTTTCTCCTGAGCGAGTCTGAAAGAGAAGAAGTTGGATTTTCAGCAACGTGTTGCCGACACCGGGCTTCAGCAGATCAGCTCCCAGAGTCTCCTGGCTCTGTGTGAAATGCCAGGTAAATATCAGGAACATCAGTTTCCACTGACCGTAATACTCCCTCAGAGAGCTGCGTCTCATAAGAGCGGTGATGAAGCGCATGCAGCAAACAGAGCGGGCAACAGCTGGCGGGCAGATATTGCAGCGATCTGTTTTCCAGCCCTGAGAGAGGAGAGACTGCCGAGCTGAGATATCACCCACCGGCACAGCCTCGGAGCTGCAGGGTGCCGTGATAAATTATTTGGGTGAAAGTAGTCTGAGCAAACAAATAACCATCGGAGGGATTGCAGTGTGGAAAATAAACAGCTTCATCTCAGGAGATTTCCCACAAATGAACTTTTACTGACATCTTATGGTGAATTGTCGTCACTGCAACCACCTCTAAAATCATCTTTAAATCATCAGCTGCTGAAATGATCACATTTGAAACCATTGCATAAATCAAGCTTCCAAATATTTCCCTTAAACTTTAAAGAAGAACAATTATTTGAGCTGTAGGAAGAATTTTAAACAAGAATAAGTGTAAGTCCCACACGGATGCACAGTTTTACACTTTCTGTGGTATTACTTTTGCAGTTTATGATTCTCTTTCACAGATTTATTTAATTTTCATTCAATGTTTGACACCAACACTGTTCAGTTAGAAAAAGATTAGGATTTGCATTAAAATACAACTGTAGTGGCTATTTGTCACATTCAAACTTAAAACCCACCATTTAAAAGGACACTGATGCATGATGAGCAAATAATGTATGCAGGAAAAAGAAGTCAAATAAAATCAGTGGAATTTATGGTTTATTTTATCCTTTGTACTGCTAAAAAAAATGGATTCTTTAGTGCATGCTGGTCCTGCACCTCTCTACTTTCTCAAAAACAACTAAAAAACCAAAAGAAAAATAAGACTAAATACCAAGCTAAATAAAAATAACCTAATCAAAACACATAAACATGTATAAATACTTAAACTTTCAACTTGTTCTAATTATTCAGCTACAAACTCGTAAACAGCTCCTACAGCAGCAGCTGCCTTGTTTTTTTAAAGCTCTGAGGTGGTTTGAAAACAGACGTGCTGCAGACTCGAGGCATACTGAAGGTTAAAAACCAAAGAAAAACATGTCAGTTTATGCACACGTTACTTTTACGCGACTGTTTCATGTTTTGTCATGAGACCGGGCAGGAAACTGAGATCCACCGAGATAACCACTTCTAGCATGAGCTGATAACTCAACAGCTCTAAGCTTGTATTCAAATACCAAGATGATGATGACAAAGGCTTCAAAAAGGTAGTCTTACAGAGCAGGGGTGGGGAACTCCCGGCCTCGAGGGCCGGTGTCCTGCATGTTTTAGATCTCACCCTGGGTCATCACAACTGAATCAAATGATTGGTTCATTACCAGGCCTCTGGAGAACTACAAGACATGTTGAGGAGGTGATTTAGCCATTTGAATCAGCTGTGATGGATCAAGGACACATCTAAAACCTGCAGGACCCGCGAGGCCCAGAGTTCCCCCATCCCTGTTATAGAGTGTACGTAAAAGATCGGCATAGCCACTATGACATCAAACACTGGTTTGGAGAAGTCCTATTTTGAACCTCCAGTTGAGTATCACAGTGTTTTCAGACCACGATGATGACAAGAGACAGATCTGAGTGCAGTTACCGACGCAACTGCCCTCTCAGAAAGGCCGGTGCTGAACGGGACAAACTCTCAGGTGCTCCAAATGAAGGCTGTCCAAATCTAAAGGAGGAAGATGTCGGAGCATTCACAGTGTCGCAGCCCAAAGTAGGTCTGATTGGGTGGTCACGGTGTTATTACTCAGAATCCAAATCCCTATGGAGAAACCAGTGGGACTGCTACTTCTGAGGCCTCACTCTTACACCACACTATAAGAGGAGAGGTGTTTTTGAAACCTCACATATCGTGATATAAACTCTGTGTGAGTTATTATACAGTGCCAAGCCTGTTGATGTTCATAATGGTACGTTCTGCAACTCTCTTTGAGAAATAATAAATCATACTTGTAAGCACCTTTCAAGCAGGTTGGTGAACTTCAAAGTACTTCACAGATGACTGACAATCCAATAATATGACATAAGAAGAAGTAATAAAGCAGTAAAGCCCTTACCGAACTTCTGTCAAAGGTTACGGTTAGATTGGGTCACATTAGGATCTCCTAAACATCCAATATTAAAGTTTCAACGATGCCATAAAAGAAATGATCATTAGGAAAGGTACTAATGACAGGTTCTTATTACAGCCAGTGCTGAAGGGCATTGTTGATACTCGTATACTTGGATTTTGAGTGGTGGATCATTTTAGACTCACTTAAGAGTGACTTACTCTCCCAATCTGGGTTTGAGAGGTTAAAGAGCGTTTGTAGGCGATGGGCTTCTGTGTGCTTTGAAAACTTTAACCAAATTAGCTCAAGTCAACAGTCAGCAGGACTCTTCTTATCCTATTATGGTCGGCCCTTCTCCACTGGACATTTGGAATTTGAATATCCACACAGGCTTCACCTCACATTATGTAATGCTGTTTTGAAGCAAACTGCTGTGTACGCTGTGCTTGACACCAGTATCAGTCTAACACTCCAAACACAATCAGATTATTCTTATTTTACATAAAAAAATCAGATTAAAACTACAAAACACGCCTCATCTGTTCTCTGTGTGAAGCTCATTAGCAGATATAGTTTCTTATGACCCACCAGCTCATCAGCAGAATAAATAGGTTTTATTTTTGTCCATGACATTTAGGAATGTTTTTAGAAAGCAGAGGTTGTTACCTCTCCAATAAAGAGATTTTAAATAAAATCTGGCTAGATGGGTGGAAACATCTATACAATTATGTGGATAAAAAACATACATGTTGCCCCCTTACAGAATTCTTCAAAAAGGGCTGGATGTTAACTGAACACCCACCCCCTAAACTTAGATGGGCTGCTGGTGACTATGTACTCAAAAACATTTTTGACCTATAAGGCATTCTCTTTGCATATAAATGTAATGTGGTTAATTTTTCCTAGTTAAACATAAATTAAACATTTTAATCTTCCTGTATTTAAAATATTATTTAGTTGCCACCAGAGTTGTTTGGCTCCCCTTATAATACTTGTTTTCACTGCTTTACATATCTGTTTTTTCCCATAGTGTGCCCATACTGAAGACGCTAACAGTCATATGGATAAACTGGTTTTGATGGATTAAGGGAATGTGTGTGAGAGACGTTTCGTTGTCTGAACACTTTAATCCTGCAGTCAGAAATATCTCAAACACACCTGCTCCTCTCTACACTCCCAGTTTCCTCCTACTGAAGCTGCCTGACCAGCTCCCTGTCCTCCTCAGAGTCCTCCTCAGGCTTTTCTTTTCCTTCGTTTTCTCTGCCGACCTTTCCTTTGGGCTTGAAGGCCACAGAGAGCAGCTCCTTCTGGATCCTCCGCTCCCTCTGCCTCCTCAGCAGAGCCAGGATCTCCTTCCTCTGGTCGCCCATGGCCGCGTACCGCCGCCTCTCCTCCTGCCGCTGCCGGGATCGGGGACTCTTTGCGGCTCCGGAGCGGGACCTGTGGCGGCGGTGCTCCCGCTGCGCTGCGGCCGGGACACCGGCAGCCTCTGGTGGATATCCGCCGACACTAGCCGGGACTCTAGCGGCGGCAGCAGGGACAGGGAGCTCCACAGCTGCCTGGCGTGGGACACATCCTCCGGGGAGGATCCTTCAAACACGATGAAGAGCAGATCAGCCTCCTCCTGCTCCGGGGGATCCGCCTGGACCGACATTTGAGCTTTCAGGCCAGAAACAGCTCAGAGAAACTTTTAATTTAAACAGATAACAGCGCTCTTGTTTACTGTGGTCACCATGGAAACAGACTACGGCAAACCAGCAGGATTCGCGTAAACCTTTCAAACTAAATGCAAAAGCAGATTAATGTAATCATTTCAGTCGCTGTTGTCTGTCAGTCCCAAATTTTAGAAGAACTTCACGGATAAATTTCAGCCTCAGAAGAGTCACCATACACCCGGTATTCAGACATTAAACACCAAATATTTTTTTAATTACATTTAAGGGAAAATCGTGACACAGTGACAGCCCCGTCACTTAAACTCATAGATTTAAGCTGTAATTGAGTAAAATTCACAAAACTGTTTCAGTCTGTGCTGCAGACTTTAGAGTTAACTGTGCACATAAACCTTCCTCATCAAATACAGTAGCCTAAAGTATTATTATGTTTTTACACACTGCTTTAAGATAAGATAAGATAAGATAAGATAAGATAAGATAAGATAAGATAACCTTTATTAGTCCCACACGTGGGAAATTTGTTTTGTCACAGCAGGAAGTGGACAGTGCAAAAGTTATATAGCAAAATTAGAATACAATAAGAATAAAATACTGTACACAACTGTACAGAATAGAATAAAATAAAATACTATATACAGTAAAATAAAATAGAATAAAATATACAATAGGATAAAAATAGAATACAAATGCTATATACAACTGAGTAAAAATACAACGATGCCAGAAAAGATTATTGCACATTAGTGTTATTGCACATGTGTGGATGTGTGTGTTTGATCAGTTGAAGTCTTTGTTGTGGAGTCTGACAGCAGTGGGGAGGAAAGACCTGTGAAATCTCTCCGTCCCACACCGTGGGTGCCGCAGTCTCCCACTGAAGGAGCTGCTCAGTGCTGTCACAGTCTCCTGCATGGGGTGGGAGATGTTGTCCAACAGGGATGACAGCTTAGCCACCATTCTCCTGTCACTCACCACCTCCACTGGGTCCAGAGGGCATCCTAGAACAGAGCTGGCCCTTCGGATCAGCCTGTTCAGGCTCTTCCTGTCCCCAGCAGAGATGCTGCCGCCCCAGCAGACCACACCATAGAAGATGGCTGAGGCCACCACAGAGTCATAGAAGGTCTTCAGGAGTGGGCCCTCCACTCCAAACGACCTGAGTCTCCGCAGCAGGTACAGCCTGCTCTGCCCTTTCCTGTAGAGGGCGTCTGAGTTATGAGTCCAGTCCAGTTTGTTGTTCAGATGAACACCAAGGTACCTGTAGCTGTCCACAGCCTCAATGTCCATACCTTGGATGTTCAGTGGTTGCAGTGGAGGATGTTTGTGCCTGTGGAAGTCTACCACCAGCTCCTTGGTTTTACTGGCGTTGATCTGGAGGTAGTTCAGCTGGCACCAGTCCACAAAGTCCTGAGTCAGTCCTCTGTACTCCTTGTCGTCCCCATCAGTGATGAGGCCGACTATTGCAGAGTCATCAGAGAACTTCTGCAGGAAGCACTGGGTGGAGTTGTGGGAGAAGTCTGCAGTGTAGATGGTGAAGAGGAACGGAGCCAGAACCGTTCCCTGTGGGGCCCCCGTACTGCAGACGACCCTGTCCGACACACAGCCCTGAGTCCTCACATACTGTGGTCGGTCGGTGAGGTAGTCCAGAATCCAGGTGGTGAGGTGATGGTCCACTCCAGAGTTCTCCAGCTTGTCCTTCAGGACCGTGGGAAGAATAGTGTTGAAGGCACTGGAGAAATCAAAGAACATGATCCTCACAGTGCTCCCAGCGGTCTCCAGGTGCGCGAGGGAACGATGTAGGAGGTGAATGACGGCATCATCCGCTCCAATGCCAGGCTGGTAGGCAAACTGAAGTGGGTCCAATGATGAGCTCACAAGGCGCCGAAGCTGAGCCAGGACCAGCCGCTCCAGGGTCTTCATCAGGTGGGATGTCAGAGCCACCGGCCTGTAGCTGTTGAGGTCCTTGGGGCGTGAAGTCTTTGGCACTGGTACAACACAGGAGGTTTTCCAGAGCTGTGGGACTCTTCCCAGCCTCAGGCTCAGGTTGAAGAGGTGCTCCATCACCCCACACAGTTGGTCCGCGCAGGACCTGACGACCCTCGAGCTGATGCCATCTGGGCCCGCTGCCTTCTTGCCATTAATCCTCCTCAGTTCCCTCCTAACCTGGGTGGTTGAGAGACACAGGCTGGAGCCTTGTGATGAGTGTGTATTGGATGCTGTTGTTGGGGGTGGGGAGGAGTGAGCAGGGTGAATAGAGGAGGTGTGAAGTGTCTGAGGTGTCAGAGGTGGAACAGCAGCAGTGGGGGTGGGTGAGTCTGCAGCCGATGTTGGAGACTGCCTCATGGATGAATCAAATCTGTTGAAGAAATGATTCAGTTCATTTCTTCAACAGATTTGATTCATCCATGAAACAGTCTTCAGTCTTTGAGCTATTCTTAATGTTTCTGACCATCTGATAAACAAAAATGTCAATTAAGCTTAATTAAATGAAATCTCAGTTAATAAAACTGATTAAAAGGAGGGCTTGCCGAAGGAGGAAAAATGCAGGAAAAATCCTGAATTTGTCTTTTTCATAAAGTGGATTTCCTTAAACTATGATCGTAATGAAAATAAATGATCTAAATAAATGAATAAGAGCTGAGATACTCTGGCAATGACTGAAGTTGGACTTTCATGGAGCAAAGAAAAAGCAAAGAAAGTAAAATGATGGAATTATTGAGAAACAGAATCGGACACAATAAATTTTTTTATTTCAGTTGTTTTGTTTGAAGAACAAAGATGGCAGACTCGTTTTTTTAATGTCTGCACGTCTGTCTCACACTACGATTGCTGTAACCCGTAGTTATTCTCTCCTTGTGACCTTTGACACTTGTCTGGACTACATGACATGTAACTGAGCCATCAGTGCTAAAACTAGCCCAGATGTATCTGCTATTTAAATTTGAGACACTGTTTGAAACGTCAATAAAACTGAGTGATTTGCATGATTTTTCTGCATGGGTTTCAGGTGTGGAGCCAGTTTAAAATATTTTATGGACTTTTATACAGTTTGATCTAATAAGATGTTTTTAAATTTGTGATTCTCATAAAAGCTTAATCTAGGAGTTTCTGATAAATACAGTGGGATGAAAACATGATTTTTTTAAGAAGACAAAACCTGCAGTTCCTCTAATGTCCACTGGAGACTCCTGAGTCCCTGCAGACTCACGTGTTGAAACTTTACAGCAGGAATAAAGATGTTTACAGCCTGAAATAAAACAATGTTGGTCTCTATCATAACCGATATACAAGGAGGAATGTTTGTATAACTCACCTGTTTAAATTGCATGAAGGTTTAAAGTTTGCATTGTTGGGGGCGTGGCCTATCTAGAAACTAAACTATCAGGTAGAGTTACCTGATAATTTAGCACTCCACCTTCTCCTCCAAATATGGTCACCTATGGCTGTCCAAAAGTGACATAGAGGCCATGTCCATCTTTTATATACAGTCCATGTTTTTTTTCTGTTCTCAAACTGATCTCCCTGTTGGAGCTCAGTCTGGGAGGAGTTTTTTTTTTTCTCCTTATCTTCCCCATGTGATGTTTTTGTGTAAAGTATGTATGGTCGGAGGGTAAGATGGCGCCGCCATTGCGTGCAATAGGTCGGCAGCCTTATGAAATTTCCTCTTGTGGGACTAATAAAGGTATATCAAATCAAATCAAATGTAAAAGGAGCCTGTCACATACAAGAAAATCCAGGTAGAAGAGCAGCGTTTGAGTGACTTCTAATCATTTAATAACATTAGTTATTGGTAATGTGTGCAGGATCCTAATGTGAAGCCAAGTTTCTATACTTTCTATATTGTTAGTTTTAACAGCTTAATTTATGAATTCCATGTGTGTTGTCGGCACAATGCAAGGAAGTGCTGAAAAATCCTGAAATGTAGGTACTTTCCAGCACCTCTGTCTAATAACCAAATCAATTTTGTTATCACTTTAGCAGATACATGTAATCAAGCTGAGCCAGAACAACTGTGGGCTCTTAATTTGAAGGCAGACTGACTGAACCTTGTTTGATTGGCTGAATGAAGACCTGCTGCTAACTTTGGATAGGAGGTAGGCAGGAGCCCAGTGGCTCCACCCCCAGGTATCGCGGCTGATTTAAATGCCAGGGGAGGAGGAAGGACATCATTATCATCTTCATCCTCATCATCACCATCACTTCATTTACCTGACATGAGAGTCTCATTTCCCTGGAGCTCAGCCTGCATCCTGCACTGAGGACTGAAGCCCTGAACAGTGAGTACGGTGCTTTAATTTTACTCCCACAGTTTTGATGCCAACCTACAGCTGCTGCCTTGCTCAGTGAGTTACAGCCTGTGTGGATGCATCTAAACTTGCAGAATTGTGTAATGTTCAGTAGATGAATCTCTAACAGGTGGCTATTTTTTTTGTCAAGACAAAAACTCATAAAACTGGGGAGAAATGTTTTATTTTATGAGGTGTAATTAAGAACTACCGGCCTTCTGCATTACCCTGAATCTGTTATTCATCATTAACCTGACCTGGACCTGTTCTCAGTTTAAACTGTGAAAAGTGTCAGAAATGATGCTGGATGCTGATTTCACCTGCTCTGCTTAGCCCGTGTGCCAGCAGCCACACATGGATGCTCCCCCTGACATGTCACCATTTTGGTGTAAATGGTAAGCTTGGCTGGACACATGAGCTGCACCTTATAAGGCAGTATGCCTGCTAAGTCCCTAGCATCCCTCTTTGGGCTACCAAGCTACCAAGAGCAAAGGGTTAGCCAAACATGGGCATTCCAGCATGGCAGCTCACTTGTTTGATACTCGGGGTTATCTGTGTGCTGCTTTTCATGTTTTATTGCCTGCTGTTCAATGGGAGGTCAAAGCAGCCTTGTGACCTGCACGCAGAGGCACAGACGAGGATAAGTGAGTAAGTAGCTGTATGCAAACTTCAGGGAAATATGGCATTTATTAGATGTAATCTGTGAGACAGTTCACTGAAAGTGGATGTAAATGAGCTGTGAGATGCAAGGCAGCAGTTGGAGGCACAGAAGGAGGAAGCGAGAGGCAGAAAAATGAGCTAATGAGTCTGTTTTATTGATGCTGGCATGTCTTCATCACCTCTGAGCCTTTCTGTGCTGCACAGGTCCCTGAAAGGTTTCAGAAATCTGGGAGAAAGATGCTTTTATTTGTCCTCCTCTGCTTGATGCTGTCTGAGAGTGTGCTACGAAATAGTTTGGTCTTTAAATCAAGTTGTGCTGAAGGCGTAGGCGTAGTTTTTTTCTCCAGAAAACTGAACAAGTTATGCATTTGTCATGTTCAGTAAAGGCATGAAATAGTTATTAAGCACAAATAAAACCCCAAAGACTTGAACAGTGGTCCGTATGGAAGAAAATACCTCCAACAAGGTCTTTTTCTTTAAAAATTGGTCTTTTTTACTCCCAAAATATAAAATATGAATCCATAAAATCAGTGAATCTTGTGTGGGAAATATAATTATCTGCAACACAGACACTGCTGTGCGTCCTGGGGCTGGTAGGTGGAAAACTATTGAGCAACCAGGAGATGGATTAAAAAAAAAGTTGTGAGCTGCTGTTTTCAAATTTGGAAGTTTGAAACTCATTTTTCTTTATAGAGCACCAGTTCTTGGCGCTTTATGCTGTGACTCTGGGCTGTTAGTGGGATGCACTGGGCTCAACAAAACCACCATATTAGCCTCTATATGCAAAATAATTCACTCTAATTACATTTTTATAAGATTCCACACAAGCCTGTATGTGACAGCTACTCATCATCTGATGTAATAAAACCAAGAGCATCCTAATATAAAAACAAAAATAATGAGCTCAGGGGGTGTGTAGGAAGTTTCAGGGAAATAAAATAAATGTTGTAATTTACATGTACTAACCTTGTACTAACTGTCTGACCTTCTGGGCTGAAACTGGATGCTGATAAAAGCTTTCCTTTAGAGTGTCGTAACACCAAGTTTGGGCTCGATTGAAGACAATCTCAGTTATGGGTGAATGGATGCACAGAACTCTACTGAAACTGTTTTCAGCATCAGCTTTTCCTTTTTTCCTGTAATCCGTTAGATAGCTTGTTGGCATGCAGGTGAGCACAGGTACAATCCTGTAAGCAAAGTGAGGGATGGAATAAAATTTGCAAAAGGCCAATGATATGAAACATGTGCTGTAAGGTAAGTACCATGTAATATTACAGAGAAAACTCCAGCAATTAGATCAACCCCTTAGAAGAACTCCTTTTTAACAGGAAGACACTTCCAGCAGAACCAGCCTCACGGAGGGGTCTGAGAAGAGGAACAGAGAAAGACAGAAACAATTATGGGAGCAAAGACAAAAGTTAATAGATATAAACATGTAAACACGTGGGGAGTGAAAAGTCCTCAGTGCATCATGGGAAATCATCCAGCAGCCTGAACCTGTAGCAGCATAATAAATAGATAACTGGCAGCTTTATGAGTACAATAAGGCAAAACAAAACTGCAGCGAATATAAAAAGGCAGAAAAAGAAAAAGTGTCTTTTTTTAATTCACATTTTTGATTTGTCAGCAGGTCAGAGGTCAAATCAACTCACATCGCCACATCAGAGGCTGAGCCGGTCCCGATCGACGATTCAGACGTCAGCTCCACCGCCTCCAAACCACCAGAGTTAGGCTACGACCCCGCCGCTGCTGACCCGCAGGCCGATCCGACCGCCAACATGGCCGACACCGACGACAACAAGTACCTCTTCCTGGAAAACGACTTCCGCAACAGCGGCGTGGCCCAGGCCGACTGGGCGGCCAAGAAGATGGTGTGGGTGCCGTCAGAGAGGGAGGGCTTCGAGCCGGCGAGCATCAAGGAGGAGAAGGGTGACCAGGTATGCATGGAAACAAGAATGATTCACAGGAGCCATCAGGAAACAAAAATATGATGTTGATTAAGTCAGAAACAGCATGAAAGGAAGGAGCTGAGGCAGAGTGGGGTTGCAAAGCAGCTTGCAGACAAACATTTACACCAACTGTTTGTCTTTGTTACTTTGTTACTTTATAAAGAGAGTAACAGTGATTCTGGCAGAATTTCAACATTTCAAATTTTCTTGTGAAGTTTTCTTCTCTTCATCGTCTTTTTTAGTTTTCTCTCACGGGGTTCTGGATGCTAAACCTGTTTCCTCTGAATCACACAGATGTGCAGGACACCGACACGTTTGTTTGGTTTGTCAGTGTCATGTGATGGTTGAATTTTTGTGCTGAATACCTGCCGCTCCTCTGCAGGTGCTGGTGGAGCTCTCCAATGGTCAGAAGGTGACGGTGAGCAAAGACGACATCCAGAAGATGAACCCGCCCAAATTCAGCAAGGTGGAGGACATGGCTGCCCTCACCTTCCTCAACGAAGCCTCCGTCCTGCACAACCTGCGCGAGAGATACTTCTCCAGCCTGATCTATGTGAGAAAAACACTCACTGATCACCTGGCGCCTGATTTATCTGGTGCTCAAGTCAAACTTACACCCATGATTTTAAATCTCTTTGTTATAAACTGTGTTTAAATTACATTAAAATGGAAGTTTGTTCTATAAAAAACACACAGGTCTGTGTTTATAGCATTAAAGTGAAAACTCTGCTCCCATATGTTGAAGACAAATTGAAAGAATCAGGTGTTTATCTCCACATCAGTTTAAAACGAACTCTCTGAGCAATAAAAAAATACTAGTAACCTGAATGTGCTGTAAGGTTTTATGTAAAGAAAACTGCAGTAAAGACAAAAGTCAGCAGGAGACGGGAGGGCTGAGGGCCCCTTATAAACTCAGAGGCTGAAGAGACTTAACGTTCAGGTGGAAAGTCCTCGTTTAAGGACTGATGTACTGGAAGGATCAGCAGCTTATGTTTGTATTATTTTAGTCAGTCTTTCAAAGACTAATAAGGTGCTGATGTAAAAATTAAAATCCGAGCTCATGCATCTAATACAGACCACCATGCAGATCCCCGAGAGTTAGGAGGTCCAGTTCCTCCAGTCCTTATATGAGCAGAGGACTTCAGAGCAGCCAAAAACATCTCTGACGTTAACCTCGATCCACCGCTATTGTTTAACCTAAAGCTGGATTATTCAGAGAACGAGCTGCAGGGCCTGTGCAGTTTGAATTAATGCAGTAATGTGAAGTTTTCTCTATAATGTTGTGGTTAGAAAGGAAGCGTGTGACATACATCTGTGATTAGGCAAAATAATCTTGTTTTAATCATTAAATCCATCAGATTAGACAAAACAGTGCAGGTATTTACACAGATTACATTCATTCTTACCATGTATCAGTATAATTAATCTGAACATTTTTCTGCTTTATTATTTTGTCTATAATTGCTGTAAAACAAACTGAATAAAACTTTATTGTTATAAAAGACGAAGCAGCAACAAGTAGCAGTTAGGAAACAGTTTATAATGAAAATTAATTCATAGTCTTGACATTTTAAACATGTGAACGAGGTGACATTTCTTATATTCACAGGTTAATAAACCTGCTCGTTCATGAAAAGAGCGAGGCACCAGTTCAGCAGTTCACACTGTTTTGATATTGAATGCACCCCATCTAGGTGTGACCAGTCCCTTAAGAGGGTGGGAGGAGTCAAACAATCAGACAGGAGCTGAAAGAAGGAAGCAGAAGCAGAACACCTGAAACTGAGCCACAGCTGAAACAACAATTTTTACTTTGGGAGTGTGATCTGTCAAAGACGATGACTCCCATTATTAGGAGCACACACCTGTTCATGAACTATTACAAGAGTCCAGAAATCTGCATGTACAGCATAAGATAACCTTCCTAGATGAGGTTCCTGCTGTGCATGAGTAATCAGATATAAAAGCACCAGTTTACTGGGCGATATCTTAACATTTTAAAAACTCGAGTAGAAAACAGACGTCAGAATGAGCTGGCAGCGCTGATGTGGTGATAAAGTGTTTCTTCCCTCCACAGACGTACTCGGGCCTCTTCTGCGTGGTGGTGAATCCCTACAAGATGCTGCCCATCTACTCTGAAAAGATCATCGAGATGTACAAGGGCAAGAAACGCCACGAGGTTCCACCGCACATCTACTCCATCACGGACAACGCCTACAGGAACATGATGCAGGGTAACTGTCTGCATGCACAGAAAACAGATCACATGGTAAAACGCACACGACTGTTCTTATCAAGAGTCCAAGAAAAGCAGCTACACACTTTGTGTTTCATACAGAAAGTATTTAAATACTTTTTTATCTCAAACCAACAAAGCAGTCCATGAGCATCACTGGAAATATCAAAGATGTTCCCAGATGACTGAAAATCAAAGAATTTAGTCAAGTTTATATGTTCAGACTGATCTAAGTTAGACCATCAAGAAGTAAACGACAGGTGGGAAATGCACTCAGGGAAATAAATGATAATATTTCACATCATAGAAAACTTTTTACCCAAATTACCTTTAAAAATTGTAAATAAGATGCTGAATTATGAATATTTCAACATTTTAGCACATATGTCAGCAGTTTTATAGTAAATATAAAGATACAGATCTCCTGAGAGGCTCTGTGACAAAAACAAAAAAAATCTTTATCCATCCAACTGCTCTCCACCTGTCCCAACAACCGTTAACCTGAGCCACTTCAAACCTGCCACGTGTTTCACTGCTGGTGACCTGAACAGGTGCACCAGTGAGTCTGAAGCACATATTTTGAGCCAAGCCCAGGTGTGCTACGGGACTTTAGGAGGCATGGAAACTGCAAGCAAAGAGAGAGCTGAGACTGGAAGTAAAGCTGAGGATCCATCTTCTTGCCTTCACCTGTGAGCAGGACCTCTGTGTAGTGACTAAAAGAATGAGATCACAGATATAAGATGTAAGCAGCACTTGCAAAGGAATCAGATGATTTGGTTTGGACATCTGACCAGAAGAGCGTGAGAAAGTCTGGGACCTGCAGATAAATGTATGGAGGGCACTGCCCCTGTTTACCTGTGCATCATGCTGATAAACAGTGTGTTATAGAGCTCGCTCCATGCCCTCTCATATGATATATTACTTGATAAGATTTCTTGAAATTTTTTACAAAGTCAACTTTGACCTTGGGAGCTAACAGTGAAAGTCAAGGTCAAATGCTTAGCCCCCCAAGCTCCAGTATATTGTTGTAAAGTTAGAAGATGTGAAATAATTACTGATTTTTCACGTTTGGTGTGACTTTGACCAGATTTCCACCTAAATTAAATCCACTCGAGCTGTTATTGGTCTCTACCATCACACAGAATTTGACAATCAAATCTAGACTGCTAACAAGCAGACAAACGGAGCGGTTACAAACTCCCTCCCTTTGGGGAGAAACAATGTGTCTCAGTTTTCCCACCTTCATGAACCTACCGTTACCGTTCAGTTTACAGCATCTGCAAAGGCACAAAACCTTCACGTCAAAGAACTTTTCACTTTCTTTGCGTTTTCACTCCTGTGTAAAAATGTTACCCTTAGAATCATGACTGTCGTAGGATTTCCACACTTTCAACCCTCCAGTGTGGGTTGGATTGGACCCTGTGGCAGGCTGGTTCTGCATGTTTGGAACCCCCAGTCTGAAGCACTGGAGTCAGCAGCACTGAAAAAGCCCACCTGCTTTCACTTGGCTTCACCTGGACTGGGGAAGTCGGAGGAGCTGGATCATGCTAACATCCTTTCTTTGAAACACTTGTCAGATTCAGAAGCGAGCTGGTTTGAGCCTGTGGGCCTCTCTGTGTCCAGAGACGTGACTTTTGATTGGGTGTAAATGTGAGAGTGTGTGGTTGGTTTCACATCTGGGATGTACAACACCTTTTACCCTGTGGCACCTGGGATAGGCTCCATCCCGCCCCCATGACCCCGAGTTGGATAAGTGGATAAGTCCTCCTCATCCACTTCTGCATCATTAGCCAACACACAAACCCACTTTTAAATCGCACCACGCTGGTAGCTTGCTTTTAAACCACAAGGTCGGACGTTTGATTCCCAGGCAGACCTCTCACAGCATTTTGCATGGTCACCCTTTTCTCTAATGACATACTCTGTCCACTAAATGATGCATTTATCATGTGTTTTATGACTTTTCATGTAAGTGTTCAAGTTTTCAAGACATATGAGGCTGGTATCAGATGAATACACAAAGACTCATCTTGTCCCCTCAGATTGAACATCCCCAGATGCCCCCGTCCCCCTAAAAAATATGAAAACACATGAAGTCCCATAAGTCCTGCTGCTTCTGACGCTGCTGTACAAAACATGAAGCAGGCACAAACAGTCACATCGCAGCTCTTCTCAGAGGTGAGCGATGGCGGCGAGCAGCCTCGACTGAAGCCTCGGAGCGTGCCGTCTGGCCTCCGTTTGGTCCGCCGGTGACCTCAGAGCAGCGCCATACTTTCCACTGAGCTCCAGGATGGCCATACATGGAGCAGTGAGACGAGATTACACCGACAGAGTCCTGCATCCACCTGCTATTTTTAGAGGATATGAGTGATGGAGGCTAATCTCCCACTGAGCGAGATCTCTTTCGCTCTCGTGTCCGAGTGTTTGGAGTTTGACGAGTTCAGTGTCACATTATGTCTCTCTCTCTCTCTCTCTCTCTCTCCACAGACCGCGAGGATCAGTCTATTCTCTGCACGTGAGTCAAACAGACACCACTTGACCTTTTTCCATCACACACATATCACCAGTTTGTTACCCAAACCTTTAACTGGACCAGTTAAGCTCATTTCCAGCTCCATCTGTTTAAACCAGAGCAGTTTTGCATGACTCAGAGTTCAAAATAAGCTTAATTGTTCTTACACTGGGCCTCAGTGATGCTGTCAGATCAGATCTTCTGTCTGAAACAAGTTGTTTAAGCTTCTTCTCTTTTCTCCTGATTGGCTGACCCTCGCAAACAAAGTTTAAACAGCAGGTGGGCGGGGCTTCTGTGCCCAAGGTGGCCATATTAGGGATGTCATAAAGGTCCACTTTGCACTGAGAAAAAGGCTTAAACAAATCAAACGACTTGTATGCAGAGACGTTTGTCCTGTTTAATATTCTCACTATCTTCTGGTTTACTGGTTTAATTTTGAGGGTAAAATATTATCAGAATATGAGTTTCAAAATGTTATTTATTAATACAGAAGACAAAGAACACAACAGGTATTTACATCTGAGAGGGTGGTTCTGGTCAAAAATGGGATCTTTTTCTGTAAAACAGTGTAAAAACATAAAAATGGGGAGTCTGTGGAGCTTGGAAAGAAAAGCATGTGGACATCTTCAGATTTCTTGAAGATGTTTCGGCTCTCATCCAAGAAGCTTCTCCAGTTCTAGGAGCGCACCCGTAGGGCTTAAAGTCTGTGACTCTCCACCAGTTGCTCTTAGAACTGAAGAAGCTTCTTGGATGAAAAGTCTTCAAGAAACTTAAAGAAGTCCGGACGCTTCCTGGAAATCTAAGAACCTTCACAGACATTAAAATGAGAACTTTTATTTTACCATGCCTGATATTAATCTGCTTAGTTTCATTAACTCCAAAAAATATGTCCATATGGTGCCTGCTTTTAAAAGAGAAGCACTTTTTTATTTTAAATGTAAATAATAACACGACCGGTGGGAATATTCATCATTAATCTTTTATAATCTTTATTGGAATATCGCTGGTGTTCAAATATTGTCTTACTTAATGCAAGTTTATCATTTAAAAAAAACTGCAGCTGAAAACTGTTCTCTTTAAGGAAGCCTTACAGCTGACTAGCAGGCTAAAACTAAAACTAGCAGCTGGATGTTAGGAGGTTAATCAGTCTCTGCTGTGTCACACAGAGGTGAGTCTGGAGCCGGGAAGACAGAAAACACCAAGAAGGTGATTCAGTACCTCGCCCTCATCGCCTCCTCACACAAAGGCAAGAACCCCATCAACCCTGTGAGTACCAACGCCTCAAACTTTCTGACTCTTTTAAAGAAAATAAAGCCCAAAGCAGCCAAATAATCAGGTTTCAGGATCCAGACTGAAAATTCAGACATTATGAAATCAGAATGAGCTTTAAGTTTGAAAAAACTGTGTTTTAAAATATTAAAGTGAAAACTCTGCTGTGTACGACAGGATTCAGTCGCTGGCGCTGTGGCCAAGGTGAGGACAGATTACTGCTGTTTGCTGCTGGGGGCGGGGCTTTTAATTCTTTATCTTTGAAGATTTAAAAAGAAAATCAAAGAAAAGTCGCCATGTTTCTCACGATCCTCCGTAACTGACCTGAACATTTCATCTGTTCTTCGCTCCGCTGCATTTAATCCAGTCATGAACCATCTTTGGTTTGTTTAGTCAGGATTTATCAGTGCTTGACCTCTGACCCCTGCTGCTCCTCTGCTGCATTTCAGGCCAATTTTGGGGAAAATACAAATATTTTTCGAGTATATTTGTGGGAAAGTAGCGATCTCTTATGATTTCTAACCGGCGTGTTTTTCTTGCAGCAGCAGCAGGCAGGATCTTTGGCCTACGTGAGTATAAAATCTCATAAAGACTTGTTTTTACTGCAGTATTAATGTAACAGAAAAGCTTTGTTAGCCTTACATCATGGTCTGTGTTTAAAAGCAGAGATGGTTTTAGCTGTTTAACCTCATTTTTGCTGCAGGGGGAGCTGGAAAAGCAGCTGCTGCAGGCGAACCCAATCCTGGAGGCCTTCGGAAACGCCAAAACCATCAAGAACGACAACTCCTCGCGATTTGTAAGAACTTCATTCACTCCGTCAACACACAGAGATGGAAAAACTACCTGTGATGCAAAGTTAAAGCTGCTGTCTTCCTCTCTGCTCGCAGGGAAAGTTCATCAAACTCAACTTTGATGTGACCGGCTACATCGTCGGGGCGAATATCGACACCTGTATCCTGCTTTGAGTTACATTTTTTCTTTTTTTTAATGTAAGCATTAAATAAGTGGGTCATTCTTCTTAATCCTGGTCAGACCTGCTGGAGAAGTCTCGCTGTATTCGACAGGCACACACCGAGAGAGCCTTTCACATCTTCTACTACATGGTGGCCGGAGCCAAAGACAAGATGAGAGGTGAGCAGCTCAAACCACAGGAAAAAATCCTTCGTTTAAAGGGACAAGCTGACATTTTTAAACCATCCTGGGGTCAGATGGAAGCTGTCATAACATAATAATAACTATAATTTATTGGTAAATATGAATTTTAAGCTCATGCTGCAAAACAGATGCTGCAGATCTGAGCTTATACAGACTAAGTCATAACATAACAGATGTTTTTGTTAAATCGAAAGTCATGTCTCAGTCAAATCAGACTGTATATAAATGATGGCCACCGTGACATCATCCATCAGCTTTTGGTGTTTTGAAGGGTGAAGTTCGGTGCTGCTTTTCAGGAGCTACAAGCAGCAGGAGCACAGAGTAGATCTACAGACTGTATGATTCAGATACTTGTAATCTCTGAAAGACTAGACTGTGAAAACATCCCATTATGTTTCGAGTTTACTATGCAATGAATGAGACAGAGTTTGCATGTGGATGAACATAAATGAATCTGTGTAGGTGGACAGTGTGTGTCGTTCACAACCACTTACTAACCAAGTTATTTGTTAGTGAAATGTTGTTGTAATCAAAAAGAAATGTGCCTTCATTCATTTCCTTCAGTCAAAAATATCATCAGCAATCAAATGTTGTAGCTGGACTACCATCTTTGTCCACTGTGGAGTTTTTACCCATCATAGCATGACGACAGGGAGATGTGATGTCGCCGTTTTAACCATGTCTGGACCCTGTGTCAGCACAGTTGGCCATTAAAGCAGCCACACTCCAAACTTTAAGCCTCAGTAAAACCCAGATGGATAAGTTATTTCAAAATATATACTCCTGGAGATGTTATAAAAGAGGAAACTATACATAGGGGCCAAAAGTGTTTTTATATCAGGATGTAAACATGTTTATTTCTGCTGTAAAGATGGACTTTTTAACATGGGAGTCTATGGGGAGCTGCTGGAGCCTCTAGAGGACATTAGAGGAACTGCAGTTTTTGATTCATTTTCAGCCCTATTGATGTCAGCATGGATATGAAATTATGTGAATGATGTTGGAAACCGGCTGCTTCTCCTGTAGCGACTGCACGGATGAAACTGGAAACGGGTCTCAGTCAGCGTAACGTCTTCTCTCTCTGTGTTTGTAGAGGAGCTGCTGCTGGAGGACTTCAGCAGCTATCGTTTCCTGATAGAGGGTCACGTGGAGATCCCCGGGCAGGAGGACAACGAGATGTTTGATGAAACTCTGGAGGCCATGGACATCATGGGTTTCACTGAGGAGGAGCGATTAGGTACAGAGACCACGTAACGACAAGATTCCCAACGATTTCTACAGGACTTCCTATTCAAACCTACAAAATAAAAGGAATGAAATTATACTTTAAGATTTTTTTAAATGAGGAAAAGTTGGGGTTTGGGGGGATTTTTATAAGAAAGTAGAGAGAAATCATCTCCAAATGTAATGTGGGGGCAACCCAGGTTCATGCTTCTGACGCCCCTTTTTAGTTAAAGAAGTACCCTACTCATCATAGAATAAGTGGAACATAAGAACATATATTTGATCTGAATCAGTTTGATCTTCATATGCTCCTGCTCTTCCTTTTCCTGTCTGCAGGCATGTTGAAGGTGGTGTCCAGTGTGCTCCAGCTGGGCAACATCAAGTTTGAGAAGGAGAGGAACAGCGAGCAGGCGACGATGCCCGACAACACCGGTAACTTTACAAAAAAAACAAAAAAGCACCGTCACCAGTTCTGTAAATCAGCATCTTCACCTCTCTGACCTCCTCTCCGTCTCATCTCATAGCCGCACAGAAGGTGTGTCACCTGCAGGGCATCAACGTGACCGACTTCACCCGCGCCATCCTCACGCCCAGGATTAAAGTGGGCAGGGAGGTGGTGCAGAAGGCTCAGACCAAGCAGCAGGTACACGAGAAGCAAACCAAACCTCGTTAATTAAACGCAGAAGACGGCAGCCTGCAATCTCCTGTCCTCTCACCCTTCCTAGGCTGATTTCGCGATCGAGGCTCTGGCTAAAGCCATGTACGAGCGTCTGTTTCGCTGGATCCTCGCTAGAGTCAACAAGACCCTGGACAAGAGTAAGAGGCAGGCGTCGTCCTTCCTCGGCATCCTGGACATCGCCGGCTTTGAGATTTTTGAGGTAATTGATTCCTAAAAATCAACTTGGAAACATTTCACTGTTTCATGTCATTCCTATGAGTCAGTCAGACTAAAGATTCAAGAACCAGATTTTTTTTTGAGTTGCAGAAAAGTGGACCGGCTCTTTATCCTGTTGAGGATATGTGGGAAAAGGCATTCAACTGCATCCCTCAAGGTCCATTGCCGAGAGCAACTCAGTCTCTGTACGACCTGTTGATAAGTTTTTAGGAGTAATGTGCGCTGGAAGTCACTGCTTCATTAAGCTGGTTTTCAGTCAGCTGAGAAGTGGTGGAGTTAATACCGCTATCTGTCTGTGGGTCTTAGCCAGATAAGGGTGGAGAGCCCACTCCTGGTGGAGGACTAAGGAGAAACAATGAGATTTTCGTTCTGTGGAACGCCGGTCAAGCTCTTAATTGTCTCGAGGAAATTCAGTCATGTTTTATAGACTTGGAGAAGTCTCATGTCCCCTTGGGCTGTTCTATGGGCATTTTAGTGTGTGCACAACTATAATGACGAATGAGTCTGACTGTGGCAATAAGTCATTCCTGGTTGGTGTTGGACTTCACCAGGGCTCCACCCTGTCACATGTCCTCTTCATAATGAAAGACAGAGGGTTTGGTGGCCTCTGGTTCTTCTGGCTTCATCAAGCTCCAAGCAGCCTCCTTTGTAGTGGCCAAAATGAGATCAAGCATTTCTATCTCTGGTTCTTAACTGGTAAATGGTGGATTGGCCACACTGGCTGGGAATGAGCTTTTGTTTCAAGTGGAGGATTGGAGTCTTTTTTCCCACAGTTACCTGGATCTTTGTGCAGACTTACTGGTCTGTTCTAGAAAAGAGAGGGCTGAGGGTGAGTAGTTGATAGAACTTTCTGGAGTCAACAGGGAGTTTGCAAAAAAAAAAAAAAAGGATCATTTTGTCATCATCATCATACTCGAAACTCGTCCTCCATATTGAAAGAAGACAGTTGAGTTGGTTCAGGCATCTGAGATTATGCCGGTTTACTTGGGAATGCCCCCAGAAGCACCTGGGGGAGTCTCTTCTTAGACTGAAGCCCTTGTGACCTGGATAAGTGGGGAAAATGGATGTATGAAAGTTTAATTGTGTTTCTGTCAGTTTTTAATCATGAATTTCGATCCCACAGGACAACTCATTCGAGCAGCTCTGCATCAACTACACCAACGAACGTTTGCAGCAGCTCTTCAACCACACCATGTTCATCCTGGAGCAGGAGGAGTACAAGAGGGAGGGCATCGAGTGGAACTTCATCGACTTCGGCCTCGACCTGCAGCCCTGCATCGAGCTCATCGAGAGGCCGGTCAGACAGCTACACACACAAGCAACTCTCAGTTAAATTAAAAAGTGTCCTCTGAAATACCTGCACAAGTTAACATGTATAACAATAACGTCTACGCTGACAAATGCAAATAAAGAAAATGTGGCATCTAAGTTAATGCACAAAGTAAGCTCTCACTAAAGGATTAATTGAAAGATAATTGAAAGTTTGCCTTTATTTTATGAACAGGCCAAAAGCAATTTGATAAATTAAGATAACAATCACGGTCTTTAACAAATGAAGAGTGAGCAAAGAGATCTTTCTGTAAGATTGTTAACAGATCAATCAGGTTTAAATTTAATAAGATTATTTAATTAAGATTATTCTGGACAGATAAAACAGTCAAATGATAAAAGAAGATTTGGACCAAGAAAGTATGTGTTTCAAATGCCCTTAAAAATATTTTTCCACCATGTTATTCCCAAAGATCAAAAACTAATAATTTTAGGTCAATTTTCCGAGGTCTTTGAGGAAGGGACTGCATTCTCTTTGCTCCTGCTATAAAGGCTGTTAAGCCTGTATAGGAATGACTTTTAAACGTCCCTGAACTCGACACTGATCAAAAAGTAACTGCTTGTAAAAATATTCTCTTAAACTGAGCCTTGGATCCGACACTCTCTTCCAGAACAACCCTCCGGGTATCCTGGCCCTGCTGGACGAGGAGTGCTGGTTCCCCAAAGCCACTGATATTTCTTTCGTGGACAAGCTGCTGAACACCCACACCGGTCACGTTAAATTCTCCAAACCCAAACAGCACAAAGACAAACTGATGTTCACTGTACTGCACTACGCTGGAAAGGTGAGGACCGCTTCCCGAGGCGGACAGTCATCTGTAAAACTTTGCATTTGTGAAAAATATTTAAACACTTAAGAAAAAATGACCCACAGTGAAACAGAGAGGGTCTGTTTGGAGGCTCTGTTGCTCTTTTGTCTGTAGATGACCAAGATATGATTTTAATTTCTCTCATACATTTTTCTGCAAACAACAACAACAACAACAACAACTAATTCAATGGTCTAGATCCAGGGAAGTACTGTGTATGTTTGTAAGCTGTATGATAAATGCTGAGTGGAAACTAATGGACTCTATGATTTTGGGCACGGTGATTTAAATATTTTGAGATTAATTTTAAAAATTATGACTCCAGGTTGACTATAATGCAGCCAACTGGTTGACAAAGAACATGGACCCTCTGAATGACAACGTAACAGCTCTGCTCAACAACTCCTCCAGTGCCTTCATTCAGGATCTGTGGAAAGACGGTGAGTCGTCATCACAGTAGAGCAATAACATAAAGCAGGGTGATAAAATCTTTCCTGTTTTATTCTCATGTCAGTGGATCGAGTTGTAGGTCTGGAGACCATGACCAAGATGTCTGAGAGCTCAGTGCCCAGTTCCACCAAATCCAAGAAGGGCATGTTTCGCACGGTGGGTCAGCTGTACAAAGAGTCTTTGGGCAAACTGATGACCACGTTACACAACACCCAGCCCAACTTTGTCCGCTGCATCATTCCAAACCACGAGAAGCGGGTAGGTTATTATAGCTAACTCTAACCCCGAGATAAAAGACAGAGGCTGTTAATCCACTGAGGAGTTGTTGGCTCTCTGCTGTGGTGCAGGCTGGAAAGATGGATTCCAACCTGGTGCTGGAGCAGCTGAGGTGTAACGGAGTGTTGGAGGGGATTCGAATCTGCAGGCAGGGATTTCCAAACCGGATTGTGTTCCAGGAGTTCAGGCAGAGGTGAGGGAGCTGTCTGAGATCATTTATACTGATAACAGTATCATAGTTCCTTTATGATAACACTAAGTTTGAATGCTAATGATTTTAAAGATTTTTGCTTCCACTGTATGCAGATGATGTTCAATTCTGTATCTCGCTTGAGCCTAAAACATTGTTTCTTCAAAATGTTTTTATTTCTGTAAAAGTTTGATGGGAGATGCTTCCAACTGTAACGTTTAACTTTGAGCCTTAAGTGTCATGTAAATTCTTCTGTTTGTTCCTTTTTTGCATTACTCATTAACTTCCCCCAAGTAGTAAATAAGTGTTAATAAATCAGTGAAAGCTATTTGGGCTCAAAGGTCCATGAATGTCTACTTAATTATATCTTTGGTAATCTACACACAGAATAAGTCAATTATGTGCAGCTCTAAATGTATTTGTAGTTTCAGTTCAGTCACATGCATAAGTCCACTGTTACTGTATGTCATGTTAGTGTGTTACACCAAATGAAACACATTTGTGACACTAAAATATCTTAAAAATACTCAGCTGTGGAATATTATTAGCTGCTGTATAAAGTTGGCATTTTAAAAGTCAGCATAAGTGTTCCTGCATGAAAAAGCTACTCATGTAGCTGCAGTGAGAGCCCATAGCAGACACACATCTCACAAACCCAAATCTGCCTGTATGTACCTATGGCTACTTCTAAATATTCAAATAAGTCCATGGACATCTGGACATCTGGACATCTGCCCACAGTCTCAGGCCCTCTGATCAGGTTTTGTTGGTTGTTCCTCACTCTAGACCAGGGGTGGGCAGTCTCAGTCCACGAGGGCCGGTGTCCCTGCAGGTTTTAGATGTGTCCTCGAACCAACACAGCTGATTTAAATGGCTAAATTAGCTCCTCAACATGTCCTGAAGTTCTCCAGAGACCTGGTAACGAACTAATCATGTGATTCAGGTGTGTTGACCCAGGGTGAGATCTACAACCTGCAGGGACACCGGCCCTCGTGGACTGAGACTGCCCACCCCTGCTCTAGACTAAAGTTGGATGCTTCTTTCTCTTTTAGTAAAGTTCCTTCAGGTCATAAATTGGATGAGTTTAAAACACAGGATTTAAACTATTTCTTTATCTTTTTTTGTTTTTCTTTACTGCTAGCTTATTGCTATATTTTGCAGTTATATGAAAGTGATCTGCACCTAAACTAAATTTTAATGGGTTTGCCCCTTACCCATGAGAAAGGAAATGAATAAAGCTTGGTGCAGGAATAAAGTTTCAAGCAGATTGTGTTTGAGATTAGAGTGAATTGGGACCTTATATCTTCCAATTTAGAAAATTCTTTGACCGCTTTACATTATACTTCAATTGATAACCCATTTAAGGAACGAGTACTTTATGTAGTAGTATGTTTGGTCTCACAGGTAATGTGCTGTTTGCAGGTATGAGATCCTGGCTGCCACCGCCATCCCTAAAGGCTTCATGGATGGAAAACAGGCCTGCAATTTAATGGTGAGCTCGATGGAGTAAAAAGTTTAATGCTTACAAATTTATGCCATTTAAATATTAATTTACTGTGAAAAGGAAGAAGCAGGGTTCATTCCTCTCCTCGTCTCCAGGTAAAGCACCTGGATCTGGACCCTAACTTGTATCGTATCGGTCAAAGCAAAATGTTCTTCAGGACGGGAGTTTTGGCTCAGCTGGAAGAGGAGCGAGACCTCAAACTGACCGTCGTCATCATCGCCTTCCAGGCACAAGCAAGAGGCTTCCTGGGCCGCAAGTAGGAGGAGCATTAAGACCCAGAAGTCATTTACTCTACCTTTCGTTGCCTTTTTGGGGCCCATGATAGACGCGGTCATCAGGAAATAACAGAAGTCCTGTTGGAAGCTTCAAGTTTGACGTTTTGCCACAATCTTTGTTTGGTTTAAATAATCCAAGATTCCATGCCTAAAGCATGACCAGTTTTATCATTTGACTCTAAATGGGACCATAATTTTTTAAAGAAACCTTATGTCATATTAAAGAAGACTCTAAACTAGCGATTAAGATCATAAACTCATCAGGAAAAAGTGTTTAAAGTCATAAATCCAGTGAGCAGTAGGTCATTATCCCACAGACTTCTATTCAATTGACTTTGAAAGGCAATGCCCCCTGCTGGCCATTAGAAAGAATACATGTGTAGGCTGCTTCCACTTTGTCTTCTGTCATGCATCATTTCTTTACAGTCTGTGATCTCTGCAGGTCTGATTCTTCTTCATGTGTTTTCAGGGCTTTCAGCAAACGTCAGCAGCAGCTCACCGCTATGAAGGTCATCCAGAGGAACTGCGCCTGCTACCTCAAGCTCAAGAACTGGCAGTGGTGGAGGCTTTTCACTAAGGTCAAACACGCACACACAGATTCAAACAGTCATGTTCACACCACCATCCAACCAGAGGCCATATTTGTTCTTAAATGTCTGTCAAATACATTTTTATTTAGGTCAAAGATTGAACAAACTTTGCTTCATCCTGTCTGTGGTTCAGGTCAAGCCGCTGCTGCAGGTGACCAGACAAGAGGAGGAGATGGGTCAGAAAGAGGAGGAGCTGAAGACCGCCAAAGAGGTGGCTGCCAAAACTGAGGCTGAACTGAAGGACATCACCCAGAAGCACACCCAGGTGACACAAACTCAGGTTTTTATCTGACTTTTATCTGAGTGTTAAGTCATTTTGAGTAAATGATCCCGCTGTGGTGTTTATAGCTGATGGAGGAGCGGGCGCAGCTGGAGTTGAAGCTTCAGGCGGAGACGGAGCTGTGCGCTGAGGCAGAGGAGATGAGGGTGCGACTGGAGGCCAAGAAGCAGGAGCTGGAGGAGGTGCTGCATGAGATGGAGGCCCGGCTGGAGGAAGAGGAGGACCGCAGTAACGCCCTGCAGCAGGAGAAGAAGGAGATGGAGCAGCAGCTACAGGTTTGTCTCGTTATCTTTACAAAATCAAGACCTGTGACGCTTTTTTGTATCGCCAATGTCAGGCACAGACACGTATGGTTAATTTATCTTGTTGTTAATTAAAATAATATCTTTCATTATAACATGTTTACAAACAACAAGGTGAGAGTTAAAAGGAGGAGACGGGGTATGTACAGGCATGTATAGATAATACGCTACGGTGATTATAATAAGATTATTATTACCCAAACTTACATGATTAATGCTGCAGTGAGTGTAAATCATGTAAGACTGAACAGAAGTCCACCAAACAAGAAGAGACTGCAGGTATAAATTTGCTCAATGATGAATAATAATTCTGGTCTTACACTGAAAGCTTGTCTTCCGACTGCATCCTTATATTTTCTGTCCGTTAACTTTGCGTCGTCTCTTCCTGCAGCTGATGGAGGCCCACATAGCACAGGAAGAAGACGCCAAGCAGAAGCTGCAGCTGGAGAAAGCAGCTGTGGAGGGAAAGGTGAAGAAGCTGGAGGAGGACATTCTGCTGATGGAGGACCAGAACAACAAGCTGCAGAAGGTGTGAAGAGGCAGCTTCACGCTCTGCTCTCAGAGAGCGCTTCATTCAGCGTAAACGCTGCACTGCACAAGCTCACATGCGTCTGTTTTTAGGAGCGAAAGCTGCTGGAGGAGAGGATGGCTGACATGAGCTCCAACCTGGCCGAGGAGGAGGAGAAGTCTAAGAATCTAACCAAACTCAAGGCCAAGCACGAGTCCATGATCTCTGACCTCGAAGGTCAGCACTTTGTCTTTGTTTGTTTGGCTCAGGAGCTGAATACAAATCTGTGGTGCATGTTCCTTTTACAGCACAGTGCAGACAATGCAGCGATCACATGTTGGACCGAGGAAATGTTTAAAGCTTTAAACCGAGGGAAAGATTTCAGCTGTTACAGTAAATCACAACTTACAGTGTAAAGTTGGAAATAGTTAAAGGAGTTCTTTCAGGAGTTATAACTGACCTTACAGTCAGTATAGAGAGCAAATGTCTCTTTATTGTATTAATATCATATTTCATCTCAAGATTAAAAACATGACACACCCTAATATCAAGTATTTTGTTCTTCTGCATTAGTGTGGAGTAACATTCTCTAACTCGAGTCTGTAACATCTAAAGAAATGTTTTTTGTTTTTTTGTGTCCAGTGCGTCTGAAGAAGGAAGAGAAGAGTCGCCAGGATGTGGAAAAAGCGAAGAGGAAGGTGGAGGCGGAGCTTGCTGAACTGCATGAGCAGCATGCCGACCTGCAGGCGCAGTTAGCTGAGCTGCGGGCCCAGCTCGCTGCCAAGGAGGAGGAGCTGCAGGCCACACAGGCGCGGTGAGCAGGACCAACATGAACAGGCGATGCATTATGAAACTCAATGACATGAAGATGTACTGACAGGTTGAAGCCTGAAGCGAGGCCATCAAACATGGCTTGATATGATCCAGGAGGGAACCAGCGCATCCAGTTTTGAACTTTATGAGTGTAGTTGTTAAGAGAACTTAATCGTACCAAGTCAGATGATCTAAAGGGCAAGTGTTTGTGTTTTATTAGCATAAACATGAAAAGAGACATCATGAATTATGTGGCCAAGCACATATAAAGGAAATAAAATGGGTCCCAAAAATGATCCCTGTGGCACACCATACCCAAAAGATGCAGATACAGAGTTGTTTAAATTCTCTCCTATTTGACCAGTGTGAATGAAACCATATAAAAACTGTAACATATCTCCAACCTTCATGATTTCCTTTCCAACAATTTTGTGTCCACAGCCTGGAGGAGGAGAGCAGTCAGCGTGGGGCGGCGGTGAAACGCATTCGGGAGCTGGAGGCTTTGCTTTCAGAGCTGCAGGAAGACTTGGAGGCTGAAAGGGCAGCGAGAGGGAAGGCTGAGGCAGCACGACGGGACCTCGGGGAGGAGCTTAATGCTCTACGTACTGAGCTGGAGGACAGTCTGGACACGACTGCTGCCCAGCAGGAATTACGGTCTGTTTCATCCATATACATCCTCGAAATGAACCACATAATTTAATAAGCAAGCTCGTTTTTCCGTTATTCATATTCTGTAGGACAAAATTAATGAATCACAAATCGAATGTTTTTCATTAAATTTTTTCTTTTAGCCCTAATCTGTGTCTGCGAAAACATATATACAGCAATTCTTCATCCATGGAATTAGATAATCCAAAGAAAGTTACCCAAAAAGATGAGAAGAGAAATTGGTCCGGAGTTTTAAAAAACACAATGTTTAATTTTTTTCCAGTTACATAAGAGTGAGCTTCAGAGCAGGTGTTTGTGCACAGGTATCAGTTAAACATCCATAACAGTTAATGGGACACAAATCTGAAACATTGCAGTAAATAACAGTATCATCAGCATAGAAAAGCAACTTTGTTTGCTGTTTTAATCAGACCTCTAGGTCATGCACCATCTTACCGGATGTTTTGTGTTTATGGTCGGCAGGGCGAAACGTGAGCAGGAAGTGGCCATGTTGAAGAGAGCCATGGAGGACGAGGGGCGGAGCCATGAGGCCCAAATCCAGGAACTGAGACAGAAACACAGTCAGGCTGTGGAGGAGCTGAATGAGCAGCTGGAGCAGGCCAAGCGGGTCAGTTCACCAAAATGAGACACTTTCATTCATCCGAGGTGCAGGTGTACTGTATATTTGTTTAATATTAGGTACACATAACTAACGGACTGGTACGTCCTTAAAAGAACAGTGAGATGGATATTTTCACTCATTCAGCATCTATTCCTTCTGTCCAGGTAAGAGCCGGTCTTGAGAAAGCCAAGCAAGGTCTGGAGAAGGAGTCGGCAGACCTGAGTGCTGACCTGCGTTCCCTCACCAGCGCCAAACAGGACGTTGAGCACAAAAAGAAGAAGTTGGAGGGTCAGTTGAACGATCTAAATTCTCGCTTCAATGAGAGCGAGCGGCAGAAGAACGAGCTGTCAGAGCGAGTCTCAAAGATGACGGTGAGCCATACAAACAATGACATAAGTGTGTCAGATAGGAAGATATCAGTAGGCTATTTATAATTACAAGTTGGCTCTTTTCTACTCATCTCCATATTTTTATTCTGAGATTTCGCTTAATTAGCTTTGAATGACTGAGAGTACTAGTCCCCGAGTCTGTCCTCTGATTAGCTACCAGTTTGCCTTACTTAACAAATGCAGTCAATGAACAGAACCTATTAATGGGAAGCTCCGCCTCCTACGAGGAGTGACTTTGGGTGTTTCTTATGACCATATAAGGAAATCAGTGGCAAACTGAAATAAAAGTAGAAAAACTGCCTGAAACATAATTCAAATATTTACCTAAATCATAATAGTTCCCCTTTAAATGTGATTAAGTAACTAATTGGAAAAGTTTTATATCCTAATTATAGATAAATGAGAAACTAGTACATCTAAAATGCACAAATCAACAATTATTGATTTATAAACTGGTTATTAAAGCAAAGATGAAGCATTGTAAACAAACATATTTAGAAGTCAAAGAATATTTTGAGGTAGAAATAAATTATAATCTGAGTTACCAACATGTCTCTGGGTTTAAAGGAGGTAAAGGATAAACGATAAACGCTCATCAGGAAGACAGTACTGTGAACAGAGTTTTAAATATCCAGGTTTAGTTTGTGTGAGCTGGTTCAACAAAACCTAAAGCTCCAGTCCGAGATAAAGAGGTTGGCAGCAGTAGTTGTAAGCTTTCTTGGTTAACTTTAAAACTTTCTGCTTCTTCTACTTAAAGAGAACAAATGAATTGGTATCTTCATGAAAAGTCACACTCAGATTTAAAGAGACACGTATTTGTTACAATCTGTGCTTGACGATAGTATTTGTGTTTACAGTTCTCGTCTCTTCTTCTCTGTTAGTTGGAGCTGGACAGCGTGACGGGTCTGCTGAACGAGGCCGAGGGAAAGAACATCAAGCTGAGTAAAGACGTCTCCAGCCTGTCCTCTCAGCTGCACGACGCACAGGTGAGGAGCACCGTGACTGCTAAATGCTGTGATGCATGAAGCCAGATTTCTAAACAGAGTCCTCCTCCTGTTTCAGGAGTTGCTGTCAGAGGAGACGCGTCAGAAGCTGAATCTGTCTGGGCGTCTGCGTCAGATGGAGGACGACAGGAACAGCCTCATGGAGCAGCTGGAGGAGGAGACCGAGGCCAAACGGGCCGTGGAGAGGCAGGTGTCCAGCCTCAACATACAGGTCAGCTCTGCTCCGGGTCTCTGAAGGAATCATTTCAAAGGCAAACTGGGATTTTTCCTAGTGTTTCAGTTCATCCTCTCTCACACTGAAGTTCTCATTCTTCTGAATTTTCTCAGCTGTCCGACTACAAGAAGAAGCTGGACGAGATGTCGGGGATGGTGGAGCTGCTGGAGGAAGGGAAGAAGCGTCTGCAGCGTGAGCTGGAGGCGACCAACACAGAGTACGAGGAGAAGGCCTCCGCCTACGACAAGCTGGAGAAGAGCCGAAGCCGGCTGCAGCAGGAGCTGGAGGACGTCCTCATGGACCTGGACAGCCAGCGGCAGCTCGTCTCCAACCTGGAGAAGAAGCAGAAGAAGTTCGATCAGGTCTGGCAGCTCCACAATGACTGCTTCAGTTACCCACCCACTGCTCTCAGTTTTTCAGATTTTCCAGTTTTGTTTCCGCTCGTGTTAAAGACGGGCTTTTAGAGAGATTCGGTCCCAGGAACCAGATGTTTAAAACCCATCACAAAAGCTTCTCTCAGTGCTTTTTGGGGCTTGCAATGATCTGTGATCTCTAACGTGCATCAGATGCTGGCCGAGGAGCGCACTGTGTCCTGTAAGTATGCAGAGGAGCGGGATCGAGCGGAGGCGGAGGTGCGGGACAAGGAGACAAAGGTGCTGGCTCTTACCCGAGGGCTGGAAGAAAGCCACGAGGCTCTGGAGGAGGCGGAGAAGACGGTGAAGGCGCTCCGAGTCGAGATGGAAGATCTCATCAGCTCCAAGGACGACGTGGGAAAGAATGTAAAACACTGAACCTGAACACGAGTGACTCCAATTATCTGTGGTCAGTATTTCCAATGAAGGTGGATGTGTTTCTGGTTATATTTCAGGTGCATGACCTGGAGAAGGCGAAGCGCGGTCTGGAGGCCATCGTGGAGGAGATGAGGACGCAGATGGAGGAGCTGGAGGACGAGCTCCAGGTGGCCGAGGATGCCAAGCTGCGTCTGGAGGTCAACAGTCAGGCTCTGAAAGCTCAGCACGAGAGGGAGCTGCAGGCCCGCGACGAGCTCGGAGAGGAGAAGAGGAAGCAGCTCCTCAAACAGGTCGGGAAACCTCGCCACCGCTGGTTTTTACTTCATCTCATTTTGTAAACACTTGCACCTCGTCACGCTTCAGTTTTAGAATTTATCATCATAATTTAGGTCCTTTAAGATTGGAATTAAGAAAATAGCTGAGAAGGAGAAGAAGTTTGATTTCTCTGAACTGGCTTCCTCCTCAAACTCTGATGTTTCTTTGGTCTGAGGTCCTCCTGCTTTTTGCTTTAGTGGTGCAGACTTCTCTCTCCTGAACACTGAGAGGTTAATCTGTTTCCTTATCTGGAGAAATAGACTTGGTGGGATGCAGACTGCAGGTAGTGGTTTAGAAAGATTCTGATTTGCTATCATTGATGTAACAGAGTAAGAACAAAACTGTCCAGTGCACTTACTGAGAACATTTGCTAAGCAAATGTTAGGGGAAAAAAAAGCCCCAGCGCGAGTTTTCAGACAGCTAATGTTTTCCTCTCGGCGTCCGTCAGGTCCGAGAGCTAGAGTCGGAGCTGGAGGAGGAGAGGAAGCAGCGAAGTCAGGCTTCAGCCGGGAAGAAGAAGCTGGAGGGGGAGCTGAAGGACATGGAGGATCAGCTGGAGGCCACCAGCAGGGGGCGTGACGAGGCGCTCAAACAGCTCCGCAAAATCCAGGTCAGCAAACTCTTTTATTGACTTCTTATTTCTCTGAACTCTGTCATTTCTGAAGCTGAGTTTGATATCGAATCATCGGCTAAAAGAATTATTAAAAAGTCCTAAACATAACCAAGTTTGTTGTATTTTCACATTTTGCCTGAGCAGGTTTGGGTAACTAGCTGAAGTATTTAGAAACCAATTCAAAACCCCGCATGAGCCTCTTTGCTCTCCTCACAGGGCCAGGTGAAGGATCTCCAGAGGGAGCTGGAGGACTCCCGTGCAGCCCAGAAGGAGGTCCTTGCCTCAGCCAGAGAGTCTGAGCGCAAGTCCAAGGCCATGGAGGCCGACATCATGCATCTGAATGAGGTAAAGCCGTAGGAGCTGCCTGCTCTGCACGTTCAGTTTTTAGTCTTTAGTTTGTATGAAATCACACAGAAGTGGATCGACCCAATATGGCCACCTGAGGAGGGGCATTCAGAAGAAATCTGGTTTAAAGGGAGTGCCTGGAGAGCTAAAACTGATTTTTATAGCAAGTTGAATCAATCAAATACAGATACTCATTATCGTTATGCGATTAGTCACACCAGTGCACAGGATCAGTTTCTTCCAAGTGTTTTTTAGCACTTTTTGGAGCGATAAAGGTTTCAGGCTTCACCAGCCTTACGCTGGTTGTCCTCTGGAAATCATTTTGTTTCTTACACTGCTGTCTCCATCTGTCCAGGCGTTGGCAGCTGCTGAGAGAGCTCGTAAGCAGGCGGAGACGGAGAGAGACGAGCTGTCCGAGGAAATGGCCAGTAACTCATCTGGAAAGTAGGTGTCTTGTATTATTGATGCATTTAAAATGAGGAACATGAGTCTCATCAAGCTTTAACTTCACTTCCATGAGATCAATAAATTCACTGGAGTTTGTCATCTAGGGATCATTAATATCCACGCATGACCCTGATGAAGGCCACAAGCCGAAACGCGTTGGTCAATTATTAAAGTTGTTCATCTTCCCTTAAGTGTTGCTGGAGTTCCTACATTGTGAATCATTAATATCCACTAAAGGTCGTCCCAGCTAGCTGTCATTGAGATTTTAAGATTTTATCTGAATGTAAATGAATTAATCAGGAATCGGCAAGTACGCCAATCATGTTTTTAGATTTAGTTAAATATCTGAGTAATTCATATCTCTAGTCTTCTGATGGAGAAATCAAACTCTGTCTTGACTGTCCTCGCTCAGGTCACTGCTGTCCGATGAAAAACGTCGTCTGGAGACTAAGATCAGCCAGTTGGAGGAGGAGCTGGAGGAGGAGCAGGCCAACATGGAGAGCCTCAACGACCGGCTGAGGAAGAGCCAGCAGCTGGTAGGTTCATGATCGTCTCACATCTCTCATTTAATTACAGCACATTTTAGAACAGCAGCTTCAGGCCTGACAAATGAAGCTGGTTCTCAAGTTCAGTTCCTCTAACGGCCACTGGAGGCTCACTGAAATTGATTTTCCTGCAGGTGGATCAGCTCGGAGCGGAGCTGGCCACAGAGAGGTCTTCTGCTCAGAGCAGGGAGGGATCCAGGCAGCAGCTGGAGAGGCAGAACCGAGAGCTGAAGGCCAAGCTGCAGGAGCTGGGGGACCAGGGCCGCTCCAAACTCAAGTCCTCCATCACTGCTCTGGAGGCCAAACTCCGAGAGGCCGAGGAGCAGCTGGAGGTGGAGAGCAGGTGAGGGTGCACGGTGGGAAGAGGAGTGTCGATCCCAAACTCAACATGGGACGAGCACTGAGGAGATGATTTTGTGCCACTTTGTTGTGCAGAGAGCGGCAGGCCAACGCTAAGAATCTGCGCCAGAAAGAGAAGAAACTGAAAGATTTAACGATCCAGATGGAGGACGAGAGGAAGCAGGCGCAGCAGTACAGAGATCAGGTGACGCAAGATCAAAGGATGAACGACAGTTTGAAGTTTGGGTCATTTACAAACTGTAAATAAAACCGTGTCTGCCCCCTGCAGGTGGAGAAGAGCAACGTGCGGGTGAAGCAGCTGAAGCATCAGCTGGAGGAAGCGGAGGAGGAGGCGCAGCGCGTGGTGGCGGCCCGCAGGAAGCTGCAGAGGGAGCTGGATGAGGCGACAGAGTCCAACGACGCCCTGAACAGAGAGGTGGCTTCGCTCAGGAGCAAACTCAGGTAACGAAGGTCTCGCCGAGCACAGAGACGTTTGATAAATACGTCGACCCACCGCGAAGCAAAACTAGAACAATGTGAGCAAAGTTCACCTCAGCGCCTTTTCTGCTCTGAAGTTTGAAACAAGATTAAAAAAAAAATTGTTTCCTCTCGTATCTGCCGTTCCACAGTGGGCGGTCATAATAAGCATTGACGCAATTTCTTATCGTGAGATGAGTACACACCAATCAGGCGTGACATCATAAACACCTGTTTGATATTGTGTTGGTCCCCTTTTTCTGCCAAAACAGCCCTGAGGCTGTGCTGTGGTACCTGCACCAACAACACATCCTATCAGTCCTGTAAGCTCGGAGGCAGGGCCAGCATGGATCAGACGTCTTTGTCCAGCACATCCCACAGACGCTCGATTAGATTGAGATCTGGGGAATTCAATGGCCAAGTCAACACCTCAAACCATTCCTGAACCATTTCTGCAGCTTTAGCCTGCTGAAAGAGACCACAGCCATCAGGGAGTACAGTTTCCATGAAAGGCTGTACATGGTCTGCAACGATGCTTCAGTAGGTGTACGCGTAACATCCACGTGGATGGTAGGGCTCCATGTTCTGGTCTGCTGGTCTGCAAAAAGGAGACATGTTCACCTACTCCCTGATATATCCCGCCCACTAACAGCTGGCGCGATGAAGAGAATCAGTGTTACTCCTCTCACCTGTGTGGTCATAACGTTATGCCTGATCAGTGTATGAACAGTAATCCCTCAGTTTCAGTTTTGTCCTCTCTTGAATCTGAATGTCATCACACAGAGAGGATCTTGCTAATATGGTCACACGGCACAGAAGCCCCACCTACCTTCTGGTTAAACCTTGTCTTTAAGATAGACAGCCAATCAGAAAAAAGCTGGATGGCCAAAGAACTTGTTTAACCTCCTGAGAGTCCGTAACAGACAAATTAGGACGCATTAGGCTACTCTAGCAGAAAAACTACCTGTCTAGGTGTAGTCGTTAAAATCTTCCTGTTTAGGTGGAGATGCCAGAAGTTACTTGACCAAATTAAATGCTGGAAACTAGTTGGTTAGATTTGGTAAGTTAATAACTCTACATTAAAACTACTTAACTGGTTTAAGTGCTAAAACCATTGATCGAGTCACCACAGCAGGTATGCCGGCTAGTTTCTACACTGGATGCCCCAAACAGATGTGTCTCCTCCAGGTGTTAAGGTGGGGATCTTTGGTTAATGCTGCGCTCTGACATGCTGGAAGCATCGGCTCCCTCTCAGTAACCAATCAGAGCTCAGCTTTAACGGGACACTTCCTTCATAAATGAGCCGCAGTGACAGTTTCCACAAAGTGTTTTGTTGTTGCTCGATTCTCTGTAATGAAACGCTCTCGTGTTTGTAGCGGCTGAGCGTCAAGGACGAGCTCACTTGTGATTTTAAATTTCCTTTTCCTCCTTTCATGTCTCGCTGCTCTTGTTTCACGCTCGTCTTCAGGCGCCTCTGATCTGCAAACTGCCCTCAAAGCCTTCTGGGAATGTTCTCCTCTTCCTCAGCGGGCTTTTTTTTCCCCCTCCTAAATCTCATCTTCCTCACTGCTCTGCCTTCAGTTTACTCCTGCTTCAGGATTTCAGGCCCTACCTCTTAATTATTTTGCTTTGCAGAAAGCCCTTTTCCTCTTCCTCTGCCGTCTTTCCTCTCTTTCTGACCCTCCTCTTCCTCCCGATGTGTCGGGTGTTCCCAGGCGTGGCGGCGGCGGTGCTGGCGGGGAGGTGTTGTACAGCAGCTCCACTCCTCGGAGCAGCGGCAGCATGAGGAGCTTGGGGCTTGGAGGGAGCATCAACCGGAGGAGCAACATCAAAGAGAACTCGGTGGAGCTGCACGAGGAAGAGTCTCCCTCACCTTCCTCACCCGCCCGCACCCCACCTCTGGAGCCCCGTGCTGAGGTCTACACCTGCTCCCCCAACGAGTAGACGGCCAGGAGCGGATAAAAAGTGTTTTAGGAAACAACCAAGCTTAGAGTCACAGGAGGAGCTGGATATTTAATCAATACTAAGGATTTATGTTTGAATTAAATACAGTTTTGTTTTTAAGTTATTCCAAACACAGAGACAACATGTGGACAGACCACATTTATCTCCAACAAAACAAAAAAATGATGTCATTTATTAGCCTGAAGCTACAATTTAATGTCCCAAATATTAGTGCAAGTATTTAATACTTCATCCATACAATTCTACCAACCTGTTACTCTGATCATTTATTTATTTATTAAATTATTTCTGACACTAAAAGTCAGTAAAATGTTATTTTATGACCAAAACCTCTCCAAAATGTTCCACTTTCACCTCCTCAGTGTGAGAATTTGTTGTTTTTCTGTCACATCTGAGAACATTTTAAAGCCTCTGTGCCTACGCTTTCACATTTTATACATAATAATCTGTTACTACAGGAAATAATCTGTGAGATTTGAGACCAATTTATTTAATTTATGATTCTTTGTGGATGAATTTCCCTTCTTCTGTTGTTCCATAAATATGCACATATCTCCAATTATTATTTTAAAAAACATTTTCTGCTGCTTGAAATATTCACCTGTTTGGTTTCAGCTTCTTTTAAATGATGTTTCAGGTTTTTATGTGAAATGTCCAAGTAAGGACATTTTACCCCTGCAAATACATGTAAAACATCACAGTAAGGTTCCTAAATTCACCCAGAAACTCCTAAAGCCGATTTTTATGAGTTTGTTTCAGTCTTTAAGATTTTGGGTCCTATTATCCCCCCAAAGCTGCAGCTCCATTAGTCCCTCCAGTCCACTGCCGCTCTAATTTATAGAAATATAGAAATTAATTTCACTGAATAGGTAAAATTTAATTGGCATCTTATTTTCAAAAAACCTCCCACCACATGCTGGAGTTAAAACAACATGAACACCACAGGGCCAGAGGTCCACAAATATCTGCAGCTTTGCATCTGAGCCTGTTCATCCCTTTCCTGACAGCAGCTCCACGGGAGAGAATTAGACGTGCTGGAGAAGAATTATTAATAATTAACTGGTGGAAAACATTTAAATCTTCGAACTGTTCCAGCAGTCTACGCTCATGTAGGGCTTCTAATAATGAGATGATTATGTACATGAATCCCTGTGAGCCCAGAGCTCCGGCTTTGCTCTAAACACTGTTTATCACAGTTTGCTCATCTCAGGCACAGAAGCCACACACACCTGCTGATGGGCAGCCAATCAGAAGAAAGGTGGACAAATGGGATAGGAATCATGCAAAGCTCCTCAGGTGGAGTCTAAGAATCATAACGTGGAGACAGACATAAGCAGGATGTGTCTACAGTGCAACACTGCGGCAGTTTTTGGACCAACAAAGAAGCTTTAAGATAAATTAATTAGCTCAATAGTTCTCCTTTAAAGTGCTGTTAGGGGCATTCCTAACCAGCAGATGGCAGCATCACCCTTTAATAAAGGTCTACTCAGCCAATCAGATACAGTGAAACTGCACAAACCCAAAAACCAAGCCTAGCAGAGTTTTGGAATACCTTCATTTTCATTTACGGTAAACTGTGTTCTAAACTGTACAACAGGTGGATAAAAGCACAGTTTTTAAAACCATCCCCGTACCTGTGGGGAGGATCCTGGCTTCACAATGTCAAACTGAATAAAGTGAGGTTCAGACAACAGCTCCAATCCTGCTGTCACACTTTAACTGTCTGCGCTGCTTTAACACACAGGAGGAATTTAGGATGCAGACTTTAGATGAGCGTTTGCAGCTTTTGTGACATAAACTGCAAGTTTTGTGGACTGTTATTAAGCTAAGTAACTCATATATAAGAAGTCGGCCTTGCTCGCCTCAGTTTGTGTTGTCAGTGTGATTTTCCTGTAAAATTAGTACCTGTGGATCTTTTCTTTTTTCTAAACAACCTTCTGGCTTTGCTGGGATGCAGGAGATTATATCTAACTCTTCAGTGCACAAACCGAGGCGATCCTTTCTGGACTTCTTTGAGGGTTTCAGGAATATTTAGAGAAAATCTGTATGTATCCCAATGGTTCCACATTAATTCCTGACGCATTTGGTTTTAAATCTCACAGATACGAACGCCAAGGCTCAGAGTCCCCCACACTTGGTGAAGGGTGAAGCAGGAGTCTGTGCTCTGTAAACCACAGAAATGATGTTAAACTGAAACCAAACCCTTACAGATGTTTTCTGTTTGCACTTCCTGCGATAAATAAAAAAGAAAAAGGACAATCCTTCCATGCGTTTCAAGTTTTATTGCTTTTTCAGAAGCAGTGCTGAAGGTAAAAAAACAAAGGCCAGAACAGGTCTTCAGCACTTCATGTGAGCATGCAAGCACTTTATTTTACAGAGTCACATAAGGCAAAAGAAAAACACCAGAGCCTGTTGCTTTACACCCACCCTGAGCAGCTACTTATAACAAGTCCTGCCTCAAGACTTGAGCAACCCAACCTACACATCCTCATCCTACATTTTAGTGACCCTACAGTGAGTAGATAACACTACGACATACTTTTTTTTAACATAAAACACAAGTAGCCTTCACTGAAGTATTCGAATCTCCTCAGAAACAGAAGATGTTCCAGATTTCACTCCTGGAAAGAGAAGTAGCCCTGCAGAGGGATCTAACAAACGTCTCCACAGACTAAAAAGTGCCTAAACTACCTGCCTGCCACACAGATCTCACAAACCTCCATTAGAATCATCTAACATCTACACAAGTTAACTATAACATCAAACGGACGGAACAAACAGTTTTCTAAGCATAAAAGCTCATCTGAAATATCCTGAGGGTCGTCAGAGGTACTTTTTGTAACTACCGTCTGCACTCTTTCACCAGCAGGGGGCAGTGTTTCACCAGATGTTGCGGCTGTTTCCCAGACCTGCTGCACTCTATCCTGGTACAATTTGGGCATAAATTTATAGCAGTTATTCACATTCTGTCAGTAGCTTTGGTTCATTTTGGAAGGTTAATAAGTAGATTTTTTTTTAATGCAGGAATTTACAATAAGTTATAAAGGCTCACCCTGTTAGAGGCATTAATGTTACCTGTAAATTTCATGTCGATCTGGTGATTTAAGTGAGACATTTTAAGTATAAACTTTGGTCTGAAGGGAAGTCTCCAGAATCATTAGCAATCATCATCCGGGAACGATGAATATCCACGGCTAATCTTTCCTAAAGTTTCCACCACAGAGAGAAATAAAACCGGTTTTATTGGGTTCATCTTCTTCATCTGAGCGTTATTAGTTAGTGCGTTCACAGAAAAAAGAATCAAAGTTTATGCAAAGAAGGAGACTAAATTTTGAGCTGGGTGACATGAATGGAGGTAAAAATATTTCAGCCGATCAGCTGAGATTCTCCTGACACCTCCTGGCATTACTCAGCTTAACTTGGAGGATGTGGAGAAAAGGAAGACTTCCTGTTAAACTCTGAAAACATGCTACTGAAACTTTATTCCAACTATGGTCTGGACTCTTCCTCGTCTCGTTGGCCGTCACGGTTAAATAAACTGCTGATTTTCATATGAAGATTCTTCGATTCTTTAGTGTCAGAAAGTTTCATCATGCAGTCGGACTGACAGCTAAAAACAGCAAAGTGGTGAAGAACCGGTTTACGCTGCACTACACTGAGAACAAGAACTACCAGTTACAGTCCAGGAGGGTGGAGATGGACCAGCTCATTATGTCCATCGGTTAGTCTTCATGAAATAATTGTAGATGACAGAATTATGAACGCCACATGTGTGGACAGACAGCCACAAATAAACTTCATCTGTGAGGAAACACTCCTTCCTCTACAATCAGACAAACTCCTGAGCTGATCTTTAACTCCATAATTAAGCCAATCAAAACCGTTTGAGGTGGATTGAACACCGTAATCTTTTCTAGCTTCATCACGTTTATGGGCTATAAAGGTCGATGGGTTAAAAAAGGAAATTTTAAGGGGACATTTACCAAATTTAAGGCACTGAAAGGTTTTTTCTTTCACAGAACCTCATCAACACCGACTTATTTCATCTTACGTTTGGGTTTTAGTTTGAGTTTAGCTATTAAGATCAAGCAGTGACTGGGATTGTGATCAGGACTGCAAAAACTTCAGATCATCTCAGAAAACCAATTCATCTGAAAACACCAAAAAAACTGGACAAACGTCAGCATCCTAAACCTCTACAGTGGTACTTTTCCAGACTTCCTCTGACACTCAGCTCAGTCACAGGGAGAGAAAAGCATCGGCCATCTTTGACAAACTAAACTGAAATTCATGGAGAACTGCCCGAGAACCAGAAGGCAAAGAGTGAACCACAGAGAACGAGGCCAAAGAGCCACATGAAGCTGCAGAGGAGCCAACTTCTCACATTCAATTAATCATTATAAACACATTTAGACACCTTTGACAGATACATCCAAAAATGGTCACCTGGTGTCACAAGATCCTTCAAAAAAAAAAAAGAAGAGTTTTTTTAATCCCCTCACGTCACCTTTCCGTGACCGGGCTGTGTGTGACTTCCTTATAAAAGGTCAAAGGTAACAACACTATTTCTTCTGAGCTTTGCTGCCTCAGTCAGCAGTAAAATCTTCAGTCATGTTAGAGCTGGGCAATATGGACAAAACAATTAATACACATTACATCCTGAGTGGTCACATGACTGCTAACCAACCGTCTGCTTCCACCTTTCGTTCTGCTGTTGAACATAAACGCGGCTTGTTTGAGGTTCAGTCACTGTGGGTTTAAGTGGAAGCTCTGCTTGGAAGACTTTTCACAGTTGCTCTTTGTGGTAAAACATGAAGCTGCTACGCTCCACCAGACTCCATTCACAAAAACAGGAAGTTTACCTGCCAGAGCAGAAGCTGCTCATCATTAGTTCATGTTACTGGAGGCTTTTCCTGGTTACTGGCAGAGTTAGTCGTTCAATAGTTTTTATTATTAATATTCTAATAAACGTGGAAGTTTGGGAAACACCTCCGGGGTAGATGGGCCTTTGGTAGTTGACTTGGACCGCCACTTAGTTTAGCTTTAGTTACTATAATAAATGTGGAGGTTTTGCTAGAAAAAGCCATTAATCCCAGCAGCTTCGGGCATGGTTGTAGCACAGCGCCAGAAACCCTGCAGTCAGTTTGGATCTGAAGTAAAAATGTGTTTTTGTTAACGAAGTCTGGAGCGATTTCCCTCTCCTCAAGTTCCCTGCTACTACAAACATTAAGTTAACATGTACCGTTAAATTTCAAGTCATTATTCACACTATGTGTAGAAGTAAACCGTGTATTTTTGGAAAATTATCGACGTATTTACCAAATCGACACATTGCCCAGCCCTAAGTAATGTAGGGTCAAAGTCTCTGCTCAGTCTGTAAAAATGTGTAAACATATCATTTTTCTAGGCCACCACGTGTGCTTATCATCTCCTCTCTGTGTGAAATCAGAGACCATCCTGATGGTGGAAGCTTTTTGACTGTCGGGAGGTTTAAAGGCAGTTTTTCCCCGGTATGTGCATAAAGGTGCCCGTCCAGTGTTCAGCCATCAGACGCCTCTAAAGCTCGCTTTGTGTTGAATCTGAACAAAACTTTAGAGGGAGAGGGAAAAACAAGAAGATCCAAACAAAAGGAGCTAAGAGGGTCCAGTAGATTAGTTCAAAGCCAAGTGCGAGTGCTGAAAAGAGTCCTGTTAACGAACAAACAAGAAGTCCCGACGTGTCTGGAGTAACGTGTCCACAGAGCTTCTGTAGTCTGTGTCCTGAAGAGGCGACAAGGGCGATACCTGTGTGACGTTCGGGAGACCCGGGGTGGACGGAGACGACGGGCCGAGCAGCATTTTTACTTTCACAGCAGCAGCTTGGATCCAGCTCCTAAATCCAACCTCTTAACGAGCCTGGAAACACAACAAGTACACAGCAGCTCAGCAAACAGTCACAACCTCTGAATGTTTTTCAGTGTCATCTCTGATGAGACAACAGAGTGACTAATTCGACTTCACGGGACGGACTTTAATAAAGATCAGTAAATCTGTCCTGCAGAACAACCCGGGACTGCAGCACCGTACGTTACAGCAAGAGAATCAGTCGTTCATCTCGCTAATGCTTTCGATGCTGACCGGCGAGGAAAGCAACAGTGGAAAGTTTAGATGACCAAACACACGCATCCCAAATTTTAGGCGTCTCTCAGTAATATGAAGGTTCCCCGGATACGTATGAGGTCGGTGAAAGGGAGGTTTGGCCTTCTCTGCTGCAAATGCCTTTGTTCAGAGAGCTTCTGACATTGTCCATTAAACGGTTCTCAAATGTAACTTATTACCTGGTTTTAGAAAAGTCTGTTAGTCCAATTTCTTTTTCTCGTTTAGTCTGACATCCTCGTGCTCATTTCTCCAACACTGGAGGGTCTTTACCTTCTAAAGTCCTCTGACTTTGCACACAGTCACAGTGAGTCTTACGCTGCCTTTCATGGCTGCACAGATCAGGACACGAAGCTCACCCCTTGTTGTAGAGGCCGTTGGTTGGATGGCTCTCTGAGGAGTTGCTCTGACCCGCTGCTGCCCCCTGTCCACCAGCGTGGGCTCTGCGATTCACCGTCTGCTCTTGAACATATTCCCGACACGATGCCAGCCTGGACTCCAGACTCTGAACGGAGAAGAAAAAAAGAAAGTAATGAGGGTCACAAACCATCGGCCATGTCACATGTTCCTATCATGTGACACCAAGTACCTTCTAGAGTACTTGGGGTATAATTTTTAAGGCTTTTCTTGCTTTGCTCCCATCTTACTATTGTTTATCTAAAAAATATGCCAAGTTACTGTCTTCACTCTGTACCAGTGAAAGAAAGAAAGAAAAATCACTGGCTGTTATTCTTCCCAAAAGTCAAAGAAGAAGTAGTCTGTGTAATGTTTAATGGAGAAACTGCCTGCAGCATCACATGACAGTAAGTCAGATGATGAAAAACATGAGCTGAGCTTCTTACCCCGACTTTCCTCAGCAGCTCTCCAACAATGTTCAAAGCAGAGATCCTTGCCGACGTGGTGAGAGGGGTCCCAGACAGGCTTTCCCCTGAGAAACAGACACGCAGCTCACAGTGATAACGAAAACAGAGACGAGCAGCAAGGATGACTGATTTACACTCGTTACAACAGTTATTTAAAGAAAACATTCACAGAAAATCAGATTCAAGAAAATGATCATCATCTGTAGCCAACTCAAACTTATCGACAATCGTCACACTCTTATTGTGAAAGTTCAGCCACTGCTGACCAGTCAGCTCTGTCCTTTCCTGCCTCGTGTTTCTCTGCTGGGAGGCTGATCGGGTCGCCTGTCGACAGAGCTGCAGCAGGTGGAGACTTGGCTCATGGACCCACATAGACTTGAATTGAAGCTGCAGAACTGAGACTACTGCTGCAAAACCCGCTCCACAGGATCAGGGTAACCCACGCAGGACAGCTGACCCTTACAAATGTATTTACAAATGAAGCGGGTCTGCATGTTTTCACACTTTTACTGGTTTTTGATGAGGTGTGTAGTTTTCCCTTAATGATGATGGAACTGGTCACATCTCAATCTGTGTCATAAAAGCTGAACATTAACATTACTGAGCTCTACCCATTTAGCTTTCAGGATCCACAGAAAATAAACACCAAAGGGGATTGTCTATATTAAAAGTACTGCTCCAGCCATTCCACTGGATGTTTTGTTCAGAAAAGACAAACAAAAAAAACATGATATTTTCTCGTCTTCCTGGATACTGTTGCTAACTACAAAATGAGCCCCCACTATTTTCTGTGTAGTTTGCACCACGGGGCAGCTCATTCAGCTCACCAACCAATCAGGATCGCCGCTGATCCTTTCCCAGCAGCAGTAAACACGGGCAGTTTGGTTGGATTTCAGCCGAGGAGTATGAGCGCTTATCACGGGCAATTCCATAATTAGCAGCAAGAAAAGAACAGCATTGTTTTTTATGATGCCAGAAGCTTTTATAGTCGTTTTAGTGTGACTAAAGAGTTTAGCTGTAGGGATCTGAAACTTTTTGGAGAGTTTTCTTGAATCAGGCATAAAGCATGTTCTTGGAATCGCTGTGGCTCAGATATGGCTGATTATAGACGAGCTCAGGTTGCGTTTCAAGCACATTTTGAGAAAGTCACACTTCATAAACAGCTGGAGGGTAAAAAGGTTAACACCACCACAACACATAGACTGACCTCTGCTGACAGGGGGCTGCGGGGTGCTGAAGGGCTCTGTGGAGGCGGGGGTCTGGACGGTGTGGCGGCAGAGGGAAGGGGCTGGTTAGACGACGAAGACGCGGGTTTGTCTTCTGTTCTTTTGTCTGACGGGGTGAGAGGAGGTGTGGGCAGCCCAGCCGAGAAGGATGACGCTGATGAAGAAGAGTCTTTGGCTGCACTGCTGAGGGACGGTTTCCTCTCCTGTACCTGCTGTTTTTGCTGCACGGCGAGCTCCTGCCTCAGGTCTGTGCAGACACGCAAAGAAACGATGAAGATAAGCAAAAACAAAGACGAACGAAACCTTTCAAAGAAAAAGATCGCGCAGCGCTGCACCTCTGGCTTCGTCCTTCAGTCTCTGGACAGACTCTAACAGGTTCTCCTTCTCGTCCAGCTCGCTCTCGAGGAAGGCGTTCCTCTCTATGACATGATTCATCCTCTGCTCGAAGTCCTCCAGTGACATGATGGTCGCCCTGAAAGACACAGAACCAGAAATGTCATCAAACAGACCGTTTACATTGTCACTGCATGAAAAATCAGCAAGTCTGCCCTATAACCAGAGACCAGGAAGAGGACAGCAAAGCAGACATGGAGATAAGCAGGTACCAGAGCCGCTGCAGTTTTACTGTTGAAACTATGAAAGGTGTTTTTCATGATCTCCTGAACTTCTGAAGTTATGAAGGATCAAAACTGAAAAAACTGAATAAAATCTAAATCCACCTGTTACTAAGAAAGGATTCATTTATGAAGGTAAATTGTACTAAAAGTGTCCTAAAGTCTAAAAAAATAAATAAAATAAAATGTCTCTGAGGTAAAGGACACTTTCATATTTGAATGCTGATTTTATGTGGACTGATCATCGTTTTCTTATTTATAGCTGCTGATTTACTTCCTGAGGGTCCTCAGGAAGTACAAGCTGAACTCCAACCTGCTGCTAACCTTCTACCGCTCGTCCATTGAGAGCCTGCTAACCTACTGCATCACGGTATGGTACGGCAGCTGCACCAAGGCGGATAGTGAGGCTTCAGAGTGTAGTCAAGGCAGCACAAAAGATCATCGGCTGCCCTCTCCCCTCCCTGAGGAACATTTATTCCTCCTGCTGCCTCAGCAGAGCAGCAAACATCAAGGACAGCTCCCACCCTGGTTTCAACATGTTCAGCCTGCTTCCCTCAGGGAAGCGCTGCAGGTGCATCAGCATGAAAACCCACAGACTCAAAAACAGCTTCCTCCCTAAAGCCATAACCACCCGAACTCACACATGCACCGATAAGACACCGATAACACAATATTTTGTTTTCTGAAAAGTTTGATTATCTTAAGGCTCATTTTTATATTTTAATTGGACAACATCAAACAACTGATTGGGCGCTGTGATTTAAGGTGGTACCACAATCATCATCTGATTTAAGAGCATGTACGTTCAAAATGTCATTTTTTAACATTTATTTAATAAACATTAAACCTGGAGCCCTGCAGTGTTTGAGCTGTTGGTTTGGTTTTTTTTCTTTACATTTGTCGTCTGCTGGTTTTGACCCTGTTTTGCTGGACAGATGCACAATTTCTAGTTTTCTTTTACCTCCACTTAACTTAATCTCTTCATTTATTTCTCAAAATTCAGTAAAACCATGCTTGTGCTCCTCCTGACCTCTTGGCCCTCTCCAGGTCGTCGTTGGCCTGCTCCAGCTCTCTGATGTATTTGTGAAGCTGGTCTCGGACGGCCGTGGTCTCAGCCAGGTCTCCCTCCAGGCTGGAGATCTGCCGACAGGCCTCAGAGTGCTGCGTCTCATACTTATCCTGGCAGGAGGGATGAAAACACAGGAAAAATAAAAAATACAGTCAGAGAGAGAATGAGAAGAAAAATAAAGACAGACCTTGGGGGCTGGAGTGGAGCAGATCTTCAGGAACTCAGCTTAAACCTCAACAAATATTCAAGAGGATTGATTTCAGCTTTAAAAGCAGAAATAAATGAATAAACTTTTAGTAAAAACAAACCGTTTCAAGAATCAAATTCAGTGCACCGGAGAACCTTTCAAATGCCTCACAAATGAAGAAACCACGACTGAAGGCATAATATTCAACCTTTATAAACAAATGTCAAACGTTAGGAGCTTTTTAGCTCCCGCTAGTTTTCAGTCCAGCCTTTGGACCTGATCTCTGTCAGAACATTTTATTTGTCAAGCTGCTTCACAGCCACCTACGAATCATTCAAGCATAAAAGGCTCCAAACGAAAGCGACGAGTCAGTGTCGTGTCTCCAGTTAGCAAAGAACCAAATTTCATTTGTATCTTCAGACACTTTGTTACACGCAGTTCGCAAAAACACTTCACATGTTCACATTTCTTCAGTCGAATGTTTTATGCCAGGTTGAAAGTTTTGGCTCAAATGTTAGATTCATTCGTGTCCACCATGTTTAAGCTCAGTTCTTCAAAATCTGGTGATTCGTTAACTTTACCAGAGTTATTTTGGCCTCGTCAGACCCAAAAAAAACAAGTTCTCATCTAGCAGAGCAACAATCGTTCCAAGATGAAGCCTTTTCTGTGCTGCGAGACCGTCTGAACTCTGTCTCTTATTTCGTACAGCCTCAATGTTTTTGTTTGTTTTTTTAATCACCTCAAAAATAAGAACCGTGGTCTGAGGTGCCAGGGTTCGCCTCCAGGACGTCAAAATTTTCTCAGATTTCTTGTCAACGACAGACAGCAGCCAGAGTTCAGCATTTACTCCATTTATTTCAAAGCTTTAGTCATGAATCGTGCTGCGTATTTAGATTATTAATATAAAAAAAAACAACATCTATGAGTAAATTATTCTGTATTGCTCTTTCCAACGTTTTGGTGACACCACCGTCCCCATCGATGCCGCTCACACAGGCGGTAATGCCGGGGCCGTCTGCACAGACGCTCCACAGAAGTCTGAATCCAGCGTCAGGCTGCTGTGTTCTGTATGACGAGGCAAAACGGCACCATCATCATTACAAGCAAGTGTCAGGGTTGATGTTGGCTCTGAGCAGTGAGAGCAACAGCAGATGCAGCGTGTGGGGACAGTTCACCATAAAACACAATGCAATGAGCTCATTTTCACTGTGCCTGGCACCGGGGGAACAGCACCCACCATAAACAAACTCGGTGCCATTGTCCTCTTTTTGCTTTTTAAACGAGCTCCTCAAAATGCCAGTGCACGCTCGGCTCTGTGAACAGCAGCGAGGCAAACTAATGAGATTTGTAAAGGATCTTCTGGAGGTACTGCCATCCCCTCCAGACACAGACAGGAAGCGTCAGCTGCCTCTCTCCGGCCTGAATCGATCCTCTGTGAGAGCGAAGAGTGCCCTGCTTACGCTGAGCAGTGGCTCCTCTTCACTGCAGGCAAACTGGAGCCAGAAAACCCGACTCGCTATCAGCTGAGCGATATGCAAATCCTCATCAAAGCTGCGTCAATGGTCAGTTGGCTGAATGCAAATTCAAAGACGGCTGAACACTTTAGTTCAGGTTTAGATACAGCCTTGCATCACAGATGCTCCTTTCAGAGTTTCTGCAGGATCTTAAAAGACAAAATTTATGCTTTTTAAACATCAAACACTGTGAAAAATTAGCAATATATCCAAGCCTAATACAGGTTTGGTCACCAGTGCAATAACCCTTTCAACATTTACTTTGTGTGAATAAAGTAAACAGAAAACTGAGGAAAGACCGGAAATTGAACACAACTGTCATTTGTGGTTTTCACTGCTTTTTCTTTCTAAATTATGAAACTTGACTCTCATAGCCATGACAGCTCACTCATTGGAGTGGGACTCAGAGTAAAGCTGCTGTATTCCACATCAAAATGAACCAGGTGAGGTGGTGCAGGTATTTGATTAGGTGGAGATTTCTCTTCATTTTGCTTCATCAAAGATTCTCATATTTGAAATCTATGCCCATTATTTTTCTGTGTTTGAAGTGCTGCATTTGCTCAGCACATTAAAATATTCACTTTGACTAAAAATTGATGTGCATGTCTGGAAAATAAGCAAATTATCCTGCAGCAACTACGTCACTATTTGTGGAGGAACTTTGAATCAGGCATAAAGGACTCTGTAGGCTAGTTGTTAATGTGAATTTCAGTGTACATGGCTCCAACAGATTTGCACTTTTTGCTGATTTATCACCTCATTCAGTTGCACGCTGGTAGCAGACCGACTGTCTTATTGCTACTGTTATGCACCAAAGTCACTTTAAAGATTGTAAATGACTGCAGCTGGTCGCAGACCTGGTTCCTGTGCTCAAGTTCATTGCACACTGTTGCAATAATTTTGGTCATGCTGTGGTCTCCCACCACCGTTTCCCCTACTGTGACTGTAGCTTTAGAGAACCACTGGGAGTATCTTGAAAATTAGGGCTCCGTTGGAGGTCTTCTCTGCTGCCGAATGCTGGAAAGTTTCATTTCTCCATTGGTGGAGTCTCAGTTTTCAGAGTGTTGAGTTTGCTTGGAGAGCTGAGATGCAGAATACTGAGAACTCCTGCCGTCTCCCGTACCTTATAGTTTTCCAGTTCCATGCGCAGCCGGTTGTTGGCAGCCAGAAGCTCGCGGTTTCGTGCCTCACACTGCTTCAGCTCTGTCTCCAGCTCCACCTCGTAGTCCCGACTCATCTGCTGGAACTCCTGCAATTCCTCCTGAGCTTCCTCTGCACTGAAAACACACAGAACATGACCCGCATGTTTGTTACCGTTGGATATTTTCACTGCAAATCAATCCCAACTCATAAATGAATACAGCTCGGGTTGTAAGTTTGGTTCTTCCAGTGAAAACAATCAGACCAAGATGATGTTTAAGACAAAGATCTGGATCAATTTAAACCAGATGTAGCTGGACTTAATTTGACCAACATAACCACAGTCAGCATGGGAAGCTGTTTAACTGGGGGGGAGGGTGTACCCAGAGATTTTTAAATGTTTCTCTGCCAGGTGTGTCTGCAGACGAGCTTTTGTACAAGCACGTTTGGATGCTGTGTAAAATGAAAAGAAAAAGAAGAAGGCCTTCATTTGCAAACCTCCCTAATTACAAATAAATCTATAGTCTTTGACAAATCTGTTCTCACTTTTCATTTGATTACAGCAACGTGTGTCTGAAATCATTCTTCAGGCCAAAGGAAAGACACAACCTACTTATCAGTAAACTGCAAGAAGACCTGCATCAGCAATGGCCTGGTGGAGCACTGGTGCACATTAGATGGGTAATATGAACATCTGTGAAGGCCCCACTAACGCTGAACGACATATGCCCCTAACCCTAACTCAGGCTGTAGAGAAAGACATAACCTGTTTTTATTTGTCTGTTGCTCAGACTCCAACACACAGCTCCAGATTAAAACAGCCCGGGTGCTAAACCATCCCGCCTGCAGTCTGAAAGCTCGTACTAGCAGGCAGCATTAGGACCCAGGGACGTTTAGCAGTATTACACATGTGGTTCATCACCATGGTAACTTAAGCTCCAGACCTAACCTGCTCAGGAGCAAGAACACAAATCAACAGGTATGAAATCACTTCCTACTGGCCAATCAGGTCTCTGGAAATTTGCATCAGCATTGCTTGAAGACAAACTGGGCCTCAGCACACAGATAGTAAGAGTCTGAAGTTTTTAAGAGCACCAGTAACAAACACAGATCCTCTGAAGCAACTTCACTGCTGCTTTTTGTTCCATTAAGTACGATTTAAAAACCATTTTATTGTTCTATGAGCCTAAACATGTAAACTTCAAACAGCGTTCTTACTCACTGATAACCTAAATTTGAATTTTGCTTTTGCGTTCTTTACTCTCAGAGTGTTAAACACTCCTAGCGATGGAGCTGAAACAATAAAAAAAAAATACTGTGAGATACTGGGAAGACTGTTAACTTGTACAGTCATGCTTTTAGTCAGCTTTCCTTCCGGGCTTAAAATAAACTTTATGAACATGGCAGCAGTTTTCTAGCCAGACTGAATAAACCTTGTAAAGCCAACTCTCATTCACACATGTCCTGCTGCTGCCAGCAGACCTCTCCGTGTTTCTGATCGGTCAGATGCTGCAAACCCTGCCTCGGCTACGCTGTTAGACCCCAGGTTGATTTATCTCAGCCTGGCTGTGGGTGTTCGAGTGAAGGAAAAGATATGCCGGGTATGTTAAACGTGCTTTAGCGGCCCCTGACCATCACCTGTTGAAAACATTTGGCACATTATGAAACAAAAACCTACGACAGCTGGAAGTGCATAAATCCAATATCCACTGAGAACAGAGAAACACTTGGTTTTCTAAACACTCCGAGCGCTGATAAAAGAAGAGGTGATGCAAAGCAGTGATAAACATGTCTCACTCCCAACTATTTTTAAACACGCCGCCAGCAGTGAATTCAAACTGAGCACAGATTTTACTCATCCATAAAATCTTTTGAGGTTTTCTGTTATTTTCAATTAAATATAGAGTTTAAGTGATTTTCCAGTCGTTGCATTCACCTTGCACATGTTTTGGAATCAGAGTCATATAAACTAAACTGGAAAGGAGAAAATAAGCTTCACAGAGCCCCTGAAGGTTAATTTTCTCTGCTGATGTGGACAAAACTGACGATCTTACTGGCAAAATATCCTATAATCTGGCCTGTAAGAGAAACACTTTTCTGAATTTGTGTCGCTGTGTGATTTATTCATGGAGGGGATGAAAAAAAACTTAGGTGTGATTGTGTTTTCTGTACCCAACTAAGACTGAAACAGCCTTTCAAAAAAAAAAACTGAATACCAAAAAAGACAATTAACTAAGGGCTCATGCATTTTGTGCATCTAAAAGATAAAACATTATTTATCGGAAAATTTGAGAAATTCCTGTGTTACTGGAGCAAAACAATAAAACAGAATAAAACACTTAATATCGGGGGAAAGGTCACGTTAGATTAAGATACACATCCATTTCTATACAGATTAGGGTTTATAAATTAAAAAAATTATAAGATCACCAGGGGGCATACCTCTGTTGGTGCTTGGCAGCCTGCTCCTTCCAGTACTCCAGCTCTTCCTCCAGGGACCCAGACACTGGAGGCTCCCGGTCCCCCATCTCCAGGGCAGGCTCTTCCCTTACACACCAACACTAGTCTGTGGGTAATTTCAATAAAGAGCTGAACTACTGTTTGAAAGCACCCAGTTTATCTTAATTGTTACACAGGCTTGTGAAAAAACAGGACCCAATGTAGGAAAACTTTTGAGATGATTCTTGTGAGTTTTCGCATTAATCCGGCACGAAAAGAAGCAGTGTTTATACAAAATAAATCTGAACTTTCAGATTTTGTTAGTCGCAGCTATCCGTGGTGTAACGGCGTGCTTGGAGAACATTCAGTTTTAAGTGCAGTTTATCGAACACCTGACTGCATGCCGAATTAAGGAGCATATCGTGTTGCGTCCAAGAACGTAATAATATTTCCAACTTCCACAAATATTGTAAGCAAATAAAGTAATTTAAACGAGTTTAAATGAAAAACTTACACGGAGTCTGGTCACACTGTGAGTGAGACCAAAAAAAGGGAACTTAAAGAGCAGGCGTTACCGTAAGACTTGTATAAAAACCTAGCACTTAGTTTATCTTTTTTTTTTTTAATACTAGTAACACATTCCTTTAGAGTCTTATTGGTTTTTAACTCGTATACAACAAAATTAGATGACCGCAAACAAGCCACCGCTAGCCAGCTAGTTGGGCTAACGGAGTTTAACCATTTAAATCCCCGCTGAGACTAACATATGACTTCAGCTACTTACGCTCAACAGTTGACTCCGTTCGACGACAAATTAACCAGATTGAACACTTCTCTAAATCTTCTCCATGTCTTCTTTAACTCGTGGCGCTTTTGACGATGAAATTTCAAGCAAAATCGACCAAACAAACGAATTTAACGGACTCGCCTTAAGTTAGAGAACCGCAAAGTTGCTGCTCTTTGGGAAGACGTCGAACAATACATTTTGCCATTCATATTGTCCAGACCAATTCACCAATCAGAAGTTACAAGAGAGCCTCGTTGCCTCTTGCTATTGGTGAACTGTCTGTCAGTCAAGAACTGGCAGGCGGGGTTTATAATTATTGTCCAATCACAGTAATGATATCAGTGTAGAATGGGAGAATCTGCCAAAAGGGATCTTAACAGTCTAGACGTTTTTGATGGATTACCAGGGGATGCTGCCTTCAAGTGCTGTTGGAAATGTGTTGAAAAAACAAATATTAAAAACAAGTTTTAGAATATAGGCATGTAAAAGTAATTAACAGGCCCGTTATTATTTTTAATTACAAAATAAAAATATATACAAATAAATAAATAAACTTTTTTGTTTCATAAATAGCTGTCAGCCATAAAGAAAAGTGATACATTTAGATAAATCAAATTTTGTTTGTTTTTTGAAAGGGTGGTAAATTATTTTTGCAAAAAAGTTCAGGAAAGCTTTTTTATTTACTTGTTGTTTATTTTGTGTGTGCGTTCTACTTTAAAGGGCCCCTGCTCATGACAGTCCTGTGTTTGTATTGCATATTGTTAAAAGATGACACTTAAATTATTTTTGTATTCTCTTGGAGTGCACCTTAAGTTTTACGCTCATTTCTACTACTGGTATCTTGGTTCTTATTCTTTCAGTCACTACCAATAATGACGTGGATATTGGTGAGGTAACAAATGTAGCTCATCCCATGAATCTGTAAAACAAAGGGCTGGTGTGACAGGACAGGATGGTAGTAACAAGGTGAGACAGAGGCCAAGCAGCTAAAGGAAGATTCGTTCATTCTTATACTTTTTTGCAAATGTATATGTGCATGTTAGTTTGTTTTTTTAATTGAGCCATTCATTTATTTATGACCTTATTATTTTGGCAGTGCTGGTCCTCCATAGCGGCCTTTGCACCTTCTGTCTCCCTTCATCTGTCTGCAGGCATCCCTGTCTCTGTGCACAGTTAGACCACACGACCAGTGTTGTCACCAAGTACTTGCTCAAAACAAACCGCAGAGTTTCTCAGTGGAAATTAATCGCATGTTGTTTTCACATAACCAGACGAGGAGCTGTGCGATGAAGCTGAAACTGTGTGGATGTGTGATTTAAAAAGAGATCAAGAAGCATATTAAAAATTCAATTTCGTTGTCTGCTTACTTCAACTTACTTTTATTTCTGCCAGCCCAAACGTGAGTTTCAGCTTTTTTAAAACCATTTTATAAAAACCAAAATCACCTTCCAACACTGGCTGGCAACAGAAGCTTTATCATGTGATCACTTTTTTACTGAGATGAGGTCATTAATGGTTATTTATATTAACCGTTGTGTGTTTTTTGTATCAGTTACTAAACCTGTGCTTAAATTTAAGTCCTCTGCAGCTGCCCACTCACAGTCTGTCGCTTATGTTTCCCAGGGTTAGAAAAGAAGGGCACTTGGCAGCATCCTTCACTCTGATTGGATAATAATTTCACTTCCTGTTGGTGGGGTCAGAGGTTGGAATGACTGGGTCACCTCGGTCCTTTTGCAAAGGGATTAAGGAGGCCTATCTTATCCTGGTTAATCCATCCACACATCACTGGAGCATAAAGCTTTTACACACACACACACACACACACACACACACACAGACTAGAACCCCATTCAGCTATCTTAGTGAGGACCCTCATTGACATAATGGTTTCCCTAGCCTCTTACCCTAACCCTAACCATTAAAAATGAATGCCTAACCCTTACCCTAAACCTAACCATAACCTAATTGTAACCCTGACACTAAAACCCCATTTTGAGCCTCAAAAATGCCTTTAAATGCCTTCAGAAATGTGAGGACCGGGTTGTGTGTCCTCACAAGTGACTGCTGGTTCTCACAAGTATAGTAGAATGCAGATTTCGGTCCTCACAAAGATAGCTAGACAGGAACACACACACACACACACACACACACACACACACTGTACCCTTGCTTTATATCTGTGCTGCATGTTTTGAGTCCACACACTGACAGCAGATTATAAACATGAACATGCGACCTTCACTGACATTAGTGGCAGTCTGGTTAAAGTGATACATCTCTGTTTTAAGAAATATTTTTATTTGCTTTTAGAATAAAACCTATTAAAAGACTGATGTCAGTACTGTGTGTTGGTAAAATTTAACTTTAACTTTATTCATACTTGTTTTTGGAGTTTACTTGTCTGTGCTGAGGAGTATAGTGGACTAAACTAATTTAAAGGTAATAATTTGTATTTTACTGTTTTTAATTAAGACTACTTCCTGTATGGTGAGAACAAAGACTCACTGGGCTGTTGATTTTTCACCTCAGATCCTTGATTTAGTTTTCACTTCACTATGATGTGTTTAGACGACCACGTTTCAGACTTCTGTCAGTAACGTTAATAAATCCAGCTTTCCTGTTAACTCTGCAGTGTGAATGGTAATTTGACTAAAAGAGAGAACCCTGTCTCTGAATTGTAAATATTGTGTGCATGCTATAAAGTAAATATCCAGCCCATTCATAATGACACTTTCTAACGTCAGCATGAATTTCTTCACTATAATTTAGCTAAAATAATGTTTAGCTCTTCCACTCTTGTTTACCGGTACATTAAGTGACTTATCCTGTTATGCACACTAAAAACAAACAACGCATCAATCCTAATTTAAGGTTAGCAAATTTTTTAAGACAATGAATTTGTATTAAAGGTATTGATTAAAGCCAGTCTGTCGATTTTTACAAGGTAGCTTGATCTGGTTAGCCAAACAATAACATAAACATAAATCTTACAGAATACTTAGATTAATTAAAATGTTTAGTTAATCTTTTGAGCTTTCTTTTTTGAGCATTGCTGAGAAAAGACTTTGAGCATCAGATTGTTCGTCCTATGTTTGTGTGATTCTTTTATGCAAAAACTGGCCTGAAACACCTTCTCTGGGTGCTGCAGTATAAATGGACAGGAACAAACAACTCTTTAAAGTTATACTTTTAAACAGGGATTACCCATAATACAGAAAATTATTAAAGTTAACTGTAGGATGATTCTGAGACAGACACAGAAAAATTAATCAGAATGTATTAACTATTTTTCATTTAACTTATATAAAAAGTCAAACCTCTTATTGGACAATAAATTCTAGAAGAATTGGTGCATATCCACGAGAGAACTGAGGAAAAAAGGATCTTCCTGATTAACTTTTTTTGTGATTTCCTGCCTTTTTGGAGCTAAACAAGATCATCCAAACACATGAAATATCATTGGAAAGGCCACAATGTCCTCTATTTAGCACATCAGTACTTAGTGGGGTAGCTCAAATAACTCGAAAGATAAAGACCAAGAAGAAATTTCCATTACAGAGGACATAAATGAACAGGCTGGGTCTCAAGAGGGTAGAAACAACATTTACTCCACCCCGTCTCTGAGAGTGCCGCTAACTGTGGTCTTTATCTGCTCCGGGAACCTGTTGAACGCCTCAACAGTCCAACAGCCTCACAGTTCACGGCTTAACTGGGACACAATTTTCCCATCACATCTCATTCGAATCGGGACAATAATCCCATCCACTCGAGACAACAGGAGAGAGCTGTTTGACCGGTTTATTGGTGTCAGGTTTACTCTGTGAACACGTGTCAAAAGGACGCACAAAGACTCGGCCTCGTTCTGAAAATATCAAAGTGATGGAACAACAGAACAGCCGAGGTCATCGTAGCTGGCTGTAAACTAGTCACTGTAAGATCGCAGTGATAATTTTATAAACCACTTTGCAAAATAAATGAACATTCGTTGAGGTTTAATGTTCTAAACATGGAAAACAGGATTTCTAGGTTAATCCACTGAAGGGCTGTTTTTCACTTGGTACATGATCTCAGCTGATAACACCAAACCAAAAGTCTTTCAGAATCTGTAAATCTAACCTCGTGTAACTCAGGTAAGTGATGTGAACACAGTAAGGTTTCTGGGCTGATGGCAAAATACAGAACAGTGACAAATTAAAGAAAAACCAGTACAGTGATGGAAACCTGCGAGGGAAGGATCGCTGCCTCCTTCTGCTTCATCCTGTGAAGAAACACTTCCCTCTGCTTTTTAGGGCCTGGCAGGGTGTTTGGATGAAGATGACATTCATCACTAGCTCTGGCCTTCACAGTCACATGATCTCAACCCAGCTGACCACAGGTGGGAGATTTTGGTTCAGCACTTGACTTTTCCTTGAATTTGTCACTCACCTGTATTGGATGGTTCAAGTAACAGAACAGGATTAAAATGTCGTAACTTCACATTTCAAACTACCAAAGACAGCAAAAGTGGGATGCACTGATACGTGTCCTGCTCTAATAACTTATAATGAGCCCTCTGGGTTCCCTCCAGCCCTTCAGTAAATTAAAGTAACCTTCTAGTAATGGTCTAACTCTTCTTCTTGGGTATCTGTATTGATACGTGTCCACAGGATCTGTCGCTTCCATGTTTCTGGTTTTTGTCTATTTAAACAGCTGTGCAATGTTTTCTGATAACACCGCATCTCAGGAAACAGGACATCAGGTCAGTCGCTTCTTCTCCACATAAACGTGAGGTTTAGGTTCAGGTTTAGGCTCCCTTTAGGAAGGGAGGAAGTAAGGAGGAAACATCTGTAATTCTACTTGTTCCATCCATCCATTTATTATCTCCCACCGATCCAAGTAGCAGCAGGCTAACCAGACCAGGCGTTCTTAGACCAGATGAGCTATATAATCTCTACAAGAAGTTCTAGGTCTAGGCCAAGGTCTCATCCCAGTTAGGTGTGTCCCAAAATCCGCCAAAAGGTGCCCAAACCATCTCGACTGGCTCCTTTCAAAGGGTCCTCACCACATTTAAGCCACCTGATGCAAGTAACTCATCTCAGCCACTTGAATTCATGACCTTCGAGTGGTTCGAGTGTAGATGGAGATCTTCATCTTTATGTTGTTGGGCAGAAAAATATGAAGAAAAACTCCGCTTTTTTCTGGCCTCAGATGGTTTCACAGACACATTTTATCGCTGGCCTTGTTTCATATGAGAGAAAGTTTGGAAGTTCTTGACAGTCATCTATCTTTGCTGTCTAACTGCTCACCTGCCTGCTCGATCCTTCATGATGTGGACACGTATCAGTGTGTTTAAATCTTCGACAGACCCACGGAGCGAACACTTCCTTGTTTCCTTCTGTTTTTTAGACAAGGTATATTTGAAAGGATCTAGATGTTTATTTTTAATATTACTGTTATCTAGTGGCATCAGCGGGTATTCTTTTAAATTCTCAAGTTTGATTACTTTGACATTTACTGAGCACAATCACACTCCCCGCAGAGTGAACCTTTCTGAGTTATTATCCTGTGGATACGTCAGTGCATCCCAGCGCAACTACATTTTTAATTGTACATACACACATAAATATACAGCAACACACATCTTTTGTAGTATTGATTGTAACTGATGGCAGTCACCAGTCAGCCAAACACATCTGCAGACTTGTTGTCAACGAGAAAAAGGCACGACTGGTGTAAAGCAGAAAAATCAGCCCTTGAAACTGGTCTCAGGAGCTCCGCTGTGCTGCAGGCTCAGATCAGATCAAGAACCAGCAGCCACGGCTCAATATGTCAGATAAAACGTCCCTCTTTCATTTCAAGTGAAACCTGCGATGTTTGAAGTCGAGATGTCACCACAGCTGCAAACATCTGCTGTTCAGCTTTAGCCCTGCAGCTGCTTTAGTGCTGATTCATCACTGTTTGCTTCACTTTGGTCCAGAGCAAAAATAGACTATGTTGCCAAAAGTGTTCACTCACCCATCCAAATCATTGAATTCAGGCGTTCCATCACTTCCATGACACAGGCGTGTACAGTGAAGCACCAAGGCATGCAGACTGCTTCTACAAGCATTAGTGAGAGGATGGGTTGCTCTCAGGAGCTCGGTGAATTTCACCGTGGTACCGTGATAGGATGCCACCTGTGCAACAAGACCAGGCGTGAAATATCCTCGCTACTAAATATTCCACAGTCAGCTGTTAGTGGTTTTATAAAAAAGTGGAAGTGAGTGAGAAAGACAGCAACTCAGCTACAAAGAGGTAGACCACCTAAAATCAGAGGTCAGTGGATGCAGAGGTGCATAGTGAGCAGAGGTTGATCGCTGCAGACCTCCAAACTTCATGTGGCGTTTAGATCAACTCAAGAACAGTGTGTCGAGAGAATGGGTTTCCATGGCAACCAGCTGCATCCAAGCCTTACATCACCAAGCGCAATGCAAAGGGTCGGATGCAGTGATGTAAAGCATCTAGAGCAGCAGAGACGTGTTCTCTGAAGTGATGAATCAATCTTCTCCATCTGGCAATCTGATGGACGAGTCTGGGTTTGGTGGTTGCCAGGACAACAGTACTTCTCTCACTGTATTGTGCCAAGTGTACAGTCTGATGGAGGGGGGATTATGGTGTGGGGTTGTTTTCAGGGGCTGAGCTTGGTTCTTAGTTCCAATGGAAGGAATTCTTCATACCAAGACATTTTGGACATTTCCATGTTCCCAATGTTGTGGGAACATTTTGGGGATGGCTCCTTCTTGTTCCAACATGACTGCACACCAGTGCACAAAGCAAGGTCCATAAAGACATGAATGAGTGAGTCTGTGAGCCAGGCCTTCTCATCCAACATCAGTGTCTGACCTCACAAATGTGCTTGTGGATGAATGGTCAAAAATACCCGGAAACACTCCTAAACCTTGTGGGAAGCCTTCCCAGAAGGGTTGAAGCTGTTATAGCTCCAAAGGGTGGGCTGACATCATATTAAACCCTACGGATTTTACTCAAGTTTATATGCGTTTGAAGGAAGAAGAGCAAATACTTTTGGCAATATAGTGCATCTCAACAGCTTCTTGGTGTATTTCTAAGCTCCCTGAGGTTGAATGGTGACAACCAGCAGCCTCATTTAGCCCCAAAAAGTCTCAGCTACACATTAAAAAACCTGATCTAATGATTTTAAATGAGCCTTCATGCTTCCCTGAGCAGGAACCAGTTTAATGACCTTGACCTTGACTCACACTGTACTCAAAGTAAATATAATAACAAGTTTTCATGCCGAATGAACCTTTGCAACGAGAAATGAAGGACAAGCCTTATGTGCCTTTTGCACAGTTAAATCGTATGATTTACCTTTGCTTTAAATAAAGATGCATAATAAGGGAAAGGGTTTGAAGAAAAGTGAGCAGAACTGCAGGACCTTTACCTTTGGTTGCTTCAAACGGATTAAAAATGCATGAAAACAGGACGGATGTTAACTGAACCCTGAGGCTGACCCTTGTGGATGTTAACAGATTAATCTAACCAACACTGACTAAAAGGTTCTGGGTACCAGCTGGAGTACTGCATTTTTTATGTAGCTTTAGAAGATTCTCCTGTAGCTGTGAGAGCCTTTAAATTGGTATGCAAACAACTTCATAAATTTAATAAAGTCAGGTCGCTTCCTAAAAATGTTCATTGCCATAAAAAAGAATCAATAAAACACGCTGGACTCATAAACTTCCTTGACAGACTCCTGCCTGTCAATCAATGCCCTTAATTTAAAAGCTGGCCTTCAAAATCCACATCAGTCAAACCTTTGTGTGCGTATGTGACAGACAGTGAGAGTATTCAGTGATTTTGCTTTCATTCGCTCCTCAGCTCTCATCGTGCTGGTTTAAGTGGAGGAAACGGGCTCTCTGTCTTTCTTCCACGGCTCAACAACCTGAATGACTGAAGCGGCGTCCTCTTCCACTCCTTCCTCCTCACTTTAGTTTTCCCGTTGGGTCTTTTGCTTCTTCCGGGCCAGCCGGGCCTCACGCATCTCCTCCAGAGTTTTACGTGGGTCCATGACGAACGCAAAAGCCACGCCGGCCGTGCCATCGCCGTTCTGCCGTGAGAAGCACAGGAAAGTGGCCCAGAGGAAGGCGCAGCAGCCCATGAAGGCAGTCCGCATGTACAACGGCATCAGGACGAAGTTGAGGAACTAGAAAAGTAGAAGCAGAGAAGAGCACCATCATGGAAAAGGGTCTTCTGAGAGGTTTTCCTGTCAGTGGGGTGCACACTGTGATCCTGAATCTACACACTTCACGTGAAAGAAACCAACATTTACCAGTAAATAATATCAGACAGCACAGCAGCAAAATCTCAGATTTTTAGCTCCACTTCTCTGAGGTTTTTATTTTTTCTGACTTTAAACAAATAAAAATGAAAAACAGGCTTACCTGCATGAATGGCCAGTACATGAGTCCAGTCTGAAAGAGAAAACAAGACACGAATCAGAGTTTTCCATCTGCATGCACGCCTGAGAGGATCCCAGGGAGAGGTCAGGGATGAGTGTAGAACTGAGGTGAAGGTGCTGTGATTGGGATACTTCTGTTCATTAAAACGTCGCACGCAGAGCTGCCAAACTGCACGCAGCAACATCTGTTGCTTTACTATTTTAAACATTAATCTCTATCAGGTCACTGCCGATCCTTCTAAGGTTAGAAAAGAGGAAACATCTCACTCGCAGTTTCAATCCACTCACTTAACACAGCTTGAAATGGAGAGTCAGCAGCAACGCACTGCTGCACTTCAATTAGTGTGCGCAAATTATGATACTCCTTAGAGTATCATTTGCACAAAGGTGATAAAGCAGAAAAGATCTGAATAAGATAGAGACAGAAGGGAGCCACTCCAATCTCAGAAAAACAGTGAAGCATTGCCACCAAACATGGTTAGAGCTCAGCACTGAAGCTGAAAACATTACATGAAAGAGAAGTTAGGTTTAAGTGGGGTTACAAGTTAACAGATGGAGAAGTGCAGCAGCAGCATCCTCCTCTGTCACACTGACCCTCTGCATCTCCTCCTTCACTACATCCATGAACCTCCCCTGAGGTCTTCCTCTTCTCCTCCTGCCTGGCAGCTCCATCATACTTTGTCCAGTATATCCACCCTCCCTCCTCTGCACATACTCAGACCACCTCAGCCTCTCTAACTCTGAGCTGTCCCTCTGATGGACGGATTTCTAATGGTGCTCAGTTTTGTTGTTGTTGATTGTTGTTTAGTGTGTGTGTGTGTGTGTGTGTGTGTGTGTGTGTGTGTGTATGTTTAGTCACTGTTTTTCACTATATTGTATTATGCATAACTATTGTCTGCATGTCAGGATGGCTGACTCACGACTGCAGGTACAAATAAAGTAACCCGAAACTGTTTTACTGTAATCACAGCAACATGACACTATGAGTCACACTTGGCAGGACGTCAGCTCCTGAACGTCCTGAAACCCACTGACATTTTTATCCTCTGGCTGAATTACCCCGCGTGCTCTCCTCCGGGAGCCGAGCCCACTGCGCAAAAGCAGAAGTGCCGGTGGCGTAATCTAGGTTAATCCGGTTGTGAGCTGGCAGCGGCAGAAGCTACCGTGTGTGAAGGAAAGGCGACTTTCCTTCGCTTCGCGCAGCTGCTGAAGCGCTTCTCACCTTCCAGGTGTTGAAGAACTTCTCCCTCCAGTCCTCAAAGACGTCCTCCTTTCCCTCCAAGAAGCTCACCCCTGCGAAACAGAGGGCAGGTTTAAGGCACAGCTTGGGACGTGCGTCTTTACGCACAAATTTAAAAACTATGGAACAAGACCTCACCTTGAACACTTTAGTATTTGACTGACAGACAACCTTGAACGGAAGCCACTTCACCTTCACACTCATTTAAGATGTTAGCGTCTCATTCACAAACTGAATTCACTCTTTAGATTTTATAGTAATGGTTTGTCCAATTATCACTCATTATCAGCGTCATTCTGCGTCTGCGCTCTGGCTCCGATGGCTGGTTGACTTTTATAGTTGGAAAAATAATCAGTAACTCTCATATTTGCTGGCTTCAAACAAAAGCGCACTGAAGGGGGGCGTACTCACGCGCTTTGCTTTAACATGAAGCAAACTCTCAGTTCTGTAGCCCTTAACGTGGGTAAAATGAAAGCTGCCCATCTTACCGGTGTAGAAGACACTGGTGGCCAAAGGCGACGCGAAGCTTTGGTCCAGCAGCAGTTTGCGGAAAACCATCCCGGCGGACTTTCCAGGGAAGCGCCTCTCCAGGGCGCGTAGCCAGAAGTAGTTAAAGTTTCCCTGGAAGCTGATTGCCACGATGGCGACATTGCGAGTGTGTTTCCAGTCTATGTGCTCCTTCTGAGCGATGAGTTGGTGGACTAGGTCACCGCCGGCGAATAAGCATCCGTACAAGGTGACATTAGCCAGCCAGGGGAATCGCTTGGCGGCTTCTTTGAGTACAGCTCTCCTCATCGTCTTTGGCACCGATGGGGACGCAGGTGCCTACAGAATGACCTGCCCTGAATGGTTTCACCTCAGCAGTCAGGATGCAGGCATACCGGTTGGATTCGTTTGGCTAGGCCCTAGTGCCAGCCGACTGGACGACAGGACGCAATCCATCAGTGCGCCGTAATCTGGGAGGGATTACACGTTTCCGCTGGCAGCAGGAATATCGCACATCATCAGATCTCAGATGAGAAATGCCCAAAAAACTCTCCCCGAAAAATGCAATGCATAAAACCTGCCATGGCTCCCCTTTGGTCACTCCGACAGAGCTTCTCTCTTAAAGTTTTGCGTCCTCAGTTGCGTAAAAATCATGATCTAAAAGTTACAGAGATGGGTGTGAAAAAGAACCACGGGAATGTAAATTTAAATCCAGATCATTCTTTCTGCTTCCCGTGAATCAGGTGCGTCTCCAGCAACAAATCCTGCAGGTCAAGCGCTAATCTGCTCAGGTGTACATCCCGTCCAACTGCGTCACCGATCCCAACGCAGCAGCAGCTCTGCGCTGAGGCACGTGCCAAAAAGTGATTTACGGTAATTTACCAAAAAGGAAAAATAGATTGTCGATATTTAACTGGTTTAAATGACTTGTTGGGCTATCGTCTGTGCAACGTATAATATAACAAACCTATCTGTCGTGAATGGTATCAAACCATTTTCAGTCAGAAACGAGGTTGAAGCTGCAATCAGTTTTTGGCAAAGCGACTTTTATATATCCTTTATTTATGAATGCAAAACTCTCACTCACATTAAAAATGTATTTTTCAAGAGAGATCAGGCCAAGAATGCAGAGGAAATATAACCTATTACTTATATAAGGATATTTTAAGTGGCCCAGAAGCACTGGACTGATTGTCGATCACAGAGTAGGTGCAAAACATTATCATTATTGTATATATAAGCCCTTCATAAGACCTGCTGAGTGCAGACTATTTGTCGATATAAACAAAGGTATTAAAAACACGCAGAAACACATTAAACGAAGGACAGTACGTGGCTGTTCTTCATCTTATTATATGCAAATGAAATATATAAAATCTAAGCTTAATTTATTCAAACAATTAATCATCAAGGAAAATGTGTTTGGCATAAACTGAATGTATATCAGTCAAATTAATTTAATTTGATTCTATTAAATGTAACATTTTATTCGCCAAATATTTAACAAAATTACAGAGTGTACAACCAGGTAAAGACTTCAAATACTATGGAGAAAAATGTAGATCTCTCATTTTGAGGGTCCTTGAGTAGATTATCCTCAGTCTTTTTTTAAAGGGATGTACAGTACGAGCCAAAGGTTTTCCCTTATACTGCATCTAAATGAAATTTAATCAGGAGTTGTCTGGAAAGACATTACGAAAACTTGAATGAAGGGAGGTTGTGATCTAAATGCTATATCCATCACAGAGCACTAGAGGGAGACATCTCTCCACACTGGGGCTGTTTTCCTTTTGTCGCTTGTGAAGTACTAAATTAGAAAATATACACAATATTATATATGTATATGAAATAAATTATATGTGGAATATATATATGAAATTGTAATGTAGGAAAAGGTTCAATTGTATACGTAACGGTTTATAAAATATACAGTTTATTTATTGATGTATTTAGTCAGTTTAGTTTTGGCCTAAGGGGCATTCCATACACAGTCAGCCGCCTAACTTATTTCATCAGTTCCACTTCGATTAGAAGGTTAGTTTGATTAGGGTGGGGAAAAGAGAGAATATCTTACTCCTATTGGTTGATTGTCTTGTCGCTCGAAGCGACTTCCTCTGTGATTGGCTGCTGCCCTTAAAGCCTCGGAAGTGTCATTTTTGGACTTAAGCGAAAACTTGGGCATATCGGTGTGGCGGCGGCTTCGAGCTGATTCATAACTCTCGGGAAGAAATGGCCACCAGAAAGCACTAAAACAGGTACGGCTGGGGTCTTTTTCTCCACATGTGAAGAAGGGCTGTTGATTTAGTCGATGTGTCGGTTGTCTTGTTGTCGTGATTAATGGGTGTGTTGTGTTTGTTCTCTCAAGCGTGCTCCGATTTCATTGTCTTTTTTCCACAACAAGCAAGCTCCAACTTTTTCTCAGCTTTCCGACCTTATTCTGAGAAGTTGACGACAAACTAGTCTCAACACCAACTCGTGTATATCTACTCTTTATCCTCCCTCTTCATCACCTCTTTATTACCAATTTACGCCTCATACTTTACAACTTTCTCGGCAGTTGGTCGGACACTCTCATCCTCCTCTTAAATTCAGCCTGACAAGCACCACGAAGCATCCTTTAAGTTTGGCTTTTCATGGAAAAAGTTGCTACCTGCTAAAAATATTCCATGCCGATTTTTTTTAACACGTCATAAATTTTGTCAAAGTAAATAATATTTTACTATGATTGATCGTTTTTGCTGCAACTCGCGTAAACTTAGAAAACAGGAGATTTTCTAACGGAACTCGGCTCAACCCAACTTTAAAAGACACCCCAGGACCAAAAATTTGAGAAATTATGCGGCGTGACTTACTTTATTAAACATTTTATGTATTCCTGAATTTTTAAAGACGACAAGAGCAGCTCTATATTTTAAATTCTTCTGTCATTATCGCGTTATCGCCGTTCTCTTTCACTTACACGAACAGCACGTACTGTCCTTTAGGTCAGACTTTCAGTCAAGAGTGTTATTACTTTTCAATAGTTTTCATGCCGAATTCTTTTAAACAACTTATTTATACTAAAAAACAATGTAATGTTTTGTTATGACTTATTATTGTTTGCCGACAACAGCACAAACTTAAAAATGAGAGTTTTTCCAGCAGAGTTCGGCTTAACTCAACTGTTGGAGCTCCAAAGCACGAGAAACCACGCAGCGTGAGCTATGCAGTCACACATTTTATGCATTCTCGAGCACTTTTAAAAAGACTGGAGAAGCCCCTGCAGTTGGTGGTGGGCGGGAGTTAATCTAGAAAATAACTGCAAAATACGGAAGTAACAGAAGCGAGCCAAGACATGTCTGATGCCTCCTGTGCTGTTAATAATAATAATAGCGTGGGTTTGCACTTGAGTGCCTGTCATAGCTTTCCTGTTGCATGTGCAGCTTGCTCAGAGGAGCTGCCTCAGGCCTCTTTAAGGACATTCTAGCTGGGCTTTATCAACTTTACATTCAAATCCACACATTTTGGGGCATTTAAGTGCAAAACTGAGGTTGATTGTAATATATATTCAGAACACTTTTGATGTAGAGGATATGTTTGTGCCCTCTGACATGCAGTGTGTCAGCTTTATTGTTTTTATTGTTGGCATACGGTGTTTTAACCTCTTAGCATCCAACCATTTTTATTGAATTTTCACCCAAATGAGACTTCATTTGAAAGGTTGCATCTTCTAGTTTCTTCTTGGAAACTTGTGCTTGATTAGCATGAAGCTAAAATCTGAACTAAGGTCATGAAAAGATGACCTATTAACAGCCTCACCAGCTTGATTTCCTGTTGATTCTCTTCAGTCATCAGACATGGCCTTACAGGGTATACAGTATGTAGTACACAGTACACACTGTAACCTTCATGATACAAATTCAGTGTTTTCTTTCTCTGTCTAGAGCAGCATTACATAAGTGTTTACAGCCCTGCTCCCTGATGTGTATCGAAGCAAAGACTATTGCACAAGTAGAGCATGAGTAGAGATGCACACTTTTAGGATGTCTCAACAATGTGCAAAAAGTTGTTGTGGGTAAGGCAGAAATATTCCCTGTGGAGGAAATCTTGTATAATAATGAGGAAAAGTGAGAAACACCCTGCGTTTGTGGCTAAAGTAGTTGTGCTTAGACAGTAAAACAGCTTAATAGTCCAAAAATTCACAAGATATTCACTCAACTGTCATGTGTGGCAAAGAGAAGCATGCCTTTGTTGATTGGATAATTGCACACCCAACTTGTAGTTAGAGCTTGTTTATAAAAGCTGAAAAATAAGGCCTATTTTTGTCACACTCTAGGCTTTATTTTTTTACACGGAGGTCTTAAAAAGCATTGATTTTTGACTGTTACAGTGTCACAGGAGCCCTGCTGCAGCACACACATATTTGTGAGACTGTAAACGGTGTGGGGCAGCTGTGAAAGCAGGACAGCGGGTCATCGCTCCATGCAGGTTGACCTAAATATCCCAGAGACACAGACGGCTGAACTCTTTAGAGAATAAATAAAAACTAGGAGGAGAAATTCCTGTTCATTTGTTTCTAGCCACACCCGTGTCATCTAAACAGAGAGGAAACCCAACTCGACCTGGCTGAGCGCTCAGAGAGAGGGATTATAAACCACAGGATTACAGAGACAGAGGGAGAGCGGGCCTGCACCCCTCTTTTTGGAGGATGTAAAACAATATCTGGGCTGTTAAAGGAGCGTGAGAGTCGAGGAGCAGTGTTAGCGGTGGGTGCTGTTTATGTCAAAGTGACTGCATGCCTGCATACTTATTTGCATTCATGTGTATAAATATATATACTGGGGTTTTGTTTGGAGGCATGACACTGGATCTCTGTGTCATTGTCTATCTGTGCATCAGCTAACAAAAAACTTCCTGTTTAGTTTGATTCAGGTGATTGGGTATCACAGGACTGTGCAAAAATCTTTTAGTGTAATAGTTTTTTGAAGTGCTCTTCAAAAGTTCTCCAGCTCTTTGAAGGTCTTTCAAAGTTTTTCACTGGCTGCGTTTTCAGTCCAGTCCTTGCACCTGACCATTTTCACAGGTTTACTGATTTTAAACACTGACCTATTAACCATTCAGTACCCAGCTGAAGGGAGAACCAGTGTTGTGTCTACACAGCAAAGATCCAACTTTAAATTGTATCTTTTTGCATTTCGTTACTAGCAATCTGTCACAAAAGCACAGTCTGTTCTCATTTCTTTAGATGAATGTTTTAAAAATGCTAAAGATAAAAGTTTGATGGGAATAACATTTTCCAGCAGCAAGGTGATTCCCAAAGAGCTATTAGCCAAAAACTTGGCATATTTTGGCATGATGTGCAGTGTATCCTTAAACACATGTTTAAACTGAACAAGTGGAGGACAAAAGAAGAAGTTTCAGGCCTAAAAATATCTACAGCAAATGAGCAGCATGTGAAAGTCATTAAGAAACAAGAAAAAGGAAAACAGCAAAGAGAGATGCATCTGCAGCTTCAGCTGATCCATCTGCTGCTCACTGAAGCCTCATCAGAGATGGTCTCAGTGGAAGGGCCATTCTTAAAGAAGGGAAACAGGAAGAAAAGGCTGAGGTATGAAAATTACACAAGAACTGGACTGAAAATCAGCAAAACAGGTGTTACAGACAAATCTGAATTTGAAATGTCTCGTTCTAATCATGTCCAGCATTTATGGACGAAGTCAGCAGAGGTACAGCAGTGAGAGTCTGCAGCCGTCTGTAAAACACGGTGGAGGCTCTGAAATTGTTGGGAGATGCATTTCAGCAAGTGGTGTTGGAGCTCCCCAGATTTCAGATCCCGTTTTGTTCCACCATGCAGTACCGGAAATCCTCTGACTGATAGTCAAAAACGCCGCCAATGCAGTAAAAACGTACCTGGATAGAAAAACACACAATGAAACATCATCAGTCATGGATCGGCCTCCTCAGAGCCCGGACCTCAGCATGACTGAAGCAGCGTGGGATCGTCCTGACAGAGAGCAGAAACATCCAGAGAGCTTTGAATGTCCTTCAAGAATCTGGAGAACAGATACTTAAAGAAATCACAGAAAGCTGCCTCAGAGTTCAGGCTGTGCTGAAAAATACCAAAAGGGTTTATTTGGTAAATGTTTTCTCTTACATACTGTGTTTCTATGTATGATTGCATGTTTCGATACATCGCTGCACCTTTTTCTTATTTTCCTCGTAAAATATAAAAAGCACTAAGTGGTGGCTCAGGACTTTTGCACAGTAGCAAAACTCCATTGAAGTAATTTTAATTTTAATCTTTTTTTAATCACACTGGAGTTTACAGTATAAATTATTCGACTTATCTCCAAGTTTCACTTTAACCCTGCTAATGAGTCCTGGTGATTAAAGGTTTAAAAATATTTGCTGTGCTGGATTTCTTGTTTAGATTATACCTTTCCTACATAACCTGCAGCAGTGGACCACATGTGACACTTTGCATACTGTATGTGGCGGGAGCATGATGCGTTTTAGTAACTTCCTCTTTAGATGCTTTAAAGGAAGCGTGGCCGACCGCAGCAGGTAGTGTCATTACTTTCAGCTTTGAGAAGGACTTGGCTCAGACTTTAACGCACCTGCTTCACATAGAGACAAAACTCGCGATCCAACGCGTCACTGAACGTTGCCGAAGCATCGGAAGGTACATTAAGATCCAAACCAGATATTCTGTAGCATGAAGATCATTTAATCCAGCTTTTTGTGATATATTTCATTGTGTTATGTCAACAAAAAGATATTTTTTCCAACACCGCCTTCACCAAAATAGATTAAGAACTGGAGTATTTATACTCAGAGACCCCCTTCCAGGGTCCTAAATTAACTCAACAAGCACCAAATGCAGGTAAATATTAGCACCAAAGCAGTGGTGTAAAAGCTGTACTCAGAGGAATTATCATGCAAAAAAGACTTGAAATATATCATTTCTTACTATATATAATGAGTCATTTTTAATATTTTTTTTTATTTTGTTATCTCACTTTCACCCCAAAATAAAAAAGAATTAAAAAAAACCTTTAAATGTGGTTTTAAAAACAAGCACAGAAACTATCAGATCACATTAAAGTGATTCAGTAGAAGAGTTTAAAGGATTAGGTATGAATGTTTGTCGGGTAAACATTGAGAGAAAATATAATTTAAATGTGTCACCACAGTTTCTGGGAAACCTGTGAAATAAACAGATTAATCGATGAGATAAAGGATCGGTTTTAAACGTGTAACCTGTCAGCAGACACCTCTGACAGGAAGACGTTGAAGGCTGGTGCTAATTCACCTTACCTTCACTTTCATTCTGTCTACGGAGATTTTCCATGCTGCTCTTATCCTCTTTGTGAGGACAAGTTCAAGTTGGTGCTTCTCTCAGAGGTTTGTGGCTGAATTTGTTATTTGTTTTATGGTATTAATTTTTCAAACTTACATTAAAATAATTATTAAAGTAGATGCATTTACAGTACTTTGACATTACACTGCTCATGTTCACTTATCTCTGAGTACTTTGAATAATTGAACTCAGGTGATGCTTTACATCGTACAGGTAAGATTAGATATGTTCCTGTGACTAATGTCTTGTCTGTTCGTGGGCTTTGAGTGTCCAGATCCATCCAATAAGAGTTCAGCTACGCTCCTGCAGCTGATTGGTGCTTCTAGAAATATTTTCATGGAGATGGAATAGCAACCACAAATCCAGGGAAAAAGAAAGAACTGAGAGTGGGCGTGAAGCTGTCGGTTTAACTGTCAATCTACATTCCTCATCTGTGGCCACGAGCTATGGGTAGGGACTGAAGGAATAAGATCGTAGATGAAAGAGGCAGAAATGAGACATCTGGGTTCTGCTTTAGACAGAGGGTGAAGACATCAGAGCAGAGCTGTGGAGCTTGGAAAGAAAGCGGCTGGATTTCTTTCATTTCTGTGAAGATGTTTCACCTCTGATCCGAGAAGCTTCTCCAGTTCTAAAACCAAATCCAGGTGGAGAGTCCCAGGAAAACCTTAGTGGGGGTTTTCCTTTATCTTGTCATTTGATGAGAGGTGAAACATCTTCACGAAACTTACAGGAGTCCAGTCGCTTTCTTTCCAAACTCCTTAGACTACCATGACCTGGATGACTGAGACCCTACACTGACATATCAGAGTGGAGCTGCTCCTCCAAACCGAAAGGAGCCAGCTGAGATGCCTCCTGGGCCCCTCCTAGGTGAGGTGTTTCAGGAATGTCCAACTGGGAGAAGGCTCTGGAGCGGACCCAGGACACTGGAGCGATCTCTGCTGGTTTGGGAACACTTCGAGGAAAGCATCAAATCAAATGATTCACATGTGAATTCGAGTCCAATGAATAAACTAAATAACTCAAAGTGAAGTGAACTGTTTAGCAGCGACGGAACTGGATTTTTAGGGAGGATAAAGTTAAAATAAATAAAAGCCAGAATACCATAATAATGTTTTTATTTAGATGTTCTAGGTTTAATAGTCTGTGAATGCTAAAACCGTAGCTTCCTTTAAACGATAAACAAAAACGAGGTCCCCAAAAATCATTTTGAGGGCTAAAAAATGTCTTTAAAAGACTCTAAACAGCTCAGGGACCCTGCAGTGTTGATTACTCTGATAAACCTGAGTGTCTGCTGTTGTAAAAGTGGTCTTAGAGGTCATTTGGTTCCCGCTGCAGAGACGTGAAGACTGACAGAGCTGCAGTTTTAAAACTAGACCAACTCCATGCTATCAGCTTTTGACATTAAAATGAAGCCAAGATCAGTAACAAAGCATTATTTTACTGATGTTTGATAATAATGTTAAGGTCACAGGAAGAGGCTCATTAAACTGCGTGTTTATGATCATTGTGGGGTTTTATTTTCATAGTTATGTGAGGCTGGTGGACCACACTGAGCATTGTACGTAAAGGTCGTGAAGAATGTGGTCCCACGCCGCTGTGATGAAACCAGAAGTCCTCTGTTTTCGCTGTGTCGTAAAGCGGCTGGTACTGCGGCTGGCTGGTAGCAGAGGAAGTGGTTTACTTGTTTTCTCATATCCTCTGTCACTGAAAATGCTCAACGCGTTTGGTTGACTTGTAGTTTTTCTAGCAGAAGATGGAGTCTGTTAGTCTGTTATTGGTTACTAGCCACAGCAGCGTCTCTGCAGAGGGGAATTATGTGTTCAGTCAATGATTACTGAACAGATCAGTGATTAGTGATCAGTGAAACTACAGCTTCTGCCCCGTGCGTCGCCCTCATTCTGCTTGTTGCTCGTGTCGATACTTTAACAGTTAGGACAAAAACATGCTGAAGAGCCTCGTCATACTAATAAACAAAGCAACAACAAAGACTAATTACAGGAAGCGTGAAGCTGAGGTGGGCTCCAGCCCCCTGCAGCCCTGAATTTAAAAAGTAAAAGAGGGTGGATGGAAACATTTACACCAAGTGTGCAATAAGCGCAAAAAAACACCAGAATAGTGTTATTTACATTAACCATATGAGTAACAGTTGGAGTAAAAGAGACTTACACCAGATTCCAAAGTCGTTCTGCATTTAATCTACTTGGGGGACTTTTATTTTGAAAACTGACCCAGTTTTAATGTAGTTTCCATTTAAATTTGGCTGAACGTGTCATTTTCCAGAGAGCTGATTGTGTTTTGGGGTCATGTGGCAGGAATGTTATTGCTGTACAGTCTTTACCTTAAATATAAAGTGTCTTGAGTCGAGTGCTGCTGATATAAATAAAACTGAACTGAACACTTTAAGGCGGGAATCATTTATCACAAAAAAACCATAATGGTGACAGAATCGTTCCTTTTTTCGGTTCTTTTTCTAAACCCAACGTTTTGTCTGAGCTGGATCACGGTGACAAGCGTTAGCACTGTGGCCACTGAGATTCAGGTTTTTCCTGTTTAGCTAGCATTCATAGTTTATCCAATCCACTTGGAGTCCACCTGAAGAACGCCGTGGGTCGTTTGTCCAATGTGATGTCTGCATCGATGAGTCACGACCAACTAAAGGACACGCTGGTGTCCGCTCAGTCACTCTGAGTCACTCGCTTTGTGCCATAAACAGTTAATTCGATGCGAAGGTGCCTTAAGCCTGTGTCCTTTCTAATGGCCAGCAGGGGGCGACTCCTGTGGTCTGAATGTAGAGAAATCTGAAACACTTTACAGCCAGGTTATGGTCTCAGTCTTTAGTTTGCAGGCTTTGTGAATACAACACGATGTTCATTTTGTAGATTATGGTCACATTCGAGGTAAAACAGAAGATGGAGCAGGGCATCAGGGACACCGTGCGCCTCTCAGGGACGACGTGTTTCTGTTTTGTCTGTGATTTAAAAAGAACGTGATTACTGAGGCCTGATTCTGTTTGCTGGAGTCATTTTTCAGCCGCTGTCATCTGTGCAAATACATTTTCTCAGTGTTTAGTTTCAGGTTATGCTGCCTTCTGGGTGTGTTTAGTAAATATCCCTCCCTCGTGTGTGTGACAGCAGGCCGGGAGGATGTCTGTGGAGGTGGACGTGTTGCTGCAGGAGGCGAAGGAAAGCATCGAGGCGGCCCAGAACTACCGCAGCGAACTCCAGCAGCGCCTGCATGGCCTCAACCAGGCCCGTAAACAGGTACTGCAGCCTGATTTGTGATCTGTTGTGAAGCTCGGGGCTCGATGCGCTTCACTCCCTCAGTGCTTTCTTTGTCTGTTTCACTGCACCCGCTCACTCTGAAAGACTCGTCCAGGCCCAGGCGGTGTGATTTGTGTTCGCTCCTGACTCAGAAGAATCCCGGGAGAATAAATTCTCCCCCCTCCCCTCCCTCTCTGCTATCTCTTCCTTCCCCCTGCTGTCTAGTTTTACCCCTCCAGCTGCTCGCAGTAAACAATGCTGCTGTTTCCTGTCGCTGTGGACGGACAGCGAGCCTTAGAGGAGAGATTAAAAAAGGAGAGGAGAGAGAAACGAGACAGATTTTGGTCCAAGAACATAAAATATGGGATTGTTGTTGTTTTATTCAGACCAAGCAGTAACTGCAGTTCCTCTAATGTCCACAGGGGGCTCCAAAGGTGAGTCAGTCTGGATAGACATGCATGGTATAAAAATGGGTATCTATAGATAATTGAGGGGAAGGCATGGAGTTGGTGGGGGAGGTTATTTTACCATAAAGACCATCTTCCAATGAAAGGTGGTTCCTGCTGACCAGCCTCCAGCTCACCTTCCACAGAGTGCGCGACAGAAAGCTGAGGGATGAGAGAGGCCGAGTAATCAGGACACGATGGCAGCCATTAAATACAAAATATACCTAAAAACGCCACCACCAGGGGGCAGTAGTTGATGATTGTGTGTTCTTACACTCTCCTCTGAAATGCTTGTTTGGGTATTTCGTGATTCTTAATTGGCTGTAGGTGTGGGTGTGAGAGTGTGTCACGTCTTTCTGATTGGACGCGTTCAGCTGTACCCCGCCTCTCGCACTGTGACGGCGAGGACAGGCTCCAGCCCTGTGCAGCTGATAATCACCTACAGTGATATATGTTATATTTTAAGTTGACCCCACCCCCCTTTGAGCCTAAGCATGTTAGTTTACTTACACATAAGGTGGCTAAAAGACACTAATAAAGAAGTTAAAAAGGAGATTTCCTCCCCCTGTATATTCCATGATCAGCTGTAAATGGTAAGCAGATAAGGATAAGCAGAGGAGGATGGATGGAAGGAAGTGTAAGTGCTTTTATTGCAAACTAAATGTGCAGAAGTTGCAGACGCTCTGCTGACTTGATGGCGTGGCTGAGCTGCTCCTGTAGGTGTAATATGTAGGTGACCTGGGACATAATCGTGTATTCCTTTGCTCCACAAGCAACTTCCAGCTGATGAATCCGCCTTTGTTTTCCAGTTTTTATCTTTCTCTAACATGATTTCTATCGGAGGGTTGCTGCTGGTGCTGCTGGTGCTGCTGGTGATGATAACGGTGTCTTTCCAGCAGCTTTAGCCGCTGTCTGTGATCCGGTTACTTTGAATTCCTGTCTGCCTTTCCATCAGCATTTTGTCTCCTGCAAGAGTCGCCACGCTGACTCAGTCAGTGTGGTCTCAAACCAGAGCATATAAATATATCACAAAGCAAACCTGAGCCCCTCCAGCTGATCCACAGAAACGTACAGTTTCCCTCATCCAGACAACAGTCTGCACACTTATTAGACTTGTTAGTAAAATTCGATGTGGGGTGTGTTGTATTTGTTTTGTTAGTTGAGACTCCCTCCACCTCCCTCAGCTGTTCCATCGCACGTTGTCCTGGATCGAGATGTGCTTTCTTTTCTTTCCCATGACCCCCTGATTTCCCACAGAGGGAGATGGCTCCCCACCAGATTATAGTCCAGGAAACATCACACACACACACACACACACACACACACACACACACACACACACACACACACACACACACAGCGAATAAGGGATACCAAAGTGTGTGTTTGAGATCTGAGACAATGCTATCACTGCAGCATCTCTCTTCTTGTAAGAGGAAAACTATTTCTGTCCTGCCTCGTGTTTGGATCACATCTTTAGTCTTATTTTACTTTTCAAATCCCAAAATATTGATAATTGCTCATCTGTGTCGAGCTGATAATCGTCAGGATATGATGCCTCTGCTGGAAAAGTCCTCACACACACACAAAGATCCGAGTGTACTCTGGCAGAGCGGCTTTCCATTGTCATACCGTCCCTGCTTTATCAGTGCAGCAGTTGTCAATCAGCCTTCCGTTTCCTGCCATCGCTCTCCGTATACTCATTGTGAAATCACACTCTGTGTGTTCTGCAAAGAGGAACTGAAACATGACCTCCGCCGATGACGAGTAAGTCAGCTTCCTGATGAGCTGCTTGTGTGTGCAGCCGCTCCGCACCGCCTCTGTGTGAGGTGTAACCTATCATAGCACTAACTGCGGCGTAACTGTTGATTGGTTCCTCCCAAACGAAACCCAGAATCAACGACTGTTTTTTCAATGTAAAATAACTGTAGTACGTGTGATGAAGCCCTGCAGAACTTTACCTTTATACTCTGAATGTTTCCTGGTTTATAAGCGCTTAAAGTACAACCCCACAACAGCTGGGACGCTGTGTGTACTGTAAATAAATACAGAAGGTGATGATTTGTGAATCTCAGCATAGAACATAAAAAACTGTGGGTCACTGTAGCAGCTGGAGACCAGCAAAGTAAACGTTTCTACAACTAAACTGCTGGAGGAAGATTTTTACAGCTAGTCAGGTTAAAGGGCAGCAGGTCATCATCGGGTATGAAGAGAGCTTCTCAGACGTAAAGATGGACAGAAGTTCACCAACCTGTTCCTCACTGTGAACATCTCAATATAATCTCATCAAAAGGCTCTGAGACGAGGCCAAAAATCTTTATCAGGTACCCGTGATCTTTAGGCCGCACTGTATTAAAAACAGGCACGATTCTGGGATGGAAATGAGTGCACAGGCTCAAAAACACTTCTAGAAATCACCGTCTGTGCGATGTTTCACCGGATGAGATCATCTGGAGCTTCACGAACCCACAACAGGACAAAGAAGAGCCAGGACTGCTGAGCAGTGAGAATCCTCTATCAGGCATTTGTCTCCCGACAGTCCAGCAGCTGCTCAGCTCACAGATGTTTACAGACTGATGATGAAGAAGAGAAGATGCTTCGCAGTGGGAAACACGACCCTGACCCAACTTTCCAGATTTAAAATGAACTTTTTTTTTCTTGATGTTCTTAAAACTGAGCGCTCAGACGACACTGGCAGGTTGGAATTTGGTACTTTTGAATTTGCATTATTATTGTTGTTATTTTTCAGCTTATTTTACAATTAGTGTGCTGACGATCTCTCGCACTGCCCTTAAAATGTTATATTTTCCCTTCACACAGTCCTTCGTGTTTATTTCAGAGCTCACTCTGTTTGTCAGGAGCAAAAACAACTGAATTAAGGCTAACAAGGAGACGTCTGATGACAGAAACACTCGGTTATGTCGTTCTCGGTCTCGGAGTCACATCCTCACCTGTTTTTATCTTCTTCCTCTTTGATTGGCGGCTCAGATTCGAGGCAGCTCGGGTCAAGCCCGCGAGACCCTCCGGAAGCACTTCGCCGAGCTGCAGGCGGCGGCTACTCGACTGCTGGCGGAGCGGCTGGCTAACCTCCTGACCGAGGTCGACACCATCGAGGCCGACAGCATCAAGCCGCTGGACGACTGTCAGAGCCTGATCGAGCACGGCGTGGGCCAGGCCGACGAGCTGCTGAGAGAGGGTGGGTCGCACAAACGCTGCCACGAACACAGCTGCAAAATATTATTTTCAGGAAGGAGAGACGATGATTTACAGCCGCCACAGTTTTCACAATTATTCAGCCCAGAAAAATGATCCATGCTTATTCTCTGCAGGAGAAGCAGCTCTGCGATGTGGTCTTGGAGAAAAGGAGGACAAACTGGGCAGCTTTACGAAGAAGGCCATGCACATCCAGCTGGACAGGTGGGACAGGCGAAGGTGTTTCGCTGCAGGTGTTTAAAGTCGAGAGGAAAAAGTTAATCAGCTGCTGTTTATCGCTGTGTGTGTGTTTTCCAGCCTGCCAGAGGTTCCAGCGTTGGTGGACGTGCCGTGTGTCTCAGCCCAGTTCGATGACTCCCTGCTGAGCCTGCTGAGGGACCGGGTGGCTCGCCACGGCGCCGTCTCCTCCCACCCGCCCGTCCAGATAGAGGAGCTGCAGGAGAGACCCGGCAGCATCCTGGTCCGCTGGTGTAAGGTCAGCAGGGGTAAACGGGACACACACGGTGCTTTTCCAGGTGAAGAGACTGAGCAGGAAGCTGATTGGAGTTTGCAGAGCGTAACAAAAGTCTGTATCAAGCCCACGATCTGAGATAATGCTGGGCCTGTTGTTTAAAGTCCCAGCGCACCACACAGAGGTGGGTAGGAAGATCCAGTCAGCTTTCAAAATAAAAGTTCCCAGGCAGGCTGCTCACCCGCTCTGTAAAGCGCTCGTAGTGGTGTGACTTGAATCCAGGAACTGGAGATCTTTAAATGTTGCGGACAAAAACCAGACTAATCGACTCAAAGAGTGAAAGTTGAGGTCAGTGTAATGGAGGAGGTTAAACTGCCAGTGTGTTTAAGGGCTCTTTGAACTTAATGACACCAGAAGTTCAGAGAAGTCCTTTAAGTTTGAGTTTTCACAGCATTTAAACTAAACCTGAGTGTCAGCCTCTGCAGTGAAGTCAGCACCAATCAGGACCAAAATCCTTCGAGCACGTCTGTTTGTGTGGATAAAATCAGGAAGTTAATTTAGTCTCTGGTGGAAACACACGTGTTCCTTTAAAGTTTGCAGCTCGTGAGGAAAGTTTGTGCCGAGGAATCGCAGCTCAAATATCGACATTTGTTGTTAAAATGTAAAACTTGGTGAAATGAGGAAGTACATTATTCTACACCTTAATTAAAACTGGACATTATTGTTTGTGCTTCAGGTGGACGAGGACTTTGCGGCTGCAGATTATCGGCTGCAGTACCGGCGCTCCGGCAGCGGGGGGAGCCAGTATGAGGACGCCTACATCGGGCGGGAATCGGAGTTCCTGGTTCTCCACTTGGACCCTCACACGGATTATCTGTTCAGGGTCTGCGCCCGCGGGGAGGGTCGCACCGAGTGGAGCCCCTGGAGCATCCCGCAGACGGGATACACCACCCTGGCACCGCATGGTAGGTGGAGACTTCGCATCCGACCGAGCCCCCGAGAGAGGGAAACCCTGTAGCAGCAAAGTGAAGTTCACTCGTGTCTGAGTTACTGAAGCAAATCAAAGACCTTCATCTCTTAAGGCACTAAAAATACAGGTGACTGAACAGAGCTTTTGGAGAGGGGACCTCACTTCAGCTCGTGCGTTTTCCGTGTCTGTGTCACTCTGTGATCACGCTGGTGATGGCGTGCAACTGTTAGCACGGACAGAGCTGAGCTGAGGCGCAGAGCGTGAGCCAGATTTGGGGCTCAGCGATGTAACTCTGGGTTTAAGCCCGAGTTTTCAGGGTTGCAAAGGTGTGCTGGATTCTGTTTGAGATCCAAATGAACAAAACCACCACCGACTGACCAATCGGCTCTCTGGAAAATGACATCACCAGTCCTGGAATATCTGTCTTAGCTCTGCGCACGGGGACGAGCATCAGTGAGAAACAGAGATTTCACCTCCTGTTGGCTACAGACAATTTTATAGCAATAATATTATTACTCTGTCGTCCTTCGAGGACCTCTGCCTCGTGTTTGTGACCTTTCTCTAAAATATTTGCCAGTTTTCATTCTCTTTCTAACTCTCAGACCCTTTAACGCCTCCCGGGTTGCAGCTGAAATAACAGAGCTGTGAATGCAGTCATGTTGGTAATTGTTTGCAGTAACCGTGACATCATCACAGGCCTGTAAGCATTTATGTGCGCAGGACTCGCTGCAGCCTTCTCCTGCAGTCACCAGCCAATTGGTGCACCTCTAACAGGAAGACAGAATTTAATGGAAACATCAGCACGACCTCTGTGTTTCTGTACTATCAGCAGAGACCGTCTCTGTCTCCACTGCAGTATGGAGTCGTGTTAATATATAGAAACCTAAAAGTTTAAACTGAAGCAGATTAGTCTGATACTCTGCTAACGAACGCCGTGTGTTTGTTTTATCTTCCAGAGTGGCGTTCAGGGACCGAGGGCTACATCCTGAGCAGCAGGAAGAACATCGCTCTGCGCAATGACTCCTCCCAATCGCGCTGCCCTGTCCTCTACTCCAAAGCCCCCACCTACTTCTGCGGCCAGACGCTCACGTTCAAGTACGCCCACAACAAAGCTTTAAAGATGGAGATCTTTCCATTTCTCTCCTGGACGTCACGTGCAGATCATATCTAAATCCACAGTTAGATGCCAACGGCGTGTTTTTATGTGTGTGTGCAGGATCTCTGCATCAGGTCAGATGGATCGGAGGGACAGTCTGGGCGTGTGCATTGACAGTGAGAGTGAGGAGGAGTCACTACAGCGGGACCAGGCTGTCTGCATTTCCACCAATGGTACGCTGCCTCAGATAGACTTCAAAACCCCATGTTCAGCTTGTACAGGACTACAAATCCCAGGGAGAGTCTGGCTCACAGCTGAGGACTCGAGCCTGAAACTCGTTAGTCTCCTTGAAAAGCTTCATGTTTGTTTTTTGGCAGACAGAACTTAAATGTTGACTGACTCACCCCCAGCAGGAGGTTTCTTCCTGTTAAAGGGGAGTTTTTCCTTCCCACAGTCGTCAAGTGCTTTCTCAAAGGGGGTCGCACCTTCACAATCCAAGCACCTTGAGGCAACTGCAGCTGTGAATCGGTGAAATATAAACAAAACTGAGTTACACAAGAGGAAATAGTCCCTGACAAATGCACTATTTTCAGTGGCGGATTAATTTCTAATGGGTCCTTTTTAAAGACTGTAAATAAATGATGAGCCCAATGCAAATTGTTCTGGTTTAGATACATTTAAACACAAATATAAACACGATGTCTAAAGTCGAGGCTTTAAAATGGGAGGCGTCACTATCAGATGGAGGGATCCACAGGGTCTAACCACCACACTGCTGTTTTCTTACTTTAAGCTTCATTGAAGTATAAAAACAGGCTGCAGGCTGCTGATTTAGATTCCATTATTCCAAAAATTGAAGTCTCTAATTTCTGTTGATCAGATCTGAAAAGTCATTTCCTTCAAGTTCTGATGCTCTGATACTTTGAAAGGTTTCTCTTTATGAGGCTTTCTGTGTGGACGTCATGTTTTAGATCAATGGTTTCCCTCCTGGTGGGAGATGGAGCCATTACAGGGATTAGATTTCCAGGCAGGATTGTAAGTATGGTCCATAATTTAATTTATTCCCAGTTATGGGATGTGCAATGTTTGAAGCCTCTCACTAAAGGGTGGAAACATGAGCCAAAATTTCAGTTTAAATTTTAAAAAAAAAAACACCAGATGTCGAAGAAGAAGAAGAACTGGTGATGCTGCAAAGATGAAGAAACAGTCCAGATACGAGTTTCAGGCGAATCAGCTCCGAGTATTTCTGTGGTGCTGACGTGTTGATGCAGAAGCAACGAGCAGAGCATCGTCAGACACGAGGAGACAAGGAGACAAGAGAGTTAAAGCAAAATCACAGAAGCTGAAACAGGAAAAACCTCCTGAAGTGTTTAAATCCCTCCTGTGGGAAGCATTTAAACGAGATGCGTGAAAATTAAACTTCAGACGTTTATTTAACCAAAGTTCAGCTTTGATTCTTTTTTATGATAAATAACAAATGTTGAATTCTTTCAAACTTTTTCTCCTCAGGTGCCGTTTTCGTCAACGGCAAAGAGATGACCAACCAGCTGCCCGCCGTCACTGTCGGCTCCGCCGTGACCTTTGACATGGAGGTGGTGAGCCTGTTCCCCATCAGCAACAACAACACGAGCGAGGGCGGCAACTTCAAGCTGAGGGTGACGATCGGCTCGGGGAACCGCGAGGTGGTGTTCGATTGGCTGGTGGACCAGCCGGTGGACTGCCTCTTCTTCGGCTGCTCCTTCGTCCACTCCGGCTGGAAGGTGCTCGTGTTTTAAAACGCCGGCTCCTCCGGCGTCCCAGTCCAAACATTTCTGCTCCTCTTTTTTCACCTCAAACACACAAAAAAATAATTTCTTCTTAGAATTTCACCAAAAGCCGCTCACATGTCTGTCGGGTGGAAACTCAAACAGAAGCCTTTCTCCTCTGGAGTTTCCTTGCTGGAGCGGCGCTCCTGAGGAGTCGAGTTTTTAGCTGGCGGCATCTGCCGACGTTTCCTTCTGCATGTTCATCACAAACAGCAGCTCGTGTCTTCCGCTCGGTTCTGCGGTGACGGTTTCTGCTGTTTGTAATCGAGTCCGTGGACAGAGTTTCACTCTGAGGACTAACTGTCCTCTCTCCTGCAGTCCTCTCACTTTCTGAGTAACTCTGATTGAGCTCAGCCGTCCTCCATCTGCACATTTGCCCAGTGAGGTCTCATGCGTTCACACCAAATGGAGGGCGAACCACTTTGCAGCCACTCAGAACCCCAAAGCATTCACCCTGATAGCTGGAATCACGTTACATGGTTTACCCTTCACTTTTAAAAACCTCGTCCTGCATTTCTGAGTGGCAGCCATGACTCTCTGCAAAGGCTTTGTTTGATGTGGACGCACTATTAAGTCATCAGAGATAATGAGAAGTAGCTCGAGCCCCTAACCCTGAGGTTTGGACATGATTAAAAGGACTGCGTCGTTTTTGGTGTTTGACTTCTGAGAAAATCGCATAATTTCATAGCACAGGGTTACAGGTTAGGGTTACTTGGACTTCACGGGTTATAGAGGAGGATAAAACCAAAACCAGTAGAAGTCCTGACAAATCAGATTTCATCCATAAACCTCCACGGGGTGTTTGGAAACAGCAAGCCACACACACGTTGGCATTGAATAAAAATGGCTCTTTCAGAAGGCTCTGACCAATCTGAGGTGAAGCGCTCCATTTCAGGACTTTTACATGTTAGCCTGCGGTTAGAGTCCTGCATGAAATCAGACGTCTACAGTGGCTAAAAGTGATGATTATCAGGGCTAAAAAAGTGCCAAGAGCTGCAGTTTCACCAATGTCCACTAGTTGTCTCCAAAAGTTCCCAATGACTCCCATGTTAAAAATGTCCAACTTTAGAAGAGAAATAAACATGTTTACAGCCTGATACAGAAGTTGTTTTGGTCTCAGTGCACAATTTTTCCTTCATAACATTTTTTAGAACTCATTTAGATTTTGTTGAGGCTTAAAAACTGACAGACAGCAGGCTGTAAACATGTTTATTTCTAATGTAAAGGTGGACATTTTTAACATGCGAGTCTATGGGGACCGATTCTTTTTTGGTCCCAACTAGTGGACGTTGGAGGAACTGCAGCTTCTGTCTCTTTGTGCTTGGTCTAAACACAATGTGGACTTTGGACTTGATGCTTGACTCTAACCTCGGTCTCCTGTGTGACCCGGATCAACATGTAGAATTCCAAAATGTGACGCTGAGGCTTTAAAATGAAATCCGAATCATGCATCCCAATTTCACAGCTGATGACTCTGATTTCTTGCAGACAGGTGGCGCTCTGAGCTGAAGAAATTAGTCTTTTATTCTGTTTTTGGTTTTTTATTTTTTTCAGTTACATGGTTACTTTTAAGCTTCCTGACAGTATTTAAAGCAGGAGGAGGGCGTTGGACGGCAAATGATCCGTTATCATTTTTCTCAGTAACGAACCGGCAGCCATTTACAAAACGGTCAACTAAACGGAGTTAAGTCTGTGGTAATGTACAGGAAGTTTCCCCATGGTTTCCTGTTTTCATGCCCTGCCATTTTTTTTTTTTTCATGCCCATTTATGCACTCTGGTGGAGCAGAGGGCCTGATGTGGTTTAAAAATGTCTTCAGATGTCTTAACATTGCGAGTTTTCCTGCGTAGCTTTTTGTTTTTACATATGTGTTCTGCACACACACTGTCATAGGATTTATCTGCTACCACTGCTCACTTGTCTTGCTTTTATTACACGTCTGGACACATTTCAGCCGCCTGGCGTAATCTCTTATCAGCTGATACAAAGACAGGCCAGGACAGCTTGTTGCTCACAGATGTTCTCCTGTTTTTCTGCAGAACTGAGCACAGTGTTACATGCTTTTAGAGAACTGTGGGACTCTGGATTTGCTCCAGTTTAAGGTACAAAAGTCCTGAAACCAGCAACCTCAAAAAACAAAAACAAAACCCTCCTTTTATTTTATTTTTTGTCTGAAGATGGAGGAAACAAACCTGAAGCAGCTGTTTGTGTCAAAGTCACATCAGTGACACCTGCTGGTCAAACGTTTGTATTGCATGTGTGTTCACTGCTGGTATCTTCACATTTTGTTCAATAAAGATCATCATGTGATTCTCAGTTTTGAAAATATGACTTATTGGCTTTTTAATGGCATCAATGCACATTTTTAAAGTTTAATTTACCTTTTTAAGGGGCGAACGTATTCTAATCTGTGCTGCCCCCAGTGGTCACAACAGGAACTACAACATCAGTTTGTTAAACCTTTATAAAGACATCTGTGCATCTTCACTGCCTCGAGTCGATGACAGCTGGATGATTTTGTGTTGTTCATGAAGATGTTTCACCTGTGGGGAGTCACTAAGGTCACATGTAGGATCTGTATTATAGTTGGCAGATATCAATGATCAAGATCATCAGTGTGCGTTTTAGTGTTGATCAGTGTTTGAAGTCTTCACTGTGACAACGAGATCAGTTTATTTCACTTCTATTGGTCGTTGTATTTTAGAAATGCTGGTATACTGCCTGCATTTGTATTGTAGTTCCTCACTGCAGACACGAGAGGGCAGTAAAAGTAGTTACCAACAATAGTTGTGTGAGCAGTTAACGTTCATAATTTGAAAACTCAGCGTGTAGACTGCTTTGATTTTTTTCTCTTTGCAAAAAGTTGTAGCAGTATTATATTGGAAATAATCATGCAGGGAATGCGCCAGCCATAATATAATTTATAGAAAATATAAATCAACATTTCTCTATAAACTAAGTAGAGTACCAATCAGATCAGACACAACAGCCTTAAAAGATTTTATCAAAAAAACAAACAACAGCTTTAAAGTCAAGCGTCAGAGCTCTCAATCCATCAACATGAGAGGGAAGAGCCATGTGCAATCACTTTGTGATCAAAAGTCACCCAGAGGTTTGGGATGTTGCACCTCTGGGCGATCAGCTGGTCACAGCAAGTGCTTGCAATCGGCCTCAGACAGCAAATAAAATCAGTGCAATCCCAAACGACGACCCTTAGTTGCTGTCGTCCTATTTTGAGCCAAGTGTGACCAAGCTGTGAGTGAAATGATGGTGAAAGAAATGGAGCAGGATGCCAATATTATTACAAAATTGTCCATTTTAATAGAAAACCATTGTGACTGGAGCTAGTTTTACATTATTGTTAAAGAAAAGTCTCGTTTGGCCGACACGGCTCCTCCCGTATTGTGCAAAACGCTGCTGGGTCTTGTGAACGGAGAAAAGGTTTCAGATCTGCAGATTTCAGCAGGCTGGATCAGTCGCCAGCAGGCATAAAGCTTTTTAAAACAAAACAAAAAAGACAGCTCTAAATACATCCAAATGATCATGTCTGACGTTATGCTTCCATGGACTCACAGCTGCCCACATCTGGAGGCTCGTACTGCATTTAGGCTACAATGGCACGGGTAAAACATCAGCACCCGGACTGCCTGACTCTGTTACTAGTGGGTGGGTTGATGAAATATTTTCATTTACAAATGTGGGGCAGTGCCCTCGAGTGTTTTTGAGACCCTCTTTCAGGAGAATGGAAGAACTCCAGGATTTACTACTCGTGTCGTTTCGCAAAAAACGCCAAAAACCTACACAGAGGGTCCACAATAGATGCATCCAACATTCATATACAGTCTATACAGGAGCACGGTTTTAATTTTCAAAATAAAATTCCCTGTGAAAACTGAAACGCTGCCGGTGCGATTTGTCTGTCATGTCTAATCTTTACCCGGCATGTCCCCGGGGTTAACTGTCAAAGTAATGAAGGCAGCAGGGATCCAGGTGTCACATGACGCAGGACACATAAGAGCAAAGAAATCTGCAGAAAATGAATCCCATTTTGGTCCTTTAACTAATAATACCAAGTAAAATGTCACTGATGGTGTTTAAGTTTCAAAAACATACATATCACAAAGCTATCGTTTTTTTTTACAGTCATATTTACATTTATATATAACAGGTGTAGTGGGCGTGTTCAGCTACTACACCATGTGCCGCCATGCTGGTGTCCCCTCATCATTTTAATGTTGCTCCAGGACCAGTCACACTGTTGTGATGTCACAATTTTGCCGATTCGTGGGAGTAAAAAAAGATAAAAGATGGACGAAGTCACCGTGCAATCACCTGCTGGATTCTGGACTTCACATTTTGGTCTCCAACCATGTTGTTTTTTGGAGCCAGAATTGAAAAGACTGGATGAAAACTGGTGTACCAAGCTATCAGCTAATGCTAGCTAGTTTGGTTAGCAAGGATACAGTGCACCCTAGGAGCTAACATCTACAGCTGCCTGTGTCAACATGGACCTGTCTATAAACAAAAATCCAAAAGAAAAATCATCCAGTTTTAGAGAGTTTCTTAGCACCAATAAGCAGATATGCATGTCTGTGTGCTGTTTCAACTTTACCGATATGAAATGTGCTAACCAAGCTGCGTAGCATTAGCCTAAACTTAGCACAGCACCCTCTGAATATGAATACAACCAAATATGATCGCTCCTGGTTACAAAGGCAGGTTTCAAAACCAAAATGTGAAAGCGAGGAGATGACATCATCTATATAAAGCAGATGGTTTGATGCACTTGTCGGAGTGGCCACTTCAAGCTGTGCAGTTTTTCTAAATAAAGAAACTATCCAGAAAAAAAAAAAAAAACCTTTTATATATCTGGCTGAAAACATGTTTATTTAAACAAATTAAAGTTGGACATTTTAACATAGACTGATCCACTGCAGGAGCCGCTAGAGGAACTGCACTTTTTCATACTTGTTTTTCTGCCCGAGTGTGTCACTTGGTCCAACTTTTCACATCACAGTGGACTCTAAACTCAAATGTCCTGTGTGAAAGGCCTGGATTTGATCCATCCATCCACCCCCACCTCCTCCAGCAATCTTTAGACTTTCAGGTGTTTTTTTCCTCCTAATCAAAACTTTTTTTTTTTTGGTTGGAGCAACATTATTTATATTGCATTAACACCACACTATACAGCGACATCACAACCCTGTGGAACCATTCGTTTTATAAGTGGCTTTTTCTTCTTTTCTTTTTTTTTTTTTTACTTTACAATTTTGTTGATCAAATAAAAGAAAAACAAAAAAAAGACAAAACAGACCAGCCAAGCTTGTATCAGTCCAAAACTTAAACTATTCAGTTTATAATAATTTCAAAATAAAGCAGCAATTTCTTATTTTAAAGAAACTGGAAACAGCACCTGCATAAACAGTTTAATCCTATAGTTATCCATTTTGTTTAGATCACAACAGTAGGAACGTGGCCTTTCCAAGCCTCTCTGAGCTCTGAGGAGCTTTTTTTTGTCCAGTTTTGCTGCACAGCGAGTCCTTTTTGTTGTCCTGGGCTGAGAGCACGGTAAAAACAACAGCACTGTAGGAAAAACAGAGTCGCTTTAAAAAAGAAAGAGACAACTAAACATGCTTCTCGGTGTTGGAGAGCTGGCAGTGGAGGTCTGCTGTAAGAAAGGAGATGCACTGAGGAGTAAAAACATTTAGCACCAGTAGTTTAAAGGAAAACATAACTGTAGGGGAGGTGTGCCCACGAGTACAGCAGAGTCACATGTTCAAACAGTCCTGTCTATGTCGCCAGAAGGCAGACCGCGCAATAAACCCTCAGATAAAACTCATTGGCAGGAGCCAGTTTTCATCGTCTCAGCTCGAGCTGAACTAAAAACACCAAAAGCGAGAAAAACGCGTGCAAAGGAAATGTCTTCACTTTATCTTTAACGATACAAAGCGAGAGCGTTGCAGCAAAAACTAATGGGAAAAAACAAAACAAAAACTAACCATTTAATTCAGATTATCTTGTTTTCATGATCACTGGATGCCAAAAATTAACCCAACCTGAGGATTAACTTCCTGATTAACCCGATCAAAGAAAGCTCGGAGACTTTTGTCTCGTTTTGTTTGAGTTAACAAGCAGCTGAATCACACGGAAAACAACATCACTGATCTTATGAGATCCCTTGAGCTCGGATAGTGAAAGGTAATGCTCCACAGTATGAGCAAAAATATATTTTCTTCATATTCTGACTCACAGAATTATTATGAACATGATTTTCAGATGAGCGGGCTCAACAGGAATACATATTTGGGGGGGGGGGGGGGGGACTACTTTCAGACTCTTGTTTAAACGTTAATAAATGACACAAGTGCAGAGAGTCTATCTTAGCTTTGAGCATCGGTCTCGTTAACAGTTAATATGAACTTTGTGGTGTCTCCAGGTAAAAACACCTGTTAACAACGACTCTAACAGGCGTCTCGAGTCGTGATCAGTCACCTCCTGACACTCAGCGGGTTCAACCCTGACCTTTTTTGATAATAACTGGTCAAACTTCCTTTTGCAGTACGCCGGCACTCTTGACACCCAATAGACGCCTTAACCGTGACTCTACTGAGCATGTGCACACACTCCCTGCTAAAAGAAAACCTTTGGTGGAGCTGAGGGTGCCTGGAAGGTCACTGATTGATGCTTCACTCTGAGGAAGACTGACATGAGGTTTGAACGATGGAGTGAACACAAAATGACTCAGAGCACCGACGAAAAGTCTCGAGAGGCAAAGTAGCACCAAAGAGAGCACCAAATACGGATCACTCCGCTGCTGAAAATAGTCCCGAGCAGATGGACCATCTCCTCCTGTTTGAATTCGCAGCTGCTGCATGAAATGTTGACGCCTCTTTTGAAGGCAACTCGACATCTGCAGAAGACGTACGACCGACTTCTGCACCTCCAGCCCTAAGACCGAACCTGTTTTGTGCTCACTCCACAGCTCTGTCAGGCTGGAAATAAAACTGGAGCACCTCAGAGTTAAACACTCAAACATTTACAGAAACAGGACAAACAACATGGAAAAAACGTGAAAATAATTAAAAAAAATAATTCAAAATTCTCAGCGTCGATGAACTGTGAAACCATAAAGCGTCTCTTCGATTTGAATGTGTGACTTTGAGGATGTGAAGTTCATTTTGATCCTGGTGTAACCTGCCTTTGAGAATCCCTGCAGTAACCCATGTGTGTTTAACACCTGTTTGCTGATTCCGGCCTCAGGCCTCAGTCTTCCCGCTCTGTTCGGGAATCTTTGTGGCGCTCCAGCCGAGCAGTCACTTTAAAACCGAGCCGAAGCCGGACAATTTCTGCTTGGTGTGCGGCTTCTCGCCGCCCTCCTCCACCAGCTGGTTTCCAGTCTCCGGGGAGCCGTTGGTGGTCACGTCACTGCAGGTTTTAAACTCTGTTGGATCGGGATCAGGGTCGGGATCCAGCTCCGGCTGGGACTCCACGGCCGTCTCCCAGTCCTCCTCCTCCTCCTCGTCCTCCTCTTTGTCTCTCTGGGTGGCCTGGCTCTCGACGAGGCGGAGCCGGGCCATGGCCTGGTTGATGGTCAGCGTGCTGATCAGGTTGAAGTCATGCATGCTGATCAGGTGGAGCAGGAAATTGCGACACAGGTTGCGTTTGACGATGACGGCAGCGTGGTGTTCAGCAAACAGCAGACACGCTTCGTTCATCTGGTTATCTGCGATGAAGCTGGGAGGAGGACACCAGTGGATAAGGTGAGGTTTTAAAAAAAACAAACAAACAAAATAAACCCTGAAATAAACCAAAAAACTTCTGCCGTTTGATAAAAGCTTTGCTGAGTACATACCCACGCTTCATGACGTGCAGATTCCACAGCTTCATGATCTCCTTCTCCCCCTCGTTCACGTCCATGAAGTCCTCAATTTGCTGCAATCAGAGCGCACTAGTTAGCATTTAGCATGGACTGTATATAAAAGATGGAGGTAGATTTTGAAGCCTCAAATATATGATTTAGGTGAGTGTCACATCTTCTGGTATTTTTAAATAAGACTTTAAATGAGCAGGTGAGACCACAAACTCTTCAGGAAAGCATTTACTGAAGTCAGAACTCGAATGAAAAATAGGGTCGTTTTCCTCATAGACTTCTATACAAATCAGATTTAAGAGGAGTCGCCCCCTGCTGGCTAAAAGAAGAATATAGATTTAAGACACCTCTGCATTGGCTTCATTTGTCAAACCTGGGGGTTACATCCATCTTTTACATACAGTCTATAGTGTTTATGCAGGTTAGAGTCCAACATCACAGAGATTTGAAAAAGAAAACCTCCCCAAAATAACCAAAGAAACGCAAGAACACAACAACCATCTGTAAACGGTGTGTGTGTGTTGAAATCTTTTTCATCGTTCATTATAAAACCTGCTTTAAGTCACAGGTTGTTAAGTCATGGGGAGCTTTAATGTTGACATCAACAGGCCAGTGGCAGAAACGTCCACGCTGACTTCTGTTACCCTCACACCAATCTGGAAAAGTTAGCATAGTTAACACAGTCACGAGAAGCAAAAGCCGTTCACAGGAGGAGAGAAGCCTGAGCGTCTGCTGAATGGTTTGAATCCTTCAGAGGTTTTTAACGCCGGAGAACGATCAGAGAAAACAGTCGAGTCCAAGGTGACATCTTTAACAAAAACTGGCTGTTTCGTCTGAACAACAACCCGAAATATTTTACTGTCCAAATGTTCCCCTTTTAGAAGCAGGAGAAAGCAAATGTTTCAATATATAACAAAGGTTATCCTGGATTTTTTCTTTCATAACTATTAAATTTCCAATCCCAGACTGAGAGCTAGTATCTGCAGGGACACACCAATCCAACTCAAACTGTGTTGATATCGAATACCAATCCAATGAAGCTTTCTACTGTTCTTATACCCGGCTTCTTCCTCCTCCTCAGGAGCATTCCTGTGTTTGTTCATCTGGCTCGAGCTCACCTTTACAGTCTTCTCTTTGAGCCAGTCGGGGTCCCTCTCGTCCTCGCTGTCCACTTCCATCTCCTGGGGCCTCAGCGGCAGGCAGCTGTCACTGTGGAAGTACAGGCGATTGTGGCCACTGATGTACGTCCTCTGCGCCTCCCGATCGCCATCCTCAGACTCCAGAAACTCAGACAGGCTCGGCTTTGTCCTCTTGGGTCTGAGAGGAGAGGACAGGAAGAGGATGATCAGGAGTTCCCGTCACCCTCGGCAGCATGTAAATAAATATAAAGTGAGAGGAAAGGTCGGAGGGGTACCTGCAGACCAGAAAGTGGGTGACAGCGGTTCTCTTCACGGGGCCGTTCCTGCTGAAGGCGAAGCCCGGCTGGCTGTGTATGTCCTGAGGATTTCCTGCATACGACCCATCGTAACACTCGTTGATAGAGACCTCGATCTTTGCTCCTTTGGGATGGGGCTGCCAAAGATCAGAGAGACGCATATTTAAAGGACACGCTCAACAGTATGTTAAAGATCTAAGTGCTGAATTGAAATAATAAATACTGATGATACCCCCTGTTTTACATTGTACGATGTTTTTAAAGGATTGGCATCTTTGATTTTATTTGTTCTTAGCTTTGTGGAGCACCCTCATCAGATTGTAATAGCACTTAAAAATGAAACGCTCCTCGATGCACGTGTTGACTCCAACAGCGTGTCGACTGTTTGACACATAAAGACCTCGAGTCAAACTGGCACCGCAAAACATGAGAGCATTTCCTTTTTATGAACAGAAAACAGCTGGTGTACATCTGACTCACCACGTAGTTGAAGATGAAGCGGGAGTGGGACAGTTTGAGGTGTTTGAGGAGACTGTACAGCTTCCTGCAGTTCAGCGTGCACCACGGACAGTGGAGGTCATCCCTGGCCTCGGTCTGCTGCCGTGTGTTGTTGTTGTATTGAAACTAGGAAAGAAAGAAACAGAGTGTGATCTCAGCTGCTGAGAAGCGACAGACTTGCTGATCTTTGACAAGGAATTCACATCCTGTTGCTACTTCTCCAGAGGTCTGAATTGACATGCAGCAGCCTTCATAAATCCTACTGTGTCTGACACTTTGGTCTCGGCACTCCTTTGTTTCACTGTCACACCTCATCGGTGGTTTTTGGGTCATTTTATCTCACCTAAACTCACCACAGGGATTCCCAACACCCAAGAAAAGGGATTACAATTCTAATGCTAATGCAACAACACTAAAATACCACATCTTTTACCGTATCTGTGGTCAGGTGTAGACTGACATTAGCTGGTAGGATATACATGCCCCAGACATAAAATATACTTCCCGTTGACGTGCATTAGAAAGTCGTGCTGGACAAAATTTAAAAGAAAAAAATGTTACGATTTGTGTCAACGAACACGAACAATTTGCCTTTTCACGATTACTTTACTACGGGCTGAAAATTTGTTTTGTAAATTATCACCTGTGTTCATACAGATCACTCACGCTTGAATCTGTGAGTGTCCAACATTTTCCAACCATCTCTAACAGACAGTCTCTCTTTCACTGGATTCTTCACAGGGGGAAGCAGTGAAGAAACTACAGACAGCAGATCTCCATCAGGTGTGTCTCATCCATCAGCACAGACAGCAGCTGTGCAAACCCTTTGACTGAGGCTGACACATCACATGTGTACGTTTTTGCACTGTCACAGTATAAAGCCCTCACCACCTGCTGCTGCAACAACAGGCACCACGATCCTTTGTGGGATCAATAAAGTATCCATCCATCATAGAAAAATTCCAGATGTGTGTAAAAAATGACATTTAAGGGTCACAGAAATGACTGAAGCCTGTGGGAGAACCTGGCAGGACACACCTGGGAGAAACAGGAGTGTTAGCAGGTACGGACTGACCTGGTAGAAGATTCGTAGTTTCTGTCGAGGCTCAGATAAGACTTGTTCTCTTCTGGTTTGCACATCTGTATTTACCGACTCTTTCACAGCTGCAGAAGAAAAACAGCAACACTTTCACTGCTGATGTTATACGTCAGTTTACTGAGGGCCACACTGGGAAAAGGGCCAGACATATGTAGGTTACTAGCACGTCATAATTTGATCTAAATATTAGATCATCCTGGATATAATCAACATAAAACTCTGGAGACTGACACGTGTGCTGAAACACAGCACACATGATTAGTGCTACACTCACTTGGTGTGTGTGTGGCTCTCAGGGTGCTGGGTCGGGTGTCCTGGTTGGTTTCGGAGTTGCGGGTGGCGAGCGGTTTGGCCACGGGTGCGGTGGAATGATCGGCGGAGTCGCTGGTCCAGCGCAGCGTGAACTGCAGCGTTGGACCCTGAGAGAAGCTCTCAAACGGAGGCAAACGCTGCAAAAACAGAGTAAACACGAGGTTTCACTAAACAGCTCAGCTGTGTGAACTGAGGGTTACTTGGTTCACGCACACAAACACACACCTTTCCATCTAGGATGGTCTCCCAGGTCGCCCTCTTCTTACCGACGGGACACTCCTCCATCTCTTGCATGGACACCTCGTACTCGCCGTCCAATAACTGCAGACGCCTGCACGCAAGTACACGACAACGTCTTCTCACTGTTGCTGCACAAACGCTGCAACGACACCTTTTCTTTCCTGTGTCAAAAGGTGCTACTGTGTGTGTGTGTGTGCATGTCTGTATGTGTGTGTGTCTTTCACCTGTTTTTATCAAAGACTGTCATCTGAGCTACAAATGTGGTTTCTCCCTCCTCCCTGAGAGCGGAGCTCCTCCTTTTCCTGTTCACGGCTTCTTCTGAAAAGTCTGAAAAAGACACATGGTGGCATGAACCTCTGCTCCGCCAAACTGTCCCTCGTTTTTCTGCAGGGATGTGGAGCTACGAGGGTGACTTTGTGTTTAATTTTTAAGTTCAAACAGCTGAAGAAATATAGACAAGCAAAATGTGCAAAGAGCAGCCATTATAATCTTCTGCAGGTTAAACTGGGTCAACTAAAAACTGAGTGAATTAAGGACCCGCTATAAACGAACTCAAAACATCACTGAACTACATCAAGACTTGACATACAGTCTCATCGCCTAACGTCTGATCATTTCCACTGCAGATCAATAAGAAATCTAACATTGTTAACCAAATGGAGGACTCTTTGACATCTAAGAAGTTGGTTTAAACTTGACTCGTAATTCTACTCGCTGCTATTGTGATTGGATCCGTCCAAAGTTGGCTCAATGTGTGTTACCAAAACATACAATGACGCATTTCCCTGTCCCCTGATGATTTAAGCCCTACTGACACTGATAACTGGTTAACAACTTCCTGTGACAGTTTCCCACCAGTACTGGCAAAACTGTTACCGACTCATGTTAGGGGTGCTTTAACTTCATCAGCGTTTAAAACCAAAGTAAAATCCTGCTTCCTTTCACTAACACAGTTTATGGCCTAAATTGTGATTTGCTCCAATAGTTTAGTTCATGTTTTCTTTTTCATTACAGGGGATGAAAAACCTTTCTGCTCCAGGCACTTGATCACGATTGGATGACAAACAAAGCAAGATGGCTTTTTGCTAGTCTAATTTTCTTGATTTTTCTTGGGCCGTCAAGCTTTTGCAAAGCTGCAGAGATGAGACCCACCAAATAACCCACTCTGCCCACCTCTGCTGTGGTGAATCTCGCCGTTGGCCAGCCCGTTGATCTGTGTTCGTGGATGCCCGGGTCGTGACACTCTGAAGAGCAGCGAATAAGATTTGACCATGTGAGAGTTGCTGGGTTCAAACTCGCTGCTGGGAACCAGCAGGGAGGGGTAGGAGCTCAGCTTGGCCTGGACCCCGGCACTCGTGTCTGGGTTCAGAGGGACCTGCTTCTTTCCTGTGGGGACCTGCTTCACCGGACAGCTCACGTCCTACACAGGAAGCAAGAAAAGGAAACTTAATGTGCGTTTCATTTACACCTGCGCGCTGTAGAAAACCAGCAGAGGAAATTCATGACACACACCTTCCTCTTCTTGTGGCAGACTTTGACCAGGAGCACCTCCAGAGACACCGAGTTCTGCTCGTTCTCGCTGTCCTGAGAGAGTTTTCCTGCAAACAAACAAGACAAAAGATTTCCTGTTAGTCACACAGTTTTATCGTTTCCACTGACCTCAAAGTGCAGATATAAAACGTACCAGCTTTATGGAAGAAGCCAGTAAAGGTGAGCTGAAGATTGGAGGCCAAGCTGTAGGAGGGGGGAAAAAAAGTACTGAGATATTTTTAAAACCAAACATTGTCAAGTTTGCAGCTATAAAAGGGGGAGTCCTAGTGCCAGAGAAGGCAACATAAAAATGTCAAACTTTAGAATCTCTCTTTTTGCTACAGCACTGTTTACCTACTAAAAATGGGCTCTTAGGTGTGGAGTGACTATGCACCTCGGCGGGATCGCTCCACATGTAGCTGGTGAACTTTTTACTGATATTTTGTCACTTGATAAACAAAAAGTGAGCTAAATGTTTTCTAGAAGCTTGGAATGGAAAGCAGAGAGTCCCGCAGGACTGAGCGGTTACCTGTGAGTCTCCTGCTCCCCTCTCATCTTTTCCACTTTAAACAGAAGATTGTCAACCTTGTAATTTTTCCTGTACATGGAGACAAATGGCAGCAATTAGCAATCGTACAACCAGACGACTGAAAGTCCAAACATGCAGAAACTCAGTGGCAAACGTCTTGTTTCTGGAGGAAGGTCAGGTTCTTGTCCTTGGAACAAGGACGTAATCTGGATTATGGCACACTACACCCGGGGTTACACAGCTGCAGGCAGATTGAATGACTTGTTTTTCTTATAAGGGCTAATGACAAAGACAGATCACACCTCTCCAATATTAGCTTCTGTCATTTAAAATCCTCCTCCTCGCACTCAGAGTCCTGAATGATCACATCTCAAAGTAGGGGTGGGCGATATATCGAATACACGTGATGTGTTTTTCCGCATATGATGGTTAAAATGGCTTTATCGTAACCATCGAGTATAAATTACCAAACAATATTAATCTGTCCGGATGTAATTCACTGTGACTTTCTGTCAAGCACACTGCGCTGAGCATGCGCTTATATACTACCAGATGGGGAAAAAAATATGGCGACAGCAGAAGTTTCAGACGAGAGGGAATGAAACTCGCTGTTGTTTGGATTTCACAAGGATGCCGTCAAACAAAATCTGGTAATTTGCAAAACATGCTGCAAAAAGTAGAAGTACCACAAATTTATTCCACCAGCTGAAAAGTCATCCAATGCAAAAGTCAGACCGTTTTAAACACCGCATGTCAACATCAACTTTAAATAAATGAGCTTTGATACCAGTAACTGTTTTAGGTCAGTTGTTTTTATAGTCACTGTCTAGACTTCTGTTTTTGTCATCTGAGGTCATCATATTTTTTAATTTTACAATTTGTACATGTTACAAGCACAAACGAGCACCTTTTTAAACTCCGTTGTTTTATTTTGTCTCATGAATTCTTGCTTGATGTACTTTTTTTTGTTGCTATGATCTTCTGTTTGTTAAAGGTCTGGTGTTGACCACACAACCAGGTTTACTGTGACAGTGTCATCATTAGAGAAAAACCTCTGATGGTTAAAATAAAATGTTTCAATTCATTCAGATGTTTTGTATTCAAAGTAGTAATAAAAATTGGGACTATATGGTCGAAAGTAACAGTTTTTGGAGTTTATTTAAATATATCATGATCTATATCGTGTATCGCGATATAGCCAAAAAAGATATTGTGATTTTATGTTTTCCTCATATCGCCCAGCCCTATCTCAAAGGCCACACAGTACCAGCACTTACCTCTGTGCAGGCTTATATGTGTTTCCTGGAGTTTCTAAAAGTAGAACGCGAGGCAGAGTCTCGTTCTTGTCAAAATGGAGTTCTTTCTCACCACCTTCTCCAAGTGTTGCTCACAGGAGATCATCTGATTGTTGAGGTTTCTGCCATTAAATTTCTGTTTATACGAACCAGCGTTTTGTGACATAAACAAAAAGGAGTTGTTCTAAAACTGTGCTGCAGCCCACACTGACGGGTCACGGACAGCCAGAGGAAAAAATAAGAGGTGAAACTTAGTTGAATAATTGTATTTCCTTTGTTAAATAACAACTGTCAAACGGAAATATGCTTCATTTAAAACTCTGAACCGTTTTCTTGTTAATACCTTATGTATATATTTTAAAAAACTGTTGGAAGTGAGAAGCGAGCTTTTTTGGTTTAAAGATAGTGTGGTGTCAATAACAAGCTAAAAAAAAAAGAAGCTTATTTTAGACAGAAGATTCACTGAGGAGCTGCACCAAGCTTCAGTGTAACATAAAGGAGGATTATTTTGAACTGTGAATCATGCAAAGCTGTTCTAACAGTCCAAGAATGAAAAAAATGAGCCGAGTAGGTGCCCTTTAAAAAAAAAGAAGAAGAAGAAAGGTAAAGGCCATCAGTGATCTTTAAAAGCTGAAATAAACTTTTTGTCTTTGAGCTTTTAGACTCGAGTAAGTGAAGTGAGGGAAAAGGCACTTTAAACAACGTGGCTGACAAAACTCTTAAATGGTGTGAAAGCACAATAAGAGGCATTAGGTATGACATTTAATATCAGCTGAAGGAATACGACATTTCTGATGTTTTGGTTTGTGTGGCTGCTTAAAAGTATTTTATTCAAGTCCTGATGTGTTCTTAAATAAAGTTAAATAGAGAAGCACGTCCCCCAGCTCATAATGGCTGCAGACCGTTTGGGTTTTGGAGTGCATGTACTCTGGAGAGCTAACATAAATAAAGTCCTGTCTAGCTTTAACCTGAGCTGTACTCTAATGAGCCAAAGTAACTGAAAACAGCTGTTAGGCAAACTTCACATCTGTAGGCTGTCTTCAGGCCCAAGCAGTCTCACTTTATTCATTTTAATGACCGCTGCAGTGGGAACTACAAAAACCATTAACATCTATACGCCGCCAAACATCCAGCACCACACTGCTGCTACAGGACTGTAACATTCAAGCTATTATTTTAATGGAAATGCTCCTGCTTACAAGAAATTTCAAGTGATCAAGCAACTTAATTTACGAGCCCAGTCATTTATATTGATATGGCTTGCTATGGATTTTTAAATTTACTTTATAACTTTTCAGTGACTGATGCATTAGTGAGGCAAGGTCACCAGAAACCTGTGCACTAAATGTTTTCTGAAACTTTATAGGCTTTCATTTGATGCCAACTTGCTGGTAATTATAACATTATTTGGCATCTTAACTGTATACAGGACATAAACCCTGAAACTTTGTGCTTTCTTTCCTGATTGATGGTGATTCATTCGTGCCTTATCAGAGCTCCAAGTTTATCAGACTGTGGGCTTCTGCTTGTCCAATCACTTTTAAAGTCTTCCCATAGATTTTCGATTAGATTAAGATCTGTTGAAATGTTAATTTGATGCGCAGCTTGTTACCAAACTCCTCCTGGATTGCTGGAAGAAGCTGGTGATTGTTTGAGTTTTTAGCAATACTCCGTTACAAACCTGTGATCAACTTGGAGCTCTGGAGGCAAGAATGGATCACCAATAATAAGATTTGCCCCAGATGCTGATCTTGAGCATGCTACCAACGATTTTAGAAGTCATGAAGAAGCAGGCTCAAAACTATAAATACTGACTCTTTGCAGAGATGTGATTAGTTTGTTAGTAAGTCTTTGAATCTTATTTTTCTCTATAATCATGGAAATATGTAACAGTAATATAAATATAACCTAAACAGGAACGTGTACAATTTTGTACATCCTTATTATGATAATGACTCAAAACATCATTAATGACCTGAGGAAATGACAGAATGGCTGTCATAGATGAAGGAAACAGTAAACTTATATTTAAATGGCTCCATTAATGCTCATCTTAAAAATTACAGTATCAGATACTACACCCGATTGTTTTAGTAGCTACAACAGCCTGGTAGCTTTAGGGTTAAACACACAAAATGAGCCAAAATACCCGAGACCTGCACATTTAAGGCAGGCTGTGTACCCCCTTCTTTTCCAAGAAGCCATACAAGAGAAACTGTGTCCTGCTCAAACATTTTATTGCTGCAGGGAGAGAGAGAGACTGCAAACTCAGCTGGGCGCAGACCCAAAGATCACCTCTGTGTAGAAGGAGTTACATCAACTTCAGTTTCTGATAAACCAATCATTTAACAACCCTGCTGGTGTCCTGCTTCCTTATCTTCTGGTTATTAATGCTTTAAATAAAACAGTCAATAGTGTGGCGTGGCCCCCGCTCCTGAGTCTCTTCATTTCAAATCACAAGCTGCGTTTCATGTGACTGAAGCATGCACCACTGCAGTGCAAAGTGAAACTGAGCTAAGCAGCAGCAGCAGAAGACACCTGGTTCAAAACCTCCCATTCAAATCAAGAACACACACACACACACACACACACACACACACACACACACACACACACTCTAACGGCCAACAAGTCCACAGCAACAAGAGAAAATTACACAGAGAGAAGAAGCAAAAATCCAAAAACCAGCAGAAAACAATCTGTTTAACCTCATAGTAGAGCTTAAAACACAAGTAACTAGCGACAGCATCTTTTTTTAACCCAATTTAACTGTTAAAACCTCAAACATATTAAACAAAAAAAACCCAAAACATTCAACAATAACAGCTGAATCGTGACTTAACTTGATATAACTTTTAAAGTATTACATTATAGTAAATGGATTGGTTTTGCTTTTCTACTCTACCTGAGCACTCACAGTGCTTTATACAACATTATTACCTGTCACATGTTAATAGATGACTCGGTTAAATGCTGAATAACTTTAACTCTATACTCCTTTCTTTAACACCAAATCCATAACTATTATCTGCCCTCTAACAAAAAGCTAAATAAAGTACCACAAACTAAACCAGAGAAATGTTTAGAGGCAGCTCAGCTGCAGCTGTCACTTGCACCATTTTTAAACACTTATTGAGGCCTGCAAAATAAAATGCATGTCCTGCAACATAACAGAAGTTGTGACATGCCCTTTGTAATCCAATACAATCCTTCGGTGTGTCGTCTGAACCACAGACAGCCTCATGTGTATCAGCGGGATCTTTTTTTTTTTCTTCCCCTGCAGAGTCTGTATGCAAAGCAGCTCAACTGAAAAAACCTTCTATCTCAGCTTTAACCGATCGAGGCGGCCTCCACGTGTCAGTTAGCTCTCACTCATGATAACAACTGACCTTCTTTCTAAGAGTCAAACTTTTTCAATAAACTTGAAAACCCGAGAAAGTGACAAGAAAGTACAATTTTAGCTGAAGAAACACAAGATCTACACTTGAATCATATTGAGGTGCATTAAAGGAAAACAAAAATTGTAGCTAAAAATTGTAAAAAAGCGTGTTAACAGTCTGAGTTTTTACCTTTTGACGTTATTCCTTGAGTTTCTGTGGGACATGTAAGTGAGTGTCCTGTGCAAAAAGATGGGCTGAAATGCAGAAAAACAATGTTTTTTTAAATACACATTGTTAATTTATGAAATGTAGAGCTTATCTGAAATGGTAAGTTTAACCAAGTTAAAAACTTACAGCAATCAAGTTTCTTGTGCGGAGAAACCTGTAGATTTGGGTTGGTTCTGCAAATAAACAGTCCAAATGTCAGAACATTAATTCATGTACTATTCAGCAGAACTGCACCAACATACCCAGTGATATTTTTGTTTCGACTACCTCAGTTTATCTGCCACATCAGTTCTGAGTTGACTGAATACCCAAATATGGTGTGACTAGGAGCTAAAAACCTTTAAAACATTCTTACTTGCTGTGACATAAAAGGGGAAATAAGACCATTTTCAAAACACATGCTATGGATCCATTTTAAATATCAGTATCAGTGCATCGTCACTTAGTTTCATTTCAAGTAAAGTCCCAAACATTTGCCACTTGAACCTTCAAGAATAGGAATTTTTTCCACTTCACAGCTACTCTGACTGTTCAAAGTTAAAAAGACATCTGAAGGCACTGCTTAGTTTTTGACATTTACTGAATTATGACAACTTAAAACTATGAATTATAAATAAGTTAATAACAATCCTGCAGAAAGAGAAAGTTAAAAAGCAACAGCAAAGAGACTATATTAATTACTAGGTTTGTCTGGGTCTCCCTGACACAAGTCTCAGGATGTAACAGTCAGTGTGATGACCCTCCAGGACATGCAGTTAAGAGTAGGTGGACACAGGCCTTGATTAGAATTACTGTGTACAGTACCGGTTTGTAGACAATAATAAAAGTACGGCATTAAGTCATCTCTTCTGTTGCAAAATGATCTCTTCCTCCTGCTACCTCTGGATGCACATGGCCGGGGGAAAGCTTCCATAAGCTTAAATTAACACTTTTTACGTGCAACCCGATGACAGCAGTAACTTACTCTCGAAGGCCTGCAGGAACAACTCGTGGTCGGCTTGAATAAGTTGCATGTTGGGCTTCTTGGCTGCAGCCATCGAGGCGGAGGACGGCTGGTGGTGGTACAACCCATTGGGTTTACCTCCAGACCCCAAACCCACCGGATGGCTCTGCTTGTGAGGAGCCATTACAACAGTGAAAAAAAGAAGACAAAGATCAAAGAAACTCTCCCACCACCAAATGCGAGGTGGTGTAAAATGATAAAGAAATGCGGCTCCTCTTCCTTTGTGAAAACAAAAGAGCAGCAGTGGCAGAAAATCAGCCGCTCAGGAGAAACACCGCCTACTCCCCATTTTACACAACGATTTGTAAAGTTTCTCCTCTTTTATATCTGTGATTGGCGAAACTCCGGCTTAACGCTCTCGATGAGGAACAGGTTAAACAGTTGCTGAGGGCGGTTAACAGACTTGAAATGCGCGAAACAAGAGAACAGCCTCCGGCAGGCGGATTGCTAGCTAACTGGCTAACTTCCTTAGCCAGCTAGCAACCACCTCGCACTAACCGGGTAGCATTGTCCAGCGCTCTGACTTTACCGACGACGACCACGCGCGTTTCTGTCACGCGACATCTCATAAATCACATAAACGATAGTCTTTCGGAGGATTTGGTGCCACAACAACACCAAATTCACAGTAGCTCTTGCCGAGCGCCTGTTTCCAAGTTGGGATATAGACCCCGGAACACAGCAAAGCAGCACTCACACATCCGGTTTGAATTTCCTAAATAAAGTTTTACTTTATATATGACATTGGCAAATGCATCTTTTACCCGTTTACACGCGGTAATTGTGCCAAAATTGCAATCAGAAATAGATTTAAATAGAAAATCTTACTATACGAAGTAGAATTTTTTTTAAATAAACCTCGCGCAATTGTTCTGCTTTTATTTGGAAGGCAAACTTCCTTTATCTGGCCTCAATTCAGCGACTTCACAGATATACGTTGCGTCTTCGTGTTGAAAGAGTCCACCTTCTAAATACCTCTGCCCAATCGTCGCGCTCGTCAGCGAGACTGATTGGTGGAAGAGCCGAAGAAGGCACGTTTTGCCGCCCGTTGCGTTGGGTAGCGAGACAGAAAGTCTGAATATGCATACATTATTAACGCAAGTCACTAACTGTGAAAATAAATAATAATAATAATAATAATAATAATTATTATTATTATTATTATTATTATTATTATTATTATTATTATTATTAATAATAATAATAATTAATAATAATACTATTATATTAATAATAATATATAATTAATAATAATAATTATTATTATTAATAATTAATAATAATTATTATTAATTATTATTATTATCATTATTATTATTGTCATCTAGTTTTTGGCATCTATAGCCAATAAATCATCACATTTGACCACAGACAAAATAGATTAAAAACTCTATTCATGTTTTTAAATATATATGGTATCGTTGTTATTTTTAAGAGATTTACTTTTTTGTTTTAAAAATTCTAAATTACATAAATGTAGAAAATTGAAAAATATTCTCTGCATAATTATCGCTTCCCTTTGAATCAGCACCCATCAATATCCACATGTAGAAATGTTGGAATATTATCCTGAATGAAAAAAAGTTTGCTTTACTAAAGGTTAATTAAAAAAACAATTTTTTTTGATTGATGAGGGCTATGAGTACGGTTTGGAGAGACTTTTTACGGCAAACATTTCATTTGCAAGCAGTGCTGTATTGCCTGCAGACGACTGAACCACTGACCCAAAAATGTAATGAGGCCTAAAATAGCTTGTGAACACTCAGTACTTAGAAGACATGACATGGAATTCAGTGCAGCTCTTGTGCTTATACATTTTTTTATTTTTACTTGCACAATATTATAAATTAAATGCTGCTGTATTTTTCCAAATGTGTTTTCTGTGTCATGATGTTCTATAAGGTAATTATAAGATTTTGGATCCTCTTAGAGATATATTAGATTACTGCTTCTGTGCTTCCCATAAGAAAATTAAAATTAGAAAAAAAACCCCAACAACTCTGGATCATCAATTTAATTAACTTTATTTTTACTTCTATGATAAAAACTCAGATGAGCAGTCGTCTCAGGAGCTTTATAATGTAAGTACAGACTCTACAAAATCCATCCTCCCATCTTCTACCCCTCATCCAGGTTGGAGGGACACCAGTCCAAGCAGAGAAGATCCCCAGACCTCCCTCTGAGCCTTCTCCTCTTTGGGGAAGACACCAAGTTGTTGATCTTATTCTTTAGGTCACTAGCCACAGCTTGAGGCCATAGATCAACCCATGAAACAACAAATTTGCCCTTTCTTCACCACAACAGACCAGTTGCAGTGTGCAGCTATAACAGCTTCAACCCTTCTGGCAAGGCTTCCCACAGTGTTTAGGAGTGTATCTGAGAATTTGTGACCATTTTTCCAGAAGCACATTTGTGAAGTCAGACACTGATGTTGGAGAAGAAGGCCTGGCTTACAGTCTCTGCTCCAATTCATCCCAATGGTCTTCCATTGGGTTGAGGTCAGGAGTCTGTGCAGGCCAGTCAAGTTCTTCCACACCAAACTCACTCATTCATGTCTTTATGGATCTTGCTTTGTGCACTGGTGCGCAGTAATGTTGGAACAGAAAGCGGCCATCTCCAAACTGTTCCCACAAAGTTGGGAGCATGAAATTGTCCAAAATGTCTTGGTATGTTGAAGCATTAAGAGTTCCTTTCACTGGAACTAAGGAGCCGAGCTCAGCTCCTGAAAACAACCCCACCATAATCCCCCCTCCGCCAAACTTTACACTTTGTACAATGCAGTCACACATGTACTGTTGTCCTGGCAACCACCAAGCTCAGACTCGTCCATCAGATTGCTAGATGGAGAAGTGTGATTCACACTCCACTGTTCGAGAGTCTAGTGGCGGGGTGCTTTGCACCACTGCATCTGACACTTTGCGCTTGGTGATGTAAGGCTTGGATGCAGCTGCTCATAAATGGAAACCCATTCCATGAAGCACTATACACACTGTTTATGGAGCTAATCTGAAGGCCACATCAAGTTTGGAGGTCTGTAGCAACTGACTACAGAAAGTAGGTGACCTACTTACAATTTCATGATTGGAGTTCCTGCACAGGTGGCATCCTACTACGGTTCACGAGCTCCTGAGACTGACCCATTATTTCACAAATGTTTGTAGAAACAGTCTGCATGCGTAGGTGCTTCATCTCATACACCTGTGGTCATGGAAGTGATTGGAACACCTGAATTCAATCATTTGGATGCGTGAGTGAATACCTTTGGCAGTATAGGGAGCGTTTGTTGACCACGCCATCCACAAAAAAGCAAAGATGCGATCTCCAACATCATCTCCTTGACTTTGCCTACAAATGTTTTTCCATAAAAGTTCCAGTCGCACTGGCCTAATTTGACTTATCGCTGGAAATGTGAACTGTGCTTCCACTGTGGTTGTACAAGGACGGAAGAACACGTGACAACAGGGCTAATACCCCATACTACCAAAGCAGGAAAAATCCTTTACAATATTAGAAAAAGAATCCCAACCATGAGATGATCCCCTATCTCAAAACAATTGGCAATGGCAGGGAGGAAGAGCTCCCTTTCAACAGGAAAAGAACTCTTACAGAGCCAGGCTGAAGGAGCAGGGAGGTGAGAGGACAAAAGAAAAGAGGAAGAGAGACAAAAAACGTCAATCAGAAAACACAAATTATGAATAAAACACAACAAAGTCTGGACTTAAATTCTGATCAGTATTCAAACATATTCCCTTTTAATAGCAGACGCGGCAGAGGTTCGGCTGGGTAGAACACACAGTAGTGTATACAGTACACTGACAATGAAGCCCAGAGTGTGAGCAGGTACAGCAGTGAGCGAGCCACCAATAATCGGTTAAATCATCACACACACACACACACACACACACACACACACACACACACACACACACACAGACAGACTAGAACACATTAGTAAAAATGTAAACAAACAGATTAAACACACAATCTCCCTTTTCCACATTAAATACACACTTTAACCTCCATCCTACACCAATCATTTCCCTTTGGTGTGAAAAATAAATAAACCACATACAGGATGAATTCATTTCCCAGCGTCTGAAGCGTTTTTTGAGTTTATCCTCTAAGTCCAGGTGTGTTAGTGGAATCAGGGTAATTACAAACCACAGTTGCCACGAGCATTTTTTAAAATCTCCGATTATAATCTTTTACAGCAAATACCGTGAAGTGACTGTGCATGTTGGAACCAGTCTCAGAGATGGGGTAGATTCTAGTACAACCACATTCCCATCAAGCTTAGCAGACCCAGACATCATATTTTTGGCATTTCTGTCCCACTGAATCAATTTAAAAATTAAAAATGGCATAAAGTCAATGAAAGTCAAAACCCAGGCTGACGTTACTGTTCCTCTGTCCACATTTACTTTGGTTAGTGAAATAATGAAACAGAAACCAGTAACAGAGGCCGTTGCCTCCAAACTAAAAGTTGTGCTTTTAGTCTTCCTCGTCTGCAGCTAGTGACCAATCTCGACAGGGTTTCTTTGCAACTGATTTCAACTGACAACAGCCATCAACCTGAGGTAACCCAATGAATTCAGGAAATATACATTTTTCCCCAACGTCTGGAGGTTGCCAGGTGGTTGGTGGCCGGTTTGTGTGACTGAGACTGAAAAGAAAGTTGGGTTAAAAGGGGAGGGGCTAAAACATCTCATTTCAGACAGAAGATGAACTTCAGGGTTGGATCAGAGCGTATGTTGAGCTGTGAATCATGCAAAGCTATTCAATTAGAGTAACTTTGCATAAGCAGAATAAGTCCACTTTACTGTCACAACATTATTAGCGATGGGTAATCCCTTCACTGGTGACTATATAGCAAAAGACTTAGTTTCCTTCTCTTCCTGTGTGCCTTCCGCGGCTGATTTTGACCATAGACTCCCTGTAACAGTCAAATTATCTACAAAAAAGTATTCTGACATGAGACACTGAACAAACCACTGACACCATCTCCTAAACTGCATGGTGCACCTGAGGTCTCACACGTGTAATTCTGGCTCGGATCAGGCTGAGAAATCAGACAAATCAGGTATGAGAAGGACCCCCTAATTAGTCCGCAACATCATGTGTCTCATTCAGACATTGCCACCATTTATAAGTCATGAAGATGGAGCTAGAAGATGTAAAGATTAACAGGCAGTTTGGATGCATCTCAGATTATTTGTCTTAACAAATAACATGATTCATTTGGAAGCACAAAAGAAGAACCGATCGAGTTAATTATGGTGTGATTTTTCAACAACGGTGTTAAAAATGTAGCAGTGATCACAGTCATTCTGGGCTTCTTCCCTTTTCAGAAAATCAATCATAAAACCGACAATAACTTCATTTTAACTCCTTCATTACGCTCTGAGGAGGTGTTTGAGGTCATGACGCCATCTCAGGCGTTTTTCCTAAACAGCGAAGTCCTTCATGTTTAGGAAAACAGAGTGCAAATTCGCCTTGAGAAGCTGTTATGTTTCTTTTAGCAGGACAATTTAACATTTAAACAAAGCAGCAAACAGACAAACCAACTAAGCAGCCACTACCCAAAGTGCACCAGGTTTCAGAAAGCATGTCCTGGTGGAGCTTTGTTGGTCAGACTTAGAAGCCCATCAGTCCTCCCGACTTCATCTGGGACATCTTGACTGTCACCAAACATGTCATCCTTCAGGCAAAGAACCTCTAGTGGGTGCTTGTCCTTCAGGTGAGGACGGTTTTAGTGTTTTCTCAACAGTATGTAGGTCATGAGCAGAATGAGGCCTGCTGACAGGCCTGCAATCACAAACTGGTGGATGGAGAGGACATTCTCCAGTGTGTGGATCCTCTCCTCCATGGCACTGGTGTGGAAGTAGTCGTAGACGCCGGCTGCGATGCTCCACAGCGCCCACACAGCATCCACCACCAACGGCATGGCTAAGCAGGAGGACGGAGGCTCAGCTGTAGATCAGACTCTGTTAAAGACTGGAACATGGGAACGACACATAAATAATTCAGATACAAGATGAAATACTTTTAAAAAACAAAAACACCATATCAGTTTGTTCTGATCAGAATATCACACATATTAGTACACGAAGCCCTGGTTTTATATCATTGATGGTATAAAAGATGGATGTAGCACTGCTGAAACACAATGCACACTATGTTATCAATATGGACTCATGGAGAAATAAAATAATAAGATTATAATAAGATTTAACATTATAAAACATTTCTGCATTAAATAAATATTAGATAATAATGATAATAATAATAATAATAATGATAATAATACAGATTCATGTTTCAGACAGTTTTAACTTGATGATTTAAATGTAAGTGGGTCAATGCAAAGCACTGAAGCACACGACTTCTTCGATGCTGAATTTTGATGCATGACTCATTCTGAAGCTTTGAGAACCTCTACGAAATTATATCAAAACATGCAGCTTGACTGGGAATAACAGGCCATGATTCCCAGTAGTGACTGGTCTCATGTTTTTTATGCAATTCATAAAAAAAGGGTCAAAGAACGGCATTCAAATAAAAATGGTCTCAAAGGTCTCTATTGTAAAAACGTTGATTAACGTTTAAACAGGTCACAAAACTTTGGACTTCTGATGACTGAACCTGCGTTCTGAGATCTTCTGAAGGCACCGTTTTATGACAAAGCTTCCTCCTGTAGTTACACTGTGTCCAAATCATCCTTTATTCTGATTTTGAAAAACTACATTTCAATCGCTTTATTGCAACACTTTTCCCTCTACATGCAAAAATTATACGTCATATCGTATATCTGAGGCATTTTTGTGCTCTTTCACCTGATGCGATGGAATATATGGTTTTGACACAAATCGCGCCCCCTGGAGTGAATCCATTATGAAACCAGTTTCAGCTGAACATCAGAACAGGCTGTCAACGAACTCTTCTGTCATGGGATCACACCACCAGGGGCGGAGCTAAGTTTCTTAGGGTGGCATGGAAATCAAATGGGGTGGGTTTTTTATTGGTTTTGTTTTGTTTTGGTTTGGGGTTTTTTGTACACACTAACAGGTGTTATATTCAGTAATATGCATTATATAAGATAATAATCATCAAATGCAGTATGTTACATATAACTATAGTCTATAACTTAATTATTTTCTTTAGCCCAGATGATTAAACATTTTGATTAGAATGTAATGTAAAGATTTATGCTATGATTAAGTATGTAGCCCAACAAATATAAAATGAAATATAATGAAATTTAAACCTAACTTTTCATTATTTATTGGGTTAAGCCTCTGGGCTCCAGGGTATAACGTTGGTTTGTTTGCCTTGTTTGGTATCATTATTTTCAGCACAATCTCACATGAAATGTCTGAATTTACAGTTATTTTTTTCATTAACACAACTGATCTGAAATCACACAAAAACATAAAAATAGAGCAGGAAAAAGTTATAGTTTTTACTGTAACAACCACAAACATGTTTCTTGAATGATTTCCATAACTTGAAATGCAAATATAAATTGTAAATTTTAAAAACTTAGGCAGAGACGAGAGGACAACACCGCCGGCCTAAACCCTGCAGGCCTGACAGCAGGTGTATCATCACTCATCAGATCTGACGTGCCTGTGATATATGCCATTATTTTTGTGCCACTATTCTGAGCGCACGTAAAAAAAATTTGCCAGTACAAGTGTTGCATTTTTAGGAGAAATTAATTTGGAGCGAAGAAAAGCTAAATTTGAGTGAACAAAATTCATTGCTGACAGCAAGTCAACAAGATGACAGCCAGTAAAATCTGTATTAAAGCGAGTAAGCCAGTTTAAACAAGTAGGTTTTGAATTGTGACTTAAATAAGGGAAGGGAATCTATATTTCTTAAGGTTGAAGGAAGTGAGTTTCAGAGCCGAGGAGCAGAGTGACTGAAAGCTCTGTGCCCCATAGTGATAAGGCAAGCAGAAGGAACAACAAGATGATTGGCAGATGAAGATCTGAGAGAGCAGGAAACTGTGGTGATATGAAGCAGATCACAGAGATAAGGAGGGGCAAGGTTATGGATGCACTTAAACATGAGAACTAAGATTTTAAAGTTTATCCTGGTTTCTATGGGCAACCAGTGAAGCTGTTAAAGAATTGGGGTGATATGGTCTCTTAAGGGAGTACGAGTTATGACCCGAGCTGCAGAATTCTGAAGAAGTTGAAGTTTATGGAGGGACTTATTGAGGAGACCAAATAAGAGGGAGTTTTAATAATCAATCCGGCAAGTAATAAGACTGGACAAGGATGACAGCAGCATGGGGAGTAAGGAAGGGACGAAGTCGGCTAATGTTACGTAAGTGAAAGTATGCAGACCGGGTTATGTATTTAATGTGAGACTGAAATGAGAGAGTACTGTCAAGTATGACACCCAAACTCTTTACCTGGGGGGAAGGAAGGATGGGGAATTTTCAATATTAATGGAGAAACTGTGAGATTTGGTTATGGTAGAGGCTGTGCCAACGAGTAAAACTTCTGTTTTATTACTGTTAAGTTTGAGAACTTGGAGGAGAACCAAGATCTGATCTCCATAAGACAGTTCGAGAGGGAGGGAGGTGGAAGGGATGAATTAGGTTTGGAGGAAATGTAGAGCTGGGTGTCATCAGCAATGAAACAACAATGAAATAACAATGAAAATTGATATTATATTTTCGGAATATTTGTCCAAGAGGGAGCATGTAGATAATCAATAAAAGAGGCCCTAATACTGAACCCTGGGGCACACCAGCAGAAACAGGATAGAGACTTGAAGAGTGTGATTTAAATTGGATAAACTGAGTGCGGTCTGAGAGATATGAGGTGAACCAGGCAAGGGGGGTATGACTAATGCCAGTGGATGCTAATCTGCTCAGGAGGACATTATGAGAAATTGTGTCAAATGCCGCACTAAGGATTCAAGGATTCAAGGCTCTTTATTGTCATTCGCATCACATGTTAACATGAGGTGGAACGAAATTATGTACACACGGTCCCGGAGCGAAAAGAAACAAAATAATACAGATAATAAAGATACAGAATTTTTTTTTTTTAAAAGTAATTAATAATAGTTGGGGTTTTTTTTTGTTTTTTTTAAAAAAACAATCAGAATAACAAGCAATAAAATAAATACGATAAATAATGCAATAAGTAAAGTGCGACAACCTGAGTACCAGTATGGAGTATGGGTATAGAGTGCAGGTATAAATACGGGTATAAATAAATACTTTTAGCAGCAAAGGGCATGATGCCAGCATTGATAAAGTGACAGTGTCAGTGGTGATTAAGGTGCTACAATAGCAGTTCCTGTCCATTTATGTATTGAGGAGTCTCACAGCTTCTGGAATGAAGCTGTTTCTCAGTCTGGTTGTTTTGCATTTAATGCTCCTCAGCCTCCTGAGGGGAGCGGGATAAAGAGCTGGGTGAGTGGAGTCCTTCATGATACAGGTGGCCCTCTTCCTGCATCTGGAGGTGTATGTGTGTGTGACAGTTGCCTCCGACCACTCTCTGAGCAGCCTTCACCACCCTCTGTAGAGCTTTCCTCTCTGCCACAGTGCAGTTTCTGTGCCACACATTGATGCCAGAGCACAGAACACTCTCCACCGCACATCTTAGGGCTGCTCGATTATGGCAAAAATGATAATCATGATTATTTTCACTGAAATTGAGATCTCGATTATTTGACAATATTAATTTAACAATAACAATGTATTGAATAATGGCTTTAAAGATTGTCAAAAAATAATATAAAATAGTGTGCAAATACTGATAACAGTGCAAATGTTTGCAATATAAAAAATAAATGAAAAATGTAAACATCTATGCTTAGTGAACTTCAAAATACTGCATAATATTTATGCATACAAATAACCAAACATCAAGGCAAGCTGTGTAGCCACACAATACACAATTGCATCAAACGTATGTCACTTTGTGAGCGGTCTTCAAATGATTGAATAAATTTGTAGTGTTGCTCTGTGGTGCAGCTACGACACCGTAGCTGAGTTTACACACTATGTCTACTTGATCCACGTCTGACTGCGCGAACCCGTAATGTTTCCACACCACTGAAGTCGTTTTATCTCTCCTTTCAACCAACGGCATTCTTTCTTCAGCAGCCATTATCCTCTCCTCTCCAAATAACTTCTGCTTAGCTTCCCTGGGGTCCTCTTAATTGTTGTGACGCGTGTTCGAAACGCAGAGAGGTGCGCTCGATTTGCCACACGGAGCAGCGCGAGAGTAAAGCACGAGGGAGGTGCTAATAATTGGCTCAGTCATTTTTGATGATCGTTGAAAGCCCAGATCGTAATTTACATTAAAATTTGATTAATTGAGCAGCCCTAGCACATCTGTAAAAGGAGATGAGGACTGAGCTCTCAACCTCCTCAGGAAGTACAGTCTCTGGTGAGCCTTCCTGATCAGGCTGCAAGTGTTGTTTTTCCAGGTGAGGTTGCTATCTAGACACATACCCAGGTACTTGTAGCTGGGTACAACTTCGACTGCAGGTCCTCCGACGTGCAGGGGTGTGTGTGTGTGTGTGTGTCTTCCCCTCCTGAAGTCCACAATCATCTCCTTCGTCTTTTTCTCATTTAAGCAGAGATTGTTTTTCCTGCAGCAGTCCTCTAAGTGTTCCACCTCCTTCCTGTAGCCGGTCTCGTCATTATTTCAAGATCCAGAAGGATGAGAATGGTTAAAAGACCAGAATCAGCTGCCATCAGAAGGTCATTAGTAATCCTTAACAAAGCAGTTTCTGTACTATAACTGGGGCGAAAACCAGACTAAAATTGTTCATAGAGATTATAGTCATTGAGGTGTGAGTGAAGCTGGGAGGCAACAACTTTCTCAAGGATTTTCGAAATAAAGGGGAGGTTTGATATAGGGCAGATTTTATCAAAATTATTAGGATCTGCACCAGGCTTTTTGAGAATTAGAGTGACAGAAGCAGTTTTCAGGGATGGAGGAATAATTCCAGTGTTAAGGGAAGAGTGGATAATACTAGTTATGAGAGAAGCCAATGAGGGAAGACAACCTTTAACTAACACAGTGGGAAGAGGGTCGAGCTGACAGGTGGATGATTTTGATTTTTGAATAAGATTTGATACATCAGCTATGGAGGGAAGAGTAAAACTTGAAAATGACTGGGAGGAACACAGTAAGGAAAACAGAAAGTCTACTTCACAGTTAGAAGTTCCTACAGTGTTAAGTTGTTGGTGGATATCAGTGATTTTATGAGTGAAAAAAGATATAAGAGAGTTCCAAAAGTCAGCAGAGTCCATATGAGAGGGGAATGAGTCCAGAGGTCTTGTAATTTTACTAAACAATGAAAAGAGAGACCTGGAGTTACTTTCACTAGAACTGATTAAACCAGAATAGTATGCAGATTTGGCTGAAGCAATGCAGTCCTTATACAAAAAGATATGATTGTTTAGCTTTTCTTCACTCAAAATAAAATTCTCCTCAAATTGCAACACTTGTACTTTTTAAAATTTTTTTTACGTGCGCTCAGAATAGTGGCACAAAAATGACGCCATAGTGATGTTGATTCAAAATGTGCTCTGGCACAATCATCGTTTGTTACTGACAACAAGAAATAAAGCTGGTCCAAGCTATGGGCACAACCATTTTTTTAATATTGGAGGGGGAATAACACTATCTAATATATTCTGTTTTAGAAATTATATTCAATGTTAACTGTAGCCATGCTCAAAGTGTTAATGCTATCTTATTTTAATAAGCAACATCTTCATATGCAAAACTTGAGGCAAGAGATTATTTTAGGGTGGCACACACCACCCCATGCCACCCCTTAGATCTGCCCCTACACACCAACCATGACAACCATTAACATGCTGACATTCTGACCTATGAGCCACTATTGTTACATGATTACCTAAGTACCACACCCGCCTTTGACTGACTTCGACAGGTGTGTTCAACTACACACCTGCAAAATAAAGGCTACTGCCAATCGCACAGTTGTGTTGACCAAATCTGTCAACAGTCAAACCGACATTTAGCAATTCATGCCAAAGGTCTGAAAACCTCCTGCAGCCCCATAATTTGCCATAAGACAGAGAGACAGACTCTCCAGGTGAAAACAAAACCATGTCCTCTATCATTACTGCTTACAATACCTCTGCAGTAAAGGCTTTTATTCATGACACAGCACCCAAAGAAGTCCCAGGCTGTTGATGAAAAAAAACTTACCTTAGAAAGTTTTTTTTTTAAAAACTGAGTGAAATGACCAACAGGAATTTGGCTAGAGCCACAATAATTCCCTAAATACTAAGAAAAGAGGCTCTGATGTTTTACACACGGTCTAGAAGCAGGTTTACATGATTATTTAAAACATTCAGTGAGTCAGTGCTCCTGGAGCTCAGGTCAGATATTACATCACAGACAGAGTAGGAGATGGTTGTAGCTTCCAGGTCTGAAAAGTGAAGCCAGTGGAAGTGCATTAAACCTGTTAAACCTTCTTTTTAAACGACACCAGGGGGCGACACCTTTGGTTGCACAAAGAGTCCCAGTCCTTTGTAAGGCTACGTCCACACGTACACGGTTATTTTTGAAAACGGAGATTTTCCGTTTTCGTTTTAAAAAATAATCCCGTCCACACGTAAACGCAGAAATGAAGGAAAACGCTGCTAGGAACATGCCAAAGCAACAGGTGGCGATATATTCCTAACCGTGTAGAAATGTTGGCCAATCAGAAGTCTAGAAGCCTCGGTAGGAAATAGTAAACAAAGATGGGGCATAGAAGCAGAAGCGAGTGGTATGTGTGGAGGGACAGTAACTGTGTGTGTATATGTAAGCATTTAAACACTGTAGAGAGTACAATTAACAGTAACAATATTGTAGAAATTCATTTCACCGAAACAAAACGTGGCGCACAGTGTGACGTCAAAAGAGGCGCACACCTTTGACGCTGCGTTTTCTCCGTTTTTCTTGTCCACACGTAAATGCAAAAACGGAGTTTTCGAAAATATCCACCCTGGCAGGCGTTTTTAAAAATCTCCGTTTTCAGTGACCGAAAACGCCGTTTACGTGTGGACGATAGGTGCAAACGCATAGAAAAATCTGCGTTTTCAAAAATACCCGGGTACGTGTGGACGTAGCCTAAGTCTATGGGAAAACTCTGTAAACACTTTCTAGGCTCGGTCACAGGTCTCACCTCACACTGAATAAAAGAGTAAGTCAATTTAGTGAATTTTGCTGATTTGAAGCGTCAGTGCTCATTGGATAGTGCCTTAAACACAGATTTGGGGTCTGGTGATCTAACAAATATAAATTTCCCTCTGTCCATTTTATTTAGATAACTAACTCTAATACAAAGTAAATTTTCTGGTTTTAATATTCTTTTCAAAACATTAATCATGTAATCCAATGACTTTTCCAGGTTGTTCCATGCCCTCCCCCCCCCCGAACCCATAAATCGTTGATGTATAATGCAAAACATAAATAATGCTACAAAGAGGTGATAATGGCCCTGTCAGTAAAATCTCACAACGAGCGCACATGCAGCAGACTGAAAATAATGCACCTTGCACACAAACATCTCCCCTGCTAGCTACCAAGCTATCGCTTTACCACCAAGCTAAAGCTAGCTTTGATTCTTTTAAAGAGGCGCCATTACTCACAGCATTACTCGAGGATCACACAGTCCTTCCTCCGTCCCATACATGTACAGGAGACTTTCACATCATCATGCTGACTCTACAGTTAGCGGTTAAAAAGGAAAGTGTGAAATCCCATCTGCCGTGAGCCACTTCATCTGCTTCCGGGTGCGTTTTCCGGGAAGACACCCTTCCATCGCGTGTGTGAGGTCGTGAAGAAAGCCAAACTCCATTCAGAAACATAAAGAATTTTCTTACTTCGCACAGACCCAAAAATGTAGCCTATAAATCATAACCTGAGACATGTCTTTATCAGGAATGCTTTCGACTGGGACATTCGGCTTCATACATGATGTTGTCAGGATATTTTATCTCAGTTTTAAAGAATTTCCGTCCTTGGCCTTTTTAATATGACGTGCATTTGTGTGTTGATGACAAAGCCAAAATTAAACAGATTTTGGACGGAGTTCGGAATCGTGATTCTTCTCCGTCGGCGAAACAGTCAAATGAAATCTCAGCATTTACGTCACACATCGTTCACGCCGTACCTTCAAATTGACAGACACTGCGAATTTTATATTACCAGGCGCGGTGGCCAAGTGGTAAGGCGTCGGTCTCGTAAACCGAAGATCGCGGGTTCGAACCCCGTCCGTGCCTGTTAAACTGGGAATTATAGACTGCGTTTTTTGGGGGTGGAAACAAAATACTATTCTTGAAGTTGTCGAACAGTATTACAAAAGAAAATCAGACCAAAAAAAAAAAAAAAAAAAAACCCCCACGAAAATGAAATTATAAAGAAATAAACTATAAACACAGCTCGAAAGTGGACACAACTTTTCATGTTTTATAAAGCTTCAGAAGACCACAAGAGGGAGCAATATGAACAGTAGATTACAGAGGGTTTACATGTACTCTGCTCGGATTCAGCCAAAAAGTGACAATGACTCAAACTGTATGAAAACAATTCAACGCAAAGCAATACGATATTTTTTAACGTCTAACTTGATCGCGACCCAACAGAGGACACTCATCCATGGACCTTTGAGTAAAAGACTTTTACTTAAAAGACTACTTCCCGTTCTTCTTTTTTGCCTATCCTACTGTTAAAAAATTCCTGGAAATATGCATGTAAGCAATTATATATAATATATGAATTCACTATGAATACTGGCTTGGTAAGGATTGTATGTTCTTACTGGGTGGGATGTCCAACATACAGCCTGCAGGACTGGCAAAGACTCCCGCCCACAGGACAGGTTTGGAAAATGTGAAGGAGCGCATAACTTTTGTCTGTTTCTGTTTCATACTCTGTCATCCTTTTGTGAAACAAAGCATTTTGTGATCTTTTAATATATTTAATATATTAATATTTTATGATTACACATTACACAGTTTGGGCAATGAAACAACTGCACTTTTTTGTAATTTTACCCATTCATTATGTAGTTTCACTGTTCTGGCCACTTAAGTTCAAATTGGGCCCTGTTTGTCCCACAACGTAAAATGAAAATGAGTCCTCTGATTGATGTTAATTGGCCATCAGGGAAACATATCAATCAGTAAATCAATCAACAGAAACTTTAATTAAAACATAAGTAACAAGTGTCAATACATGTAAAAAATAAATAACTACAGAGTCATTTAAGGCCATGCTATTCACAAGGAAAAAAACAAAGCGTGAACGCTACTGTGGTCCAGCGTGTGTGAAAAGCATCATAAACACTGTGAGTCCTCACACGTCAGCTTCAATATTTATGACCACATTTTGAGCCCATACAGGAGTGTACAGCTCACGAATGGCGACCTCTACGTCCCCGTTAATTCTCAGCTCTGTGCTTTCCCAGTCAAAAACATTTCCTCTTGGTTCTCTCTGCCCTGCAAACATGCCTTGTATCACACTATCTGGGAGAACAACGTCCCAGATATTCACATCACAGATCTCACCAACAAAATTCTGATGTTTATCAAAATCTCCCAGATAAATATCTGGATCTTGTCCCAGGATAACCCTGCCTCCTGGGCTGACAGTGTGACCCTTCCTGTAGATTTTGGATAAGCTCCTCTTTCCATCCAAGAAGAGGGCAGCTAAACCTGAAGTGGAATCCCAGGTGACACACAGGTGGGTCTGCAGGGCTCTGAGCTCAGGGACTTTAAATAAAACAGGATTTCCAGCCATGTAAAAGGACAGCCTGCACACACAAACAATATGCATGTTAAAGCATTATAAGTCTGCACGCAGGCAGCTTAATGTAAAACCCTACGGTGGCCCTGAGAGGCAAAACAGACTGCAACTTAACAAAACACCAGCAATAAGAAAAATGCTGCAAAAGCACACAGAACACAATGGAAATAGGAAAAAACAGATTTCCAAAAGCACAGGGGAAGTGTTTCTGGACCAGTTGCAGGAACCAAAACATGCGAGGTAAGTGTGTTTTAAGCTCATGATTCATATAATACTGATGACGGATCTTTATTCTAACAGTTAGGCTAACACACTTACCTCTCATATTTTCTTTCCTCATAAAACCGACAGATCCTCCACTTCTTTTAAGTGTCTCCCAGCGCAATTCTTAGCATATTTTGGTTCCTGCAACTGGTCCGTCTGGTTATTATCTTCTCAGAAACACTTCCCCTGTGCTTTTGGAAATCTGTTTATTCCTATTTCTGTTTTTGTTTTTCCTATTTCCGTTGTGTTTTGTGTGCTTTTGCAGCACTTTTCTTATTGTTGGTGTTTTCTTAAGTTGCAGTCCGTTTGGCCTCTCAGGGCCACCGTAAAAACCACCTAACCCCCACAGAATCAGCCGACTGTGCTCCACAATGACTTCAGTATATTTAATAAACCACATATTTTGGGCTGTTTTTCCCTCATAGATTTGTAAGTACAGGAGAAATCCATCTGTAATTTTCATTTTGACACATTCTGTTGAAACCAATCCATTCTCTTACTCTGAACATTATCAGGGTCATGGAGGCCTGGAGTCTATGCCAGCATGCCTCCATTAACAGAATAAAGTTAGTGTACATGAAATATATGGGTGGGAACTTTTTTCAGATTTGGTTTTATTTATTTTTTTTGTAAAGCTCACAGTGTAGGTGATGCTGACTTTAAGATGTCCTACCTTCCATCCAGTTCACGCCACACGTTCAGCTCATCATAGTTTCCAGTCCGGTATGCAAAGAGGATGATCTCTCGCTGGCCGCTGAGCTCCGTGGCCACCCGCATGCACAGAGTGAACGCAGTCAGGTTCATCGGCTTCTGAGGGATCATCTCAACATAACTGGTGCATGACTCAGTGGGGAAAACCAAGGTCTTGATGGGAACACTCCCTGAGAGGCAGAAAAATTAATAAAAAACATTATTAAAACTTTGAAATGGTTAAAAAAAACAACTTTGTGGCAAAACTGTGTTTTTATGTATAAAAATAATTAGTATAGTATAACTAAGTTGACAGGCAGGGAAAAAACAGAGGTGTCACACAAATGTTACGAATTCTTAAAGTGAAGGTTACTGAAATCAGTGTTTAAACACTGTGTTTTCTCCCACTGAAAGCCTGAATACCAGATAAATGTATTTTATGTTAACACGGAAAACCAGAAAATAAATAATGAAATAACTCAAAATGTGCACAAGAGGACAACATGGAGAGATATACAGTTACCGGCCAATGCTGTGATGAGGAAAAGGATGACCGGAAGTCTCATTTTATCTCCACAAACCTGCAGGAAATCAGACTCCTTCAAGATATTTTCATGTGTTAATACAATCTTAAATTTTTACACAGCATTGATTATTAAAAAGTCATATGAAGTTACAAAATAAAAGGAAGCTGTATACATACTGAGCTGCTACAAAGATCCTCCTGCAGACAGACGACTGAGCGGTTTAAAAAACTCTGCCCATTTCAGATTCCTGCTATGCAAATAACATCTCTGCAGCTCTCTAAACTTCCTTACTGATTTCAAGCTTTGGTGTTTATTGGTCCTGGTAGAAGAAGCTGCTAAAATTACGCAAAGTTCTATGCCTTTACCTGTGGGCCTTTTATTTATTAGCCATTTATTTCAAAGGAAATATTTTTTTTAAAATTCTGATTTGAATTCTTTGTTCACAACACACTGATGGTTATTTGAATTTTACAAATGAGCATGAGCTTCTGATCATTGTCCAGCTGAAAGATTTCTATCAAAGAGAAAAGCAGACAATAGTTTCTGTAGAAGAGAAACTGCTGCTCATTTGAATTGTTTCTGTTGTATTTTTTTGCAATTCAAATGTTTCTTATTTGAATTCTTCCTGTAAATGAGACACTGATGCTCATTTGATGCAGCGTGATTAAAATTTGGTTCCATGAATTATATTACTATATACTAATAAACCCCTCGGTCTACATGCGGGAGATATGGAACAAACAAATATGCATACAATGCTACAATCATTATATGTACCATAGCACATATAATGATTATAGCAAAGGTGTGTCAAAATGTACCATACATTTTGACACACCTTTATAATTCCTTGGTCCCTGGATCGAGGGCTTCGAGTTTTTCTGATTTTTAGGTTTTCTCTAGTTTAGAATTTTTGATTATGTTTGAATGGTGGTTTTGTACTGTTGGTATTTAGTTTCTTATTTTCAAGTTTCTTTGGTTATATTTCATGGCTTTAGTTCTGGGTTTTTGTTCTAAAAATCTTTAGGTTCATTCTGTGTTTTGTGAGTTCTCGAAGTCCTTTTGGTTTCAACTTCGGATTTATGTAAAAACTCCACACTTTTTTGTTTATGGTGTTTTCCCTCATGGTTGTGTGTTTCCTTGTTCCACGTTTCTCTGAGTTTACTAGTTTTGGGATTGTTGCTCCTGATCATCAGTGTTTGTATTCTTGTGTTTCTAAATAAAAGCTGGGATGTCGTGCTTTGAGAAGACTATCCTGAGTTTCTCTGATCAATTCATGTTTATCAGAGAAACCCAAAGTCAAAACTCCCAAACACAAACTAAACTACGTACTGTATGCTGTGCAGTGAAGCAAGGAATGCTCAGACCTCTACACTGGAGAAACCAAAGAGTCACTTCATAAACACATGGCACCTGGCCATCTTTGAACAGAGGGCGGGGCTTACGACACCAACTGTCTGGCATCTATAATCCAGTTTTGAGATCCTGCCCAGACGCCTTAACGCCCACTCACATCCTGGGCCATTTGATCTCAGTACATCCCATGATAGGGGGAGTTTCACAATGGGTTCAACTCAAACTTTTTCTGATTGTGACCAACACTCATTTTCACACCTTAGCTCATGTGATTAGGTAGAGGATCAATATGAGGTCCATGACCCTCTTGGGGGACACTCCCATAGGGCTTAAAATCTGGAACTCTCCACCAATTACTCTTAGAACTGAAGAAGCTTCTCGGATGAAACATCTTCAAGAAACCTAAAAAAAGTCCAGACGCTTTTCTTTCCAAGCTCCTTAGAATTCTGAACTATGACAGTCTACTTGGTGCTTGATTGAATTGTCAAATGTAAAAATGTCTCAGTCAGAGTCAGAGACACTTTATTTATCCCCAAGGGGCAATTAAGATAAATAAAGTGTCTCTGACTCTGACTGAGACATTTTTACATTTGACAATTCAATCAAGCACCAAGTAGACTGTCATAGTACACAGTAAAAATGTATACCATTGTGGGATTTGTACAAGATGTTTGTATACACTGTATACAAGTCGGCACTCACAGTGCTCTAGGCAATGTTTCTGCATAGTTTAATCAAGATTGGTACACTTTTCTAGGAGGTGATGGGAAACATACAAACATGCATAGGCTATGGTCTTTATGATAGTGTAAAATGAAAAAGAAAGTACACACTCTTTCAGTTCCAGGAGGGTTTAGCTGTGCATTATGGCCAAACATCTCCACTTTCTATCCAAAGGACATTGTTCCAGAAGGCGTCTCATTTACTGTTATTAACATTGCAAAGGTACTCTGTAAAAATGTTTAAAAAACAAGAAAACCTGTTATATTCCAGCTGTTGTAGTGCCAGAAAAATACAGTAAAATTTACCATCACATAAAAAATACAGCAATTTCCCATAATTACAATAGTGAAAACTGATGTACTTTTACAAGGTGGTAAGTTAAAGTTTTTTTCATGTTAAATAGAAGGTATGTGTGAAAACAAAATTACATAATTATATATTCAAACACTGCTGCAATAAAATTAATCAGGTTTAAAATTGCTGAAAAGTACTATTATCATGTAATAACACAATATCCCACCCATAAAAAAGAAAATATCCAGAAATGTTATTGAATTATAATATTATTACATATAAATACATAATTTAATAACTATAAACACTGAAAGAGCTACACGTAATATTAACTTTACATTGTTTAATAATGTCATAATATTGCTAGAGCATTACTATAGTTCAACTTGATATACTTGTCTTAAAATGTTTCTGTAAGTCCATTTCATCACATCATATAAATTTTACTTCAAACTGCAAGAAAATATTTGAGCTCTGTCACTAAAATAAAAACTATATCGAGGGGTTCAGCTTTATAATGAAAAATGTCACGGTCCTGGGTCACCCAGTGTTTGTGTTTTTGGTTCAAGTTTTATTCTGTGAATTAAGGTTTTCTGTTTGTATTACATTTATAGTTCCTGGTTTTTAGGTTTCTGAGCCTCCTCTGTGTTCTTGGTAAAGCTCGAACTCTGTTCTCCATGTGATGTATGTTTAGACGTAGTTTTCTGTCTCTATGCCTTCCCGGTGTTCAGGCCTATGGTTCCTTTTTCATGTCCCATGGTTCATGTCTCTGTCTCAGTGTCAACTCTACATTTCTGTGTTATGCTTCCTGTTTTACTTTGACAGTCTGTCCCACGTCGTTGTGTGTAATTAGTCCCAGCTGTGTTTCCCTCCTGTTTCTCACTCCCTCGTTACGGCCTGTGTATTTAAGCCCTGTGTTTTCTGGACGGAGCGTTTTCAGTGGGAGAAACGTGACTTCGTCAGTCTCACCTGACTGCAGGTTTCCCCAACCTTATAAAAAGCTGGGGAATGACCAACGATCAAATCTTTAATCAGTGTTTGTTGATCAGTGGTCATGACAATTTGCATATTAATGAAAAAAATTACCTCACAACCCATTGTTGGCCAGTGCTGCTGGTTTCAGTCATTGTCAAATGTAATGTTTATACGATTACAATTACAGTACAATTACAACTTTTAATTAACTAAACAGTCTAAATACTTCTTTTCAGTTCTGTAGTACAAAACATTAGCTAAACTCTTCTGCCGTACCACCTTTATACCATCTGTGTGCCACTGAGTGCTTTGAGTTCTCCAGTACTATAGAAAAACACCATTTAAGAACCAGAACCAACTTATGAGCCTGAAGACCAAGAAGTCAGTGTTATCAGTGACACTGTGTTGTCTGGTTAATTTTTTAAGCCCTTGATGATAAAATATGCTGATGTCACAAGCTGCATATTATTTAAACTGTATGGAGTGTAAAGCTGAGGATCGAAATGCAGACACAGGAGGCAGCAGGGTTTAATAAGACAATCTTTAATAAGCTGATGGCACAAGTCTACAAAGGAAAACGTAAAAGGTTTTATGAAACCAAATCCACAAGTGCATGGAGAGAAAACATACAAGATATCATCACAGACGTTAAAACAGAAAGTGTGAGGGGAAGATGGCACAAATTTATACATACAAGGGTGATTAGGGTAACTAGACACAGGCGACAGGAGGGGTAGTAAAAATGAAGACAAATAACAAATGCAGCGGTTAGACACGTACCTACATGCAGCAACGTTAGACTGAGACTGGGGAAGGAAACTCATAAAACTCACTGCATGGAAATAACTGACAGAAAAGCTGTAAAAACTCTGATAATATAACAATGGGACTATGACAGTGTGATTAAAAGTAAGTACAAGTAAGTGATAAGAATAACCTAGAACAATATGCATCTGTGTTGAGTATTTAATATATAATTAAAAACAGGTGATGTCAGCACATATGTTTTAAAAACTTAAAGTAACATTAGTGATATTGATACACAGTTTGATTAATAACCATTATTTCATACAGCAGAATGGGGGTTTTTCTGTGGGTGAGCATTATAACTACAGCTCACGAATGGCGACCTCTACGTCCCCGTTAGTTCTCAGCTCTGTGCTTTCCCAGTCAAAAACATTTCCTCTTGCTACTCTCTTCCCTGCAAACATGCCTTGGATCGCGTTATCTGCCAGAACAACATCCCACATGTTCACATCAGAGATCTCACCAACAAAACTCTGCTGCTCATCAAAAGAACCCAGGAAAGAATCTGGATCTTGTCCCAGGATAACCCTGCCTCCTGGGCTGACAGTGTGACCCTTCCTGTAGATTTTGGATAAGCTCCTCTTTCCATCCAGGAAGAGGGCAGCTAAACCTGAAGTGGAATCCCAGGTGACACACAGGTGGGTAATCAGGGCTCCGAGCTCAGGGACTTTAAATAAAACACCACCTCCAGCCAGGTAAAAGGACAGTCTGCACACACACAACATCCATATGTCCTTTAGTCATAAACGTCTTAGCACACAGGCAGTTTCATGAAAAATCATAATTTTACTACATTTGAGTCAAAACAATTTTACACCAGGACCAATAATAATTGGTGACCAATAAGATCAGATTTGGGTGATGTTGTTTTTGTAAAGCTCACAGTGTAGATGATGCTGACTTTAAGATGTCCTACCTTCCATCCAGTTCACGCCACACATTCAGCTCATCGTAGCTTCCAGTCCGGTATGCAAAGAGGATGATCTCTCGCTGGCCGCTGAGCTCCGTGGCCACCCGCATGCACAGAGTGAACGCAGTCAGGTTCAGCGGCTTCTGAGGGATCATCTCAACATAACTGGTGCTCGTTGCAGTGGAGAATACCAGGGTCTTAATGGGAACACTCCCTGAGAGGCAAACAGAGTTTTCTTTTGTGTTGATGAAATTGTAAACTAATTAATTGTAATTAAATTGTATTAACTAATTCATATTTTTATTGTCTCCATAATGTTATGCACTTTGGTCAGAACTTGCTGTTCTTAGAGCACTTTATAAATAAAGTTGGTTTGGCCTGTAACCTTTGAAAGGTTCAAAACACTCGGCTGCCATAAACTACATGTCTTTAACATTCCCACGAGAGCTCAGAGGCACCTCTTTATGTCCACTGTTTATGTACAAAAATATGTTTGTTCTTGTTAGTTCTGTGTTTTAACTGACATCACACAAATTTAATGAGTCTTTAAAAATGAAAAGTATTGACATCTGAGCCACTGAGAGGATGAATGACAGATAAAAGGATTTAATCAAGACAAGAAAACCATAAAAAGAAAAATAGAAAATGAGATAAACAATAAAAAGTAAATAATGACATAATTAAAAACTTGCACAGAGATGGACAAAAGAACAGAGAAACAGTTACCAGCCAATGCCATGGAGACGGCGATGAGGAAAAGGCCAATCAGAGGTCTCATTTTGTCTCCACAAACCTGCAGAAAATGAGACTCAGATGTTACATGATTTTATTTTATACACAGAATATCAGTGGGAATTTTTTTTTAAGTTATGTAAAGTTACAAAGTAAAATGAAGCTGTATACGTACTGTGATGCTCCAAAGGTCCTACTGCAGACAGTCAGCTGGGCGGTTTTATAACCTGAGTACCAAAAATCCTCCCCATTTCAGAGTCCTGCGATGCAAATAACAGGCTGTCATTGATGGATGGTTTTCATTGGTTTTGGTAGAAGAAGAAGATGCTAAAATTACACAAAGCCTTAACAAATACAAACACTTCTGTGGATTATTTATTGTGATTTTTTTAAAAGATTTTTAGCATCACATCATGAGTTCACTGATGACTTTGCTTTTCTTTCTTGTACATATTACATTTTGATTTGATCAGTGTTTCTCTTGGATTATGAATGATTTTACATAACATCTTAGATTAATGTGGTAACTGTTATTTGCATCATACCTTTACATATGGGTGTTTCATTTCTTAAGCATTTATTTCAAATGACAGAAAGGCATTTTGTGTAAATTAAGATGATTTATAACCTTAAGACCTGAGAGACTTATTTTTATCAGCGCACCTCAAAAATGTTTGAAAGCCATCTGTTGTAGTGAAACAATGTTTGTTTTCTATGTTTTCTGAAGAAAAGACACCGCTGCTGTTTGGATTGTTTCTGTTGTGTTTTTTTTTCCAATTCAAATGTTTCTCATGTAAATCGTTTCTGTAAATAGTTTCTCATTTGACTTTTTCAAATGAGCAGCGCCGTCTCTTTGACAGAAACAATGGTCTGGTTGAAAGGTGTCTATTTTAGAGAAGTAACCAGACCATTGTTTCTGTGAAAGAGACGCTGCTGCTGATTTGAATTTTGCCAGATATATTTTTAGATTATTTCACCGAAATGATTGGCGTTTAGTTCCATTGTATTATATTATAATATATATAGGGTCTTGGGTTTTTTACAGTTATTTCATTTTATCTCAAATCAGCATTTTTGAGAACATTTTCGGATCAATTTTCCTAAAAAAATGACTGTCCAAAATTTGGACACATATATTGATGATACTGTGAAAGTATACCTTAAATATACCAAATACTTTAAACAGTACTGGCTAATATGAAAAGAAAAATTGTGCCATAAATCTTCATATTTGAGCACACTAATAAAAAAAACTTCACATCGCAAAACACAACTAATGACGTTGCTTCAGGTCATCGGTCATCTTAAATCAGACAGGATGCCATTACACCCATAGGTAAAGGCATTTGCAAATATTTGCAAATAACAGTTACAACATTAATCTAACTAAGATGATGGATTTATAATCCAAGACAAACATCGATTAAATCAGAATTAATATGTGCAAGAAAGATAAGTGTGAAATTTCAAAATAAATAATTTCACAATACAACACAAATAAAACATGTAACAGATTTTAACCAATTCTTCATCACAAAAATGAAGAAAATGCCATTTTCATTCAACGTTATGCTGTTTTGAACAAATATGTCAAGTTGTGGCACAAAACCAAAAGTATTAGTAAAAACTATACACTGACCTGGAAGAGTCTGATAAATCTGGTTAACTTGAAACCGTAGTAAGAGGAATTACAATGCAAGAATGTAGGTTTTTATGCAGCTCTGTTTTGTCTATAGGTTTCTTGTTTGCTTACTTCATGTGATATCTTTTTCTATCTTGTATGTTGTGCTCTTCATACAAAAAAGAACCTAGAAGGATTCTGTCACTGATTTTTTAACCACTTTTTGCTGTGCGTGGGTGCCACCAGCAGCAGTTCAGTTCTCAGGCATTCCTTGAAGGAGTACGTCATTGAAGAAGAGTTTTCCGGTGCGAGCTGTTCCAACAGTTGCCTGGTTTTAGTTAACGAGTAGTGTTTGTGTTATTGGGCTAACAGGAAGTAGAGAGCCTTTCCACAAGCTATATGTTAGCTAGTGTTAGGCTAGCACTAGCTTGTTAGCTGAATTGCCTGGCAGAGCTCAACTAACATCACAACGAGGTGATTCTCATTGTGACTAACTTTAAGCCTGGTGTAGCTCAGTCTCCACCCTTTCCAGTAACCATGGCTACAGCTCCCGCCACATGCAAACAGTCAGAACCGAAGAGCAAAGAGGCTCCATCCTCTGCTGTATCTGCGTGGATTAAATAAACACAGGAAAACTAGACATTCCCAACACTGAGTGAATAAAGTGCTTAATTCATCGAATGTTGTTAAAATAAACCTGTCAGATGCATTCTTTTGCATCATCATTTATTCTTCAAACAGAAAATATCTCAGGTTTACTTATCCAAATAAACGGAGCAGGTAATCAGAGACTCCATTGTTGTCCATAAATCAATTCATAAAGCTTGACTTCAGAATGAACCTGGGGAAAGGTCTTGAGCTTTGATGGGTTCTGTCTTGTTCGTAAACATCCTCAGCAATTTCCTCTCACCTGAGGGTGACAGTTTCTTCCAGCCCTTGGCAAAGTGTTGACACTTCTGAACAGTGTTGGGACTAACGCGTTATTAAGTAACGCGTTACAGTAACTACGTTATTATTGTGGTAACGAGCACGGTAACTAGTTATTATGCCAAAACCAGGAACGCGTTACTCGTTACTGGGATTTAGATAGGCTCGTTACTCGTTACTTCGTGTGGTGGATATCGCGGAGCTTCCACAGATTCAATAACATTAGCAAGTGGTGGAAGCCAGCAGGTGGATGAAGGAAAAGGGAGGCAAGAGGAGAGACCCGAAGCGGCCGCCGGTCCGCGTGTCAGGTGAACTGAACTTCAGGTAAGAAGTTATGACCTGCAGTCTATCTGAGTCAGATATAAACCAAGTTTAGGTGGAGTTTATTTTCGGTATGCTGACATTTTCGTACTGCGTGCTAGCTAGCATGACGGAGTTTCTATACAGCTGGGTGGGTGCTATGTTACTGATGTTGAACTTTATTTTGTTCATACGGTTAATTATTAGAGTTGCCAACCGTCCCGTAAAAAACAGAATCGTCTGGTATTCAGAGAAAATATTACGCGTTTCGTACTGAGGTGAAAAGGAACACAGTTTGTCCCGGACTTCAGCTACAATGAAAAAGACACAAAGCTGGAGTTATGCTGTGTTTACGCTGCACAGCTGCCTCTTCTTCTCTCATTCTCTCCTGTTTCTACTTCAATCACGAAACTGATCAATGATCAGCTGATCGGCTTTTCTCTCTTGTTTGTTTATCGCCCACTTTGCGCCAGAAAGAGGAAACCAGCGGAGGTCGCGTTAAACAACAGCAGCACGTTTAAGCTTGATCAGCTGTTGTTAGAATTTATTTAATATTAATTTCTAGTATCAGCTGATGTTTGCTGGAGCCACAGCTGTAAAGCTGCTGGTCATGATATCGGTTTGGTTATCTGGTGAGAGGGAAACATGCAGATGAAACCAGGAGATGTCCTTACTGAATCATCAGAGCTGAACAGGTGATGGAGAAACAGGTTTACCTTTTAGGTGACATGAATGAGTTGAAGTTATGAACTGTTTCTGAGAGACAAATAACACCAGGATCCTTTTCTAAGTAGCTGACAGCTGGTAACTGTGCAGGGGCGGGTCTAGCAAAGTGTTGCCAGGGGGCCAGGTAGGGCATTAACAGGGAAAGGGGGGCACAAGGAAATAGTTTTCTTTATTATTCTCATTTAAAATGTCTCGCTTTTAAAAAAATAATTATCTGAGTCTTACAACAAACGATTGATAGATTGATACATATATACCATCAGAACAGTGTACATCACTGTCACAACAGTGTTTATTTTCATTCAAAGGCTTTATGATTTTTCCTATAATGGTGGGCCGGTCTCTAGTCAAAATGCCCGGGACGATTGTTTTGTCCCAGTCCAGCCCTGGATGCAGCTCATCTGCAGTCTGGTGTTACCTACATCTTCCTATTCAGAAGGCAGAATTTCCAAGTTCTGAGTACAATCAAAAGCACCACGACTGCAGTTTTTGTGTTGGATGTAAAAAGCAGGCTAGAATCATGGCGGCGGTCAACGACGGTCCAGGCGTGGGATTTCTCTCGTGGAAATGTGCACATTATTTTTTCCTTTCTATTGGTAGGTGGCACAGTGCACTTGTGGCAAGTAAGCAAGCTAGAAGACTGGCAGTGTGGCTGGGTATCCAGTTACGGAAGCAACACATTAACAAGAGAATTCTGAGTAAAACCAAAGTTACTTTCCCTAGTAACTAGTTACTTTGAAAGTAACAAGTAACTTGAAGTAACTGAGTTACTTTTTTAGAGAAGTAACTAGTAATGTAACTAAGTTACTAATTTAAAGTAACTTACCCAACACTGCTTCTGAATAACTTAAATAACATATACAGCTGTTTGAAGTCAGGGTTTTGGAATCTGCAGTCATTTGGAAATGCTCCAACAGAAACCAGCTGTAGTCAATCGTAACCACTAATGCGTTAATAATTCTTGTTGAATTAAAAGACATTGTAGAATCTTCAGCACTACTTATTAAAATATTTGAGAGAATATATGAATGAAATGACACAGTGTAATATAGCATGAGTTGTTGTTGATGATGACTTTTCTTTATTATGTTCTGTTACGTTAAACTCTAGAACAGAAAGATGGCGTACTTTCTTTGTCACATGACTGTCAGGTCTGGCATTTCTGAAATCAAAATGATTTATCAGGCATAGAGAAGGATGGAGCAGATATTTTTACTAGGTCGCAAAACACATTAATCTGAAGTTATGTCAGTAATACTGATGCAAATTTTGATCAATAAAGTATCAGATTTCATACAACCGTATGGGTGGCATTCACTGACTGCACACGTTTTCCTGTGGGTGAACATTATAGCTACAGCTCACGAGTGGCGACCTCTACATCTCCGTTTATTTCCAGCTCTCCGCTGTCCCAGTCAAAAACATTTCCTCTTGGTTCTCTCTTCCCTGCAAACATGCATATGATTGCACTATCTGGTAGAACAGTGTCCCACATGTTCACATCACAGATCTCACCAACAAAACTCTGCTTCTTATCAAAAGAACCCAGGAAAGAATCCGCATCTTGTCCCAGGATAACCCTGCCTCCTGGGCTGACAGTGTGATCCTTCTTGTAGATTTTGGATAAGCTCCTCTTTCCATCCAGGAAGAGGGCAGCTAAACCTGAAGTGGAATCCCAGGTGACACACAGGTGGGTAATCAGGGCTCCGAGGTCAGGGACTTTAAATAAAACACCATCCCCAGCCAGGTAAAAGGACAGTCTGCACACAAACAAACAATATGCATTTTTAATCATTACTACACACAACTGACAGGCAGTTTAATGAAAAATCACCCCCCCTCCCCACACAGAATCAGCTGATTGTTTTCCACAATAACTTCAACATGCTTAAAAAAGCACATAGAGGTGGGTCATATTTTTGCTCTACTTTTTCTCATAGATTCATACGTACAGGAGAAATCCAACTTTAGTTCTCAGGGCTGTAAAACACATTTTAATACATTCTTTTGGCACCAAACATCAAACCAGTTTTATACTCCAGCTGTCACAGTCTCAAGGCAAAATCTTGTTATTGTTTACCAGGATGTTTTCTATAACCATCTTTCACCATCAGTGTCTTGGGATATATCATAGACTTATATGTGAAAAGCCCACAAAGTAGATAATTTTGGCCTTAAGATGTCCTACCTTCCATCCACTTCACGCCACACATTCAGCTCATCGTAGCTTCCAGTCCGGTATGCAAAGAGGATGATCTCTCGTTTGCCGCTGAGCTCCGTGGCGACTCGCATGCACAGAGTGAACGCAGTCAGGTTCATCGGCCTTTGAGGGATCATCTCAACATAACTGGTGCTCGTTGCAGTGGGGAAAACCAGGGTCTTAATGGTAACACTCCCTGAGAGGCAGGAAAATTCTTTTTTTTTTTTTTAAATGAAACTTTGAAAAAAGAAAAAACAAAAACAACAACCCCAAAACAAATTTGGCATAAAATTGAGTTTTTATGCATAAAATTATGTTTCACTTTTGTAATTTTTGAGTTCTGAGTTCTTAAAAATGAAGGTTATTAAAATGCCATGTTTTCTGTCACTGAAAGCTTAAATTACAAGTAAATGCATTTTATGAAAACAATGAAAAGCATAAAATATAACATTTAAATAAATAATAAAATCATGAAAAACATGCACAAGTATACACAAACAAGCAACATGGAGAGGTTACAGTTACCGGCCACTGCTGTGGAGACGACGATGAGAAAAAGGGTGACCGCTGGACTCATTTTATCTCCCAGATCTGCAGAAAATCAGACTCCTATTCCTTTTAATGTGTTAATACAATCTTAATTTATACACAGCAATGATTATTAAAATGTTATATGAACTTGCAGACTAAAACGAAGCTGTATACGTACTGTACTGCTGAGAATGCCCCTCTACTGACAGTCAGCTGGGTGGTTTTATGACCCACTTCTTCAAACACCCCACCTCAGAATCCTGTTGTGGAAATGACATAAACAGTGAGTAAAATTTGATCGAATTACGGTTCAGAGGGCAGACAAAATGAACTGTTGACTTAGGGAAAAGCAACTTAACACAACTCCAGCCTTTTTGAGTCAGTATTAATGCTTATGAGGATCTTTGAGTTTTATTTAGAGACTTTAAGAGGAGCTACTTGGAGCAGTGAAAACAAGCGGTTAACCGAAGGGTTAGTTTAAGAAAGCTGCTTTGGTGTACAGGTACATTCCAGAAAGTGGACGGCATAATGAAAGAGGAGGACTACCTCTAAATTATTCAAATTCATCTCATGTCAACAGCTAAACGGTTGAAACTGGACACATTTGGCATCGGTGGACACACAGTGGACTCTGTACTTGTCAGTGATGTGTTGAAAAGTCTTCAGTTGATCCAAAATGCTGTAACAGCTGACAGGGACTAGAAAGAGAGAGCACATTTATCCTGTATTGGGTTCTCTTCATTGGCTCCCTGTTAAACCCAGAATCAAATTCAAAATCCTGCACATACAGGCCTTGAGTAATTGATAATGAATAGAGCTTATCACTCTCAGACTACTAGTTTATTTGCAGTTTTTTCTCTTAAAAGGTAGTTTTTCCTTTCCACAAGTTCTTGCTCAATGGGTTTTTTCTTTGTTTTGTTTTTTTTAATTTGGGGGTTTTCTACGGTGGCCCTGAGAGGCCAAACGGACTGCAACTTAACAAAACACCAGCAATATGAAAAACGCTGCAAAAGCACTCAAAACACAACGGAAATAGGAAAAACGGAAATAGGAAAAAACTGATTTCCAAAAGCACAAGGGAAGTGTTTCTGGGGAGACAATAACACGACGGACCAGTTGCAGGAACCAAAACATGCGAGTTAAGTATGTTTTAATCTCATGATTCATATAACACTGATGACGGATTTTTAGGCTAATAGTTAGGCTAACACACTTACCTCTCATCTTTTCTTTCCTCATAAAACCGACAGATCCTCCACTTCTTTTAAATGTCTCTCAGCGCAATGCTCAGCATATTTTGGTTCCTGCAACTAGTCCGTCTGGTTATTGTCTCCCCAGAAACACTTCCCCTGTGCCCCAAACTCACTATTTTTGCAGTCTGAAATATTGAAAATTGACGATCTAGTGACATTCCAAACAGCACAAATTCTATTCAAAGCAAAAAATAAAGAACTGCCAGGAAATATTCAGAGTATGGTTTTTTTTGAAAGAAGGAAGCTATAATTTAAGGGGTTTTTGTAACTTCAAAACAGGGGAGGTCCGTACTACAAGAAAAAGCTTTTGTGTTTCTGTTCATGGAGTGAAACTGTGGAACAGTCTGAATATGGAATTAAAGCAATGTCCAAACATAAAACAGTTCAAAAAGAGTTATAAAAATATGATCTTCTCGAACTATAAAGAAAAGGAAAATATTGAAATTAAGTGAATGTCTCTATTTAAAAAAAATAAAAAAAAATAAAAAACAATTCATGATGTTATATTATAGTATATAGTATATTAGAAATCTGTTCACTATATTTTATTACAAATTATATCAGTAAGGAAGCTGACTAAATATTAACTGATAATTTATGGCAAAGGGGTGGGATTAAATAAGTGTTTACTTCTTCCCACTCCCCTTCAACATGTAAATTTATCAGAACGGCAGCTATATTGAAATGTATTGATTTTCTTGTGTAGTATTTTTTTCTCTCTCTCTTCTTTTCTTTTCTAAATGTACCTGTATATTGTTTACATGTTTGAAATAAATTACCAATCAGAATCAAATCAGAAAGTTTTAGCTCTGCAGAAATGAAAATTCAAGCTCTACATGCATTCTCATGCAGATTATGCATAAGAATAAGTTGCACTTGTACTTTTTTCCTCAGACGATCCAACCTCTGTTCCCACTTATGAGCTGTAGCTTCTGGATGTCTTGAAACTTTCTAGAACTGTTTGTTTCTATTTATCATCCATTGCTCTAAAACACTGAGAGCACATCAGAAACCTTAGCATCATTTTTAACAGGGTCTTAATTTTTTATAATCATATTATAAATGTCACCAGAACTGTGTTCAACCAATTAAAAAATATAACAAGTGTTAGAAAATTCTAATCTCATACTGACTGATTTTCCAAATCATCAGAAAGACAACTTCAGCTCATTCAGAATGCAGCAGCTAGAGTCCTTACATGTACTTGGAAGTTAGAGCATATTGCCCCAGTACTGAAGTCACTTCAGTACAAGTAGCTTTACCGTGACCAAAACTCAACCATGTGGCTGTGTCTCAATTCAGGGGCTGCATCATTCGGAGGCTGCATTTGAAGGCCGATTACGTCACAGCGACGCGACGAAGGCTGCTCCAAAGGCGGTTGACAAATGCGTCAGGTGTGCTGACCCAGGGTGAGATCTAAAACCTGCAGGACACCAACCCTCGAGGCCTGGATTTCCCCACCCCTGCATTAAGCCCTGCAGCATCTCCCAAATAATAAAGCCCCAGGTCCAGGTGGTTTTCCAGGAGAGTTTCAGAAAGAATTTTGGCCTACGCTAGCGCCTACTTCTTTCACAATGGTGTTATGGACCTGGCCATATTTTCTTTCAGTGTCAGTATGTCTGGACTGTGTTGCATATGTGTGTTCTGTGCCTTAAGAGTCTCTGCAGGTCCTCCTCCTTATTGGGAAGCAGTTCTGGGCTGGCATTGACCCGGTAGCTGCTGATTGGCGCCCACTATCAATGATTGATCTTGTGTGTGAATTCTGAGAACAATTAGGTTTTGTATATGCTGTGGCGTGTCCAGCGGGGTGGCCTGGGGGGGCACAGGCCACCCCCCCAACCAGACTGGCCACCCCAGGTGCCACCCCGAAGCCAAAACAATAAAATCCAATGAAATATCAAATGTACGATTATGTTTTCACAGTGAAGCTCAGATATCCGAGTGTAAGTGAATGCAGCATCGCCTTCTGCGCTATGAGCATCATGTTAGCAAAGGTAGGAGAGCCAAGCACGAAAGACAGCATCACAGAAAACAGTTTTTCGGCGAAAGATTAACAGTTTAACGTAGCTGGACTGGCCATCGAGCATGGCGGAGCTTCCACGGCGGCTAGCAGGTGGATGAGGGAAGGGTAGGCAGGAGGAGGAGAGACCCGAGGCGGCTGCTGCTCCGAGTGTCAGGTGAACTGAACTTCAGGTAAGAAGTTATGACCTGGAGTCTATCTGGGTCAGACCAAGTTTAGGTGGAGTTTATTTTCGTTGTGCTGACTTTTTACACTCAGTTACAATAACTAGTACTGCGTACTAGCTAGCATGACAGAGTTTCTATACAGCTGGGTGGGTGCTGTGATGTTACTGATGGTGAACTTTATTTTATTCATAAGTTTAGTTTGTAGAGTTGCCAACGGCTCCTTAAAAAATGGAATGGTCCCTCATTCAGAGAAAATATTACAGGTTTTGTATTGAGCTGAGAAGAGACGCAGTTTGTCCCGGACTTTAACTATAATGAAAAAGACACAAAGCTGGAGTTATTCTGTGTCTTTGCTGCACAGCTTCCTCTTCTTCTCTCATTCTCTCCCCTCTCTCTCCTGTTGCTACTTCTATCATGAAACTGATCAATGATCAGCTGATCGGCTTTTCTCTCTTGTTTGTTTATCGCCCACTTTGCACCAGAAAGAGGAAACTGCTGGATGTCGCGTTAAACAACAGCAGCACGTTTAAGCTTGATCAGCTGTTGTTAGAATTTATTTAATATTAATTTCTAGTATCAGCTGATGTTTGCTGGAGCCACAGCTGTAAAAGCTGCTGGTCATGATGTCGGTTTGGATATGTGGTGAGAGGGAAACATGCAGATGAAACCAGGAGATGTCCTTACTGAATCATCAGAGCTGAACAGCTGATGGAGAAACAGGTTTACCTTTTAGGTGACATGAATGAGTTGAAGTTATGAACTGTTTCTGAGAGACAAATAACACCAGGATCCTTTTTTTTATGTAGCTGACAGCTGGTAACTGTGCAGGGGCGGGTCTAGCAAAGTTATGCCAGGGGGCCAGGTAGGGCATTAACAGGGAAAGGGGGCCACAAGGAAATACTTTTCTTACTTACTCTCATTTAAAATATCTCGCTTTTATTAAATAACTATCTGAATCTTGCGAACAAAGTTTTTATCTGACGTAAAATTGATAGAAATCATACATAAACCAACAAGACAGTGTACATCACTGTCACAACAGCGTTTGTTTTCATTCAAAGGCTTTATGGCTTTAATACCTGGTGGGCCGGTCTCTGGTCAAAATGCCCAATTTTTTGTCCCAGTCCAGCCCTGCAGGTTAATACTGGCAGTTTCACCATGCCAGCTGACTGTATTTCATCATCAGCCAGTGTTGTTCTTTATACATCAATATTACCAAAGTTTACCATAAGGCAGCATAGAAAGTATTTACTTGCTTTCAGGTTTCATTCAAATGTTAGTCTTTTCATTTGTTTCCCCACTTTTTTCCTGTTTCAAAATCAAACACCAGTTTGTGAGAAGATTATCTTCTTTTTTTAATAGGCAGATAAAGTTTTGCATTGGCTAATTTGCCAATTGTATGTTAAAAATGTTTGTATTTTAATATTCAAAAATGTTTTTGCCCAAAACATATGTGCCCTATATGTCAGTAAAAATACTATGCAAATATTGCTGTCCTTGAATGCTGAGTAAACACTGACAAAGCACTGATTGTATCTCTTGTACTTCACCAACGCAGTATCTAAAAACTTTGCACCGTAGTGGTTAAAATCTCATTCTAATAAGAGTCAAAAGCAAATTCAGTTATTAGGTTTACAGGGTTATTGAATGATGGTTAACTGTTGGTAGAATTTTTTTTAACATTATCTGCCAATTACATCTGCCACCCTTCTCCAAATCTGTGCCCCTACCTGGCCCCCCCAACAAAAATTTTCTAGACACGCCACTGTGTATATAGTGTTATAAATATTCTTGTCCATGTGTAAATAAGCACTGAAGTAGAAGGGGTGAACTGTCTATTTATTTTCGTACATTTTCTCTTGTTTTATAAAATTAAGGCATCAGGGGTAGTGCTTGTCTTTTCTTTGGTTTTGTTCATGCAGGGATTTGGTAGCACTTTTTTGAGTAGCATGCTTTCTTTGTTACTTTGGCCTTTGTTCACCCTTGAGTATATGCTTTAAGTTTTGGTGTTACTGGTAGCAATAAACCTTACCTTTAAGGGGGACACCCTTTTTAACCCTCATGTTGTACTCCTGTACACCTAGACCGGGATGTAACAAATGGTCACTCAGAGTCTGATTGTTCTGAATTTATCTCCAAACATGAATCTGTCATCATTAGTCTACTTCTTAAACCAGGCAAAAATCCCATCCAGCTATCGCTCAGTTTCTCTTATAAATGTAGACCTTAAAATACTTTGCAAGACCTTTGCAGAAGATAAAAAAAATAACTCCATTTAGAACATACAGGTTTTATCAATGATCGACACTCAGCCACGGGAGCTGGGAACAAAGAGAATGAAGAGAGCATGCACTGCGGACTATTTGCACCATTGTTGTTATTTCACTGTAAATAAACGCACTGTCTTCAACACAGGAAGTCCTGCGTTTGGGTTCTGCTTTTACCGACCTGACAGAATGATCCAGCCAGAAAAGGACCCAGCAAGCTCTGTCGCTTGACAAACTGGATTGGTATGAAAAGATGCTTCAGGATTTTTCTAAAGAGCAGAGTGAGCGCTCTTCTTCAGTGTATCACTGAGATCGAAGGTATGCTGCAGTCTGTGTGCCCTCCAGCTATTTCTCCAGCTTCTCCTGTTCCTTCTTCCCATTGCTGTCATTCGGTATAGCTACTTCTAACACTACAGCTGTAGTGATAGACGAGAGATTGACTGACCCTCTGTGGATACTTGGTGGTTGCGGCTTTTCTAGCAGCCTCTGCATGGTTCCCGTTTGCCTGCGGGAGTCCCAGGTAATGTCCTTCTGGTAGTTCAATCTCCTCAGTTGATGTCTCATTCACTCTTGGCATACAGCTTGATGTCATCCATGTATCTGATGATTGCTCCATTCTTTAGTTGGTATCTGTAGCCAGTCTTGTCAGTGATCTAACTGAAGCGATTCAGGGGGCTGTCTCCATTGTTCCCAGTAACAGACAGATTTTTAGAAAGCAAACATCTGGGGGTGCCCACACCTTCGGGGGTGGGGTGCCCTCGGCCTCTCGGCCCGGGGCTCGGTCACTCAGGCACAGCTGGCTGCCGGCGGAGCTCCCGGGCACGTCACTGCAACCCCCCCGGCTTCTGCTCCGCGGCTGCTGAGTGACCCCTCATCTGGGACTCTCCTCAGCTCTTTCTGGGATAGTGACGCAGCTGCCCCTCTGTTGGTCTTCCTTGGTCTCTTGTGTTCTGAGGGTCTCTGGATGTCTGGAGTCTTGATCTCCTCCATACCTGCTTCACACACACAAACTACACCCTTTTTGGCTCCTACCTCAAAGCACACTGTGCGCTGTCGATCTTACGTGCTGCACAATAATGTTTAATATTTAGTATTTACTGTTATATTCACATAGATCATCATGATGTTGTTTATTATGTTGCTCTTTTTTTTTCTTCTGCTTGTTTTCTCTTTTTTCTTTCTCAACAGGTGATCCAGGTGATTGATAGATGTAGTTTTTGTCTGCGTATTTTGTTGGTTTTTGTTTTTTGCCCTTTATCCCCGTCCATCTTCCCCGCTGTTTTTCTTTCCCTCTTTCTTTCTCCCTTTTCCTTTCCCCAGTCAAGTCTGTCCCATATTTAGCAAGTGAAAATAAAATAAAACAAACAATAAAAGGTGAATCAAATAGACCATTACGGCAAGGCTGGGATGGTCCATTTGGTAAAGTAAATCCGTTGGGCATCTTTCTTCGCCTTTAGACAATAATTCTGATGGCAAAAGAGCCAAATGGGACCAAAAAAAAAAAAAGAAAAGAAAAAGAAAGTAAACATCTGTTAAGCAAAAAATAAACATGTTTCAAGGTTAGATGTTAAAGAAATTGTCACTTACAGCAGCAAAAGTTTCAGGTCAACACCAGTGTTGGGACTAACGCGTTATTAAGTAACGCGTTACAGTAACTACGTTATTATTGTGGTAACGAGCACGGTAACTAGTTATTATGCCAAAACCAGGAACGCGTTACTCGTTACTGGGATTTAGATAGGCTCGTTACTCGTTACTTCGTGTGGTGGATATCGCGGAGCTTCCACAGATTCAGTAACATTAGCAAGTGGTGGAGGCCAGCAGGTGGATGAAGGAAAAGGGAGGCAAGAGGAGAGACCCGAAGCGGCCGCCGGTCCGAGTGTCAGGTGAACTGAACTTCAGGTAAGAAGTTATGACCTGCAGTCTATCGGAGTCAGATATAAACCAAGTTTAGGTGGAGTTTATTTTCGGTATGCTGACATTTTCGTACTGCGTGCTAGCTAGCATGACGGAGTTTCTATACAGCTGGGTGGGTGCTATGTTACTGATGTTGAACTTTATTTTGTTCATACGGTTAATTATTAGAGTTGCCAACCGTCCCCTAAAAAATTTAAAGTAACTTACCCAACACTGGTCAACACACACACAGAAACACACATGATAAAACAAATATCAAACTATTAAAATATTAAACATATACAATTCCATAGAAGACAAAAAACATTATAATAAGATTAATGCACACAAGACTGAAATTCTGAGCAAGGATTCAGGGACAAAGCTTCTCCTCGGTAAATCCCGCACTTGATGGTGACATGTGCTACAGGCTTGAAGTTGGCCTCTAGTGTTGTTCACCACGTCCCCACTGAGTTCCTGATGAAGGCTCCAAGTGTCCTGTTGATCTTGTACAATTCTAGGTATTCCAGGATCCACGTGTGGAGCATCGAGTCATAGGCCTTCATGTAATCAGTCCAGGTGGTGCACAGGTTGGTGCACAGGTCGGTCAGTCTGGTCTTGCAGCCCAGTGGTAAGTGGAGTTAATTTAGAATTAACGCTACCTGGCCACACGTTTGGCTTAGTGGGTGAGCAGGCAATCTACTGCAGAAAGCAGCAGCCCCCTGCTGACCTTTAGGAAGAAAAACACATTACACACAAATGTATTGGCTTCTTTTCTTGGGAGACACTTTAGAAATTCTGAGCAGAAATCCACTGAAGAACAGTTGAGGTGGGAACTTGAGCCAAAGTTCAACACTGGCGCTCACTGCAGTTTTAGCTGTGTTGTCATGGTAAACATGGAGGAGTGAGAGAATGATTATTCTCTGGGCTGAGCTGTTAATTCATATATAATGTTGTTAAAGTGCACAAATGCATAATAGAAATATAATTGCACAAAATAAAGTGTTTTAAATTTTATCTTGAAGTCGTTTTTCCAAATATTTTGAATAGTTTGTTCGGATTTCGCCTGTCATTTCCAGGTTAAAGCTCTCTCCTGTTTCATTTCAAAAGGGTGTACATGAATTAACTGCCAGGGTGAATTGCCAAATGGCATCAACTGGCAAGACTTGCTTCCTGATGCCCTGTACAAGGACTTTGATTGGTAGCTTGAAGTGGGCTGCATTATTTACTGGCAGGACTGGATCATATCACATGTCAAATGGGCAAACAAACCAAAATAGGGATGAATGCCACTGTTTCCAGCAACAGACAGTAACAGACAGATTTGTAGAAAGCAAACATCTGTTGAGCAAAAAATAAACATGTTTCAAGGTTAGATGTTAAAGAAATTGTCACGTACAGCAGCAAAAGTTTGAGGTCAACACACACAGAAACACACATGATAACACAAATATCAAACTATTAAAATATTAAACATATAAAATTCCATGGAAGACAAAACAAAATTATAATAAGATTAATGCACACAGGACTGAGTAGTCAAAATCCAGCTTTTCAGGTCGTGAAAGAAGTTATGATGATCTGTTCAAATTTTTACATTTTTGGAAGCATATTCTAGGCTTTAATTACTTCATAGAAGAAAGCTGATTGTCACGATCAATACAGAACAAACATATTTGTTCTGTGTTGCAAAAGAGCTTTTTCCAGTTGAGACAAATAGCAAAGCTGAAGCCAGTTTTGTCAAGACGTGACATGGAGAAGGTAATACATGCTTTTATTTCAACTCGGCTTGACTATTGTAATGCACTTTATGTTGGAGTCGGCCAAACATCTATTGCACGTCTTCAGCTCATTCAAAATGCTGCTGCCTGCCTCTTAACTGGTACCTGCAGGCATGAACATGTAACACCTATCCTGTCCTCTCTTCATTGGCTTCCTGTTCATGACAGAATTAATTTTAAAATCCTAACGCTGGTTTAGAAATGCCTAAATGATCTTGCTCTCCCATACCTTTCCGAGTTACTTCAGCCATATATTCCTTCGCGGACCCTCAGATCAGATGAGCTGCTGTTGGTTGTCCCAAAATCTAGGCTAAAGCGTAGAGGAGAATGAGCCTTTTCAATTATGGCTCCCAGACTTTGGAATATGCTGCCTTTAAATATTAGACAGGCATCTTCATTCCAGTTTTCAAGTCACTTTTGAAAACTCACCTTTTTTCGATAGCGTTTAGACTGGTGTGAGTTGATATGTTTATTAGAGTTGGATGTCTCAAGACCCTTCTTGGTCTTGAGACCGGTCTCGAGACCACTTTTACATGGTCTCGGTCTTGTCTTGGTCTCGCTGTCTCAGTCTTGTTGTCTCAGATCAACATAGTGGTCGGGAGATTTGGAGTCAACAGTATCCATGACACACAACGTAACGTTCGATAATGTGTCATGCGCAAAGCATCAGCTCTAAGAGCCGTGCTTAGAGAGCGCTTTGTAATGAATCAGAAGTGTCGACTCCCATTGAGCGAGAGCCGGCTCCTCACTTAATTTCCTTTGGCTGCTCAGCTCTCACACAGTGGCTCAGCTGTGCTCCAATCCCTCCATATTGTGGCCAATCACATGCAAGGATATAGGATAATATCATTATGTGAAAAACAGAGAGGGTGATGGACGCGACAGTCAAGTGGAGCGTGCGTCTGTCCTCTCAGTACGTGAGTCAGCCAGTAGACAGCGGTGAGGAGGGCTGTGTGAGTGCATCGCAAAAACACATAAATATGCCTGACACCCGTAAACGAGGCAGCATCTGGCTGCAGTTTAAAGACTTTTTTTGTCTCGGTCTCGTCTCGACTTTGTCTTGGTCTTGACTCGGTCTGTCTTGGTCTCGATACCCTCTGGTCTTGGTATTGTCTTGGTCTTGGTTTAGGCGGTCTTGACTACAAGTCTAATGTTTATTATGTGTATTATTATGTGTTTATGTGAGTGTCAGTGTTTTTTATCTTGTGTTTTACCCCTTTGTTTCTGTACAGCACTTTAGGCTAACTTTCTGTTTTTAAATGTGCTACATAAATAAAATGGATTTGGATCTGTCTGGTCAGACTCAAACGCAAAACTCAGTAGTGCAAGTTTAGAGATTTAGTTATAATGCAGGTGAGGGTTGTGCTATTTACAGTCTTTCAGCAGTTTTTAGTTCAAAAGCTTCTTATTTACAAAATCCAACAAAGGAGCGTTTCCAAAACTGATGGGAACCACTGGGATGTCTTAAACAGAGGACAAGACACATTAGAAATCTTTGTGATGACAACAAGGACCACGACGTGCAGATCAGTGAGGAGATCTCTACCACAGTGAAACAAAGCTCAGGCAAAGACTGAATGTCACATCCCAGCATAGTCAGCTGTTTGCCAGATGTTTTGCAGGTGTTTTGCTTCAGGTGTGTCAGGGAGAGGGCAGAGATCCCACCAGCATTCTCGCCCTGTAAGGTAAAGCAGGGTAAGTAGACACACACACACAGAGCAATAAGCACACATACCAAGAGGGAGAGAGAGAAAAAGACATGGTGTATCTTATGTACTAACGGTGTATATATAAGTTTGACTATATATGGAACATAGATATATGTAATTATGTAGCAAAGACAAAAAATGATAAATAACTCTAAATATGTTTTATATTTTAGATTCCACCCTTTGCTTTGTTGACAGTGCTGCAAACCCTTGGCCTTGTCTAAATGAGCTCCATGATGTAGTTACTTGAAATGGTTTCACTTCACAGCTGTGCCTTGTCAGGGTTCATTCGTGGAATTTCTTGCCTTCTTAATGAGGTTACGCCATAGGTTCCGTTGTGCAGAAGTCAGGTTGGTAGCTGACAGCCCTATTTGACAACTGTCAGAATTCATATGGCAAGAACCAGGCAGCTAAGTAAAGAAAAATGACAGTCCTTCATTACTTAAAGAACTGAAAGTCAGTCAGTTCAGAAAATTGCTAAAACTTTGAATGTGTCCCCAGTTCCACATAGAGTTCCAGTAGCAGACACATCTCTACATCAGGCCTTTATGCTCAAATAGCTGCTAAGAAACCACGACTAAGGAAAAGCAACAAGCAGAAGAGATTTGTTTGGGCCAAGAAACACAAGGAATGGACATTAGACCAGTGGAAATCTGTGCTTTGGTCTGATGAACCAAATTTGAGATCTTTGGTTCCACCCGTGTCTTTGTGCAACACAGAAAAGGTAAACAGATGGTCTCTACATGCATGGTTCCCATCGTGAAGCATGGAGGAGGAGGTGTGATGGTGTAGGGGTGCTTTGTTGGTGACACTAGTGGGGGTTTATTCAAAGTTGAAGGCACACTGATCCAGCATGGCTACAACAGCATCCTGCAGTGACATGCCAACAGATCCAGTTTACGTTTAGTTGGACCATCATTTATTTTTCAATAGCACAATGACCCCAAACACACCTCCAGGCTGTGTGAGGGCTATTTGACCAAGAAGGAGAGTGATGGAGGGCTGCGTCAGATGGCCTGGCCTCCACAGTCACCTGACCTAAACTCAGTTGAGATGGTTTGGGATGAGATGGACCACAGAGTGAAGGCAAACGAGCCAACAAGTGCTCAGCATCTCTGGGAACTCATTCAGGACTGTTGGAAAACCATTTCAGGTGAAGGAGTGTGCAAAACAGTAATCAAAGCGAAGGGTGGCTATTTTGATGAATCTGAAATATAAAACGTGTTATGAGTTATTTCACACTTTTTTGTTTACTATATAATTCCATATATGCTCATTCACAGTTTTAAGCCTTCAGTGAAAATTTACAATGTAAATAGTCATGAAAAGAAGGTGTGTCTAAACTTTTGACTGGTAGAGAACTTGAGTGGAGTTAATTTAGAATTAACGCTACCTGGGCACACGTTTGGCTTGGTGGGTGAGCAGGCAATCTACTGCAGAAAGCAGCAGCCCCCTGCTGACCTTTAGGAAGAAAAACACATTACACACAAATGTATTGGCTTCTTTTCTTGGGAGACACAAGTGTTTTAAATTTTATCTTGAAGTCGTTTTTCCAAATATTTTGAATAGTTTGTTCGGATTTCGCCTGTCATTTCCAGGTTAAAGCTCTCTCCTGTTTCATTTCAAAAGGGTGTACATGAATTAACTGCCAGGGTGAATTGCCAAATGGCATCAACTGGCAAGACTTGCTTCCTGATGCCCTGTACAAGGACTTTGATTGGTAGCTTGAAGTGGGCTGCATTATTTACTGGCAGGACTGGATCATATCACATGTCAAATGGGCAAACAAACCAAAATAGGGATGAATGCCACTGTTTCCAGCAACAGACAGTAACAGACAGATTTGTAGAAAGCAAACATCTGTTGAGCAAAAAATAAACATGTTTCAAGGTTAGATGTTAAAGAAATTGTCACGTACAGCAGCAAAAGTTTGAGGTCAACACACACAGAAACACACATGATAACACAAATATCAAACTATTAAAATATTAAATATATAAAATTCCATGGAAGACAAAACAAGATTATAATAAGATTAATGCACACAAGACTGAGTAGTCAAAATCCAGTTTTTCAGATAAGCAACAAGCAAGAAGATACCTGCCACAGTGAAACAAAGCTCAGGCAAAGACTGAATGTCACATCCCAGCATAGTCAGCTGTTTGCCAGATGTTTTGCAGGTGTTTTGCTTCAGGTGTGTCAGGGAGAGGGCAGAGATCCCACCAGCATTCTCGCCCTGTAAGGTAAGGCAGGGTAAGTAGACACACACACACACACACACACAGCAATAAGCATAAGCACACACACACACACAGAGCAATAAGCATAAGCACACATACCAAGAGGGAGAGAGAGAGAGAGTATTTATGCCTGATCCAATTTTCTGCCTTCTTGTGGGACCCTTTGGTTTGTTTTGGCCTGAACAAATCAAGTATTCTGGAAAAAAAAAACCTTCCCTGATTTTAAACTGTGCTTTATTTTTAAGCCCTTTGGCGCCCTCTGATGGCCACTTTATAACTGATGAATATGACGGTCACTAGGACCCAGAGGAGCGCTGCAGTAGCAGGGAGACCCGGCATCATGGCGGATCAAAACAACACAGACGATAAAGGGAAGTTCTACAGTGAAATTTTAAGGTGTGTTTTTACCTTTAACGGTACCTGTGAGCGGGCTTATTCGCAGGGTAGCGGTATTTTCTCTGGTGTTCTCCCTCAGCGTCTGTTTGTCATTGAATCACTGTGGTCGGAACTCTCAGAGTTCTTGTGCACATGGTAGCACGGGTTAGTTTAAAGCTAATTGTTATCTTCAACGCGAATACGTGCTGAAGAGAAAACGCCTATAGTTTCATTAAAACGCACTGACGAAGCTGCACAGCTGTTTCCAGAGAAACACTGTTACTGAAATATTATCTGGACACGTTTTCTGAAATATTGACACTCTGTATTCGGCTCTCTGTCTCCCTCTGTTGTGTGTTTTGGTAAAAACAGCCGTGGGAGAGAGAGAAAGCATTAGGAAAGTTAGGAATTAAGTAACAGTAAAATATTTTTTGGAAGTCTGCTGTTTTTGTTTTTCTGCACACAGACAAAGCATCAGGGTGGAGTCCTTTTAAAACAAGTCTGGGCGAGATCCCGTGGCACTGAGTCACGACTTTATGACTCAGGATGGCACTTTAATTACACGCAGATGGACTTCATAAGTGATACTAACGTTATACACCAACATGCAAAGCCTGGAAAGTATGCCAGTAACTTGGGGACTGCTGCTTTCTTGTCATGATAATCTTTCACATCGATGCAGCTTTGCTAGAAAGATAAACAAGTTTTACAGTTACCTAAAACTCAGGTATGAACTGAACGTGGGCAAGAAAAATCACTTTAGTTAAATGAAACACAAATAAACTACAACAACCTGTGCAGCTCAAAATGCTTCAGATAACTGAGAAACAGAAACGGAACAAATTAGACAGCGAAACAAGTAACATGCAGTTCTTAGCAATGTAATGTACACAAAATAAAAGCTAAAAGCTGCTTTTTGGGACCCACGGGCCTGTCATGATTCGTAGCCTGGCACCATGTGAGACAAATATGATGTACAGAGACTAAGAAGTGCCTTAAAAACAGCTAAAAGGATTCTAAAGTCATTGCACAAACTAGCAGGCAGCCAGCATGTTGTAAAACTGGTGTTACGGTGCGTTCACGCGATAGAGGCGGCCAGAGCGTCAGGTTTACATGTAAAGTCAGTGGAAAGAGCGCGATGACACGCGATTGCGCGTCCGGTGAAAATTCGGAAGCAGATTTGCGTCGCGAAAACGCCTGAAACGCCTGAAACGCGCGTCAGTGTACCACGTGGGGCGCGTTTGGCTCGCGAAGAAAACCACGCGTGTCAGATTGTGTGTTGCATTTTGTGCACACGTGCGTATCGCGCCAACCGCTGGAGTTGGAAAATCTGAACTCCGGCGTCAAATCGCGCCGCAACAACCAATCAGGAGGCTGGTGATGTGGCTGTGACCTAGGTACTGACGCGCACTGTCCCGCTATTTTCCCACTGATGTACAAATACCTTTCCGCCAACAAGATAATGTGTTTATTCAGAGGACATCTGCAGGAGAAAGTGGAAGAGCCTCAGGGACACATATAATAAGGAGAAGAGGAGTGGGTCTGCAGCAGGATCGGGGAAGAGATGGAAGTTCTTCGCGGTCATGGGGTTTCTGGACCCCTTCCTCACCCCGCGGGAGACTAGCGGCAATATGGTGCGGACCGTGGAGAACTTCCCCCCCCGAGGACCAGGGACAGCCCGGAGAGGCAGCAGGGGAGTGTCAGTCAGAAGGACAAGGTTTACAGTGAATTAATGTAGGCAGTTAATTTATGCGTGTTGTCATATAGGAATATATTTTGTTTATTAATAAAACAGTATACAGTGGTCCCGCTGTTCACCCGTCACATTTCGCTGATTTTTGTTATTGCACCGTACAGCTTTCAACAATGCGCATTGCATTCTGCAGCCTGATTGACAAATCTCCTCCGTGCTGTGTCTCCTGCGCTTGCCAAACTTATCATGTTTGGTTTTGATAACCATCACGTCCAATAGAAAAAACAGCACAAAAACACTCATAACTATGACCCTCATTCGGAGATACACACCTGCACCGCGAGGGAAAAAGGCGCACGAAAGTGGCGCGCAGACGGAGAAAAAGCACAGCATAATAAAACTTCCTCCCACATTTCCAGTTCACGCGCGTCAAAATATGCAATTTTGACGCGCGATGGATTTTTCTTGGACACACATTGAGGTGCGAATGTGCACGCGTCAAATTTGGGGCGTTTTCGCTCGCGCCAATCGGCGTTCGGTGTGAACGCACCGTTACGGTGCGCACACACCGAACGCGATAGAGGCGGCCAGAGCGTCAGGTGTACATGTAAAGTCAATGGAAAGAGCGCGATGACACGCGATTGCGCATCCGGCGAACATGCGGAAGCAGATTTGCGTCGCGAAAACGCCAAAACCCGTAAAACGCGCGTCAGTGTACTGCGTGGGGCGCGTTTGACTCGCGAAGAAAACCATGCGTGTCAGATTGTGTGTTGCATTTTGTGCACACACCCGTACCGCGCCAACCGCTGGAGTTGGAAAATATGAACTCCGGCGTCATAAACACATCAGTGTTTATTCAGTGTCCTCTGAATAAACACATTATCTTGTTAGCGGAAAGGTATTTGTACATCAGTGGGAAAATAGCGGGACAGTAGGCGGGCTTGCTACCTTTTGCGCGGCTTTATCGGGTCAGTCTGAAAATTAAAAAGGAGAATGAATGAACTTACCAGGTTGCCCGATCTCCTCACTTCTGTGCCTCCAAGCTCGGTCCTTTTTATTCCTGTCTCGGTAGAAGTAGCAGCTGGCATCATACAGCTCTGGGTGATTAGCCACGGCAGTGATGAGTTTTTCCTCCATACTGAATGAAGAATGAAGGGCTTTGGTTTGATCTGCCCCTGTGACCTGGTTACAGCCACGTCACCGGCCTCCTGATTGGTTGTCGGGCCGCGATTTGACGCCGGAGTTCAGATTTTCCAACTCCAGCGGTTGGCGCGGTACGGGCGTGTGCACAAAATGCAACACACAATCTGACACGCGTGGTTTTCTTCGCGAGTCAAACGCGCCCCACGCGGTACACTGACGCGCGTTTCACAGGTTTTGGCGTTTTCGCGACGCAAATCTGCTTCCGCATGTTCGCCGGATGCGCAATCGCGTGTCATCGCGCTCTTTCCATTGACTTTACATGTACACCTGACGCTCTGGCCGCCTCTATCGCGTTCGGTGTGTGCGCACCGTCTGGCTGCAGTTTTGAATCAGTTGTAGTTGATATGAAACATTTTTGCATAGCCCAGACAACAGAGCATTACATGAGTCGAGCCTCAACTTCTTCTTCTTCTTCCAGTTGCTCCCTTTGGGGAGCACTGCAGCGGCTCGTCTAATGAGTTACTGAGAGAGAAAAGTTACCTATGTTTTTCATGTGATAAAATCCAGATTTAGTGACAGACCTCACTGTGGCCCTCACGCTAAGATCTGATTCAGCAATTGCTCTGAGGTTTCTTACTCGTTGGCTCGTAGTTCCCAGCATATATGGCTTAAACAACGATGTTATCTGGTCGCATTTTCTCCCCCCAAAAAACTGCACCATTTCCCTGCTGCTCTGCATGAGCGTTATTGTGCCCTGCTGTGTTTCTGTTGAGTGTCTGTATCAGTTAGAGCAACAAGATAAAAGAGGGACTCCAGAGTGGGAGGTTTAGAGTCTGATTCTCCTTGTGTTGAATATTTTTCTGGAGTTTCTTCCTCTTCTGCTGATCAAGAATGGTTTTGTTATTGCATTTTATTAAAAGGAAAATATGAAACACTTGCTGTACACCGCCTTCCTCTTCCCCGGCACAGATTATTATTTAAAGCTGTTTTTCAAACTGAGACAAGAAAAGACTGTCAGCTGACAGTTATTCACACGTTTACTGTGTTCTAGCAGAAAGCTTCCAAAATAATGGAGAAGGACACGTTTTTTCACAGAAAAGATGCTCACTCTTGAAAGAAAGCCCCCCTCAAACACCTCCAGCACATTTTGTTTCAGGCTCCAATCTAAAAGCAGTGTAGTGGTTTTCCTTCTCAGTGTTTCAGTGGCAGTAACTGTGATCATGTGTGCATCAAACAGCTGAGCCATGTTATCTTTAACAACTTTCAGCCCGTCGGAGCTGTTCGCAGCTCGCTCCCGCAGTCACAAAATCCCCGTCAGAGGACAGAAGGACTTCTTCCCCGATGACTCCGACGAGCAGAAGCAGCGACTCGAGCAGAGCCTGAATGAACACTGGAGCCTCGTCTCAGAGGAGAGAGTGGAGAGGCTGTGAGTACTGCTCATCCCCTCCGGAGGGATTACTCATCAGGCCCAGCTTTGGTGGTGCATATAAGAATTTGGCTGTCTAATATTCACCTGAGTTTCAACATCCACAAGCTCCATTCTTAGCTTAGACAAAATAACATTTAGATTGATGGGTGACCATCGATGTTGACTACCTTTCTGTCCTTGAAAGGAGCTGAAAGCAGCCACTATTTGCAGCTTTTCTGGACAAAATAAAAGACTCAAGAAGTTTATTGTCATTTGGTATGGTGTTACCCAGCCTGAAATGAAATACTGTTTCTTACCAGCCTCTACAGTGCAACAAGCAATACAGTTTAAAAAGAATAAATACAGTTTAAAAGAATGAGTTTAAAAAAAGAGCAGCAAAAAAAGGCATAAATAGCATAAAATCTAAGTTCTGAAACAAACTCCAATCACATTTCTTTGGGTAGATAGCAGCAGTCCTTTCACAGAAGGGGATGGATAAATTAGGTAAATGTGCACAGTGATGGATTTAAAGCTTTTCTTGTGTTTGTGTGAGTAGATTTTTAAAAATCCAGTAAAATAAATGAAAAATAGAAACATGATTCCAGACAAGAAAACCTTGAAAGCACCATGAATCCTAAAAACAAGAACTGGGTAACACCAAAATAATCCAGGTGGATAAACAGCAATAATACATTTGACTTTTAATCATTTGCAGTGCTGAGTGAAGTGAACGTTAACGTCTTTTAGGTTTAAAATCTTAAAGGTTTTTCAAAAATGAGCCCAAATCTTTGCTATAAGGCCATCAGGTGGACACACACACACACATACAGCAACATGTGTTTGTGTGTGTGTCCTGATGTGAGATGGTTTCCATCTGTTTTAATCCACAGGGGAAACCTCGTGAAGGGCGAATGGATTCCCAGCGAGCAGATTGTGGAGCTTCAGTCTCCGGCTGTGAGTTGCTTCACTGTCACAACATCACCTAGAAAAAGCTGCTGCGATAGCTCCTCCTCAGTCGCTCCTCCATAGTTGCTCCTCCTCAGTCGCTCCTTTGCTGGATCTTTTCTTATTTTTCCACAGGGGAAGTTCTGGCAGACAATGGGCTTTTCCGCAAACGGGAAGCAGTGCCTGCTCCCCGAGGAGGCTCTGTACCTGATGGAGTGTGTGAGTTTGCAGATAAAACCTGTTGCTGCGGTACAGTTTTCCTCCTCGGAGCACATAATTAGTCCTGTGTCTGTGTTGTTATGGGAACAGGGAAACCTGCAGGTGTTTTATCAGGACCTGCCCCTCTCCATCCAGGACGGGTACGAGAAGTTTCTGTCGGCGAACACCGTGAGCCTTCAGCAATATCAGGTGCAACTTTTACTCCAGCACACCTGTGAAAATGTCACCTGTGAAATGAGCTAACGACTCTTTTTCATCACAAAGGTGTTTGGGCATTTGAAGAGGCTCGGCTATGTGGTGCTCAGGTTTGATCCCAGGTAACATTTACCCTTCAGTCATTTAAGGTAATAAAGATGATTGAGCATCAGGGATGGCAGCGTTAGTGTATCTATTAATATATGAATCGGCCTCGGAAAGTTAAGTATGCGTGGGAACAGCCTCCGTAGGTGGATGTTTGTGTGTTTGCAGTTCTGAGTCGTCGTCCTATGCGAGGCAGCTCAACCTGCCGCAGTCACGTGACCGAGCAGGGAGGACGCTGAAGAGGAAACGCAGCCTCAGCCCCGCCCCTTCCTCCACCCCCACTGCGACGTGCAGGTAAAGAGCTGCTTTGCAATCTGTGAAACTACATCTTAGTAACAAAACCTGTTATTTAGCTGTTGCCTTGTACAATAAAAATGAGGAATTGTTTTTTATTATTATTATATCAGGACTCTTAGTTTTCTCTGTAGCTACAAAAAGAAATCTGGATGCCTCCACATGAAAGCTGAGTCTGTGCTGCTCTCTGCTGGACGGCAGTGTGAGCTGCTAATGTTTGTTTCATAGTTCAGCGTGATGAATGTGGTGCATTTAAGTGACCGATTATAGTCGCTGTTGGTCAGTTTTTTGTTTCTAAGCTTAACATGTCACCTCAGTCTGTTAAAACAAAAATATAAGAAGTCTTATAAGAGGTTTCTTCTGTGTAGCCGTGCTGAAGCTCAAGAGGAATGCTCCACTGAGAAGATGGAGGAGGATAAATGCAATGAAGGCGAGGAAGATAAAAAGCTTCCGGAGCCTCCGGAGGCCCAGAGTTCAGCAGACGAGGGCGGGGGCAGGAGCTGGTGGATGACGGATGTTCTCGGGGACTCGGACAAAGATTCAGGTCATGGCTCCAAATCTGTCTCCTCGTGCTGGGACTTCAGCTCCATCTCTTTCCCTGACCTGGGCTCCACCTCTAGGGAGCACTTCCCCGGTGGCCTGGCCCCTCCAGACCCCTCTCTGCTGCCCGGGGATTTGAAGGTGGGTTTCTGTGACGTTGGCGCCTGGAGGCAGAAAATAAACTTGCGGCAGGTGAAGATGTCAGCCAATGAGCAGAAGAAGGAAAAATACAGGCGGCGGTGGGACGTCAACAAAAACAGAGAGGTTTGTAAAAACTAAAGTTATCAGAGGAACTGACGATGAAATTTAATTTATACGGAGCTTCCTTAAAGGTACGGCGGTGCAGAAACTGGGCGGAGTATCAGGAGCTGATGGCGAGGCGGAAGGGTAAGCGGGAAGGTCGACCAGCACACCTGTGGAACAGGGAAGTTACTCCGTTACATGACCCGACACAGCCAATCGCCACAGGTGAGATCACATGACCCTGAAGGAGATTTTTATTTAAATGTTTTTTTAGTGTTTTGTGTGATATGAGGTTTTTTTTCCAGGAGAACTTCTGGAAAAAATCAGCGTGATTAAACCGACTCATTTGCTGGAGGGAGCGTCCAGGTATCCAGGATTTGTTCTACTCACATGAGCAGATGTGTTATTTTTAACTCTGCTGTTAAGATTTGATCCACATTCAGTGACCAGTCGGACGTTTTTACCCCTCAGTCCTACAAAGCTGATGCGCACCCAAGTTCGTGAATGTGATAACTGGAGAAAAAGGCGACGTAGGATTTTGGAATTAATGCCAGAGGTGCACCTACGGAAAATCTCAGACAAGACCTTTTCTGAAAAACACTTAATTTTATGCCAATGGTGCAAGTCTGCTCAATCAATTTGCACTGCATTTTTTTATAATGGAAGAAAATACCGTTTTTACCGAGCCTGACCTCTGACCTTCAGTCAATGATCTGGATACTTTTGTTCTGGTAGTTGTGGTTGGGCAGTGACTGAATCCCCCAAAATCTCCCCCGATACTTTCAGATGTTTGGTTTTCTGTTTTCTGGAGCTGGATCTGAGACTTCGTGTGGGGTTATATAATCACACTGGGTTGATTTTGAGCGGTGACGCCGTGCAGCCTCCGTCTGTTTACTGTGATTAGAAAACATGAACTGAAAAGAAACGAAGTCATTGCTCACTCGTCTCGCCGGTGTCACATTTTGCCGTCTTTAATTTACAGACCATAAAGTCCGTGGGCGTTGTACTGATGCAGTCAGCGTCATTCAGGATGACCTTGTGCTTTGTCCTCTCAGGTTAAAAGATGCGGATGATTGGAGGATTTGTTTCAATGTTTACCAGCCCGACACGGTGGCCGACTTCAAGAAGAGCAACCCGGGGAAACCGTACTCACGCATGTGTGTGTGCAGGTCAGCAACCACATCGCCGCCCGACGGCGTATTTATTCAGGATTAGTTTGTTTAAAGGAAAAACAAAAGATGCTTCACTCAAATTAAATGAATGTCCCGCTAGCTGAACATGAATGGAGCCTTTCTCTCTCCTGCTTTGTGTGATTCTAACCACTAATAACTGCTTAATTATTCAGAGCTGTGATAAAGCAGCAGCATTTCTCAAGCTGGCTCAACCAATCGAATTATTTTAGTGTCTAAAATATCTTAACTGTGGTTTTAGATACAAAATTATAAATATTTATATACAGTTTAAATATATATATTATACAAAAAACACTAATTGTGCAGAAAGCCCTAATCTGTGACAACTTATAAATCAAATCTTTATTCAGTCTTTTCCACAGCAGAGTATAAGAAAACTGATAACTCTGTGATACTTGGATTAATAACAAATTACAGTGAAGTCCTCACAGTCAGGCTGTTTTTTCCTGCTTTGTTATTTTTGTGTGTGTCGTCTGTGTTTGGAGATGTTTGATGGTTCAAACATTTTCTGCAGGAATACTCAAAATTCGAAGCTTCGGCAGCAGCAAATCATTCTGCTGTCGGTCTTTCAGCCACGGTTCAATGCAAAATGTCACAGTGTAGAGATTAAAAATGTAAAATTACAATAAAATTAAAACCTAAAAAAAGATGAAAAACTTCCATTTTGTGTGCAGCTTTCTAGTATTCTTACCAGTTTCAGTAAACTTTAAGGAGCTGTAGAAGAATTAGACCAATTCATGGTGGAAAATATAGTAAACTATGGCTGGGTCCACTTGGTTACTGTTCGCTTTGCTGTGATCTCATAAAACTGACAGCTTTGCTGTGACTCCCTCTCTGCTGTGTCCCAGTTTCCATGATCCCGTGCCCGACCTGCGAGCCATCAAGCTGCTGGCCTATCAGAGTGGAGATATCCCAGTGGTCATAGCTGTGGTGGACTATGGAGACATATCCTTCTACACGTTCAAAGACTTCCAGCTCCCGACTGATGTTTACCCCTAAGAGCCCCCCCACCCCCACCCACCCGGGACTTTTTAATAAACCTCTGTTTGCTGGACTGGCTGCATTTTATGTGATTTATGGTGGAAAGATGGTTTTAGTAAAAACAAACAAACAAAAATAACAACTGTGTTCTGACAGTGTTTGCATACAATTTGGCTCCAGTTTACCTCTAAAGGCAATTTTATTAATCATCTTGACTCATAGGTCCTTTATGATGATGAAAACAAGGGATCAGGAAACTTTGTCCACATTATGGATACCAGGATCTCACCTGGTACCTTCCCTCTGGGGCAGGGTTTTTTGAGAGCCCCTGGTGGGCTCCTCGGTGGGCTGTCGGCTTTCTCACCCGACGGCACGTACACGGCATCAGAGCTGGAAGCCCACAGCTCACAGATTCTGATGTGGCGGGTCCGCGCTTTGTGTTTACGGGTTTTTTGCGCTAGATTCTGAAGCTGCAGGTTTCATCTCTCTCCAACCGAAACTGACTGAACCAGCAGCAAAAGAAGATCCAAACTAAGCTTCACATTTCGCTTCACATAAACATCGTCATGGATTCCCTCTGACTTTTGCTGTTTTGCTTCCACCACGATAAAATGACACTTCCTGCACAGCGCTCTCTCTCTCTCTCCTTTTTTAGAACTTCTAACAAGAAAGCCTCATTTCTGCTGTTCGATACCGAAGAAATGTAAACTTTTTAAAATGATGCCAAATTGCAAAACACTTAGCTGTGTCTCTAATAAAACCTTTGTACCTTTGCTCTGCTTCACTTCAGCAGCATCAGGTAATGTTCATATGTTGATTCTTGGTTTTCTTCCGTTTTTGTTCTACTGCAGAATATTTTTAAATTTATCTGCTATAAAAAGTCAGGGCAGGAAAATCTCCTTCATGTTTTTCTGTTTTATCCTCAGTTACTTTGACACAGAGGCATCTGCTGTGATGCTTACACCTCTGATGAAGTCTCACAAGTGTCCTTACTGATAAATGATCAGAATTATATTTCTGACTGTCTGAGTCAAAATGTCCCCAAATCAAATCGAAATCGTGGATCGAATCGTATCGGGACCATGTGAATCAGAATCTAGAAATCAGTGACGATACCTGGCCCTACCCGTCTTGGCTGGGTTTGCTTCAGTGTCGCCCCTGCCTTGGTTCGAGCCTTGTCCCTTGCACACACAGATTTCTTGTCAGAATCCTTTGATCGGTTATATACTGTAGATGACAGTTTTAGATTGAGGAACATCATTTTGAAATTACTCCCCAGTTGGTAGAAGCAGTTCTTTTGCAGATTGATGAACCTCTGCCTCTCCAAGCTCTTTTTAATCCAATCATCTTACTGACCTGCTGCCAGTTAACCAGCTGTTTACTTTTAGAGCCTTTTGTTGCCACATCTCAGTTTTTGCACACATGTTGCTGCCATCAAATTCAAAATGAGCTGATTTTTTTTTTTTTTAAATAAAATCATACATGTTTTCTTTGTTCTGTTGGGAATAAAATATGGTTCTATGAGATCTGCTAATCACGCCATTGTTTTTATTTCCATTTTACACTTTAATCCGATGTTAACTTTGGATTGAGATTGACCTTATTACTGTTCTAATTATCTAATTAACATTATCGTGTTTAAAAAAGTGGTTCCAAAATCAAAGTTGTATACAAGATATGCAAGTCAGTCTTCACCTGGATGTCTAGACTTGCTAGACTTTGTTAGAACTGAAGACTTTTGTTCAAGATAAACCTTTTATCTCTTTGTTGATTTGTACCTGGCCTGGAGTGCGGATCATCCAGAAAGCTCTGAGTAACATCATTTTGCACGTTCCTTGACTAACTACTGGAGCTTGCTAGCTACACTATCTGGCGTATTGAGTCACACCACTTTCATATCAAACATCCTTGAAAGAGTAGTTGTCAAACAGCTAACAGATCATCTGCAGAGGAATGGCTTATTTGAAGAGTTTCAGTCAGGTTTCAGAGCTCATCACAGCACAGAAACAGCTTTAGTGAAGGTTACAAATGATCTTCTTATGGCCTCTGACAGTGGACTCATCTCTGTGCTTGTCCTGCTAGACCTCAGTGCAGCGTTCGATACTGTTGACCATAATATCCTATTAGAGCGATTAGAACATGCTGTAGGTATTACAGGTACTGTACTGCAGTGGTTTGTATCATATCTATCTAATAGACTCCAATTTGTACAAGTAAATGGAGAGTCCTCTTCACACACTAAGGTCAATTATGGAGTTCCACAGGGTTCAGTGCTAGGACCAATTCTGTTTACATTATACATGCTTCCCTTAGGCAGCATCATTAGAAGACATAGCATACATTTTCACTGCTATGCAGATGACACGCAGCTCTATCTGTCCATGAAGCCAGGTAACACACACCAATTAGTTAAACTGCAGGAATGTCTTAAAGACATAAAGAGCTGGATGGCCGCTAACTTTCTGCTTCTTAATTCAGATAAAACTGAGGTTATTGTACTCGGCCCTGAAAATCTTAGAAATAGAATAGAATAGAATAGAATAGAATTCAACTTTATTGTCATTGCACATGTCACAGGTACAGGGCAACGAAATGCAGTTTGCATCCATCCAGAAGTGCTTTAGCCGCGATATAGATATATTACAATATATATTAGCAATAATATAGATGTGTAAGTATATTACAGAAATGGGTCTATTATGGTATGTTATAATGTACACGGTGTGAATTATGTTATGAATATTCTATAACTATAAGTATGTACAGGCTGTAGTGAGTACAAGCTATGTACAGGATATAAATATGAAATAAAAACTATACAGAAATCTGAGATATACAGTTATACAGAAATGTGAACTATGCAAGTTATAAACAGTTGTAGGATTGAAAAATTATCATATGTACAGAATGATATTCACACAGAACTATACAGTAGTGCAGTTAGGATAATTGTGATAGTGATAAAGTGCTAGTGGTTGTGGGTGTGTGTATGTTCAGTCCATGAGTTTAACGTGGGTCAGATGTCAGGAGGCAGAGTTCAGGAGTCTGACAGCTGTGGGGAAGAAGCTGTTCCGGTACCTGGTGGTCTTAGTCCGGAGGCTCCTGTAGCGCCTCCCAGAGGGCAGGAGGGTGAAGAGTCTATGTGATGGGTGACTGGGGTCTCTGATGATTTTCCCAGCCCTTTTCAGACACCGCTTCCTGTAGATGTCCTTTATGGCAGGAAGTGGTGCTCCGGCGATGCGCTGGGCAGTTTTCACGACCCTCTGCAACGCCTTCCGGTCCGAGGCGGAGCAGTTCCCGTACCAGACTGTTATACAGTTGGTCAGGATGCTCTCGATGGTGCAGCGGTAGAAGTTCACCAGGATGTCTGAGGACATGTGGTTCTTCCTCAGAGTCCTCAAGAAGAAGAAGATATGTTATGGTAAATATGGTATCTAAGCAGATTCTTACTCTGGATGGCATTACCTTGGCCTCCAGTAACGCTGTGAGGAACCTTGGAGTCATTTTTGACCAGGACATGTCCTTCAGCGCACATATTAAACAAATATGTAAGACTGCTTTCTTCCATTTGCACAACATCTCTAAAATTAGAAATATCCTGTCTCAGAGTGATGCTGAAAAACTAGTTCATGCATTTATTACTTCCAGGCTGGACGACTGTAATTCTTTATTATCAGGATGTCCTAAAAACTCACTGAAAAGCCTTCAGCTGATCCAAAATGCTGCAGCAAGAGTCCTGACAGGGACTAGAAAGAGAGAGCATATTTCTCCTGTTTTGGCTTCCCTTCATTGGCTTCCTGTTAAATCCAGAATTGAATTCAAAATCCTGCTCCTCACATACAAGGTCTTAAATAATCAGGCCCCATCTTATCTTAATGACCTTGTAGTACCATATCACCCTATTAGAGCACTTCGCTCTTGCACTGCAGGCCTACTTGTTGTTCCTAGAGTATTTAAAAGTAGAATGGGAGGCAGAGCCTTCAGTTTTCAGGCCCCTCTTCTGTGGAACCAGCTTCCAGTTTGGATTCAGGAGACAGACACTATCTCTACTTTCAAGATTAGGCTTCAAACTTTCCTTTTTGCTAAAGCATATAGTTAGGGCTGGACCAGGTGACCCTGAATCCTCCCTTAGTTATGCTGCAATAGACGTAGGCTGCCGGGGATTCCCATGATGCATTGAGTTTTTCCTTTCCAGTCACCTTTCTCACTCACTATGTGTTAACAGACCTCTGCATTGAATCATATCTGTTATTAATCTCTGTCTCTCTTCCACAGCATGTCTTTATCCTGTTTTCCTTCTCTCACCCCAACCGGTCACAGCAGATGGCCCCGCCCCTCCCTGAGCCTGGTTCTGCTGGAGGTTTCTTCCTGTTAAAAGGGAGTTTTTGCTTCCCACTGTCGCCAAAGTGCTTGCTCATAGGGGGTCATATGATTGTTGGGTTTTTCTCTGTATCTGTTATTATAGAGTATACTGTACAATATAAAGCGCCTTGAGGCGACTTTTGTTGTGATTTGGCGCTATATAAATAAAATTGAATTAAATTGAATTGAATTAATATTTGAATTCAGGTGTATGAACTGAAGCACCTAGCCATGCAGTCTGCCTTTACAGACACAAGTCTGTGTAATAGGAAGCCACCACTGAATCACATCAGTTTGCACAGACCGTCACACTAACCATCTGATGATGAAATTTAGGTCACTGGGACCCAAGTGGACTCATAGATGCGTAAAGTATACTCCATGTTTAAGTGGTATTATTGCAAAGTGGAAGCATTTGGGAACCACAGCAACTCAGCCATGAAGTGACAGACAAGGTTGCTGAAGCACACACATAGGAAAACTCTACGCAGTTCCAAACCAGTTCTGGGAATAACACTGGCACAAAAACTGTGCACCTGTAGTTTCGTGGTATGGGTTTCCAAGAACTCTGGAGCAATCGAAATGTGCTGTATGGCGTGACCAGTCATGCTTCTCTGTGTGGCAGCCTGATGGATGAGTCTGGATTTGGCAAATGCTAGGAGTACATTACCTGCCTGGCTGCACTGTACCAACTCTAAAGTTTGGTGCAGGAAGGATCACGGGGCTGTTTTTCATTGGTTAACTTGTGCTTTTTATTTCCATTCAAAGGAACTTTAATACTTCAGCTTACAGAAACCAACTCAGTGGAAAGTTAGGGGAAAGCTGTTTATTGTTCCAGCATGACTGTGCTCCAGTGCACGTGCCAAGTCCATTAAGACATGGTAGGATGAATGTGGTGCAGATGAGCTTGCACAAAGCCATGACCTCAACTATATTAAATACTTTTTCTGGATGTAAAAAATCCGGCAGATATGCTCCGAAATCCTGCAGAAAGCATCCCCAAAAGAGTGGAAGCTGTTATAGCTGCAAAGGGGAGACCACACTCTATATCCATACCTGTGGATGATGGAGGTGTTCCAATATTTTTGTCCATAGAGTGAATATGATAACAATCTGCCGTCAGACAGCCAGACAAATATTGACTTTTATCTGGATTGTTATTATGATTGAGACCGAAGACATGATGCTAAATAAATAAAGGATCAACATTAAATGAAACCTGAAACCTGAAACCTGATGTGATGACAATGACATCACAGTAATACAGATGTATTGTTGTCAGGATTATAATTATTTAAGCATTAACTTTAGAAAATTGCAGGACCTGGAGCCAGGTCAAATAAACGAAAGGCGAGGCTTTATTGGCTGATACAAAAACGAAAGTTGCACAAAGTCCAGAGAGTAAAACAAAACAGAAACCCCCCAAAAAGGAATGTAGGCAAGAACAAATGGTGCACAAACAGACAAACTTAAGACTAAACACACACAAACACAGGGCAAACAGGTGAAACACAACTAATGCAGGAAAACAAAGGAAACACTGGAGATTTACATGTAAAGTAACTCTTCAAAATAAGAAATACCTGAAAATAAAACAGAAATAATAAAAGTGAGGCAGACAAGAAAACACGAGCAGAAACAGAACTCAGAAAATGGACTGATTTGTGTGTCAAGGAGTGAAAACACCGACCTTCAAAAATCATCAATTTATTTACAGTCCGGAAATTAAAGACAGTGCCACTTATACTATTCTGCCCCACCCATATCACAGTGGAACGTTCTGTCTCCCCAATATTAAAAGGTCACTGACTTATCGTTGACCAGCAGATGATCCTCTGGTGGACGTCTTACTGCAGCCTGCAGAACCTGTCTGGGAGTTTTTCAGGTAAGTATTTATTTTCTGTTTCAGTGTGCACGGATACCAAACTGAATATTCAACATCTAAGCTTTATTTACATCACATTATATGCAGTCATTTGTGACTACTGCAGTGGTCGAAGATCTGGGATCTGATAGTGAAATTAATTTCATGTACTGAGGTCTCATCCACATTACTGTTTTATTCTGTTTTACTGTAAGCAGCGTCACCGTGGAGATTTTCTTCAGATTCAGGTGAAAGTAAACGAGAGCAAATGGGCACTCCAAGGACTCTAGTTTTCCTTTTTTTAATTGGTGAGTTATTGCACTACATTATACATGGAATGCATCAGTTACTGAAACTTTGTGTGTTTGCTTTATTTCTAAACATTTCTTCTCATCAGGAGGGTTTTCTAGCAGTCAGACCTCAGGCTGCTCATACTACGGTCTCTTGGAGTACTTAAACCTGACAGGATCAGACTCTGCACTGCAAATCATGCGACCAGTGAAAGACTGGAACACCGCCACCCTCATTCAGCTGGATATGTATTTGTTGGGCATTTTGGAAGTGGTAGGTGTCTTATAGTCCCCTTTGCATGGATTGAGCTTTAACAGTAAGTTGGATTTTTTTTAAAGGGTGCGTTATTGTGAAACTGCTGCACTTGAGTGAATTCATATTCATACCTATATCCCATTTTTTGCAAAACATTGGTCAATTAGGGCAGCGATAGTTTAAAGACATGAAATATATACTGTACTTAAAACTGCACACAGAGCTGGATGAATAGTAGTAGATGTGAGAAGGTTAAATTTGGCTGAACTGAAACGTTTGTGGCAAGTTTCCATAAAATACTTACCTCTGTGCTGCTCACTGTTTTCAGGATGAGAAGTCTCAGACTGTTATGGTTCACATCGTTGTCAACATGGTGAGACTCTGATCTGCCACATTCAAGTCAGAGTGATTCAGAGCTTGTATGTCATCAATAGTCTCGAAGCATGTTTACAGCCATGGCTCTTATACATACAAGATTTTTCTTTTCCTAGGCTTGGACAAATGAATTCCTAACTTGGAATCCTTCGGATTTTTGTGGGATAGACAACCTGAGTGTCCCAGGATCATTGTTGTGGGCTCCAGATGTGAGAATTGAGGAAGAGTAAGTAATATTTCCATAAATAAATGAGCTTCCAATGTAAACAGCTTTACAATGGTCCCAAGACTCATGGTCAGACCATGTTTCCCCTGCAGTCCCACCCCCTTGGGGGCTCAGGTACCACTATAATGCCCGTCAGCACAGAACATCTGCATAGAAGCATTTTTAACCTCATAATAAGAAGTTTCCTGCTGTTGGGTTGGTCATAACTGATGCTGCAAATTTTGGGCACAATTTGTGTTACATTGCAGTGAGTTTGTGTTACCTCATAATTATTGTTGTATTTTCTCTCACCCATGGAGAGAGGCTGAGATTTGACACAAGCATAGATTTTATGTGTGTGCTGTTATATGAGAAGCAATCATATAACACAAAGAGAGTACAGACCAGGAAACACTGGGGAAAATAGAATAATATAAAAAAAACTAAAGGTATTCGTCCAAGTTTGTCACTGGTCCCGGACACTTCCCATTCCCAGCTGTTATTTTGCCTTTAGTTCTTGAAGTCGTGAAATTTCATTTACTGTGTATGGTCTCTTGTTGCCACATTTAGCAACTTGCTTCCAGCTTATTGCTGATCCCAGAAACCCTGCAGAGAAACTAATTTCTACTGCTTGTTTTAATGATCTCATTCTTTCTGTCGCTACGCAGAGCTTCCAATGTAAATACATTTACACTGGTCCCAACATGCATGGTCAGGTGATATTTTCCCTACAGTGAAGGTGAGAGCAGGAACATACAGTAGGCGAGGGTAGGAATGTAGAGCAACTGGTAAATTGCTAACTTTGCTTTCACACTCGGCTCTCTCTTCACCACAACAGATTAGCACAGTGTCCCTGTCACTGCAGATGCTGCACCACATCAGCTCCACTCTTCCCTCACTCATGAGACCCCGAGATATCTCTACCTCTGTCCTGGCTGATATCCATGGTCTCAGACTTGAGGTGTCATCCTGACCACTTCACACTCATCTGTAAATTTCTGCAGTGTAAGCTGGACGTCATCGCTTGATGAAGCCAACAGAACTACATCATCTGCAAAAAGCAGAAATTAAATCATGAAACCACTGAACCTAACACCCTCCACCTCTTTGCTTTTTCTAGAAATTCCCATCAATGTAAACAGAATCTGTGATGAAGGGAGGCCCGACGCCACGAGCCAAAACACAATGATATGTCCACTGGAGGTGCTGTAGGGGTGCATTTAATCCTCTGCTGCCAAAAGACAATAATAGCACAAAAGCTGAAAGTCTTTACAAAAGTAACAATTAAGTTATAATATGAACCAAAAACTAACCAAGCACAGGAATGAGTAGAAACAGAAAAGTAGCAATGAAATCCAAACAGAAACCAAAACTCAGCAATAAACACGAATGCAAAACTCCTTTCAATAGGAGAGAACAAGCAACATTTTTGTACATAATTCATCACCAAATCTGGGATTGTAGTTGGTGGAAATTGGTGTACAGTAATTATTTTAGATGTCAGTAAATCTGTGATTACTAGTACTACAAGTCCCTCTTGTGCCTTCAGTGTTTCTGATACTGGGAGTGTTCAGAAGGGTCCGTTGGTCACTGTGTATTCGAGTGGGTTGGTGTTCTCAAGTGAACAGCACCGGCTGACCTACACCTGTCGTCTCAGTCTGAGGATGTTCCCTTTCGACACGCAAAGTTGTAACATCACATTTTCCTCCATGACCTCTAATGGTAAATTACACATGATTAACTGAAGCTACACTTATTGTTTTACATTCAGAATGGTATCTGAACAGTTGTCGTGTCATCATTAACTACTCTTTTGTTGCCTACGTAGTGAAATCTATAAGACTGGAAACATTCAGCAGTGACGAAGTCCTTGGAAAAATCTCTGAGGTTGGCATGGCTACAAAGGGAGAATGGGAACTTGACAGCTTGGAAACTATCAATTATACTTCTGCAGTGCACATAAATAAAAGCAAACTTTTATACACAGTGAGAAAATCTTTCCAATGAAATTTCAGTAATAGATTTCCTCTCACGTCTCTTTGTGTCTAATGAATCTGACTCTTTTTACAGGTCATAATGGTCAGGAAGCCATTGCTTTATGTGATAAATTTAATCATACCCCTGTTCTATTTCCTGGTCCTGGATTTGGCATCATTTTTAATAAATGAGTCAAAAGGTGAAAAGCTGAGCTTCAAAGTGACCCTACTCCTGTCCATCTCCGTCTTACTGCTCATTCTAAAGGACATGTTGCCGTCCACTGAAAAGCACCTGCCAATGATCGGTGAGACGTCACTGAGATAGAGTGCTGATTTTTCTTTTTTCTGGCTCCAACAGCATCACATTGACAAGCAATATCGCTGACACTTTGTTTATTCTAGCCAAGTACTGTGTTGGAATCTTTACTCTGGTGGGTGTAAGTGTCCTGGAGACCATGCTGGTGATCTTTTTAATGGACCTTGATGGTTACTGTAGTAAGAAGACTCAGGACACTGAAAAGTCCCAGGTGGATATTCAACTGGAAGCTAACTATCACGAAGGTATGCTTTCAACTCAGATGTAAATGTATTTTTAAAAAGTAAAAACACCCTCGGTAAAATCTAAGGGTTTGCATATCACGCTGTAATAGTCCTTACCAGGTATTAAAATGAGGTAAATAAAATCTGAGATGAGCAAAATTGCGACACATTACACTGTTAGTTACTTAACAAAACGTGAGCCAAAATACAGAAGCAGTGTGGGAAAACTAAAATGTACTACTTGAATCAGTAGAACCATTTATAGCAGCAATAATTTAAAGTGACTGTTTTCTGTATGACTTTATCAGCATCTCACTTTGCAATATTGTTTTGTATAGTACCAAATCAGGCGGCTGTGGTTGTTATTTGGCCCTTTGTCCAAATTATGGCCAAACTTTTCACCTTCTCTTGTCTCCAAAGGACATTGCTCAGATGTAGCTTTGCAGGCTGTGCTGCTGTGTTCTTTTTATATCAAATGTGTAAGGAGAAAGCCTCCCTGCACTTGATCTGATATCCCCGTGTTAGTGTTGTTGTCATCATCCTAATGTTGATCCAGGATCAACAATGCGATATTTTTAGTCCTCACTCCATACATGTGATCAAATCATAACAATACAAAAAGTTAATGTATGATAATTAATCTGCTTCCCCTTTGGCCAGATGTGCTGTTTAACTACAATATCTAATATGACATAATCTCACAATACAACATCATAAAATACTAAATAAAAACAAATTCTACTAAAGTAGAGTTTACCTAAGAAAACAATCGGCTTTGATGACTTTCTAATTTTACGCAAGAGACGGAACCCTTTTCACATTACTGAGATTAACAGCAGGCTTTAAGAGTTTAGGACTCAGTAAATGTGTGAAGTTAGCTTGGCTGTATAATGTGTTCTGCAGCATCAGGGTCCACAGGTTCTAACTGGCTGATGTAGCTTTACAGTGTAGCCTGCACATAACATTTCATCAGAGACCCCTTCATACCAAGATTCTGCCTGATGTTACCAACAGCGGCCCTGAGCATATCTGCAGTTTGACAAACTGAAACAAGAAGTTGCAGAAATTTTTTACTGAATTTTCATGTGGATGATCAGCGTGTGTTTGTCACTCAGGAGAATCAGCATAAAGTATGCTGATTCTCATCCTGATTAATATTTCTGGTAATTTTATGTTAGGCTCTTGTCAAATTTGGTGCTCTGAAACTGTGGTTTTCTCTTTTATTTAGCTAATGGTAGTTTTCACATTGAGACAGTAGTGCTTGATGGCAAAATGAAAAGTTGGATCTGAACGGGAACACTAAAAACTGTGTAAGGTCAGTCAGAACAGGAAAATTGTTGCAGCGCATTCTTATTATTTCTTTCCCCCATTTGCCATGCAGAGCCAATGGAAGGTGACGAAAGAGGTCATGAGAAACCAGCAAAGAGTTTCCTAATGAGTGACTGTGACCTCCTGAAACTCATCCTTGATGAACTTAAGGCAGCTCGAGAGGAAGTTGGAAGAAAGGAAAAGTTTCACCACAGCAGGAGACTGGCGGAAATCATAGATCGTGTGTTCTTTGTTTTATATTTTATTTCTTCTGTTATCTTTATGGCATTCATGTACTTAGCATGGATTCAAAAAGGGATTTGATTTAGATTTGAGTTTGGACAAAGTGGTTCAAAAATCTCATAAAACCATATTTTATTCACAATAGAACAAAGAAAGTATTTTGAATGTTTACACTGAGAAAATGTTAAGAAACTTTGGCTCATTTGGAAAGTGATGGCAGCAGCATCTTGAAAAGGTTGGGACAGGGAGAAGAAAAGGTTGTAAAAGTAAGTGATACTAAGTTAAACAGCTAAATAAACAGCAAGACGTTAGTAAAATCTTTTCTTCAGAGTCTCTAAATATTTGGATGACATTATGTACCATAGATGACAAGATGTTCAGAGTCTTCACAATTTTACACAATTGGAGGACATTTTTCTGAAATTGCTGCACAATTTGTAGATTGATGAGCCTCTGCTCATGTTTATTTCTGAGAAACTCAGCCTCTCTGAGATGCTCTTATATGCACTCGTGTTACTGATCTGTTGGCAATTAATCTAAATAGTTACAAAGTGTTTCTCAAGCTTTTTATCACTGACTGGTCCCAGCCTCAAATTTTTGACACATATTGCTGCGATCAAATTCAAAATGAGCTAATGTTTCTTTAAATACTACATTTTCTCAGTTTGAGCATTTGATATGTTTTCTATGTTGTACAGCAGGGGTGTCAAACTCATGTAACATCGCGGGCCACATACAGCCCACGTTGATCCTAAGTCGGCCGGACCAGTGAAACTCCCCTTTCTGTCAGTGTAAAGAAGTCACATATTTAACTGTTTTTCTACATGATAAAAAAGCTGCTGTGACAAACAAAGAAACTATCAGCACGGCTCTTTGGACTTAAATTATAATAAATAAATGTGTAAAATTACAGAAAAAGTTCTGTTAGCTCATTGTTCAGACTGTCAAGTTTTTTGTTTTTATTTTAACTGTAGTTTTTAAAAAACAAACATTTTTATACTAAAAAGAGAAAAACAGAAACTTTTCTGTCATTTAATTATTTATTGCTTAATTGCTTTGTGTAGCATGAATAGCCATAAGGGGGGCATAAGCGATAAAACTTATGAAAATACAGTTAAAATTTGTGCTTGTGCGTGTTTGTGGTGAGCAGCAGATTAAAAAAGTTATGAATTTTACATTTTAATTATTAATGGCTTCAAGTGCACATTCAGGCCTGTGAGAGTCATTTAGCCAGACACTAAGGATCTGTGCTACATGCAGACATGTCTGATTCTCTGCCATTCAAATACCCTTTGTATATAGTTTATTTTATGTAATATTCAATACTGAACTGTAAATTTATTTTTTATTAAGGAAATTATTTTTTGTATTTAGTGTTTTCAGAAAAGCCCTATTTTTAATCATGTACTACCACTAGGGAGAACACAAAGAAGGTTTAAGGTCTGGACAAGTTCTGTGAATCGCTACCTTATCGTGGTAGAGAGGTTTGTGTGTCCCAGGGATCCCAGGGGATACGTTGTCTGGGGGCTTCTTCCCCCTGGTAGCGTCTCCCATGGCATATTGGTTCTGGGTAAGGGACCAGACAAAGAGCGATTCAGAAGACCCTTTATGAGTAGAACACCAAGGGAACGGTTCACCCTGCCCGGGATAGGGTACCAGAGGGCGAGCGTGTGGTGGCCGGCTCTTAGTCTATGGTGCCTGGCTGGGCACAGCCCGAAAAAGGGTCATGGGCCCATCCTCTTACGGGCCCATCACCCGCAGGAAGCGCCATAGGGGTCATGTGCATTGTGTGTTGGGCAGGGGCCAGGAGCTGGGGGTGGGTATCCTAGTATCCCCTCGGCTTGCTGCCTGTACGTTGGGGTTTCTCCTAGTGGATGAGAGGGTTTGATCCCTGTGCCTTCGGGTCGGGGAACGGGTCCTGACTGTTGTCTGCACTTATGCGCCGAGTGGCGGTTCAGAGTACCCAGCCTTCTTGGAGTCCCTGGGCGGAGTGCTAGAGGGCGCTCAGCCTGGGGACTAGGTCTCACTGTCATTGCCCACATGAGCATTGAAGTCTCCTAGTAGGACAACGGACTTCAGTGCTCATGTAGGCAATGACATTCAGACCTAGAGGGATGTGATTGGGAGGAACGGCCTACCGAATCTGAACCCCAGGGGCGTTTGTTTTTGGACTTCTGTGCAAACCACAGTTTGGCCACAACGAACACCATGTTCAAACATAAGAGTGTTCATAAGTGGGCTGGTTTCAGTCATTATGCAAATGTACTGTTTATAAGGTTTGGGGAAACCTGCAGTCAGCTGAGACTGAAGAAGTCACTTGGATGAGTGACGAAACGTTTCTCCCACCAAACGCTACATCCAGATGAACAGATTCAACTTTTGGAGTGTTCATAAGTGCACGTGGCACCAAGACGCTCTAGGCCGCAGGTCGATGATCGATTTTGTAATCGTATCATCAGCTCTGCAGCCATATGTTCTGGACATTCGGGTGGAGAGAGGTGCTGAGCTGTCAACTGATCACCATCTGGTGGTGAGTCAGATCAGGTGGCGGGGAGGACGCTGGACAGACCTGGCGTGACTAAACGTATACTGAGTTTGCATTAGGAATGCCTGGCAGAAGCCCCAATCCATGAGATCTTCAACACACATCCCTGGCAGAGCTTCAACAGCATTCTGAGGGAGACTGGGGACATCGAGTCTGAATGGACCATGTTCAGCATCTCCATTGCCGAAGCTGCTGGTGCCTGTTGTGGTGGTAACCCCCGAACCAAATGGTGGACACGAGAGGTAAAAGGAGCCAGCAGGTTGAAGAAGGAGTCCTATCGGACTTGGTTATTCTGTGGGACTTCGGAGGCAGCTGATAGGTACTGACAGGCCAAGTGGAATGCGGTTGGGGCAGTGGCTGAAGCAAAAACCCAGGTGTGGGAGGAGTTCAGAGAGGCCTGGTCGTGGAACACTGGACCAGCTCTTAATCCTCTCAAGGATACTTGAAGGTGCATGGGAGTTTGCCCAACCAGTCTACGTGTGTTTTGTGGACTTGGAGAAGGCATTCAACCGTGTCCCTTGGGGTGGCCTGTAGGAGGTGCTTCGGGACTATGGGGTGTTTGGGCCTTTGCTACCGGCCATTCGATCCTTATACAACTTTTTAAAGATACTTCTGATCTGATTCATCTTTGATTTCTAAAAGGTTTCACCTGTTAGGACCGCTACACAAATACTATTTTATTGGAAGAGATTATTTTTTTAAATCTTTAGACTTGAGAGTGAAACTAATCAGGGCAAATTACACTTTCTGTCTCAGGGTTCCTACTCATTAGCACTTACATAGACTTCTCAGTGTGTGATTTAGCAAAATGCCACATTTTTACCACGCCAAATCAGCAAAACTTTGGATGGGATAAAAGCAAACACATAACTGTTTAATCCTGCTTCGAAAAAAATTGGAAACATTTTTTTTTTTTTTTTTGCCTGTCCCATTTGGATCTTTAGCCATCAGAATTGTTGTCTGAAGGCCAGAAAGATGCCAAGTGGATTTACTTTACCAAGTGGATCATCATGGCCTTGCCATATTGGTCCATTTGATTGACCTTTATTATGTTTATGTATTTATTTTAGTTGATTTTCGGTTGTTACAGACGGGACAGACATGACTGGGGATAGGACAGGGAGAAAGAATGAAAGAAAGAGAGGGAGAGAAAGAAAAATAGAGGGGAGAAGAGATGGTGAGAAAGGGGGGAAGAAAAAAAAATGAAAAACAAACAAAACACCTGGATCACCTGTATGGAGATAAGAAAAAACAGAAGAGAAAACAAACAAAAAAGAGCAACATAATAAATAAAACATCATCACAATAAACTAGCTAACAGTAGATAACAATAGATACTAAATATTAAACGTTATTGTGCAGCACCCAAGATCGACAGTGCACAATGTGCTTTGACCTCAACTGTGCCACCCTCCTGGGAAGAGCTGAGGAGAGCCTCAAACGAGAGGTCACCCAGCAGCCACGGAGCAGAGGCCAGAGGGGGTTGCAGTGACGTGCCAGAGAGGCCTGAGCCCCAGGCCCAGAGGACAGAGGCCTGAGGGCACCCCACCCCCGAAAGGGGCCGCCAATCGGCCACCAAGAGTGAGTCGGTTCATACATGAGCGCCCAGCCCCAGACACCAAGAACCACCAACACACCAACGTCTGAGGGCATCAGCCACTGGCAGGGAGTGTGGTGAGGGGAGATGGCCTCCATACCTCGGAGAGCGTGAATTGGAAACGGTTTTGCTTTCAGACCGTAGTAACTGGTCTCATCACAGTAAGTACTGAACTGATGGAGCTAGTCCCAAGTTTTGTAACTGCATCAAAGTATCAGTTCCAATTTATGAAAAAACTAATAAATAAAAATGCATAAAAAAATGTATATAATTTTTTACAGTTAGCAATATGTATATTCTAAGTGATGTAGTTTAGTTTAGCTATATTAGAGCAATTCATCAACAATATCTGAAGGCAGTTTAATAATTGTGTTTTATTTTTGTTTACTTTTCACACAGAACTTCAGTTTTTTGAAAATGGGATTTGAAAAGTTATTCTGTGTACATGTATTTATTACATACTCAATGATTAGTTGCTACACAACTTTAACAGCTCATTAACACAATCATTAACTTAACCAATCACATGGCAGCCACTCAGTGCATTTAACCATTTGGATATAGTCAAGAGGAGAATGTTCTGGAAAGATGTCCAGTGAGCATCAGTTCTCTGGGAAAAAGTATCCTGTTGATGTCACAAGTGAGAGGGGAATGGACGGACTGCTTCAAGCTGATAGGAAGGTAACAGTAACAGTAACTCAAATAACCACTCGTTACAATCAAGGTCTGCAGAAAAGCATCTTCGAATACGCATTATGTTGAAACCTGAAGCAGGTTAGCTACAGCAATAGAAGATGACACTGAGTGCCGCTGCTGTCAGCTAAACACAGGAAACTGAAGCTACAGCTGTCTAAAACTGAACAACAGAAGATTGGAAAAATGCTGCCTTGCCCGATGAGTCTTAGTTTCTGCTGTGACTTTTCGAATGGTAGAGTCAGAATTTGCTCCTGAACTTCCCAACTGACTGTTGAAAATCCTCTTGTGCGCATTTCAGCATTTTTAATTACAGTGATTTATAGCCACCTGCCAAGCTTCTATTTGACTAGAGGCCAAATACTTTGTGGGATCATTCACCATTACATCAAGTGGAAGTGGGAAACCTTTCCATTCAGACTTGATGTGATAATGAGATCTTCTTATGTTGACTTTTTGCTTCATTTGTAGCTCAACAATAGTAATGTACAGGTGACTGGTATCATGTTCAATCATACAGAGGAACAAATAGGAGTTTGTTTATAATAGACAATGCAAAGGTCTCATGCACACGTTTGTGTTGCTTTGTTTTGTGTAAGACTCTACAGTTTAAAAGGGTTTACCCAGACTGAGGTGAAAGCAAAAGGCCATGGCTGCTCTATGGACTCTGGCTTTTATTTCTGTAATTGGTGAGTTTTTACATTAGACTTGATTTTAACATTTGACGGGAACCAAATATCAAAGAGGAGTTCTCTCTGTAGTTGTGTAGGATCTGAAGTTTCAGGTCATGTGTTTTACTTGTCTACATGTTTCATCTTCCCAGCAAGGTTTTCCTGCAGTCAGACTTCAGAGTGCTCATACTATAGTCTGCTGGACTACTTAAACCTGACCTCATCAAATGTTGCTCTGGAAACCATGCGACCAGTGAAAAACTGGACCAGAAGCACCGTTGTTCAGGTGGACTTGTTTTTGTTGGGCATTTTAGAATCGGTAAGCATCCTTATCGTCCTTCTTGCATGGACTGAACAAAAGCAGAAAAGCATTTCAAACATTATACCTTAGGGTGTGTCTGATCTTTAACCAGATATAGACTTTTGATGATTTGCAAATAATTTTGGTTTACCTTTTACACAGCACAACATTTTTTGGACGCATTATTGTTTTAGAGCACCAGAACCTTAGAGCATAAAGAAATACACCCCTGACTATGTGGATTAATAAATACTGATCCTTTTAAGAGAACAACACAGTTCCTTGGAAATTCCCTCGATAACTTATCTCTTTGCTGTTTACTGTTTTCAGAATGAGAAGTCTCAAACTTTCACAAATGAAATCAGGGTCCACATGGTAAGAATCTGGTCTGGCACATTCAAAACCAAGATGATCACTTTGGTCCATTTGTCAGCATTGACAATTAAAGGATTATTCTATTCTATTCATTGTTCAATCAGCAGTTACATAAACACAAGCTCTGTAGGCTCGTGTTTTATTCATTATTTCTATTATTCATATTTTTTCTGGCACTTTTTAAAACTCAGCTTTTCATTCTTTCCAGAGTTGGACAAATGAATTCCTGACTTGGAACCCTTCAGAGTTTTGTGGGATACAAAAGCTGTCCATTATGACATCAATGTTGTGGTTCCCTGATGTAATCATTATTGAAGAGTAAGTATAGGTCATTGCAGAAATGTAGTTTTTGCTTGCAGGGATTTTATATGAAAGGGTACAGGACTATGCAAAAGTCTTGAGCCATATTTTGCTGGGAAATGGGTGCAGTGATTTAAACTGTCACAAACTGGCTGTGTGTAGGCAGGAGAGGACCCAAATACAAACTCGCAGAGACGAAAAGAAAACTCAAAACGAACACAGCTTTGGCGAGGTGGTGATACAAATAACAATACAAAACTAAGCTGGGAAAAACTAATGCACAAGGAGACACAGGGAGAATCACACACAGCTATGAGGGAAGACACGACGCTGACAAAGAGAAACACGGGGCTTAAATACACTGAGGGATAACGAGGGGAATGAGACACAGGAGAGCACAGCTGGGAGTGATTAGCCAGGACGAGACAAGGGAAGCAAAACTAGAAACATAAACATAGGACACAGACTGTCAAAGTAAAACAGAGCAAACATGGAGACTAAGAACTCTAAATAGCACAAAAGCAAAGACTATTAATAATAAACAACACAAAACACCAGATGCTTTTCACATGATATTGCACAGTGGTTAAAAATCTAACAGTACTTTTCTGTTTTTATAATTTCATCAATTTTAAGATCTCCAACACCATTGGCTGAAATGCAGCCCCAAACCATGACAGAGCCTCCATCGTGTTTTACAGATGGCTGTAGACTTTCACTGCTGTACTCACTGACCTCCTCGATAAAGAAATGAACCAAAAATGTTCAGTCATTAGTGCCTCAGACCTGTTGCTGCTGATTTTCAGTCTAGTTCTTGAGTGATTTGCCACACCTCACTCAGCCTTTCCTCCCAGTTTCCCTTCCTAAACAACCGTTCTTTAGGAAGCAAGCACTCACCACTGAGGCTGAAGTGAACTGGTTTAGCTGGACTAGCTGATGGTCCAAATGCATCTATCTGCTGGATTATTTTCCTTTTCCCCAGGAAAAGGATTTTCAGTTACTGTTCAATTTTGTCCTCAATTTCTTCAGCTTCCGTAATTTTTATATTTTCACACCATGTGAGATATTGCAAGTTTTCATCTCATTGTGAATCAGTTTGTTGGTGCAAAAACACTGGTTTTCTCAATAGGGCCCGGAAGCCAGTATATGGGAGTGGACCCAAATGGAGACACACACAGAAACAGCAATAAGGTCCACTCCCCCTCCCTGAGCCTGGTTCTGTCAGAGGTTTCTTCCTGTTAAAAGGGAGTTTTTCCTTCCCACTGTCGCCAAAGTGCTTGCTCATATGGGGGTCATATGATTGTTGGGCTTTTCTCTGTATCTATTATTGTGCGATCTACTGTACAATATAAAGCACCTTGAGGCGACTTTTGTTGTGATTTGGCGCTATATAAATAAAATTGAATTGAATTGAATTGAATTCAGCTTTCAGTACAAAGCAGTTTGAGGCAACTGTTTTTGTGATTTGGCACTACATGAATAAAATTGAATTTAACTGAATTGAATGTTCATGAAAAATAATACAATTTTATTGTACAGAATGAGAGTTTGTTTGTGAACTGCGATACAGCAAGTATTTAGTCTGAAATTAGAGGAGAGTGCTTTGGATTCCTGCACTCCCTCTGAGCTGTCAGCCTGCAGGGAGTTTTCTAAGGTTAAAGGAAAGAAACTGAAACAGCCAGCTGTGGGCAAGCTTTGATGATGAATAACCAACCCCTTAATTACTTTACTGGCAGATGACTGATCCGTTTCCTCTTCTCTCTGCAGTGTTTCTGATGGCGGGAGCATTCGGATGAGTCCACTGGTCACTGTATATTCCAACGGTTCAGTGAACGCAGACTTTCAGCAGCGGCTGACCTTTGCGTGCCGTTTAAATCTCTTCGTGTTCCCTTTTGATTTGCAAACATGTTACATCACATTTTCATCTCTGAACTCTGATGGTAAAATACACCAGATTAACTGTAATAATTGGTTCACTTGCTCTTTTTTGTCAGAGCAAATGATTTGGAGTAATTTGTTATTGTCTTCTTAGTGGACTCTATAACATTTGGAACGATCAGCGACGAAAAATTCCTCACTCAAGTCTCTGATACAGTCATGCTTACAAGGGGAGAGTGGGAACTCAAACACATCGACATACAGTCAACTAATCAAACCATTGAAAATAAAAGCTACGTTTCATTCAGAGTAAGACAATATTTGGGATGACATCTCAGTAATAGCTCTTTCACAGATGCCCATATCTCTTTGTCTCTAATGAATCTGTCTGTGTTTACAGGTCTCGATGTTGAGGAAGCCAATGCTTTATGTGATAGATTTCATCATACCCCTCTTCTATTTCCTGATCATGGATTTGGCTTCGTTCTTCATTAGTGAGGCCAAAGGGAAAAAGCTGAGCTTCAAAGTGACGATTCTTCTGTCCATCTCTGTCTTACTGCTGCTTCTTAAGGACATATTGCCGTCCACTGAAAAAGACATGCCAATCATATGTGAGGATTCAGATAAGACATTTTACTTGCACTATGTTGTATATATATTTTTTCCACATTGTTATATTGTTGCTCTATCTATGCTGCTAAACCAAAGATCTGCTAAACTATCTTTCATTGTTTGTGCAACAGTGACAATAAAGATGATCTTATTTCTTATCTTATCTTTCTTTGTGGCAGACTTTTGTAAAATAGCACTGACATATCATTTCTCTGCATCTTACTTTTAGCCAGTTATTGCATGGTCATCTTTACAATGGTGGCTGTAAGTGTCCTGGAGACCATGCTGGTGATGTTTTTAATGGACTTTGAAGGTTTTAGTTGTTTTTATAAGAAGGCTCGAAACTGTGAAAATGCCGAGACTGATGTTCAGCTGGAACCCATGGAAGCCACGGCTGTGGAAGGTAACCTCTTTTTTGAGATATGGAAATGAAATTACAGACCATTAGTCCCTATGATTTGACCTTAAGTTTGGTCTCTATGAAGCACTTTTTGTTCATCTGCTGTGTGGCGCTGGCCGTGTACATAGAATTCGTTGAGAATTCCAAGCTTTTCCCCTGACATGGAATAATCAACTAGGAATAATTGACAAGCATCATATTCATATTATTAGTATTATAGTAACTGATTGTTATATTGGCTATTGTCTTTATTTCCTACACAGATTCTGCTGAAACTTTAAAAAAGGGTGAAGGGAAACTGAAAAGAAGTGACCTACTCAGTGACTGTGACCTTCTGAAGTTAATCCTTGACGAAGTGAAGGCAGTTCAAGAGAAATCTGGAAGACAGGATGAAGTCAATGGAAAGCAAGAATGCTACAGGAGACTGGCTGTAATCATAGACCGTGTGTTCTTTGTTTTATATTTGATTGCTTCCACACTTTTTGTGGTGTTGACATATTTAATGTGGATTCCACAAATGCTTTGATTTAAATTTGAGTAGATTTCGTGTTGTGAGCATAATCGGTCAGTGCATGAAAATAGATGTTTTAGTTGTGAAACATTGCCTACGCAATGTTACTAAATGCATGCAGTGCAGGATGAAACATGTTAATAACTACTGCACGTCTTTTTCAAAACTTGAGGAAACCCACTCTGGAAGGTAACTGAAAAGAAAGTGAATTGAAAACAGAAGTGAAAACAAAATAAGAACAAAGACTAGTTATAAAATACAATATATATAATAACTCAGGTTTCTTGTTGCCAAAGGGTATTGTCTGATTTTCCTACTCATCTATCTCCAGCGTTTACAGAGACTGGTCCAAATGGGCCTCTTAAACTCTACTGGCTACACTCAGCAGGAAAACACGTTTTGTCACAAACCTCAGACAATCTCAATTTGGTTTTTTGGGAGATGACAATGAATTTGGTGTACTCAAATAGTTTCCACAGTCACTTTGAGTCCAATAGAGCACCTTTGGCATGTATAGGAATGGGAGACTCATATCATAGATGTGCAACTGTATGATGCTATCATGTCAATATGCACCAAAATCTCTGAGGAATGGTTCTTCTGAAGACACATTCGTCAGCTGCCTGTGAGCAGAATCAAAAAATCTCACCTTGGGTCAGGTTATGTCCAGTTGAAGACTCCTGACCAGGGTCAACAGCGTAGAGGATGGGCCTCCACAACAGGAATGCAGGAGCAGTAATGACTCTTCTGTGTAATTCTTATCTTACTGACGTTTTGTGAGATTCTATATATTTGACCTATTATATATTGTTCAAGCTTTTTATTTTGGGTTAAATAATGTTTTGGTTGCTGTAACACATGACTTTCCCAACTTGTGGGATAAATAAGGTCTGTTGGATTTTTTCTTGCTGCATAATAAAAGTATCCAGTAACTCAAAACTGTTCTGTTTTCAACTTCAGTCACATAAGTCTAGAGACAAGTTGGCAACTATCTTGCGACCAGTGGTTGCTATTCCCAAACAAGCTGATAAGGGTTTCTTGCATGTTTGTGGTCGTTACTTGATACAATCAAGTTGCAAGTAGTTTGCATGGTTATAACTTATCCAACCATTCATGTGATTTCTTTGGTGGCTAGCAGAATGACGAGATTGCCTGTAGTTTTCAATGAAGACGCTAACTTGCTGCAAATTCTTTGTAACTAATTGCTGTGCAGCAGCAAAACTTGTAAAAAAAAAAAGGCTGATGCAAACTGGAAACAGAATATTTGCCTTCAAGGTAAAAGTTGTGCTCATTGGTGTTGCCATGTTTCAAGGTGCAGAATTTTACTCTCTGTTTCCAGCTTATGTTACGCTGTTTCACCACAGCCCAGAGAGTCGTTGGTAGTAAGTTGTATTATAACAAAGTGGAGCAACTGGTAGGAACTGTAACTCAGCTATGTCATAGTTCATGTAAAATCACAGAGAATTTACAAAAATGGTTAATAAATCAATAAGCATAATAGATCATTAAAGTTAAAAGTACTGAAAATGAACAAAGCATTCATATAAAAATATCAATAGGCATTTTTCCCTTCACAGAAAATAAAATAAGAGCCTTAACTAAATCAAATACAAAATGCACATGATGCTGTATGTCTTATGCACACTCTGGCAGGATGGTGCTCCATGCTAGCCAGCAACAGAGGGCTTAGCTTAACAGTGTCCCAACAATACAGGAAAACATAAATACTCTAAACATTCCTAGTATCCTATTGGTACATTTGTAAACACAGTCAGCACATCTCAACATATATATTTATACAGTTCAAAAGCAGAAATGTTCATTTAATACTAAGGTTGGGCAACTGGAAAACTATATTGACTATCAACAACAGGCTTAGCCTTTTACCGATTGTTTTTACAAGAGTCACCTGCGTGAATATACCGCCTATCGTCAGTTATTGGACTGACCATTGTCGGTTGGAAAATTTACGATGACTTTGATTACATATCGCCCAACCTTATTTTATACCTAAAAGGGGACAAACCAATAGCGATGCTCAGACACAATGCTTCTCTTTCCGCCCCCTTCTGGCAACTGCAGGCATAACATCAATCACGATTAATAAATTACATGGATTAATCGTCAGGCTCACCAAGTAGATCATGGATTGAATTTTAAACAGGGTATAGTCATACATAAAAATGGCTATAATTTCTCAATGGTTATAAATGTTTTTTAAACTCTTGAACTGTTACATTTATAATCTACTGTCGACCCATACACAGCCAAACTTCAGAATATTTTACCGTTGTTCGAACATTTTATGAGAAAGCTGAGTAAACAAGGAAGCCTTTATTTTATTTGTATATTCACATCAAACATTTTATTTAAGAATCTTTTATTTCTCACTTTCAGCATTTGATCTGTTGTCTGTAAAGTATTTTGCAAGTAACTGAGTTAATTTAAAAACAGCTGAATTGTACATTCTGAACAGTCCCTAAACTTTCTGAAAATTTTGCGAATGAGTGTGTTTACACACATAATTTCATAAAACCTCTGGTAATGATGTAACATTCTGTATTATACCTGAAAATATAAATTCATAATCAGTGACTTAGAGCGTCACTTTTAAATTGTTGTATGTAGAGTCAGCAAATCAAAGTAAAACTGAATTATCATTAAATATTTATGGGCACTGCGAAGAGTTTGCTCACTGAAAACCTTTCTACTCTCTCCTGGTTTAATACTTACATGTTGACTTTTTGACTCAGCTGCCAGCCAATGACATGAATGTAGAGGTGATTAGCATTATTTCCCTTTCAACAGCACACAGGAACAAATAGAAGGATTTTTAGTGTACTTGACAGTTCATTTTTTTCATATATTAATTTCTCCTCCACACTCCTCTATGATTCTGTTTAATGTAAGCAGCTGTGCATTTTAAAAGTGTTTACTGGGACTGAAGGCAGACAGCCATGACTGCTCTGAGGACTCTGGCGTTTCTTTCTTTAATTGGTAAGTTTTTAAATTTGACCTTGATTTGAACATTTTAATGATTTTTCTGAGCTTTACTTGGATCAGTTTCTGATGTTTAGGTCTTAGATTTTGCCTGTAAGTTAGGATTTTGTGTTTTTTGCCAGCAGGGTTTTCCACCAGTCAGACTTCAGACTGTTCATACTACAGTCTGCTGAACTACTTAAACATGACTGCATCAAACTCTGTTCTGCAAATCATGAGACCTGTGAAAAGCTGGACCAACTCCACACTCGTTCAGCTAGACATGTTTCTATTGGGTATTTTAGAAGTGGTAAGTGTCTTCATACTCCTTTTTTGCACAGATTTTTGTACTTTTACATTGAATTATATTCATGACTCTGTGACCTTTATTTAAAAGCTACGTTTACTCAAAAATAAATACAAGTGACTGTTCTTTATCAAATTTGAAAAACAAGAAAAACTTTATCCAACCAACTCAGATTTGTGTTAAAACATTCCAGGGGAAAGATGCACATCATAACAGGAATTATGGCCTGGTCCTTCAAAGGTTTTAGGGGAAATATGTTGTACTACGGCTCTGTAAATATAGACTTAGGGGTGTGGAGGTCCATAAAATGAACTTACTGTCTGAATACAAGCGAGAAGTGTACAGTCTTTATTGGGAGCTTGATAGCTAGATTTTCAGCTCTCTTCTCATCTAATGTCCATCTCAACACCTAAGTTGTCAAATATCCATGATTCAGTTAACTGGCTTATTAACTGGTTAATAGTTAATTGGTTTACTTAAGTGGTTCATGGTCCTTGTTACAGTTTTGATTCCTGATCATACTTGTTAATGTTATTTATATGTGGTGTCTTCTTTTTTGTTATGACTATGATCTACCCCAGGGGTCTTTGTCTGGGTTGTCTCTTGATTGTATCTCATATGTGTTTATATTATTATTATTATTACCAGAAAGAATTTAAAATTTAGTACTGTAACCTCAAGCCTTGGGTATTTTGAATGTTGGTTTCATTTACATTTAAGTCTCTGTTTTCTGTTGATTTCTAGAAGTTCTTATGCGCCCCTTTGGTTCAGGTATTTGTTGTTGTGGCATTTGGTTAGTTCCCTCTGTGCTGCCTCATTCCCATATTTCTAGAGAAAGTTGTTAAAAGAATAAATGACAGCAGAAACTATTGCTATATACATATATATATATGAGCAGATAATTTGTCTAAATTCAGCATTTTAAGAAAGCTGAAAAGTGTCCGTAAATACTGATGTTCGTGTTGCTGATTGTCTGCAGGAGGAGAAGTCTCAAACTATCACAACTCACATCTGGCTCTACATGGTAAGAATGTGGACTGGCACTGTCGTCATGTCGAGTTTCCAGTTTGAAAAACCATTGTCTGTTATCAGTAAATATATCAACTTTAGTGACATTCTTGGCTGTTTTAACTCTCACACAGTTTCTGTTAAGTCAGAATTATCTTTAAATCCAAGCTTTTACTTTTCCCAGTCTTGGACAAACGAGTTCCTTACTTGGAATTCTTCAGACTTTTGTGGGATAGAGGAGATAACCCTTCCAAAATCACTTCTGTGGATCCCCGATGTGAGAATCAATGAGGAGTAAGTACTGTTCATTACACAAGTGCAAAATAATTTGAGCTTGTATACAGTTTTATTCTGGGGTAATTCCTACAAGGAAAGCAAGCTGCCAGGAAAAAGTCTGGCTTATATAAGCACAATTACCTGATTAACAATACTGAAATTTAAATTTTGGTCCGAGTGTGAAATATACACACAACACTGTAGACATAACTTATCTACAGCTGGGTTCAGACACTTGCAAAGATATTTTGTTAATTGCACATTGGGGGTTGAGACCCTGCACAGGTCTCACCCACGCCATCACAACAAGTGGATATAAATTATAGATTTTTTTATTAGAGTAATACCTTTAGTACATGGATGACATCAAACTGATCTCCAGGAGTGAGCAGGACACTGACTCACGGATCCACCTCACCAGGCTCTGCAGCGAGGACATCAGGATGTCAGTTGGATTGGAGAAGTTGCAACAGCAAACATACAGAACACCTACAAGTACCTTAGTGTCCCATAGGCCAACATGAAGCATGATAAAGATGGAAGATTCCACTTCAGCAGATTTAAGCTGTCAATATAAATGCCCTACGAGTCATCAGATATCCAACTGGCCACAGAAAAGTAAACAGGACATGCCACAGATGTCAATACTTCTCACAACGCACAGTCCAACAAAAATTAATGAGTATCAAAGCCACAATCCAGCATCCATAAATCCAGGAACACTGTCCCCTGCTGCAAGAGTAACAATTATAAGGAAGTATCCCAGAATTCTTCTCTGTCAGATGTACAGTTAGGTCCATATATATTTGGACACTAACACAAGTTTGTTTTTACCCGTTTACTGAAACATATTCCAATTTTAACATAATGTATAGACTCTCAGCTTCATTTGAGGATATCCACCTTCAAACTGAATGAAGGGTTTAGGAGTTTCAGGTCCTTAACGTGTGCCACCAACTTTTTAAATTGACCAAAGGTAATTGGACAGTTGACTCAAAGGCTTTTTCATGGGCAGGTGTGGGTAGTTCCTACGTTATGTCCTTATCTTTTTAAACAGACAAAAGGCCTGCGGTTGATTTGAGGTGTGGTGCTTGCATTTGTTTCCTGTGAACAGACGACGTGCAGTCAAAGGAGCTCTCCATGCAGGTGAAACAAGTGTGAGGGACCAAGCAGCCAAGGCATAGAGGACACAGGAAAATGTCTTCAAAATGGGTTTTCTTTATTTTAACCCTCAACAAAAGTTCAAAAGACAAAATTCAAACATATCATTAGTAGGCCCATAAAAGAGGTCAACTAAATATAACTCTATTATACGCTATTATGCGCGCGCCTCATGATGTCAGTGTTAGGTTTAAATAAAATGATTAATGAATTATATTAATGAAGAAACTGCAAACCAAACTAATAAGTGAACGAATAGACTTGATTTACCCATGTGTGGCTGATGCCATTACAACAAGTTATACTTAAGCTGCGAAGACAGGAAAAAAAAAACATCCAAGAAATTGCAACAATATTAGGAGTGGCAAAATCTACAGTTTGGTCCAAAGAAAGCACTGGTGAACTCAGGAACACAAAAAGACCTGGGCATCCACGGAAGACAACAGTGGTGGATGATCACAGAATCATTTCCATGGGGAAGAGAAACCCACTCACAACAGCCAACCAAGTGAACATCACTCTCCAGGAGGAAGGCTTATCAATATCCAAATCTACCATAAAGAGAAGAGTGCATGAAAGTAAATACAGAGGGTTCACTGCAAGGTGCAAGTCACTCATAAGCCTCAAGAATAGAAAGGATAGATTGGACTTTGACAGAAACACATCTAAAAAAGTCAGCAGAGTTCTGGAAAAACTTTCTTTGGACAGATGAAACCAAGATCAACCTCTACCAGAATGATGGCAAAAAAAAGGTATGTAGAAGGTGCAGAACAGCTCATGATCCAAAGCATGCCACATCATCTGTAAAACACGGCAGACACAGTGTGATGGCTTTGGTGTACATGGCTGCCAGTGGCACAGGGACACTAGTGTTTATTGATGATGTGACACAGGACAGAAGGAGCAGAATGAATTCTGAGGTTTTCAGAGAACACCTGTGTGCTCAAATCCAGCTAGATGCAGTCAGATTGATTGGGCGGTGTTTCATACAACAGATGGACAATCACCCGAAACATACAGCCAAAACAACCCAGGAGTTTATTAAAGCAAAGAAGTGACATATTCTTGAATGGCCAAGTCAGTCACCTGATCTTAACCCAACTGAGCATTTCACTTGTTGAAGACTAAAGACTAAAGGAAGGCCAACAAATTAAACAGCAACTGAAGGCGGCTGCAGTAAAGGCCTGGCAGAGCATTAAAAGGAGGAAACTCAGCATTTGGTGATGTCCATGAGTTCAAGACTTCAGGCTGTCATTGCCAGCAAAGGGTTTTCAACCAACTATTAGAAATTAATTGTTATTTTCAGTTATTTAATTTGTCCAATTACTTTCCAGCAGAATCCGTTAATTTACTTTGAAATGAAAAGATTGTGTTAAAAAATAATGCTTTAGTTCTTCATGTTTTTATGCAATTTTTTTGTTCAACCCTGAAGTGTACACTGAGCTACCAAACCATTTATAGAGGTGTTCTCAGGAGAGGAATAAACAACTATATTACACACTCAGTGTGAAATTCGAAATTACAATAGTGAGACTGAAAAACAATGTTAATTTCTGACTCTCCTCCTGTGTCTGCTGTTGTCCCCTCAGCGTTTCCGATACCGGGAGCATTCAGGAGAGTCTTCTGGTCACCGTGAATTCCAGTGGTTGGATGTACATGAGTGGACGCCAGCGGCTGACCTACACTTGCTGTCTGGACCTCATGATGTTTCCTTTTGATACGCAATCCTGCAACATCACATTTTCAACAATGAGCTTGAATGGTAAATTCTGTAAATTGAGTCAGAGCCAGATTAGCTCCAGAACAATTGATGTAACAATTTATTCCTTTTTTTATTGTCTCGATAGAGAAAACTATAAAATTAGGAACATTCAACAGTGACGAAGTGCTGAATAAAGTCTCAGCGGAGGCCATGGTTACAATGGGAGAGTGGGACCTCAAAAGCTTGATAACCTTTAATGGACCTAGAGCCAGAAACAGACTTAGATACATGGTAAGAAAATATGTTTAGTGATGTTTGTTTTGGTTTTTTTGCGGACAGCTCTTTATCTCATGTCCAGGTCTGATGAATCTGCCCATTTTACAGGTCACAATGGAGAGGAAGCCAATGCTGTATGTCATAAACCTTATTGTGCCGCTTTTCTTCTTCCTGATCCTGGATTTGGCATCATTCTTCATTAGTGAGGCCAGAGGTGAAAAGCTGAGCTTCAAAGTGACGATACTCCTCTCCATCTCCGTCTTACTGCTAATTCTTCAGGACATGTTGCCCTCCACTGAAAAGAGCCTGCCAATGATTGGTGAGCAGCCTCTTAGATCTAACATTGAGATTTTAATGAGATAGAGGGATTTTAGTAACAGTACACCAACAAGCAGTTTCTCTGCACCTTCTAGCCATGTACTGCGTTGGAGTTTTCGCCCTGGTGGGGATAAGTGTCCTGGAGGCCATGCTGGTGACCTTCTTAATCGATCTCGATTGTTATTGTGGTAAGAAGGCTCAAAGCTCTGTAAATGCCAGTGAGGATATTCAGCTGCAAATGGGCGATGTCACAGGTATGTGTTTGGAGAGTTTCTTTGCAAAGAAACTAACACAAAGATCAGTAAGGATGAGAAACACTTCTTGTAGCTGCTTTGCTGTCTTTCTCTTGTTTTATTTTGGAAATGGGTTTCATTTCTTGTCTCCTGGGGCTTTATTCCCTGCCTCATTCTTCCAACCTCTGATTCCTTGATTGTCAGAAATTACTCCAAGATTCCGGCAAGATTATCTGGAATTTAAAAATACTGTTAGGGAGAAAGTGTCTATTAACTGCCAAAGGCTCATCTGTTATTCAGTGCTGGGCAGATGGGAACATTTTTAAGCTTTTTCACTGAAAGCAGCAAAAATCAACCAGACCAGAAACGTTGTTGCAGCTTGCTCAATAAATGATGTCTTTCATTTCCCATTCAGAGTCTGCTGAAGCTGAAGAGAGAGGCCAGGCAAAAGAGGACAGGTGTTACCTTCCTGATCACCGTGACCTGCTGAAACTAATCCTGGATGAATTGAGGGCAGTTCGAGAGGAAGCAGGAAGACAGTACAAAGAGAATAAAAAGCGTGGATGCTACAGGAGACTGGCTGAAATCACAGATCATGTGTTCTTTGTTTTATATTTTAGTGCTTCTGCTTTGTTTCTGGCGTTCATGTATTTAGTGTGGATTGCGAAGGTGATTTGATTTAGATTCGTTGGACCTGCCAACACGCTGTGTATAATCTGCCAGTGCATGCTTATACTGTGCACCATAGATCTTTAATTACATACTAATTATTGTGTAAAGATGATAGAAAGAGAAAAAATATTAGACAAGATGAAACTGGATAAAAACGGGATTTTGAGCAAAAAGTAAAAAATATATATCACAATTAATCAGTGCATAGCTATGAAATATACGATTGATCTCTGAATAGTAATATAATGTAACGATATAATGTATAATACTATATTATACTACTATATGATTGTAGGTTTCAGTAAGGTTTGGGGTTTTTTTTTTTATCTAATGTAATAAGTGTAGCTTACACACATCGATCCAAGCTACGTCCCACTCAGGAGATTTTATCTCAGTCACTATAAAACTCCCATGTGTCATGGCCTCATCACGTCATCAGTCACCCCGCTCCATGTGATTTGTAGCTCAAGCATAAGCTGATGCAGGTTGTCCAATTACGGAGATCAAAATTATATGAAATGTCCTAAATTCTGAGAGGTGTGGTGTGCTTGGAATCAAGTAAAGAGACGACTAAAGCTAAAGCTACTTTGTCTCTAATGCATGAAAATCATAAATAGAAATACAATAAAAGCACAGCTGATGGAAACTAGCCCGGCTGAGAGGCCAGTGCAGGAGGCCGGCGCTTAATGATTCTTCTTTATGAGACCTCACAGAATCAAGAATAGATTATTTAGACACAGACTGATGTAACTATTGATTGATTATTGATTTGCATTTATAACTGTTGATGTTGTTCACTTCTGCAAATTAAAAATAAAGTGTCATCATTAAAAGTCAAGGTTTCCAAGCCGTATTACTTTTTAACTTTGTTAAGTTTGCTTTAAAGTGCCTGTAGCCTCCAAGTAGTCATGCAGAAAGTTTGTGTGACGTGAAGGAAAGTGCTGAAATTCACATCCCAGCAGCAGTACGAGGATATTTACAGCCTAAACATTTCCACTGACTGCAACATTTTGGAAGGATGCTGTCATTAACCAAAGTGTTATTATTATTATGATGATTTTAAATGAGGTAAAAAAAAATCAAAATGTTAATGTTTGCTTGGTTATAGAAACATGACTATATTGGAAAATTATTTTCACACAGAGCGGCGAGAGGATGAGCCTGGTATCAAATGTAGATAAAAAGGAGACGTTTCATATCCTCTAGCTTGTTTTCAGAGCCACCTTCTCACATGGAGATATGAGCCTTGAAAATGGGCTTTTTGTGATAACAATACTTCATGTTTTCATGAGTGCAACATTTTCCTCACAAATGTGGCACCGTTAAGGGGAAATAAAAACAGGCTTTCCAGCTATATAAGATTTATTGCTGAGAAGTTTAAATACTTGACTCTATATCCCATCATATCGATACCTAAAGTTAGGTATAGAAAATTAACTTGGAAAAAAGGAAGATTTTGTTTTTTGTCCCTGTTCAACTTCAACAATTTTGTAGAATTGGTGATTTATTTCCAGTTTTGTTTGTTTCTTGAGCTTTTGAGGAGCAAATTGGGCAGGCGGGAGCCCAAAACAGAAGTGTGTCAGTGGAGAATGGGCAGGCAAGTCCTTCTCTTTACCGCTACTGGGAATTACTGACCATGACTGGTGGTAACTGCAAAACGTCTCAGGTAAGCAGGGGTCCAGGTGAACAGGTTTACAAGGAGGGCTCTAGACAGGCTGCTGTGAAGAAGACAGACAAACTGGGGCAGAGAACAAAGAGCACAAAGACTAGCGGGTAACGAAGAGGACCTGATTTATCTGGCAGTGAAGAGCAGCAGCATCCAGCCTGAAAATACAAAGAGCTCGATCGCTCGAAGAAAAGACCCCAGGTAGGAGAAACTGGTGGGCCAGCAGAGCAGCGCGGGCCCCCTGAGACTTAGAGAGGCAGACTGGTTTGAACATAAAATCTTACGTGACTTTATTAAATATACTACAGTTAATGTACAAGTAAATAAAATGACCCTGCTATTTCAGGGGTCAGTGGGAGGGATTGATTGGGCTGCTGTCTTCTCCTCCTGTGAAGGGGAGAATTTCAGGCGTATTGTCATTATTATCTGCTTGATGTGATGACTGAACTGGGCTCAGAGAGAAATATCAAAGCACAGTTTGTTCATCAGTAAATACTGGCTCTACTGTAACGCACAGCTGGTTTGAAATGTTATAGCTGAAGTGATGTAAACTGAGCTCTGTTGTCTTTTTCACTTTTCAGATAGCTGTGAAAGAACTGTTTACACAGTGTGTGGGCTGAATGAAATCACACACACCTGTCCGTGAAATGGAATCACATTTGAACAAAAGGAGACTGTCTACACAAAGCTGCAATTCCTCGAAATTCACCTAATAATGTTTGTTTAACCGCCTGAATCAAAGCTGGAAGTCTTGTGTATTTAAGTTTAAATCTTTGGTGGTAGCACAATCTTGGAAGTGAAATAGAATTAAGGATACCTCAAAATTGAGGATACCTCTTAAAAATGCAGGGGCACATTACTGGGATGGATGGATGGACGTGATCTGTTCTTGGTGTACACTGCCTCTCACCCTGTGGTAGCTGCTACAGGCTCTCGACCCTCTGTGAGCCTGAATTGTATAGATGAATGGATGGATGGACAGATGCAAGGATGGATGGATGGATGGATGGATGGATGGATGGATGGATGGATGGATGGATGGATGCAAGGATGGATGGATGGATGGATGGATGGATGCAAGGATGGATGGATGGATGGATGGATGGACAGATGGATGGATGGATGGATGGATGGATGGATGGATGGATGGATGGATGGATGGACAGATGCAAGGATGGATGGATGGATGGATGGACAGATGCAAGGATGGATGGATGGATGGATGGATGGATGGCTGCATGGATGGATGGCTGCATGGATGGATGGATGGATGGATGGATGGACAGATGCAAGGATGGATGGATGGATGGATGGATGGATGGATGGATGGATGGATGGATGGCTGCATGGATGGATGGATGGATGGATGGATGGATGGATGGATGGATGGATGGATGGATGGATGGATGGCTGCATGGATGGATGGATGGATAGATGCATGGATGGATGGCTGCATGGATGTATGGATGGATTGATGGATGGATGGATGGATGGATGGATGGATGGATGGATGGATGGATGGATGGATTGATGGATGCATGGATGGATGCATGGATGGATGGATGGATGGTTGGATTGATGGATGGCTGCATGGATGTATGGATGGATGCATGGATGGATGGATGGATGTTGGATGGATGGATGGCTGCATGGATGGATGGATGGATAGATGCATGGATGGATGGCTGCATGGATGGATGGATGGATGGATGGATGGATGGATGGATGGATGGTTGGATGGATGGATGGCTGCATGGATGTATGGATGGATGGATGGATTGATGGATGCATGGATGGATGGATGGTTCTTGGTGCACACTACCTCTCACCGTGTGGTGAAGAACAGGTCGCCCCTCTGTGAGCCTGAGCTGGATATGCTGTAGAGAAATTGGATGGACAGCTGGAAGGATGTTTATGTTCGTGCTTAGGAGTACTCAATCTTAAGGTCATTATACTGACTGTCAACCTTTCCACTCCCACCTGGTCTGATAATGAGATTTCATGTGTTTACTTTTTGCTTCAGCTGCCAGCCATCAATACTGATGCACAAAGGCCGTTTGATTTAATATATTGATTTCATCCATGCTATTGTATTCTGTTTAATACAAGCAGCTTCACAGCGTAAGACAGTTTAATCAGAATAGGGTGAAGGCAAAGAGCCATGGCTGCTCTAAAGACTCTAGCTTTTCTTTCTTTAACTGGTGAGCTGTAAGATTAAATGGATTCTGATATTTTGAAACTCTTTCTGAGGTTCTGTTGGATTACTTAATGGAGTTTGAGGTGTTTGCACTGTTCATACGGATTTCTTCTTCCCAGCAGGGTTTTCCAAGAGTCAGACTTCAGACTGTTCATACGACAGTCTGCTGGACCATTTAAACCTGACTGAATCTAATGCTGCTCTGCAGAACATGCGACTGGTGAAGAACTGGACCGGTGCCACCGTCGTTCAGCTGGACATGTTTTTGTTGGGTATTTTAGAAGTGGTAAGTCTCTTTACCGTCCAGGCTGTGCGGGTTAAACTTCTATAACTATCTTAATGAATCTCTTAATTTACAAAAAGAATAAAGATTTCTTCTTTTCTTTCTTTTTTCTTTCTGGTTTTATTTGAAGAAGGAATTTAATCACATTTACTTGAGTTTTCAGTTACATGTGATGCATCCACCCCTGCATTTATGAAGAAAATCCAGTGCTGTCCACCCAGTAAGATGTCAGAGTTGTTAGTCAGTTAAAACACTGATAACAGCAGTGAAAGAAACAAAATTTCTCCTTTTATTGACACATTGTAATCCACAGTCTTTAAAAAACAAACAAACAAACAAAGACATTTTATGTTAATTCTCATAAACAATATTAAAAATTAAAAATGGAAAACTTACTTATTTGTCCCTTGGATCAAAATCTTTTACTGTGTTTCCAAAGATCTTGAAATATTTTGATTTCTATTTCTGTCAGTCCAGTACTGGACTCACTGATCTATGATGCTACTAATGTTCATGTTTATTATAAATTTCTCCTTATAGACACATTCTAAAGATGGACCCAACACACAGTGGTTGTGCTCATGGTTGCAGATTTTATTGGTATTTTCTGCCAACAATGTCACTCAGTCTCAACTCAGAGCTGGTCTCAGTACGCACACCGCACCGGTCTCCCACCTCACTATACGAGAAGAGACTGTCATTAGTCGGATCGCCACCATCTGTGGCCTCACCTGCCTCCTTGGCACCGCCACCTTGAGCTCACTGCACCATCCCTCCCCTGCAGCAGGGACCACACCTCCACCACACACGTATAAACCCACTTCTTCTTCTTGCATCACTCTGACATCGGTCAAAAAAGCCTTAAACATTACAAACGTTACAGACTCAGTGAAATAATTCTCCTCTAGCTTTTGTGCATTTGCATATTTCTGGTATTGTTATCATCATGATTTGTGTGTGTCACAGCTTATTTTGGTTTCACAGCATTTAATTTAATTTTGGAAGTCTCACAGGGAAGGATGTAATCAGAAAATACATCCAGCGATGTGTGTTTTTGAAGTTTTGTTGAACTGCTCCTCTGAAGAAAAGCACCTGTTTCAGTTTGAATACAGTGGAATACTTAAGTCAGTGCTGCTGATTTCCTGCAGGATGAGAAGGTTCGGACTGTCACCAACATCATCTGGCTCCATATAGTAAGAATCTGCACATGGATCATTTTATAGCACTGGTCTGTTATCAGCAGACATGCTCACAGTGATTTCAGCTCTCACCATAGTTCCATGCACTCATAAACATTTTACACCTAGCATTTATTTTTATTTTTATTTTTTTGGGACAAATGAATTTCTAACTTGGAATTCTTCAGACTTCTGTGGGATTGAAGACATGACCCTTCCAATATCAACGCTGTTGGTTCCAGATATAAGAATCGAAGAGGAGTAAGTGCTGTTCATTACAGAGCTGCACGTTGTCTTTGTGAGGCTCATGAGTGTTTGGATAAAGCCCCTGTCCACCAGGCAGTTTAAATCAAACAATTAAGATGTGCTTAAAGTGCAAACATTCAACTTAAATTCACTTTTAAACCTAGTCCCCATTTTCAGAGCCTAAAAAGTAATTGGACAACTAATTTAGTAGAGGTTTTCTCGCCAGGTGAGGCCTATTCCCTCATTATTCCATGACAATACTTAAGCTGATAAAAGATCTGAAGCTGATTCATGAATGACTGAAAAAGGCTAAACATGAGAAAACACAACAATATGGGGATGAGACAATCTTTGATGTGGTGTAGTTTCTGCATGCTTGAGTCTGTTAGGACACAACATAACACTGGCTGCTATGAGGGAAAAGGACAAGAACCCAAACTGAGAACACCACAAAGCTCTCGGACCATGGCGCAATTTATTTATTTATTTATTTTTTTTTGGGGGGGGGGCAGAATTATTCCAGGGTTATATTTTGCTTCAATGTAATGAGCCAAATTTCAACAGTTTTTTTCTTATGGTCTTGAATTTGTAGTCTTTGTAGTTTTTGATCTTGATTATTTAAGTTTATTTTGTAATTTAAGATACTGAGCTCAGGATTCCAGGTGGAAGCTGAAAGCTGCCATCTAAAGACATCCTGCAGAGGAAGGTCCGAAGATTGCCACCACAGTGTCCCTGATAAAACACTGACAGGTTTTTTAATAAGCCCAGAGAGAGCCCATTGTCCCCATGATGCAGAATAATTGAGAGCAAATGTCTTTGTAACCCCGCCTTCTTTGTCTTGCCTTGTTCCCACAGTATTTCTGATTCAGGGAGTTTTCAGGGTGGTCCACTCGTCAGTGTGCGTTCCAGTGGTTTGGTGTACACAAGCATCAGGCAGCAGCTGACCTATGCTTGTCACCTCAATCTCAAGATGTTCCCTTTTGATACTCAATACTGTAACATCACACTTTCATCCCTGACCTCCAGCGGTAAATTTTCACAATTAATTGTAAAAATATATATATATATATATTAACCCCATGTATATAAATATTTAATGTACTTATTGTCTGTACAGCTGCAACTATAAAAGTGGAAACACTGATGAATGACACAGAGCTCATTACCATCTCTGAACAAATCATGATAGCAGGTGGGGAACTCAGAAGCATCAAAATCACAGAAATTAACGACATGCGTCAAAGCAAACTTTTATACACGGTGAGAAAATACTTTTATTGATCTTTCCTTACTCTCCAAGTCTGCTCACCTGTAATGAATCTGGCTGCTTACAAGTCGTAATGAAGAGGAAGTCGGCGCTTTATATAATAAACTTTATCGGACCCTTGTTCTATTTCCTGATTCTGGATTTGGCTTCCTTCTTGATTACTGAGGCCAGAGGTGAAAAGCTGAGCTTCAAAGTGACCCTGCTCCTGTCCATCTCCGTCTTACTGCTTATACCTGCCAATGATCGGTGAGCAGCCAGTCAGGTATGTATTGTATTGCATTTACTCCCATTTTATTCATACTCTGCCAATTCTAAAAATAACCAAACAACTGATGAGAAAGTCCAGGTGAAATCACAGCAGCTCGAAAACAAGAAGAAAGACAAGACAAAGACAATGAAAAGCAGGGGAGGTATAGAAGGCTGGCTGTGATCATCGATCGTGCGTTCTTTGTCTTGTATTTCTTTAGTAGTTTACGTTTTCTGGTGTTTATATATTTAGCGTGGGTTGCACAGGTGACTTAATTTTTATTTGATGGACAAGACTAGACTCTGTGTGTATAATCGGCCAGTGAATGCTCTTCAGTGCAGCTGAGACTGAGCTTTATGATAGTAGAACTTCACATTACTGCAACATCAAATGCACCAAAAATATTCTACAGCATTGAGCAAATCTCACTCATCTTTTCAGAAAACAACCTACATACAGATTATAACATAAGAACTATATACTGTTGTATATACTGAGTCTTTACTATCAATAAATAAGAAGTGATCCATGAACACGTGTTAATCTTTATAATTATTATCAATTTTGATTAATTTACATTAAAAAAAATATGTATTTTTGTGCCTTTTCGTTTGCCATCCATCCGCTTAACCAGGTTTTTGTCACATGACAGCAGTCTAATCACATGTTCAGCCCTCCCTGTCCTGGCCACCTCCTCCACCTCTAATGTGGGGACCACCAAAGCAGCTGAGAAATAATCTCTGCAGTGTGTGCTGCGTCTGCCCCGGGATCTCCTCCCAGTTGGACATGCCTGAAAAACTTCACCTAAAAGGAGCGTAGGAGGCATTCTTATCAGATGCCCGAGCCACCTCAACATGCTCCTTTCAATATGGAGGAGTGTTGGCGCTTCTCTGAGATACTTAAATTCCTCCCTGGGTCTGGGAAGAGTTGCTGCCCTGACACTACATCCTTTGACCTTGGCCTCAGACTTGGAGGTGCCAATTCTCATTCCTGTTGTTTCACATATTGTTGCAGACGACCCCAAAGTAATCCCAACTCTCATATACTCTCAGACTTGCACTGTATCTGTTTTTATGGGGGCCTCTTCTGCTTTTATGCTATTTGTTGCTTTTATTATTTTATTAACCATGGCCAAAGTTTCAAATGAGGTCAGCCTGTTTGGACTTAATCCCTGATTGTCAAAAGCCAAGGGGTCAGACTGCTCTAACTGCTCACGGCTCGTTATGAAGTCAGTGAGAAGGGATATCTGATGTGGTAATCTCAGGCACAGAAGCCCCACCCACCAGCCGTCTGACGAGCATCCAATGTGAAAAAGGGAGGAGGTGCTGAGCCATGCTACTGCATGTTTGCACCACCACAGTGAGTGTCACGTGAAATTCTCAGACTTAAACCTGGAACTGAATCTTAAACAGACCACAGACAAATATCAGAGGATATGTTAGTCATCAGTAACTGGTAAACTCTTCTCAGTGTCTTTTTTGTTTGTTTCTGTCATCAATCTTTTTCTTATGCTTCCATCTTCAAGCTTATGGATTTTTTGTGCTTTCAACCAAATAAACGCTCACTCTTTGTTGGTTTGAATCTGCCCACTTGCCACTCTCATTTCAATAAGGCTAAGCAGTAACACGACGGAGGTTATCAACTTGATAACAGGGTTAATCAGTTTAGTGTTCACATGGTTGGAGCTGAGAGCAGCTGACCAGTCAGAAACACAGATGAGCCTAGGGGGGCGGATTGACTTTATAAAGCAAATTAAAACTACAATATTAGAAAATATCAAGAGATTAAACACATATAACACACTGAAAGCAGTTAAAGCAGCAGCTGTGTGTGTGTGTGTGTGTGTGTGTGTGTGTGTGTGTGTGTGTGTGTGTGTGTGTGAGTGAAGAGTTTTCAAAGCTCTGTGGGAGTGTGCAGTCACGATTGTACAACTGCTGTGAGACTGTGTTGCAATGAGTGCTTTGGTCAGCAGTATGTAAAAGACCTAAGCTACAGTATTAATAAAATCTATCATATTTGCAGAGCTACAAAGCTGGCTGTAATTTAACAGACTTCTCAGAATCACTGCTCGATTGTTAAGACACAGGAGGATCTGATGGATTACAACCGCTTTTCATTTAACACCTCTGCAGCTGAGGGTGTGTTTAAATGCCTGAGAGGGAAGTGCCAGTTCAGCTCAGTTTGTGGACTGAAATAACGTAAAAACAACTGTGTCAGGCGACACGTTTATAAACTCATCTCCAGTAAATGTGATTATTATAGAAGGGCGCTGGTTCATACTGGCATCCGTGGTAATTTTACACCAAATCTCACTTGTCTGATGCCAGAATTGTAAACGCCAATAAAAGATGGATTTCATTCACTGGGATTTCAGTGTGAGCCCAAGAGGCTCTGCTTTATTATGGCACAGACAGGTATGCCTGTCATATGACATGTACACGTGTACATGCCGCTCGAAGGGTCGCTCATATTGATAACCCTGACAGTCCGAAAAGGCGGGTAAAAAATAGTGGCTAATTCAAAAAGACAAATTTATCAAATGTATTTGTAAAACGTGATGCACAATAGGCTAAAGGTTACCGTAAAAAATAAATATAAATAATATGTGATATTAAACTCTAAAACATGGAGTCAAATTTCAACCGTGATTTTACAGCAGGGTCGTCAAGTTAACGATAATAAGATGGGGCAAAATGTTCAAAATAAAAGCTTTATTTTGTCAGCCAACGGGCTGCCTTGCAACTAGGGTAAACAAGCCTTTATTTTGAAAATCAGGAAATGTGTGCTTGCGTCAGAGATAGATGTATTTTGACTGGTTCGTGCGGGAGCAGGTCAGCTGTTTCGGTTAGTTTACTGCTGAAGTTAGCGCCGTGTTAGAGACGTATTTCTTTGTGGAAATGTGTTTTTATTTTCCCCTTTACACCGACTTCCAGGCTGCCACATAAAGGCGAACCAGTCCGTGCTGGCTGAGCTGGAAAAGTGAGCTTTTTTCGGGTAGCGAGTGAGGATTTGAACCCGAGCATCCTGCTAGCTTAGCAGCTAAGTTAGCAACACAAACCTGAGAGGAGGGAGGTGAGCAGTGTTTATTTTCATTTCCAGTAATGACAGCTCTGTGGCAGCTAGATATCTGCAGGATGACCTGATGAATTTATCTCTTTTTATTAGTAATTATTTTATGCTGTTATTCGTACGTGATAGATGTGCTGGTCTGACGTTATGCTTCCCGAAGGAGCGGTTGCCATGCAAATATGAGCTCACTGAAATTACATAAACTCAACTAAATGAAGGCAAAGTGGCCAGTAAAGATACACATACTTAACGTGTTGAATTACAAACATTGAGTAGGTCATATTTGTGGCCATGGCAGTACAGTTTTTGTCAGTGACAGCTGTAAGAAGACATGTGACACTGAACACATACCTTCAGATTTAGGCGTCATATTTCTGCCGAATTACAAAGCAGCTCCTAAAAATTAATTAATGTCCCGAGTTGGATTTTGTGCCAATATACTTCATGGAATTGTTAAAGTAAATACTAAATTGCACGATAAGTTACCGGGTTTTTGTTTCCATGCAAGTAAGAACAGATTTAGCACTTCGAATGATAATCTCTTTGTTATTTACTCCTTGAACCTTTTTTAAAAACTGAAGATAATTGTTATCATCATGGCAGTAACGCAACAGGCTTCGTAAGCTACCTGATTGCTTTTTCTTTCTGTCCAGGTGAGAGGTGAGAACCAGGGTCACCAACCATGGCAGGTGGAATTACAGACACAGGAGAGCCCTACTCTCCATTTGTAAGTTTCCAGCATGCAGGAGTTTCTTTGAATATTTGAAACACACCTTTGCTGGTTTAAAACAGCCTCTCCTACTAAAGCACACTGTTATGAACACATGAAAGGGTGATTAATGTTCAACACATAAAGGTTGCCATGCTGTGCTGCTTTTGGTTGTAATTTGATGTTTAAAGGAAACAAAGGAAGGTGTCTTAGTCACAGCTTTCCTGTCAATGAAAAGAGGAGAATTGAGGGAAATTGTTTGACTTCCAAGCGTGGCTGTGTTCTCCTCACTTCTGTCCTGAAGCAGCTGATGCATTTAGTCACTAAAGGAGCTAAAAAAAATGGTCCTGGTTGTAAGGACACCTAAACACAAAACCAGTGCTGATAGTTTAATTTAATTAAAAGTGTTTTCAAAGAAAGAGTAACACAGCAGCTATATGACGGCCAGGGAATGATATACTTGACCTGGATAGAAAATTAGAGGACATTGGAGTGTGTGATGGTGTCACTGTAGGAACCAAAGACTGGAAAACAATGATCTTTCAAATTTTAGAAAAATTGACATAAAAAAATAACAGATTGAAACTGCTGAGGTTAAAAAGCTGCAGCTGTTGTCTTTGTCAGAGCTCCTTTTAAGGTCAGGCACATGCTTAACCACCTGACGGGGCTCTTTGAAAATGCTGGAGTTGCAGTATTGTTGCTTTATCGTCAACCTTTTTCACTTGTTTGAACTATGTGCCTCTCTTTGTTTGTCACTTAAACACGACAGTGCAGTGGAGCAAAGCACCTTGAAGCAGAGAGGGTTAAAAACCTTGTCACAGGGCCTGAGAGTGAACCCCTGACATTCAGAAACCCAGAACCCTGTGAGCTGAATAACCACGTTAAATACTTCATAAAGTTAGGACACGTCTGTGTCAAGTTGCCTCAGAAATGTATCCATGTTGCTTTTAGAATGGACTATTGTACTTCCTTATTATCAGGCTGTCCTAAAAGCTCTCTGAAAAGTGTTCAGTTGATTGAAAATATCACAGTGAGAGTACTAACTTCACTCTCAGACTGCAGGCTTGTAGTTATATTTACTAGTTGTTGTTCATGTTCACTGTATGCTCCATTTTTGATCCTGCTTCTATTGGATGTCTCTTGATGTTAAAATGGAGTTCTTCCTCTCCACAGTCACCAAGTGCTGCTCGCAGGGGATCATCTCATTGTTGGTTTTCTCTCTAATATTCTTACAAACGAAGGGTCTTGAGATGACTTTTAGTGAAAATAGCTCATCAAGTCTGCTTGTAAAAAGAAATTTTATGTGTGAAAGTGCAGTGATAAAAAAAGAGGAAGCTTAAAAGATCCTTCTACATCCTCTTTTCTTCTTTTTGTCACGTCAGGCGTCTTTACTCAGTTTGACAGCTCACTTAGTAATACCCTGACTTTGCTTACTTCAGCATGACTTTGCCACAAAGAGTCAGCTCTGCTGGTCAGATGTTTTTCTGTTTTTGTTTTTTTCTTTTTCCAGGAAGTAAAAGCCTTGAATGATTAAAGCACTCAGCTATCCGATAGTGTAAGTGCTGCCCAATTAAGCCCAACTGTCTCCCTTGGCACTGGCCCATTCTTCCACCCAAGTAGCTTGATGTGTATCAGCCCGGGTGCCAAGGAGCACCTGATACTGTGGTGCCTGAGGTTTTGCACTTGGGGAACAAGGCTTAAAATAAACCATGAATGGTTTCTAATAATATTTTCTAATATTATCACACAATAGTAGAAAATAATGGAATGTCTGTAGAGAGATCTGGTCAGCAGAGAGGTGAAATAAAAAGCTTGTGCGGGGGATTTGGTTGCGTTATGTTAGTATTTATCAGGAGCACACCTGTGCATGTCTTTACCTCCCGTGGTTTCCTCTCCAGGTGGGGCTGGTGTACATGTTCAACCTGATTGTGGGGACTGGAGCTCTGACGATGCCCAAAGCCTTCGCTCGAGCTGGGTGGGTGGTCAGCTTGGCTCTCATCACCTTTTTAGGATTTATGAGGTGAGTGTTGCTCTGATCCAACCTTAGTTAAATAAATAATAGTCACTGACTTCCACCTCCGCCTTGTTTTTCTGTCTGGCATTCACAGGGAACAGTGTAAACGTGGGTTTCTTTCTTTGGTTGATATTTGCCACCCAGTAGGCCGCCTTTTACATCCTCTTTCACTAATAACACAGCACATTTTAAAAACACTGGTGTGTCCAATTATGCCGGTTGTAATTTGTTCGTGGTTAACATCGCTGGCCCTGAATCTGAAAGATTGAGCTGCTTCCAGGAACAAGCTCTCGATTTGTTTCTTGTCTGGTTTTTGTTGTTTATCGTCTTTTAATGTAGCGTTACACGTTCAGACTGTTTACTGGAAACATAAAACTGCACGGTGCAGGGAGGAGCTGTGATTGGCTCATGCAGGCACATCAGCAGGTGGATTTGATTTGCTTTATGTTCTAGCACTTACCTTCAGTATTGGTCAGTTATCTTGATTTAACCGAGAGAAGCCAAAATTGTAATCAAGTGAAACCGTGCAGCCCTGTTTTTTTTTGTTGTTTTTTTTGTTTTGTTTTTATCTTCCATTTACAGATGTAGCCTAAACATCTCAGATGCATGCTGGTAGTTAAGTGCAAGAGAGAGGAGCTTGTAGCTGAAATATGAGAAGTGCTCATTCAAATGACTTCATGACACTGAACTTCCTTTGGTCCCTATCAGTGAACCCACAGAGTGAGAAGTAGCTCGGCCGAATGATTGCAGCACTGTTTATTAAAGACATGCTCATGCACTGCAATTATTCAGCCTTTATTGGCACAATATGTGCAGGGTCAGTCATGTTGAGTTTTCAAATGATCATTTCTTTTGTAGGTCTGAGTGTTTCGTGCCAAACTCTGCCCCTAAAATTAGAATATTATGTAGAAAAATATCTGATTTAAAAAATACATAAAGACTATTGAATTAACAAAAGCGTTGTGGCGTGGAGCACGGCTTGCTTCAGTGGTTGTTGGTAGTAACTCAGGGAGCTGAAGTTTATTTAAAAAAACCAAACAAGTGCAGGAAGCAGGGAGCTTTCATAGTTCAGCACACTGGACCTGGATGTGTAGCTTCTGGTGCCAACTAGCCTCCAGTTAGCTGGAGTCAGGAAGTGAAGAATACACTGGACGTAATTCTTTCTGTGCAAGGTCGGATCAGGGTTTGGTTACCCAACTAATAATAATAAAAAATAAAAAATGAAAAAATTCAGTATAACTTTACTGAATTGGGATTTATCAATAAATCAATGACAGGGAGTCTTTGCTGAATGCACCTCCTCACACACGGAGAGGAGCAGGTGGAGAAATAAAAAGAAATAATCACTGTGATGACATCAGCGCTCTGAGTTTCAGGCTCAGAGACACCAAAGTATGTTTTAGGGCACAGGTGTCGAACTCCAGGCCTCGAGGGCCGCTGTCCTGCTTGTTTTCCAACTAACCTGGCCTTGTAGCTTCTTATTGGCAGAGCACACCTCATCCAGGTAATCAGCAGCAGGTTGGGCAGGGATATCTCAAAAACAGCAGGATGCTGGCCCTTGAGGACTGGAGTTTGACACCCCTGTTTTAGGGGGAATCGCTTTATTTTTTTCTTGGTTTGTTTTGTTGTGAACTTTCAGTTTTTTACTCCAAGTATAAAATATTTTATATTGTGTATATATTTTAATATATTTCTCTGGTGACCGTTTGTTAGAACAAACTCACTGTGCACCCTGGTCAGGGAGCAATCTGCAGAACACACTAAAGCTGAAATTCATCTCCATGGAAGAGCTCAGAGTTTCCAAGCGTGTTATTCCTGAGCTGGACTTTGTTTTTTTTGTTTTTTTGTAATTGTTTGGTTTGATTTTCTTCATTTTTGTCTCTTCATTTTGTAGCTTTTGGACCCTTTTGTTTTGTTGGCAGTGTGCTTTGAATAAGAGATTTTAATTATAGGGGGCGCACTAGGGAAATAAGGACCAAATAAATGTGTATAAAACTTTGCTTCTTCCACATCATGTTAGTAGCTGGTGTATACCTGCAGACACATGGAATAGTAAACACAGAATGACATGGAAAGAAATGTTACTGATACTGGATCAGTTTTTCAGAGTTGGGATTACACCCAAACCTGCATAAATATGGGAATGTTACATCCAAACTCTGCAATCTGTCATTGCTAATATAGAAAGTTTATAAGGTAAGGCCCAGTGTAGGCTTTTCCTAAAAATATTAACCTTTTTTTAAACAAATTTTTCATTAAACTTCTTCTAATCTGAAGCTTTCACAAATCCCTCATTTGTTATACACAGAAACTTGGTGCTTTCCTTTCATCGCCAGCCTGCGGAGGCGTAATAAATGAAGGTTTCTGCTGGTGAAAGCACTGTGGAAAACCTTCGGCAGCATTTGATAATGGATCAGACTGTCTTTTTTTTCCTTGTCATTAAAAATATGACCTGTTAACTTGATTATCATCTCCTCTACAGCTACATGACCACCACTTTCGTGATCGAGGTGATGGCAGCGGCCAACGCTCAGCTGCGCTGGAAGAGGAGAGAGCAGGAAGAGGTGAGATGATAAAGTGTCAGAAGGATCAGGCTCTTACTCTATATGTAAATATCCTTTTTAATAAGATGTGTGCTGGACAGATCGCTCTCCGTTTGCTGTGAGGATGTGTGTCAGACAAACCAAATATTGAAGAAGTAAATGTTCCTCCCTGTCAGGGGGAGTTTAATAAGACACTTAGCCAAACAGAGCTGCGACCCTGCAGCAAGGTGAAAGTAATGTTTAATGTTTAGTGTTTAAAAGCAGTGCAGGGATGTTTCGAGCTCTTAGTTCTGGTTAAGGTCTCATTCTGACATGTTGAAGCAGCAGAACTTGAACAGCGATAAAGCTGTAAAATGTTTACAGTAAACACTGAGAGTAAAAGACACCAGAGATGAAACGGGGAGACATAGCAGTCAGAGGAGGCGTTCGCTTCCTTGCACATTTGGTCTGCATAATGTAAAGCCAGTAATGTCTCAGTCATATCAAGTAAAATCAGGAGGGAACTTCCTTGCGACTAGGAGAAATTGGTGGTTACTCAGTGATTGCGTTGAATTTTTAGCAGTTGATCCGCCTGAGTTTGAGTGAGAAACACCTTCAACCTTCAGCGACCGCTTTCAATTAGGTAGGAAGTAGGGAACTCGACTCGACTGGCTACCAGCTCTTTTTATTCTAGTTATTCTTGTATAATTGCAAAGTTGGCGAGCGCTTGTGCCATTTTTCAGTTTGATCAGCGTACTGCAGCGACCTGCGAGGCTCTGGCTGCACTCTGAGTGCAGTCAGTGGATGTGAAAAATCTACGTACGGAGATGAAGATGGCAACAGATTTGCGATTTTCACAGTTTTTTTTTTTCCCCCTGTTACGTTTATTGCATTATTTTTACAGAAAGGTTGCGTGTAATTACCATTCAAACTGACAGCAGACAAACTTTGTGTTATTGTTGCGTTCAGCACCCATTTAAAAGCAACAAGACTGCAAGTTCATTACGGTTGCAGTGATTTTGGTTGTAGCAACAACTACAACCACTCTTTCCTGTAGTGTAACTGTAGCGTCGGGCTTTGTCGTCTTGCAGGAATCTGTTTTCTGTTTTTCTGGATATTTGCATCCATTTAGACTTTTGACACGAAGCAGGAACCCTGCTCTTCTCTTTAGATTGAGGATTTGGCTCTACTTGAGCAGACACAAGTCAAATTTGTAACTGTGATATAGCGCTGCTCTGAAGATTAAAGTGTCCGCTGTACTGTGCAGTCATTTGACTCGAGAATGAAAGAAGCTCGCGCTGTTTGAGAACGACAGTCTGACTTTAGAGGGTTGTGACCTTTAAACACGGCTGACGTCTTCCTTATTTGAGCCGAAGTTTATCACCACACGGACATTTGGACCTTCTTTATAGATCCGGTGACTGTCTTCATTTCACTCCCAGTAAAAATCACTTGACTGTAGAATATTTAAAGTTTAAAGCCTGAAAGTTCTCTCTTTTAAAAGGGAAGCTGTATTTTTTTATTTAGGGGGCTGTTGTTGTTTTATTGCCCAATCCTAGCAGAAGTGAAATGCGCCTCTTGCCACCCGTCTATAAGAAACCCAATTTGGATGAAGCCGTCGGTGTAGAACGATACTGATTACCAGAGGAAACAACAGAGTCTTAAATCATTTTTACTTTGCCTTAGAAAAAAAATCTTTGTGTACTCCAAATGGCTCGGCCTTTGCTTTTTTGTTTCTCCCTGGGTACAGAAGTCATCTTGCTTAATGCCTGTGGGTTTCCAGTCGAGGAGTTATGAGCCCGAGGACAATAGCTCGGCTCGAACTGAGCCTCAAACACTCAGCCGTGATTCATGGCTGCTGTACTGCTCAGCATTTTCCCTCCATCTAATGGAAACGGGAGAGCTGCTCAACACTTTATTTCCCTCTGCATGAGTGAAACCTATTAACAACAAAACATCAGGTTCAAAATGAGTTTATTTAGCAAAAACCAGAGAACAGTCAGTCACCATTACCTGCTCTTTAGTTTGCACCGGTGCATGTTTGTCATGTTTGGACGTCACTTATGAAAATGTCACCCATTGATTTTGGACTCGGCGCTACTGATTTGGACGCCACCACATTGGTTTTTTGACAGTTACCGTATTTGAATGAGAGGTGGCGACACAGACACCTGCTAATTAGTGCCAAGCTACACGCTAAATAAATACTGATGAAGTTCATCCACCCGAGCACACAGCAGGGGAGATATTTGCATTAAAAACACCCCAGAAAGCTTATATGCACTGTCCTTTGGCATCAGCTTCATTTTTCAGTGCCTCGGTCATTCAGCGGGTGCTAAGCTAACAGAATAATGACATCATCTTCAACTGTTCGTGCAGTAGGTCCCTCAGGGGTCCCCACATCCTCCTCTGTCACACCAACCCTCTGCATCTTCTCCTTCACTGCATCCATGAATCTTCTCTGTGGTCTTCCTCCTCTCCTCCTCCTTGCACCTCCATCCTCAGCATCCTTTGTCCAGTATATCCAGCCTCCTCCTCTGCACATGTCCAAACCCTCTCAGCCTCTCTGACTCTGAGCTGTTCTAATCCTGTCCATCCTGCTGACTCCCAATGACCATCTGAACATCTTCAGCTCGGTCTCCTGTCTTTCTCCCAGTGCCACCATCTCCACACCACACATCACAGCAGGTCTCACTTCTGTCTTGTAAACCTCTCCTTTCACTCTTGCTTCCATCCTTCAGCTCTCTTGTGCACTGTATTTAAACTCTAACACTGAACACAGGACATACCTTTGTCCACTGGTTTGGAATGGGGAAAAAGGAGAGAGAATGAGTGCCAGTTAACATATTGTTAAATGATTTCACTAAAAATAATTGGTGGATGGATATAAGTTGATCTTAAGCTGTGATATTTCTGTTTTTTATTTATTAATTTTTTAACCTCTTTATATTAAATGTTTTTGACGGTTAATGATGAGAGCAGGTGTAAAGTCCATACTCTCCCAGCTTTAAGTCAACACAGATCCCTTATTGCAGGCTTTCTGAAACAGTGGGGCGCGATGTCAGAGGGGGGGCGTGTGATCACGGGGAACATGCTTTTTTTGCTGTACTAGAATAGAGTGTGATTGCACATCCACTACGGTAGGTGGCAGGGCTTTTACACTGAGCACACACACACACACAGCACAGAGCAGGAGATATGAAGGAGATATGAAGTGCAGTAAACAAACTCTCAAGAAAAATGGAAAAATATTTAACAGTGATGAAAAGAAAGGCGGAGAGAGAGAGCGATAACGGGGCAAACGAACGTCTCCCGAAAGCTAAGACGAGGAGATATGATGAAGCGTACGTAGTGCTTGTCGTCACTGTGACTTTGTAGGTTAAAGTGTTTTATATATTAGAGAAGGACTGAGTTTGAAGTACAGTTTTTGAGGACACGGCTCTTTTGTGGTGCTACGCCAAAATATTTCCGCACAAAAATGTTGTTGCTTGAATCCACCTGTGCTCCCACCAACTGCCATTAAATACCAGTTCAATACCAAAGCTTAAAATATTTCACCAGCAGGGCAGTCGGGCAGTGCACTGGAGGCTCAGTTGTGAAACCCTCAAAAGGGTTTCATTCAAATGTCTTTTTTTGTCTGAACATTTAAGAATTCAAAGGGATTCATTTTCAAGGCAAGGAAAACTATCAGACACAACCAGCTGTTATCAATCAATTACTTTTTATTACCTGAGGTATTAAAGTCAAGTAACAGGTCATCTTCCATCTTCAGACACTTGATGTTCTGATTAATGGGTGTTTGGGAGACATGGCTGCCCTCTGCTGGTGTTTTAGGAGGAGTGTAACTGGATTAACATGTCCTAGAGTTTCAGGAAGGATAATAAATGTTTGGCCCGTTAGTGTATGAAAGAATCTGAAACAGATTCTTTTTTTACACAACCTGCAGAAGCTTTTAGAGAAGCTGATCACATTTAATTTTAAGATCTGGGATCCATCAGGAGGAGGGTCAGGTGATCCGAGTGATGCTATAATCTGTAAACACGGTGATCACACTCAGGTGCAGGCTGTGAAGGAGGAGGTGGTCTCTGTCCTTCTTCCTGTATTTACTCTTGTTGCCCCCAACACATCTGACCAATAGGCAGATTAAATGTTTGTACCGAAGATTTTGGCTTACTTGGAGATTGAAAACAAATTAAACCACAGAAAAAATGTATGAGTTTACAAAAATCACTGATTTGAACCTGAGCAAACAAACTTTGTCGGTGTGAAAACAGCCTAAAACCTGTGAGGTGAGGCTAAAGCTGGAGTCCAAGAAACGAATTAACCATCGTTTAAAAGGAAGCTTGCTGGTTTTGTCCAAAGATAAATCATAACTTAATAATACGACTTGTCACAGATGGAGGCGGGCTTCACATCCTGCAGTCTGGTGTTTGTTGAACTCTTGTTTAAACTGTGGTTGTCGCTGTAAGGCGGGCCATGTAGCTGCTGTTCGTCACTGCTCGTCCGCTCTTTGTTCCTCTGTCACTCATTAATTCACGCACAGATCTGACCGTCATCGACACATAATCGACGTTAATCTGCAGAGAATCTGTGGGCACGCGTTTGCCTCCATCCTCCACGGGGTTTCCCAGCTGCTGCTTGTAGTTTCCAGATGTTACCTTCCTCTGCGTCAGCTGACTGCTGATTGTTTGTGTTTAGAAATTAGGAAAACAGGAAGTCACGCTTTCCTCCTGTCGTCCTCAACAGGTTGACAACAGCGACTCCACGTCCGAGTATTCAGACGACGACGAGGTCACGTGCCGGGGTCGATCGGAGCCGGAGACGAGGCCCATCTTGTCTGTTCGTGAGTGTCGCTCTCTTTAGAGAAATAGGAAAGAAGATGTAGTCTTACATCAAGACCACACGCTTAGTTCAGGCTTTCTCTCTCGTTGTAAGGTTTCACCTCTACAAATACGCTCACCGAGGGCTTTCCCAGATAGCAAGGAAACATTGAAACAATGTTGAGTCAATATCAGGCGACGTCATTGAAGCAACGTTGAAGTGTGACGTTGACCCAACGTCACTCTTGCACCCATTTTTAACGTTGAAACAACGTCAGGTTTTGATGTTGAATCAATGTTGAAACCTGACATTGATTCTACGTTATATTTTCTAACACTGTTGACATTGAAACAATGTCAGATTCTGATATTGAAACACTGTTGAGCTATGGTATTGATTTTCCACCTCTTTCGCACAGTTGCTTTTTATTGAAAAAAAAAAAAAACAAAAACAAAAAAGGTCAATAGACATGTATCATTTGCAAAATACTTTATTAAAAGACAAAGTTTCCTATTTACATTTCTATGTTTCACGTCACTTTTTATCATTTACTCCGGGATGGGGATGGATGATGTGCGTCCTGCGCGCCACCCGTACGATCTGGAGCATATCTGAGCCATTTCTGGACTGCTTGAGCAAAGACCAACTCAGACATAGAGTTCGCCCCTACCTGCTGCGCCAGGCCATCTAGGACAAAAATAGACACACACACAAAAAAACAAAGACAAAAAAAAGGGAATTAGAGCACATGAATAAGCTCTTGTTAATTGTCTTCAGCAGGGAGAAAGTATGTAAACTCCTAGGCTGATAAACATGAAAGTCACCAGGCGGAAATCAGCAAACTGCCGCATTTGATTCCCAAAGAGCTATAAGCTGAAAATGTGATATGTCTTAGCATGGTGTGCCGTTTTTTTTTTTTAAAGGATACACGTGTATCCTTTAAAAAAAAAGAAAGAAAACATGGGGTCCTCGGGCTGTACAAAGTGTACAACCCGAGGACAAAACAAGCCAAAAACCAAAGACTCCATCTCCAGATTAACCGGACATGAAAGTCTTGTTATTAAGAAAGACAAAGTAATATAGCAAAAACCAGACATAGGAAATGTGAAACGCACCCAGCACATCAATTGATCCCTTTATTGTTCACTTTAGGCTCATAAAACTACAATAAATGTTAAAACTTACCAAATATGCATCTGCACAGCGCTGTCTCTTTAAATGCCCTTTTTTGCTTTGTCTGGTCCTTGGTTTTTTTTCCCCTGCCCAGTTGAGTACAGAGGCCAGCTCCTTTGTAATGGCATAAACCATTACACGGCGGACTCGCACCTCCAGTGTGGTCCAGCAGCACCAATCAACGCAAAGCGTCTCACCTATAGACACATTTTATGAGATGGAATTAGCGTGTCTCATGTCTTAAATGTGTATGCAAGTGCTTGTGTGTTTACTTCATGTAATTGATGATAGAAACATGTCATTTAGTTTTCCCTAAAGCCTGATTTTCAAGTCATACAAAGAATAAACCAAAGTATTGGCAGTACAATGTATTTCTATTCCCTTTTGTTGGATATTCATTTGTTAGTTCTTGTAACTGCTAAAAGTGTTTACTAGTTTTTGCCTGTCACATATATTTGTTATACCATGTAAACTGTGAAATTCCAAGATTTTCAAACTTGCCTTGTAATAGTGGCCTCACAGAGTCTCTGGAATCTACAGAAAAAAAAAAAAAAAAAAAAAAAAAAATCACAACAAGATGACATTCAGGAGTATAAATTGGGGATTTTTTTTAGATAAGAGTACAATGACATTGTGATGCAGCTTTAAAGCTTTTTTAAAAGCATACCATCTATAGGGAAGACATCAGACTCTGCATGCTGGCGAGATCGCAAAGCTGTGTCGGTTTGTGCCGGAGTGGCGAAAGGTGCCGGAAGCTGGGTGTGGCATTATGATGGTTGCTATCAGTGGTCTGGGGGGCAGACTGTGGAGTGATGAGGGCTGTTTAGAAAAAGATAATTTTTTAAGTATTTAAGAATACAGACAACTTGTCAGAAAAGTTTCCTCGTGTCAGACACAGATATGTACACAGACACTAGACAGTATTTTATTACCTGGTATTTTCACTCGAGGGGCCTGGGGAAACCGTTTTTTTGTAGGCTGCTCATCCTCTGAGTCCATATATGTGTACAGGGGATTTGGTCTAAAGAAAAGAAATTAAAAACGGTCTTAAGTAATTGTAAATATGCTTTTGGCATATTGTTTCCTAAAGTTAGTTTGATTTCTAACAACACACACAGGAAACAGAGACGTGCAAGAAGGTACAGTATACAATGAATTTTTGAAGTGCACAAGTGTACACGGCTTTGCATTTTTAAAAAGTTTACAAACTTCCACTTTTTGGACTATATTATGTGGTGATATTGCAGATATGTATAAAAGACAAGATCATAAATTCTTAACAATCAAAGATATGTTTGTGAATAAAAAGGTTTTACTTGTGCTTTCTTTTAAGCCTGGTCTGGGTTTCTTCTTCGGACTGAAGGTCAGACGTATCACAGCGTTCACGTGGATATCTCTGACGACTGCGTTCTGCTTCGTGAAATGTGCCTGGAAATACAAACACAACGTACGGCCAGACATACATTACGTGTGGACAAAAGGTGCAAACGCATAGAAAAATCAGCGGTTTCAAAAATACGCTGGTACATGTGGACGTAGCCTTATTCATTATTCAAGGCACAAACGGAAAGTCACGTACGCGTGCAACGTACAGTCACGTGGGCATGCTGCGTGAGCATTCAAACTGAGTCTAAAGTTTTCGTGTGCGAATTGAAGCGAGTGCTCTCCAATCATCAAAAGTAACAAAGTCATTGAACACGTTTATACAGTTAACTTTACGTTTATCAATCATATATCACAGATTTAGAATTTTTTGTAGTACTAAGCAACTACAGAGCGAAAGTCTGGGTCAAGCGCCTTTGTTCCAAGAACAAAGGAAACCTCGAAGCGTTAAAGCTAGCTTTGTAAGGGAATATAACGAAGAAATTATGAAACGAAAATCTTTTCTTTCTTGATATACTTTGTTCGCAGTGCAATTTATTTGTTGACGGATTGCAAGAAGTAGACACAATTTCGGACGTAAATAACAGTAAAAAAAAACTCGTTAATGTACAACATTAACGAGTTTTTTACTGTTATTCAAATGTAAACATGGAAATAACAAGTAGGAAAAAAAAATCATTCATTCTTACCTTATACTAATCGTGGTGCAGGCCAGCGCAGTGCATGAACTGATGCCTTCTCCGGTCAATTTCGCTGAGAGTAAATCAAATGTCCCGCTCTACTGTAGAAGACAATGAATACCTGGGGGGATGTACCAATGTGAGAGGGGTGCTGCGGAATAGTCCAAGTGATCGCTGCTTTAATTTCCCGGTCAACTATACATAAATTGCACGTAGACACGATTTTTTAAAGCTGGTGAACTAGACCAAGTCATTGATAACAAATGAACAATAAATCTACTTTCTCTGGTACTTTATACCTGATCAGTTGCAGTGCAATTTAATGCTCAACTACAAATCGATGGTTTTTGATGGTGACCGGAGCCGAATGATCGTCAACTATAAATAGACGTTTTCTCGACGTTGTTGTTGTCACCTGGTCGACTATAAATAGATCAAATATCAATGACAAAAAAACAACGGTGAATCAACATCGTTACAACGTCTCTATAGTAAGACCGTCGGTTTACCACAGTATTTCAATGTTGTTACAACATTGGCATTTCAACCCCGACCATATACGACGGTTCGGATGAAAAATCAACATAGATTCAATGTCGTCTTGCTATCTGGGTTATTACACGTTACAGATGTATCTGCATGGCTTGCTTAGCACAGGTTACCTTTATGCAATTGGGCAAAATTGCTCATTTTGCAGGACGTGTTCACAAATGCACGTAAAAGAGACATCATCTTAATATATCACAAATTCATCGTGCTCTGGATCCAGGCGCTAAAGTCGAGGTGTGCCGTCTCAGGCTCCTCTGAATCAGCAAGTCACATGACAGCAGTGCAGACACAGACAAGTTAATATTAACATGAAACAGTAGAGAAATGGCATCTCAAGCAGGTGCTCCAGTGACTGGCTAACAACATGAATTTCATACTTTGTCATTTATCAAACAAAAATGTAAAAAATTGTCAGTTTTATGCAATTTTATATTAAATATTTGTGAGATTTTCTCAATTTGACAAATGAAACGGGTGGAACAGCCTCTGAGTATAATTATCATCATCTCTGGTATTTTCTGAGAAAAAAGTTAAATTTTTTTAAAATGCTTTAATATGAATTCTTTAAATAAATGTAGTAAATTTGTAGCACATTTTAAATCGAGTATAAAGAAGTTATTATATGTTAGGCCAGTTTAAACACCAAAGCGTTTTTTGTCTGTATATATATATTTTTAATATCAGTCTGGGCTTATCTGACTCCCAGCACGAGGCGTGTTCTTTACTCCCGCCGTCTGCTTCCTGTCTTCACAGAGAGATCAGGGCAGGCCGATCATTTTGACATCGTGGAGCGGGTGGAGATGGGTCAGATGGCCTCCATGTTCTTCAACAAAGGTAATAATCTTCTCGCCTCCAGCTCCTTCTTCATCTCCTCTCTCTGCCCATTATTCAGCCATTATTCAATTAACTTTCGACGTCGCCATCATTAGCCATGTGTAACATTTATATGGAGGAGTAGTGAGGGTTGTGTGGGATAATTCAGCAGAGATATTTTTTTAATGTCCGGTGCTCACATTTACAAAAGGAAGACTGCTGGCAGTTTAATTGGATGTAATTATAAATGGAAAAACTGCCTCTGGTTTTAATTACCTGTTTGAGACCCTATCAAGGTTGTTAATCTCCCTGCCTTGCTTGTGGGTGGGTGAGTAGGTGAGTGAGGGTATAACCTACACTTGTGGCAAATTCCTGAATGATTTGGGGGATAATGAGTTCTCTGTGAAGTTTTGCCGTTGAATTAAAGGCAGAATCACCTTGAACCGGAGACAGACAAAGCCTCGAGGCTCATATCAGTGCTCTCGTCTCCTTGTCTCCTCGCTCCTCTTGTCCGCTTGCATTAATCCAGCCGGCTCTTCTTAACCCGGCGCGGGTGCCTCTACAGTCTGCAGCGTCCCTGTTGTTGCAGGAGGAACAACAAAAGGTCAAAGCTCCGACAACAACATCGCACTGACACGCTCGGTCCTTCAGCGTTTCGGCACCAGGTGGAGCACTTGGCACACACTCAGTGTAACACTGAGCCCATGTTCACACCCACACGTGTGAACGCACTCATGCATGCCGTCATGCAGCTCATGCTGTTAAAGCTGCAGTGTGCTCCGTCCAGTCTGCTCGTCACTCACTCGCCTGTTCTGCCTGGTTATGGTGCTTAAAAACCCCATAAAAACGAGGCTCACTGACGACCTTTCCCACCACGAAACGGACTCCATGCAGGTGAAACACGGGCAGGTATCGACTGGTAATAAGGAAATGAGTTTTCTCTCCTCCTCTCTCTCCCTCATGTGGTGAGAAGCAGCCCAGTGACTCTGATCAGAAATGAATTAGCCCAACACGTGCTGGACGAGGAAAGAGACGGAGCTCTTTTCTCTGTCCCGATTACACCGACCTGCTCAGCTTCTACCTGCTCGCCAGTCTTCCTGTCCACTTCATCCACTTCTTGTCTGTTGCAGTCATGCAGTAATAATAAGCAGTCATTGACTTTTTAATATATGGGTCAATAAAAATTCAAATCTGTAGACGTCTTAAAGCGTTTTAAACCTGCATTCTGTTTAATGGCCAGCAGGGAGCGACTCCCTGGGTCACAAAGACGTGAGAAAGCTTCCCTCGCTGTGTTTGCTCGTTGACCTCCGTCATTTTAGTCAGAAAACAGGATTGTCCAAGGTGTGCATATTGGCTGATAGTCTTGTCAATCACAAGACTAACAGACAACAAAGCAACAAACGGACCAGTTCAGATCATTTTTCATAGTGAAGGTAAAATTTTACATTTAACACACTGAAAAACTGATGCTGACAGAGTCAGGTGGGAGCGTTTTTCCAGGGTTGGTTCACTGAAAAAGTGCAGCGCAGACTTTATTTATCGGCCAATATTCTCTGTTTGCTAATCTGTTGATGTCTGCATTTATAACAGCTGATAAATAAAAAATTTAAACTAAACTGAGCTGTGAATGTTGACGATGCATCGTTTGGCCACCAAAAGGCAACCTGCAACTTCCCCACGGACAAAAAACAACAACCAAATACAAATCTGCACACAGCAAAAGTTAGAGAAATGTCTTTAACTTTAATGTGTCTGAAATATTACATTCTATAATAATATCATATTCCTAAATCACCAAATTGGTGTCATAAATATAAAAAGCACCTTCTGAATGTTTGGCTCTTTGCTGCTGTAGGGACGCTGCGTCGAGTTGTGTGTTCCCAGTTTCCTGAAAAAAGTGAACTAGCCCCAGCACGCTGGACTGAGTGGTAGGAAAAACAAAAACCTCACCGCTGACACCGATAGCAGACGTCTCTTTACTCTCACCAGTCAGCATAACAGAAGGGAGGAAACTTCTGTGGGAACTTAAATGGAGTGTTGTCCACGACGCCCATTTTCATTCCAAACATGAACTCTGAACCTTTGTTGGCCTTTCGATGTAATGGAGTCTAAACCCAGCTTAAAAGTCAAAATCTTATTGAAATACACACATACAGCACTTTGATCGTAGACATACGTACACACTGATCACACCCTGGTTGCAGGTCAAGGCTTTCATCAAACCAAAGACCTTCTGATTATTGCATGATCTGCTTTCTCTCGAGCCACAAAAGGTGACTACAAAGGGATCTTTCAGGCCCTTCAGCAGCACTTTATCCTTTGCAAGCTTCTTAAATTCATAATAAAACCATAATAAAAACCTAAATGACACACTCCTGATATGGGCATTGTTTATTAGTGTAAGGAAAGCGTTTGACAGACTCATTCAGTGGCCACTTTACTTCACGTGACCTTTACATGCTCAGGCTAATTTGAATTCATGTAAACACCTCCTGAGGACTGATACAACTGCTAGGAAACACTCGTCACTGAGGTACACATAAAGTGAGCTGAACAGTGTGTTTGTCTCTCGTCTTTATATATGAATATTAATTCAATTTGAGTTGATTGTTTTTGCTATAATAGATGAAAATAATCAGCAGATAATCTGATAATGAGGGAAAAATCGAGATACGTATTTATTTTTTGGTTCTGTATGTCAGTCGGTGTTTATTCAGAGTTTACAGTTTTTCTCTAAAATTAAAAATGTAAATGAAACATAATCCCAGCCAGTCTTTCAGGGACTATTTCTTTATGCCTGGGCTGAGCAGTTTTGTTTCTTTTCCGAGGCGACAACTTAATCCAACCCAAGTCCAAAAAACCCCCAACCCTAAGTTGTGAGGGATTATGGGCGTGAGGGGACAGATGTTGACATCTGACAGCCGGCAGTTGTCTTTTCTTGGAAAGCCAAGTAAAACAAAATGAGCTGAGGGCAGACTGCAGTCTTTACTGACAGGCGCATTCAGCACTCTTCATGCGTTATTAACAAGAATGGGTGCAAACAAACGCCTTCACGCTGTGCTAAAGTTACAGGACTTTAAAACAGTTTTATCACCTCCCTCAATTCTTCAGACCTGCAGGCGTGATTGCACACTGTCTTCCTGTCCCGCACCGTAGCAAGCAATTAAAAGGCATCTCTCCTGCTGTTGAATAGGCACTCTTAGAGGGCATTCGACTTCCTCCTGGGCTGAAATTGACGTGATGGTGGCAGCAGCGGTAAGGCAGGCTTGGAATAAGGCCATGGATATCGTATCAGCCTGACCTGCAGCCACTGACAGGAATGTTGATGGAGGCAGGTTTATCTGCACCTCTGTGGAAAGGTGCTACTATAACCTTCACATTGACGATTCAAAAGTTGATTAGGAGACGACTTTGGCTAAAGTCACAAAGGCAGAGAGAGAGAGGCGAACGGGAGTGCCGCCCTCGCATCAGCGTCTCGTCCCGGCGTTTCATACTTTTGATATGATTTGCCGTTTGTCCACGGCTCTGCAAACAGAACGATTGTTTCTTCAACGCGAGCCGTCCTTCCCCTGACATATGGAGCGCCATGGACATGAATACTGATTTATCTGTTGTAACACAGACCTCTGTCTTTAATGAGAGACAAACATGGGCACGTCCATTTTTAATACGTGAGTGACTTTTACTTAAATGTCATACTTGTGCATGCAGAGCTCTGGCAAAATGAAAACCAGCAGGGCCACTGGGAAGATGAATGGGCACGTTTGCTCCAGCATGGCTCCTGATCATTTTCTATAAGTCGCACATACGCCTGTTTCCTGTAACAGATTTAGGATAAGTTAATTTCAAAGTTTTGGTCAACGTCACAAGTTCAGTCCTGGGAAAGCGGTCTGCTCCAGGAAGGCTTTATTTCTGTTCTATCCCCCCTTGTACTACTGCATACCTTTGTCTGTGTAACTTGCAGTGGTTTCATCCATGTGATAGAACCATCTGCTTTCCTAGAGATTCACAAGTAGGCAATACTTTTATTTTGCTAACTAACTAGCGCCAGCACTTCCTGTCTTGTTGTCCTTATTGTCATTCAGCTGTCTTCACCCGTGGCCTGATGCTCTCCAGCCCTCTCGCTGCGTTTGTAATCTGTGAAACAGACAAACAACCGTCCATCAGTGCAGGAGCGAAAGACTGCTTCATGGAATCGGACTGATGGAAAGCCGAGTGTTTAATGTAATTCCTGGACATTACTACTCCTGTTGCTGTTACTGCAGAATATCATAGTAAGCAATCATTTAGAAAACCACCTTGAGGAGTGAACGTTTATGACGTTGTGTTAATGCCACAGTTTGCAGGTGAAATGACCAAACAATGAAAGCTTCTCAGGAATTTTGTCTCTTTTGTGTTTCGACAAAAAGATTATAAAACTTTTTTTGCATCACGTTTTACTTTATTACAAAACATAATAATCAGTGTGCATTTTGTTAGTGAGAGCATTTTTTTAATTTTGTGTCATTTAAAGTAAATTTAAGCATTTAGGATCCATTGAAAAACATGGACTCATTATCGCAGTTACTGTTTTTTTTAAAACCAAACCAGCTGGAGCTTTGCAGGTTCTAACATATTCTTCAGATGTTAATCTGAGAGATCAGTGATTGTTTAGTGCAGGGATGTCAAACTCATTTCACATCGATGGCCACATACAGCTGGACGAGTGAAACTCCTCTTTCTGTGAGTGTAAAGACGTTTAACTACACATTCATCCCTTAGTATAAGATAAAGAAATGCAATTTCAGCAGCACATCTCAGTTTTTCTACATGATAAATATTTCAAGCCGTCCAGCGGCTCCAACGGAGTCTTTGCTGGGCTGATTCAGGCCCCCAGGCCTTATGTTTGACATCCCTGATTTAGAGTAAAAAAAAAAAAACATGGCGTCCTCATTTTCAGACAGAAATCAATATAGACATGATTAAAGTGTGTGTTAATGTTTAAAAGACTGTGTTTGTGCTGACAGGTTTGGTGTGATTTTACCTGGATCACACAGAAGTCGTGTGTTGACCTAATTTTTCCATTTCTGTTTACTTACCTTTGGAAACAGACTCTTAATGGTGGTGATGTCTCCATATCAGTTTGATTAGTGACTGTTTGTAGTTTGTGTTCATCAGAATTTCCCTTTGATAATCTCACAGAACTGGAATCTGAGGAGAGGGTGACTAGAGGTCCGAATAAAAGTTAAGATTCTCTCTCTTCCTGTCATTTCAGAGGTTTTCCATAAGGTGACAGCTCATTTTCAGGCATCACAAAACGAAACTGCTTCACCTTAAAGAGCAGGCCACAGGTGGCTTAGTACCACAGTACGAATAAAATATTATCCTAGGACTTAAATGGTATTAAATCCCTCCAAAGTCTCCTTGTAGTCTTAACTAAATGTGGTCTTTGTGCTGTTCTCTCGGCTCCTCGCGGGCAGGTTTTCATGTCTGCTGTCAGTCAGAGGAAATGTGCTGATGGATGGTGGTGGTGTTTCACAGCTACATGGAGTCCTCAGCTCCTACATGAAGGCCCATTTTGTAGCCCGCTTGCCTGCGGCTCGGGGTAATTGGGAAAAATTAGTTGCGGTGCAGCGAAGGCCTGCACACCCGTGGTCATGTGGAGCGCTCGCCTTGCTATCATTTACCGACTGCAGCAGCAGAATGCCCTGCTACCTGTTTCTCAATGATAAGTCTCATCCATGTTCAAATTATTAATGCCTGTCCAGTCTGAACCCGGACATTTTTAGGTCATCATAGTGCGAGGTGCTGACCACAGTGCTGTCGTTAGTTTGCAGCAGATTCTGAACTTGGGATTGTGTGGAAATACCTGCCGTTTAATTCCTGCACCTGTACTTTCTGTAGTATTACAATACATATTACAATACGAAGGCACAGTAACCTTGGTGTGAAAGCCAGACTCAGTGCAGACAAAGCAAGCAGGTTAACATCTAAGCTCACACCATATTCCAGCAGCTTGCAGAACCACATTTAGCAGCAATGACCTGAAGTAACCGTTTTCTGTATGACTGTATCAGTCTGTCACATTCTTGGCCCATTCTTCTTTATAGCGCTGCTTCAGGTCATTGAGGTTTGCAGCTTTGTGGAAGTCCCACCACAGGTTGAGGTCTGGACTTTGGAAGAGTGCAGCACCTTTTATTCTTTTTCAGCTTTTCTGCTGTAGATTTGCTGCTGTGCTTGAGATCATTGTCCTGTTTTATGATCCAGTTTGGGCCAAGCTTTAACTTTATATTTGACTCTAGAATACTTTGGTATACTGAGGAGTTTATGGGCGACTCGGTGACTGCAAGGTGCTCTAATCATCACCTTTTGTATGTGTTTTTATTGATGTTCTGTGTTTGGTTTTCTCTACTTGTGGTGCTGTGCATTATCATCAGTTATCTCCAATTCGGTCTCATCTCTTTAAGGACATTGTTCCAGAAGTCTTGTGGTTTGTCCGTACTGCCATGTTTTTTCAAACAAGCCGTACTTGTTCAGTTTTTTTCTAATTGTGCTTTCATGAACTTTGACCTTTAACGTGCTAACTGAGGCCTGTGGAGTCTGAGATGCAGTTCTTGGGTTTTTTGCACGGTCAGATCTTTGGGTGCCAAGACTACAGCTTTTATAGAGGTTCTCACATTTACTGGTGACTAATTAATAGAGTGCATTTGATTAGCAGCACCTGGCTGCTGCTCCCCTTTTAATTGCAGTACGGGTGTTCTTTGTGCAGGCCTGCGTAAAGTCCTGCAAAACCCCCGTCCTGTTTATTTTTCACGTGACTGCGTCTTTGTTTCTAACAGAACAAGCCGTTCACCATGACATACGTGGTACATATGCTATTAAAATGTAATGGGTATGTTACATTTTGACACTTTATTGACCACATGATTAATTGTTTCATTTTCTTATAATGATAATAACCAGCACACTCTAATAGAGTATGGGCTAAATTAGACTCGGATTACTCTTTTAGGGCTCCAGACTCTAATGTTGCATTCTGACTGTTGTGAGTCAGCTGACAGCTTTAATTACAACGAGATGAATGGTTGTTTATTAGGCTGCCACTTCCTCGTGTTTCCAACTTCTGTCACTGCTTAATTTAACTGTTTGATGGGCACCCTCAGCCCTAAAAGAAGCAGTGTAGCCCTTAAAGCCGTAAATCTGTCAACTTTTATTTCTTTTTAATCGACTGTATGCTCTAATTTCCTTGGCAGTAATGAATTAGCTGAGGGGTCCGGTTGGACGGTCGAAACCCCTTCTAAGAATTCAAGAGGATGATGGATGTGTGGGGCACCGTGTTGATGTGTCTGCTGGTGAAAGCTCTCGATCTTGGCTGCATGGCGAGAGGAGGACAGATGGTTAAAGAACTCGTAAAGAGTAAAAGCTGATGAGGAAAATTCCCTTCATGGAGCGATTAGGTTTTTTTTGATTAACGCTATTAATAAATTTCATTGAACCAGTAAGACGTGCTTACGCTGTGCAGGCCGCTGTCCCAGAAAAGGGATGGAGGGATGTAATGAGCAGAGGTGTAGATGAGAGTACATTTTAATAGAGATGGCAAAGTTTCACACTCGTGGTCCATCGGTCATATTTCATGATGAAATGTTGAGATGGCTGCTAAAAATGAAAACTGCGTCTTCTTGTCACTTATTGATCTCGTGTTACTTGCTGTTTTTATTCGCGTAGAGAAACCAGCCGTGCTTTGGTGATCTGTAAAGATCGTCTGCGTCACACAAACATAATTACCAAATTCTAAGCTAATGGGGAGTGGTAGGTGCACACAGGAGTGACCCACACCAGGCTGTGGTGGCTCTGTCCACGTGTCTGCCTGCTGCCTGCTAATCCCTGATGGCGCATTTCAAAGTCCATCATTTGTTGAGTTGCCATCTGCACTCAGTTTGGATCCAAGTTGTCCTTAAACACCTCACCGAATCTGGAAACCAACCGTCCATCAACGCTCTACCCTTCTTTGTGTCAGAAACTCTGAAAAAGACTCCTGTCCTCAAACTCAAACGTAAATGTCCCATCAGTATATTTATGGCGGTTTTGAGTATCCTTAGTTCTAGGTAGTTTCCACAGTGCGTGGATGTCGTACTGGTCTGTTGTTATGAAAGGAGAGTTGTTGATTTACAGGTCAGTCTACGTCAGCTTTGGTTAGGGAAAGAATGAGATTGCTGATACAAGAGGTGGAACTGAGCCTCTGAAGGATGTCTCACCTTAGCGAGAGGGTGAGGAGCTCCGAGTAGAGCTGGTTCCATATTTCGAGGAGCCACTTGACCATGATGCCTGCTGGGTTCTTCCTAGGTGAGGTGTTCTTGCTGGGGCCCAGGGAATGCCTTAGGCTACGTCCACACTAGGCCCGGATAGAATTGAAAACGGCGTTTTCGTCTGAAAGCGCTCCGCGTCCACACTAATGTTTTCAGTCGTTTTCACTGAGTTGTGCGTCGACATTGAAACGGATGAAAACGCTTACGCTCCAGTCCTGCGCATGCGCAAAAGCGAGTGAGAATTAATCAGCAATCAAAACAACCGCTGTATAATGCCCTCCGCTATCTTTGTTTAACTGGTCACATGACTGCATCACATGACTAAAATGCGTCATCGTTTTAGAAAGTCTTTAATCTATGACTAACGTCCGTAGCTTTTCTCAGCACTGAGTACAATGCATCCCTGACTGATTAATACATTAATGTTTTTGTTTTTGTCTTTCAGTCGGTGTCAATATGTTCTACATCTGCATCATAGTCTATCTTTATGGAGACCTGGCCATCTACGCAGCAGCTGTGCCGATATCGCTGATGGAAGTTGCCTGGTAGGATTATTTTTGGATTTATTTCAAAATAAAGAGATCATATTAGAAGTAGACCTACTCTGCTTGTCCTTATTCTCTAGATTAAACATGGCTAAAGTTTCAAACCATAGAGGTCAGTGTATGTACAGGTAATCTCTTCTCACTTTAGTGATTTCATTCAGGTCAGACTTCTAAATACTCAGGAACTTCTACTCGCTGGACTTCATAGGGCCAGTTCATAGGAGGCGCTTGTGAAGTTGTACAGAATTAATTAACATTGAATAACAAGGGTCCTCTCTGCTGCAAGCCCCATTTTGCTTTGAGACATGTGGTGAAGCACTGCAAAGCATTTTTCTGGGAGCAGCCTCCTGAGAGCAGCTACCTTCAACCACCACAATCCGCTGTGTTTTTTTTAAACACCTGGACATTTCTGTTGTGGTTTAACTTCACTTCTAATTTCTTCCTATTGTTTGGAAACGCGTGCCAATAAAAGAGTGTGTGCTGTTGTAGAATCTTATCGGGACTATTAATAAGTATTAGTCTCAATTCTTTTATGGGTATTGACTTTATAACAAAACTGAAAGCACATAAATACTGAGTTTACTTTTGTATTATTGAAACTGTTTTCATTTATTTACTCAAATTAATTTGGACATTGGTGTAGGAGCCAGTGTAATAAATTTTCAGCTATTTTGCTGAAATTACTCCTTTATTAAACATTATCTTGTGATCGCCGTCTGTTCCACTTCTGGCTGTTCTGAGTGCAGAAACCCCGCCCACCTGGCATTCAGAACATCTCTTTGAGGGGCAGCCAATCACAAAGTTGGCTAATAGGGAGTGCAGCCTTAAAGGGGGTGGGGCTAAAGTGGCAAAGCTGCTCAAGTAGAGTCCAAGCCTAAATATACGAAGCTGAAAATTGGGGATTACTGGTCATATTCTTCGTGAAAAGTATTCATAACCTTTGTGCTTTTACTTTTGGCACAATGAAGCACGCCCGTCTTCTTCTCATTGGCTCCTCTGTCCTTTCTCTTTAGTCCTGTTGTGACCTGCTGAACCCGAGATTAAGACAATAAAGCCTCGCTCTCACCTTTAGGCCTGCTCACCTCATACCGGTGCTGCTGGCGCCTGAGTCGTGTTGATTTGCTTCCAGAAAGGTTTTTATTGCGAGTGTCTGGGTGAAAATGAGGTATTTCATATATAGTTATAGTGGACTCAGCCCTTCAGAGCCCAGATCACAGAAATAGTCATTCTGCCTTCAGTGTTGTTTTATTATTTGTGGATTGTGACAGTTTCTGACAGTGATTTTTTTTTTTTTAATAGTTTCAGGCAGTTTCAAAGAAGTTTTAAGGAAGCTATAATGCACAATCCTTTATTAACGGATTTATTTCAGTGACTTTTTGTGAGTTTGAGGTCACCTTACACTCTGTCGGTTTGAGATCATTTTCATCTCAGTAAGTTTAAAAGTGTCTTAATCTCCTCTTTCTAAAGAATGAACCCCCACCTTGTGTGCCGTTTAACAGTTGTGCTTTACAACAGAATGCTTTACTGAGCTGAATTCTCAAAAAGCACAAAGTAAGCAAATGATTATGATGGAAAAAACAAAATGACCTGTGATGGACACTTGGGATTGCTAACACATCCATCCAGTCGTCTAACCCTAGTTTTAAAGATTACAATGTCTGAACCTTATTTTTGTACCAACATGTCATCATCATCAACAGCAGTGTAAAACTGAGCTGTCTGAGAGCAGTCTATTCTCGGCTGTTAATGGGGGAACAATCCAACCCTTGGTAAACATTCAGGCTTTTAGAGAGGGGGCAAAAAAAGGGCTACTGTAAAGGAAACAGGTGTGGTGTAGGACTGGACGATACATCGAGTTTTTTAAAAATATCGATATATGAATTTTGGGTCATATCACCCAGTCCTAGTGTGGTGGCTTTAAAACACAAGCCAAAATGGAAGTAGAAGGAAAAACATACTACATGTGCTTAAAGGGACCTGTTGTTCTCATTTTCAGCTCCATATTTTTGTTCTTTGACTCTGCTAGGGTAGCTTTGCATGATTTCCTGTTCAAAATGATCCTTGTTTCTATTAAATTGGGCCTCTGCGTTCATCTGTATGAAAAAAGTCATTTTATCTCCCTTCTTTCTCGCTTTAAGTTCATGGCTTCTCCTCGTGACCATATAAGCGATGCCCCCTCTCAATGACATCATTCAGATGCAAGACTAAACGACTGATGAACTTTACACTTGATTGCCTTGTTTTTCTTAAAGTTTGAAGGGAAATTTTAATGTAAATATTTTTATTTATTAATTTATAACTTTAAAATTCACAGTTGCTCACAGTATTAAATGTGTCCTTTCCTCTTCTAATTGGTGTGATGACAAAACTGACCTCCCCATCCTGTCCAAGGGTGTGGCATGCTGATGCGGTCTCGTTGTATTAAATTCTCCTCACTGTGGTCCCAACCTTGCTAACCTTCCAGCTAGAGCGAATGTGAGATGTAACTGAGACTTCAGAAGCCGTGTGCCTCGCCTGAAGGCACAAACTGGAGACCTCCTAGTAACACTGACAGAACTAGATGATTTTCCTAACGCTTGCTTTGTTACACAACAGTGACAGGGTTAGTGATCACTCTTAAGTGATACGCTCTAAAGCTTGTCCTTCAGCGGAGATCTTTGTCCCTGATGTTGTGTAAACACAGACATTTTAAATTAAACCTTTGATAAAAGTTAGAGTCAGAGTGAGAGCCGCGGTGACGGTTTGGGTGTTTCACACAGCCGACAGGTGACGGGGTTTAACATGAAGCTCTGTTTTTTGTGACTGCCTGCAGTGGAAACCACTCCTGCAGCGCTGGAAGTGTGAAGTACAACGACACAGATCCGTGCTGGGGCTCTGTCACGAGGAAAGATGCGTACCGAGTGTTTCTGGTAAGGGTTTATTTATTCATTTTTTACCCTACTTTTATCAGTTTCCAGCTAACGGTCACTTTTCAAGCCTCGGGAAGTGGAACTTAGCCCAGTTCTGCAGCCACAGTCAGTTGACCTCAAAATGTTAGGACTAAGGCCAAACTGTGGTGAGCTGGCATACTGTAGCTGCTCTAACAAATCCCTCCAACATCCAACTAACCGGTGCAAGCCACCAACTAAAGATTCAACTTATAGTGTGTTTTTGTTTGGGACACACCAAAAGGTGTGACAATTTAAAGCCACGCCTGTATTCATAGCAGCTGAAAGCATCCTCTGGATCAGCAGACATGCAGAACTTTGTTCTTTTTGTTTGTCTTCCGGCTGAAATGTGCAAAGAAGTGGATAGCTTTCACCACAGAGGTTTTCACATTTCTGTTTCTCTCATGTGCGGTTTTTGCAACTGTCAAACATGTTTTTAAAATCTAATTGAGAAAAGTTAGCAACAACAGAATACACCTGGCTGGTGTACAAGTCCAACCCAACCAGGCTTTTCAGTTTGCTCTCAAAGTGTTATTGTCATTTCCATGTACAATTGTGCCATTCTTCCATTGATGTCCACAACAGATGGCAAACAGCAAAATCCACATATAAAACAGTTAAGTAGAATAAATTATAATTAAAAAATGATTATTAAAAAAAGCATATCAAAAATGTAGTTGAAATATAAGATGTGCAAAAAATAGAACTATAGAAATAAAATAAAAGAATCTGAGCTGCCATGAGTTATGTGCATATTTATGCAGTTTGGAGTACTTGATCAGCTGTATGTGCAGCAGACAGCAGTGAGTGTGCAAACTGAGAAATGCAGACAGTCGTAGATGAAAGTAGGCCAAGGTTAACTTCTGTTTAATGGCAGCGGGAAGAAAGAGTTCTTTCGTCTGCACATCTTAGATTTCACACTTTCATACCTCCACATGAGGGTAGAAGTGTGAACAGTCCATGTTGGAGGTGGGTCTGTGATGATGGAGGCAGGCGTCCTGTGGACTCTGCAGAGAGGGCAGTTTAGTTGTAGCATTGGCGTTGCTGTGTTGAGATGCTCTCAACCATGCAGCTGTAGAAGTCTCTGAGGGTCTTAGGTGACATATTAAAGTTCCTCGGCCCTGTTAACCAGCTGTGTGGTGTTAAATGTCCAGGTGAGGTCCTCACTGATGTAGATGCCCAGGTATTTGAACCTGCTCACCCTCTCCGCTTCAAGCTTCATTCGGAACAAAACCTGAAGTCCAGTCAGAGATGAGAGGTGGCATGATGGTGGTTATCAGCCTCTCTTTGTTACTCAGGCTTTCTGCTTCAGGCTCTGAGCATGCTAACATAAAAAGTAGATACTTGACTCTTAGCACAAAATGCATGCCGCCTGTTTCAGTCACAAAAAAAAAAAAAAGACCCAAAGCAAATTAAGAGAACAATGTTTGCAGAAAATCAGCATTCTTCTGAATTCAAGGGTTAATATGTAATATTTTATCACTCAGGGCTTTCTCAGAGCTGGTTGGTTTCTCATTTATTTAAACAGAACAGGCCACTGAGTGCATTCAGGTCTGTCTCATACCCTAATGAAGGAGATGTGGAAATCAATTTGTGGCCAGATCAAAGTGAAATGAATTGTATGGATTGAATATTCTTTGTAAATGGTCTACAGATTAACTGATCCATTTTCTAATTGCTGCAGCTTGTTATCAGTAAACATAAAAATATATTTATGGATTTTCTGCATCACCTGCAAGCTGTTGCATGTAGTTTGCATTTTCTACACAACTTTGTTTATTCATTAACTCTTTATTACAATAATCTGTGAGAATTTTGTATTTCCTGTGGAGTTAAAGCTGCAGCTCTGGACCTTTGAGACGCTAACAACTTTCCTGCTAACCCCTTAGTTCGTGGTCCCCTCAGGCTCTGTTCAGCTCGATGTGTTGCCTCAGTCAAGTTGCATTTACAAACAGCATGACAGTGGTTAAATGTGGGAACCACATGTGAGGAAAAAACTGCTTTCAGTGAATTTGTGGACTTTGTTTGTTTCTGGCATAAAAAGCAAAGACAGTACAAGAGGTTTGAATAGATACGGTTTGTTCAGCAGTGCAAGTACAGCATGTTTTCCAGGGAACAGTATTCCACAGTGATGACTTCACTGGGCACTGGATAAAAATATTCTTTTGGCCCAAGCAGCCCATGTTCGTACGCCCTGCATGGATATTTTTGTCTCCCATAAGAACAAGCCGTAATGTGCCCAGCCTCGCCTCCATTTCTGTCAGACTCTGATCTTAACAACATTTTCTGTTCTCTTCTTCACTCAAACTTCCCCCGACACCCTCCACCCACCCCACCTCAGCTGCCCACAGGAAGTGTTTTTGTGTCCTTGAAGTCTTAACTGTGATTTCCACTCGAGCTTTAACTTTGCACTGAGACAGTGATCGATGTGCTGATCTTCTCCTGAATAATTTCGGAGCCTCGCCTCTCGCCTCTCTCCTCTCTCTCTCCTCTCTCTCTCGCGCTCTTCGTCCAGTCCTTGCTTATATTTAACAGAATGAGCAGACAAAATAATTTCCTAATAAGTGAACTTTTCCCTCCTTTGTCTCCTTTGGGGTGAAGCTTCTTATTATATAAAACTAATTTAAATAATGCTGATTTGTGATCTCCGGACTTTTCGTTTACAGTTGCAGTTTTGCAGACTAATTCAACAGTTTCATTACAATCAATCATGATTATGTGAGACGAGGAAAAAAAAGATTTTTATGGCTAAGTAATAACAGAATTATGTCTATAAATTATAAGACATACACTCTCATACACTAATAACAGCTACTCTGCAGTTTTATCCGTTGCTTTGAAATGCTTAAAAAGAAAACTGTGCTGTCTGTGGAGGTATTTCAAACTTGCAACAATGGACTATTGTTTAGGAAAGGCACAAAATATGCCGTCCAGCCACCAAACCAAACTAACCATGTAAGCAGTTGTTTCCAAGCCAGCTGAGAGATACGATCTCTCCAGCAGTCCTGGGTCTGTCGGGGACTCGCCGCAGTTGGAAAGTGCTCAGCTAGGTGCTGTTCAGGAGGTTTCATCCTCAGATACCAAAAGCCTTTCAGTTGGCTCTTTTGTAGGAGTGACAGCTTTACCCTGAGCTCCTCTTATCTCTAAGATTGAGCCCAGCCAACCTTCAGAGGGAGCCCATTTCTGCCACATTTTATCCACCAACCTATAGTTTGGTCACTGCACACAGCTTCTGGCCGTAGTTGAGGGTAAAGACATAGATTAATTAATACTTAACACATTCACTTTCATGCTCAAGTGTCTCTTTACCGAAGTAGGACGTTACAGCGTCCACACCACTGTAGACAGTGACTGCAGATGCTGCATCAATCCATCTGTCAGTCTCCCACTCTGCTCTCACCCCACCTGTGACAAGGACTCTTCCACCTGGGGCGGTGCTTCATTCCCAACCCTGAGCGCGCCCTCCGCCCTTTTCCAGACCCGTAGCTTCAAACTCGGAGGTGCTAACTCACAATCCTAGCCACTTCACACTTAGCAGCAAACCGTCTCAGTGCGAGCTCGAGGTCACCACCGGATAAAGACAAAATCGGTTACAGCGCTTTGAATGGACATCAGGGTTCTAACACCGAAAGAGTAGATGTAACTTTTAACGTCTATTTCTATCAGAAATGAAGTGGCAATAAACCTTCACGTAATTATACCTGTCAACGCCGTGCATGCGTGCGTGTGTGTGTGTGTGCGCGTGCGTGCGTGGGATTATGTGAATAAGTCTTGTCTAGCAAAAAGTTGCAGTTTGAACAAATGAAGAGGAACAGAGAACTGTATATAAATCTGTGTAATGACACAAACTTAATTCATTGTTCATTACACTGATCTAAATTAGTTAAACTTACACACCTTGGGTTAGATTTTTCAGTGTGTGTGTTAATAAGTTAGAAATAACTAGAAATAATATGATCTTTATCATAATGGGCTGACAGCTGACAAATAATAATTTGTTACATTTTTATTTGTTTTTTTCATTAGGAATATAATTTTAACAATATTTTTATCCATCAGATCTTTCTTTCATATCTTCAATAAGTCATAATTCTGTGAGGGGGGATAAAACAGTCCTGTGGTCGGCTCACAGTGGCTGGCCTGCGTCTTCACTCAGGTCTGTGTGGGGTCAGAGGCTCTAGCCTAAAGTCACTACCCAGACTGATGACTCTAAATAATTGACTCTTTCTTATCAGCTCTTCTTTAGCCTGCAGGGGGAACCATCAAAGCCAGCCCCACCCAGAACCAGAAGTGTCTTTTCCAGTGTTGCATTGGGAGCTCAGTTGCAGGGTTCAAGGTGCCCTTCTTCTTCCATCGTGTTGAACTGGGAGTTTATTTCTGGGATCCACCACTTTCACTCAGTTGCCAAGTTTAGGGCAGGTCACCCAGGAAGCTATGCTCAGAATTGCATCTGAAAGGCAGAGTTTTATGATATCTATACATATCTCACCTTTATTTATCTGTAGAAATATCTTCTTCCTGCTGTATGTTTTTTAAAAAGCGTTTCCAGTCTGCCTGCACACATCCACCCTAATGGGTCACACTTTTTTTTTTTTTTAATCTAAGTTTTTAGAGGACAGATATTCTCTTAAATTGAAACTGGCATCAAATGACACGCCGTAAAATACCAAAGCTGTGCATTTAAATGAATCTTTCTGTAACCTTGATGTTTTAAAGATAATACATACTTAACTAAAGCCAGACCAGCTGCAAGGACGTTCTCGTCTCACACTCTTAAAGGAGACCTGTCCTGCTCATATCCACCTCCACGTTTGTACCTTTGGAGCTTGAGTGGCTTTCACAGCTCAAAGCATTTCTTTTTTAAAAATCCTGAATACCACGGACCCTGCAGCTGATCCGCTGAGTGAAACGAGACGTTTTAGGTTCCTTCACCCTCCCTCGAAGCTAACCGTCCCCTGATTGGCTGAAGTGATATTGATAAGAATCTGATCCCACTGACATCTTACAAAACGAATAATAGAAAAGCTGGTAGGACTTTATTATACAACCTCCGACTAAGAGCGTAATTGCCTCGTAAATAAATGGAATTTCAATGTATAATTTGATCAAACAATATTTTCCAGTAATATATCTACGTACAGTGTCAGATGGTTGTTTGTTTTTCCGCGAAATTACGCAGTTTAGGCACTACTTAAATTACTTATATAATTTTCATAGTTTACTTTTGTTTTCACATTTACTTAAAAATTATTTCTTCTTTCCTGTATAATACCTTAAGTTATGTAATACATAAAAAATTATGTATTAAAGTTACTTATAATATAATTACAGTATAATTATTTCTTTATTGTAATGTACCTACCATTACGTGTTTCTGTCTGAAGCGTTACACATTATTTGAAACCTTGGACATGTTTAAAAGTATACTCTGTATGTGTGTTTTAAACCTTAGAAAAATAACTGTAACTAAGAAATATTGGAAAAAACCAACGGTTCTGATCTTTCTTAGAAGTTATTCCACCAAACGATATACAGGATTAGACAGAAAACAGGATAAAATGATCATCATGTACTTAAAAGCAGCATAAACAGCTTTGAGGGTAAAGAGCCCTTCAGGAGCTGCATTTACTAGATTCATATTATTTTGCTCTTTGCAGGTAATGCATAAAAATCAAAATCAACTAACTCCAAGGTACTTTCTGTTAAATAACATTTATAATGTATTTATTCTCATTTCATGGTCACATTTAACCTGAGAATGTAATAAGTGCTTTACACAGTTATAAGTGTGCTTGTTTTGTATTTTCATTTAAACTCAAGTTTAACAAATCTTCATTTTTTTTTTCTTTTTTTGTTTTATGGCTGGTTGCCACAGCCTATCATTGGCCTCCATCTCACCCTATCTCTGTCATCTTCTGTCACACCAACCACCCGCTGCCTGGCAGCTCCATCTTCAACATCCTTTGCCCAATATATCAACTCTCCCTCCTCTGCACTGTCCATCCCGGCCTGAGCTGTCCCTCTGATATACTCATTTCTAATCTTGTCCCTCCTGGAAATTTGACAAACATTGTCTGCTAAAAGGACAATGCTTTCTGACATGTATGTATGTTAACACCCTTCTGGACTACTAAACCGTGTCCAAGTTTTAAGGTTTCCATGACCAAATATGACCATGTCATGAGAATAAAGACATTTGAGTTATTTAAAAGGGAGTTATGTTAAGTAATATTCAGATTACCTTAAGCAGGAATCTGAATATCAGATGTGTAATTTTACTGTTTGATTGATAAGATAAGATAAGATAAGATAAAAATCCATCTTATCTTTGAGACCAGTTTAGCAGCTGGGTTTCTAACGGCGCTTCGCTTCGTTCGGTTTGTTTGGCCGCGTCTCGTCCGCCCGGGCGCTGCGTTGTTACATTTTTATGTGTGAATCTGTTGAACAGTTTTGGCAGATTTTTCCCCCAGACGGACAGTCTGCAGCACTCGGGGTGCTTTGTTCGCAGTGGACAACAGATTGTGGGTTATTTTTAGGTTTGACAGCAGCTGTCCCCGTACAGATGATTAGACCTTTACCAGCAGCGCTGTAGAGATGAGGAGGGATGAGAAGAACATTAAGGATGACACCTGTTTTGGTTCAGTTTTTGAGTTTTGGCAGCATTTGTAATCAAATGGGTCCGAATTTAAGCTGTTTGATTCGGAGTTCCTTTCTTTCTTCCCCCTCGGAGTTTCAGGCCCTATGGTTTGTTTTTAGCGCCTCACCTTAGGCCTGTTCTCCAACCATCTGTCAGTCACCCAGAGTGACGGGCTTGACACCGACGCCTCTTCTCCCCACAGGGAGATGATGGCTGATGTTTGTCGAGTGCACCGAGTTAAATTAGCTGCATGCTGCCTGTGATCTTGCATTGTCATATTTAGTTTCACTCAGCCACAAGCCACTTCAGTGTGATGTGAATATTTTATTGTGCATTAACCTCTCATTTTTATGAAGAATTCACAAAGAGACAGACTAATTACTTCACGATAATAAGGCCTGAAAGCAGCCCGGTTGATAATTTATCAGGTCACATCTTTTCCTTAATCGGTATCGGCTTCGCACATCAGCACTATCAGCTGTGGGTGTGACGTGACAGCGATTTGCTTCATCTTCAACTTCTGAAAAGCTGTTGCCTGCGATCTGCTCTCCTGCTGATTGATTCTCATGTTCACCACCCAAATGGATAAATGGATGGCTGAATGTGTTCTTTTTTTCCTTCCTGGCAGTATTTGTTGGCTCCGGGGTGTGAAGGGGAGACGATAGAGGCCATTGCATAACAGAGCACACAGTGTTGATCCTGGCCCTTTACACAGCTTTGATTGAAAAGATTAAGCGGCCGTGAAAGAGCTGGGTCTTTCTGGCTTTTTGCTTGAGCTCCAGCAGAGATTCCCGAGACCTCAATTAAACTTCTCTGTCCTTGATTGTCCCCCAATAAGTTTTCTTTCTGAATTTCACCGCAGGGTCTGTGTCACAGTGACTAGCCAAGCAGTGGTTGGTACACTCCACCCTGCTGGACGGCCAGTACATTTTAAATGGCTGATTTATTGTTCTCCCAGTATGTGGGAAGTGATGGAAAATCGATGGCGTATATGAGCTCAGAGGCAGTTTATGCTTGCGCTGCATTGTTCACGGCTTATCGTCATGCAGATATTTCAATTACACAGTTTCACGTGTTGAAATAAAGTTAATTTTAACTCACCTGTCCCCCACGGCTTCAGAAATGACCCAACCTGCCACTTTCCTCAATACAGACCTGATTGATTAATTAACTGACTAATAAAGATTTATTCTAAGAGGAGTTTCATTGACCTTGAGTGCTGTTCCCCTTGAAGGCCGCCCACTTTGTTGTTACTGCAGTACTTTAGCCTGTTACAGCCTGAAACAAGTAACTTTAAGTAACTTTTACTAGAGAGCTTTGCATGATTCACACTTCAAAATAATCCCTCTCTTATACATGGCCTTGGTGTAGCCCCTCAGTTCATCTTCTCTCTGAAACAAGATGTTTCCTTCACCCTGCCTTTAAGCCGTGGCTTCATTTTTGCTACGCCACAAAAAAAAATAAAGTCAACTGCTGCACACCTCTCTGTATTTTATTTAGAATTAATTGTGAAAACAGGATCCACCTCGAGTGAATTAAAGGACAGCACTGGTTTATCATACGACTCTTAATTATTGTTTTTAGAGAAATTGTATTCTTCATATTCAAACTTGGTTTTACTTTGTCTGCATAGATACAGTTGATGAGAGGCTCTCTATTAGTAATCTGAATCTAATTGCGCTGCACTGAACTGTGAATGAGTCTGAGCTTTCATGGAGAGGTGGAAATGCACTGTAGCAAGCACGGTAGTGAAAAAAGCTAAATTGGTTTTATTCCAGCGATCTTGTTTTCATAATTGTTCAAAACACAAATCTGAAATTAAATTATGATGTTGTTAAACAAAGGAAAAACTGGTTGGTTTTGGTAGTACAAACTACAGAAAATGGTGGCAACGCCAACAAACTACTGGAAACAAATATAACCAACAACAGTATCATATCTGTGGGAATAACTCAGAATAACGTCATTAAAAAAAACCATCCTTTTCATTCTTTTCCCTGTTTTACCCTGATGCACTATGGCTACGTTCACACTGCAGGCGAAAGCGCATCAAATCCGATTTTTTTGACCCTATGCGACCCATATCCAATCATAGTATGACAGTTTGAACGGCACAAATCCGATATTTTCAAATCCGATCTGGGTCACTTTCGTATGTGGTACTGAATCCGATACATATCTGATGTTTTAGAAAGCGACTGCTGTTTGAACGGTCATGTCGCATTAAATCCGTCTTTTACGTCACTGACACAAGACAAACGCCAATTATCAGCGCCGGAGAAGCGCCTGAGAAGACATCGCGAACGCTTCCTGGCCATCCATCGTAGATGTTAGTGAAACTGTTGGGAAGACAACGTTGGAGAAACGTGAACATTTTATTTGTACTGTATAATCTGCAGATTCTGACAGAAATCTGCAACTATCCTTTGAAGCAGCGCTCCTCTAAAACAGCAATAAGGATCATTATTAGGTTATTTACATTATTATGTAAATAACAAAATAACTTAAAGCAAAAATTGGGAAACATAAAGTCCGAAGTCTTTATATTGAGGGCCATCAGTCAAACAATATTGTTTGCTCTGGGTCTAAACAGAGCGCGTTGTGTGTGACATCTTCTTTTGCGCATGCGGGTCGCTTTGAGCGTTCACACTAGAGCGCGTTTGGTGTCGCATTTTATTTGTAGTGTGAACAAGCAGACAAAAAAAATCGGATTTGATCAAAAAATCGGAATTGAGCATTAAGACCTGCTGTGTGAACGTAGCCTAAGGGACTCTATGCAGTGGGGGGGAAAAAAACCTGACTATCCAGTCTTTAAGTCTGACGTCATTAGCTGTTTCCGGGTCCAAACTCCGCTTCAGGTCCCAAAGTCAAACGAACACTGCGGCATCACTCAGAGCTACAAACTGTCTAAATTCTTTCATCTTCAATAAAATGATCAGCGTTGCTGCTTTACCAGGTGTAACAGTGAAGTTTAACATCCAGGCATCCATGAAAACAGAATTTAGGAAGTTTAACGGAGTTTGAAGTTAGCAGGAAGTTAGCTCGCTAGTTTCCACCTAAACATGATATAGCATGTTCTGACTGAGAGATTTATGAAAAATTCAAACGTACAGCTCTGCTATCACTTCCAACATAAATGAAGACAGAAAACTAAACAGCAGTGACGTTTGTAGGGTTACTGAAGTTGGGCTAGCTGCTATATAATGATGTGCTACGTGACCGCTAGCGACACAGCTATGCTAGCATAACATAAACACAGTGAAGCTGGAGGATGAATGCTAACTTTTTTCCACTCGATAAAAGTTAACATGAGGGTTCCCGATGGTTAGGGACAAATGAAACCGGGCTGTAGTTACAACAGAAGGGTTTAAAAACTGAGCTTTAAAATGAACAGTGGTAATAAAAACAGAGGCCGACAGTGATCACTGACTGTTTTTAGGGGCTTGTTCAGATTAAATAAACACCAAAGATGGCTTGGGTGGCTCTCTAAAAAGAATATGGCAGCACACCTAACGTTTGCAACTAACCACAAAAAACATCTGAAACAATGTCCTTTGAACATGAGACAAAAGAGGAGATGTTTGTCCATCATGCACAGCACTGTGTTTGGAGAAAACCAAACTCACCATATCAGCTCAAACATCTCAAACCGACTGTCAACATGATGGTGGAGGGATGTGTGCTCATCGATGAACTCCGACGTATTCTACAGTGAAATGTTACGCTAAAGCTCGGCCCAACCTGGTCATCAATAGGACAATAATCCCAGGCACAGCAGCAAGTCTCCCACTGAATTATTGAAAAAGAAAAGAATGAAGGTTCTGCAATGATCCAAAGTCCAGATCTGTCATATTGTGAGATCCTGATAAAGTCATGCAGAAAACCATTAGAGCAGCCTGGAGTCTCTGCAGACCTGAGGTTTTTCTGCATAGTTATGTATAGCATTCTTTGTGGTTGTCTCCATGCACCTTGAAAGTGGTGAGCAAAAGTTTGACTTTCATTAAAACCAAATTTGGACCTGATATCAAAAGACAAAATGCAGTGTGATAAATGTGTACTTTTTATACGTTTATTCCGTAGGTCTGGCAAAACAGCAGGATGTGAAAAAGTAGTGGGATAACTGAGTGCTTGTAAACAGGCTCATACTGTCCTGATAATCTAAATCACTTCATTCAGACATGAAACTGAAAAATGCCATTAGTTGTCGTCAGTGTATTATTGGGCTGTAGCTCTGCAGACTGTGATGGTTGTGCACGGTTTGGGGGGATCGTTTTCCCTGTTATGCATTTGTTCTCTTCTAAAAACATTTGTCTGCCACAGTTTGTTGGTTTGTTTAAAGCTATGTGATCATCTGACTGTTTGTTTTCCTTGCTCTGTTGAACTGTTTTAGTGACAGTTAATTATCCCAACACTGAAAACAAGTTTTACATGAAGTCAAATGCTGCATTAAAAGCAGCTCATTTTAAACAGGTCAGTTTGATCTAATGTGGACCAGACCACTAAAATTACCTTTTCTTTTAGCATAAAGAAGTTTTAAATGCATTTTTTAAAAAGTTCACTTTAACAAAGTGATGATGAACACCCTGAGATGTCTTAAGAAAAATAATGTGTCTCAGTTTTTCCACATTCATTGAGTTTAATGCCATTACAAAAAATGCTGCTGTAGTAAATCAATGAAAGCCGTCGGCATGCTTCCTCAGACTTAAACTCTGAGAAATAAATCCCTAAAATTACAGAAAAAGTATTACTCACACTTTGTCCTGAGATTTAAAAAAAAAAAAAGAGGATATTTTCTGTGAATTCACCAAAAATGCTGAGTTTTAAATAATTTTAATGGTGAACATGCAATAAAAAAAATCAAAAACCTCTGTTTTATTCAGTGGAAGACTAACCAAGAATATTCAGTTTATTTGCTCATCTATTGCTTATTTACTCTGTGTGAGATGTAGGCTTTGTAAGAAGTCTGCAAAGCTTAGAGTTTAGACTCTTATGATGTTATTCCAGTTTAAAGTTCCCAGTTTCAGCTCTTGTTTACATTTTTCAGTGGGCTGGTTCTGATCCCTGTGAACTCACTCTAGATAAACCTCTAAATGACACATAATGTGTACTTGAACTTGATAAAAAGCGGATGTTTTTACAGTGTCTGAGCTCATTTCTCCTTATCCTTGAAGTTTGACAGCTCGTGTCATTTCTATATTGGAGCCTAGTATTTAAGAGCAGTTTCCATCCTGCTGATCTGCTGCACATGACTGAAGCAGTCGTGTTTGATTTGTACAGGACAGATATATACTGTATGTAATGGCAGTGGCTATCCCAGTCAGGGCCGGAGCAGCAGGGAGACGGCAGTGCAGATGGTTTAATGGGGATTATCACAGCGGGATGAAGTGTTGGAGCTACGATCCACGGGGGGGAGTCCACTCCATGCAACAGCAGGAAGCCGTATCAGAGCAGCGGATCAGAGCGGGGAGGGGGGAAAGCATGGTGCTGTTTGAATGGTGGAGACTGGAGAGGAGGGAGCAGTTATCAAGGAGACGTAGAGGTCATTGGGGAATAACTGATGGACCTTTTTAAATTTTTTAAAATTAGGTTTAGATAGTTATTCAGGCCATTTTCATGTAGCCTGATAAACAGAATGATTAATAATGGGGACTTGTTTAGGAGAGATAATGTACTGTACACTCACGCATCATGCCTTTATTAAGCAGTAGCATGTTCAAGGGCAGTGTGAGGGTGTGAGGGTGGGGGACCTGATGAGACTGTCCTCACAGAATCAGCATCATTTGTTTCAGTAAATGCAAAAAAGTCAGAAGTTTAAGTTTAATGTGTCGTAAAAGAAGATCACAACAAAATCAAGTGGTTCAACAAAATGTTGCAGTTTGGTTCTTGTTTCTTATTAGATAGACAGAGTAGTAAATGGTAAATTTTTGCAGATGGATGGAAAATAAATGCATAAAAGGAAAAAATGAGTCATATGATGTCCCCATGTGGTGCAATTGTTTCTTCTGAGCTTTTATAGGCACATGACCACTAACCATGTGATGTTAATCATGTGACCACTAACCATTTTGAAATTATGAGAGTCTTGGTAACAATGTACGATCAAGTACCCTCAACAGGTCACAGTAGATAGCTGCCACTCCTTGAACCTGGTTCTGCTTGAGGTTTCTTCCTGTTAAAACGGAGTTTCTCCTTGCCGCTGTCACCAAGTGTTTGCTCATAGGAGGTCATCTGATTTTTGGGGGGTCCTCTGTTTTATCGTAGGGTCTTTATCCTCTGATATATAGTGCATTAAAGCAAGTACTTTGGCACAATAGAAATAAAATTTCACTGAAGTGAAGCGAATTAAATAAAATAAAGTTACACAGACCTAGAGACTCGTCTGCAACCATCAGTTGTAACAGACAAATGAGTGTTGCCAGTGGTTGATGGAGGTTGATGGCACTCGCTGGGAAAATGATTGTTAAAGCCACAGTGATGCAGGACCGGTGAGTGACCTTGGGGGTGACTCTGGTTGCTTGGGGAAAATGTTGAAACTTGTGATTGCTTTGGTTCCTACCATATTGCTAGTTGCAGTTTGAATAGTAAAAACTGACTTCTCTGCAAACATTGCCCAGGTTCTCTCTGAGCTGTAGAAAAACAACCTGTTCACGTGTTGCTTCAGCGCTGAGGGACAACTTTTACTTTGAAGGTGAACCTTCTCCGTCACTGGTTTGCATCATAACTTTTCAAGTTTTACTATCACAAAGCAAGTAAAACAACTACAGGCAACTGCGGTAGTAGCACTTTTGTTTTTTCTTTGATTTAGCAGTTTTTACCCAGCAACTTCCTGCAACCATTGCCAGCCAGTAAGGAATATACATTTTCACCTAGGAGCCGTATTGTTGGGCAAAGTGTGCGTGACATCATATGAGAACCTTTACATATATACTTTGTTTTTTCTCTTACTGCTTCATCGAGCTGTATTCCATGTGAAGTGGAAGGAAATCAACATGCAGAATGCGAGGAGTCTAAAGCCGGTTATCTGGTACAAGGACGTTTCAGAGGGATCTGAAGGCGAATGAATGTGATTTACATCAAACATACAGGAGTACTTGGCTGCAATTAAAATGCAGACAGGTTAACAATAGCTGTCTACACTGAGACCTGGTATAACCTTGAGCTCATTACGTGTCCTGCTGCATGTTTCGGGGGATCGTGTGCTGAAGACTGCAGTTCATTCCAGTGTCCTGAATTGATTGGGTAGTTGGGTCACGGTGCTCTCTCTAGCATCTGTTTAAATGCTGTCCACTGACCCATAATGCCCCTCGCTAAATAAAACATTGAGCAATTGTCTTTTTCAATGAAGAAAAATCCACATAAGGCTTTATTTTATTGATTTATTCTGATTCTTTTCTTCTGTCTATCATTTTGGAGGCAATCTGTTTTATCCCTACTTCTTCCTCCTTCTCTTTGCTCTCATTTTTCCAATACTCGTGATGGCAGGAGGAGTGAAATGGTCGTCGTCCTAATAAACCAACAGCAAATAATCATTTCTCATGTCCCCCCAGATATGTCTCAAGCTCGTCATAAATCTTCACTGTGCCCTGCTGCTTGTTATTTTTACCTTGGTAGGTGTTTAACGGTTTCTTTCTTGAGAGGCCGTTTTGCATTTTGTAGGTTTTAATTAGGAAAATGTCTCCAAAACAGCAGCTTGTTCAAAGCCGTAAAAGTCTGCAGCAAATGCACGCACGTCACTCTTTACTGTCATTTTCTTTCACAATGAATGACCTGATGTTTTTGAATACAAACAGGTTTGACAGTAAAAGGAGTATTATGGGACAAAAGAGCAATTATTCCTTTGAGAGTTATTTCCAACACTGCCTGATGTGTGAAATGTTCAGATTTCTGTAATGACGGATGGGTGTTCATAAAGGAAAGTGGTGCCAGCGAGATTATAAAATTATTTACACTTGCTGTTGCTTTTCTGAGCTTTTTCTCCACCGCATTAATGAGGAGTGATTAAAAGTTTGCAGCTTTGTCTAGAAGAATTAAAACCTTTGTCTAATTTAAACTGAAGCCCATTCAGTGTCGTCTCCTTGTGTCCCTGCTCTACTTCCTGCTCCTCTCGTGGATTGATGGTTGGAATCAACAATGCTGAGAGCAGACTATTAAAATGTCAGAGACATATTCCAATAACCACCATTTACCCCTTGAGCTCTACTGCACAAAAAGCAAAGAGAGAAAACAAAAAATAAAAAACTCAAATCCTGCACCAGAAAAATTCGATCTCACACACCAAGAATCGTGTCAGCATCATAACCAAACACTGACTTGCGCAGATGCAGTTATCTGTTCTTTCACCATTAACTCGCCCAATCTTGTAAATCGATAAGACATGAAAGTTTCCCATCTTCGACCAGCTCTCTCATCACTTCTAACCAGGATAACATCACTCTTTGAATTGCATATTTTCCAGACTCAGCTGAAAAGTTATCTTGTCTATTGTGTGTTTTCCTTTAACTGCTGACTTCCATATACTTTTAAACCAGCAATATTACTTTTTTCTGCTCCTTGCCACTTCTCATAGTCCAATGGATGGGCAGAAATGGTGTCCTGGGTACCTGAAATATTTTATCAAGTAAACCAACTAATTCCCTCCCAAAATAATCCAGAAGAGAGCACTCCTAAAGTACAAAGATGACTCCTCAACACAGTTTTTCCAGAAGGAACTTATCTTGCTGGAGTCTATTGATTTTTATTTCAGCAGCAATTATAGTCTCTTACCTCCCTGATACCTTAAGTCTTAGCATTTAAATAATGGGGGTTAAAACAGGTGAACTGATCAAATTTTCACAAAAAACAAAAATTATAAAAAAGTTTGTCCTGCAGTGGGACATGCACCAACTCCATCACTTTGCTGTTCTTGGTTGGGGTTATCTGGTAATTGCATTTCATTTTTTCACATTCAACAAATGATTGCAAGTAGTTGTAGCGACCACATTTTGATCACACAGCAGGAAGCCTGTCTCCAAATAATGATGGACTGATGACGGTTCTGGCTCGACTCTGAACAGATTCATGACGAACAGATTTCATTTTAATTGCCAGATTGACTCACAGCAGACTGACTTCATCTTGTTGCTCTTTTATTGATGTCTTTATGCCCTTAAGACAGGCTGCAAGTGGTTGCAGACCTGGTTAAATCACCTGTTTCAAAGGCAGTAAGACTGAGTTCATTGCATATAGTCGCATTCATTTGTGCTGCGATCTCAAACCACTGTTTTCTGTGCCTGTAGCACAAGCAGAGATCACTGAGGTTGTAGACTAGAACAAGCACTACTGATGATTAAACAATGTGAAGTCATGAAGGCTAAAAACTCTCTACACTGATCATTCTTCATTCACGTTTGTTTTACTGCTGGAAAGTGTTTGTTTTCTGTTTCCCATTGCTGTTGTTTGTTCCGATTTATTCTGCTTGTAGATTGATTCTGTGTTTTCAGATGGCTCAGTTTTATGGTTTTTATCTCTGTACTCAGTTGACACTTCTGAGCAATTTAAGCCATCTTTATGATGACTGGAGGCATTCAAGAAACATGTATTTGGCTCTACAGTAATAATAAGGCCAAAGATGGTAGCATATTCCAATAGAAGTGCTTGCTGGATGGTTGTGCAACACCCATAACTCTCTCCTACATTTTTCTAATGTCGTAACTGGTGTTACGACTTTTTCTATCTGAAACCAACAATCTAACATTTGCTATTTGGTGATTGGCCAGATGCGTAATGTTGGGGAACTGCCATAATCACTTTGTGACGTACAGCCTCAGAGATGCTCCATGTTAATGGGAGCATTAGTTTTTGTTTTTCTGAATTGTCTTTGTTTAGTTTTCATTATAAGTTTGTGAGCGGAATGCAAGGAAAATGTGACCCCATTACCCGAAGGTAAGCGCTGTCTGTCGAAAGACCTTTTGTTGTTATTGAAATCGTGGAAGTGGAACATCCTAATCACCTTCTAAATCACTCTGCAGATGACCGATGTGTGATTAACTTTTACACACGAGTTCTGCCACAAACGGTCCAGCCAGCTCGTTTACTGCGCTTGCATATTGCAACAGTCGTTGTTTGACAGTGATGAGATCTGTGTGATTTAGGAGCACTGCAGTGAAATAAAGGTGTCTCTGCTCTATATTGTTCCATCACGTTGGCTCTGCGGTCTGAACTTGAATGTCACATAGTTAATCTTCCCACTTTTTTGTTGGGCGATATTATCCAAACTTCAGACGGCGTTACCCTCTCTCCACGGCGACCTCGGTCAGAATCACATCCCAAACCAGCCACTGTTTGTTTTTGTTCCTGAACTTTAGTTTGTGCTGCATATTCACTTACTCTTTAAAATGTAATGACCCGCTCTGCAGTGCTGTCGCAGGAAACACCATCAGCCATTCTCCTTGTGTCTCTGTCCTCACTTCTCCACCTCCTTGTCGTCCTGTCTTTAATTGTATATGTATGGCGGTCTCCAGGGCCGTGTTCCTAACGAGAGCAGTCTAAGGCTGTAAACCCCTCTACATCATGCATGAACTGACTCCTGGATTCTGAAGGATATCTGGAAATCTGGAGTTGCTTGTGGGATTTTTGAGAACATCAAAATAATGTTTCCTCGTTTTTCATGTTGCTGTTTGATGAGTGATTTTGAAGATGTGACTCCAAATCTAACCTGGGCCAAGTCGCTCCTTCTTTAGACATGGCCTCAATTAGTATAAGCGGACAACAAGTAACACAGTCTAAGCAAAGCAGCATTAAAAAAGACCTTTACTGAAGAGCATAGATGGTGTTAAATAGTTGCGTTCTTCACTGTAATCTTATTGAGGCCATTATTGATACACAATATTCGATGTTCTAGTTTCATTAATCACGGCAGACACATTCCTACTTCCCCTTGGCCTGACAGAGGCCTGTTCACTGACTTCCAGAAGCCTGCTTTTGTAAAACGTGTTGAGAGAAAGACACAATGATATATTTAGATATTCACCAATACTCTCTGTGTTGGTGCAGAATGTGTAATTAAATATATGAAGCCAAATGGTGGCCCAAAGACTCAGAGGGGTGAAAGGAGCATCCAGGGCTGATGGAGACAGTTACATAAGACACGGATGGAGACACTTCTGCTTTCAGCAGATAAGCACCTTTAAAACAAAACAAACAAACAAACAAACAAAATCCTGTCTAACAAAACACAAATATGCACACACAGAATGAGGAATTAGCATAACGTTGACCCTGAATCTGTCTTTTGTTAATAATATTTATGTTTAGATTGACAAAAACTGTTACTTGTCTACTTTGGGAATGTTTTCCTGCAGAATTTGAACCCATTTCATTCCTCAGTGTGGTTTTTTTTGTGTTGAATTTACAAGGTTTATCTACTCTCTCAGGCTAAACACAGGCAGTTATTCTCATAATGATAATAATATTAATAATGATAATAAAGTCTAGTTCTCTAATGTACATCCAGTTCCTCTCAGTGTAATTATTAGAAGCGGTCCCTACTTTCACACATATATATGCAGTTTGACCCCCCAATGTTAAGTTTAGTTAACAAGTGTGATCGTGGTTTGAGCTCATCAGGCGGCGATGGTTGATGGGCGTGGTTCATTTGGTCTTGGCTGCAGCGCTATGACAACAAGCTAGTTGTGTGAAAATCATGATTTCAAATAGTCAAATTAATGGGCTTCATCCTTACATCTTTTGTATACAGTCTGTGATTTTTTTTATTTTTTATCCTGATTCATAAAGGGAAACAAATTTTAAATGAATCTAAAATGAATCCTTTTTTTGTACGCAGTCACTTCATTTGTGTTAAAAAGAAAGAAGATAATGTATAATAATGGGTTAAGCAATACAAATGTATGTCTGTGTAATCACACGCTGTATACAAACATAACTCTCCAATCACGTCAGGTCAGCTTAATTTATTTGTGCATTTATTGTCTGATTAACGAGTGTCCGTTTTATCCATTTTCTTATGTTTTTCCCCTGTTTTGTATGTAAAGCACGTTGAGTTTAATGTGATGAAACATGCGTTTGCTTGATGGGGATGTTTTCAGGTGATTAATGGTGCTGAACGAACACTCTTATAAAGTGCTTTCTTCCATGCTCCATCTATGTTATCTGTTTCTCCCTCAACCACCTCCACCATAATCATGTTCCAACACTCTTTGTCTTACTTGCCTCTCCTCCCCCTCGCTGCCTGTATATTCAGCAAATCAGTCGCCTCGTTATTGCTATCATGAAGATTTGCATCTATCTTTTGGGCTTTTATGGACTATTTCAGGCCATTTCTACTCGCTGCCTGTCGGGGTGTCCTCACGTCTTATATCATACATGTCAGGATCGTAGCAATGGATACATTTTTCTTCGTGGTCTGTATGTAAGATGCAGTCATAGTGGTGTTTCCAGCATCATTCAGTCACGGAGTGGTTTACTCTCTTGTGCATCATTAAGGTTAAATATTGCCGGGAAACAACAATCTTTCTTTCTTTGCTTTCATTCATGTCATGAACATACAAAGCATGTCTTCAGGCGTCGAGCTGTTTAAACATATGTTGAATAATTGAATCGTTTTTTTATTGCTGATTAATTTCAGTCTGCCATAATGGAAAGAAAACTGCTTCATTCGCACAGTGAATGTGAGCAATGTCTTAATTTCTGTCAGAGGGTTGGAAAAAAACCTCTTAGATTTACACGTTCAAGGTCTCAACTCAAGGTCTTAATTAAAGTTAAATGATGCTTGCAGTTGTTGAGGTCTTAAATAATTGCAGTTTTGCAGAGGAAGCAGCTCAGCTCCATTTCAAACACTGTTGAGTTGTCTGCATTGCAGCTATTTAACTGTGTTTGCTGTGAAATGCGTCTTGTAATTAATTCAAGCTGGCATTTCAAGTGTTACACTTTGAAAATTTGAAGCAAAAAATAATAACATTTCATGCATTTCTTAAGGCAGGTATCTAGGAATGAGACAAACTTGTTCAGAGTAACTAGCAAAAATACATTTACATCTTCATCTGATAAGTTTAATGACAGAGAGACCTCTTATAAAGGAAGGAGGTGCAATCTGACAGCACACTTTCATAAAAACATTCGTAAGAAATGAAAGGATTGAGGATTTCAAGCAAAAATACTCCTTAAAATTCCCCGGGAATTAGCTCACTGTTCTTTGTCGACTTCATCCCAAAGAGTCTCCAGCCCTTGTTGTTTTGGTACCATCCAATTTCACTGCGCCGTGCACATTTTACCAGTGTAATGCACTGGTAAAATAATAGTTGCTGGTGAATGGCTTCTAGATTACATCCTACCAGCCATGGCAGACGAGTTTGATCTCAACAGGGTCAGGCCAGTAAAACCAATGCACTGCTCTCACTGGGACAAAAACAGAGACGTAAGATGTGTTAAGAGAACATAAGTACAGTTTGAACAATCCTCCAAATTCACGGAGTCTGCTGTTATTAGATGTACGTGATAATTTACAGATCATAGCAAAAACTAAACACTGACATTATTTTACATCTTGATTCAGACAGCTTATCTTATTTCCCTTATTTCCATTTGTGTTTAGAAGACAAGTGCTGGCATCATCACATCATGAAAATCTGTGCATTTTAGAGTTTCCACGTGTTACAAAGCCACCGTGTGGGCCAGACTGATGGAGATAGACTGTAAATAATGGAGCAATAGTCAGCTGCCTCTCAAGAAGCGTCCTCATCCTATGAATGAAGTCAAACTGCAGCTGCAGATGCTAGTCCTTACTTCACCTGCTCCAAGTGCGTGACCCTCCAGCTCACAGCAGGTTTCCAAAACAGAACAAAGACTACGATTTCCAGCTGCAGATCACAACAGTGGAATCAAAACTAACTGCAGGACGACTGAAGAGTCTCTTGGGAGGCAGCTGAATGATCTTCGAGGACCACCAAAACGGCAGCAAGCTGGTTAGCTGTCAAACTTTCAAAATAAGAGCAAGCGGATCTTGTTTACAGATGGTAATAAATATAAATCTGTTTTTATATTCCTTTAAAGATAAAGTTAGTCTTTGTGTGGGAGAAAAATACAGATATTTGTGTTAGTTAGTGCTGGAGTCTCCATGCAGGAGGCATTACTGTATAATTACAGTATAATACTCATTGTTTTTGTAACATATCTACAGTCAGATTGATGAAAATAGATCACAGTTGTGCAGTGCAGTGTGTAATGCTGCCTCACCTTAACATATGTGCATAAATCAAAGGTATATGTATTGGTATGCATTACATGTTGATTGAGGTCATCATAAACGTCATAATAATGAGATGAGATGGGCCTGTCTGGCTTTGCCCAACACATGAAAATGATTAATCAATCACTTAAGACGTTCACTTTGCTTTCATTAATCAGGGCAGCTGTGTGTGGGTAGAGGCAAAGAAACTGAGAGGGAATGGCTCAATCAATCAAAAGCAGGTGGGGATGTTTGAGAGGACGATAAACTTGAGTTTCATGCAGAAACAACACTAACATCTTTCCCCTGTCAGCAGCAGCAGCAGCGTGCGACTGCACAGAGCACAACTAGCTGCAACCGGAAATGCATTCAGTGCCCAGGATCACCTGATTTTTAAAGGTGGACACTGGAGCTTCTTGTGAACCTGGTGGGTGGGAGGGCGGCGTGGACACCGAAGTTTTCAGATATGATAACTCGATACCATACTCTGCTGCTGTTCTGTCTCTGTCCGTTTTATTGACAACACACAGAGTAGACAAATCAGAGTTTTCAGAGCAGCAGCAGGATTACTTTTACATACACTCATGTTGTTATTTGAAACTTTAATTTAAGCGTTCTCTGGAATCTACAAATTATAGGAAGTAAGTAAAAGTTTGACCTTAGCATAGGTTTTCCTCACGTGGGTGGATGATTTTTAAGCTGTTTTTTAACTTTGTGTTTGCATCCCTGGTAAAAACAAACAAACAAACAAACAAACAAAAAAACAATAATAATAATAATAATAATAAAAGTGTGGATGAGTGGTGACGTTCGGTACCAGCGCTTTCTGTTTGAAATCTGTTCAGAATAAAGATTAACATCAGACACAAATGGCCTGGGAGCTTGGGACTCTGGGGGCGGGGAATCATAATCCTTCTTTCTCTGTTTGATTGTGGGGGGGCGGGATTACGAGTGCCCAGGCTGGACCATCAGGGCACTTAGGATTTTCACTGCTGGACTTTCTCCCTGAGGTGATCACTGCTAGTCCTCGGGGTATTTTCCCCCTGACCCGCTTTGAGTCTGATGAGGCGTCCGACCAATATTATTTATCACGCAATATCTGCAATTACCCAATCCCTGACAGCGTGGCAGTCGTGAACGACTCTTCTGGGTATGAATTCAGCTACGGTGACATCAGAGAGCTTTAGGACATCTGTGCCACGAGTGTTTGGCTGACCCAACAGAAGAGAAAAATATGCTGATTAATTACTTAAATGGGGTGGACGGTCAGGGGTTGACTTATGGCCCAACTGTGATGGATGAAGAGCCTAAGTGACACGTGGCTCAGGAGAGGCGCTCACATATGTGGTGATTAAAAGAGACCAGTGGAACGGCTCGTGAGCGCCGAGTTACGCAATCTACCGCCAATTAAATGCCTTTTCATAGTCCCTGCACTCTCTCAGCCACACAAATCCAAAACAAAGTGATTGACAGCTATCGTCTGGTTTGCCAGTTGGTGGCGGGTTTTCGCCATTACTGAGATCATGCACCATATCTAAGCCCCGTTAATCTCCTCCTTCCAAATTATAACTTTGTTTCGTGGCACAACACAAAGTGCAAGTGGGGTTTTTTCACTTTGAAAAGTTTCGTACTTTGTTGAACAGAAAGAATGGAGAAGGGGGACGATGTGCAACACACATCTCCGGTCAGACTCCATCACAGCTGCTGTGGTCACACGGTCAGTATCATAAAGTACAAGGCGGCTGTTATGGTCCTGTTTCAGATTTTTATTTTTTAAGTGAGACTTTCTTCCTGGATCAGATTTGCAAGCATTCTGTTATCTGACTGTGACTGCCATGCAAAAAAAAAAAAAAATGCGGAAAATGGGACATTTAGTTTAAGAAAACAGGAGGCGTCAGGCTGTAGGACCCTCCGATCCCTGTGGTTTACTATGATTTGGGTCCTAGGCTTTAATGAGACCCTTGGTACGAGGATGAGGAATGGCAACATGCGTGTTGTTGACGTATGTTTGCATCACAGTGTGAGTCTGATGGATGATGTAGTCACCATAACTCCACCTGTTGGTTAGTGAAGTCCTGTTGAAAAGCTTTAAGCTGAGCTGCTGTTTTGCCTCTTGTTTTTTTGTAAGTGGACCAGATGAGCTGTGAGGTGGTCTGACTGAGCATGCTCAGTGTCAGCGGATGCTATAAATCTGATTATATCATCAAAAGATGGCTAAAAAATTGAGACTATTTACTGTGAAAATTAGATATTGATTGTGGGGAGAGAAAAACACAACACTGCAAAACACCTCACTATAAAATGACTATTAAAGGTTCATTACAATCATTTTTTAATTCTTATAAAAAATAGTCTGCCTCATTCACAGTGCAGGTTATTGGGACCACACAAATTCACTTTTCCTACAGCTTGATCTAATGAAATCCAAACTGCAGAAGAAATAGTGACTCGCCGGTAAAAAATATTTAAAGGAAAATTTCCAACAATCTGTTTAATCAGCTACCAAGCTTCCTCTGTAAATTGTGTTTTCTAATAAAAAAGATGTCAGATTTTACAATCCATGACTTTAATTCTCTTAAAAACTTTTTTGCGTACTCAGTACCACTTTCCACTTTGTTTACATAAGTGCTGCATCAGTGGACATGTGCGATTCTCTGAATGTGAATAAGAAAAAGAGAATTTGGATCTTCACTTAATCCAACATTCAGATACATGTTATAAAAACACATGAAAAATGAAAATCATTTTCATGTAACTAATCGCACGAGAAAGTTTTATTGTAAAATGTGCTTATTCCAACTGCTGCTGCTGCTACTTCTTCTCCTTCATCATCTTCTCCTCCTCCATCTTCTCAGTCTTCTTCTCCTTCTTATTCCACCCCATCAGTTCATCCTCTGTCTGAAACAAGCTGCCCCTCATAGACAAAACATGACCATATTAGGCATATCCCCTCTCTTTGACATCATACAGAGTCAAGAGCAGAAAAAAGATGTGATAAACTGAGTGAACTTCTGGCTCACGTGGATTCCTTGTACATACACTGACCTTTGGCCTTGCTTAAATGAGCATCCAGCACTGAAACAGGAGATATGATACAGCAAAAATAGAAATAAAATGGATCCCCCCCTAAAAATTTGTACCATTACAGTTGCTTTGACCCCATATTTGTGCGTTCAGGTTGTTGAAAACAGTTTTTCCTGAGTGTTTAGTCGTGCACCGTCACTCAGTATTCTCCACTGAGACATAATAGGACAGATCTCGGTGTTTGTGTCAGTTGTCGCTTTGGTCACCTTTGCAGTTTCTCATCTCAGACTTGCTGTTTATTGCATTTCACTGAAGTGTGTGATTGCAGCCAGCCTAGTAGGCTGAGAGTGTTGTGTCGTGCTGAGGAGGAGAAATGGACGATTTTTAAGAATGTCTTTGTTGTCAAACCCGAATCGCTCATAGCTGACGGGTGTGCTGCGGAGGAGCAAAACCCATCAGCCTGCCAAAGAGGAGGGAACGCAGGGGTTTTGAGTGTGGGAAGGGTGAGGTGAGCGTCCAGACTAAATTGATTCATGCCACTTTTCTCCTGACAGAATTTGTTTTTGTTTATTGTGACATTTATTAAAGTGAGCGTGAAACGTAAGCAGTTTCTGTGGCGAGAAAGCAAAAACACCGACAGAATCTGTAGACTGGCCCTACAAACAGGAGCCGGATGCAAAATTGCTGGAGCAGCCCGAACAAAGTATTAAATGAATAAATGCATTGGAAGCAAGTGTCATTCAATCTGTCTGCGTTATGAAATCCTGGTAATATTAATCTGTTGCTGTCTGGCCGTTTTGTTTTTTCCGGTGGACATTTCCAGCTAAAGCAGGCCATGTACACTCCAACGACACCGAGGCTGTTCTGTCTGATTTGAAAGCAGTTACTGCTGTTTAGAGAGAACATAATCAGAGGACAATGAGTGATGGCTCTTCAGTGTGCAGCTTCGGTTTTATCTGCTATATAAGGTGCTGAATTATTTTCCACATCAGGACGTGCTGAAGTGGAAAACACGTTGGTGTAGTGCAGCAGCTCCTCGGTTCATTCTCAGCACCAATTTTATGTGCACTTTGTTTTTTGACACGACCAAACAAGAAAACTGGCTCTGCTCTGAGGGTGAAGTTTACCTGTAAAGATGGTGTTCAGCTCCACTGACACTCTGATCAGTTTAGGCAAAAACAGAGTTTCTGAGCTGCTGTACAAGGTGTCATCCAGACGTTTGGGGAATGAATGGATGAAAAATCTAAACCTTACCTGATTTAAATTTGGACAAATATGTTTGACAGCTTCGTCACAAACCCAGAACTTCCACAGAGAGCAAACATCAAGTTCTGTTTCAAAGCGACCCGGTCATTCGATGGTCGATGGTTGGTAAGGCCTGTGAACATGGAGAATGCTGGTTTTTGTTTCGTTATTCTTCGGGTCGAGCAGAGCGAGTCTGTTGGCGCGTGCATGACGAGATGACTTTGTAATGAAAACATTTAAAAACTTTAAGATTATTTATTTTATGGACCTTTTCTCTTCCTGAAACATTTTGATCACTGCTTGTAATGACAGTAAAACACCAACCAAACAACACAATACGTGTGGCATCAGAGAACCTGGGTGTACAAGCTTGTGAGGCAGTCACTAAGGACATGTTTCTGTCAACATGAATTTACATTATATTCATACACCAGGTTGGCTTTGTACTTGGTGTTTGAGCTGCTTTCACATTTCTTTTTTGTTTCTTTTTTGTGTGTGTTTAGTTCTTTTTGTGTTACCTTAATTTCAAAGAATCTTCAGAATCTTTCAGTAATGTGTTGCTTTTAATTCTTTCAAGTCATGTGCTGTGTATCGGCCTTGTAAAGCACTCTGATGTTAAGTTTCTCCTGTGTAAATCACTGAATGAATCATTTTAGCTTGTTTGCTTGAGAAGCAGAAGGTCAGGGCCTCTGAGCTGCTGTTTAGCTTTGAATTGGAAACATTAATGTTTCAGTTTTCTTAAAAAATGCCAGAAAAGCCGGAGCAGTTAGGAGAGCTCGGAGTATCTCTGTGTGACATGTGGGTGCTTTAAAACGGACTGAATATCAAATGGCATTCATAAAATACATTCATAAAACAGGAAGGTCTGCTCAGACATATTTGCTAATGTTACAGGTAAACTGATAAAGTCCATGGTTGGATTGGTGTTATTTAAAGTGGAACTGTGAAGTGTGACCCTACCAGTTTCTCTCCTTTTGGGTGGGTCATGCCAGCTCTGTGGGTCTGACTCACTCACAAACACATGGCATCTGATTCCTCGCCCACTCACTTCTCCTTTTCTTCTGCTCCATTCCCATGCTCTCTCGCTCCCTCACATCCTGTCATCTTTCCAGTCTTCTGTTTCCTGTGATCTCAAATCTGCCAAAATCAAGAGCTTGTTATTGTGTCGAAGTAGGTTCGTCGTTTTTGTCCAGTTAATGCACTCATTCTTTCTTTTTCTTCTCTCTCTTTTTTTTAAACAGATGAACATAAATTCAGACCAATGTTTTGAAGGTTATGATCAGTGTGGGATAAAAACCACCAAATATCAAAATACAGATGCAAGTCCAAACCTTAGCTGGAAACGCCAGTAAAGATGTGTTGCAGTTCTTCATTTTTGGACTGTTTTCTTGTAGTACTCTTGTAGCTGAGGCCCAGTTGAGTGGAGTCCGGTGTCCTCGGGCTGTTGGAGGCGCGGTCTTGAGTCACGATCAGTCCAAAAACTGCTGAGAGTCCCACGCAGACAACAACAGACAAGCCTCAGGGATATTACCTGAATCTGTGCCACATTCGAGGGATGCACTGCAAAGTGAAATTAATGGGTTATGAAGACACGTTTTGCCTAAAGCCGGAGTCACAAAGGTGGCTCTGCTTGTACCTGGCTCGATCACCACGGCAACTGATGCTGTACATCTGAACTGCCTTGAAGGAGGTCACGTTCAGATGCTGTCATCACTAAGATAAATATAGAATCTCACCTGAGGGAGTACATTGCACATTTTTGGACGCTGACATACTTTCTGTTTTATCTTTTTACCAAAAATATTCAAGTTACAAATCTAAGATCACAGGGACTCATAGGTACAGGAGTAGACATTGACCAATGAGTAAGTACAGCTGTTTTTCTACAGGTACGGGACTACTCTTACTTATTTCGTTATAAAATAAGCAGGTTAAAGGACTGGTGATGATTTCAAGCGCAGCATTTATATTTGGAAGGTTTTGCACTTTTTTTTAGAAATCACTGTTTAAAGTTTTGGAGCCCTAATTGGGGGCGGTCTTCTTTAAAACAACCCTTATTCTTCACAACTCTCCGTGACCAGATCACCTGACTGAAGCAGGCGGTGATTGATTGGTCTGTTTTGTGTGGAAAAATAATCACATGACTTGGTGAAATGCACCTTAATGAGGTAGAACCTAAGAGCTATTGTGACACCCATCATCTCTTCTCAGTACAATGTTAAATTTATTTAGCTATCAAAATAATCGATGTTAAACAAACAAATGTTGGCCATTGCCACCGTATATGTCTAGTATTTTTTTTTGTTGATCCTATGAAGGCATCATAGGTGTATTCTCTCAATACATCTTGTCTGGAAAGTTATGCATGATTTTATGTTAATAAGATAAAATAAGATAACTCCTTATTGTCATTGCACAGTCACACATAGTACAATAGTACAATGAAATTGGAAAACTGTCCTACGCCAGCACTACATACAACACGACACGATACGACACATGACAACGCAACACAAACAACACAACACAGTAGATTAACTTAGTAATAAAAAAAGAAGTGTATTTGTATTGCACACTGTTATTATTGCACATTAATTGATGGATGATGGAGCTTCATGACGTCCTGGCCAAACTGTCCGATTACCCTTTGTTTGCAATCATGCAGCTTCTAAAATTCTTAATTGAATTTGGTTTGGAGGCACTTTAGTGCTACAGGATTGTTCAGGCTCAAAGACATCTGAGGGATAAATAATCTACATAAATCAAACTTAGTCAGAGTTAGTTGACTAGATGGATGCAATCAGCCAAACACATAATATAGAGGATTTGTAGATGAATACTTTTTTTTAATTCTTCAAGTTTTATTGTATCTGGAAACAAGTGTTACAATCAAAGAACCCCTTTAACGGAAACGTTACATTTACCCTTTCAATTAAAAGTCATAGAAGAATATTAAGCCCATGCAAAGTCACTTATAATTAATCATGCTGGTATATTTTGTACAGATTGCACGCATGATTGGTGAACTTTGTGCCTATTAATATGCAAACTAGGCTAAGCACAGTTTCATCATTGGCACCACAAAATCCAAAGAAAAAGATTAAGATAGATACGAACCAGCCTTTGTCGTCCAGCGCGACAAACACACCATAGATGAATTCAGTCTAAAATTAGACCTCACATTGTCATTCTGTAGTTTGCAAAGTGATCTTTAGACAGAAAATAAAGGAACAGGAGAACGGCCGACCATGCTTCAGGGCTAAAATACAGCTTTCTGTCAGCCGGCTGCCATTAATTTCACTTTCTTCTTCAGACACATCTCTCTTCATAATGGTTCATTCATTACCTCCAATGGCTGTTGCAGATTTATGCTTTGGCTCAGCCCGAGCTTAGACTGCACTTTGCCAAGGGGACAGCTGGTAATACTTTAATATATAGAGACATAGGCATCATCATTATTCAGCAGGATTAAAAGCTGTTGGGGTTTTTTCTGTCAAACTCACAGATAGCCCAGCTGTCCTTTTCAACATCTTTTGAGCTCTTACTGTGTCTAAAGTTGCTCCTTTGTTTCCTCATTCATTGATTTCAACTTTGGAAAAACTCTGTAAGGCGGGGGTGTCAAAGTTAAGGCTCGAGGGCCAGAATCGGCCTGCCAAAGGCTCCAACCTGAGCCACTGAGCTGCTTTGGAAAATGTGAAGTAGGACATAAATGATAGGTATCGAGAGGCAAGTAAACAAACACCTCCATAAGTGGCTCAGTATGCGACTGGTCATCGCTGCTGACCTGAGGGCGTTTTGGTTCAGGGTCAAAATGCCTGATGATATTTGGACACCACCTGACGACACCTGGTTGAAAGCTGCAGTCGCTTACAGCCACTTAAGGTGCAACTTTTGGGTGTATTTTATAAGTTTCCAACTATATTTTCATCAGCTTCGCAGGTTTTCTCCTAAAGACCAAACCAGTGGTCATTCATACTATCCCAATGTAAATAACAGATAAACAATTAAATAACAGAAAGTTTGTTTTTCCACCATCTACTATAGAAATGTATGTTTGCAGTGGCTTCACAGTAGAACAAAACAAAACAAATAAAAAAAATTGAAAACCTTTTCATTTTATTCTTATAGGACCCTCGGGACCATGAGCTACCAGAACTTTTTTTTGTCATTTTACACATTGTAAGAAATCTAAACTGAAATAGTTTTCGCCCAAAGAGTCGTGCTGACACACTTTCATTTACTACAGCAGCATTTCTTTATCATGTAGAAAAACCAACATGTACTGCTGAAATTGCTTCTTTTCCTTATATTAAAATATATCAGGGATTAAATTTATGGTTAAAGTTCTTTACACTGCTTTTTTACTGAAACTCCTATGATGTAAAATGAGTTTGACATACCTGCTGAAGGTCTCCTTGGGAACCTTTGAACCACCAAGTTGGTCTGGAGTTGCACAAATTAGTGCAAATTAGTAAAGCTAGTTAGTTGGTTAGTTAGTTGGTTGACATATTCAACCATCTTCTCTCTTTATGGTCAATTATCAGTTTAGATTTGTGAAGAAAAAAAAGTCCCACAATTTTGTTAAATATACAAAGTGTCTTTTCATTTTATTGTGTTTTTGATGGCGGGGTTCAACACAGGAGGTCCATAACTGTTAGCCTTCTTTCATCAGCTTTTAGTTTTAGAAAAGTATTAGGGATGCCGAAGCACCCAAAGAGAACTCAAACTCCTTCTTATACACACATGTGACTTTGTTTGTTTTAACCATCCTTCTAGCGTCTATAGTTGGAAACAGGCACCATCAAGGGAGTGATGAGTCTTTAACCAACCAGTTAGCATACATTAGCAGAATGCTACCATTGTTTTTATAAAATTGCACATGCAGTCAATGTTAAATTTGTGAAAACTAAAATAAACTGGGAGTTTTTTATGTTTAGTAGCAGATGTAAAGTGTTTCAGCTTCATTCACTCCGTTGAGGACTTCAGGTGCTCCTGGATTGCAGCCAGTTTTAGTACATTTGGATCAATAGGACGTGGACAGCCCACGTTGTTGTATTCATTCTCAGTGTCTGAACAAATCCATCACGTAGTTCCTGAGACATTTTATACGTATGGAGAAAAAACTAATATAAACTTGTGTTGCTGTAAAAGAATAGCACTGAAGTCATTATCACCCATCCTTTGGGGGCGGTAAAGGTCTGAAAATTAAAAAAAACAAAGAAATAAGAAACCCATTTGTAGCAGTTCCATCGATGTCTTCAAAAATTATAAAAGCACCTTTGTGTTACCATCCACCCACCCTTTTATACAAACTCTGGTATTATTTGATTTTGTGCCAGTGAAGTCCTCGTTCAGGGATATTCTGGTTGCCCCCCGTGTTTTCTTCATCAAAATTTTAAAAGTGCCAAATTCGCCTCATTCTTTTTATTTTTCAAGTACTTTGGAAGGTGTTAAGCAGCCTCTTTGTAGACCCCCATTGCTGGGCTGAAATCCTGCACTCTCACAGAGGGGTGTGTGTGTGTGTGTGTGTGTGTGGGTCTGTGTCGGTGTGTGTCTGTCTGCATGCGTTTGATGGGAGGGCGAGATCCTCTCTTTGAAAGCCTGCAGGCTGCTCTTCAGATGAAAAAGCACACAAGCGACTGCCTCGGAGATCACATGCCACTCAAACTGTGCAGTCAGACCTGAGAGTGTCAGAGAGCGGGGATATGGAAGAGACGGATGAAGGCAATACGTTTGCAGGCGTGGGGGAGAGGGAGTGATGGGAGCTGATGGGATTGGAGCTACAGTAGCTGAGCTGCGTCTGATTGCAGCTCTTGATAAAGAAAGTATCTGATAGGCAATCAGAGCTGTGGCCTAGGAGGATTTGAAATTTTTGTTGTGCTATGGATTGGACCACCTCTTCATCTTTTCACCCATCTTTGAGAGCGCTGATGGGATTTTGACAGCACTTGAGGAATGTTGCGTCTTCGATAGCGTTTCAGAATTGCATGTCAGTGTCACAACTGCAAGACAAAAAAGAGTTGCTGGCTAAAATCTGCAGGATCAGTCCGACTCAGGAGTTGGGAAAAGCTGCGATGCTGAAGCCAGAAAGAGTTTGCAATTAGCTGGTTTTCTCTGTTTGCAATTAGCTGGTTTTCTCTAACCTCTCAACGGTAAAGAAGTCGTTTAACCCATATCCAGAGGGACACGCTTCCTATAAATGCTTTAGACTGAGCAAACAGTCGTGATGATTATTTATGTCATTAATAAAGGAAATAAGCAAAATAGGAAATGACTTGGAGCCAAAAGCTGGCTGTAAAGTGGGGCCTTTTTACCAGGGTGGTATACGTCCTAACCACTCGGCCTCTTTCAGGTTATGAAACAGAAAAGGAAAGAAAAACGACAGGAGAGCCCAGTTACCAGTTTGCTCACTTGATTATTCAAGTACAGTAACTTCCTATCATTTACCAGGTTTATACACAGAACTAAATTAACTTACTTTGAAGAGATTTTTTTTTCTTCTTTAAATCTGAAGCGCCTTCAGCGTTGCTCAGTGGTCCCAAATACCCTGACTCTAAGGCTACGTTCACACTGCAGGTCTTAATGCTCAATTCCGATTTTTTGATCAAATCCGATTTTTTTTTTGTCTGCTTGTTCACACTACAAATAAAATGCGACAGCAAACGCGCTCTAGTGTGAACGCTCAAAGCGGCCCGCATGCACAAAAGATGATGTCACACACAACGCGCTCTGTTTAGACCCAGACCAAACAGTGTTGTTTGACTGATGGCCCTTAATATAAAGACTTCAGACTTTACGTTTCCCAATTTTTGCTTTAAGTTATTTTGTTATTTACATAATAATGTAAATACATTAAAAATTATCCTTATTGCTGTTTTAGAGGAGCGGTGCTTCAAAGGATAATCTGCAGATTTCTGTCAGAATCTGCAGATTATACAGTACAAATAAAATGTTCACGTTTCTCCAACGTTGTCTTCCCAACAGTTTCACTAACATCTACACTGGATGGCCAGGAAGCGTTCGCAATGTCTTCTAGGGCGCTTCTCCGACGCTGATAATTGGCGTCTGTCTTGTGTCAGTGACGTAAAAGACGGATTTAATGCGACATGACCGTTCAAACAGCAGTCGCTTTCTAAAACATCGGATATGTATCGGATTCAGGACCACATACGAAAGTGACCCAGATCGGATTTGAAAATATCGGATTTGTGCCGTTCACACTGTCATACCATGATTGGATATGGGTCGCATAGGGTCAAAAAATCGGATTTGATGCGCTTTCGCCTGCAGTGTGAACGTAGCCTAAAAGCAGATCTATTTATTTCCTTACTTTCTGTTGTTATTAGAGATGGCGCGATACCACTTTTTTATGTCCGATACCGATATCATAAATTTGGATATCTGCCGATACCGATATGAATCCGATATTGTGTGTTTTTTAATATCTTGCTGCATTTTGTATAAGTTCATACTCAAGTTTAAATAAACAACAACACTAAAGCTATTCTGTTATACCTGTATGTAAAAAATACACTGCACCCAAAATATTTCATAGTTCAGCAACACTGATCAATCTAATAAACCTTACCTAACTTAAACCTACTCCATCCTTCCTATTCTGGTATTTTAAAGAGTACTTAGCAGAAATATTAAGCAACCTAACTAATAGGGTTGCAAACTCCCAGCAAAAAAACAAAAAAATAGGGAACCACCCACCCTCCACCTCATGATGCTTAATCGATGTAATCAACTTTAATTTGATGCAGGGTGAAAAAAAATGCACAGAAACAAATTATTTTTCAAGAATAATTAAATAGATTCAACATCTTTCTTCTACAGAATTGCAGACTGCACAGATGGTACCTTCCCAAAGGAAAAAGTACTATAGCTTACTAGGGTATATTAGACTTAAGAGTTACTATATATAGTAATGGACTTCTATACATTTTACATCAGATTAAAACTTTGGGTGTAAGATTCAGATAATTATTTATTAAAAGCTAGACATTTTAAATGAGAATAAGAAAGAAAAGTATGTCTTTGTGCCCCCTTTTCCCTGTTCATGCCCTATCGGCCCCCCTGGCTAAACTTTGCTAGATCCGCCCCTGCACAGTTACCAGCCGTCAGCTACGTAGAAAAGGATCCTGGTGTAGAAAGTAATATTAAATACATTCTAACAACAGCTTATCAAGGTTAAACGTGCTGCTGTTGTTCCGCCGTTGGTTTCCTCTTTCTGGTGCAAAGTGGGCCAAAAACAAAGAAGAGAGACGGACTCGCGACAGAAAAGCCGATCAGCTGATCGAGAGAGAGGCAGTCGCTCCATATATCGGTTGTTAAGCTTAACGTGGGAACGCTTTACAAACATTCAGAGATGAACTTACACACTTGCTTTACTTCTCTCTGGGATAACTTCCTCGGAGATTAAATGCTGGTTTGGTAGCGAGGCTACAAATACACACAGCCGCTCTATCACGTGACGCATACTGCTGCAACGTGCTACATTTTTTATTTTTCGCCGATATCCGATCCAATAATTTAGGTCAGTATCGGACCAATACTTAATATCGGATCGGTCCATCTCTAGTTGTTATATGGGATATTTTTCTGGCTTAAAATGGGCAGATGGTTCTTTTTGGTCATTTGAAAATTAAAAGTGTATTTTTGCTTTTCATATGTAAGAAAACCGTGACATATCTCGTTATAATGGTGGCCACAGTTTCAAATAATGGGGTCAGTGTATGTGCAAGTAATTCCTGTGAGCAGAGAAGCCCAAACATGTTCACGAGTGACAGCCGATCAGAATATTGTTGATTAAAGGGGGAGGAGCTAAAACGACCTGTATCAGACAGAAGGTGAACTGTGGCCCAGTGTAAGAACACAAGAGATACTTTACACTGCAGTAGCTTCCAGTAATACAGACGAGCAGAACATCACGTTGGAAGTGATTTTCTTTCATTTAACAGAATGATTGACAGTTTATTATTCATGTAACACAGAAAATGTGATTTTACTGTTAATCTCTTGGTTTAGTTTCAGCATCCTGCACTGTTTGCTTTACTCTGCATTATATAATGGACATATTCATTAGAACGATTGTATGTTTTTTATAAAAACACTTTCCTTATTGATATATTTTTTCTAGTTTATTGAGTCATTTCATTTCTACTTCTATTATTGACCTTTTTTCCTCTGACATATTTATTTTTATTGAGTGATTTTGCTGTAATGGGCCGTTTTAGTTTGCATTGGTGGTTTTTCCGTGGCTATTTTTCTAATTTGGGGGTTAATAAAAAGTGCTTCTGTCTAATACTCTCTGTATTTTTCAGCTCTTATGGTTTAACAGTGAAGCACTCAAAGGCAGCTTTTACATGACTGTGATTGATTTCTGACCTAATTAAGAAATGTAAAGCACTTCTGAAGCCTTATTCAGCTAGCTAAATGTGCTTTCCCATTTGATCTTCCTGCAGAGCGTGTTCACTGTTTTGTTGGGCCCGTTCACCTTCTTCAACGCCCAGAAGACAAAGTATCTCCAGATTCTCACCTCACTCATGCGATGGATTGGTAAGAAAACATTCCTACGATATTCCCTCATTACGTTCTGTTTTTCTTTTCACTATTTTCTCCCCTCGCTTTCTTTGACCTCTTTATTTCTGCATCCTCTTTTTCCACCCACGCATATTTCCATTTTATCGGCGTCTCCCTCAGAGTTTCTTTCATCCCTCCCTCCTGCCTTCACCTGCCTGTGTGGCTGCTGCGTTTAAGGTCCGTCCATCATGGTTTGGTCCTGCTCTGTGTCTTTGATTCCCATCTCCTCTCATTCCTCAGCCTGACAGGCTTGACAGCCCGTCCCAAGCTTGATTGGACCGTCACTCACATGGCGACGGATGAAAATAAACCGCCCGTCCTGGGTCCACTGTTAAAATCACAACACCACTGAATCATGGCACTCCCGCCGCCCCCGTACGACCGCACGCTTGCTCGCGTAAACGCCACGCAGACACAACAGCATTCGTGCTCTGTCCATCGTCTGACTAAATAACACGCGGGTTTTAGCTGCATCCTTCCCTCTTCTTCATCTCAGCGTCCCCTGGCTCTGCAATTGATTGGTTGTGTCACTTTTGCAGGGCTCCAAACAACACAGGCTAATGATTTAAAACTGCTCCAGTGGACGAGGGAAGATACCCGAACAGCAAATCGTTAAAAAAAAAACAGCCTGTTTTTCTTGTAGGGCGGGAGCTAAACCATGGAAACCACTTTGAAGTTGTTGATAAAAGCCAAAGATAAACTTGTCGTACTTATAATATTCTTGATCTGCTGTACTTTAGGTCGCTAAATGTGGAGCGCTGAATCTGGTTAAACGTGCGCCGTTTTCAAAAGAATTTAGAGTTTTGACAGAGATGAGAGGCAGAGAGATGTGCTTTCTTAAACTAACTATTAAATAATTCTCTTTTAACGTGAGCATCAAAATCAGCTGCATCTCCAGTGAGTCTCTCGTCCTTTGGATGAATTTCTGCGTCACCGTGCTGGGCTGGGGGAGCAGCTGAATGAGACCAGGCTAGCTGATTACTGAACATTAGAGTGAATGAATTGCTCGCTAGTAAAGTGATCACGGTCATTGTCCGGCTCTTTGAGGGATAAAAATGTGAAATAAGAAATGCTAAAATGAGTAGTTAAATATAACTGCACGGGCCTCTCAGCTGCCCATATTACCAGTATAGGATAAATACTGATATGACATGCTAAAAGTTAAAAACCCTTCAAAGCTACCGACATGCATAAACAGATGGATACACTGGGGGAAAAGGCAGGCTATCAGCTGACATTCATACCAAACAGCTCTGTCAGTGGCGTACGTTTGGTCAACTACACAAACGGCACACATCAGTCACGGTGTCTGTAAAAGTCAGGACTGTTCTCAGACATGAAAGCGCTCTACAACAATCCAGAAGCAAGCACAGCACAAATTCACCGACCTCTTTACGAGAGGACGGCTGAAGCGTTAGTGCTGTTTTAAAACATTTTTGAGTTTCGCGTCGACTCTTTCATGTTTTACATCCAGTAGTTTCCACTTTGTTAAACACCTGCCATGTGAGAAAAATTGGACAGAATAAATAAACGCTCCACTTTCAATACCCTGAATTACACTTTAGAATGAGGACTTAATAACCTTCTGTAACATTTAGAGTCCAAGTACATGCTGACCTGTGCACAGATGTCTTGGCCCTCGTCGTGGCCTACTTTGTCCATCACACCATCAATCCTTATTATCGGCCTGGTTCCTTTTCTTTGCTCTGTCCAGTTGTGCATCTTTGTTTTTCGTGCGGAGCACCGAGCAGCCTTCCCAGTGTGTAGACACAGTCTGAGTTATAGATTGCTTGTTGGAGTATTTCTGCATGAGCTGCGTGTTGAGGATAAGTCGGTGTATTGTCCCACTAGAATTCAGCCTCTTTTCGTGAATGCTGTTGAGTGTGATGTTCAGAAGAACAACCAAAGAGAAGTGAATGCACTGGTGCAAATAGGCTGCATGCAGAATATTAACAAGTATGAACAAATAAACGATAAGGAGCTTGTTTGCGAGCTGGGGCGCTCGTACTCGTAGCCCCATGTTTTGTAATACTACCATCTGGAAAATGTATGTTGTGTTGTTGTTTATTATACTGTGTCCCTGGGTCTTGGTATCCACTTTATTTGAAAGCGTTGACACTGAACACATGAGACAGGAGACCCTGCCTCCCCTCCTGACCATTACTCACCAGTCCCCGGATGCACCTGCAGTCACATGTGCTGCCCTGAGCGAGGACGGGGTGCGTTTGATGTCAGAGGTAGCAGCTGGCCGGTGCGTCGGTGCCCCGCCCGCCGCCCTCGGCTCCAGCCTTGTCACAGTTGTTGCCACTCAACTGTAGTCACCTTGTTGTCCAGAGAGCCCGATTTTTGCACCAAACATGAGTGATGGTGTACCTGCCTGCTGCTCGGCTGTCGGTGACATGCTGGGATATTCAGCAGAGTCACCATTAGCCTGGGTCAGCGTGACACCTTTTATACAACCCAGAATTCCTAGCTGCAGTCATTTAGTCACCTTGTTTGCAGCAGTGCCATATAAATCTAAATTAATGCTTTATAGTCACTAATAAAGGACGTCATCAGGGCCATCTGCATCTCTGCGATAACGTGTCTCACAGCAAAAGTACCTCACATGTTGGTGAAGGACAAGGAGAGAGAGGAGGAACCACAGTGCACACCTTGGATATGAATATTCAGGGTTATATATACACAGTGCATCATAGCTGCAGTTAGATGTAGTTGGAGTGTCTTCACCAGAGATGGGCAGTAACCCGTTACTGTAATCCGATTACTTTTTTCAAGTAACAAGTAAAGTAAGGGGTTACTATTGCAAAAACGGTAATTAGATTACTGTTACTTTTCCGTAAGCACGCTGCGTTACTGCGTTACTAAGACTGTGATTTTTTGCAAGAGTGTCTCATGACAATGACGTAAGCGAGTGCGACGTTCGTGACAACAGCTGTGTGCAGATCAACAATGGATAATATATGCGGAGAGAGTATGAGCGTGCAGCGTTTAAAGCTTGGAAGTACTGACGTTACTTTGAGTTTGATTCCATAAAAAGTGACAAAAACATTAGCGTCCGCTGTTCACTGCGTGGGAAGAAAACTTCTTTTTACAGCGAAAAAACCCCTTAACTTCCGAGCAAGCACCGAGTACGCTGCCACGGAGTGGGAAATTCACAGAGAAACTTGCGGATTCTTCCACTGACCACTGCGGCACACCTGCACCAGGACAAACATCCGCCATCCCAGGTGAAAATAGAGCAACAGGACCGCTGAGTCTTTGATTTTATTTATTTTCTGCTGTGTTTTACTTGCATCTATTTGAAAGAGTGAGTGTAAACACAAAAAATATTTTATTTTATGTGCTGGAATGTGCAGAAAATAGGTTTAAATGTTAAACAAATTTCTTCCAGTCAGAGAATGTTGCATATAATTTAATTTTTGCTTGATGCATAAAGTTAAAAGATTAAAACTAATAAAACAAGTTTTAAAAAGAGACTTTTCCATTTGATTACATTTTGTATGATGGATTATGCAGAAAAAGTAGAATTGGGCTGAAAGATCAGGTTGTAAATCATGTTTTTAAAAAGTAACTAACTAGGTAATTAATTACTTTTGAAAATAAGTAATCAGTAAAGTAACGGGATTACTTTTTGGGGGAAGTAATCAGTAATTAGTAACTGATTACTGGTCTTCACCATATTTAGTTGTTTTTTTCCACATTAATCTTGATAAATGTAAGGTAAAGGCAGGTATTGCTGTAACCTGTTGCAGACGGCCTCCTCCTGCCCGCTGTCAGCAGAGTGGATCATTACTGGTGCTCCAGAAGGACACTTTCCAAACACTTACAGCTACACAGCTTCTCTAATTGTTATTGAGTCATATGAGACGAAGGGAAAAAGTTAACAGCCAGGTCACTGCCATATGGATCCTGGGGCTCCCAAAAACAGCCATGAGGCTTACTTAACAGGAAAGCCTTTAAAGATTTGTACTCGATGTTTGTGGCTGAAGCGGTTGGCCATCCTCGATCACTAAACTGTTCACTCGGGTCAGAAACATCTCCCATTACTGGGAAAAATGAAAACATAGATTTAAACTCTAGCTCTACTGGCTGGCACCAGGATATGGAGATGGAGTGACTTTAGTTTTGTCCAAAAAAATAGTACTTTTTGATTTCAGTGTAATTCATTTAAAACAGTTTAAGATTGTGTCCTGAGTTCATCTTTCATAAATAACTTGACTTTTGCTGTAAGTCAAATGCTGGTAGTTTCAGCGATCTGCAGGTCTCTCCATCATCTAATGTTCTTAGTTTACAACAACATAATGTAAAGAGCTAAGAAATTCCCCGCAGGGATGCTCACAGCTGCCCACTGCCATTTTAAATGGGCGAGGGATTTAGATGTTGTTTTTGAAGGTCAGGGGGACTCTAGTGGCTTGTTGACTGGAAAGGTTCTGCTCATTCAGAGCGAGTGGTGAGTTATGAGCTGGTCTTAATGAAGTGAACCGCAGCCAGAATCACAGTTCAGAGGTCCTGAAAAATTACATTTTAAGACCAGCTGGAAAGCATCAGTCCTTCTCTGGCTTTCAGTGACATTCGTGTTGTCAGGAGTAAAGAACTTTTTTTTTTTTTTTTTTTGCATCTAAACAGTTATATGATCACGACCACTTTCACTGCTCTAACAGTGTTTTTACTGTCTGCCTGCCTTCCCTGCTTAGCATTGATGTTCCTTTGTGTGATGGCCACTTTGATTTTCTGCTGAGATGGTTTTGAGGTGGTTCGGGAATCACAATCCAATACAGCTGTATCCACTAACTAAGCTTTTGATTAGAGACACTGACGTCAGGTCTTTGTTTACCTCAGAGGTGGTATCATTACACAGAAAGATTTGATTAAAGTGATTAAAATGTGATGCAGCTTCAGCCATTTGTTAAAAAAAATCGTTAATGCTTAATCCACTTAGCGTTGTGGTTGTCGTTTATTTGACATTTGACCTTAATCTTAGGTGCAATATTAGAATTATGTTTTGTAGGCTTTTTTAAAAACATTGATTAAAATGTAAACTGCTGACACTGTCCACTGCACGCACTCACTGCTGGGTAACAACTAGAAAACCAGTGGATATACTGTATACTTACAGAAAGTAGGGTTGGACATGACAAAGCAGCTAATAGCAGGACGGTACAATGTTAGCAAGCAGCTAGCTGTAGCCTAGCTACACTGCAGGAATCTGGTGATGGTTAGTTTGTAACATTAGCTGATAAAATAACATGAAAATGCTTTGTGAAGTTATTAAACCAGCAATGAGGGTCTGACTCAATTAACTGACCTTGTCTAGACAGGTTTTTTTAAATATTAACGTGGATACCTGTATTAGCTAACATTATCCAGAGGAGAGATCCCTCCATGAGTCTAATGACCGAGGTTGACTGTACTTTCCCCTGATGGTCAAATTCCTGTTTGGTAAGATGGGCTTCATTAGTTACTGTCTAAAGTGTTACATATGCAACGTAAACATCAGTAGCAAAATCCACTGTGGATTTTTCCCAAACATGGAGTTTGTGTTGAGCTGGTGATAAAACTTTGCTGATTTTTTTCGCACTCTGCAATGTCTTTTTGCAACAGGAGAGTCAGCTCAATTGGTTTTACTCTATTTATTAAGAATCTGAGCACCTTTTTCATTTTGTGGTTGATTGCTGTCCTACAGGAGCTATGCTTTTGTTTTTTCAAAACTGATAATTGGCTGGACTCTTAATGCGAGTTAATATATCTGTTTATGCAAATTTTCCCTGATGTGTCACAGTTAATTGCCGTGCTATCACAGTTCGCATGTCATTACCAGTTTGACCCCTTTCAGCTGCAAACTGATAGCAGACGGACTTCCTCTTATTGTCGTTTTATACTTTATTGAAGCAGAGTTGTTTTGTGGATGACGTATGACTGCATGTTAAACTTGACATGTTTAACATTTATTCGTCGTTCTTCCCCTGGAAACCATTTTACTGGGGGAGTCCTGACAGTCTAATTTATAAGTTACTTTTCAGTCGATTGAAGACATGGACAATAAAAAAGCATCATTGTTATTTAACATCAACATATTTATGTCATAGTATATCATAGTATAAGTATAGAGATCTATTAATTTCTTTTGAGAAAATAGACTGAACCAGATAAATGGTCATTTTTTTTAGACCTAAACTTTTTTTAAATGAAGACTAAACCACTTCTTTATATTGTTTGTTTCCTTTTTTATAAAGCACCTTGAGGTGACTGATGTTGCCAGTTGTTGCTATATGAATAAAATGAAATTGAGCATCTTTATCAAAGCATTTAAATCAGTGAAACAGAGGTTTGGCTGGCTCGTGTCTGTGAACCTCAGCTGCAGCATGGGGTGCTAAACGGTGCAGCCAACTGCTGCGCTGCTTTGTGCCGTGTATACAGAAAGCCCTATCCAACATCACAGAGCACGTTAGGAGGCGAGGAAGCCACTTATCACCCAACAAATACTAGTAATTCAACAGCCCCGGCAGTTTGCTACCTCTGTTCCTGATAGGCTTGATGTGATGGAGGCTCGGCACAGTGAGAATTCCTGGAACCCTGGTGAGACCTGGGCAAAGAGCCGGAGCTACTAATTACTGCAGAGATTATCCAAGAGTGCTCAAGGAGTAACTCTCTTAATTAGCGATGGCAAGATTGTGGTGCGTTAAAACTGCCAGAGGGAGGATGCTTAAATTGGCCAACGTGACAAGAAAACAAGCAGCATCACCAGAACCTTGTGTTACATTTGACTGCACAGCATTTCCTCTTCAGCACGGCTGCTTTTTTAAGCATCAAAACACAGCGCAGAAGTCCTTGACCTTCCTGCAGTCATCAGTGAATTGCTCACACTTAAGTACTCACGTTGTTCCATTCAAAGAGCAGGACCTCCCAACTTTCAGCTTTCCTGTGCTCCGCTGCACATGAGATTGATCACCTCTCACCTTCTACCATTTTCTCCTCATTAATTGAGTCCAGGATTCCCATCTCTTCTCAGATAGCAGCTGGGAGTCTTTCTCTCAAGGCAGTCGATGACTTCTTGGAGCATTGAGAGAGTCTGCCAGCCTTGGCTCTAACCGCATCTGCTATGTTTGCTATTAGATACAACACAGCCGTACCAGCTTGCTCTGGAGGGTCGTTAAGTTGAAGCGTTCCTCACAAGGTCAATCGCGTTCCCATCCAGGTAATATAAATCACTGGCTCAAGGAGATGGACGGGCCTTGTCGTGGGGATTGGGATACGTGGTTGCTCAATTTACTCGGCTCTTGTTGTCGCACGTCAAATGTGGTTGGAGAGTATTGGCTGGGCTCAGTGTGTCTATGTGAAGGCGCATTGAATTACCATATCTCGACGGGTAGGTGCAGAGACAATGGCTCATCCTGTCTGTGTGATGGTATGTTGTGCAGGGCTTTGAAAGACGGGTGTTGTTTTCACGTTTCCACATGTGCACTGCACAGACGTGGCACTGAAATCTAGTCCATGAAGGTGATTGTGAAAGTTTAACTTCAAACATTTATAACCTGTGATTCAATACAGATCATTTTTATTTCTCTGTGACCATCATTTCAGTATAGCTGCCCAAATAAGCTCCCAGAGGCCAAAGATGGCTGATGACTGGTAGATATGCAAGTATACAGTCAGATCAGACATTAGTCACTCCTATGATAAAGTCCATGAGATGTCAGATTGCATCAACGTGCGAATACTAGCATTAACAGCTCCATTGCCTTTTGCACGCTCAATCCATCACCTAAACCAAAAGGAGTAATTTCAGCAGGGCGCACAGCATTTCCTGTTGTGTATACATGCAAGTGTGGACTACATCGATGTTTGTGACACCGAATTTGCAGGTCAGTTAACTGGTTTGGCATTTTTAGGTCTTAGGATTGGCTAAGACTACAATAGAGCAATAAAATAATACTATTTAGTTTAAACATCTAGGCCTTTACTCGCTCACATAGTTGGTAAAAGTTATCTTTGGGTCTAATTCTCCTGAAATCATTTTTTGGTTTATGTGCGAAATGTTTCCAGTCTTGTCGGCGAGCAAATAAAAACCACAGAAGAAGACAGGAGCGTTAATGGCTACAAGAAGACATGATGGGTTTAGATTAAAGCAGAGTCATGTGTATGCGCTACCCGGTTCTCTGTAATTTGTCACTGAATAATGCATTTTAAGGAGCAATGAATGCCCCTTATGCTCGTCTCTTACGTCAATCCAGAGAATTATGAGGCCTTACTGAATTTACTATGTAAATAAACTTCTACACTCAGTTAAGGTGATCAAAGCTAATATGCTTTCATTTCACGGCTGTACAGTGCTCCAGCATTGAGATTCATGGCTTATAGGTGCAATGAGTGCGATAAAATTGTCACGGCCGGACGTGATTTGCCCACCTCGTGTAGCATTATGCAGGCGAGGGCCGGTGACAAATGAGCACATTATGAAAGGCTTCAATCTAGTGGCTTTTATTCTTAGTGCTCAGCTCCTCTCTACCATCTGATTGACTTTCAGTTACTTTGAATTATAATGAGTTGGTTCCTGTGACTTTAGTGGGATAAATGAGTGCTTTGTCTCTGATCAGCATAAAAATGTTCTAATTGTGGGCCAAAAAAATGTTTTCCAATCGATTTTTTTTTTTTTTTCTTCAATTTAAAAGCATTTGGAGTAATATTTCATTTTTAAGCTTCAATAAGATTTGACTGGGAGCTTCCCAGTACGACCAGCCCCGTTGTCCTTGCAGGCTCTCCTGCAGCATCTTAATCTTGGCCAGACTTGGAAAAAGGTGCTTTAGGTAATGTAACCGTGCCCAGCCACCCTGAGGCACTCTTAATTAAAAGCCCCGTGCTAGTTTCCTTCCTGTGCAGCCTGTGAGTGTTGGTGTCAAGATGGAGAAAAGCTTTCTTTCTCTTCCCCTGCACCTCCGTCTCCCTGGTGTACCGCAGGCAGACGGGTATAGTTGCCAGCTATTTCACACACAGCTTCGTGCAGACAGAAAGGCGGAAAAAGATGAGAGTTTGAAGGAGAAAGAAGACAGGCGGAGCAAAGGGAGCAGACAGATGGTTTTGGTGATGACTCTTTCACACATTGCAGATGTTTTGTAGGAAGAGAGAGCAATTCAGAGAGAGTATCTATACAGCACAGATATATTAAGGAACTTTTTTGCGTGTCATTGTCCTTGAAAGCTGGTGTGTTGCCCATTCGTTTGACATCTCTGTGTAAGAGGGTTGAGGTCGTAGCGGGGAGTCGCAGAGCTTTCCCCAGAGCCACAGATTACATTGGGCCTAAGCCAAAGATGCATTAAATATTGAACAGTCGTGAAACAGGTTTTACAGACTTTGTGCTTACATGTGAAATTCAAGGCAAGCGTGAAACAAGGGTGCGAAATGTAGCTGTGTCGGCTACATTTTCAGCAAGTGTTCAATCAGGCAGCCCACCAGTTATAATCTCATAAATTTAGCCTCTGGAGACAATGGCCCGAGTTTTGGAGCTTTAAAGAAAGCTAAAAGATGCACACAGCTTCTGGGAGTTGCTTTCTTTGAAATGGCCAGTAGGGGGCGACCTCTCTGGTTCTGCAAAGAAGTCTGTTTGTGTGAAGGTCTATGAGAAAATTAGCCTACTTCTCCTTTGACTTTCGACCTCAGTTAAAACGCTTATGATGAGCGCCATGTTTCTCTGTTAAATGATGTTCACTTTCTGAGTAAAACAGAAGATAAAGTATGGCGCGCATTAAAGTGTCTCTGCTTTGTGATAGATGAGTCGTTACCTTATGAGCTTGCAGTGTCGCCTCGTTGCCTTTTTTTAAATTGTTCACGATAAAAAACATATATACCTTGTTGTACTGAAATCTGTGCTGATTTCGTTCTTTATGCATGCAGGTAAATTTAAGCAAGTGAATAAAAGTGCCAAACTTTCATGAAACATTAAAAGTCTGAATATTCCTTTTCAGAGATCAGATTTTCATCCGCTCAATCCTCAAGAGCTCTTTGTGGCTCTTTTGTAAAGCTCTACAGCCACACTGAAACACTAAAACAAAGGCAAAATGAGCTTTTTTTCCTGGTTCTTCTTTGGTCAGCAGATCCTCTTGACACGTTACTTTGCCTCTTGTACTGTGTAGAATCTACACTGTAGATGAACAAAGCTTGCCTTGTGGCATATTGCATCCCTCCAGTTTAGCTGCTGGTCTGCAGCTGTTAGATATTCCCATCAAAGACAGTGTGAGTCTCAGTCTTTTAGAGTGATGTCAGAGTTTAAGGTATAGAATTATTTTACTGCAGATATGCAGCATATAATGGTCCGAGTGGCACTTCCTAAATGTCACCGAGTGTTTAAAGGACAGCTGATAATGAAAGCTGAGGAGCTGGCTCCTGGCCTGGGCTATGACTAACTCCTGGTGTCACGGGTTGATTGAGTGAGTGTGTGTGTGTGTGTGTGTGTGTGCGCATTTGGAGGAGAGATGGCGTGCTGGGCCACATGACCGTTAGCCTGTAACAGGACTGCATGCGGCTCTCAGGAGTCTCCTTTAGACACAGCTGCCAAAGATGCACCTCCCGAAATCAATTGGAGCTGCAGTGGGAACCGCGGGACGGTTTTATACTGGGCCCTGAAACGATCGCTGGTTTGTTTTTTACACCTGATGTTTCTGGAACAAACAGCTGGAAGGCAGTTCAGCACTGCCATCTTTATCCACATGAAGTTAAACTCTGAGAGAACTGAGACCAGAATACAATGTGGTCACCATATCCAGTTTTCACCTTGTTAATCTTTTGAAAGAATTCACCTTATAACTATAGAAATCAGTCAAATTCACCTTCAACTTTATGTATGGTGTGTTTTTTGGCAGCCCAATAAAATTCAAAATAAAAGCGTAAAAAAGACAATTATTTCTGATATTTTCACGTTTATATTTTATTTTTAATTATCACACTTTTCAGATAATCTGATGGCCAATTTGGAGTTGAGTGGATTATATGCACCAAATACCTCATTTAAAAAGTTGAATTAAACTGCATTTAAGCCTGGATTTAAACCAAATTAATAGTTAAAGACTGGGTGAGCCAGAGTTTTAATCCAGCTGGAAACAGTTAGCCAGATGCCAAATGATCAAACAGGGCTCATGCTGAAAAACATTCAGAGATTTTGCTCCAAAACCAGGGAGAGAGAGCAAAAAGCAGCTTGGTGTTCCCAGTTTGCCCGGGAAAAATGTGAAGATGGAGGGTGTTAATTTATCTCGACGGCTCCATTGTGATTGCACAAAGGCAACAAAATACCACATTAATCTGTCAGTGATTAGCACTGAAACAAGGGTTTAATTAAAAGGTGTACTTATCTCTTTCTGTAAAAGGCAAAATTAGTCGAGGATGTAAAGGAACAAAAGCGTTTGGATTAGGGAGGAGCAACAAAAGGGATCGTTTCATCATTTGAGCCCGAGCTGACCCATGGCTGTTTCAGCTCTCATTGTCATGCACACTGGGTACACTTTGCTGTTTTATAAGTACATTAAAATCAAGTGAGACCGTGAGAAAAACGCTGACATAAACCCTCCTTCATTTCTATTTTTCATCTCTTTTATTTGTTATTTGGAAAGTTAATAACTATTCAGGAAGCCACAGCTCCCTCACACTGTCGCAGTCCTCCACTCACAAACACAAGATTCAATCTAAATATCTTTAATAACACTTGGAAGATTAGATTTAACCCTGTAGATGTTAGAGTGATGTTATTGATATTTAACTAAATTAGATTTTTTTTGAGCTGCATTTGAACAACACTGAAAGCCAGATGACCAGATCATATGTTTAAAATAACTTAATTGAAAATGTGTAAGAAGTATATTTACTGTAATAGTTTGCACAAGTTTGAAGTTTCAAGTTAAACATCTTTAAAAAATATAATCTGCAAGAATTATATAGTTTCTAATATAGATGTAAGATGCTTATTTGATTTATTTGACTTATATTTCGGCATTTAAACCCAGAGAAATTACTCATTTAGTGTAATGGTCAACATTTCCCTTTTACTCCTGTCAGCCACCACACTGAGGCTCCAGTCACACAGCCCTAGAGACCGGTCAGGCACCCCGTAGTAACCACCGATCGCTAAGGGAAAACGGGTATTTTCCTGTTGCCAAGTGCTTCCTGTTACTACTTGGTTGCACAGAGTTATATGGGTACTACTGAAAACCTCCCTGTGATTGTTCAGGTTGCTTGCAGATTTCTACAGTCACCCACAAGTTGCACTGAGGACTCCAACTTGTCTGCAAATATTTGTGTGTCCCCCAACCCCCCCACCAACCCCCACCCAAATCAGTCAAGGCAGACGGCCATCCCTCCCTGAGCCTGGTTCTGTCGGAGGTTTCTTCCTGTTAAATGGAAGTTTTTCGTTGCCGCTTTTGCCAAAGCACTTGCTCATCAGGGGTCATATGATTGTTGGGATTTTCTCTGTTTTCTTTGTATTATTGTAGGGTTTTTACCTTACACTATAAAGCGCCTTAAGGCAACTGTTGTTGTGATTTAGCGCTGTATAAATAAAACTGTACTTAACCCTTGTATGGTGTTCGTATTTTTGTTACTCAGCCAGTGTTCACGGGTCTGGTGGACCCGCTAGAGTTTTGGCTTTCCAATTAACACTATCAAACAATTTTATGTTAAATTACTCAACAGATGTTTACTTCATCCCAATTACGAGCCATGTGAACAGCAAACATGGTTAATTTTTCCCCTTTACCTTTGTTCGGTCACATTTATGAATTAATGTGCTTCTCTTTTTTTTTTTTTCAATAAAATGTTATAAAAAAAATAAAATCAGTTATAATCAAGTGTAAATATCTTTATACCATATTTTGCAGGTTTTGATGGTATATACTACCTAAAGGGGCAACGGCCTCTAAATGGCATGGGTCTCACAGACCCGAACACCATACAAGGGTTAATTGAATTTGCCAACTATGGATTGTTTTGAACTTTAACTTCTTTCATAGCTATTCAAGAAAAATAAAGTGGAGCTATAAATGAGCAGAATAGTTCTCCTTTCTACCAGCATGGTCGAATGTACAATAGTATTATACCTTTTCTGCCATCAGTGGGTTTTTTTAAATCTATTTCCTGTTGTGTTTTTGTCCCTCCAGCTTTCACCATGATGATCATCTTGGCATTAATTCGCATCGGTAAAGACCACGGCGCAGGACACCCACCTGTCGCCTCCTTGTCTGGGGTCCCCAACCTGTTCGGGGTGTGCGTCTACTCCTTCATGTGCCAACACTCGCTGCCGTCCCTGGTGACGCCCATCTCCAACAAGAAGCGCGTCGGCTCGCTGGTGCTTTTCGACTACATCCTCATCCTCGGCTTCTACGTGCTCCTCTCGTTCACCGCCATCTTCTGCTTCGATAGCGCGCTGCTCTACGACATGTACACCCTGAACTTCACAGACAACTGCGACGTGTTAGACATCCCGGTGCTGCGCTACTTCCTCGGCTTGTTCCCCGTCTTCACCATCAGCACCAACTTCCCCATCATCGCCGTCACGCTTCGAAACAACTGGAAGACCCTGTTCCACCGGGACGGAGGTACCTACCCGTGGGTGGTGGACCGAGTGGTATTTCCCCTCATTACGCTCGTGCCCCCCATCGTGGTGGCCTTCTGCACACACAACTTGGAATCCTTGGTGGGAATCACGGGGGCCTATGCCGGTACAGGGATCCAGTACATTGTCCCAGCCTTCCTCGTCTTTTACGCCAGGCGCCACCTGGAGCCTGTGATGGGCAGAGATGCCGTCAACAAGCACCGGTCACCCTTCCGCCACAGCTTCTGGGTGTGGTTCGTTTTGCTGTGGGCTGCCTTCTGCCTCATGTTTGTCACAGCCAACATCATCCTGACTGACACCAAGAAGTGAGAACTCGTATCTGTGTGACCAGTTTGTGGTTCCCGTACAGGAAGCCTTATTGCTGCTGGTTGGGCAGTGTGCCTTTTTATTGAACTTTTGTTGCATAAATTAAATGTAATTAAGAGTAATTTATCAAATATTTTTTGAAAAGGGACCAAATGTCACGTGTTTTATGTTCCACAAAACTAAAGCTGGAACAGTGCATGACAGTTAAAGGGAATTTATTAATAGGATTTTTTGTCAATAAACAGCAGACAGTTTGAGTTTTTCACAAAGCTTTGCACTTTTTAAAAATGTATCCAACGGGCTTTTTGTGGCTTTTTAAACCACAAAAGAAGAGAAAGACATTTAAACCTTCTTTATCCCCGCCGTGTTTGTTGTCCGAGTATCGGTTTTGTAAAGTTGCCAAAATTGTCAACACAACCATCACTGGAGTTCTTCCAGCAAACGCTTCGTTTAAAGCAAACGTATGGCGTAAAATTAGAGTCGGGTGGTGTTACTCACATTACTACAACAACATCACGGGCAACAAAGTAATTCTGAATGCTACAAAATGGAAAAATTGAAGTTTTTCCTTCGCAGTTAGCTTGATCGTATTGTTGTCTGGAGGATTTGTAGCCTGCTGGACGTTTAGCTCTGACTCTGTTGCAGAGCAGGTTGGTTTTGTTCAGTTCACCTCTTCAACAGTAATGGTGCTTCTAAAGTAGCAGCTGACACGTAGTATCACCCTGATACACAAGAATATGAATTATTCCACAGTGTAAAGGGCGTCTGCTCTGTCATCATGCTGGCTCAACAACTTTTTAAATGTGCTGCTTTTGATCTGCAGCAACATATGTTCTCATTGGTGTATGGTAATCTGAGTACTCTAACATGCTACTTAACACGCTGTGCTGCTTAACAGCTCTGTGGGTTGCTCCTAAAGTTTGCCTCATTCATATTCCAAACTATAGAAAAGATCTGACGGACCTCGAGGGCAGAATGTTCCAGTAAAAATATATTAAAGCAAGCGGAAGAGCAGACATGAAAAAGAGCCTGTCACATTCAGACTTGTGCTCTGTTGCAAAACTTGATAATGAGATTGGAACAGGAACCAACAGAAGAAGAAAAACGAAGGGATCGGGGACGATCACTCTTTCATGTCTGACGTGCATCCATTCCTCAGCGGCGCCTGCCTCCAATCTCCTCGCCTCCCCCTGGTGAACAATGAAGCTCCGTCCGTGACAGATCCACTGACAGATAGGCTTCCAGGAGGAGCTCCATCTCTGTTTATCACCTGACACTCGCGCCTGTAGTTCACACACAGGGCATGTCTTCCCGTCTTCTACTCCTCAGCACCCATTCATGACTCTGTCAGCCTCGTGCTGTATCCATCACGCAGCTACACCTGACAGGATAATGGAGATCTACAGCGTTTCAGCTCTGGCTGTGACGAAGGCATCCGCGGCCAAAAGCGAAGGGAGCCAACTGCACAGCTTCATAAAGTGCACACTGTACTGTGCACCAATGGTAACTTCACTGACACTTGGCAGCTTCGTCCAACTTCATTATCGCCCTTACACTTCCATCTTTGACCCGTTGCATGATTCTGTCTGTGTGATTTTCACATTATAGTGGAAATCATCTGGAAATACTTAAGTTCAGACTAACAACAACCAGAAAAACCTTCATGCTCGACTTATAGTGACGTAAAAAAGGTTTGCAGGCAAATGTAGGCGGTGCTCACAGTCCAAGCAGCAGCGACCTCCAGCAGCGTGGTGACCACAGAGTGAGGAATCTCAGGGAAATGCAAACTAACAGCAGTACAAAGCAGGCAGATCCCAAATTAAATTTACCTCAACTCTGAGCTGAGCTGTGATGGCTCTGACATATGACAGGCTCAGGCACCAGCCGCAACGCGAAGCACGGTGAACAAAACCCTGCTTTAAGGAAAACAGTTGAGATCCTCCATTGCCCATGATTAATGCAATCAGGGGCGATGAACTTTCAGCCTTTGGAGACAAACATCTCTGGAAATAAATGGATAAATGATGGAAATAAAAAGGTAGTAAAACGGAGTCAGTGTGCCATTGGACAGGGTCAAGTTGGCATTTTACACTCATCCTGGCATCTACTTACGCAGAAACCCACACTGACTACTCGCATTCAGACTCCAGGCAGAACATCGGATTTGGAACAGAAGTCCCTCCACAGATAGCAACATAGTTGCTGCAGGACGGCAACTTAACTGCACAGTAATATAAGCAACCTTTGTTTTTATGTAACAATGTAACCAGAATGCAACCCGTTGGCCACCAGCTGAGTGAAGCACCTGCTGCGTAGAGACGCACATCTGTGCAGACTGACTCAGACTGTGTTTGTGAATCAGTCTGTGATTATTTGCAATCCTTCACCAATCTGCAGTCGCTTTTCTATTTTTGCTTTAGTGTGACGGAGCTTTTGTTTTGTTCTTTTTGTTGGAAATTTCTAAATATGATTTTGTGACTGTTTGTAGCCACCAAAGACAAAATTTAGCATGTAAGAGGCGCGAGAAAGTAGATCTGGGAGGTGTGTTGCTTTATAACATATACAGATTTCTGCTTGGCTGATGTAGTTTGGTTCCATCCGTCCATTTTCTACCACTTACCTGGGTTATGGGGTGACGGAGGCAGCCCTTTCCATCTGCTGCTTCACCCCCTCTGTTGGATGTAGAGGACTGGCCAGTCTAATAATAAACTCTAGGTTTACTCTAGATTAGCACTACTTCCCTTTATGTAAGGCTTTGACTTTCAGAAGCTTAAATCGTGACACCAAACACCAAAGTCCTTCTTGAAGTCTTTGCCCAGTTGTTTGGATAAAATAAATAATTATTTAAATAAATTTAATTTCAGTGGTTCCAGATTCCAGAGGTCAAGTTTAATAAAAACCACCTAAAGGTTATCTCTGCCTGGATGTGTGCTTCTCTGTTCCGCTGTGAAATTCTCCCGTGGATTTTAATTTTGGATTATTAGTGCGAGTGTCTGAGGCTCCACACCTCAGTGTTTGGAACAAATGGAGAGTGAAGACCAGTACAGATTTCTACTGCTTGCTGGTGAACCCAGAACCCAGTAAATGGAGCTTTTATTTGGTTTGAAGAGTCCAAATGTCCCAGTCAGCCTGATTGAACATCAGATGGTCTGTAAGTATTTCCAGTGGGGAAATAGTTTTGGTTTACAAGGATTTTCTGCACCTTTACTGTGTAAAAACATTTCTACATTGTCTTACATTGTTTTTGTTTACATCTCAAAAGAAAGATTCAGGTTTTGGTTATCTTTAGGCCACTTTATGGTTAAATTGAGTATCTGTCAAAGGAAGAAGGGCATTTTCAGCTGAAACGGCAAAGATATCCACACTTTTAGTCCGAAGCACAGATAAAACTTCCTACAGTATATGCAGCGTGTACAGGATGATTACATGAGACTCTGTGGGAAAGTATTTTCTTCCGGGTCTTAATTGTTGCTGTTGTTCTCATCTTGTAGAAGAATTAACAGTTGTGGTCAATTTAAATGCAAACACAGTTTGAGGGTGTTGGGAGGGTTCAGCGGGTCGCGGAGCGCTTCGAAAGGCGCCGCAGCTTTTTCATCAACCGCTGTAATGCAGTTTAAATTGAAAGGTAATGTGCTGTGACTCGAGTGTTTTTAAGGCACTGCAGCATCAGTCCAGCACTGCTGAAGGTTACAGGGGTGACGGCGGCTGTGGCGTCAGCAGAACACGCTCGTCTTTAACGAGATCGATCGCCAATAATCTAATTTATTGCAAATATCGGCGGTGGGTCGCGCTGGTGTGACGCCCGTCAGCTTCGGTCTGGATGGAGGGAGGAGCGGTGATGTTTAGAAGCCATTTACATGTTTGCAATCGCTTGAAGTGAAGCGAAAAATACGAACACGTGAACCCTGAAAAGATGTTTAATACTTCACCTGAAGGCAGACTCAACATGTGTGTATGTGAGCAGATCAGCGATGAAACGTGCCTTTTTTTTTTTTTTTTGGGGGGGGGGGGCCTAAACTTTCTTTTATATCTGAAGAGCAGCGTGCCCGACATCATCAGCATTAATCCATTTCTTTAAAAATGACAATCTGTGTTTTGCCAAGCTTACAATCCCATGTTTTTCTTTTCTTTCTGTTTGATTTCTTTGTTTTTCTTCCATAAGTTTACATCTTGTGTTTCAGAGAGTTGTGTTTCCGATATTTGTTTACAGAGATCTGGCCAGGCTGTAATGTTTCCTGCTTTAATGGATATTCTGTTTTTCTTTTTCAGTTTTTTTAATATTTGGTTTTTATGACTCACAAAAAAGTTAAATAAATGAAATAAATGATTTATATTCATCTGAAGTGCATCAGCCTTGAAGGAAAACTCTGCTTTCCTAACCCTCGGTGACTTCAGCCTTTTGTCAAACATTTAAGACTCAAACAAATCTGGTCTCTATTGTACCGTGATATTCTATTAACCGCTGAGATACGCTGCATGACCACACGAACAAAGTGGCACAACATAACTTTCTCTTTTGTGCTACAGCATCAGCTCTGTTGTGTTTCTGAATTTGTGATAAAAACTTGGACGCTGATTTCCACTTGTCGTCCCTGGTGGAGGTCCAGGTTGACGTACTGTATCAACTGTTACTTCAAAACTGATCGAGTTTGTTAATGGAAAAGAAAAATCATCTTTTTCTTGGTGTTTTGAAACCTTATGTGGTGACGAGAGACGGATCGGACTGAAATCTTCAGCTTTGTTACATTTAGAATGACGAAAATTTGCAAAATTGATCCGAATACGATGCCTGAGCCCATAAACTCATTATGAAAGGTTTCCATAGACCTTCTATAGGAGCAGACGTTACATCTGCGTTCTGCTTCTGCTGCATCCACCTTTTTTACAGCCCGTGGTTACGTCATGTGAGAGAATGCCATTATTGCATCATGTCAGTTTGTGCGACATCTTGTCTCCAAGATATTCCACGATCAGCTGTGAGTGGATTATATCACAGTGGAAGTGTTAGGAAACACAGCAACTCAGCCACAGAGTGAAAGCTACAGAGGGGGGCACTGAATGCATGAAAGGGACCAACTGCAAACCACCTCTGGCATTAACATCAGCACAAAAACTGTGTGCCGGGAGCTTCATGGCGTAGGCGTCACTGGTGGAGTAACTCCTGTGGGTGTTGAGGTGGCCCACTAATGGGACACCAGTGCCAGTCCAGAACCTGTTTCATGCATTTCTACCAAAACTAAAAACCAGAACGGCACCACCAGATCGCTGAAATTCAAACCACATAAGAGGAGCTGCTGCAGGACATTTTAGAGTAAACCAAGCTAACACAGCACAAACGGCACCGTGAAAGGCCAGATGTTTTCTATTGTTTACATTTCTCAGGTCCAGACAGGTCTCACTTTATTTATTTCATATTGAAGACTGAGCAGAGAGAAGATGGCCAGACAGGGTGGAAATTTTTCCTGAGATGGTGTTCAGAGGTTTCATCCTCTGGCGTGTTTGAAGAAACCAGGTAACAATTTCATCCTCTGGTGTCTTTTGACTCGACTCTAAAACAGTGGAAAATCTTAGTAGTGATGCAATTAAAGTATTTTAACCAGCAAAGTAGCAAAAACTTCAAAACCATAACTGATTCTCCAAAATGATCAAATCCTCCTGTAAGATTCAGTCAGTCTAATTACGAGAGTTTGTCCCATTCACAGAATCATCCATACGTACATTTTCTTCTGCTTTTCTAACTCAGGGTTGCTGGAGGCTGTCCCAGCTGTGATAGGGCGAGAGGCGGGGCCATCAGTCTGTCTCATGGCCAACACATAAATTACAAACAAGCTTTCATACCAAGGGCCACTCTAGAGTCACCAGTACACCCCATGCATGTCTTTGGACCGTGGGAGGAAGCCAGAGAGATCCCACAGGCATGTGAAGAACATGCAAACTACGCAGAGAGGCCTCTACTGGATTCAAACCTTCCCGCTGTGCCGCCCTATCAGGGTGCCAAAAGTCCAAAAACATGACACATTCTCCAACTCTAAGAGTCGTTCCCTGGAATTGGATGCATGAATCAGAGTCTCAGTCATACCACATTCTTGCATTCATACTTCCACACACTCACCGTTGGCAGTATTTGTATCTGCTCTGCAGGTAATTGGCATCTCCTTTTTTTCCAGCCCTCTTCACCTCGATCTTCCCTGAAGCATGCCGCCAGTTTTTTTTTTATTGATACTCGAGATGGCTGTTTTTATTATCGAAGCAAGCCTCCCCCTCTGAATTCCAATCTCAGCAGGGCTGCTCCGGTGTAATTTAATTTACCCTCTGCCCTTTTATGTATGTGGGATGTGCCTGCATGTTTGGGGGCAGAGCTTTAATTGGAAATGCAAACTTAATTAATTCACAGCGTTTTTAATTGCTGCATGGTTTATTCAGCACGGCGGCGTGCGCTGGAAGAGAGCGCACGTACCGGCTGCCTCACGCCTGCAAATATTTGATCACCTGGGGTGATTTTGGAGATATTTTTTAACTGCTGGCTTCATCAGAACTAATCAAAAACCTCAAACCTGCTCTCTTCTCCGCTGAAGCGTCAGATAATCTGCAGAATTAAACTCCCGTCTCTCATTAAAAACTCGATTTTGATGAATTTTCTACATCCTTTAAAAAAAGTTTTCTCTCATTTCACTTTGAATTAACGTTTAAGTATAATGTTAGTAAAAGTGCCGCGCGTTCCAAGTTTACACATGCAAGATTTTCTTTTCTTTCTTGTTTTTTTTACTAAAATTACCAAAATCCAAATTAAAAATATTATTTTGGTTCCAGGCAGCTTGAATTAACTAGGAAATGTTTGGATTTTTGAAGGCTGCTGGGTACGAAGGTGACCTCTCACAGTGAAAATGTTTGTAAAATTTCCAGCAATTTGGGACGTGACCCGTTACTGTGCTTGAAATGGTTTATTTTAATGCACTACAGTCTTATTAGACCTGCCGTGTATGTTTTTCTTGCCTGAACTTTACAAAACTCCAGAGAACCAACATGTGTCTTTGCAGGGCAGTGTCCTCACACATGAACCTGATTGTTCTCACTGAAAATCTCGTGCCAGACAGATTTTCTCTTCATATAAAGACAACGATAATGACGTTATAATGCCAAAATCTAGTTTGGTAGTCAAAGGTAATAGAGAGCATTAACATTCACTCTGTAAGAATGGATTGATTCAAAGTCCTGAACACATTTGGGGATTTCTGGACTTTTTCCTTGTAGTTCCACGATGACTTTGACGATTATGCTTCATTTAAGGATCGGCTTTAAATCTCACACAGACATTATGTTTCCCAGAGAATCAAAGGGTTAAAAATTCCCTTAAAAACACTTTACCTATGCAGCATCACAGCATAAACACTCAAACAAGCTCGCGTTAGTTTGGGACTAATATTCTGTCAGACCAGTGATCATTACAAATGTCTGTATGGATCCGATCCACACTATCACATTCATGCTGGCATGTCGCGGAATTTTTCTTCGATGTGTCCCGTTAAGCACAAACCTCAGTGTTGCTGAGTGAAGGTCAGCCTGTAGCGAATAAGATTTATTTGATGAGACTTTAAAATGTAAAATTACCTTATTATTTGTGATATATTTTTTACACCGACTGGCCCAAAAGAAGCTTTCTTACATAAGCAAATATGTGCTTCCACTGCATGACTGCTGCAGTTATTAATATTGTTCGGCAGGCTTCGGGTTATTTAATGCTAACTGATGTTGCCATTAGCTTCTCATTTCTTCAACAGCTACACTGGAACACTTGTTGTATCTCGTGGTCGTGTGAAAGATGTTATTCTGCTATTACAGCATTATTGGCCTCCATATAAGGAGAAGGGGAAACTACAATGGGGTTAAAACTGTCCGACGCATTTCAAACCAGTTCAAACCTGGAAGCAAAGCAGTGAAAAAATGTTGATTTAAAGGTTTAGTTCAATCAAATCGTAAAAAATCAGCAGAACTCACAGCTTCATGCACACCTGTGCACCACAAAAAACACCAAATCCAGGCTTCAGTTTGCTGATCCCCATGAAGACTGAACTCTGGAGCAATGAAAAAAGGCTCACCTGGTCTGTTGAGTCCAGATTCACCCGTTTCGTGCCAATGGAGGACGGGCAGGTGAGTTGCAGCACCCAGCATGCATCGCTCCTACCATCACGTTATGATCTGGGGTCGCTTCTTTTTTGTCAGGTTCAGCAAAGTTGAGGTAATCGGACAACCTGAACAGACTGAATTACCAGGTTTTCTCTATCAGAGGATTTTTCCACGAGGACATTTCCAGGATTCAGCAGGTTCAGATTATGAATCCAGAGATTCACCTCATCTTTGAAATCTTTCAGATATGCTGGAGAAGACTTAACACAGCAGGCCGATCAACTCCCTCCATGCACGTTTACGTCATCGCTTCTCTGCAAAATCAAACCCAGTTCTTCTTTCTTGCTCTGTCAAATATTATTTCTCTGCAGTTCAATTCTCTCTGTTGTGTCTTTGCTGAGCTCTTTGGATAGTCATGGAAATCTATTCCCAGATTTGTCCTTGTGAGGAGACAATAACACACACACACACACACACACACACACACACACAGTGCCATCTGCAGTCGCATCTATTCTGGCCTACAGCTTTATTACTAGATTTATTTACTGAGGCTGGGTCAGGTGCCTCTGCGAGCCCTGCTTGGCCCCTCAGGTGAGCCCCGGCGGTGGAGGCGATTATGACTCTATCAGCAGCTCTTATTAAGTGTCAGCAGCAGCGGGCAGGGCGCTGCGGCCGCTGCGGAGGGAAATCAGTCGCCACGTGCCGTTTCAGGCCACTCGCTACTCATTAACAGGTCACATGTTTCTTCTTTCTGCAGCCGTGTGGTACAGCCAAGGCTGAAAGCTTTAGTTCACCTTGCCTCACTAATAGAAGTCATTTCAGACGATATCAGCAAACACAGTCGTCACAAAGTAAGACATGAACGCACCAGAGCAGAGCCAGGGGTTTGATTTTGGACTGTTGGTACTAAAAGTAGAAATCTGCCCCATCTACAAACTCCCTTTGTTATCTTCCATCATCGCTCACGTCTGAATTTAACTGCCTGAGGTTTTAGCCCATTTGGAGCTCAATCGCAGCCAGGTGCAGTCTCATCTTGCAATGACAGATGGCTTTCTTTTAATTCCAGACAGATGCTTCCCGTTTTTAAATGGCCTTTTTTCGCTCCCCTCCCTCGTGCCTCGCTGCTGTGAGGTTCATTAGCACAAACGGGGCTTAGCAGAAGTCTTGGAGAGAGATTAGGGTCACAGCATTTTAGGGATGCTGGCCAAGCCCTGACTGAGCTGCTCTGACAGCCTGCTCGTCATGCAGGACAGAGCGGGTTGTCTGTCTGCGCTGACAGGAGGCGCTCTTTAAACTTTAACAACATCTGCATAACTGTGTGAGGAGCTGCGTCCTCAAACCGAGCGTCCAGACAGACAGGAGGGAGGGAGGGAGTGTTTCTGCAGCCACGAGTGACCTCATGGTCCAGAGATTCACCTCACTTCAGTTTTAACATGAAATATTTGCTCATCCCAAATCTGGAAAATCCTTTTACAACAGCAGTCAATATATTAAAAATTATAATGCTGTTCCTCCTTCAAATGCTCTCTTTAGGAATCCCCACAGCTGATCATCTGCCTCCATCTCACCCTGTCCCAGCATCCTCCTCCATCACACCAACCCTCTGCATCGTCCTGCCTCTCAGCTCCATCTTCATCCTCCTCTGTCCAGTATATCCAGTCTCCCTCCTCAGCTCACACCATCTCAGCCTCTCTAACTTTGACTCATTGCTGCTCACTCCCATTGAACATCTGAACATCTTCAAGTCCTCCTCCTGCCTGATGTCAGACCCAACCATACATCATCACAGGTCTCACTACCATCTAATAAACCTTCGCTTTCACTCTTGCTGCTCTCCTTTTGTCACAAATCACCCCTGACACTCATCTCCACCCACTCCACCCCACCTGCACTCTCTTCTTCACCTCCCTTGTGCGCTGTCCTTGCTATGGATGGCTGACCACAGATATTTAAACTCATCCACCTTCCCTGTCTCCCCTCCTTACATGTTCACTTCTCCACCTGTCTTCCTCTCATCCACACACGTTTTCTGTCTTTCATTCTTCTTCTCTCCACTCTCTCCATATTTTTACTATTTTTATGATTGAATAAACTGGTAGAAGTCTCAGGGTCAAGGGTCAAAACACTTTTTACTACAAGTCTTGCTCTGCTTGTCATACAGTACTTTTATCTAATCCTAAGCCTTCCCATCAGTAAACATGCTACTTTAGCTCTTAAACTACAGCCACGTGGAAAACCAAGTGCCATCTTGGTAATGGCAGTTTTTGGGGCACTTATTTTAAAATTGTATCTAAATGATCTTTGTTTCAGTGGTCACTGGGACACAGACATGGCGAGTATTTAAATGGTATCAAATCTCCTAAAAAGATTCAAGTGTTGATGACTTTGGCTCGATAATGATAAAGTAATGGGGGAAAAACAGCACTTGCCCGAAACACTTCACCTACTGTAGGAGGTGCACAGGAGGCGTGATTCCATGTGGAGGAGTAGCTCACCAGCAGGAGGTTCTGTCGGGGCAAATGAGCTTTTAGGGACATGAAGCAGTTAAATGTATTTCATACAGAGTACAGAGCCCAAAAGCAGAACTGCAGTGAAAGAAAATGAAAAATATTTGCTTGATTTTTCTTTGCAGCATTACTGATTAGCTTATACTGGGAAGGTCAACGAGGTCAGAGAGGAGGTCAAAGGTCAGATAGAGATAATATCATAAAATCTTTCAGCATTTCTAAAAACTAGATCAACACTTTCAGGCATCATTCTCAAAAACAGTGAAGCTTTTTTATCATTGCCTTTATTTCAGAGGCGTTCTGGCTGCAGAGCAGTGAATGAGGATTTAGTGTTCCTCTTCTTTAAACTGTAGAAAGGACAGTAAAGTCCGTTTTTATTGGTTTAACTATATTCTCAAACAGCACAGCTTGAATGGTTTGTATTATAAAAGCTGTTTTGGGGGGGGCGTGGCCACACGATGCCACAAAGGCCGGCGCTGTAGTTGAATATTCTGCCGCTGTCGTGTCTGGACAGCGTGTCAGTGCATGATTAATAATCCTCACACTCGACGTGCAGATGAACTTTAACATGATTTTTACATTCAGCAGGCACACACGTCTGAGCATTCACTGCTTTGTGTTCAAGCTTAGACCTACATCGGATTTTCACTTTTCCATTCAAAATCCAGCTGCAATTTTATTCAGTGGCTCTGTTTTAAGGGTCCCATCAGTCCACCTTAAACAACCTGCCACTGTGGTCCGAATGCTTTTATTTTTTACCCTCAGGGAAACCCAACTTCCTGCATCCTTGGATTTTTGGCAGTTCGATGTGGATGCGTGTGTTGAGTAAATACTTTAGTGTTAGTTTCAGTTTCAGCCCCACATTGGTCTAATCCTCATCCACCGAGCGTTACAGCGCAGCACCTCCAGGAATTCAGTGCTAAATGAGAAAACTGAAGGAGGTAAAAATGAATAAACACCTTCCAACAGCTTTGCAGAAATGTGTGCAGCTAACATCGCTTCCTTTTCCAAGAATAAGAATTTCTCCTTAATGTAAAACGAGCTCGTCATCCCGTGAGTCTCTGCAGGACGACAGGTCTGCAGGATGGCGTCTCAGGCAGCTGTTGGGTCAACGAGCGTCTCACTGCTCTCTGCTGTCAGCTCGCCGCTTCACTGAAAAAGCTCTTTGCTGGAGCTGGACACTCTGACACCTGTCTGCTTAACAGACTCGGTCCATGACACGGCGCCCAGTGAAGCCTCTCTGTCACTTACAACCACTCACACGCGACTCCATCCTGTACTGTAGCCTTCCAGGTGATCTCCTGCCTGCAGATTTATAGTGTAACCAGATGGCAGCAGTGATACATCATAGCTCCTGCTACATACTACATATTTAATCTGGGCAGGTTTCGCAGTTCAACCACAAGCACATTAACGGAACTCTTTAAAGTTTGTATATTTTATTATGGACACTTTGAAGTTTAGTGTGCATGGGGGAGTACATGGAGTCTTGGAACTGTGGAGAAACAGCTGGTTTAGCTTGATTGGATAAATATGGTTTGAATGCATATTTTTTAAGTTCTTGAATATTAACTGCAGAATGTTTTAGTTGCCGGCTGTAACGTAAAACAAAAACAAGCAGACTCACTTCTGGAGAACTTTACAGCAGAAATAAAAATGTTTACGGTCCGATAGTGAGAACAGATTCAGTCTCTGCAGCTGATGTTAACCTTCAAAGATATGTTTGTGTTACCGTAACACTGGTGGTTACAGTCAGAGCCACTGACTGTTTGGTGTCACGTCCTCTAATCTGAGTGACCTGGAATTCTTGGAGCTTTTTGGAGAATCTGTCCAGAAATATGGGTTTTTGTAACTTCCGTCCCGCAGGAGGAAATCATCTTGTATTAGACAGCTGCAGGATCATAGACCAGACACTATCAATCATCGAAATTACACCTTTAAAAAGATACACCTTAATAAGTCCATCCATCCATTGCTGCTTTTCTAAACTGTTCCAGGGGGACACAGAGGTATTCCCAAACCAATTGAAAGATATAAGCTTCCCAGCGTGTCCTGGATCTTGCCCCAAACACCTCACTAAGGAGGTGTCCAGGAAGCATCCTAGTCAGATACTGAACTGGCTCGGCTGACTCCTTTCGATGTGGAGGAATAACTTTCCGAATAACTGAGCTCCTTATCATATCTCTAAAGCTGCGTACACACCAGACATGATTTAGTCACTTTGAAGCTGCTGGCGGTCACTATCCAGGCTCTGGTCGACTTGTTAATTTACTACCAGGTAATATATCAGTCATGGGTATTCTTCACTCTTATTGGTCGGTGTTTTAATAACGCCTGGAGGGTTACAAATGTTTGTCTCTGGCCCCACCCACTTCTCATCACCAGCACCTATTTTGCCCGTAGTTGCTTGAAGTCGTGAAAAGTCAGTCACCTTCTATAGTCTCTGGTTTCTATCCTGCACTCATACTCTGCAGCTGCCTCTGTCTATGTGATTGTCAATGGGTACAGCCTGCTAACCAAGCTAGCTAAACACGACATCAGCTGAAATGCTAATGCTGAGAAATGAGGAGCTGTAAACCAATGAGTGATGCCATGGTGTCTACGTCCATCTTTAAATACAGTCTGTTTTTCTTACATTACAACATCATTTCAAGAAAGCGACCGTGGCTTCAAAGATGTGAGATATTTCAGCTTGAAGGGGATGATCGAGGTGTTTCTCTTCATGTTCCCAGCTTCTTTCACTTCCTGCCTCTTTGCAGACGCTGATGGCAGCGCTGCCGGCCTGTGTATACCCAGCCTCAGCGGTTAAAGGGCGCTGAGACAGAGCTGCCATGTTTGGACCTGCTGCTGATAGACTCTTTCACTGTCCCACCGTCTGGGGAACAAAAGCCAGTGGCCCGTGTTTTTGCAGGAATTCAGTTTCCTTAGGGATTTTAGGGTATTTTCTTCTAAAGTTTAACCTGGAAAAGCATTCTGCAGCCTCCTTCTTTGTGAGCTTTGTCACTTTATTTGAAGGGTTCCTGCCAGTTATTTGGAAGCCCAGAACTTACTGTGATGTGTTTGAACATTAGCTATCAAAATACAGCTCCATGCTCTTTCTGTTACTGCTTTTCCTGAAGCACTTTGGGCTGTATGTTTCACACTCGACCGTCACATAAGGCAGATATACTCCAGTTCTCCACATATGTACGCAGAGTATTTGACACATGCTAATACACAAGCCCCTCTCTCTCGCTCCACTTCCGCTGCACGCTGATCGCTATAGGCTCAAGTTCGAGTGATGTGACATGAGTGATGCACCACTCAGACACTCGGCAATTCAAGGTGCTTCATAAAAGCATGGCAGTAAATTTATTGTTTTCTGCATCTTTCAATTAAAGTTGTTGAGCTGAAGGTTTTAGGAATTTAGGGTAAAGTTAAAACTGCTTCAACGTGCTTGGTTGTAATGCTGGGAACACTAAGGAAGCTTAGCACAGGTAACCTGAGAGGTCAGGATGCTTTGTCCCCAAGCAGCATGCTCTCCAGATCAGTGATGAAGCCACTGTGTATGTGCAGCCGCCATAGACTCCCATGTTTAAATGTCAAACTCTACAGTAGAAATCAGCACGTTTATACGTTCCTCTGAATAATTCTCCTGTTTGAATTTGATTAAAGGACAATTATTTGCATTATTGGGGGTGTGGCCTGTTTGAATTCCAACATGGCCATTACTGTCTGCTACGCTTCACCTCAGCAAATTAGAGTCCCTGAACTGGAACTCTGGACCGTGTTGGTGCTGTTGGTTTTCAAGCACTTTTAAATGACGTCTGACAAATAATCTGGTTTCTGTGAGGTTAGTTGGGCTAAAGTCCCATCCAAGAAGTTTGGATGTTACTGAGCAGGTATCGGTGTATGCACTGCACTTGTTCAGCATGCTGAAGCTTCAGAACCGAAGTGTGAGCAAACCAGTGGGTGATGTCACAGTGGCTACATCCATGTCTTATATACAGTCTGTGCATGTGAAGTAAGTAAAGATGTCTGATGATGATTTATATACACATAAAAAATCCCTAAAAATGTCAAATTAACTGATTATTTTAAGAACTCTGAGGTTAGATGTGTTATGTTTTGGTGCCACAGAGTTACACTGCTATTCAAAAGGTTTTAAAAGCACACATAGACCTCCTCTTCAATCAGCACACACTGCAGGTTACTCAGTCTAAACACCTCAGTCCAGAAAAGGACATCCAACTCTTCCTTCTCGTCTTCCAAATAAAGCAGCTGGCTTGAGGCTGTGTTCAGGGTCTTTTATCAGATTTGCTGAGTCGTAAAATAATGCGTAAAACTACCATCATGGCGGATAAGGTGCTGCCTGGCTTCATCCAGTCTTGGCTGACACTGAATATCCCATCTGTGGGAAATTGCCTCTAAAATGTTGCAGATATGCAAACAGACAGTCGAGCTTACATATTAAATTCTTTGCAACTTTTCCAAAAAGATAAACTGGACAGTTTTTTATGCCATTGTAGAGTTTAAGTGGAGCTTGGATTAAATACTGTCTGAGGCATTTTCCTCCCACTGTGACAGAAAAACCAAGCTGGCAGCAAACAGCAGTAATTTTATGGAAATCTTTGGCTTCAAAAAGGTTTGATTAAGAGGCGCAACATTTTAGTTTCTTCATGGCTTCATGGCATAACACTCACTAAACTATTCATATAGTTCAAACTCAACTCTAACTTCTCGAGACCTGTGATAGACTGGGAGGGATTGTTGTACAGTAGGTTTTATTTTACATAACTGGCTCATGAAGACTTGAAGGCAATCATGTTGCAATCAAACATCCCTTAACCCCTGCAGAGGCCGCAGTTTGTGTCTTCTCTCTTTGCACATTTTGTGAATTTGCATGAGAAAAAAGAGCAGCATTAGACTCTGTCAGTGGGATGACACAGAGATGGTGTGTTTTCCAGGCAAGCTGTGAGTCTGATGTGAGAGATAAGACTCTGCTTCATCCCTCCTAGCTGTCTGCAGCCTCGTCATCCATCACCGGGCGATGCTGCGATGTGCGCTACATGCCAGACTCATTGAATTACATCCCTGCATATGTCACATACATATGTACCTGCAAACTGCTGCTTCTGCTATCTATGAAACATCTCAAAAACAAATGTTGAGGTTTTAACTCAGCTGAATTGTGTTTTCTGACTTAAAAATCATAGTTTTAACTCTGTGAAGCCAGACATAACTACTACATGTTTTACATACATGTCACTGGTGCTCTTGTTTTTAGCGCTCCTCTTTTAAACCATCTTTCTCCTGACTGGCTGTCTCTCATAAACTGGAGGTTTAAAGAGCAAGGGGGTGGGGCTTAATGTCCATATTAGGGATATCCACTCACAATGACATACACATTCAAACAGTATAAACACCTCTCGGAGCATTTAGAGCAGTCTGAATGCTGACCACTGGCTCGCAGGGATTACGTCTACATGCACCGACCTCATTACTCGAAGCTCTGGCCATGTTTAATGTGAGCGTCCAGCACTGGAACATGTATTCCCTGTAAGTTTTACATTCAGTCATTTGGTTTAGTTTTGGCACCAAATCTACCAGTCCTGAAGAAACACCCTTCAGGCTTATGTGTGTTGGTGTGGCATAGGTTGTCCACCAGAGGGCACCCTGCTACTTTGAACAGTCTTGAGCGCAAATGAGTAGATAAGTAACTGCATTTAATACATATTTATGTTTATGTTTCCTGTGTCTGAAAGAGAAAAAACTTATTGCTCATATTAGAATATCAGACGTTTAAAAGTCCTGCTGCGTATCAGTCGAGCTGTAAACTGTTTGATTTTGGGTTTAAACGCATGCATGTGAAACAGTCAGTTTTCCAGGCTTCCTCTGAAGCAGAGGACAGCAGCAGATACTTTCCATGCACGCCGCTAATGATTGCTTAACTTTGAAAAGGCAAGTGTAGGCCATAATAATCTGCTCGTCTGAGGGAGGACAGCCTAGTTATTCTAGGCGCCTGTCTGCTAATCAAAGTCTGTATATAAAGATGGATGACACTTCACCGCATCCTCCCACTGTACCAAAGTGAAGCCCTTAATAGTGGCGGCGGTGGTGGGGGCTCATAATTAGTGTGTGCAGCAGTGTTGTTCTTTTCCTTTTTCATAAAAAATTAAAATAAGAAAACAGAAGCCGCTTCTCTTCGCTTGTCTTGGAAACACTTTATGTGCATCCCTGCATGGATCAACAATTTATGGCGACACTTAAAAGTGGCCAAGAAAAACATTTGGCCCCTGTATGCTTATAAATCTCGAATTAATCGGGGCAAAGATGCAGAGTTGTTATTACTGTTAACAGGAGGGATGTAATTTCTGTTAATCACCCATAAAATCACTCCATCAAAGCTGCCGCTGCGTACACAGGAAGTTCTGCATATCCCCGAGTCCAGGTTTGTTTCTGTCATGAATCAGCTCGTTAAAATTCTCATCCACGTCTCGGCGCGTTCATGGGGGTGAAATCGGCGCCACACCTGTAGAAAACCCACGGGAAGGTTAACAGAGTTAATTATTAAATATTTAGCTGCCCTCCTGGGGGCAGCAGAGGTGACTGCTAATCATCATTCACAGTGTTTTCCTCGAAATTGTGTGTTGAACCACAAAAATCAGCTATTAGGAGCATAAAGCTGTGGGGAGGATTGTGTCTTTAATATAAATGTGAAAGGAGCTTTCAGATAATTGGATTGAGGAAACAAAACAATACTGCCAGAAATTTAAATTTTGGGGTATTTTACCAACCTCTGTTTCCTACTTTACTTTCAGCTTTTTATTCAAATGCCTCTTTATGAAGTCTCATTAATCCATTATTGTCATTATACTTTCTCTGGACTCACAGAGAGGTCATTTTCCAGCTGCTGTGTCCACGTTAGATGACATAATGGTAGTATTATTATGTAAAGTGGACAAATCTTCAACAGTTCATGTGGTTTACTGTAAAATTCTTGTTTTCCTAACACTGCATTGTTTAAAACCCGTGCTCAGAACCACAGTCAGTCACTTCCACACCAGCCAGTCGGTCTGAGGTTGGAGACGGGTCGCTTCCCACCAGGCGATTGAAAGTGGTCGCCCAGATATTGACGGTGTTGCATACTCAGCTCGGTTGCTGAAACAATCTGTTGCCAAAGTTTAAAAACTAATCCGGTGTGATCGCTGATTTTTCCCCTTGTTTTGTTCCCCTAGTTTAAATGATATTGGTAAAATACATTGTACACACTATATGAGAATATATGAGGATGGGTAGCAGGGTATCAGCTGATCCATCAGCTGATGTGGACTGACAGGCTTTACCGGCACAGCGGCTGAGTCTGAGTCTTTTTGGCAGCTAGTGATTGGACCACCAAGGCTTGCTCTTGACTGCTGCCTGATTCATGACTCACCTGATTTTTCCAAAGGGTCACTCGGTCAGTTAAATGAAAGCAGCTCTCCTTTCACCCTCAGAGTGAGGCTTAGTCATGGAGGAGCACACAGTATTTCAAATAAACAAATAGGATTTAAGACAATAAAAGTTTGACGATAAACTCATCAGGAGAGTGTTTGCTGAAGTCACACCTCACAGCATGAGAGGGTCATTTTCTGACAGGATCACCCACTGGGAGTCACCTCCTGCTAACGTGCTTCCTCATTAGTTTCACCTTTGAGACCCAGAAGCCATGTCCATCTTTAATATATAGTGTATAGGTGGTTCAGACAGAACGTCTTTTAAGTGATGTCTTTTGGTCATGTCTCACTGGGATCAGACCCCAGGACACCCGAGGGATCGTGTCTCTCGCCTGGTTTGGGGATAAATCGGTACCTTCCTGGAAAAGCTGGAGGGCATCTTTGTTTGGTTTGTGACCTGGGCTGTGAACAGTGGTACAGATGGATGAATAAATATGTTTCTGTGAGGATCAAACAACGATACATCCTTATGGATCATTCGCTTCAGCAGAAATGTAACGATAAAACTGTTCAAACCTAACCTGCAGTGAGAATGATCGGTGAGCCTCTTCCGATCCTTTCAGTGTGAAGACTCATTGCCAAATCCTACTTAATGTTCCCATATAGATGTATTTTTAAATAAATTTACCTCATATAAGGTCTTTAAAAAAAATCAGAATCATGTAAGCGTATAATGTTCCTGCCTGAGCGGCTGTTTCTGGCAGTTTCCGCTGTAAATCTAAGGTCAGAGATACTTCTGCATTGTGAGCGACTGCCCTTCTTTCCAGGAGGGGCCGGCCCGCCGAGGATTAATTGACAAAGTTAGGATTGATGTGGGTGGACAGCGGGGCTGGGGAGGGGTCACGGAGTCACCTCCATAATCCTCATTAGGACTCGCCATCAGAATACAAAATGGTGAAAGTGACAGGAGCTTAAACCCTGCAGAGCAATGATGCTGAAACAGCCGCAGTGGGACAGCGGGCGGGTTTGACACGAGGCCACGGCGCTGATGGAAAAAACCCTCGGAGTTTCACACTGACGTCGAACACACAGTCATTTACACGGCTGCTTGTGTCACATTACATAACACCTGGATTTATGACAGTCTGTGTATGTCCTCTCATACCTTTCACTGCTTCTTCTTCTAACACAAGTGGGCCACGTTCCAATCCAACTCCATTTATAGAGCACTTTAAAAAAACAGAGAAGCATAGTCCATTCTAGTAAAGAGAGATTAATAACATACAAAACACTTTAAACAAAACAAATAACTGTAAAATCTGAAACAGAGAAATAAAATAGACAATAAATAAAACTAAAAAGTGACAGAAACAGACTAAAGCTGGGTGGAAGCTAACTCTGGTGCTAGTCTCCATGTGACACGGAGAATATACATAAATAAATAAATGAATAAGACTCCAGTTTGGGTTTCTGTCCTTGGAATAGAAACCCCCACTGGTCACAGCAGATGGCCCCGCCCCTCCCAGACCCTGCTTCTACCAAACGTTTCTTCCTGTTAAAAGGCAGTTTTTCCTTCCCACTGTCACCAAGTGTTTGCTCAAAGAGGGGTCGTCTGATATTCTCTGATATCAGAGTTTTATCTTCTTGGGCTTTTCCAGGCAGCACGGCTGCTGTTGATCTCTCTGCCTGTCAGTCATCAACGGTAAACATGAAAGTTCTTTTGCGAGGAGGATCATGTGGTGGTGAGAGAGGATGTTGCAGCCACAGCTGAGCAGTTTTTAGCAGAAACGATCTGAACTGTGGCGTGTTCTTCGCCACGCCTTCTCTGTGATCACATTTGACCGCTCTGCTTTTTCATAAACACACCCTGATTCATTTTCCCGGAATGCTTTCCAGGACTGAGCCATAGCAAATCTTCATTCATGCTTCCATCCATTCATGTTCTGCTGTTCTTCACTTCATGTTGTCGTAGTTCCACTGATGCAGTGACCCAGTTTACCCAGCAGCATCATCCTCCCTCAGACAGTTTGTTTGTGTATTAAGACGTGGATTTATGCATGAGTGTGCCCACATGCTCGACTGAGCCGAGAAGATTCCTGAGATCATGCAGCTTATCCCGGCGTCTCGCCGCTCTCAGGGAAGATTAAGATGTTCTGCGGCGTATCGGTTCTACAAGTTTAGACTTTCCAGCAGTCCCCCGGTGACCGATCTGCTCCACGCTGCAAATCCATGGCCTCGGGTCGCGTCTGCCTCGGCTGACAGGGCATGGACTGATTCACAATCTTAATCACAAAACTCACAAGGACAGCAGAGTGTAGTGGAGACACTCTGTGTGTCTGCTGATTACCTTTTCATTTGGTCGTCATGAAGTTCAGTTTGGTTAAATGTGTCTTATTCACAGGTCATCGCTGCGCCTGTGGCTGCAGGGTCAGATTGAACTTCTTCCTCAAAGTCTGGATTGATTCGCTCAGTAATGCCTGACAGATACTCTGAAAAGACAGGTTTGTAATAACTGCAGCTGCCTTTGATGCTACAAGGAATTTGCATGTTAGCGCTCCCAATTAAACTCTTTTTTTCCTCCCTCACAGCTCCAATCTGTTGCTGCGTCTTTGAAATTGTACAGGAGCATCATTTGGGATTCAGGACACAGTCCAAATGAATTGATGACATACTGTACCCTGCCCAGCCGCCTTCATGGAGCCATCTGTCGACGCTGCATCCTGAATTGTGGCCAGAAGTGCACGTGTGCGCACATTCTGAGTTGGGTTTGTTGGGAATGAGCGTGTTTCTCTGAGGGTTAGCTCCGCAGTCACTAGAGAAATTCTGCTGTTTAGCTCCATCACACTCCGTGATGTGAGAGCATGAGACAGGAAACACTGGAGGAGCAGGGACTCATGTCAGTGTGCCTCTCTGCTGCTCTGTTTTACTTTTGAATATTTATTAATGCAAACCTCTGATATCTGCTGTGTCCAGTGTGCATGCTTTATGACATGATCTCATCCCAGAGGCATCACAGGAATCACACAGAGGTGTCTGGACTTTGACTCACTGTCTATGGAAACACCTGATGCTGAGAGTCACTAGAGTATAAACAGGTGGATGCATTGAATTTTTTAGCATTTGGTGACCCGGTGCAGTAATTAGAGTTTGACTGTGCAAGACACTCAACCTCCACGTCAGGGGTGTCAAACATAAGGCCCGGGGGGCAGAACTGGCCCAGCAAAGACTCCAACCTGGAATGCTGGATTTTTGAAAACGTGCAGGAGGGCATAGATTTTGGACTTTTAACATTTTAGAGCTTTGGCTACTGATAAAGACTTCCCCCACAGTCATCCACACTACACTAGAGTAAAAAAGTAACAGACAAACAATAAAATTACACTATAGAAAAGTATTTATTTTCAGTATAATTTTTTTTACTATGGGTTCAATCTCCATCTCAATCAGTCTCATATTGATGGCAGACTTCCTCCATCCTATTGTCTCTTTATCGCCATATTGATGCACCAGAGTTGCTTTGAAGATGGAAACTGTGAGTTGCAGATCTGCTCATCAAACCAACCCTTTCAAAGGGAGGTTGTGAGTTTGTTGCACATGGTGACAATAATTTTGTTCATGCCAATCGATCCAAGCACTGTCTTCAAGAGAGACGGGGTGGCACTGAAAGGACACACAACTGTGAGTCAGGAGTTTGTGTCACATCTTTGTGATTTTTATAATTTTTTTTTATTTTTTTTATTTTCTCTCATTGTTACTTTTACTCGATGGTTTGTAAGACTTGGATTTGTGCAACAGAAGGTCATGGTTTGGGTTCAAATATGCCCCAACACCACTAACCCTGCATACTGTTAAAAAAAATGCTTAAATGTACCCAGTGGTTTAGTGACAGATGGCGCTTTCATATGTGAAGATATGAGTGAAACAAGTCTTACCACAATCATGATTCGATGTGTCAATGCAGCAGCGTCAAAGGATGCCAGAAGCTTTAAAAATCTCTGGTATTTGTCACCCTGAATATGAGAAAAAAGGCTTCCATCGCCCAGCTCGATTATTCCCAGAAAAATGCACATATAAAATGCACCAAAAGCAATAAGGACCCTGACGCATTCACTTCATTTTTTTATTAACTTCCAACCCAGAGTCTGGATGATGTCACAGAAGCAGGAACCTTAAACTTGCGCTCACACCGACCCCTCTGTGACCGGTATTCATACAAAGCAACTGGAGCAAAGAGCACTGATCTTTTAAAGCCTTGATTTCTGTATTGAGATCATTTTGAGGGTTTTTTATTCCACTTGTAATGCGTGAACATACATGCACATACAAAAGCAACCCGTCAATCACATAGTGATGATATCGTGAAGTGCGCTTAATGATGAAACCCAAGGAGATTGTGTTAGACTTCAGACGGTCCAAGAGAACAGACGAGGTCCTCTGTACGTCAATGAAGAGGCAGGACGGCAAACCAGCGGCTGGACTTCCAACAAAGTCTGCTGGAAAACTGTCCCAGTATGGGAGCAGCAACAGGAAGGACCAGAACGCGCTGCAGAGGGTCATCAAGGTGGCACAAAAAGTCATCAGGACCAAACTGCCATCAGGCGAGGATAAATATGAGGCACGCTACTACAGCGGGGCCTCCATGATCATCCAGGAAACATCGCAACCTGCACACAGCATCACGGCTCATTACACTCAATAAATGCTGCTGCTACACACAACTGATGTCTGATAATGTCACATCGTTAAACTGCACATACGATCGTGAACTGCACTTCTAAACTGTGTTTTATAATTTTCTTATCTTTGCACTTATTTATTTTTATGTGCATACTCAAATGATTTGCATTTTGCACAAATCTTTAAATTTTGCACGTCAGTGGGTCCCAGAGTGATTCTGTTGTTTTGCTGCCTTCATTGCAATGACAGTAAACTGAATCTGACTCTTACTTTGCTCTTCATGAGACCATAATTTAACATTTCAAGACAAGGAGTGTGTTTAATCACGTCTTTAACTAAACGAGAAGTAGAGTCTTTTTCTGATCTTCGTGCCAACAATTAGGAATTCTTTTACCTGTCAGGGGATTCGCCCCCTGCTGGCTGTTAGAAAGAATGCACTTCACTGTGTGTACAAACATTATTCAACCATGAGATGTGGTGCGTTACGGGTAACGTGACTCCAGCTACCTCTAACAGTTGAAGAAGAGCCGCTCTGATTCTGCAGAGACTTCTTACTCCCCGAGGTTAACTTCAGGCTACATTTCCAACGATTTCTCTTTAATGTGGCCCCTGCAGACTATTTTAGGCTGAACTAATGACTGATATGCACACGCAGAAGATAAGTGGAGCCTCCTGAGAATGCCATCCCAAATGTTGTTATGAAAGTAGATGGACTGTATCGTGCCCCAGCACTGCCTTGATTTGGGTTAAAGGGGCACATTTCAGGCCTGATGTTATTAAGCCAACACCGATCCCTTGGTAATGAAATGAAGGCAAGCGCCAGCTCATGGGTGAAGATAAAATTGGTGTCTTGGGAAAGTTTCTTCTTCAGCGCAGCTCCAGGCACATCAGTAGCTGGTGGTTAGCCAGAATAAGAGATTTTAGATTATAATATACAGACATAAATGTGAAATACAGATGGGAGCTCCACAGTTTAGAAACTGATAGGTAAAAAGCAAAATTTGATATTGAATTCTGGATCGTACTCGCTGCCAGCGGAGAGAGGCTCAGCACTGGAGTAAAGTGCTACCTGCACTTTGTCCTTGTTAGAAAGTCTGCAGCGATTTGAAGCATCTGCAGGTGAGCTGCAGCTTTCTGGCTCTGGCCGATGTTCAGGGATGAGTTACAATCTTCTAGTCCTGAGGTCACAAAAGTGTGGATGAAATTGTCAGCACTTTGGAAATATATAATATGCCTCATTTTCAGCCGATTGCACAATTTTATTAATGTGAACGGAGGAATTCAGAGGAGTGGTGCGGGTGTGACACGTGCTGTAAATCGTTGGTCTACTTTTTATTCTCGATTTAAACGCATTTAAAGTTTTCAGATAAAAGTTGAGACAGAAACTTAGAGATGACTTCGCTTCACCTCCGAACAACGCTGAGATTTGGGTAAAAAGTGAAAAGAAGGCTAGAAAAAGTCCCTTTACATTTGAACTGGGCTGCAAAGCACACACTTCCTCCTGAAGACAAAGACAGAGCACGCGAGGACAACAGGCAGCACCTCGTCACAGCGTACGACCTCAGGCCTTTAATTTGCCCCCCTGTGGGTATCAGACACCACAGAAGAAGAAGGAGGCAAAATGTTAATGATCTGCTGAAAAACGACTGATTAATGACACGATTAAAGTGCAAAACAAAAGAATATACATTTTTTTGATAATCTAAATGTCTACACAAAAGATCCAGATCAGACAGTGTTTGAAAAGATGATCGATCAGTGTATCAGCTCTCAGACTTGCTGATTAATCAGTTAATCATGTCAGCACGTCTTTTTTATTTTCAAAGTCCATGTTGAACATGCTTTGCCTCAGTTTGGAGAGTTAACTTCCCATAAAAAGCCAAGTAGAGCTGCTCTGTAATTAATTTCCCTCCTCTTCTACACTTCAATGAGCTTTTCTTCCTTCTCCTTTTCTCACCTCGCCGCCTCGCCCTTGGTCGAGGTCGGTCCTGGCCGGGCTCGTGTGCGCAGGGTACAAATTGATAGCAGGCTCTGGATGTCATATCTAATTAGTCTCCAGGTGCTGTGTTTCTCATCTCACCCATCCCGCCCCGCCATCATCTCTCTAAGACTTCGGTCCGCTAATGCCAGCCTCAGCCTCCAATTTTGTTCTCACCCAAATGACTTGTCGGCGAGGATGTTTAATCATGCCCCGCATACGCCGACGAGTGTGAGAATTAACCCAACAGTCACCTCTGTGATTATGATATTTAGATAACAGAGAGGCATGGAATAAAAAAAATTTTAAAAGAAGAAGAAAGGGTAAAGGTCACGCCCATTTACACCATTTTTATATTTTGCTGGTCTATTGAACAAATGAGGTAAAGTCAGCCAAAGATGCCGACCGAGAGTTTTGGCTGCTAAATGATGACGCAAACAAGAAGATCCAGGCCTTCAAATATTTCTCATGTTAACTTCACTGTCTGCAAAAATCTCTCAAAGCTGTAAAAAACTAGTCAGTTGGATAGTTTCTGACCCCCTGCTCGGCACAGACACACCCCTGTGGAGGCGACCCGGCCTGTAGTTATCGATCTGATACCAAGTGCGCACAGCGCCATTACTGCTGATACCAGTACCGATCAATCATCATCATCACCACCACTGTGATTTCTACTTTCCACAATAATTAGTTAACACAACAGAACACACCTTTCAGATTTTCATGTCTTTTGAAATAGTTTATTTCTGGAGACCTGGACTGTAAATGCATCTGTCTGCTGTTTAAATGTGCTGTAGGCTGTAAATTAAAGAGACCTGACAGCTAACACAAAGCAGCTGAGGTATCAGAAGTCACCGATCTGCATAGTAAACTTAGAGGATAGAAACATATATCGATCCTATCACGCTAGTATCAGCATTGGCAACAATAGTACCAATATTTGGATTGCTCCGCCCACTCTGATGACAACTTTCCATCTTTGGCCACTTTTAATAAAACTGTGATGATTTCTTGTAAACCTAGTTATTTACCCTAAGTTTATGTAATTAATTAAAAGTGAGTATTAGTCTAGTTGTATTATTTTTGTTTCTAGTTTAGTTATTGATGACTTTCGGTTCATTAGTTCTCTTCGTTGTTTCTCTGTGTTTGTGTCGTTTTTGTCTTAGTCTGTATCTCTGAGTTAGTTCCACTTTTATTTTGATAGTTTCTTGTTTCCTGTGCTATAGTTTTACTTCCCTCGTCTCGTCCTCTGTGAGACTGCTTGACCATTCACACTACAATGAACATATCAGGAGTAACTCAGGGTTCGTTATTATGTCCGATGATACTTTGACACAGGGATCGAAGCACCAACCTTCCAATTAGTAAACGACCTGTTCTGCTTCCTCAGCCAACGTCCCGCTGATCCGATGAACTTCACCATGTGGAGAAATCTAAAGCTCTCAGTTATCAGCTATCGATGCAGTGACTCAGCTTTCCACATCAGACGCTCCCCAGCTCCAAATGAAAGAGTACGCTGGACCATAAATCGCATTTACAGGCTGAATCGTAGCTTTATGCCACTGCATCGCCCACCTCTGAAATCACAATCAAACTGACAGCTTGCAAACTTGAAGTACGATGATGAAATGTGAGGTATTAACTCTCATTTCAGGAAAAGAATTTTGTTTCCTGTATCAGAGGGTTTAAAAAACAGCGTCGTTGCCTTATTTGTGTTGATCAATGAGTGAACCGGGAGGCTTGAACTCCCTCACCTGCTGGATAGTGCGCTAAAACCAGGGGAAGAAAGTGAAATATGGCTTTTAATATCCCATCCAAACAGTTTGCCACACTGCAACGATCCACAAGTTCATGATAAACAGCGCTGCCCTTGCTGTCTGAGGAGCCGGAGCCTGTTTGCATGAAAGCTCTCCAAGGTCCAAAGGATTTGTCTGGTTTTATTGCTGGTATTTACGGACACATGACACAATATTTGTCCCCCTGTCTCCTGCCTCTGAAAGTGTCCTGAGATTTACACTTGTCCTTCTCCTCTGGCTACCTTGTTTCTCTCACGGGCGACCCATCTCCCCCCTCTGAGGGACGCAGGGAACAGCGTGGTTAAATCTCCGTTAATGCGTCTTGACATGTATGAGACTCTTTTTCCTTTCATGGCCGTGAGAACGTTGGAGCTCTGCTGCAGGTTGGACGACTTCTGGATTGAACCTGAGCTTTTTTAACTCCCCCAGTTCATACTGACTCCTAATTGGTGTTGGACGCTGTCTTTGCTCACCAATTAAAAAGGGCGAGAGTAGCACCAGAAGGTGGGCAGATTAGCGGGGAAGTGTGAGAATATTTTCCCAGCAGATCATTATCTGCATCTTCTGTGGCCGGCTGGATGAGTGCAGAGCATAAAAACAAAAATCCCAAATGTGAAATCTTAAATAGAATGGAATTCCTTTATCCGGTCTTTAAGTCTGACGTCATTAGCTGTTTCTGGGTCCAAACTCTGCTTCAGGTCCCAAAGTCAAACGAACACTGCGGCATCACTGAGAGTTAAAAACTGTCTAAATTCTTTCATCTTTAATAAAATGATCAGCGTTGCTGCTTTACCAGGTGTAACAATTAAGTTTAACATCCAGGCATCCATGAAAACAGGATTTATTATATTTAACAGAGTTAGAAGTTAGCAGGAAGTTAGCTCGCTAGCTTCCACCTAAGCATGATATAGCATGTTCTGACTGAGAGATTTCTGAAAAATTAAAACGTACAGCTCTGCTATCACTTCCAACATAAATGAGGACAGAAAACTAAACAGCAGTGACGTTTGTAGGGTTACTGAAGTTGGGCTAGCTGCTATATAATGATGTGCTACGTGGTGGCTAGCTACTCTGCTATGGTTAGCATAATATAAACAGTGAAGCTGGAGGATGAATGCTAACTTTTTTCGACTCGAGTGAAGACAATAACTGATAACGTGATATTAAAATTTTGCTCCACACGGAGAAATGTTGTTGTTTTTAGTAAAGCTACTAAATAATATGAATGACTCAAAGTGTTACCGTGAATCACCGATGTCTCTGTCACAGCCATTTACTCTCGTTTTTCTTTGTTGTAATGCACATTTAGACACTAGGGGGCAGTGGCCTTTTAAAGTCTACACTTTTAAAAAAATCCACACAGTGCAGGTGAAGTAACAGAGGAACCACAGACTGTATTAAAAAAAAATAATTGGTGAAATCCTGTTTGATTTGAAGCCTTGATTTTAGTACTTTAGCTGTCACCATTTTTTAAAATAATAATTGTAATAAAAGGCAACAACAGCACAGAGGTGAAGCCTAGCAAACAGTTAGCAGCTGTGTTAGCACACACGTGCCATTCAACGTGAATGGATAAAAACAAATTCTGTTCTATGCAGTTATCATGAAGCGGTAAATGAGCCATAGTGCTCGTTGTAGCAGCCTCTAAACACCGGACTCTTGGGGAATTGATTCTCCATTGGAGCCAAAAGCACAGGTTGTAACGAACATATAATAACAATAATAACAATAACACCTGAAAGTGTATTCCACATCTGATGCTCGCCCACCACGAGCTCTAAATCCACTGTATTGTTCTGCTAATAGCCGGAGGAGGACGGTCATTAGGGCTGCTTGGAATGGCTCATCGCTCCGCTAACTGACCAAAGTCATTTAGAAAAAGAACAAAAGACAAACAGTTTATTTCCTTTCAGTTTTAACCAAGTGAAGGAAAACGTGTGAAACACACGGTGCCTCTCATCCGACCGTGACAGCTCCTGGTGGCTGATCTGCAGGAATGTGACAGATGTGAGCCTCTAATTTACTGGGAGAGCAATCACTGTGGGACAACCATCCACTGGTGCTAAGTGGGATTCATTAAGGCTGTGATTGGTATCATCAGCTGCTTCAACCAGGTAGCTTCATGCTGTAATGATCAATGCTAATGTATGACTGGACCCCGGTCTGTGCAGTAATTATGGGATATTTGCCCAGCACGTTATGGATGAGCACATTAAAGCTCGTCTTGTTTGTGTTCCTCATCCGTTCCCTCGCAGGCGTGCGAGCATCACACATGCAGGAGACTCGGACCATGCTGCCTCAGCTCCGCCCAGAGGACCGGGCTGTCGAGAGGCGTCTCCACTTGGCTCAAACCAGTCGTGCAAATTGAACACGGTGATGAATTGAGAGCTGTTCAGTTGTCTTGAGGATAATGTGCAAATTGCTCTTTTATTTTTAAACAATATTGGTGTGGCTAAAAGCAAAGATGGATACAAGGAAGCCAGCAGCTTTCTTCACCCTCACCTCCCAACTCTGTCACCTCCCAGTCTGAACACCGAGCAGCAGAAGTGTCCTTAACCAAATCTGGGCTTTCCAGGTTTGTGTTATAATAAAGCTACTTAACTTCAGTAAGGATGATCTCCATTCCTTTTGTTCACCTTCTCCAGTCTGATGAGCACTTAGCACCTGCTCTGTAAATGCTTTGTGCACTGCACAAAACAATCAGTTGATACCTAAAAGTGACGATAAAGATTATTGTTTATAAATTACTACATAAACACGTGTTAAAAAACAGTATATATATGTAAGAATAGGACTGATACAGAAAAGTTTTCTGTAATGAAGTGTAATCCAGTGCTTTGAGAAGTTCTGACAAACTGAATCTATTGTTTCCTCGTGTTTGGAGACGGTTTCCGTCCCCGGGCCCTCGGGAGCAGCTCGGTTTGTTAGCTGCTGGCTCTGGAAGCGCATCTGTTTGGTGCTTTAAGGCTGCACAGCAGCAGAAACAGAGGGAAGAAACTGCTGTGCACGAGTGTTCGTCATCCTGGACGGAGCGGGGAGCAGACAGACGGCAGCACTGCGCTGTTGAGCCTCCGCTGGGAGCTTTGGCGCTAATTGTGTAGGAGAAGAAGATTGTTTTGGCTGTAATGAAGGATCTGTTTGTTAACCCTGTGCCCTTGCAGTAGATTGGGAGTCTGTCCACTCACTGTGCGCGGGCCAGCTGACTGCTGTTTAGCACTATGAGAGTTTACAGCTCTGATTATGGAGAGAGCAACCTTGAATAAATGTAAATGCGGCCCGTGTGATCCACATTAGTAGGCTTATGTGTTTTCTAATGTTGTAGTAGAAGCAGTTATCACTGTTAGTGTTTTTTCATCATTGCCTCTTGGATTGGAAATGAGGCTGAAGAGCATCTGTGATGATCCCAGCGTCAGGGTTTCCGCTTCCACAAATCCTTCGTCCATGCAGTCGGACCTGCAGGTAAATAATAATTCTTCCTCCAGATTCTCCATCATGGAATCAATTGTGGAAGCAGCGTCCAAGCTTCAGTGTGGAGCTTTGACACAAACAAACGTTTGAGAGTTTGAGATATGTTTTCATGTTTACATTTGAATTCAATTTTAGATAAGAGGACGAAGCAGCGAAGGCTGTAAGTGCCTTAAAGTGGGACTGAGAGGTCGCAATCACACAGGTCTACAGACGGGTTTGCAAACATCTGGCAACTATTGGTTGTAAAATAAAACAAAGTGTATTCCCACACCGGCTGCGAGGATGCTTGGTGTCGCTTGATGAAACTGGTCACAGGTACACAGAGCTGCACCAAAAACCTCTGTGCTGTGATTTTGACCGTAGCTGTGAAATGTGTGGAGACAGAGACCTTTCCCCTTCAAAGTAAAAGCTGTGCCTTCTGAAATGTGCTAGTTGCAGCGGTAAGGCACACTTTTACTCTGAAGGCGAGCAGTCCTCGTTCATGTGTGTTCTGTGACACTGTGGGCGTGTCGTGGTTGTGGGTCTGTGACCCAGCTTTTTGAGTTTACGTTTGGGATTTATGATTCTTTAGTTTATTAAGAATAATTAGGTTTGAGTTTACTTATATGTTCCTTAGTCATGTCTGCGTTCGGTCTCCCTCCATGTCCCTTAGTTGTTCCCTTGTTCGCCTGCTTGTGTTTCATCCTCGTCTACTGAGTCTGTTGCCTTTCTGTTTCCTTCCCTGGCCCCTGCGCCAACCCTGTGTCTCTTGATTCCTAGTGTTTTGTTTGTTACCCAGTTTAGTTTACCGTTATCTTCGTTTTTAGTTGCCTTGTTTCGTAGACACATTTTTGCCTTGTGCCGGGGGGTTGCTGACCGGTCTCTGAGCGCAAGTGCCTGAGGCCTTATCTCGTGGCAGCCATTGTGGCCAAACAGTTAAGGCACATAAAATCATCACAAAACATCATAATACATCAGACTAAAAGTGCATTCAGTTATGTTTGGACATGTAGTCTCTTCTTGTTAAATCAGAGACTTTCCTTTTGCTGTCCACGATCATGGATCAACCAATGATGTCTGATGTCTTACACTTTTGGGATGCTGCCGCTATTGAAATAAAAGGGACCTGAAATGAACCTGCTGCATGTGCTTGAGTGTGTTGCTGTCCATTAACAGCAGCAGATTCTGAACTCATACTTCCAAATCTATGTTGAGCTAAAACAGCCAAAGATGTGTCCAAACTGAGATTTGGGATACTGTTTTCTTTTAGCTATAGCAGCGCATGAAGCTTCCTGATGTGGATGTTGCCATTTCCTTCTTCCTGAAGGTCAGATCATAATTTTAATGAATGAATTGTGCTTTTACGGAAAGTTGTAGATAGTCTTATTTTATTTTTGCATGTGAATGCATGGCTCATTATAGCCTTCCATTAATTTTATTATATGTGTAAATTCCAGTTTGCATGCACAACAAATCTAGCATTCAGCACTAGTTTGCAGCGTATGTTTTAAGGCTCGGGTTAGCTGTGTGTTACTGTGCCATAGTTTCCCTTTTGGACAGACAGTGAATAATTAGAAACCCATTTTCTGCTCTTATTGTAAATGCAAAAAAAGGGGGGAAAGTGACTCTATCAGCGTCTGGTAGCGCCTCTCTGACTGTTCATCTCCACGCACGACATGAAATAAAAAGCGAGAGAGTCCCGGAGCTCTGAGGAAACAGAATGAGTGTGTAAATCTGAGCAAACCAGCTAAACGAGCACACGGGAAAATGTGGTAGGAAGCTTCAGGGAAGTTCACCGTGACAAGAATAAAACTAATATGAGTCTTTGGGGCTGAGAGAGACAGACTCATTCCCAGCTGATAAAACGGCCATTCCTGCTCGCTGCTCTCAGCTGTCCTTTTTATTGCATCACATAAAGCGGCACAAAAAAGTGTTTCCGGGAGAGCAGAGGAGCGGGCGTCTCATTTTTATTGGCCATTACTTTATTTTTTTCCACTCATCCAAAATTACTCTTTACCTCCTCTGCTTGCTTGCCGTCTCCCTCCTTCCTCTCCTCCTCTTCCTCATCCTCCTACACCGCATCCCCTTTGCTCAGCGTCTTTGTCATTCCAGGAATTACACTGGATCAATATGATGTTATTTGTCTGCCCGTGTTTTCTAAGGAGTGAAATGTAGCCGCCCTCCTACGCAGCCGTCAAAACCCAACGCTCTCCTCTCACTGGATGTCATAATTTATGACACGCTGGCATCATTTTTAGTCACAGCAGGCCGTCTGCGTGTGGAAAAGAATAACGTCACATGATTTATGACTTGCTGCACAAATGATTCCTGTGTTACTTTCATGTAAGTGCATGAAATCTTTCACATTATTAGTTCTTAATTGCAATAAAATATTATTGTTCAACTTTCTGAAGCACAGTTAACGTCAGATTGAACAGAGCTGCCCAAAATCTGTTAATATAAGGGACAGAAGTAGCTACTCTGACATCACATTAGTTATTAGTTTGTGGATCTGCATGATTTTCAGTCTTATTAAGCTTTAGCTTCTTCCACCACAGAGACAGTGGAGGGCCAGCTTGGTGCACTGCTAATTATTAACATACCGTAATGGCTTAAACCACATCTGGACTCAACTGCAACCACCAGAATAAAAGTTTAACACATTTACTGCAGTTCTGACTGAATTAGCAGTCAAAAAGGCAAAAATGCAGAGTTTTATTTTCATTTTTCTCCACAGGTTTTAGACATGAGGGAGGCATCTGCACACGAGAAGAACAGGATCCACAAGCAAATACACAAACACAAGGAAAACATCTATTGCACCATCAGTGCACGGCGGGGAAACTTTAAGTAGCAGGTGAGCGATTGTTTCCAGGAGTGTCGGGAGGAGGAGCACAGGTACACTGGAGGAAGCGCCGCCTCTGAACACACAAGCCGGCCCGGTGAAAAGAAAAGAAGTCAGCACAGAAGACAAGTCTGCACAGGTCACATGATGCATGTAAATAAAACACTAGAATTCAAGCAGCAGCACGGTGACACTACTCAGATTACTGCTCACTTGCAGAAATCATCAGCTTACATCTCGAAACCTTAAAAAATTATGTGAGTTACACAAAAACAGGCTGCGAACATGTGCGAGTCTGCCAGGATTGAACCTCTGAAGTCATTAGAGGAACTACAGTTTTGGTTTCAGCAAAAGTCTTTTGGTGGTGAGAGCAGGTGTACTCATGTTCTATCAGACACACATTCACAGGTGAAAGATTGTACAGCGAACTTTCTTTAAATACACTTGAGGTGACTTCAGCCGTTATCTGCTCAGTATTGTTGTAATGCGTTACACTGTAAGCTACTTTCTGCTGTTAGTCACAATGTGTGCCTCTAATCAGGGGAGCTTTCGCTCAACTAAAAAGAATTTCTTCCATGTGCTGGTATCACACTTACAGATAAGAGTTTGGAGACGAGCCCGCGAGTCTTTGCAATAAGAGGAGCCGGTCAAGGTTGTTTGGGGCACCTTTGGAGGTTTTCTGCATGTGCTTAACTGGACAGAAACTCCGGGGCAGACCTACAATATGCTGGAGAGATTATACATCTCATTCGGCTCGGTAACTGTTCGGGATTCCCTGAAGAGGGACTACCTTACTTACCCTTCTGCCACGAGCACCGGCTCCAGATAAGCAACAGAAAATAGATGGAGCAGAGCGGTGCAGAATACAGCGAAGTGGGACACAAGCACAAAACACATCTTTCACCAGCAGATAAGCAAAAGGCTTCCCAGAGTCAGCGATATAATGTGGTCCCTAAGGACAAAACACATACTGTACAAGGGAAAAGCACAAGCATACATGGGAAAAAGCTCCAAATGTATAAAATGCAACAAGTAAAAATGCAAACAGAGCAAAACACATGCAAAGAGAATGACGCTTCCAAGGTGGGAGTGATGGTTGGTGTGGGGAAAAGGGCTCAGAGCTGTTGGGTCACCTAAGATTTTAACATAAACTTCACATATCAAACGGAGCAGGCAGAGACCAAACACAGTGTTTCATATCAAAGGAACATGTTGGGTACTTTAACGGCACTTCATCAGTGTGACCCCGCACAGTGAGACCTTCAGCTCTCAGCTGTTCCTGTTCCCAGAATAAAGCTGATCGTGCTGATCGTGCACGACTCCTCCACAACCTTCACTTTGCATATCCTGAATCTAACTAATTGTCTTCTTGGCTCTATTTATGACTGTTATTCATGCTTTTATTTTGAAGTATCCCACATTTATGTAATCATTAGATGGAGATCCACTTTATTTTTTGTTTTTAATTCCACCTTGTTGAAATCTACACGAGCGTTTTCTGTTAATCGTGTTAACCCTATTTTTAAATGTCGTTTTTTTTACAAACAAAATCATTATTAATGATCCCAAATCTGCAGTGTACATGCGCTCAGGTGCAGCATGTCCTGCACCAAATCAAGCGCTTGTGGTGAACCTCGTATATTCGGTCTTGCAGATGATCGTCTCTTGTCTCTGACCTTATGAAGTAATCATTACTGTCCTTTTAAATCTCCTTAACCTCAGACCTCACCGTTCTGACTGCATGCATGCAAACAGAGTTATTCAATTGAGTTTCTCCTCTAATATAAATAACTATTACATTTCAGTCCCTGCATGCCACTGTAACGACTCTGCACTGTGATGCACACACAATCCATAATAATGTAAACCAAAGACGTATGAATATGTATTCATCATCGTGATTACACTCGTGGCATGTAGCCTTTGAAATAGATGTAACTTATTAAGTCAGTGCACTTAATCAGAGTTTTCTCTCTACACAAATTCACAACTACACAGAATTTATTTTCTTATTTTAATCAACACAAGGTCAATGTTAATGTTTCCCCCCAAAACCGCAGGGAGCGCCTCCATCATCCCTCTGTGTTTAAAATTAGAATTACATATTAGTCATTTGGTTTGTTTGGGAGGAGTTTATAACCCCTGATTAGAGTAAGGCTCTCTGGTTTGAATTTGTTTGGCTAAATATTGAGGAAGTTGGTTGCATGTCAGAGGCATTTTCTCCTTTAGGAGCGCCTCTTTTGCTATTTTTACCCTCAAGTTAACCAGATGACCCCAGCACTGCTCAGGAGGGTGACTGACGCCATGGAGTCGATAAGATCGATGACCTGAAATGTTATAAAAAGAGTCAAAGGTCAGTTCTCTTTCCTGTTAAACACGACTGGGGTAATTAGATATTGGAAGCAGACCTTCTCCTCATTGGTCCATGAAGATGTAATTTAGTGAAGGCTGGATGAACAAGACGCCAATTTCCTGTGGAACTTTCTGTCTTCATTGACCAACAAGCTTCATCTTCTCCAGTGATTGCTTTTCAGCAGAAAAAGATCTGCTTTGTGGGCAGTGAACTGATGAGGTAACAAGTCATGGCAGGAATCATTAGACTGGTGCCGGACACTGTACCAGAGGACAAACATGAGACACCATTCAGCCATTCTTTACCAAAAGAAGAACTTCAAATGTTTCAAGTTAAACCAATAATTTACTTTAAATTGTGAACCTGAATGATATCACCTGTTGTGGATTTAACACAGGCGTGGCCTTGCTGTGTTTCCTGCTCTCTGCCTGCTGACACACCTGCACACCGTCTTAGCCCTAACTTATCCGCTCGGTCTTCTTCGTTCTTCTTGTGTGGTAGTGATGCTCAGCATCTCGCTTTAGATCCGGTTATTCTGTCTTGTTGACTTCGACTGGCCTTGTTATTCTTCCCTTCCGTCACAGAGTCCTCCCTGTGGTCATCTTCAGTGGCTTTTCGAATTCCACTCTGCCTTGTCACTGCTGAATGTTTACCTTTGCGATATCTACCTGGATCCCCCTGTTGCACATTCCCTGCCCTTTGTAAATAAACCTTTTTACCCGTTGTTACGTTCTGTGGGCGCTGGTGCTGTAAAATATACACTATATTCATTCTGCTGTCTACTTATTGTCTAGCTGAACATGAGTTAATACACTGTAACAGCCCGAGGACCTTTTCATCTTTGCTCTGTGAACAAAGAAACTGCATGTTTACATGTTTCCTGATGATTCAGCAGCTATGAAATGAACTGGCCCTCTACTGACCAATCAGTTCTCTGGAACAGTAGCCTCACCCTCCCTGGACGATTCCTTGAGCCTTTGTGTGCAGACAGTAGAAGGGTCTAAAGTTTGTCACTAGCATCTGAAGTGTTTGTTTCCCTGCTGAGCATCAGTAAGAAATGCAGATTCTTATTCTGCAAACAATTTTACAACAGTTTATTGTTCTCTAAGTATTAGTATATGAGCTTAAAGCAGGACAACTAGTTGTACTAAGGTTACGTTCTTTCCTGGCGTCATGTATGTTTATTAATATAGTAACTCTTTTCCAGTCTTTCTGGCCGAAGCAGTTAAGTGCTCACATAATATTACCGTACAGAGTTTTTTCTCTCTCTGCTTAATTTTCTGCAGCAGCTTCTCTAAGATTGTATTCTTTTTTCAGCCTCTTCATATTTTTCTCATGGTACAGTTTTATCTATCTAAGGTGCTGAAAACCAGCCCCTTTGCTTCCTGTACGCCTCACAGATATCCATAAATCTGATTGGTCAGAGGCTGCCAGGCCGTCCCTCTCATGTGAACCCAGTTTGCTAAGTTAACCACGGGAAACACTGGTTAACTTGGCGAACTGATAACCAGCTACTGTATGTCCTGATGTAGACATGATGTCTGCTCTTATTTGTGCTGCGGTCTTTCTTCTGCTCTTCCATCTCTGTAGATGGATTTGTGGCGAGGTGACAGGACACTTAGGCTACGTTCACACTGCAGGCGAAAGCGCATCAAATCCGACTTTTTTGACCCTATGCGACCCATATCCGATCATGGTATGACAGTGTGAACGGCACAAATCCGATATTTTCAAATCCGATCTGGGTCACTTTCGTATGTGGTCCTGAATCCGATACATTTCCGATGTTTTAGAAAGCGACTGCTGTGTGAACGGTCATGTCGCATTAAATCAGTCTTTTACATCACTGACACAAGACAGACGCCAAGTACCAGCGTCGGAGAAGACATCGCGAACGCTTCCAGTGTAGATGTCAGTGAAACTGTTGGGAAGACAACGTTGGAGAAACGTGAACATTTTATTTGTACTGTATAATCTGCAGATTCTGACAGAACCATCCTTTGAAGCACCGCTCCTCTAAAACAGCGATAAGGATCATTATTAGGCCATATGTAAATAACAAAATAACTTTACAACTTAAAGCAAAATTGGGAAACGTAAAGTCTTTATATTAAGGGCCATCAGTCAAACAACACTGTTTGGTCTGGGTCTAAACAGAGCGCGTTGTGTGTGACATCTTCTTTTGTGCATGCGGGCCGCTTTGAGCGTTCACACTAGAGCGCGTTTGCTGTCGCATTTTATTTGTAGTGTGAACAAGCAGACAAAAAAATCGGATTTGATCAAAAAATCAGAATTGAGCATTAAGACCTGCAGTGTGAACGTAGCCTAACTGCACCTCTAATGGCCACTTTAAACTGACTTCCAAAGTGAGTGAAGTTTATAGCAGAAATAAACATTTTTACAACCTGGTACAAAAACTTAAAAACCATACAGGGTGGATATTTTCCCAACTCACATATTTAACTTGCTAAGTGTCTTCAAGTGGTCTCCAAAGTGTCCGTACTCGACCTCCGGACCACGTTTACGGTACTGAGGCCATTTGAAACACTTTTTAGTGTTACTATATGACAGATCAGTCATCCAGTGTGTAGTTAATTGTTAAAAAAAACATATCTATGAGTCTGCGTAGGTGTTTGTGCTTCTGCACAACAGTCTGTGGTTGTAGCTTAGCTTGCTAACTACACTTGCTAGCATTAGCTGATACCTGATCACATGACCCTCTGCTCCAAAACCCAAACAGGAAGCTTCAGCATTGTTCTACCCCAGAGGCACCTTGTCTCCGTCCTTTTCAGATAATACCGATCCCACTTTGCAGTCTGACTTTTGTGAGCGGGAAGTTGCATTCAGGGACTTCCATCCAGCTTTTAATCAAAGCAGCAGCTGTGGTTAGTTTGTGGAGGAGGGAGGGCAGGTCTGGGCTTCCCCTGGGTAATCAATTTGCAAAGGCAGATGCTCAGCGGGGCACAAACTTCTGTGGCTTACAACAGCTGTTCAAAGAAATACTTATCACGAAACAGTCTTTCTTTTTCTGGTATCATTTATCATTTATTCACAGTGAAAGTCACAAACACCAGCAAAGGTCAGGATGGCATATTAATGACAGATTAGCCCAGTGCATCGCTGCATAATTCAACACATATTTGTAGCGTTGCTCTTTTATAATTTGCAGCTATTAGCCTGCACCTTGCGCCTTCATCTGGTTCTCTTGCAGATGAGTTTAGGCGCCAGAAGTCCATTTCTCATGCCGCACCTCCAGTTATTGGACAGGTGGAGACAGATGGCGCGATGCTGGCGGCCAGTCAGAAAAAGTTTCCTGAATCTTGGACACTGATGAATGAAGCAAACAAAGCATCTGCAAGCGAACAGAAGAATCCGCGGCTTCATCAAAGAGTCAAAGAGGGAGCGCCAAGGAACAAGAAGTCAAGTCATTAGAGTAAATGACCAGATTTAATGTGCTGAAACATTCATCAGCACACAGAGGGCCATCTGTCCGTACCTGTGTGACACTCCAGCGCCTCGCATCCCTCCAGCTCCCCAACTGATAAAGTAAAAAAAAAAAAAAAAAAAAAGCAATTATGGAATGGGTTGGAATTTAAATAAGGCATTAAATCTCAGGATGACCTCATGAATTTTGTTGTACTTTGTATTATTTAAGAAAAGGATTAATCTACCTCGTTGTTATTTAAATATCTTAATAAATAGCTGTTGTTTAATGATAATGGCAAACCCTTTTACTTTATTCTGTTTCTATTCTTAAGATTTCATCAAACTGTTGATTAAATGTTCTTCTGTATAAATTTAGACCATTAAAAATATTTCAACACCATCTGTCTCATTGAAGTGGGTCCATTTCCACCTTTTTCATGATTCATAGCTCTAAATTATCCTTATTTATCTCACTGTGTGTGAAACGAGCCATTTAAGGCCTCCCATTAAACATACTTGCATCAGATTGGCTACCCCTCACAGAAGGCTTGAACAGGAGGTGGGTGGGGCTGAGTACTTAGGATGACCATATTAAGGATATCCCCTCTCTGCGACATACTGAAGAGCCGATAGTAAAAAAAAAACTGTATGAGAGTGATGCAGAAGACACCTGACACATAAATAAAAGTATCTCAAACTCCCACCAAAGACACCAGACAGTTCTACAACATCCATTCATGGTTTTTGCAAAGTACAGGGAGAAGGTAGAGCTCTGATCGGGTGTTCTCACCCACTATTTTGACAGTAGTGATGTGTATATGTGTGTGGGTGCACAAGTATGTATATGTATAATACAATACAATTACAAGATGCTGCACTGAAATAATGTGTTTGAAGTTCTTGTGAGAATAAACTCTGATCAGCTGGCAAAGTGGGCAACGGTGGGCTCGCCTCTTCATTAATGCAACACAGCACAGAGGCTGTAACCACGGGAACTTACACGGCAACAGCACCATGTGACTCTGTGTTCAAATGATGTGTTTTTGAACATGAGGACGACTTGATCTTAATCCAGTTATTTGAATGTTGTGGCAGATGGGTGTTCGCTTGCATTTAAAAGGAAGCGTTCACACGGTCAAACCTTCACTCTGCTTGCTCACCTTCCTGCTCTCGTTTGTTGCCTCTGTTCGTTGGTGTCTGTGCCTTCTGGATTGTCTGTGATGTAACGGCGTTTGTTGTGGTCTGCGGCTCTAATTGTCTGCTCGATAATGTCCCACGTCAGTTGTACACGTTGTACTCGTTCATGCTTGCGCTCCTGTTTTGATTTGCTTTCTCGTGTACTAATAAAAACGCTGCAGCTTTATTGTTGTTTTAATGTTTCAACATCTGGCCAAGCGGGGGGAAATTAGAACATTTGCAGTTTACTGTTGATTAATGTTCATTGTCCCTGAAAAATAAATAAAAGAAATCTATCTGCACTGAGTAAGAAAACATATACCAAGAACACTCAGATATGGATGTTTGAGTTTGCAAATCATCTCTTGAGTAGATCAAAGCTGCACCGTACATTTACTCTTAACTCATACAGATCCTCTAATGTACTGTTAGAAAGCTGGGCATATACATTTACTCAGAATACTCATGCAGAAACTGTTAAAATTAGTCATTCTATTGCTATTTTAATGTGACCCCTCCTTGTCAGCCTGCTTGGTAACTGCAGATAACTCTCTTGGGTTGCAGGGAGCGAGCAGGACTCAGGAGAATTATCGTTGTGTTCTCTAAAAAGTAAAAATCCTCAGAGTTTTGTGCTCTGCGGGGCTGTGATGTGATATAAAGAAAACCTCTGACCTCGTCTGCAGTGACTTTCAAATGTTTCTAAAAAATAAATAATGAATAAAATCCGAGTTAGTGGGGAAAGAGTCAAGAGGGCGAGCGAGGAGGGAAGGAATTTGTGTAGAAAGAAAGACCTGTGGGACCGAAGGTGCAGCAGAGGGCAAAGTGTCAGGACACACTCGGCTGCTTTTGTCAGAGGACACACACACACACACAAACAAATGCACACACCGACAGCCCCACAAGATGGAGATTAAACACCCAGCTCCTCTGTTTGCTGATAAAAAGACCCTGGCTCTTTCAGTCTCTCCCTCCTCATTCTGCTGACGGAAATTGCTGTTTGAGTGCTTATTGTTTTGCTCATTGAGCTGTCTGCTTCCCTTATCTGTCTGCTGACCACTCTGAGAGGTAAACAGAAACACTGACTGCAGTGTCTTCCTCTATCGGATCATCGCTGGGACTCGGTGTTAACCGAACCCATTACTGAACTTTAAGTTGTCGACACAACACTAAGTGCTGCGGTACTTGTGCACAAGTTCCATCCGGCTGATGAGGAAGTTTTGTATCAAGTATTTAACACAACGTGGTGGGTGCTCGTCAGGATAATAAAGATTTTTGTTTACCCTGATCTAGGGCAGAATTTGTGTTGTAAGGAGCTGTGATGTTATGTTTTTGTGCGTATTTGGTTATAGTTCCTATGTGTATGTGAAAGTGTAAAGATCATCGACCCCAGAGAGAGCAGATGCTACATGGCTGCGTCTCATGGGTAGCTTAATAAAACAAGCCCTTCCTGACCCAGCACAAAGGCATTTGTGTTTCCTACACAGGCTCAAACAAGCATGTTTCACTGTGTAAACTAATGCACTGTGGATAAATATTCATAAATATGCAGGTTTCTTTGCTTCCTTTAACATTAGCTTGTGAACCACTTACAGTTAAAGATATCAGCCAGTAAGGCCACCAGCTGGTTGGTGAGTGAAATCAGATTAAGTGGATGCTGCACCAAAAACCTTCCTGTGATTATTATGAGAGCAGCAGATTGGTTTGCATGGAAGATGTCAGCTTGCCTGTAAACACCACAGCATCACCAAATAACCAATGAGCAGAGGAACTGAAACCAGAAGTGGAAACTGTTTGCTTACAAAATAAAAGCTCTGTTTTCCTGCTGAAACCAACACATTTTAAAAGGTGGATTTGACGGGCAGGTGCGTGCAGCTGGCTGTCAGCTGTTGGTGATATTTGGAGCAAATTTCTCACAATTGTCTGTCAAAAAAATCTGGTTAGCTGTTCGGTCATCTGGACTAATGAAACAAGTCTGTCTTCTAGTTTTTGTCTGTAAAATTCTAATATTATTCTCTAACAGGCTAACTAGCTTTAGCTGATAATTTAGGGGGACATCCTCTTGTCCAAGCATGGCCACCTCTGGCTTAAAAAAATTAAAATTAAAATCCCACTAATAGAAAATTTTACTGTTGTTACTGCCATCTTTTATATACAGTCTATGATGGTGTGGTGGCATGGGGAGACGATTGCGCTGCACTGCAAAAGGAAAACCAGCGATGTAATATAACGTTTTTATATAAATAATCTTGTGTAAAAGTTTTCCTCCAAATAACTACTTTGTACCACTAAAACAAACTTTGCACGCTCCTGCACGGACATATCTGCAAACTCTTTTTACAAACACAAATTTATTTAAAATGTTTTAATTTGTTTCCAGTTTAGACGCCGATTGAATGCAACGCTCTAATTAAACAACATCCAGAGAACAATTTAAGCCTCGGGGGCTCTACAGCCAAACAACACAAAGTGAAAAAATCACTATGTTTGGAAATAATGTGTTGTTTTCTCAGATTATTATTGTAAAGCATAACTGATCAGCAGGTAATCTGTAATTGTAGAAGTGCAGTCGCAGTGAGAGCCTGGCTGTGTGCAAACTTTCTACAAGTAAATGAGGAAACAATTTGCTCCGTGTATCTCTTTCACTTTAAATAAAAGGAGCCAGATTTATTTACTTTTTAATGCTTCATACTCATGGATGCCCTCTTACTTATTGACTTTAGCAGTGAAGTGCAGGGTGGGGTTGGGTTTTGAGGGTGGGGGCTCTTTTTTGCCTGTGACAGTTTGTTTTTCCCCAGAACATCATTGGCTCATATCATTCTCCAACGCTTGAGCTCGCTCCACTTTTATATCCAGCACAAAATGGGCTGCAAATTGAAAGGCTTTACAGGTAGTGTGTGGTGAAGGTCAGGGTACCTCAGCTCTCAGAGATGTGGGGGTTTGTACGGGATAATTTCTTTGCAATAGGGAGGACTGAACACATAAATGGTTTCTACTTTCTTGCTGATTTCCTCTGGGGAAATTTCCACTTCAGAGAAGAGTGGCCATAAACCGACAACTCCTTACCTCTCTCGTGCAAACTATTCATCTCTGGTTTGATGTGTGGGCGTCTTTTTATGTGCTTTCTTTTTGCTGTTGTTGCTTTTTTGTATTTTATTATGTTTCTTTTGTTGCTCACAGTAATCTGAAGCATGTGATATACAGCATAAATGTATGCTTTTCTTTTTCTTTTCTGTGCGAGGAAGAAGATTAATGTTTGCCCTTGGAGAAGAAGGTTGGCCGTTTTCGGTGAATTTTACAGGAAGCATAAAGGAGAAACCATTTGAATGTTTTATGTAAATGTAAGCAGGGGAAACTGTTTTCTTCTTAGAAACAAGATCACACTGTAGTCCAGAGATAAATGACACAAACCAATGGGAATGCAAAAGGTAACCTTCCGCATCCCTATGATACGCACCCGATTGTGGATGCAATCCAATAGAATGACGCTCCTGGCGGTAACATACGTTCCAGCCGTGTATTCGAGCCCTAACCCTAACCTTAACCACAACCTTAATTGTGTTAGATTTGTGCTTTCCAAAGCGACTCATGATAAGAAACTAAAATAAATGTACGTGTGTAGATTCAGTCCAAACGGTTCTCATGTTTCCTACTGTTTCCGAATGCATAACATAGGAAAGTGTTGGGTGGCTGAAAGCGTAACATACTGACAATTTGTCACATAGCACATATGTTACACTTTGGGAGTAAGTACGTGTTGGATGAGCCCCTATGAGCGAGCACTTTGGCGACAGTGGAAAGAAAAAACTCCCTTTTAACAGGAACAAACCATTTTGGTCCCATTTAGAATGAAATAAATGATAAAGCAGGGTGTGATTTAAGGTGTGGCTGTATTGGATACTCCCCCCTCACTTTTCATGTCGAGCTTTAAAAATCCAAGATGGCCACAAACAAATGGGTGACATGACTGTACCTATGTCTTTTAGCCTATGGTTGCAAATTTTGCTGATTTCCAGGGAAAATTAGGAAATGATGTTGCTTTTGTGGTGTAGCCCGTGAACGGAAATATTAAAGTAAAATCAAAAATGTCAATTATAAATCTGCCGTGTCATTTTTAGTCTGAATCTACTTTTTGAAGCAGCTTTGCCTGAAACTGTCTGAAGGAACCTCGCTGGCCGTTTGAAGCCGTTGCAGACCAAATACTTCGTCCTGCATGAATCACAACGGATTTATGTGGTCGTTTTTCCTGTGCCTTGGCTGTACCGCATTTGGCCTTGTAAAAAAAAAAAATCAATAACAAAAATGATCAGGAGTCAACCATCTGTAATGTGTGTGATGGTGAAATCCATCGGCGAGCATCAGGATGAGTCGATTCCTTGTTGCCAGACTGCGGCCTCATTAACTCGGAAGTAGAAAACAATTCATGGATCAAGCCCTGCTGATGGATGACTTTGTCTGGAGGCAGAGGAAGCTGAGAATATGCTTTATGACATAAGTACTTTAACTACATTTTCTGGCCTTGGAGATGGTTTTGAGATGTTGCGAGTACTTTATGATGTTGACACGAAGCGGCTGATGGATATCTGCTGAAATGACTGTTGTTGATTCGCGTTCCGCTTTATTTATCAAGGGAAGATTTGCTGAGCTTGAATGAGCTTTTTCAGCAAACACAAACAGTCGCACTGCCACAAAGTCACACAGATACATGCAGACACATGTGGGATCTGTCAGTTTGACTGTAGTGTGTGAGTGGTGATTCTGTAAGAGCGGAGAGGGAAATACGGTCTTGAGTTTATCAGGAGGGGATTTAAATGGACTTTAAATGGAAATGGATTTTCTCTGGATGCTCCTGTTTCCTCCCACAGTCCAAAGACATGCACTTATTTGGTTAGGTTAACCACTGGTGATTCTATATTGCCCATAGAGTGTGATGGCTTGCCTGTCTCTCTGCATTGGCCCTGCTACAGACCGCCGACCTGTGCTCTTCCCTGGGATAGGCCCCCTGGAGTCTGCATTTAAACAAACTGGACTGACTACAGATTGCAGGTTTAAGCACATGAGCACTTTGTTTGACCACATGAGTGCGTGGACTAAGTAGAAAATGATTCTTTTAGATTATTTACCTACTTAAATCTTGGACTTAGAACTTTTAGACATTGGGACTAACACGATGAAGGCATGAAGAGTGGTGGCTGGGCTCATCGCAAGGGCTTTTTTCTATTGATTAAAGCGGCAGCTGGCTAAACTGCAAACACATCTGGATTCATTAACAGTGCTTACCTCATGTGCATCTGCATTGATTTTAGTGGCAGCCAGGTTGGTCACACGGTTATTTAGACTGATTTGAAATGAGCTTGAGCATTCAGACCAACAATGATTAGCTCTGATTATGGGGCTGTGGGGGCGATTTAGGTTGATCAGTGGGATGTTTGATTGATTAGAACAGATCTTGGGCATTTGGGTAACTTTGGGAAACTTGGATTGATTGAAGGGACAAAGCAAAGATCAGAGGAATGGACAGAAAGGAAATTCAAACCAATGTGTGACAAGAAGGGGATTTAGGATGACTGGTGAAAGAGGGAACCACAGTTGTCTGTGACCAGCATCACTGCAGAAACTCTGAGTTTAAAGTTTGAAAAGCAGATCTGTCTTTGTTTAGGACAAAGAGGCAAAGCGGTTATCGTTCACCATCCTGTCTGATATAAGCACCAAACCAGGACTGTTTGTTTAGTCTCACCTTTTATGTCAAACCTGCCCTTGTCAGTCTTTTGCGGATAGGAGAAATGTGTTATATCATTCAGCCCTGCATGTTCAGCGATTGGTAGCTTCACTTTCTGCAGAGCGATCCTTTAAAAACTGAGGCGGAGGCTGTGGTGAAGTGGACAAGCATGTTGATATTAGACTTTCTTCGAGGGACATGAAGCTTGTGTTGATTTTACCTTGATTACTTACAGACTTCTCAGTGTGCATACAAACACAGTCTCAACAATGTTCCTGAAAATGAAGAAAAGGCGAACGAGTGAATGGGAAACAGGATTTTCTCCTTTTTTTTTAACTTAACCTTGGCTCTGTCTTATTACCAAAAAGGAAATAGCTCTCTTTAATGATCCGCCCTGTCCTTCTTTCATGTCTCTCTCATTGACATGGGAAATGAAATGGAGGAGGTAGGGAGGACCCCATTAAAGCACTCCCATTGCCCTTGAACCAGTCATTACCAAAGACATCAGCACATGATGAGAGGAAGCACGTGACAGGTGGCTTCAGAGGTGGTTGATATTGATCAGCTGATGTCCAGCTTCAAAAAAAGCCAATATCCCCTCTACTGATCACCAACCCCACCCACTATTTAAAGCTTATGCAGGGGGGCGGTGTATTCAGCATTGTGTCCGGCACTCGACAGTCAGGCTTTTCTTGCTGCTGTTTTTTTGAAGGTCCTTCGTTAACCTCACACAGTACTACGAAAATCCAACTGAGATTCCAAAGAATCCAGTGCCATCAAGTTATCAGTCATTTTAGCAACTATAATTATCTAATAATTTATTCTCTGCAGACCATATTAACACTGTGCTCACATACGGAAACCTCAGTACAAACAAAGTCCTTTTCACAGCCCACTGACTTTTTATCCAATTAGCGTTGGCAGTTTAGCGGAGGGTATAATTCCATGACTTCTGTGCTTAGTTTAATTTGTGATTGAGCAATCTATTATTCAACTTTAGCGATACAAATAAATTCAAAAACCAACAAGCGTCCAACCGAAGTCAAGAAAACAATTTTCAGTAGAATTCAGCTGTGAACAGGCGGCCTGTGAAGTCGCTTTCAGACTTATCCATGTGAATGCGTCACATGTGCACAGTGAACTGAGGCTGAAAGGAAGAAATTTAATGAAGTCAAAGTCTCATTATTGGCTCAGAGAAGACACACGAGCAGAGAAGGAATGAAGGAAAATTCCAAAAGCTGTGATTCCTCGAGGCTGGCTCCAAAGTGAGCTGTTTTCATTTAAAGTCACTTTTAGCTAAAAAAGAAAGCCTATATGGGCGAGGTGTCTAAAGTGTACCCCACGAAAAACAGGTACTTTATTCAATTCAATTCAATTTTATTTACACAGCGCCAAATCACAACCACAGTTGCCTCAAGGCGCTTTATATTGTAAGGTAGACCCTACAGTACTACATACAGAGAAAAAAAAAATCCAACAATCATATGACCCCCTATGAGCAGCACTTTGGTGACAGTGGGAAGGAAAAACTCCGGAAGAACCAGGCTCAGGGAGGGGCGGGGCCATCTGCCATGGGAGAGAGAAGGAAGACAGGACAAAAGACACGCTGTGGAAAAACTTTATGGTGGAAGGAACTTTATGGTTACCACATCGATGTGTTGTATACTCTGGTTGTGGTTTAGACATAAACAAAGTTCAGACAGATCTAAAATTTGAAAAAAGGTGTGAAATACAAAACAGTAAAAAATATGTATCGATAAACAAATAATAGCAGGGGATAACAAAGATGGTAATCTGGATATAAAAGAGGACATCACATTAAAAGTCTATAAAAACATTTTTTAAGAAGTGGTTCAAAGGAAGTTGTTCCAGCAACACCTTTAGACTTAAGTCTATGAAACACTTAGAAGGGTCTCCAAGTTAATATGACGTGCTCCTAGGCACAAGACCCAAGCGTGCTTTAAAAGTGAGCAGTGCACTCTGAAAAATCAATTTTAAAACCTACAGGAAAGCAGCGGAGGGAAGCCAGAACCGAGGTGCTGTGATGCCATCTGCTAAAACCAGTAAGAAGATGAGCTGCTGGTTTCTGAACCAGTTGGCAGGACCTTCTAATTTAATCAAAACCCTCTAATCATTTCCAAATGATTTTTAAATGTCTCTGTTATGTTGTGGTGTAACTACAATATTAACCACCACACCAATTTCTGTTCAGACACTCTTCTTTCTCATCTGTTGAACTCCGTCTCCTCATTTCTGTCCATCCTCAGCTCTGCACCCTCAACACCTACCCTGGCCTCACTCTGGCTCTTGGCATCTGGGAAAGTTTATGAAGTGTGAGGCAATTTATTCAAAGAGTGGAAGGCCTGAGAATCCATTTATGAAGTCGCTTTATGGACGAGCACAAGACTCAAGAGGGCAGTAAGATGCTGCGTGAGATGAAGTGTGTGTACACAGTTATACACCTTCACGTGTCTGGAGGGTGTTCAGATGCAACAAAAAGAAAAATATAGTTTTCATACACACCACTGACTCCATGCATCCATCCATTCCTGACTACTTATCGCAGAGGCAGCAGTCTGAGCAGAAAGGACAAGCCTAGGGTCATCCCGGCCACCTCTTCTAGCTTCGAGCCCTCAGGCTACGTCCACACTAGCCCGGATAAATTTGAGAACGGAGTTTTCGTCTGAAAAAGCTCCGCATCCACACTATCGTTTTCAGTCGTTTTCACAGAGTTGTGCGTCCACATTGAAACGGCCGAAAACGCTTACGTTCCAGCACTGCGCGTGCATGAAACGCAAGACGATTCGACCTGCTATCCGCTTTGGACGCCATCTCAGTGTGGACGGGAGGCCAAAACGGAGAGAAAAAGATGTATTAGTGTGGACATGGCCTGAGTCTGTGCTGAAGCCTCATCCCAGTACGACGTGCCTGACATACGTCACCTAGGAGGCGTCTTGGTCCGTCGCTCGAACCACCTCCACTGGCTCCTTTCGATGTGGAGTCCCTCTCAAACTGACCACTGACTGTATAAACTTGTATACTGCAGAGCAAATAGATGCCATGATGTTAGTGAATATCACTAAAAAGGAGGAGGGAGGAAAACTAGCCAAGGACATTAAAATCAATCATGTTTGTAATCGGTCTCGATTCGCTGCCTCTTGTGTTAATTGATCAGACTGTGGCATAATTAATGGCATGCCACTTTAAAGGAAAATAAATGCTCATCAGTGTCACAAGGTTGCAAAGCCGCCTCATTGGCAGATACATGTGGTATTTTTTATACAGATCACAAAGAAATTGATTTGAGATTAAAGAGCACTTGAAAGCATTAAATAGCATCTTTACCAGATTCTATTTGAATCATCGAGCTGATGGCAGACATGTCATCGCCGCCTTCACAGTGCAAAGACGCGCTTGTAAACAGCAGGTGACTGGTCTGAAAGCCTGAGCTAGATGGCAAAATGTGGCTGGAGAAAGTGAATGATCAATGGTAGACTGCAGAGGAAAGGCACGCGGGGCTGAATGAGATCACATTTTCAAGGGTACGCGTGTCATGTACCGGGGCTTAAAGGTCATCTAGTACCAGTTTGTGCTCAAGGTGCAAGCTATTACTCAAAGAGCAAAGATAACACATTAAAGATAATAACAAACAAGCACAAACTTCAACAAGCATTAAAAGCCTGAGTAAAAAGAATGTGAGATGTGATTCACAGTAATGCGGAACATCCAAATCACAGAGTAAACTGAATATTAAAGCTTTTCAAAAAATAAATCAGTTTCATTTTTCTTCCTGTCTGTTTTCACGACTGCGTGGCAGCAGCTGCACAGGATGATGGGACGGCTTCTTCAGACCTGGAGGTGCAGTGGAGGGTCTCCACATCCAGTAAGCGGTGAGGAAATGAAATGCATGAATATTTTATAACTTAATACATCGATCGTCCAAATAACATGTCCTAATAACTTGTGTTGACTTATGGCTTTGGGAAATTTTCAGGTTTTAACAGTAGCGGTCACACAGTACGAGAGCGAAGTGTAAGGTCAGCAAACTTTCAGTATGGTTGGCTGCTATAGACTGTATATAAAAGATGGTTGAATCCAGAGGAGAGTCATTTCACTTCCTTTTTTTCCCAACATAGAACCAAGTCCGCCAGAGTTTATCTTTGGCCCACCCTGGGGCGCTCTTGTCAGTGCGCCCCAGGGTGGCTGTGGCTACTATGTAGCTTGCCATCACCAGTGTGTGAATGTGTGTGTGAATGGGTGGATGTCTGGATATGTAAAGCGCTTTGGGGTCCTTAGGGACTAGTAAAGCGCTATATAAATACAGGCCATTTACCATTTACATTTTTACATGCTGTAGTGCCATTTTTAGGGCATTTCAAGTTGCTATACATTAATACAACCATTATATCCCAAATTTTAATAATATGAATGCATTAAGTTCATAGTAACTACATAAATTGCTAAAAAGTGCAACAAAATGCAAAGAAACTGAATATCATCTTTGGGGGGGGGGGGTTACACATTTTTCTAGTTACAGAAATTTCAGAGATTTCTCTCAAAACTGTAAACGCTGAACTAAATGCAAGAAAATTACACAAAATACTTTCCAACCAGAGGAAATTTATTTTTGAGTGTCTTCATGACACATCAATAGTATTGCCAAAGAAAAATGTTTACCCCTTGAAATCTACATTCTGGTGCTACAGCTCCAGACAGCATCTTGTTTCTTTGGAGCCAAAATGGATCATATGTGGTTTGACTGCTGTACTGTGGAGGACAAGAGAAAACTGCAGCGGGTGGTGAGGGCAGCAGACCCCCCTCAGAGACATTTATACTGGCAGACTTCAGCAGAAAGCCAGTATCATCATCAAGGACCCTTCGCACCCTGGACACTCACTTTTCCCCCTGGTAAACGCTATGAGGTCGATCAGGTCAAAGACAAACAGACTCAATAAAAGTTTCTACCCACAGGCTGTCAAACATGCTCCACCCCCACCTCCACCCTTAACTGTGCTGTTAACATTTATGGACATTTTCACTGTATTTATAAACCTTATTTATCATAATAGCACCCAGCATGCCTACCTGCAGCCCTACCTCCTATTCAGTGTGCACTACCACTGATCACTTGCTCCTCATGTTGCACCTGCTCCTTTATATGGCATATATAACTTGTATGTAACTTGTACATATCTGTGTGGGCAACTCTTTAACTTTAAGTCTATTTTGTTTGGTTTCTCTTTTTTTTCTCTTTTATTCTGAAGGAATTTTAATGTAAAAATCTACACGCTGCTGACGGAGAGATGCCAAACTGTGTTTCATTGTTCTTGTAACAGTGACAATAAAGATCTATTCTATCAAGAAGATGTTGTGCTACATTATCAGTAAGTCTCATTAGCTTAGTCAGCAGTTAAACACAGCTCAGCTCAAACTTGTTGTTTATGACATGCTACTATAGTCATAAAATAAAATAACATTTTGATTGAGCATACATGCAAACACGCAGGGACTCTTTTGATCCGCTGTTCTGAATATCGCACAGTTCAGTGCCTCCAAAACCACTGAGTAGTAATAAGGAGAAAGGAGAAAGTTGGAGTAGATTTTTATGCCTGAGCATGAAATCACAGAGCAGAGCAGCAGGTGGATGTAGGCGACAGTGACAGTTCATCTCAGAGTCGCCGTGGTGTGGTGATGGTGGTGAAGGAGCAGAGTCGGCAGAAGACGGATGCAGGCTTCAGATGAGATCCTCGGACAGCCTGAAAGGCAAAGTGTCAGATTTACAATGAAATAAAAGACAAAGTCAGGGAGTGCTTGGCTCGCAGAAAGCAGGCAGATGGATCGCTGGACAAAAACAGTGATGAGGAAATTATTATTGAGGTGATTCTGACAAAGAGAACTGAGCAGAGATAAAACAGGAGCGTTGCTTCCTTATGGAACATGGTCATACGCTTCATTTATAACTGGATGTTGATGAAGAAAAACTATTCCACATCAAACAAATTACATAATCTAATCTCGGCATGCATACCAGCACTGTTTGAGTGTGACAATGTTTCTGTGTCCATCATCTCATTCGCCTGCTGTCTTGGCACCACAGACCCTCACATGTGGCCCACCATCTTTTTCTGAGAGTACGCTTCAGAGGAAGGCCTCTGTGGGACTTTGGCTTATCTGCAGGCCTTGGCTAACGAATGATGAAAAACAGGCAACATCACGGCCACCAATCTGCTCCAGTGAGGGTCCTGGCCCTACGTACTCGTCGGCCCTCTGGCCTGGGTACAGATGCCAGGGCATCTGCTCACAAATAAAAGACCCAGGCAGACTGACACCCGCAGGCCAAACAACCAGAGGCTGGTAATAACGCGTCCCTAACGGGCTTACGGATCCATCCTCTGCAGACTGAAACAGAGTTAATTCATCGACCACATTAGTAAATTACATAAGAGGACATGAGGACATCATAAAAAAACTGTTTTCTGTTTTTTTTTCACTGCCATTAAGACAAAAAGACATAAGCTTGAATAATTCATCATGTTTCATTCGTGTTAAGGTAAAAGTGCACTCCATTGTTAAAACTCGTTTAAAGATTGCAGGTGGAGCATCATACGATCACTGTGTCCACTACTTTCAGTCAGACAGAACAACAAAAATAAATTCAGAGTGACATTTCAGTGAATTGTAAATATACTTGTATGTATCACGAATTTGGGTTCCTGTTCTTCCACTTCCTGTTTCATTTTGCAGTCCCAGCCTCTCATTCATTCCTTTACTTCCCCTATTTGCTCTTTCACTCTGGTTTTCTGCAGCACCACTAGCAATAAGATAATCCCTCACCCCAGCATATACACTCCCCCGCTTCTCTTTGTGCCTTTGCTGGATTGCTTTGGTTTTTTCCCTGACAGTTCCTACACTGTATGCCTCCTGACTTCTTTTGATTGCAGTTCAGCTGTTTTCTTACTCTCCACATGTCTCTATCGGCTCTCCTCCCGTTTGACCTTTCCGATTGTTCTTAAAACTTTGCCCTTTTCCTGGCGCTTGTTAATGCTGTTCGCTGAGATGAGTGGAAACCTGTACATGACTCCAAACGTGCCAGTTAAGGTTAAGATTTTGGACTATGAAGTTTGATTTCCTTAGAGTCTGTGAACCGTTACAGACAGAGCTAACCAGTCTCCCACGCCTCCTTTGGGCTCTGTTCTTTAAGACTTAAGAAAATGAACCTGATGACAGGAATCTTTGGCCGTTTCAGGGCTTTTTCACCTGGCAGAGTGGGGTTTGAATCCCATGTGAAACCAATAAAAGAGCTATTTTTGGCCCATACGAAGCAGGTGCATATGCTCATGTTTTCTCTGAGGGGAGAGCTGCAGCTCTATTTACAGATTCTGGCAGTTTTTGTTTAGATTTCTGACGCCTGCAGGTTTAATAATAAGAATGCATATGAACATAGAGAGCACTTTGTGTACTATAAGAGACAAAAACAGTTGTATTTTTGCCCTTTGATGATCTTAATGTTGAATAAAAAGCTCTGAAATACTGATTTGGCCACATCAGTGAGCGAACGCCGTTCCTTTCATCCGTACCTTTCTGCACCGTTGCATATTTTGTGCGTCCATTAGCCTGATTTACTGCACACTCTGACCTCATGTCAGCAGCTCACCCTGGCCTCGTCCCCTGGGAAGCACACAGTTAATGTTTATGAAGTGTATCCTGATGAAGTGACTCCACTCCATTATCACAGCTGTCCCGATAAGGTAAATTTCTCTTTGTTCCCTTCCTGATGGCTGTCAAAGTTTGTCAGTCACGTGTCACGTATTCCATCAGTAAGGTAATTAAGAAAAGTAATAAATATGGTAATGTGAAATTAACCACCAAGTCATCATAGGTGAAAAACCAAACCCGACCCCGAGCCTGTATTTTGGAGACGTGGCCAAAATGGCCTTTAAAACCAGAAAAAGTAAATTGTTTCTGATGTTTGAATTATTATTTTCTTTGTTCTCTCTTTGTCAAAATCACATATTCAGATTGGCTCAAGTCAGAGTTAATGTTAGGGTCAGTGTTTGGGTCATTTCGATGATGGAGGGTTTAATATGATGTGCGTAATTTCAGCGTGCAGTATTTTCCTGTTTCTGAAACATATTTGATGAGATAAGAACATTTCTTCAGACTGTTGTGAAGCTGTGAGTGTTTTCACTCTCATTATCTTGTGATGAACGAGGCGCGGTGTAGGAACAGTGTGGTGCATGCTCACCTTAAAACACCCCCTATTTGATCCTTTTTATTGTAATAAAGACCTCAATTTACAACAAAATGTTGTATTAAATTAAATTTGAGAAACCAGGGTTTAGACACTTCTGCAGGGACTTCACTTTCCTGAGCTCTGCAGACTTTTCAGTGTGTGCTCCCATTCTAACCTTTATTAACATTTTTGGATTTTTACAAATTCATATTTCTTACCTAAGCTTTATTAGTTTTAGTCTTTCATGACCCATGCACGAGGGATGGCGAGTTTGTGTTTCCACAGTTAAGTCATCCTGTGTTTGACTGATACACCTGCAGTGCAGCACCAACTGTTTGCTCCTTGGAGCTCAGTTGCATCATTTCTCTTTGAATACTTTCATATTAAAAGGCGATGATTACCAGGCATCTTTTAAAGGTGACACATCTGACTTCCCAGCATTGATACCTTGGGAGGTGTGATGTGGTTAGATAAAAGCTCAAATATCTTTTTTTATGTACCGTTTCTGTTATTTTGTCCACCCCCCCACGCTCTGTGGCTTTGTGTTTCCATCCACTGAGCTGTCATGCCTGCAGTGGAAGGGGAGTTCAAGGATTCATCAAACAAACAGCAGGCCTGGGTCTCTGCAGAAACTGGCTCAGCTGGTCAGCTCGGGTCCACACATCACGGCTAAGCTAATGAGAAGGGCCTGGATGGGTCGGGGTGTGTGTGTGTGTGTGTGTGTGTGTGTGTGTGTGTGTGTGTGTGTGTGAGAGACAGAGAGAGAGAGAGTGAAGCCTGGCCATCTTCCAGCTCTTACACATCCAGGTGGTTTGATTAAACACATCACTAACACATTGTCTGTGGGTTGATCAGGAGGGTCTGGGAGGAAAACCGTGAAGGGTAAAGTAGATGCAATAGAAGCAAGCAAAGCAGAACCGAAACAGTGTGACCGACATTCCCTATTGTGGACTCTTTTCCTTTATGGATGCAAAACCAGAAACTAAAAAGTGACGTTTTCTTTGCCGTCTTCTCGGCTCTGGTGTCTCGGCGAGCTTGTTAAAGTGCTGTTTGTGTCCCAGCAGAACTAATTTGGTCATTGCGCACCATCAGATCTGATCAGATCTCTCAATAATTTTCACCCATTATGGCCTTCATTACTTCCTCTTCTCTTTCATTGTGACAAATCCTTTGAAGGTTTGTTCTTTATGCTAATTCAAGCCGAGGGATAGCACCTCAGGTTGCTCTTCCTGCTGTCTGCTGCTCCATCGTGCCTCCTGACCACCGCTGTGCGTGGTCTCAGGATTATCAGCCAAGACCTTGTTTGGCCCTTTGTCTGTTGTGATTGAATCTGCATTTTTTTCAGTTGCTGTTTTATTTGGTTTTCACTGCTTTTTTTATACTTTTACATTTAACCTACTAAACTAATTTGATTTTTTGGTTAGAATTCAGAAAATATTGTGGTTTGGGTTGAAATAAGCCTCCTTCATCAGTAACCCGTCTCATTATGAGCGACAGCTCCATCTCACTAATGCTACAACTCAGTCACATGCTCCACTGCCCAAAGACACCGTGCTTCATGAGATGAGGGGCGAACGTAACTGACCTACAAGGAAACGGAGCAACAGAAAGTCCACGCTAGAGACTCGTGTTAATCCTGCTCTCGAGTGATCGTTAGCTTCTGCTATTTATTCTTTCTGTCATCTTCAGAGACATGACGGGTCTTAGAACTCAAAGAACCTAAAACAGAATCCTAGATCGTCCCGGCTCTGCCACCAACAGCTTCCCAATGAGCCGAGTGCGATGTTTCACTAACATGGGTGCAGCTGAGGTCCAGCACAGCTTCAACATATCCGCTTGTTTCTGGTTTAAAGTGTCCACGAGGTCAGCCAGCCTGCCACTTATTCAGTGCTGTGGTGGGATGAGCAGAGATTATGATAGGCCTCTGGACTGAGCCATAAAGGAAACGTATTTTTCTTCGTTTTAAACCCTATAATAGGTCATTTTTCTTAACAAAAAGCTCTAAAACTTTGTTGTTGTTGTTTTAATCCTCTAACTTTTCTGTCTGGCGACCATTAAAATTACAGTGAGGGCTATCTGCTAGGCTAGACTGTTTGGGTTAATGAGGTTTGGCCTTAACTGCTTTGAGGTGTTACTGATATAGCAGCCAAGTGGACTTGCTTCTGGAAAGACTTTGCTCACGAGTGTAGACTATTCTCAGAGCGATCCTTTCCCTCTGTTGGATTGCAGGCAGACGGGACGCTTCAGTGACTCATTATATCTATAAAAGAGGCCAGAGCTAGCTGGTTAGCATGCAAACCTAAGATACGCTTATTATTTCAATACGTAGATGTCTTTGCCTGTCATGCCGTTGGAGTCTGCTAATACATTTTGTTATTTGTTCAATGTTTTAAATGAAAAAAATGTATATATTGCACCTTTATTGCACTTTATTTGGTTTATCCTTCATGCAAACAACCAAATGGAGTCACAGTGTGAAATTAATTGTTCGGTGATAGGACATCAGCACAGTGCCTGAGGCCTTTAGTCAACTTTTCTCTCACTGTGGATGCACATCAGCAGCTCAGATGTACCTGTGACTGTCTAATTTCAATATTTCCAATATGCAGAGGGAATCAAGAGTGAAATCGTATTCATAAACAATCCCCTGACACTAGATGTAATCTTGTCCAGTATTTATGTGATAAAAATTGGGAAATAAATCGTCTTGCATGGCTCATCTTTGTACACCCACCTTCTATGAGTTCATACATTTTAAATGGGAGTGAGAGGCGATGAGTTTGTCACCAATTAAAGCACAGATCACAGAATTACTCAGTAATTACTGGCTCATCTAAATGAATGCTGGCCAGTTCAAATACGTGCCTGTAGAGATTTACATTAGAGTTCCAACAAATGAGTTTATTCAGCCGAGACTCGATTCTCACACTTATTAAGTGCTTATGACATTAATCTGTCTTTGTCCAATCAGAAGTCACGTTTCTATATGATACTGAGCCACAGTGAAAAGCACTCATCAGTCAGTGATATCAGTGAACAGCTCCCATTAGTGAGCACGCCATGCTGAGACGGCGCTACGCAGAGCATTTAACCCAGAAACCACTTTCAAATATAATCACAGCTTTTCTTTGGCTACGCAGGAAACACATTATGGGAATATCTGCTGAAAATGAGGAATGGAAATCAGGGGATCCTGAGGCTGATTAGTATACTGCAGGTCCTAATCACACAACACGAGGTTGCCTGTCTGTCAGGTGAAGTTTTGACACAGTTCTCTTCTGTTCCAGAGCCACGGATCGATTGCTCTCAAAGATTGTCGTTTCTACGTGTAACTGATCTAACTGTTACCTCCTTAAACTCCCATGTCTTTTATTTCTGTAGTGTGAACTCTAGTTTTCATTACTTTTAATGATTTCTGTGCCACTGCAGACTGATTACTCACTGAAAATTCAGAAAGCCTGGTGCACTCTGCAGGGAACTCTAGGAACCACGAATAAACCGAATTTTCTGCTCAAAGATTTTCAGAGGATAAACAGGCCCAGAGCACACAAATTAATTCTCTTTAATTCTTCTCTAATTATGCACAATTAAAGGCTGTGAATTAATCAGTGCGTTTAATCGGCTTGCTGTCTTTGAGCTGAAATGCACCTGATTTAGAAGCTGGTGGAAGATTCTCAGAGAACGGTGACTTTATTGGATTCTGTGGAGAAGCAGTTGACATTTAGCGGTTTCACTCGATGAGAGGTCTGATCTCACCTTTGGGACTGGGATTCATCCTCTGGAAAATGTGCGAGGCTTTAGGGAGGGTGGCGGAGTGAGCGTCTGCCTGAATGGCAGGGCGTTTGAAAGGTGAGGTTCCAACCTTATGTTTCCAGAAATCCAGGAGTGATGTTGGGAAGGAGGGCCGGCAGGTGAGTAGTTACGTTCTCCAGGAATTAGTTTGCAAGCAGGCTTGGTGAATTTTACCAATAGTGGCCAGGAGACTGCACTGCAGGTGAGTCTAATCGGAGGTGAGAGAACTGGGGACACAAAGAGATGAGGGTAAGTACGAGGCAAGAGACACGAGAGGCGTAGTTACCACTGTGAGGTAGCTGATAAACTGTCAAAGAGTGGAGGACTGAGCTGGACTTAAAAGTCCCTCTGCTGGGCGAACACAGGAAACCACAGGACCCATACAGAAAAACACAGGACACTCAGATCATGAGTGGGTCCTGCCATCCATGCGTTGTGTACCACCTGCCTAAGCACCGTTGCAGACCATGAACACCCTTTCATAGAAACGTTATTTCCTGATATCTGTGGCTGCTTTCTGCAAAAATGGTTCAGGGATGGTTTGAGAAGCACAACAGCGAGTTTGAGGTGTTGACTTGGTCACAGCTTCAGGGGTCTCTAATGGAGTCCATACCTTGACGGGTCAGGGCTGCTTTGGCTGTAAAACTGGGGCCAACACAATATTAGACAGTTATGATGTTATGAGGTCTGATCATTGTCTAAAACTAAAGACCAGTGATTCTCAAAATTGTGGAACTTTTTTGCCAATGAAGGTACTAGCAATGAGCCACAATGAAGCTCATTATCCACTTCATGTAAACGAGGGACCGGAGCCCATCGCTGCTGTCGTAGGATGAATAGCAGGGTAGACCCTGGGCGTGATGCCAGTCTTTTGCAGGATTACTGCAAATTCAGACCTACTGTCAATTTAGAATTAGTAGTTAATCTAACATAAATTAATCTAACATACGTTCTCTGGACTGTAGAGTACGGGCAGAGAGCGGGCAGCACCAGAGGGCCATACTGATTAGGAGAAAGTGAGGGGTCACACATTGGACAGTTGAAGTGAAACCCAGTACAGACTGTGCTGAATTATGTCAAAGTCCATGAATTATGTATGTGGATGATTATTTTGTGGACTGAACACCCGAGCCTTTGTTTCAGCACAAATATTTAGTTCAAACACAGTTTTTTGTTCTTTTGTTTTTTAGCATAACTCATTTCCAGTGTTTTTCATTTGACAACCTTGCAGTGAAACTGTATTTGTTGTGTTAACTATAGGATTGTATTTATTAATATAATGTATTCTTTTCACTTGTGTAAATGTTTCACACTTGACTGCTAATGTGAGTAATCAGTGATGATGATAGTGTTATCTTCCAGGGTGGTAGCTCTGAAAACAGCTTTGCTGTTTTAAAATTGTTTTCACCATCTTCAGCAGCTGGCGGGTCAGGACTGCTACAGTACACGTGAGTGGATATTCTGGACAAAGCGAATTGCTGGTCATATTTTACGTGCATGTGTGGAATCATTTATCAACCGCACTGCAATCAGCCAGCTCTCACATCAATTCCGCAGGTCTCAGAGAGCGGTGCGGAATACATAAACGCCTCATCGCTGCACCATTATATCGCTGTTTGTCTTGGAGCCAAGCTGAAAACACACGAGAGCCCGAGGCAGAGATATGAATTTTACATCAGTATGGGCCACAGACTGCACTCATGGCTTTGACTTTTTCTTTCTACGTTTGAGTAAATCAGAGCGATTAGGGCCAGCGGACTCCTTTAAAATGTGCCGACGTGGCACATATGTTAAATCAAGCACTGTGAGCTGTAATATTTCAAACAGTATCAGAAAGACACTTAGTGGGACATAGTGTAGTGTTAGGCTTTTATGTTTGGCTTTGTGATAAAGCTTGTGTTTGGATAGGATTAAGAACTGAGTGTGGCTTTCAGCCCCGCTCAGCAATTGGTGTAAACACTGAAACAATGTCAGGGTGAAAATGAAGTTTGTCTGAAGGCTTTTAAAGTGTGTTTGCCTGCAAATCGAACTTCTTTTTTGGAGTATTTGCCTGCAGATTTGGAAAATTTTGTTTTAATGCCCCAAGCATCACACAGTGCGGCAGCTCTCCCCGCAGACAGACAGCGCAGGAGCCCATCCAACTCTATTTCAAATTCTAGTGAAAAGTTGGAAAGATTTGCAGTAACTGATGCACAGTACATCTCTGATATGTCCATTTGATGGATGATACATCCTGAAAAACAGAGGACTCTTGGCTGTGAACACTCAGTGTAAACATTGCTTCAATTAAGAGCTGAAATAAGCTGATACAGGATATATGTGACGCTGTCAGCTGGTGCGAAATAAGGTGATTTTTCAAACTGTAATGCTTTTTCAAAGGGAAGCATAAGCAGAAAAATGAAATTTAATACACAGCTGATGTCCGGTTCCTCCATCAAAAGGAAATAGAGACATTTCAGAAACATATTTATTTGTGTATTTTAGAGATTATTACTCACTAGCTTTATGTGTCACATGTAGTAAAACTCGATTTGCATTACTTATTGTTTGATTTTGACTAACACTGTTTTAAACCAATAATTCACATATGTGTGTCTGACAAATCAGAATCTACATTTAGAACAATTTCTTTTTTCAATATAAGAGGTCAGACCCCCTTTCCCTTTGTGTTCACTTTACTCCATTGGTAATATTCCCACGGATGAATATATTTGTGTCTAACTGGCTTTCTATGAATGGATGACAGGACTCATTATTCATTAAAAGAATTATATGCTTTTATATATTTTATATTATACCAGCGGTATAATATACCTCAGTAACAATCTCATTTTATTGGGTATACTGCTTTTATAGATCTGTTTCCAACAAGTTGTTACATAAAAGGAGAAAGAAGAAAGAATATAAAGAATGTGCTTAAACCTTAAAGTCAAATAAAAATGTTACAAGACATAATAGAAAGCATTAAAAAAAAATTGTGTTCCCTGTATTTCTTGCACGCTTGTTACTACAAAATGAATAAAAGCAAAACAAGAAGAAAATTATAAAATACTTTATTGTTCAGACTTATAGAGCAAAGGTTCATTTAGCGACTCGATTCCACTTCCACTTATAAATTACTAATTTTTACTCAGGAGTCTAAATCGACTATGCTGTTCACAAACAACACTGTGATCTGTAGCGAGAGTAGAGAGTAGGGAGCAGGTGGAGGAGAGCCTGGATAGATGGAGGTATGCACTGGAGAGGAGAGGAATGAAAGTCAGTCGAAATGAGACAGAATACGTGTGTGAATGAGAGGAAGACAGGTGGAAAGGTGAACATGCAAGGAGGACAAGTGGTGAAGGTGGATGAGTTTAAATACCTGTGGTCAACCATCCACAAACAGTACAGCGCACAAGAGAGGTGAAGACGAGAGTGCAGGCGGGTGGAGTGGGTGGAGATGAGAGTCAGGGGTGATTTGTGACATAAGGAAAGCAGCGAGAGTGAAAGGGAAGGTTTATTAGATGGTAGTGAGACCTGTGATGATGTATGGTTTGAAGTGAAAAAAGCGAGGAGGCTGAGCTGGAGGTGCTGAGCGAGAAATAAGTAAATCAGAGAGGCAGCTGAGGATACACAGGTGTGGTTTGGACATGCGCAGAGGAGGGAGAGTGGATATGATTGGTGACAGAGTATAGGATAGGGTGAGATCGAGGTAGATGACCCCTTATTCACTGTCATATATTTTATAATGTTATTTTTAATTAATAATATATTTAATAATGTTGGATTTTTAGCTTAGTTTTCACTGTTTTCTGTCAGTAGGAGCAGCGCCCTCTGCTGGTGTCTCCAGACTTGAGGGTCGGACCACGGTTTCTCCTCCTGTTTGCTTCGGTACGTTCGTGTGTTAAACTCTTATAAATCCTTTAAATATGAGATTATTTCTGCTGTTTAACGGAGTGTTGTTTGTAATTTTCATGTGACTGTAGTCCTCCAGCGGTCAGTGTAACTCTGTCGGGCACAGGTGATCTCGGCTAGCTTAATTGATTAGCTTCAAGAGCCGAGCTTGCTAGCTAACAGTCAGGCTAAATGATTTCTTCCAATAAATAAATAACAGAGGAAGAAGTTCATCCAATAGAAATTTGCTGGGGTTTTATCTGTTACTGAAATAATGAAAGACTGGTCCATAAATACATACAAAATAAAAAGAGTACTGTATTTGCACTAGTCACATATGAAGTCAAATAATATTAATGAAGTTAAGAACATGTTAAACTAAACCAAAATCAAAGCTTCCCAACAAAAACAAGATGCCAGCTTCCTGTTTGTTTGATTTTTCTTTTGTTCTAATACTGCGTTTTTATCTGTTTACGGTATTTCCATTTGATTACTGTTTCTGTATCCTTTGGCTTATACACGATGCCTGCTGCTGTTTGTTAATGCAGAGTAAGTGCTGAGCTTGAGGACGGAGAAGTATTATGGACCAGATCTCATGTCTTTGTTTTCAACCCGGCATTTTCTATTTCTTTCATCGTTATTTACATGTAGTTTCAGGTGTGTAACTGTCAGTTTCTTCTCTTTTTCATTTTCTTTAGTTGCAGTTCTTTTACTTCCTGTCTGTGCAGGGTGGAAGAGAAGACTGTCAGCTGACACCCAGATGAACATCAGCCAGGTCAGGCCGGCTAACGTGTTTACTGTAAATGTCCAGCTGTGTCTTAGTTCTCAGTGTCTTACAGTTGTTATTTGATGAAAACTAATGCCTCAGAGAAACAAACACACAGATCAAAGCTTAAATAAAGACACATTCTGATTTCTTTAACAGACTTCAAAATCACATGGAGAATATGTAGCATTGAACATGGGACACATTTTGCCTTTCTTTGGTGTTATTTTGCTTGTGGATAAGCCGCTGATGGTTGCATGCTGTAATTTGGCTTTAGGCATGTAAATATCAGAAATCTTCATTGCTGCTTTGAGTATGGGAAGCTTCGGCACGATAAATGATGAATAAGCTGCCTCTGCTAACAGGTGAGTTTCTGCCTGGGCTCTGTTTAATTGCTGTTCTGAAGTGCGCCTGCTGACGCCGCTGGCTGTTTTCGTTGCTCTCTGCAGATCTGCTCCTGGCTGATCATTCTGGTATCTGTTGGCTGAAGCTTTGAGCGTTCATACTGCTGTGTACGGTGTTTGTTTTAACTCTTTGTGAACTTTATTCTGCTGGCTGAGCTGCAGTCTTTTCCCTTTGTTTTTTGCTTGGCACATGCAGTTGGTACTTTCATGCAGCTGACCGTGAACAACATGGAGTGTGAACACAGGTTATTTGAGCCATCAGTTGGGTTATTTTTTGTTGTTGTTGTGTCTGTTGGCTGTTAGCAGGAAAAGCTACCAGGCCAAATTCCATGACAGTTTGTGGTGTCTAATGATTAAATATTGGTGAATTAACCCATTAAATATTACCATAGACATGGATCTGTCCTAATCAACCAATGGATTGACCTCTCCGCAGACAAATTGCTACTCTCATTTTTTAAAAATGTGGTAATATTTACCGTATCTGCTCAAACACCTCATTTCCCTCTTACTTACAGTGCTTTTGATTTTTATACTGCTTTGGCTTTTTGTGTTATCTCGAGTGTGGCCTTTCTCTGTGGCTGCAGGGACAGCTCCCTGTGTTTACTCTCTTTAGAGATTGGCAGCCAGATACAACAGCAGCACCCTGACTGAGCTGTTTGCACACGACTGTTGTGTGAATGAGTGTTGATCTTATGGTTTGTTACCCAGACGGATGCTGTGAGCTGTACGAAGGGATATTCTGTTTGCAACTTTCTCATTTTACCTCTTTTTACATGTTACTGTAGCTGAAACCAAAACTCTGCGATGGTTTTTACACCTACAGTTCATATTTAAACACTTCAAACATCTAAGATCAAGTCAGGACAGATATGGAAGTGAAGTTGTTAACTCTGCTTTGGGCAGTTGTCAGGGCAGTACCCCATGTACAGAAATATTTTTTGTAGGGATTTTATCATTTAAACAATAATAACAACAATATTGACTGATATGTGATTGTGTATCTGTTGTTTTATCTGCTAAAAAATTGACTGAACATTAGAAAATATGAGATTTGGCTTACAGAAAGATGTTGCTTAAGGTCTGCAACTCTTTGAACCCACTGTTGCTCCTTTGGGAATTCAGACTTTTCAATGACAACATAAAAATTATCCTCTTTAAAAATACAGATTTTGTTGTTGTAAATGGATAAACATCCCTCTCTTTCCTGTGCCTTGTGAAATAATTTGCTTGTCTTTCTGTGTTAGCTATCTTATGTACTGATCTTCACGGCCATTTAGGAAAAAACGCTTGTTTGATTTGACCAAGTCTTGTTTAAATGTCTGTAGATTATAAGTGATCTGTGGAATAGCTGACCCTAGGCTACTTCAGTGAAAAATGGTTCCAGTATACTGAATTTATTCTTTCCGTATGATCTGATGGACTGTGTGCATAATACAACACAAGTTTAAATAAGAGAACCACTTTCTTTATATCTCCTTTGAATATGAGAGGATACAGATGAAGAGGACAGAATATGATCCCAAAAGACCCTTGAGATGGCCTTGTTCTTTATTAAAGGGTAGTGTAACAATGGAAATACATGATGCTTTATATGGTTTCCCTTTTTAAAATCCCAGTCAAATTACATTAATGACCAGTGGAGCACAAAGTCTCAGAACAACCCAAGGTCGTGGACTTAGAAATTTACGGAAGACATATCAGTGGTTTGATCACAAAATTATATCAATAATTTATCACTCAATCGAAATGGTGAGAAACCGAAGTGAATTTGTAGGAAATGAGAGCAGAAAATCACAAGTTGTAATCAGATCGAGAGGCTACAGTATATTGTCTCCCAGTATTCTTTCACATAGCAACACAGCATTTAAAAATCGTTTAAATAACAATCAACGGGTTAAATTCTTATGTATTAAATACTTTTCAACATTGCCTTTTTTAAAATTTGTATTCAGTTTGGCTTATAAAGTCCCAGCAGTAATTTGCTTTTGAGTGTCTTCTCCTTTTACGTATCGCTGCCCAAGATATTATTGCACTGATAATTGAGAGTCACTGCTCTCAAATACACTGTTGGTGTAGAGTTTTATTTTTGCTTTAACCAGAGGCTGAGGGGAGAACCTCCAGGCATTCCTTGAAGGGGCTCAGTCACAGAGCCTAATGGAGGACTGTTAAGGATGGTGGTTCAGACCTCAGACTCCAGGCTTGAAACCCTACCCCAGGGCTTTGGCACATAGGGACTGTTGACTCTTCTCGCAACCAACACCTGCCTCCGGTCTCTAGGCCCAGAGCCTGGATCTTCCCTCTTTCCTGTGCCATCGTAGGCCCCAAACATATTGTTGTGGTAAACCATCTGCCTGTCACTCATACGAGGCAGCATTGCTGCATTGTCTGGGCAGTGGCTTGTACATGGAAACAAGTGGCACATGTCCTTGGAACTGTTGTAGAACTGGGACGGTCCCTGAGCCAGTGGCCCCACGTACACTGGTAAGTCTGTGTACGAGTTCAGGTAGGTGGAATAGTGTCTGTGCACCACTGTGGAGGAAGAACGGCGCAGGGCGGCTGCGTTCTGCAGAATGGCTTCCCTGTAAGAGGGCAGCCGGGTGGACTCGGAGTACTTGAGCTTTTGCTTGTAGGGGTAGGAGCCCATGTGGGCTGGGTCCAAGTAGGCTGGCTCAGCAGCCAAAGGGTAGCAGGACAGGTTGTGCCCCAGACTGCCATATAGCTTGTGGGGTTTGGGGTTAGCCACTACCACCCGTGGAAACAGGTCAGGCATGTCTCCTCTGGTCGGGGGAGATGTTGATGTCGAAGGCTTTGTTTCATCTACCTGATGGATCCTGTCATTGCCCCACGTGGCTTTGAGGAATGAGGCGCGGCGGTTCAGTTTGTCCTTTCCGAGGAGTGGTATGTCGTCCATGTCGGGTTCCAGGTAGGACTTCATGCAGGAGTTGCAGCTGGTGCTGCCACTAGGGTAGTGTCCTGCGGTGCAAGGCATGGCAGCTGCATTGGAGGCGTGGTTGCTTAGGAGGTGATTTGCTCTCAGCTCGGCGAGGCAGGTTTGAGGTTCATCGTAATCACCTCTTACTCTTGGGTCTGCAGCATCAAACACATAGCTATGGGACCTCCTCCTGCGACTCATACAGTCAGGGGGGTAGCTGAACTTCCTCCTCAGGGGTGCTCTGTGCTCCATGTAGATATCGGGCATCTGGAAGTCCCTGTAAGTGGCAAAAGGAGAGATGGGGTGCCGGGCTTGGTTCTCCACATACAGCCTGCTGCTGGGATGGGGGTTTGACGGTCCGGCAGGAGAAGGATCCCTTATGGCGATGTGAGGGCTGCTGAGGCTGGAGATGGGCAGAGTCCTCTCTAAGATGTGCTGACTGCTGCGGGCGGGCAGCGTGTACCGGAGTGGGGTGGGTCGAGTTACCACCCGGGGCTTATCCAGGAGGGGTTGGGATGAAGAATCCCCATAATGAATCGGAAAGGTGGGTGTTATGGCCCTCTGAGGGTACGGTGAATGGTTGTCTGTGATGCTTGAGATGTAGGGCAGGCGTCCGTGGGTCATGTCTGTGGTGGTAACTCTGGGTGGCAGGGCAGCTCGCACATTGTCGGCCCCCCGTCTGCTCCAGTTCTCTATTGTTTTGGTGGCATTATCCAAAGAGTTCTCCACTCTTGCAGAGGACACCATGTCCTTGGCTGTTTTAAGCATCTTTAGCATATTGGCTTGTGTATAGTTAGAAGTGACGTCTGGACTCTGTATGCTCCCGTTGTGGTCAGCGGACTCTACTCCATTGAAGCAGCTGTAGATGCCCTGCGGAGAGGTGGAAAGTTAATATTAATATGTGTAAACTTCATTAGATACCAGAATGACCGGCAATTTCATCAACTTAGTGGGATAAAAAAAATTGATATTTTATTGACATGCTGACCAAGTAAAGTGGAAAAAAATGACAGAAAACTGTAACTGCAGAAGGAGACTCGTTATTGTTTTGATGGTTTATGTGTGTTGCTGTGATTGAAATGTTGTTTGGACACAGCTTCATCTCAGGAATATAAATGAGCGATTTGCTGATCGTGCACTTACCATATTAGTTTTTCCACTTTTATCCCATCAGCTATATTTTACATCCACATTGCATATCTCTTTGGAATACTTAATCTCATTTTTGACTGCACTAGACACACAGATGAAGTTTTTTTTTAATGGGGCAATTTAAATTCAGTTTCACAAGCAGCACGACTGCCACTTTATTCCAGTATCCCAAGTCCCTTCATTGCTCTAAGCTCGTTGTATTTTACAGTCTTTCTTTTACGGATCGCTACCCTTGAACTATTGTGGTTGTGTACTCACCTACTGGATTTCCAATGTCTTTTAATGCTGTACTTTGAAGGAGACCTCAAAAAGGATACAGCATTTTTTTTACAATTGTGCATCTTTGTGCGTTAGTCTGCATAAACATGAGCACTGAATCTGTTTGGGTGAATTTTCCATGTTGGGAACTATTTATTATTATAGATTGTTTTTTAGCTTTTACTGACAGCACATGAATGCACTTCTTAAATGTTTAATTGTAAAATGCGTGACAATAAGGAGCTACGTGGCTGATGAAAGTAACATAAATCATTTGGGTACTTACTCTGCTGATAGCTAGGAGGAAGTCCAAGCGCTCTGATTTGTGGACCGAATGTCGTAGTTTCCAGTAGAGGAGATGTTCCCAAGCAAAAACCAGCAGGCTCAGGCCCATGGCAACAAGCAGCATGTAGAAGACCCCCGCCATATTGTCAATGTCCAGCTTACTGCTCATGACTTCTTTCTTTTCATTACGGCAGATGCCAGTGAGCCAGACGGTCTGCAGCTTTTGTGTGTCACCTGTGAGTGAGGAGCAGAGAATATAGGCTTAAGCTCTATTTGCATAACACTAGCAGTATTTTTAGGGAGTAATAGAACACCCTCCAATCTCCTTTGAACGTCATTTACATGGGATAATGAAATTCTTTCAGATAATCAGTACCCCAGATAAAACGGAGTAAAGTAGTTTTTCTTTTTGCAAATTGAAAAATCCTGGGCAGACAGCGGTTGTTCGTCTAAAACGAGGGGTCTCAAACTGCAGCCCCACAGACCAGATGGGAGCATGGGTAACATTTACCTGGCCTGGGAAGACTGCAAGGAAGAAATGCACCTCTGTACATTTAATTCATCCACAGTTCATATTGAACTAAGCAGAAGAAAACAAGACCAAGGTAGCGCTCCTTTTCAATTTCAGGTTCACCTTTATTATTATAGTCATTTAGGTGTGTGCAGAGGCAGACGTCAATCTGAGGGGGCAGACTCAATGCAAGTAAGGCATTACAAACCTATTGTCTGTCTTGCTACGTTATGCGATATCGCCACATGTTACCGACAACTGCAACTTGGATGTGTCTTGGTGCACGCGTGCATGCACACACAAGTCCTTGCACGCACTTCTGCTTCCTTTGGAATAAATGTGCATGTGTGGAATAGCTGCACTGGTGCATCTCAAAATGAGAGAAAACGCAAGGATGGTTTCATTTTTAAATTAGAGCTTAATGTTACTGAGTGTTTGCAGAGTTGATCTCCTCTACTGCTTTGTTGTTGAAAGACGTATGTATGCAGAGGTTATTGTGGACAGTAGAGGAGAACCGGGTGAACTTTTTTTCACATATGAAAAAACACTGGAGGCCTCAGTACTACGTTAATTAATTAATTAATTAATTAATTACAAAAAAAGAACCAGGCAACTGATCAAATGATAACTTTCAACTTATTCTCACTAATTGCAGTATCTAAATCATGCTTTTTTTCCTGTATAAGTGACTCTCTCCCACTGCTAGAGCTACAGCATCTCTCGTAATGTTGGATAAGGGAAGTGCTCTCTGGTGAGTGTATTTCTCTGTCACCAGGAGCTGTAGTGCTCTGTTTGTTTTGTTTGATCAGTACAGTATGCATTACAGAGGGTGGAAAGTGCTACCTTAACAAGTGAACTTTAACCCCCAGCCCCTGTATGTCCTGCACCGATGCCATTGGTTATTTGTGATTTTTCAGGGGGACGATACGATGATCCAGTGATGGAGACCATCGCCCAGCCTTATGGCTATTATTGCAAAGAAAGCTTTCATATAGCTGGCTCTGGCAAACATGTTAGCAGCGATATCAGTAAAAATAAAGCTACAAATCAAAAGAAACATAAACCACCATGCGGATCATCTGAAAAGATTTTTTGGCAACACCAACAGTGTTGGCTCAGTCATTTGTTTGCTTCCTAAACTGCCTCCACGCTACCACTAAAACTGTGAGATCTTTATGTTTATGACAGCTGTTGTCTTCTTCTTCTTCCCTCTGGAATAAAAAGGCTTCCTGCCTAAATCACAGGCCTTTGCTGCTGATCTGAGGAGTGATAAGTCTGACAGTGTGCTTTATTATCCAACTTGCTACCTATTGGATATTCTGCCAAAGGTTATGGGGATTTTGCCTGAGGCTTTGCAATAATTTGCCTAAGGACCTAAAGTATCACATTTGATCTTATCTCATCAAAGTTTCTTTATTGCTTTTATGATCTTTCATTCTCTCATTCAGATAAATTTTACTGTAATAATATTGTGGGGCCCTTTTATTGCAACAGTATAGGTTTGCTTTCAATCATTAGAAATTTTTCCTATTCAGCTTTATGGGAATACTGCAAATACAAATATTAAAGCAATCTATTGTGTATATAAATGAAGAATTTACCATCAGCCAGGAACTGGAGCAGGGCCAGGTCGATGGGTCGTTTCCAGCGTGAATCCTTCTGTAGTGCAATGCCATAACCAGTGGTAGCAAACACTTTGCCACTGCCAATAGTCACCAGCTTACAGCCTTCATCTTTGCCAGCCATGTAATTCAACACAGCAGCGTCATAGATAAAAGCATCCAGTTTCCTAGCAGGGTAAAGAAAAGGACTTTTACTCAAATGGCCATCGTGTAGTTGTCTGGCTCTTCTTTCAGTCACACTTCTGCTGTGAGGAGACTTTTTTACGATTCCTGGCAGACACTTACCCTGTTTTGAGGCTGTTAAGGGCATCCTCCACTCCCTTCTGGTTGTATTTGACCATGTGGGCATGCATCTCGGGATAGTTGCTCCTTATGTTGCGCTCTGTGCTGCCATTTGGGACCGTACCAAAGCGGAATGGAGGATACTGCTCCTGCGGCTTTTGAAACTGGAAGTAGAATAACAATTTTTAATGACAAAAAAAATGTTGTTATCCGAATAAGTGTCTCAGGAGAGACACTGGCATATAGACATAGATTATCCAATCATTCTGATGTTTTATGAGGAGGCACTTCTCCTCACGTGAAAGAGAAATAAGAACAAGAAGCCTCAAGGAAAAACTGAAATGTGATGATTACAATTTCCGTTAAAAAAACCAAACAAAAACCTGATCTTTGGATCCAATATTGTCTGTTTTCAGACAAAATAATTCACAGCATGCCGAAGTATTTTTTTAAATTTTTCATTGAAGGAAGTCTTTCTGAATTGAGTAAAACTAAACAATATAACTAAGCTCCACAATGCTGATTGGTGGCTTCTGTATTGTGGTGTTTAGCTTCTAGACGTAGTCCTTGTAGGCTGTTCTGTTGGAGCTGATTGTGTCTGATTACAAGCTGAGCATCCGGTTACTTTGTATAAAATTTCTGCATCTCAGAGAGACAGAACGCTCGTAAACAGACCGAGTTTAAACACAGATCGCCAGAGCTGTTAAATAAAAAAAAAAAACAGCAGATAGCCGAAGTAGCAAAGTACAGGTTACAGTGTTGGCATTATGAGGAACACCAGTGCAGTCTCCGCCCATAACGTATCCCATCTTCATATTTAGAAATGAAATATCAATATTGTGACAAAATGCACAGAGATTGATATGTAAATAAAAGAGATTTGTTTGTACAGAAATGCGTTTTGTCACCTCGTTGCTCAAAAAACAGTTATTGATGAATTTGACCAGTCCCAATATCTGTATTTGTTTTTTAATTTTCTCTAGGCATCATAATAATATAATCATTGTGATTTGTTTTTTTAAAATTCTACTATGACTATATAATTATATTACAGTGAAAATCTGGTAACGTGACAGATAATATGAGAAAACAGAGAAATGACATTTGCTGCTGTCTGCACGGCAGTGACACACAGTTAACACTTCTGGAGGAAATGACATCAGCTGCAGCACAGGCTGCTGACATCAGCACAGGTTCAGGGTTATTAATGGCCGGTCAGGGCCCTGTAGTACGAAGCAAGTACAACATACCCGGGATATCATTTCACCTCACTTACTCCAACACCGGCTATCTGAAGCCACGATGAAAAGTGCTGAACTATTAATGCTAGTATTAACGCTCTGTCATTAAGGCACCAGTTAATTATTTTATATAATTAAATTTTAGATGTGCGTAAGATTTTTAGTTTTCATTTTTTCATCTGCAGAATGATCAACAAAATCCAACCAAGGGTGTCAAACATGTGGCCCGGGGGCCAGCAAAAGAAAAGCACTTTGGCCCACTAGAGCTTTTTTCACTAATAAAGACTTCCCACATGGTCATTCTCGGTACACTGAAGTAATTAAGTAATAGAAAAACATTTAAATGACAGAAAATCTACAGTTAGAAAAAAAAAAAAAAAAAATGTGCTAGGCTGTGAGCTTACCGATCTTTTTGTATAATTTTAGACATTTATTTCTTACAGTTTAAGCCCAAAGAGACGTGCTGATAGATTTCTTTCATTCACTTAAGCAACATTTTATTACCTTGGAGAAAAACTGAGACGTTCTGTTGAAATTGCACTTTTTTCTTGCATCAAGGTATCGCAAGGATTAAATGTGTAGTTGAACTCCTTTACACTGACAGACAGGGGAGTTTCAGGGGAGTGGGCAGTATGTCGTCCACGGTGTAAAATGTGTTGGACATGCCTCGCTTAGACAGCGTGAAAATTTGATAAGGTCCACGGGTACAAATAGATGTCCTGCTTTAGGATTTTATATTAAGGAGCATAAACAATAAAATAGTTGTGAAATTGTTTGCAGCCAACTGGAGAAAAATAGAGGACTAAAGCTGCATCTTTAGACCCTCCTGGTATCCACACAGAGGTCCCAGGGATCTTCCAGATCGACGCTAATGTCTCAAGAACTGATTGGTCAGTAGGTGCTGATCTGATACCTGTTTATCTTTGCAACTCAAGCCATCAGACATGAACTTCTGAACATCTGGCACACTGTCCACAAGTCAAAAATGAACAAATGTATGACACAGTATTCCTGATGTTTATCAGGAGTATCAGACTGGACCTCCCTGAATCCACCTGGATGAATATTTTGCAGAAATCCATCAGAATATTTTTCACCATTTACCATGAATTATTATTCATCCTCTCTGTAGAAAAAGCATTGCATGAACTGTGGTTTTGGAGAGTTGTTACATCCCTACTGTATAGGTAAGAGATGCAGTGCCAAAAGAAGCTGATGTGTTTTGTTACCGACTTGCAAAAAGTTGTAAGTGAAGTGGCTTTTCTGGACAAACGAGGTAATCATCTCCCTTAACACTGCAGTGTCTTGAGAGTAGCTGAGCTTGTCTGTATCACTCTCCTCTGATACAAGGTCACTTTCTGTGGTGTCTTCTTGTACCTCATTTACATTTACTTAACCTAAGGGGTTCGGCACAGCTGGACCAACAGCAGCTGAGCGCTCACTTCCCACCATGCTGCCACGCAGAATTCCTTTTACTAATCTATGGGTTCACTGTCAGACTGATTCTGTTTCCTTCGCTGCATGGCAGAGTTAATATATGATGAAACTGGAATTGTAAATGACTTTGCTAGAATCGTAATGAGCGGCGGACAGCTTGGTCTTTTCCTCAAATGCCTCTTTAATCCCTTCAGTTGCCTGGAAGCAAAAAAGTCTGCAAATCATTTTTTGTGCTGATGGTTTAACATGGATTTCCTCGTCAATATTCCTATAAAACACATCCCCAGGCCAGACAAATATGCATAAGATAATACCAGAAAAATATAATCGCCGTCTACCCAGAAAATCCACTTGTGTATTATGTTTCACAGGCTTTCCGTTGACATCACCTTCCAAAGAGTCTGGCTATGTAATTCAATTTCCCCACTTACTGTGTGAACCCTTTTGTGTTTTGCAGGGAAAGTGGAAAGTCACAGCTATGACATTGGCATTTCTGGATATTTACACTTCATAGCTCTGCCACATGTTGTTTGCACACCTAAAATAGAGCACTTTCCTAAGCTGTACATTAAACACAGCAACACGCTCAGGACGGTCAATGACAGAGGTCTGTACCTTTTTGTCACTCAGTCCGGACACTGTGTCGATGTACTGCTCCTGGATCATAAAGGCTGCCAGGTTGGCTGTGTAGGAAGCCAGGAAGATGACAGCAAAGAAAGCCCAGACCAGGACCATGATCTTGCTAGTGGTGCCCTTTGGATTCTCAACAGGGACAGAGTTATTGAAGACAATTCCCCACAGCAGCCACACAGACTTCCCGATGGTAAAGGTGGGACCTCCGGGATCTAGAAAGGATGAAGTCAAGAGGGGATGATTTAGTACAGGCCAGGACGATGACCCAGGTGTCTGTGAAATCTAACACATGTTTAAAATATTTAATTATTTGTTAATTAATATCTTGATGTGTTTTTTGGTAACATATTAGAGATAGTGGCCGAAAAACGGTGTCTGCAAAGATTGCTCTTGTTTGGCTAATATTTGACATTTATCCATTTCATGCTGGCTGAATATTTAAATATGGTTTAATGAAGGCCTGAAATACTTATTGTTCAGTCTTTTACTTCTGATTATAATTGAGTTTTTCCCCCTAATGGCTCAATCACAGTAAACTAGAAATAGGAAGGCAACATCCTTGTGACTAGGGAAAATTGGTAGTTGCCTGGTGATTGCACAGGTTGGCTGGTGGGAGGCAACCAGTCTCCAAACAGTTACTGTACAATTTAGATCGACTGCAATCACTCTGAGATAGACTGGTGAAGATTTGTGCATTATCTCAGTCAGTTTGCACCAATGAGCCCAGTTCATCTGTGATGTGACTCTTTGCAATTTGAGAACACACTGGTTGCAACTGGTATTTGATCAGATTAGTATATACAAGCAAGGTGGCCAAGATTGACTCTTTATTTTCCAAATATTACCACCTGGACTTATGTTGTCATTTTCACTGTAAAATTACAAAATAAATCAAATTTTTCAGAAACGGTTTGAAATTTCTCTGTAGCTCAAAATGGTTGAGTTATGGAAATGTGAAGCACACATATCATGTGCTTCCATGATAAACCACGTATCCCTGTAAAGCTCGTCTCTTCTTTCTGAAACCGATTGAATTTTGTCTCAAGCACAAATGGTAACACAGAGCGCTTGTAGAAGGGTCGTCGGTCGGGTGAATGGTTAAAAAAAAAAGGGTAACGTTGCCGTGCTGCAGCAAGAGTGAAAAAAATAATCTTTTAATCATTAAAGTGCTACACAAATCCCCTTATTTATCCTTTTAGTTCAGATGTGATGTTTTGTCATTTAAATTTACATGAAAAATATGTAATTTGTATAAATTTTTATACAATAAACATTTTTATTTTGTGGCCCAAAACATGTTTGCAATCTTTTTTTTGCCATAGAGTTAGATTGATATACAGGTGACTCAGTTATTGGTGTAGTATTTCAGTGTAAATCAAGTTGCCTTATGTGTCAATAATATGTAACGGAACGTGCTGACGGTCATAAAGACAGCAGTCGGGTAAATCTCAAGTTATGTGTCAAAAAGAACATGATGGGTGTTTTATTATTTATTGTTATTGTTTTATTGTTTATATTGTTACCTTCATGACATCATATATGTCGTACTTTATAAAATATATAAAAATAAAGACTGCTTTAATAAAGATTAAATGGGTTTAACCTATATGTCCTTCATCCATTATAGAATATTTCATAGACCACATGGCTCTGAAATTAAACTGCAGCGTCTCAATCTACCAGGCATCGATCCGACATGTGGCCACTGTAAATAGGATTGGATATCACATGTTCTCTAAAGCTGCTCGAAACCTTTAATAAGTCAGGTCTGCCAGGTTTTACATCAGTTTTTAAAATTACATTTAAATTGTATTTTGCTGCTGCATACTTTAAAAAAATTTGTTTGCTAGTTTAAAATGGAAAATATATATCTTGACCGATAGTTTCTGCATACCATCTGAACTGGATTAAACTCCACTTCAAACTTTGTGAGAATGTTTGCGAAATCAGAAAAAATAAAAATGTAAAATGGTTTTGTGCCTGCAAACATTTTAAGAAGATTTTCATGGATACAAATAACCAAAGTCCAAAATGACGCTCACTGAGCCCAGGTCAGTTTTCCATTAGAGAAAATCTCATTAGTGTCCCCAACACTGTATTTGTAAATGTTTCTACCATAATGTCATGGAATTTAAACAAAAGATGATTTTTTTTCTATCCTCTGACAAACATTTAGTTCACCTTAAAGAAGAAATGAGTCCTAGACAATTAAGAGTCGGAGGCTTTTAGCCGGATTAAATCATTATTCATCTCATGAGTTTACAAAACCTTTTAACTGTATTTAATGGCAAAACGCACTGATTACTGCAATATCTTTTCATTGCTTTAGATGATGGTTTGCAGTAGCCACCACAGAAGGACCGGCCAAAACAGATTGAGTAGCTCATTCCTAAACGAGGGGCTACCTCTGTGGCAGGGACGTGGTTCGGTTATGACAAGTCTGATACATACTGATCAAATTATGCAGCAAACCGATCCACCTCAGACACAACAAACCTCCTCTGCCACGTACACAAGGATCACGTGAAAGAGTGTGGAGAGAGCTCATTAATGAGAAGCAAAAAGAACCGTCAGGTGCTCAAAATAAACCTGAGACTCAAATGTTAGAACAGGCATTTCCCTGCAGGGCACCATCTAATGAAGACTCACGAAGATCATAGTGGCCATTACAACGTATCTTTATAAACATGTTTTGTGCTTCGGTCAAATCACTCGACTTGAGGTACACAACGTGCAGCGTAAAACACAAACATGACGAGTTGCCTCGCTACGAGTGTCAGGTCAAAGTATTGGCGGAAATCTGCAAGTCCTTCGGGAAGCTCTTCAGGGAGTACGTGGGGTCAGTGTGTGTCACTAGGGGTTAATGCCACGTAAGGCCCATATTTATAATAATCTGCAGCCTGGTTTTGAGTAAAATTGCACTATTTTAATAGCTCTTTAGCCCTAATTAGCAGATATCTGTGTGCTTGCAATGCTTGCATGAAGTTTGTGGATGGAGCTTTCTGTTTGGTTAATTGTTCGAGGGCTGGGGCGCTGATGGACTGTAGCGAGTTTGGAGACTCACCTTTGGCACTGACCAGGCTGCGGTTATACCCAACTGGACTGCAGTATTCAAAGACGAAGACTGTGATGGCCACAACTGTGAGACACATGACGAACATCATCACCCACACCGCTGGACTGTAGGGTTCTGCAGGGACAGAGAGCACAGCCAATCCAGTACTCATGTTTGCAGATATATGCAAATATGAGTGTTTTCTAGATGTTCAACAAAGGTACTTCACATGTGTAGACCATGAGGACACACTACAATAAACTGATAATTTGTAATGTGTCAATATTTTCAAAAGACATAGTTAGATGGTGTAGTTTATTGATATCATTTGATGTTCTATTACTTTACGCTTTCCTTCAGTGAAGCTGTGACTAATAACATTACTACAATGTGTCGGTTGGTGGTGCTGCCATCTGCCACAGGTAGCACACTGACTGTGGATCCAAACCTCGCATGGCCCCACTTCAAAGAGACTTGAAAGATCCCCAGCCGAGCGAAACCATTTTACCCAGTGCGAAGGTTATTATTGCAAACATCAAGAAAATGGGTAGAAAAGTTTCAAAAGGTTTCCTGTGAAATTGCAGCAGCTCCTGACTGAGAAACCAAAACCATTTAATGTTTTCTTTTTGCATTTTATATAACGATAAAGTCACTTTAAATAAAAGCCGCTGTGATGCATCACATGTTGCACGTCAGCCTGAAAAAGTCGAGATTTGAGTTTCTTTGTTTTCCCGTGTCTTAATGTTAGCTGAGCACAGTCAAAATGCTTCCAGGAAACATTCCTCACCTAAAAAAGCAGAAGGAGAGACCGTCCCGTTACTCCGAGCCACCATCACGCTGATCCCCGTCTCCACAAACGGCACCGAGAAGTCAATAATCTCTGAGCGCTCTTCATTTATGGTCAGTGAACCGATGGCCATGTCGGCCCGTTTGTAGAACACCTGTGGCAGAAGAAAAGTCATCAGTCTCGATTTTATTTTTTTATTTGATTTTTTTGTGTGGTTGGGGTTGGATGTAGGTACAAACAGATAGCAGATGTTTGTCTGATGTGATCATAAATCGAAGTCTTCGTAGCTACATAATACAGGACATCCTGTGCTGATGTTTGAGATAAATCTCATTTATCAGTGAAGTCAACACACTGGGCGTCTGCCCCTGAGGGTGATATACTTACTGCTTCTTCCAGAGCTCAGCTAGCAGCCAGATGGATGCAGCTCAAAAGCAACTCCCAGTGTTATCCTGCCTTTTTTTTCTCCAATGCATTGTAACGCATGATTTGCCATCTAATCCATCTCTAATCCATCATAATGTATTGGAGCATATAGTATAATACCTATTACATAAAGCCACGCTTACCAAATGTTAGAAGCTGGAAATGGAACAAATGACTGAAGACTGCAGGCTCTGGATGGTCTGGCTGAAAAACGCTGATGCTATTTTTTCTACTGTTTGAACCACAGCAGCGCAGTTCAAATTCCACTGTGACTTTCCAAGCCTCCATTTTTTTTTGTTTCTATATAACACCACTGTTTATCATGCTGATGGAGAGCCGGGAGATTTACAGTCCAGACACTCCGCCTCATGCAAGCCATTAGCTCTCCTGTGGAGGTCGATGCCTCATTGAGCACAATAGCCTTCCTGTTTTTGATAAAAAAGGGTGTGTATGTGGGGGGGGGATCCTACTACTGTTGTATCCTGCAACAACTCAGGAGAAGGGCCGGTCAGAGGAATCTGAATGTAGATCATTCACAGGGACACTTGCGCCTCCTTTTTGTGTTGACCCAGTTGACCTTGTCATACACATTTACAATCAGAGAACAGACTTTTGTCTTCTTGAGGGTTTTTATTCTTATTTATTGTTGCCTGCTTTCAGTTTCAGACGTGTTTTCTGGGTGACGTTTATCAAGCTCTCATTATGCCTGCGTTGGTTCACTCTGGGTACTCTGGCTACATCCACAGTCTGAGGACATGCATGTTAGTTAATTGCTAGACGTAGATGTTAATATGAGTTTGAATGGTTGTCTGTCTCTGTGCCTGTTTTGGCGACAGACCGGTGGCCTGTCCAGGGTGGACCCCGCCTCTCACCTTGGCTTACTGTGACCCTGAATTGGTTATGCCCGGTGGGTGGGCAGCATGGCCTTTAGAAAGGCTTTTCTACACACCATGGTTGTAATGAGTGGTTATTTGAGTTCCTGTTACCTTCCTATCAGCTTGAAGCAGTCAGGCCTCATCTCGTATGACCCCTGTCCTATGGGATATTTTATTTTACCCTCTGTAAACCCTAAAGATGGTTTTGTTTAAAAATCCCAGTGGATCAAGTTTCAGTTTCTGAAACACTCAGACGTAGATTTTGATGATGATTTGATGATTTTGTTTCTTGTTTTTTTGTTTTTTTAAAAAAAGGAAAAAAAAGATTTTGTATCTTGAAACAAAACAAAACTAGCTGCTTGTAGCTCATACCTCTCCGATCATCCCGTTCCAGATTCCTCGAACCAGCTTGCCGTGCTTGCCGTTGGTGACCAGGTAGAGGTCGTAGGAGAACTTTATGGTGCGGGACAGTTTCTTCAGGATGTCTATGCAGAAACCTTTACAGCACAGCTTTGTGTATGGCTCAGTGTGGCCTACGATACTGAAAGGGAAAGAGAAAGGAATGCTGGGATACTGAATTCTTTTTAACATGTTTTCTTTGAGAAACTGCAGAAACCAACTATCTAAAACTGGAAGTGTTTTTTCTTCTTCCTGTTTTGTAGACCCAACACATAGTCAGGTCATTTTTACAAATGATTTGAGGAATGAGGAATGATTGACTGAAGTGAGTGTGATGAAGAGGTAATGAACAGCCATCTCTTCATCGTCAAAGCTGCGGCGGATGTTGGAGGGAAATTCTGAGCCACTCTACAGGCGTGCACATGATGTCTTGGCCCCAACAGATGGATGAACAGCTGGGTGGAACAAAACAATACACACAGACATAATTAATGACACACAAACAATAGCAGACAGGAAACTCATTGGAGGATTATCTGGGCTGGATGATGGCGTTTTTGCCACACACACCTAAAGAGTAGCAAATGGGATGCTAAGGATATGGCGATATGTTGGTAAGGTTTATGGTGAGGAGGGCCGTCGCCTGTGGTTCCATCAGTCAGTCTTTCAAGTTCACCAGTAAAACAAACTGGTTGGAATGAACTGTGTATTAGTTTCTGTTTAAATGCCTTGTGAAAATCAACTTACAGGAGCACGCACCCTCTAAAACCCCCGCCACTCTTAAGCTCAGTCACTTCGGTAATGAAGATAAACTTTAATGCGTTTGTCACACAGTGCTGCTCTAACAGCGTAACGACAGCCTCTTTCTGTGTTAGAACAGCATATAAAACGTAGCGTTGAGGCTGGCAGGCGGCCACGTTTCTCGCTAATCATTTCATCTTTTATTATTCAACTAGTGCTGCAAAGCTTTTAATGCTGCATTAAAAATGCTATATTGTTCCTTGCAGCCATATCTTCTTCAGACTCATGCATACAACAGTTTGTCCTCTGACCCAGGCTGATTGTCTCTGCTACAGTTTTAATGAAATATGCCTGTGTAGTAGCGAGCACAAACCCAGCTGTCTGGGCGACAAAACAGACACAGCATGCCGCCTTAAATATTCTGCTGATCTTCAGACAGAGCAGGCAGCAGAAGCCCAGTGGACAGTTTCAGGCTTTGCATACTAAGTAAAATGGGCTGACGTAAGGTTTGAAATCAATTCTCCCTCTGCTTATCAGCAGGATTATGAGAAACGTGGCGATGAAAATGCCCTTCAGTTTCACACTAAGAAGATGACAGCAGCGATGTGAGCCAAGGAGAAGGACGGGAACACAAAGTCCTGTGTCTTATAAAACACTTTGCTGTGATTTGGAGAAAAATGTGTCAGGGAGTCTGCATTCCTCTCTCCCTCCCTGGGCGTGCTCCGAGCTTGGATTAGGATGTAAATATGAGGGCTTTGTTTTGAGCGATTTTATTTAAATAAAGCTATTAATTTTATGACTCTTGATTTTCTCCGTAGCGGTCACTGTCTATCACTCACAGGTAGGTTTTGTCCTGTCCAAGTCCAGCCTCAGACAAAGTTACTCAGACACAGAAACATTGTGCAGTCTGATCCTGACAGCAGAGTTAAAGCATAATATGTAGCGCTTAATTTAAATTCGTACATTTTAGTGATTTGTATTCAGAAATTTAATCTGCGTGTGAAGATTAATTATTAAGAATCTTGACTTTAAAGCAGGTTATGTTCCTATTTAAGATGCAGAGCTGGCAAATCAAAAGTTCTGAATCTATACTGAAAATGGTCCAATGATCCGATAAAATTTCCCAACAGTCCGACTAATGTATGTAAAGGATCAGGGTGCAGTGCTTAATGGTGGTGTTGGTGACCAGTGTTGGTCAAGTTACTTGAAAAAAGTAATTAGTTACTAATTACTGATTACTTCTCCAAAAAAGTATTCCCGTTACTTTACTGATTACTTATTTTCAAAAGTAATTAGTTACTTAGTTACTTTTCAAAACATGATACACAACCTGAATACGTAATAAAGCAATAGAGCTTTCAGCCCAATACTATTTTTCTGCATAATCCATCATATTAAAGTGAATCAAATGGAAAGCCTCTTCTTAAAAATTGTTTTATTGGTTTTAATCTTTTAATTTCATGCACACTGCATTAAGCAAAAATTAAACTATATGCAACAGTCTCTGACTGGAAGAAATGTGTTTAACATTTAAACCTATGTTCTGCATATTCCAGCATATAAAATAAAATAAAATAGTGTTTTGTGTTTACACTCTTTCAAATAGATGCAAGTAAAACACAGCAGGAAATAAATAAAATCAAAGATTGAGCAGCACTGAGTCCTGTCGCTCTTAAATCTGTTGTCACCTGTTTAGCAGGAGTGGGGTGGGTGGAGGTTTGCCCACAGCGGTCATGTCAGTGGGGGGATCCGGGGGTTTCTCTGTGAATGTCACATTCCCGTGGCGGCGTGCTCGGTGCTCAGATTTAAAGTTTAATTTTTTGATGTAGAAAGAAGTTTTCTTCCTATGCAGTGTGAACAGCGCACGCTAACGTTTTTCACTTTTTACAGAATTAAACTTAAAGTAATGTGAGTACGTCCACGCTTTAAACGCTGCATGGTCATACTCTCTCCTGCACTCCATGTTATTCATTGTTGATCTGCACACGTCTGTTACCACGAATGTCGCACGCTCGTACGTCATGAGACACTCTCATAAACAAAAAATGACCCCAACTTGTGATGTAGTTTTCGCCTCTGTCTGTAGTTTGCACCTCTGTCAGTGCGCCCCAGGGCAGCTGTGGCTACAATGTAGCCTGCCATCACCAGTGTGTGAATGGGTGAATGACTGAATGTAGTGTAAAGCGCTTTGGGCTCCATAGGGACTAAGTAAAGCGCTATACAAATACAGGCCATTTACCATTTTCCACTCAACAGTTTTATAATCCAGTTGTCTAAATTCCCAATCCTGATCTCTCCTGTTTTGTCCACATTTTTCTGTTTTGTAGGTGTAAATTTTGTAAAGTGTGAATCTGCCTGCCTTTGTTGTGCCCTTATTGATGGAAAAACTCAACAACTAAGTGCTTCTTAAACTAGTGGTGCGAAGATATTATAAGAAAAAATTGAAGTCAAACTAACAAGATTTTCCTGGATCCTTTATTATTGTGCGTGTTTGATAGTGCTTCTGAAAAAGGGGCATTTGTGAAAAAGTTGCCAACAATTGAGTCACAATTGTGTGGGTAGGATCTGTTTTTAATCGTTCTGAGTGAAACTGGCCGTATGGGAGATAATTTCAGACAAATTTGATCCATTTCGTGTTATTTGGTGTTAGAGAATGTGGCGTTCCACCATTAAGTGATTATTTCCTTCAGTGAACACTCCTGTATAGTGCATGAGGTGGGCAGTGTGAGTTAATGTGGCTGCAAAGTAGTGAGCCATGGGTGCAATGCAGAGAGCACTAATGACACATCACCCCTAACCTCCCCCAGACCTTCAGTCTAATGGACTCTGCACCCACACATCAGGACGGGGAGTCAATGAGACGAAAAGGCGAGGCTGCGAGGAGGAACAGAGCCACGACAAACAGAAACAAACAAACACTTTAGAGGGAAACGAGGCTGCCACAGTACACCCCGAGTAAACACAGCGCTCCCAACATCCCTCGTCTCACCAGCTGCCAGGGTTCAGGGCTGGGCCTTAAATCAGCTGCCAGTCGCATTAAAATGGGTCTTTGGGAATCATTGTGTGTGTGTGTGTGTGTGTGTGTGTGTGTGTGTGTGTGTGTGAGAGAGGTAATTTATTCCTTGTGGACATTCTTGGAATATTGTTTTGATGATGCTCTACGGATGGTGCCATTTTTTCCCCGTGTGCGCGTGCACGTTCATTTCCATCCGTATCCCTTCTTGAGAAAATTAAAGTCATCACTCTCATTGAGATCTTCTTCAAGTCTTCACCTCTTAAACGAGCTATAAATTTGCACCAGGTGAATTTTTTTTCTTACATATTGGGCTAAATTAGATTAGTAGCTCAGTCTGCAGAGCTTTTAGCGATGCTGAATCTGCTTTTTCGAGGAAACAGAAACGCAGAATATCACAAAATATCAGAGGATTTGTGAAGTGAGATAATGGAGAGGAACAGACAGAAACATGTCCAAGCTCAGTTTACTTAAAGTATATGTGGGGGTTTCATCGGTTTACTAGTGGACTGTCCCCTCACTTATATTTTTAAAAGTTTAACCAGTTAGCCCAGCACTTCCTGTGTCATTTGCATCCTGGTGAGCACATCCTGCGACAGTATCACTGTCTTTGACTCCACCTGGCAGTGGGGAGTTTCTATTCTGACCTTCAAGCCATAAGGACCATGAGCTGCAGTGGGAGCTCACCTGTGGGATGGACTCAAGAGAGGCAGCGGATTGGTTATTGTCTTTACTTGTCACCAAGCACCTTACTAACAGAATCTAAATATGGAAAACACCAGTGCACAATTATTATATAGTTGTTGTTTAAATTTCCACATTAATAGTTGAAGATATTAAGTGCAGATTATTGTTGTTTTCTGCATTTGTAACGTAAATTATCCTTTTTGGCTCAATGTCTTTTTTTCTGTAGGGGGACCAGTGGGGATTGGTGGAAAACTAATAGTAAAGATAGAGAGAGGAGAAACGCTGCACAGTTTTCCAGCTGAAATTGGTTTTGGGGATGATGAAACACAGCGGTTTGGGGCTTAATCACTCAGTCGCCAATAAGCCTTGAGGTGTAGGTGATCTTTAAAGAGCCGGATACACCCATTCATGAAGGCTGCCTGTCATTTGTACACATGGATTTGCTGACCATTCCACTGGAACCCTAACACTTCCGATATGGAAGTCGGACAGCTGCAGCTGAGTCAGGAATCCTCACCAAGTGCACATCGATCCTCCTCTAAAATCTTTTCCCGTGCCCCCCCCCACCGTTTTTGAACGACTGATTGGTTAATAGACACAATATGAACATTTAATAATGAGAATAATGATGACAGTAATCTGAAAACAACAATAAGACATAATTGATATATCCCAGAAGTTGGGAAATTGTATCACAGCAGTCGACACATAAATAAATAAATATCACAGTATAATTTATTACAGTTTATCACCTGCTGAACGTGCAGAAGCAGCAAAGCAAACTTTGAAAAAACGCTCGCATTTTTAAGGAGCTTGGAAAGAAAGCGACTGGACGTTTCGCCTCTCATCTGACAAGTTTCGTCTTCACTCTTGTTTTTAATTCCATAACATCTGTACCTCAAGTTATTTTACCTTTACTGAAATGTCTTTTAGGCGTATTAGACAGTACTTTGAAATAGCCTTTCACTTTATGAATACACCTGCATTACCCTCCTCAAAAATTCGATTATGGTTGGGGTTCCCTGTGGAAGGAGTGAGCGAGATCTAATCTGTTTTATATCACTGAATAGATAAAGGTGCTTTATGGACTCGTGGGCCACAAAGAGGAAACAAACAAAGAAAATCACGTAGTGAGATGCAGCGATAAAACAAGCCTTCCACTTTTTAGAGTTCATTAAGTTGTAGAAAAACAAATATGATTGTCATTGAATATTTTAAAATTGGAATTAATCAGTCCATTGAATGTGATGCACAGGCTTTTTTTTAATAAAGGTGGAGGATTAATGAAGCAGGTCAGGTTTTCTGGTGGTCTTTGGGGGGTTTTACCTTTCAGTAAGACATCTTAACCACCTCATGGGGCAGCTCTGTTCATGACTAGGGCTCCTTCTGTGACTGATCAGTGAGCTGGTAAACACACTGTATATATGAGGGAGTGCTGAGACTTTCAAACACCATCCTCTGAGACCATGAATGTGTAAATTTACTTAGTGCAACTTTCTAGTACTGCGTATAGATCGTTTAGCTCTCAGACTCCAGGAGCGCATCTGCTGCTGCACCCAGTCTCAGCTTTAATGAAATCATCTTATGATCTAACTTCCATTGAATGCAGCTAATGTGTGATGACATTATCTTCTCAGGTCAATGCTACCCTTCACCAGGGCATTATCTCTGAATGAATCTTTGCCAGAGTGCTTTGAGGTAGAACCAGCTCCCTGCTGTTCAAAGACAGCGAGGAAGCGAGATTTTTCTGATCCCACAGGCGAACGTGCACGACTCAAAGGGAAGAACTTGTGGTAACTGCTGCGAGCTGCTTTAGCCAAGTCCAAGCCGGACGCTGGTGTCTGTTTGTCAGGCCTCTCCGAGGACGCGTGAGTGAATCACACAGATGGTCTGCTTGGCAAGCTGCGTGCATGGCCCAGGGGTTGAGGGATTGAAGTGGAGAATCTGCATGACCAGTGGCTTCTCATTTAGAAAGCACTGACATGGGTCTGAGTTGTAATCATGTTTGGTGCTGAAGGCGAATTTGGAATTGTTGTGGATATTCAGATAAAGAAAGATGGTGCTTTTAGGAGGCTGAGGGGAAAATTGGCCGACCACTATCGGGAATGCATATTAAACTGTGTGTAACCTGCAAGTACTGAAAGTGTTTTCTCATACAGAGAAGTGTATGAAACATATGAAATAAGTTAACTTCAGCTGGTCAGTATTTTACCCAGATGTAGATTTTCTGTTTGAGGGGTTAGGGATTATATACATGTAAATACATGTGTGTGTCAGAGATGACCGAACAACACAATCAGCTGAGAGTATCTCTGGAGAAGCAGCTCTCCTCCACAATCCTCCACAATCTCGGACTGCAGGTGCTGACTGTAGTCCTTCTTCTGCTCTGCAGCCTCGATGTTTAATTCCTTTATCGATTTATTCTTCTAGGATAACAAACTTGTATAAGGTGGGAAAGTCTCAAATCAGTCTAACTCTAGACTTATTTATTCCAAGTTTTTACTTATCCCAAGAGTTTAAATCCGTTCCACGTATGAATTTATTCTTGCATAGTTTTGTAGTTTAAGTGGACATCTGACTGTGTAGGACAGGGATGGGGAACTGTAGGCCTCGAGGGCCGGTGTCCTGCAGGTTTTAGATCTCACCTGAATCAAATGACTTCATTACCAGGCCTCTGTAGAACTTCAAGAAATGTTGAGGAGGTAATTTAGCCATTTAAATCAGCTGTGATGGATAAAAGATGCATCTAAAACCTGCAGGACACCGGCCCTCGAGGCCTGGAGTCCCCACCCCTGGTTTAGGTAATCCTATTAACCAGGTTTTGTTTATTGCTACTGGTAGTCCCGTCAGCTGCTCGCCTCAGAATGGAAAGTACCGGCTCACCTCACGTCGCCAACTGTTTCTTTGCTTTTTCCTTCTTTTAGATTTCTGATGGCTTCATTGTTGTCATTCCCTTTTTGTGTAGATTCACAAATACTCCACAAATATAAGCGTGTACTGCTTTGCTCTGTCTTTTGTTAATGTTGCAAAGGGAATACTTTTGAATTGGCAGAACAAACAATCTGAAGACATCACTCAGGTGGCCACTCTCACCAGTCTCTGACAGTTCGGACTAAATGAATGATAAATAAAACCTATAGATGAAGCCCTCAGTGTACTCAAGGATCCATCACAGTCCATCTGGTCACCCTTCATTGGCCGATGTTTCTCCTTCGACTGCCCAAAGTGCCGGATGCTTCGTTGGACCTCTCATTGCCTCTGTCTTCTTTTGCCTTGAATTTTTGTTCGGCTCTGTGAAAACGTTTCATTGTTTGACAAGAGGAATTACGCTCTTTCTGTACTGGCAGGATGATTTTGGTCAGCATGAGCGATTAAGCACTCCAGCGCTTCATAACACTGAAGGGACGTGATCTTCATCTTCCATCCCCTTCATCTCGTTAACACCATTGTCAGTAATGGATAATGGCCTGTGCTTCTCTCCCCCACTAATGAACACCAATATCAGTCTCTAGGTGTTCGGGATTGATGACATGGCCTAATCGTCCCATCTAATTGATACCCCTCCATGCAGCGCATACATTTCCCTGATTGGGTCACAGAGTGATCGCCGGGATATTGCACTCTGGCCAAGCAGCCTAATGAGCATCTCACCATTGAGTGATAAGAAGTCATGCATGCGCTAATGGCAGAGGAAGAGCCTCTTAATCTCACACCTAATGGCACTCTCAAGTTAGTCACAGAATCAATTCAAATGGGCACGTTAACATGTGAGTGTGCATGTGGGACTGTGCAGTAAAGTGGGTTTGCATAGGACGTGTATATGGCTGAGATGATCGACACATGTTGAAATGACCTGACTGAAAGTGGAATGACTGTAAATAATCTGCGAACAGCACATTTTCTTTAAGCTCTTAAATCCTGAAAGCCATCAAAGCCTGCTGTGTATTCAGGGAGACCAAGTCCAAGTAATGTGAAGGATTGCAATATGACATCAAAATGACATATTTTACATTATTTGTTCCTTTTAGTAGTGCGGTATATATTTACTATTTAACCCAGGCCTTTTTATAAAAGTCGAAGGTACAAAATTTGGCCAATACTTTAACTTAAAACTTGGTCCCTCAATTCATCTACATGTACCAAATTAATTAATTTCAAAAGCATCCTTAGACATAGAGGGCAGTTAGACACAAAGAACAACATGAGAGGATGGGGGGGCAGTGGCACCGGAAGATAAAGACACAACAGCAGCTGCCTAGCAAATTGATAACAAACCAACAGCATGTTTAAAAAGTACGTTAATTCTAAGCATAGCATAAGCTCTTTATTTTAGACTTTTAGATGTTTTCAATTTTGCTTGTTTTTCACCTTCATCCTGCCAACGTATTTAACATACATGGAGTAAAATAATTTACTGCAAGAAGCAATCAAAGTTGCCCAAAATTGTAGGTGGCATCACCCATACAGAAACAGAAAACATTATATATACAGGACTGGGCAAAAGTTGTGAAAAATGCTGTAAACAAACATTGCTTTCAGAAGTGTAAATGATTGTTTGTTGGCTCCAAATGTATTCTGCAGCAGGACAACGACCCCAACCATACAGCCAAAGTCATTAAGAACTATCTTCAGCATAAAGAAGAACAAGGAGTACTGGAAGTGATGGTACGGCCCCCACAGAGCCCTGACCTCAACATCGAGTGTGTCAGGATTACACGAACAGACAGAAGATCTCCAAGATGCCTGAAACAACCTACCAGCAGAGTTCCTTCAAAAACTGTGTGCAAGTGTACCTAGAAGAAGGCAAAGGCTGGTCACAGCAAATATTGATTTGATTCAGATTTCTCTTTTGTTCATTCGCTGCATTTTGTTGATTGTTGAAAATAAATGATGAGCACTTCCATTTCTGAAAGCATTCTTCGTTTACAGCATTTTCTCACCTGCCTAAAACTTTTGCACAGTACTGTCTGTGGCATCATTAGAGGAAGTTGATTGTGACAAAGTCATAAAATTGGGACGATAAATAAAAAAGAAAAATCTGTAAAGTATGATTAAAAACACATGCCATTGTTCTCTGCACAGACCCCAGTCGACGGGGTGACGACTAAAGTACAAATTGACTTGAGCTAATTAGAGTTTATTTCACATGTAACTTTGCCATAAGGCCAAGGTTAAACTTGGCTGTTAGCCTAATGCGCTCTGCAAGCTGTTGTCCGAACTCGTATTCTGTAATAAGAATATCGCTGACCAACAAAATGACAAACTCCTCACAGTTAAACAGTCAGCATTCTCCATCTGTTACATTGGCCTCCTGTCCCAGTGGTTACACCCTGTAGTATTTGGAGTAATTGGCTCGTAAAACAACTGAATGTGAAATGTGTAATTAATCAACTTATGATATGTGATGCTATTCATCTAATTTTCAGCTTTTAACTACATCCTGTGAGCGTTAATTAGGATAGCACTCAAAATGCGACATTTGTCTCGTCAGCCAGCAAAATGAAAGATTTAATAGGAATCTTTGGAGTCACTTCACTTACGTCTCGGTCTTATTGGACTGTCGTCGGCAGGGCACGGTGTTGCTGACACAGGTACCAGTCACGGGGTCCACTGCCTCCACAATGACAAAGGGCCGCTCCTCCAGCGTGGCCACTGTGAGATGCCTGTAATCTGACACGGGCTCTAAGTAGCTGCCAAACCGCGGCCAGACGGGGTATCTCATCTGCAGGATCCCCATTTCATAGGTGCCCACCTGAAGGTACGGAGAGAGGAGGGGGGTGGATTAATGCGGAGCAGTGAAAAATCCCTGCACCAAACTCCAGATGGCTTCTGTGGTTCTGATTTGTTACAGCAGCGAGGCACAGAAATAAACATGGATTTGGGGGAACAGCCACATAAATAAACTCCAGAGGATTCTGGAAATCTGTTTAGCCGAGCCACAAAACTACATAAAAATACATGTATAATATTGAGAAAATAAGCCCCTCATGCATCTGTGAGGACAGAAGTGCGTAACCCCGTCTATCTCAGTCTCCACTCTTAATACACTTGTCCTCAATCCTCTAACTGTATGTGCTGTTTTGACATGTTGCGATTTGAGCGTCTGGTCCCGGCACACAGAGAGCAGAGTTTTAGTTCCTGGACAGTTTAGAGGAAATTGATTTTTGGGTCACTGGGGATGTAGAGAGCACAATTATACATCTAATGCAATGAAAGCAATTCCACCCCCGCTTTATTACCAGGGAGCCAATTTTAATTGGATGTTGTGGGGAAATGAGCATTCACAAGCAAGCTGAATACATAATAAAGATCAGAAATTAAACATTTCAGTCTCACTTATTTAAAGAAGCCGTGACCTGTTCAGCTCCACTGATTGGCCCTTCTGACTCACCCTGCTTTAATCAGCCTCACAAATGAAGGAGTGAATGTTGCATTGGACCAGTTGGACCCAGTTTACCACAAACACACATCGGATGGATTTTTAAGCTTGTGTTAAATGAAACAGGGCTGTTAAATGCTGTTTTTCGTGCCACAGTGTAGTAAATGAATGACAAACAGACTTTCACAGTTTCACAGGTAGAAGCAGCTTCTACTCCCAGGGAAGCATGACCTTTCTGAGGGGCTGGACCAGAAACCCTAATGTAAACAGGTGCTACTTTAAAATGCTTTAAACATCCATCCATCCATTCGTCCCTCTCTCCCTCCCAGCTGTCATAGGACCAGAGTACACTCCGTTGCCAGTGTAGAGGATCAGCAGTTGTGTAATATTTCCGTTTCACTCTGGCAATATGAAAACATGAAGAGTGAGTCAAGTCCGAAACACCAGCTTTCAATCCAGAGCACGTTCTACGTCTGCTAAATTGTATAGTAAAAAGTACTGCTCTCCAGCTGAGTGTGGCTCCCTGTCTGTTTTGCAGCAGTTTTGGCGAACACCTTTGGAGAATATACTATCCTAGCGTTAAACAGAAAACAACAACAACGACATTAATCTGCCCTCTCGCTTATTTGAACAGGGATTGCTGCAGATTCACGGAGAAGATGGCAGCGCAGACAAATCTGGTAACAAACTCGGCAACAGTGCGGAGTCATCTGGCAAACTCCAGCATTACAAACATGTACAGGTCCTGTTCAGAAGCAAAGATAAAGTAATATGCAAAACTGAAAGTGCTGCATGCAACTTTTCCCAGTGTTTGAGCAGATTGGAACGTGACTTTGAAAATGAGACCTTTCCCAACTTTCTTGCTTCAGTGAAAATCCAAAGTAAGCGACACTTCTGCTCACTCCAGAGCCTCACAGCTTTCACGGTGAACAACAATAAATTACCGTGAGGTAGAAATGGAGTCCATTACTCACTAATTAAATGAATGACCGCCTCCCAGCACAACACAGACTCCAGCACAAATGCTACAAGGACATCAAAATGAAAACTGATGTTGCTTCAGGTTAATGGATAATGATGCTGTTAGCAGGCAAGTGAGCTAAGGTTGGTGAAATTCAACAACGTCCAATGCTAGCCAGTGCTGGGCGTGCAAATCCATCTCCTGTTGCAAAACACTGAGTTGTGTGGATGTGGTCGGCTAACCAGACAGAACTCCAGGCCTCGAGGGCCGGTGTCCTGCAGGCTTTAGATCGCACCCTGGGTCGACACACCTGAATCAAATGACTAGTTCATTACCAGGCCTCTGGAGAACTTCAAGAAATGTTGAGTAGATAATTTAGCCATTTAAATCAGCTGTGATGGATCAAGAAAACATCTAAAACCTGCAGGACACCGGCCCTCGAGGCCTCTGGAGTTGGACACCCTCTGCCCTAGATTAATGGCACAAAATAGGACAAATCACATTTGGTCTGTGATAGCGATCTGACTCGTACCTGCAGTCACTGTCAGAGACGCTGGCACAGGTTTGCAAATTATTGCTCAATTTGCAGATACTTCACAGTCAGTCTGATCCAGTCTGCACAGTGAACACAATCCATCTGTGTTGCGTCTCCTTGCAACATGAAACTTGACTCAACTTTTTGTGGTTCTTATATAAAAGCAAATTGCCAAATGCATGTGTAATTATCAGCTAAATCGCAGTCCTTCAGCAGTTACATCACTGGAGGAGTTATTGAATTTCTGGACTCTTTGCCACTTTATGTAACTGCCAACTTAACACCATTCAATAAGCCAACTAACCGCAGATTGACTCCATGTTATTGCTTTGAAGATGACAGCTGACTGCAAACAGTCGCAGACCCGATCACCATCTTTAAAGCACCCATTTCAAAGGCAGCGAGACTGCAACATTATTGCATGTGGTTGCATTTTGTATTCCTGTCAGTTTAAAACAGTAAACCTAATACATGAGTGTAGGTCAAAGTAGCAATGTATCTCGGTTGTCTCCATCTAAATCAATCACCTACACACATTTTTAAAATAGTAGACGCCTTTTTGTTTCGTGTAGATGAAACAATTCCACTTGCATTTTACTTCTGGCAGTGAGGTAGTTGGGACAAATGTGAGCTTATTGATATTTAAACAAAATTCTTTCTAGTTCACTTGACTGTGCTTCTGTAAATGTCATCAACTTCCTGGAGAGCTAAAAAAAAAAGTGCCAGTCTGAACACAATGTTTTTCCTCCCACATAATCTCTGCTGTTTATGCAGGAAGGGGGGCAATCCTATCTCATCATGCCAGTCAGTAAAGCCTGTCACAGTGAAATGGAAAAAAACTGAACGTCGACAGAAAAGTGCAAATATCTCAGTTCTCCCTGGACCTCACAGTTATTCTTCTTTCCTGCCAGTCATATCGATCAGCCCCACTGTTATAGTATCACCCCACTCCTGGGCATTTAGTCACTCAGAATTTCAATTTACAAGACGAAGGTACTGAGATGAGTAAGGCAAAAAAAGAAAACTCTTTAGCCTGTGGCTGCGTAGCCTGTGAAGTCTTCATTGTTCATTCATCTGAGACATCGGTAAAAAGATGTTTGTGTTTCACGCAGCACCTAAGCAAGAATAAGGAATGGAAAGCTTAATTTATAGCAAACACTGTCATGAGAGTTATAATTTTATAATTAATTATCTGGAAAGAAAACGGGTGGTTTATATTACAGAAAATCTGTCAGGATTCATCTTTCCAGTTAAATCCTTTTCAGTACTGAGGTTCTAATTTCAGGGTTTGTAAGTGTTGCATACAGCTAAAAAAACGTCAGCTTTTCAGACCGTGGCAGATAACGGCAATGACAGGAACACTTCTCGTCATTCTCAGGAGCCTTTTCTTTCCGTCTCCACTTTCTTTTGTCATGCTCCCTCTCTCTCTCTCTCTCTTGCTCTTCCCAAATGACTTTGAGTTGTACATCTGTGGAAACAGCTGAACAATGACTCTTGGCAAGTTCCATATTAGGCCTGGCCGATAAGAGCGTTGTAGTGATACAGGTTTTTTTTTAATAAGTTAAAAAATATGAGGCGTGTAATGCCAGGCAGCAAACTGTGAGGCTGGTTATACAGAGATGATGTATGAACGTTACAGACCGGCTGCCTCTGCATGTGTACAATACAAAGGCTGGTAAAAAGGAAATCAAAAGGTGGAATTGATTTTCAGCTTTCAGAGAATAGAGGCCATAGGCAGCAGAAAGTGGAGCACACAAAATGGATTGCCTCACACTTCTTAGTCAAAATTTTGTGAAATGAGTGCAGTGTTGTTCTTCCAGGGAACAGGAGAAATGTATTTTTCCTCCCCAGAAAGGTTTATGTAAAGGTCAGCACGCTGGGAATGAGGAGTGCTGGAGTCGGGGGGTGATTGGGAGGACACATTTAAGTTTGGTGTCCTCTCAGTCGCCCACATTTTATATTTTATGTGAAAGTGTTTCTGAGTGAATACGACTAACGTCTTATGCTAAACTCAGCTGAGCTGCTTGTGGAAATAAGTTAATGTTGTCACATGACCTATCATGTTAACATCAGTGAATTCAATTTAGATTCAGTCTTTTATTGTTAGCATTGTGTTTACATATTACAAATTAGAGGATACAGAGTTACACTTCCAGGAAGTTTTCTGTTGGTCGTTATTTAAAAAAATGAGCATGGAACGATTTGGAAAAAGTATTCGGACACCACGATGTGACTAAAATTACTGCAGCTGTGTGCAGTGAACTTGTGATCTCGTTTTCTCATTGCTATGCAGAAGTGGCACCAGGTCTAGCTGCTAACTTCAAAGTGAGTTTGGTCCATCAAGACGGGAATAAATAGGCAATAAGCTGGAGTGGGTTTGCTATGAGTCTGCTGTCAGTTTGTGATTGAATTGGGTCAAGTCGACAGTTACTTACAATCTGTTTGTGAGATGGAGATGAACTGTGATAAAACCTAAAAAAGAATCACAAGTCCGTTGCCTTCTACACAGACAGAAATGGACATTAAACATAAATTCATTAACTGCTTGCATTCAGAGTATCACCAGAAACTCATAGTTCTGAAACAGGAATTCCTCCACAAATCGTGATGTTGTTGCTGCAGGACGGCAATTTAACTGCAACTTTACATAGGTGTCAGCCACCTTGGTTTTATACAGGAGTATAATCAGAATACAACCAGTTGAGTCGTCTTTGGCAAAGAGGCATGTCACAGATGAGCTGTGTTCATCAGCATAGACTGAGCCCGACTGATTGCATTGTGTTGGCAATTTGAATGTGTGTATAAATTCGACAGCGATATTTGCAAACCTTCACCATAATAATTGCAATCAGGTCGGAGTTGGATCGCAATTGTTTGGAGACAATTTGCCTAGTTGGAGACAACCTGTGCAACTGTCTACAGTCAGAAGTTGTTTCCCAGAGATTGAGGGTGTTGCATGCTTGTGCATTCAACCTGTGCGTGACCGATTGCACAGAAACTGCAGCTTCTTGAAATTGTTTTTCGATTGCAAACAAATTAAATGAAAACGCAGAGCACCCCCCCCCACACACACCCCCTCCCCCTAGTTGCAAGGAGGTCGCTGTCCTATTTTCTAGTGTGACTGAGCCATAATGAATAATGCATCAGGACAAGATACCAAAGGAAAGATTTGTCTGTTCAGAAAGAAGTGGCATATAAAGAAAATAAGATGGATAGGGACACAAAAATAACATCATCTTTTAGTGATCGTTTTTTTAAACTTTCCAAAAGTAAACAGTGATTAAAGATAATATACCAGATGATCTCCAGATCGAGTTTTTAAATGTGGAAATTGCTGCTTTTTCTTAAATATTTATATATATTTGAATGTGCACAATCCACAGTTTAGTCAGGCCATGAAGTCAAAGTTAGTTGCGCTGGAGGTAGATCAGCTGATCTCAATAGCAGACCAGATCAGTGTCCAGTTGGCTGATCTCACAGGCTGTCCTTTTTAGGCTGCTCTAACTTTCCTACAGTTGGTTTGTGCCTGCAAGCCACTTTGTAACCCACTTACAACCCGGCAGCTCCTCCTCATGCTTTGCCTCACTTTATCAGTGTTGTGTCTGCTGTCTTGGATGGCTGCGCTGTTCTGTGCTGGGTTTGTTTGATGGAAACATGAAGCCATGCCTCCAAATATTAAGTTTTTCTTTCGACTATAGTGATCCAGACTAAAACAGTTTTAGGTCTCGAGACTCTAGAAGTTTTAAAAAGTTGTGTGATGGCTCTAGTAGAAGTATTCAACCATAATAATTTTAAATTATTTTCTGATTGTTATTTTTACAGTTGATTAATTGGAATTGATTGACTGTTAACATTTGATTGTCTCATGTACACAAAAGTCATTTAGGCAACAGTCAAAAGTCAATAGTCTTTGGTGTAATATTGAATGATGCACAAAACAGCTTCAATCTCCTTCCATATCCACAAATTGTTTGTTTACGTTGCCATTACAGCTTCCCATTTTCTCACAGTCCCGATAACATATTGGAAGTTACAGGAAGTAACATCTTAAAACATTAAAATCACATAATTAGCTTTGAACTGCTGGTGACTCTTCACTTTGTGCATAATGTGAAACTAAGCACTTTCTGTTGAACCCGATGAGGAAGTGAACTCCCTCCAGTCTAGTGTTACATCAGATTCACCCTCTGGTTTAATGAATGTTTCGATCTCAATGAGGCAGCTTGCTGAAGCAAAGTTTCCCGAGTGTGTGGGTTTTACTTTAATATCCTTCGAAGAAGTACAGGGTGGGATCAGTGGGAGAGGGGTGTGAATGTGCTGTGTGATTAGGAGGCGATCCTTCATTATTTCATTGGTATCAGTGCAGCTTTGATTCCTCTAACTAGTCTTTTCAAAGAGACCGACGATGTATGAAATCGCCGTCTTGCAGAGAAAGACATCAGTGTCCTGTAAACACTCCTCATTGTGTGAGCTCAACTGTTAGTTTATCCACTCAGAAATAATCAGACACACACTTAAAAAGCCATTTGGTAAAGTGTGAAGTCGAGCAGCTGCCGTCATCTTACCTTGTCCCACTGTCGCTCTCTGTCTAGAGTGATGATTATCATGGCTGGATTCACCAGGTAACCATTAGTGTTGAAGGAGAAGTCATTGTGTTCCCATGTTACATTCAACATGTGCCTGAAACAGAAAACCCAAGAACAAGATGATCTTAAAATACGTTTGTACAGTCATCACATTGCTGTTTAGTCTTTTTTTTTACAGCGTTTAAACATGTATGTATGTAACAATATAACAAAACATACAAATAAAATTGCTACAGAGGCCAAATAAGTGAATTCACATGTGGTGCAAACTAACTGCCACCTTATAACCACAACGGTGCAGGAGTCGAACAGTTCCCAGTGAATACTGGATCCACAGTTTTTGAGATGGACTGTTTCCTGGATTCACATTGATTTTGTTTGAGATTCTCTGGATACATAGACGAGGACAAAATTATTAGCTTCCCAGTGAAATTTAAATGTTCCCTTGCTTAACAAAGCAAGAGATTTTCAAGATAGAAATAATTTATAGTTTTAAAGAAATGCTATTTGCACTGAATAACAGAATTATTTCAGAAAAATAAATTACCTGGGTTGATATTTCGACCCCTGGAAAAACAAAAACTGACCTTTTTAATGAGCTGTAGTACAAAACCACTGATGTGCATTGATGTGATGCTTCTTAAAGCTTGTTAAAATCAAGTTAAAACCGAGGGTTACCTTCTTATTTACACACTGTAAAAAATCAGGTTTAATCTGTCACTGAGAAAGCATTATGCCAAAACAAAAATCAGATTAGACTTGAGAAAAAGAGTTGTTGATGCTCACAGAGCAGAGATGGATATGCAAGCGTATCACCAAGAAATTTAAAGAGAACCACACAGTACAGATCCAGCCTGGCAGAGGTAGGAAGAGAAAGATTTAAAGACTCTGAAAGGACAACTAGTGGGAGAAGTGTTTAAAGCCACCAGAACGACTGCCAGGACATGAGTGAATAGCCAAGTCGGGTAACATAGCAGTGGGAATATTAGGCTTTGGAGATGCTTTTGTGGATCTGAAACTGGAAATCTAGTCAAGGTGGAAGAAGACATGAAGAAAGAAGGATATGTGAAGATTTGGAAAGAAAACCTCAAACAAACGAGACACACTTGGTTGCGGTGCTCGCTTTCTCTTCCAACGCTACAGCGACCCAGACTAAATGTTGCTCTTGGTGAAGAACTTACTCTGCAAGACCAACGTGAACGTTATTAACTGGCTGAAGACCAAGGTCCGTGCTAATAGATAAAAATCAAAGAAGAATTTGCAGGATCCTGAGAGATTTGTTAAAGAGGAATGGGCTGACATTGCTCAGGAGGCACATGTGACAGTTGGTGAAAACTATAATATTTGGCAAAAAAGTCAACCGGGTGGTGTTAATTTTCACCCTGATACTTTTTTTCCCCCCTCAGGTGTAGAAGGGTGGTTAAACATAAGCATGCTACAAGACTGAAAGAGTTTGAATTCTTTGATTTAACAAGTCATCTGACTTGAGAGGCGGGGATAAAGTAATGTTTGACATTTGTTGCTTGCCAAGTCATTAAAACAAATCACTTACTAAACCAATTATTTCAGTCCTAACTCTCAGGTGTAGGAGGAGCACACATGTAGCTTTGGAGATTATTAAACCCTTTGAACACTGCTTGAGTAATCTGAGAACACCAGCGACAATGGTTCCCTGCTCCTTCGGCTTCCACATCCTCTGTCACATTAGACCTGTGGCGCTGCTTTCTCACACTCCAGCAGAGGTGACGAAGGCCTGCTGAGAGGAGAATAGGTCTATGCGAAAAGCCTCTTTAATCTGGTATCATGCAATAATCTCATTAACAGGTGAGCCGACTCATTATCAGAAGCCTGTTTCCAACTCCAGTGGTGTGCGGAGGAATCTGGGAGGAGAGGCCGTCGTTCATGTTTGATCTGGCTGGAAACACGAGAGGTGACAGAAGTGCTTTGTTCTCTCTCGCCGACCTTCACGTTACTGCCGCTATTCAAATCATGCCTGCTGGGTTTAAACGGACGGATTTGTACATTATCAAAGCCTGTTCTCAATTTTCCGCTCTTTTATGGACGGTTTGGGTTTACAAAAGGAAAAGCTGTCCCCCCCCAAGGCTCTGAAGACTCTGTAAGATAAACGACTTCTGACATGAGAGGGAGCGAGTGATGTTTCATAATGCAAGGCGAGTGTCTGGTGACGCTTGTGTCCCGTTCGGTGCCCCATGGTGACCATCTAAAACTGCACATATAAACATTTACACGCAAAACGCTCTCAGTCTCCCTGAATGACCTTGGCTTACATGAGCCAAAAGCTGTTGCTGGGGCAGTTTTTTCCTAGTGCTACCCTTTTCCTGATTAAAACATTTTCCCCAATAAAATAGGATTTCCTATGTGCTCCACGGCACAGATGGTGTCAGATTGCTCTTTTGGTGACGCAAAACCACGCCCCTTACCGTCGTCACCAACACCCTGCACGCCAACTAAATTACCCTGCGGTCTCCAGGAGATACGGCAGAGCGCTCAGTGCTGGAGAGATGAGGAGATAGATGGCAGCGGGGCAGAGGACACAGTTTGGGAGAGTGACAGTCGCCATAAAATGTGCTCCACAGCATCAAACAGATGGGCAGTCATGAATAAATAAGTGGTTGTTGACCTCAATCTTGCCATGTCCCACAGATGTAAGACGGAGCCATTACTGTTCTTATCTTTGATATATCAAAAATGAAAGAATACTCACTGTGTGATCTCTGACCACCAGGGAGCAATTTAACCTAATTTAACTCTCCAAATATTGACTTCTCTGTGAAATATCGTCACCACTTCGGATCAGTGGCGGAGCTCAACTCCACCCAAAATAAATACAGAAATAAGTAAAAAATGTAGACATAGGAAGAGTGAGCAAGCAGGTTTTTTTCTATCTGCAACATAAAAATGGTAAAATGCTATAAAAGACGATAAATGTCAGTGTGTTAAAGTGTTAATTTGTTTGTCCTGAAGACGTCTCGCGGTTGTTTGAGCTCCTCTTGTCCAGCTGCTGTAACAGCTGGTACATTTTTGAGTGCGTTTCCAAAACTCTGGGGTTCAATTTAAATTTAAAGCGCTGTCCTTAGAGTCTAGTGTCCAATTAAACACGACAAGCTAGACATTATAAAGTACAGAGTTCATATTTCATGTTCACAATCAGCTCCATTAACGTCAAACCGCGGCATTCGCGGCATTTACGAGGACTCTCCCGGTAACCAGGTTTTCCCAGTGGAGAAACTCGTGTTCAGCGTTTGTCTGTCAGCAGGTTTAAACAATAACCACACTGAGTTTTATGAAACTTGGTAGAGAGGGGAAGCACGGGCAGCGTAAGAGAGGATAAAGCTTTGGCTCGACTCTGGTTCACTTTGTGAAATGGCACCTCTGTGTGCGTCTTTAGTTTCTAAATGTGAGAGCATTAGATGCAGTCATAAAAGACAAGTTTTCATAGGCCTCTCCGCAGTCCTGTGAAAACCTAAGTCCACCCCTGCGTTCAGTAGCTTGTAGAACCACCATGAGCAGCAATAACTGGAATTAATTGTGTTCTGTGTGACTTTATCAGTCTCCCACAGCGTTGTAACGTTGTAACGTCCACTTTTCTCTACAAAATAGTTTCAGTTCATTGAGGCCTTTGCAGCCATTCATTTATGCACAGCTGTCTCAGCACTACATTCAGATGGAGGTCTGACTGGGCCTTTGCACAGTCTTCAATCTTCTGTTGGAGACAGATGGTCTCACAATTGATTCTAGAATATTTTAGTATCCAGAAGAGTTTATGGCTCAATGACTGCACAGGCGCCCGGGTCCTGTGGCTGCAAAACGAGCCCAAATCATCAGGTCTCCACCACCGTGCTGACAGTTGGTACAGTACGATGTGTTTGTGCTGATATGCTGTTTGGTTTTCTCCAAACTTGGTCAGTGTTTTATGACCAAACATTGGCACTTTGGACTTTGCTCTAAAGGTGCGGTGTTTAGTTCAGATGCAGACCTGGGCCACGCTGCCATGTTTTTTCTCTCTTTTTCTAGTTGTGCTGTCATGATGTCACATTTAACATGCTAACTGAAATATAGCTCTTGTTTTTTGTTTTTTTTTATTTTCTCTGAGTGTTGCACAGTCTGACTTTGGGGTGAAATTACTTAGAGGTCCTAGGAGGATTGTGTAGTTGCAGGTGTGTGTTAACACACCTGCAAACTGCCAGCCAGTAAAATCTAATACTTCCTGCTCTTTTTTCCCCAGGCTTTCCTGTGATGGTCCTCGTTAGGAGGCTATAGGACTTTTAGTGTAAGACATCTGTGCTCTCATGTGTTAAAGTTTCACAGGTCCCCAAAAGTCTTACAGTGACAGTTTAAAAGTCTTATTAAACTGAGTTTAGGTGTTAAATGTTATTAGTCACATTATTGTGAGAATTTCCATGATTGTAACAGGGTATACCTGCATGTCAGTACCAAATCACCTTTGACCTTATTATCATGCAAGTGATGAATGAATTGAACTTTTTCACAGTTTGAATAAACCTATATATTTAATAACTGATGAGATATAATGGCTAATTTATTAGTGGTTCTAAAGTCTTAAAAATGTATTAAAGTGCGTAAATTTAAGCTAAATAAATGGGATTTTGTTTAGAATTATAATTATATCATTTTAATTTCTGTGGGGAGTTTATGTTCACTTTGAGTGCAAGTTTCGTCTTAAATGTCATTGAAGTGATTTTAAGCAGTCTGAGGAGTAATCTTTTTATACCTGTAGACATCCTTGGATGGAGCTTAATGTTTGCAACGATGCTGAAATAGTAGCAGATGGTTTCTGAAATAAAATAAAATAAATTCTTCTCCTGAACTTAGAAAAGTGTATTAACGTGAATTTATCTACAGATAAATTAGACACCGGGGTTGGACGTTTCAAGTTTAAATACTTCATATTTATTGGGAACGATTCAGAAGGTCCAATCAGACTCTCTCAAATGATCAAACATAGTTTCTGGTGAACTTTTGTCATGCCAACTTTACCTGACAGAATGTCCACATGACCTCCTTTTCATTTATTTATTTTTTTTCTTATAAACTTAAACTGTGTCACACAGTTTGAGTCCTGTAACACTGTAGCCTCTCTAGTCTCTCAGATTATTAGACAGAGTACGGCACACACAGTTTTAGTCTGGTGTCTGGCAGTAATGAGACATTTTTCATATGTTGTTGTTAACTGATGGCTGATGAACAGCTTATAGGTGCTTCAGTAGCAGTTTACATATTATATTATAAAGAATTTAATTATGTTACATTAAGGATATGTAACAGCAGTATTGACGGAAAGAGTTGGTAGTAAAATAAAGGCTAAGCCTGCAACATTGTAGCTTACCTGAACAGGGTGTCATTGGTAGCTAACGCCTTGACAGGGTTGTGACAGTCACTGTGGCCCTCGGGAATGAAGCCTCTTTGTTTCCGAAAACTCTGGACGCCTTTCACTACAATAGCCACCCCGTCGCGCACCCTTTTCCTCAGGCTCATCCTCCACCGGTCCGTAATGATGCTGATGAGCCCCACCGGGAAGCTGTCGGGTGGAGGGATGTCTGGGTTTCCCACAGCCAGGCTCGGGATAATCCAGATGTAGTCTGGTCCCACTAATCCGACCTCTCCTGCCATGGCAAACAGGTACTGGGCCTCTTCGTGGGAGCAGTAGACCAGCAGCACCTGGGCGTCTATCTGCTGTAGCAGCCTCCGCGCTCGTATGTCGTTCGTGATGTCAGCGGACATGTCGAAGGTCAGAACATCCTGCAGATCCCATATGAAGTAGCTGGTGTCAGTAAAGGACTTGATGTAATCCACGTAGGCTTCATAACCCGGGTAGAGGCTGGTTATGACCACGAAGCTGTCCCAGTTGTACTCCTCCATCACCTTGAACATACCGTTGATCTGCTGCTCGATGGAGGAGCCCAGCTGGAGGAAGTTGGAGCCTTCACCCTGGAGGAAGAGGTAATATGGTGTGACGTTGGGGAAACACCTTCATGGTTTGTTGGCACACACTACACAATTTGTTGCTGATTAAAAAGCAAATGATTATCTCAATTCAGTTTGGAAAATGTGCAGCAACATCTCTGGAGGACCCCCCTCATACCAATAAGACTACACACACACATAATTCATCCTCAGACACCTGGAAGAGAGTTGCCCAACCAGTCTGCAGTGCAGCTTTGACAAGAGCTAAGTGGTTCTGTTTTATTTTGCTCCACCAGGAGCTGCAGACTCATTCATCACTTAAACCCACATGTCTTATTTTTGCCGTACAAACAGTGGATGCCATCCATACTTGCAAATGCAGAGGGATGGCACTATCACTGTGACCAGCACCTGCGCCGTTTCATCTGTCTCCTCTGAAAATGCGCTGACCTTGGGGGGAGGAATAACGATGGGTTTTCTGTTAAGTGTATTATCAGGAAAAAGCGGAGTGGTGAGAAAATAGCTTGTATGATCTTGTGGTAAGAGACACAGCCCCACCTCTCTTGCCTCTTTCTTTTAATTCAGTTTTTCTGGTGACGCGAAGCTTTGTTAACTGTGGCAGCTGTGATTGGGCTTTGACTGAGATCGCTCTAAAGATTCAACCGAGAAGCCATTTTTCTTTTTCTTTACTGTGATTTAGTTGATTTAGTGATGAGCTACCCTTTAAACCCACTGTCTGAAACATTTAACGGCAATGAATCAGCACAGAATTAAAGACAAAGTGGCTGTTAATTATCCTCGGTAAGATGTGTTAAAGTCTTTCTGGCACAAAGGAATACTTTCTTAAGGTGGCAGGAGAGACACTTTCTACTGGAACAGAAGTAAAATTTGTGTTTAATGTAACTGATTGGTTTGTTGCAATGAATGAAGCATCCTCTATAGGTCAGGTGTACGCTGTTACTTAAAATAGACAACTTATTAAAACATAGACTGTTATGAAAAACCATAATTAATCACTAAGTGATATTTTAAGAAGACTGACTTGTTTCAATAGACTGGCTTAATCTCGTGGATGGCTTATGAGACAGTGGGAAACTATGAGGGTGTTGTAAATGATGATAGCATCTCTTCTCAGAAATGACACCAGGGTATCACAGTTAATGTGAGAGCGATTGAGATGAAGGATTATTGATCGATTCTTCAGCAGATCCCAATCATTCTGCATCATTTGTACTGTACCACACCGCTCAGCAAAACAAACGCCGCCATTAGACCGTGAATCATTTGGAGCGGTGTGACATTAGCGTGAGTGACTGCACAAAGTTTTGTTTGTTGTAAATACATTTTGTTTTCTTCTGGAGGTTTAATGATGATGCATAATTTTTAACAACACGATTAATCTTAGTTGTTTGTCTTTAACTCTCCTACATCGTTCCAAAACTGTGAAAAGTGTAACTTTGGACTCGGTTGTGTTCTTGCTCTAATAAAAGCCTTTTTTGCCACCCTCAGGCTGATAGGTAGGTGGCCCCCAGTTGACCCTCTATCACTCTGGGGAAAAACCACTTCATCCTGAGCAGCGCGCCCTCAGAGCTCAAAAAAAGGAGGGGTCGTGTATCCTCCGACTGCAGACGGGCCTCTGAGCTTATTCATTCTGTTTCCTCGTCGTCCTTGAGAGAAGTTCAGCGGTTTTGTGATGTATGAGGGTCTTACGGTTTCAGACGTCATGGTTAAATCCACTGACTTTGTGCCTGTGACTGTACTCTGCCCGCAGCTCTGAAAATATTTTCCTTTTCTGTTGACTTGCTTCGCTTGCCACTGCCCTTGTTTCCTCACACTCGTCCCCGAACAGGGAAGAAGCTGTACGTGATAAAAGTCATTCATGCATGGGTGCTGATTCATTTTATTCACTGCAAGGGAAATGGACAAACATGCAGCTGCAATGAATGCTAATATGGTTTTGTTAAAATGTGTTACAGATTAATATTTGCGTAAGTTACATTGGTCCTCTGGATCTTTCGGGAAACTCGGTGTGTAACATCCTGCTGTGGACTATACACATCTGTACTGGGTGCAGGATCTTTATGCAGGTTGGTCACGGGGGGAGCTGAAGAATCTCCTCCTTGAATCATATAAATCTCCTAATTTACCTCCCCCTCACTGCACAGCAAATCTGTCAGCGTTATTGCCTCACCCCTACAAGTGTGACCCTGACAGGTGCCGAGGAGCCAACGAGTGTCTGTGCAGGTGTGCGTCTGTGCGTACAGGCTTGTGTTTCTGTATGCTTTGTAGATGGTTGCTAGCCCACAGGTGTGTCAGATTAAAGCTGCCTGCAAACTACAGTCTCAACGCCTCAATTAGCAGAGAGCAGACTGATGGTGCAGCCAGAATGAGCCTGGGGCATTACCACAGGCTCAGCTGCAGTTTAAAGCCTGAAGTCACGACCGCCTTGTCAGTGTGCACAGCATGCAGAGTACTGTCCAGTGCATACGGTATGGAAGGGAACCACTCGTCACCAGTCATTTCCATATAATGTTAAATGAATTCTCCACCTTTTTAGGCATAAAATGCAGATTTAAGGCCTGAAATGGGTAAATTATATTGGGCGTATAGGCAGACAGGTTTATACGAGCCCAAAAGGACAGAAATATTCTGTCTGCTTTGTTTTGTTCTTTGAAATAGATCACAAGCAGTCTCTAAATTGCTTTTTCTGACTTGCAGTTGTCTGTAATGAGTAGCTTGGATGCTATACATACAAACTGCTGTCCGTGGCTCTGTTTGCGCAGTAAGCTGCACTTCCACAGTGTCACAGTAATGGTCCACAGTCCCAAAGAAGATTACAGCCATTGAGTGAAAAGCTTAGCATCTGAAGGCTGAGATTACATTCAGAAGTTTAAAATATGCAGAACTGATATCTGTTTACAAACATAGTTTCAGAAACCGTGCATAAGTGTAAACAGACAAAAACCCTCTAACAGTTTTCAGAACAAGTCCTGATGACGCTCTTAAATGTCCATGTGAAGACGTTTTTGCAGCCTGACATTTACTTTGTAAAGGTTTGTAAAGCTTTTACAGAGTTTAGATTATCTAATGTGATGATCTCCAACACTAAATCGTTTATACTCGAATTTGTGTGAAAATTCTGTTTGCATGGGGAGTGGTGGTAACCCTATATTATACATGTCAAAGGTACATATGTTATAAGTGGGACGTCATCCATTGGTCCACCACTAATTTCGGAGCCTCAACATTTTACCTGCTGCCATTTTACTTGTTTGGAGACGGAGGTGAACATATTCGGATTAGAAGGTCGAGGGTTCATGCAGGAACTCAGTCAGCGGCTAGCATCAGGATGGGCGCTGGAAACTTGGAAGACCAACTTGTCTGCAAACGTTCGTCAACATTTCTGATGCCAACCAGAAACAGGTAACATTCACCTTCAAAGTAAAAGTTGTTTTTTTATTTCAGTGCGTCTTTGTGAGCTCGATGGATACACGGATGTTTTTGTACACGCTCGTTTTTATTGATCATGTTATTAATGTTAGCAACCTGCATTGTTTCATTACTGGCCTTAACGTGTTCGTCACACTGCAGTTTGTGGTGTGGTTTTCAGGACCCCGCACCACTCTTTGTGTATGATTTGTGTTAGTTAACTTTCCCCAAATCCGAATTATCTCTAACAACGGACGATGATTCGCTTTGAGGGTTCTTCACCTTCTGCTGTACCAGACCGTTTAATTTTGTTGTAGATCTGTTTTCTAACATGGCGTTGCTCTTTTATTCTGGTCCAGGAAACTTCAGGCTGTGCGGTGCAGGAACAGCTGTTATTGGCACACAGGGCCGTGTGGTCATTTAGCAAGCGGTTGCTTTTGCTTTGCTTTGCTTTCTATTTGGCAGAGCAGTTTTATTGTTGCTTAATTATATTTAGTTAACTGTGGGAAGCCAGAAATTTAAGATTGAGACTCAAATTTGATTAATTGTGCAGCTCTAGTTTCTATGTTTGCCGAAACAAAGAGTTCTTGTCACAAATCTGGTCCAAAAATATTGGTTATTTTAACTTTTTCCTTGTTGTTTGCACAGGTTTTGTTTTCAGGTCAATTATGTTTCGTCCTTTTCCCCACTTGAGAATTATTGAGATTGCAATGACGATGATTAATCAAAGTCCGGACACCATTGTGTTTTATGTGTTTCATGTTGCTGCACAGCACGGAGACTCATTCGCAGAAAGGCCAAACTCAAATCCATCACAAGAGCAAAGCCTCCAAGGATGATGGGATGGATGACATCCAACATTTTAACAGACCTTTCTGTATTAGCTGTCTTTTTAAATAGCTGTCTAATTTATTTTATTTATTGAAATATATATTGTAGGATATATATTAAATGTAATAGTTTAAATACACAATAACTGACCTTTACGAGCTCATGGCTGAAGGTTATTTGAATGACTCAGGTGGGTGATATCTATTGATAGGCTTGGACTGTATCCAACAATCTAAAGATATTTGAGTCAGGGATCAAGGACACAATGACGGGTGATTTGTGATAGAAAGCTAGCAGCAAGAGAAGGTTTACAAGATGATAGTGAGACATGCTGTGACGGACGGTTCGGAGACGGTGGCGCTGAGAACAAGACAGCAGGCTGAGAGGGTTTGGACATGGAGCTGCCAGAGGAAGACCTCAAAGATCCATCGATGTAGTGAAGGAGGACATACAGAGGGTTGGGGTGACAGAGGAGCATGCTGGGATAGGACCACAGTGAAATGATGTACTGAGGTAAATGTGTTGTGGCAGTGAGTGAAATTTGGCACTGAAGATATGGACCACAAAGCGGTGTATGGCTCCCCTGATCACATGACTCAATTGCAGCCATCTCCCCTTCCTCTCCCTCTGTCCCTCGATGAAGAGTGACTTCTGGCCACAGCGCTTTGCTGCGACATATGTCTGCCTCCGCCACGCAGCAGGAAGTGCCCTGGCACTGTCTTTCTGCGCTGCTGACGTCACGTTGACCAGGGACAGACACACGGCTCCCTGTGGCATTTATCACAGAACGGGACTGTATAGGTGGCGTGCAGCGACACTGAAATAACGCACAGAAGCTAATTCTGCACCAAGTCAGTGAAATCTGTGTTACCAAGAATGAAGACGCCTCAAAGCCCGTCCTTTGTGAAAAATGTCGAAACATCTTTTTTCAGGACTAACGTTCCTCCAGTTCTACGTTTCAGCACCAACACTGGTCTATAAATATCGACAGAGGCAGAATCACAGTTTACACGCTCAGTTCTCGTGCTGCACAGAGCTCGCTGTAAGCGGTTGTTAATGGGACTCATCGGTAAATGTTGCCTAATCTTGGTTTGACAAAATGTTAACTGGGGATGAAGTTGTTTGTTGCTTCGGTCTGTTTAACTTTTATTAAATGCCTCCATCAGTAAGCGAGCCAGTCGCCTAAACAAACCAGACATAGGACTTCATTAAATATCAGTTATTCTTGACGTGGAGAGAGGATCGGTCGGTGCAAATGGTAAATGAGGGTTAGAGTTAGAAATGAGAAAGTCGAGCTGTCACACAGTTTTACCGTTTCATGATTTAGTGATGCAGCATACGTCCTCATGTTCACGTGTACCGAGCGTTCATATATTTTAGATAAAAATACTTCCAAAGTGATTAATGTGACAGACTGGTATTATAAATTATAATTAGGTGGGTAGGTTTGCAGTGTCATCTATTTAATCTTAGTTGTCATGAGCTGGTTGAACCATAGTTACACGTGAACAGAATATTGGAAAATCATTAATAAACTAATAAATATCAGTGATTTGAGCTGATAAATACTGATTAACAGAGGTTTTGATTGTGTTCCTTTTTTAAAAAAATACACACGGGCATCTCTGGACCCGACCTAATGATCTCACTGGAGCCGATAGCTGAACGTTGGCACCCCTAAGTGACGCTGCATATACACATGTACTGACTCTCTGCTAACACTTGTCCTTTTTACTGCTGGCTGCTTTCTGTGACCGTTCAGGAGTCGGTCTGCTTCGGTCTAGACAGGTTATCCTCTTATTCCTGTGAGTTTTGACACGCAGGACTTGAAAAGTGGGCACAAGTGAGTTCCAAAAGTAGACATGGCAGAGTCTGAAAAAAAAAGAACTGCTCTAGTTTTGAGAAAAGCCTCAGGCTCTTGTTCTTGCAAAGACAATCAGGGTTTTTTGGTCCTTTCTGTCATACATTTTGTACACTTTTTCTGTGCAGACGGTCTTGCTCGGAGGATGTGATCTGTCACACTACAGAATGGATGCTTCAAAGAGTACTTTGGATTTTAGGTCAGGATATTGAACTAAATGGATAATGAGAGAAAAGATGAATTTATGCTTCCCCTGTTCAGCAAAATTACATCAGACACGTTGAGAATGTGTAGCCACACTGTTGCCAAGTGCTTGCTCAAAGGGGGACGTTTGATTGTTTGGGTTTTCTCTCTATTATTATTATTAAAAATAAAGCTGAATTAAATCCATCCATCCACCCATACATCCATCATCTGTTCATCCATCAACACCATTAGGTCTCCTCATCTAGGAGGTGTCCAGGGGGCATCTTGGTCAGATGCCTGAATGCTTTCAGATGCTCTCTTGGTGTGGTGATGTAGTGGCTCCACCCTGAGCCTCTCAAATTACCCAGCTTATGTTTTTTAGTCACTATCCACAGATGAGTGCGGCAACGTCGATCGACCAGCTTCACGTTCAGCTCTTCATCACAGCAGACTGTGCAGAATCCACTTTACTGCAGATGTTGGATGATTCCTTCTATCAGTCTCCTGCTCCTTCCTTCCCTCACTCACAGATAATACCCCAAAATAATTCTCTTACCATTTTATGACAAAGTCACTAAAATAAAAACTGCACCAAGAACTATCATTCATTTCCAACTAGAGTCATTTGCCTAAATTATGTTGTTTTTCTGGATATGATGACTCTGTGTCTGTGGCAGTTTAAGGATCCTTTCTAGCAATGATAAGTTACTTTTGTTGCCACTGAGCTTTAAAGACTTGTACGTGATTGGTTGGGGTTGAACGAATAAAAGGTTGTGATCCACATTCAGCGTTGTAGCTGCAGCAGACGGCAGTAGGCATGAAGCATGCAGCTCAACCAGCACAGGGAGCAAAGCCACAAACACAGATTTTAGATACCTGAAAGAATCTGTATCAGTTTAAGTCTACCCCTCGAGTTTGGGAAGACGGAAGCGGCTACCGCCGACTCCACCGCCAAGCTCAGTAACTCTTCCGAAACACAAGAGGTGTTTGTCTACAGCTGATTCGAGCGGTTGTCAGTTTGTGTAATTGTGGCACTTTGATGTTGGAATGGTTTATTTCAAGTCTCTAATGTATCAAATGAAATAAACACGAGTAAACCTGCTAATCTTGTTCTCTGTGAGGTAAACGCTTTTTCTTTCTTTGCAGTCTGATGGTTCTTGTACCTCTTGGAAGTTGATGCGTTTATTCCTTGTTTGACCTGCTTTGCCAGGTGCGCGTTCTTCAGGCTTCCCAAACCTGTTGGTGATTTGTGTCAGCCGTGATTATTGATATTGATTTTATCCAGTGTTCAGACACTGAGGAGGCTCCTGGGAACTGATTGATCTAAAGCTTCTCTTGGTCATCTGATCCTGACGTGACTGCTAGCTCGAATGAGTTCTAATACTATAATTACACGAAAAAGCAATATTCTTAATTGAGTCTTCGCCCCAGCATTAGTTTCTTTAATGGCTGTTTGTGATAGGAATAGAAAATGAGGCATATAATGGCACGTCGGCTCTGATGTTGCCAATCGACAAACAGAAATGTCCTGAGGATAGGAATCGGTTTATCACCTAATTTCATGCTGTCACTTTCATAGGGCTCAAACTCCGTGCTTTCAGTGATATGTATGAAAAATGAATGAGCTCCATTGCCTTGTTGACTACCCTTGACAGCATCCCATAAATCAATTGGTGAATGGCATTCCTGATTACGGGAAACCTCAAAGAAGGTTAGACCAAAATCATCTCTGTGCAGCTCGCTCATAACTGTTTGCACATTTTTACCTCTTCAGCACATAAATATTAAAATGCTACTGAATAAAGCATAAATTATGGCACCTTTGTTGTCTGAAAACAATGCTTTTGGTGTTTTATTTGGTCTATAACAGTCTGACAGACAATTACAAATCATCTTCTTCCTCCATCAGGTAATTTATAATCTTTATGACATATTTTATATCAGTCGCTCTAAAAGTTTTTGTTGTTGTTTTGAACTTCCAGCTTTGCTTTATCTGTAAAACCTTTATTTATAATGTTGTCTGATTCTTTTTCCCTAGATTATAAAGTCCTCCACATTTTTGCATGTTATTATTTTATTAATCATTTACTTTGACTTCTTTTGGAGGATTTTAATGTTCAGAGCCGTTAAATTTTATCCCTTGAGAATATTTAGACAATTTAGGGTGCGTTGCCTTGCCTGAGGATATTTTGAGAAGTGGGCAGCAGGGACCGGAGATTTAATGTTCCCTATCAACTGAGCTACAGCTACCCCACATATCTAACCTTTGAGGCATGCATTAGTTTTAATTTAAATACGGCTTTCGGAGACGTGGTAGTGCAGACTGAGAGGGAGAGGGTACACTTAAGAGTGGGATGAAATGCCACATTCACATTATTCTTTTTATGACTACATTTATCTATTATCAGTTACATTTTCCTTGTCCTTGCCACCAGAGAGATGATCAACATATTAGCCAGTCACTTATAGATAGATGCACAATTGAGTATCCATCTGTTTGTCACTTATCACGGCCCAGGTCACAGGGTCAGCAGCCCAAGCTGAAAAACCCAGACCTCCCTCTCCCCAGGCACCTCCTCCAGCTTGTCCGTGGGAACACTGAGGCGTTCCCAGGCCAGCTGAGAGGGTAGAGATGAAGCCTCTACCCAGTAGGTCCAGTCCCCCCTTTTCACCTGTGTGCTTTATGGGCGTATCTATTCATTATTCTCTCATTACATGGTTTCATTATAAAGATTTTTCCTGGGTGAATCTATAACGTGAACTTGCTCAGGTCTCTGGTGGGATGAGCTGAGATAGCCGTCATGTCGGTACTCTGAATGTATCCATTAATGAAGCTGTAATGGTGTAAAATGTGTGTATGCGCAGTAGAATTACAACGTTCAAGGGGAATTCATTTTAACCTTATTTTGGTAAAAATGTATTAATTTTATAAAATCATGATGTAGTTTTTTTGTCCCAGTGACGACTGTAAAAGGATTGCATTTCGATAGAGATTCAACAGCGCTGCCCAGATATCTGCCTGGGGCCATCGCAAAGATGGATACGAGTGGACAGACGTGTAATATAGACTAAAGAAGGATTTTGTGGTTGCTCGTTTCTGCAATATGGACGTTTTTCATTTGTGGGTTTGACTTAATTTCCTACAAGTTATTATTTTCTTAAAATGTTCACACAAACAAACTGGCTGACCTGAAATTTGAATGCGTTGAAGCAGCAGCATTTTTTGTCTCATAACCGTTATTAGGGTCCGTTTGAAGTCTACATGTTCTTCTAGTTGGAAGTAGGTGAAGTTTGAAGTCTAAGCATGCTTCATGTTTTTATGCTTTTGAAATGTTTAGTAATAACCAAAATCTTTGGTATTTGTGGTATGGATTAAGTGCAAGTGGACCCAAGGCTACGGGAAACTATTTGCATGCAAATATCAGATCATCAGGCAGGGCAGGCATGTGTACATGTCACTCAGAGACCCGGTGCCTCAGTGGGTAGATGAAGATTACGGTTGGTTTCCAGCTGGGACCATCCATATTAATAATGCATGCACTTACTCTTCTGAAAGGCAAGTATAATGGCTTCACTAAATGTCGTAAATTAATGGTCCCAACTAATTGCTGATGAAAAGCAATCATTCATTTTCACACTAGCCCGTCTTTGTCATAAAGCTGATTTCTTATTACATGTGTTTATTCTGTAATTTACTGTGATTGATTTGCTGTTTCTGTCCTCAAGTTAGAATGGTTAAAGTGTAAATGAGCAGCAGGAGGCATTAACTGCTGCATGACATCTCTTTTATTACCCTCGATGCCATGCGGAGGGCGAGATCACGCCGCATGTTTTCTGAAATGGATGTTGCTGACAGGGGAGCTGTCTACAGGCCCGTGTGAGTGATGGAAATTACTGGAGTCTTGTTAGTGTCTCCTTGCTTATGGAAAGCCTCAAGAGTCAAACGGAAAAGGCCAGTCTTGGGCTTTGAATGAAGAACCATATTCTTATCTAAAGCACTGAAAGAGTTCGCTGATGCTGTAGGTGAAAAGATGATTTCAGTGCCGTGAGATTACTGACTCAGGCTCGTGCTGTTAGATTCTGCGATGGTTAAAACCTCTTGTGCATCTTTCGCATTAACGTTTTTCCACTGATCTGATCGTTGCAAAGGATCATGGGATCATCATCATTTGTAAATAAAGAGACCAATTCTTTTTTGAGTGTTACATTGTGCAGTTTCTTTTTGGCTCTTTTCTGTGTAAAGACATTTAACTGTAAGAGTAGCTTTAGCTTATTATTTTAGCTCATGGCTAAAAACGCATCTTAAAATCCCTGTGCTGAGACCTGGTAGGGGGTCAGTTTAGGCCTGGTAGGGGGTCAGTTTGCTGATGGAAACCTTGAAGATGACGATGAAGAAAAAGGCGTAAAAGCTGCTTACTCTTCAGATGCATGAAATGGGAAGATTTGAGTTTACTGAGAAATCGCTAATGCTTAAAATAGCTTCAGGACAGCAATGGCACTTTTGTTTCCTTTTCACATTAATAAACACATTTTAACACTTTTAAAAGACTTTTAAGAAACTTTGATTGTACCTTAACTTAGATTTTACACTCACATCAGTGTGTTTGGTTTTAGATTTCATCTGAAGGAGTAAATGGGTCTTGAAAAGTCTAAAGGTGAATGTGAGGCAGGCTGATAGGAGTGCAGAGCATTTTTATGCTGGCATTATTTCTAGTAATAGCAAAAAAAACCATCTTTTTAGACAGCTTTAAAAAAAATAATAAATGCTTGTGATCTAATTTTGACACCCTGAAAGCTGCTGACCAAACTCCTGGGTGTGGTAATATTTAATTAGAACTTAAACAGAGTGGTTTAAAATAAATCTTTAATGACATTTTAAATCCCTAAAAAAAAAAACTAAAAAAACTAAACACAGCATTTCTCATAATCTTTGATTGTATTTTATGTGGTACGAGCACAAAATATAACATTTGTTTAATATATTATTAAAAAATAATGTATTAGAAGTCCATCCGACTGTGGGCTGAGAGAATATCTGGGAAGCGGCTAAATGGCGTTGAGGACGGCCACAACAGCGACACGGTCAACCTGATGCTGTGCAAACTTGAGCCGGCAGGTCTGGGACTAGCTAGCAAAAATAACAGTTGCAGTGCAAATTTTGGGTGGCTGTGTTTGCCTCAACGGCCCAGCCAAGTTTTTATGTGTGAGAAAAACATAAATAGCTGTGCAGCATGCATCACTAAGAAACCAACCATAATGTGCAACACTAAGTCGTACAGAGTCATCAAGTGAAAGAATCGTTTTTCAGGGCTTCAGACTGCGGCTGTCGACGTGTGATGTTATCCCAGCTCCGCCAGTGTTCCTTGCAGAAATGTCACCAGAGAAAGGATTATAGTCGCTCTCTGTGGCTGGTATTTGTGCTCGTTTAGATAGATCATTGCAGCGAAACCGTTTCAACTCTGGTGTGGTTTAATTGCTCGTTTGAAACTTGTCTCCTGTAGTTTACCTCACTTTAGTGCAGCAGCATGTGGCACTAACATAAGGTGTTGTTGGTCTCCTCGACATACAACATCAACACGAAAATGTCCAAAAGAGTTGGAGCTAGAATTTTTCTTATAAATGAAATAGTGCAACTTCAAATTTAATATAACTAAATGTTGACATAACAATAAATCATATTACCATCTCTTGCAATAGAATTATTAGCATGCTGGTGCCACATGTTGTTAGTCTAATATAAACTGTTTCCTTCACCCATTTGACTTGGAGCCAGTACCTCATGATACACTTGGGTACCACAATTCAGCGTCTTGCATTGAGGAAGGATGGCTCACATCTGGAAAGTTAATCAGGGAGTTAATAATAACTACAGAATAAAAACTGAATGATGATGCACACACACTGACGCCACAGTACAGTGAAGAAATGCACGAGTCCTTTTCTCCTTCACTTATGCAGATGTCACGAGGCGATTCGTGCAATGTAATGAGCATCTGAGACGGCGTGGTGGTGATACCAGTGTTATCTTGGGCATCTTATTGGGAAATGGCCAGATGTATGGTATTGTTTTGCCAGCCAGAGCAGATGTCAATCATTTGTACTGATTATTCATGCAGCATGAGTGCTCCAACAATAAATCAGCTGGCAAATCTGCGGGACAAATGAAAGTCTGGATATTTTTGGTGTTGTTATTCACTCGTTTTCAAATAGCACAACTTCATCATTTGACATATGACGAGTTTTTTTATGCAAAAATTATGTGTGAAGCATGTCCGTGAGACTGTGGCTCAGATAGTGGAGTGGAACTATGATACACGGTTGATGCTTTGAAACTTGAACAAGACACTGAACCCAAAGTTGGTCCAGCGGCAGCGACAGTAAAATGCTTGAAGGCCGTAGATCAGCAGTGTGCAGATTCTTCTTTGACCCTTTATTAAAAACGGAGGATTTGAATAAAAGGTAACACAGCCATAGTAACATTTCTCTTCTCATAAACTGTGTGAAACAATAATGCAAATGTGTAATTTGGTCTTTACTAATATCCATTGATTTTCTTTTTCTCTTCTTTTTTTTTGCTCGCTTTAAAGTGACGTATTATACGTCCTTCTCTCCAGTGTTCATTAAGCTGATGTAATTAGCACTCGGATTCCTGCTTTTTTCCTAATGGCTTCTTTGTCATTATTTAACTGCTCTCAATAAAATGAATCAGCACCTTGAGCGGAATTGTGATTGAAATGATTTCTCTTTTTGCTACGAGGACTATAATTACCACGAGTCACGCTGCAAACTGAAGTGATTAAGTAAATGTCTAAATACTGAATGAAGCTGTTATCTAACTTCAATAAGAGTAGGGACTTCTTTATACCTGACAGACCAAAAGGCAAAACAGAAACTTTGTCCAGGAATGAGATTGACCCCAGCAATTGATTTCATAGAGCACCTGTCTCCTTTGTTTAATGAAATATTGTTATAGTTGGTACTGGAAAAACTGGATGATGATCTCAGAAATCAGCGGCGGTGGAAAAAAAACAAAGGCTTTTGTGTGTGTGAGGTGAAGTAATTGATGACGAGCTGACCTTGTGTGGCAGGACGACAGCAGAGCCTCCACTGATGCCCACGATCGGCACGGCCGTCTGAGTGGAGATGAAGTCCAAGATCTGCGCCACGGCCTCTGAGCCCACATTGTCCTCGAACACCACGCCATGGACACGGTTGGTGGAGAGAGTGTCGCAGATGCGGGTTAGCAGCGCCCGAGGGTTAGTGTTGTTGACCAGCACAGTGATGGGGTTCACCTCCAAGGGAAGGTCCATGAAGTTTTCCCGGCTCAAACGCCCCTTGATCTCCGTCTGGTAGGCCGTGCCGCTGAACACCACCGCCACGTTCACAGAGGGCGTGGGGATCCCAAACGGCCGGCCCGAACAGCCGGGTATGGCGCAGAATAAGAGCAGCAGCAGCGGCGGCGCCGGCCACCACGGGGAGTCGCTCCAGCAGCCTAGACGAACGCCCATCTCAGTCACCTACTGCCTGGTGGGGTGGACAGAAGAGATCGACATGTTAGACAGGAAAATCTTTTTATGGTGTTTGTTTTTACGTTTTGATAAATATAAATGACCTTCTGGCTTCATCTCGGCTCAGCGTGCCGGCCCGCTCGCTGTAATCAGACCTGTAAGAGCCCATTAACGGAGCCCAGAGCAGTATTTTTAGTGTTTGTCAGCGTGCAGCACGAGGCTGTGGCCAGGCTGTTGCATCTTAGGATGGCAGCTGCCACCCTGCTGCTGTTGGATTCTGCGGTACAACCCAGCAGATGGTGTCCAGCGTTTAATGCAACAAATGGAGAACAAGAGGATTTATAATTTTTCTCTCGTGACATTACTTTTGAAGCTATTACTTAATTTCTTTTTTAGCAGCCCAAGGCATTCAGACTTAATCTGCTGCAGATCTGCATGCATAGTTTTGACTTTACCGATCATGTGGCATCCACAGTGTCAGAATAATGTTCATTAGCATACATTTCAACATATCAAAAGGAAAAAACCTTTATTCATAAATGCCTTTAATCCTCTGGTGATAAAATCCTTGCTCCTTGTGCAACACTGCCTCTCTAATGGACTGCAATGTAAGCACTAACTCTCGGCCGTACTATCTTAATTACTTCCAATTGTTGTGCTTTCTGCCCTCTGGAAGGTAATGCAGGAGAAATGCCATAGTTGGGACTCTGCGATGTCAAACCCTATAATGTTAGTTTAACATTCACATTGTAGGGAGACAGCGGTTTGTGTTGAGCTGTCAGACAGAGTTAGGCTCTTTGTCAAATCTTTCACAGCAGTGTTTGTGGCCCTCAGGGAGTGCTGCACACTGGGCCCCTGTCACAGAGATCTGATCCACCATGTGATGGAATCCCAGTGGGGTGAATATATTGTAATCTCTTGGTAATCCCTACCAGGCGTCATGGCCTGCAGCTTGATTGTAGTGTATAAACTTATCAAGAGATTTGGCTAGTGCACGGAGCGCGGTGCAGCTGTGTGGTTTTTCTCTCCATTCTACATCCTGTGTGGGACCGAGCTGTGAGCTCCTGTGGAAAACACTGCAGAACAAGCATGCAGTGCATGACAGCCGGGCCGGTTCATCTCTAGAATACTTATGAAGGAATTGGGTTTTTTGTCATGTTGCATGCACAGACTCCGAGAAAACACATCACGCATGCATGGGAAGCTGTTCGTGACGTGTCCTGCATGTGCTACTCAACTAAGGCGGTGCATTTAAATAATTTTAGAAGTTGATTAGTCGCCACTGTTCGAGGGCATGTTCCACATCCTGTTCAGTGACATTAGCCGTGTTTCAGCTGACAGCAGTAGAGTAGTTTAGGCTTAATGTCTCGGGATTAACATTCATGGAAGAAATACTTGAAGACCTCCTATATATTTAATGAAAACCATAAAACAGCTGAGGCGCATGTGTGAAGGCTGAACACTCAGGTGGTAAAAATGGCATTAAAGCAAAAATGGAGTCACCAGTAACTTTGTGACAAGATTTTAATATATTTATTTATATTTTATATTGTATATTGAGATCCATGGAGGCTACCGTATTTCAGTTTCTATTTACCATGCCGATCTGGAGGAAACAGCCTTCAAAGCTTCATGATGCAGATACATTACAGCTTGTGACCGTACGTTTGCTGGGTGCCGACCCCCGAAGCTGTAAAGCCAGCCGAATCCTTAAACTGCACTGATACATAAAGGAAAGAGGATTTTCATCTGTCCTTTGGCTAAATCCTCCCAAACCGCTCCTGTGTATACAAGGGCCGCAGGCTCCACTCAGATGTTGAGGATCAAAAGTCACCGTGGACATCCATTGGTCGTAGAGATTTTAGATTTATTACAAAGCAGAGACAGTTTTGGCTCTGAAGCAGTCACAAGGTACATACTGTAGTTTGAGCCGTGAGCCAGAGACAGGCTGCCTTTTGCGTCATGACGCTGCTGCAAACTGGATTCAGAATGAGTCATACTGTACTTGGTGACCCACAGAGTGGAACCAGTCACTGCCCAGTTATACTTGATTACGTCTGTATGCTAGTTTGGCCCATCTGATGTAAGCTTCTTATGAAAGTATTCCATTGTTATCTAATAACATTTAAATATTTCAGCAGAAATCGAGCTGGTTCTTTTGTCAGCGTGGAGTTCATTTATTATTAGCTTATGTAATATTGATTTGAAAGATGGTTCATAATACCTCATCATCTAAACTGCTGACTGCAGATTTTTGTTGTAGCTGCACATCTTTAGCAAAGACAGTTATTCTATTCCCATTAAGCCTCCCAGTGTCACTAAATGCACCTGAGATTATTTCAATTATCTCTCTGAATATATTCAGATTCAGTTTAGATAATAACAGAAGACACAAATATATGATGTGGGTGTAAAAAAAAAAAAAAAAAAAAAAAAAAAAAAGAATTAATTAAAATAGCAGCGTAACCTAAAAGTAACCTGTGGTTACAGCTGATCGCTCTACTTTCAGACACATCAACACCTTAACGCTGGGCTGGAGTGTCAAATTGGATCATTTTCAAACTCATTCACTCTCCTTTCTACAAACATTTAACTGTTGATTTTTTGCTGTTTGATGAGGTTGTTTAGCTGATCTGTCTTTAATCCTGTGTTACATTTACACTTTGCTCATTTGATCTTTCCACAACACATGAACTCCTGCAAGTGAGGCAAATGCTAAATAAGCATACATGCATATGTAGATCAATTAAAGTCTCTATTTATTTAAAACAAGACACTATCAACTGGTGATATATTGAAATTAACCTGATACCAGCAATGTGTTCAAAGAATGTGGAAGAGATGAAATGAAAAACTGTAAAACTTTCAGAAGTCTGACTTCCTCCCCTCAGCCTTGGCAGATGGCCCCGCCCCTTCATGAGCCTGGTTCTAATGGAGGTTTCTTCCTGTTAAAAGGGAGTTTTTCCTTCCCACTGTCGCCAAAGCATTTGCTCACAGGAAGTCATGTGATTGTTGGAGTGTTGTCTGTTTTCTTTGTATTATTGTACTGTCCCAATCTTACAATATAAAGTGCCTTGAAGCAGCTGTTGTTGTGGGAAGGAGTTAAACGATATTTCAACAATTTATGGATGCAAGTGCAAAACGCAAAGAATTTGGGGTTTTTATTATATAATATACAGGACATGGACAAAATTAGGCCACACCTCTTGAATTCAGGTGTTTCCAGTCCCATTGCCATAGGCCCTAGCCATGCAGTCTGCCTTTAAAACATGTCTGAATGAATGTGTCATTGTGAAGAACTCACTGAGTTTCAGCATGGTGCTGTGATATGATAGCACTACTGCAACAAGTCAGGTCAGTGACGCAGAGTGCTGAGGTGTGTTAGTGCATTTAAATGGCCAACGCTCGGCTGACAAAGAGTTCTAAAACGTCTTCATCAGCATACAAACTGTGTGCTGGGAGCTTCATGGCATCGGCTTTCCATGCCTGAACATGTGGAGGTGGCCTTGTACTTTGTGGATAGCTCTGTAGTAAATCAATCTGGGTGGTAAATGATGATTGGCCCACTAAAGACATCTGCAGTGTTATGGTTTTAAAAAAAGAAGCCAAAATCCTGCAGCTCAGGGAAACATTCTGCTTTCTAAACTACAGTGATGGGGCTCCTCAGTTTCTAATGCGTTGCTTTAAAGTTGCATAAATATGTATAACAACAATAACAACCCATACTTTTCCCTGTTAACTGCAAACTTTCTTCAGCAAGAATGCAAGAAGTCAGATATCTAAGTCTACATGTAGAGATGCTGGTTTGGGAGGTTAGTCCCCATTACAGGATTAATGTAGGCACACACACTCTGTCCTATTTATTTCTTATTGCCTCTCTTGGAAAGCTGTCGCCAAAGTCCGTTCTTGTCAAAGGGATTATGGAAAAGCAACGTGACTTAAATAAGTTGCTCCGGAGCAGCCCATACCAGCCACTTTCCTGTTTCCTCTTCTTTTGACAGCTGAACTGTGTAAACAGGCCACTGCTGAGAATAATCTACCATCTAATGAGAGATTAGATTTCAAAAAGTGAATGAGAGACCGAACTTTCAAAGTTAAACGGTGCCAATCGGCAGTGTTTGTATTCTCTGTCCTCAGTTAGTTAGAGTTTGACTAACAAACATTTAAGATGTGCTTATCACCCTCTAGTGGGTGACATACGGAGGAAGCAGTGTCTTTACTGAACGAGCGGAGAAATGCAGACTGATTAAAAATAGCTGCTGGGGCTTTATCGTACAACGACGTTATTTATTTTTAGTCTGTTGTGCTTCCACACTGCTGACACTTGGACATTTTGTTAAGTTGAACAGGTAAATAATGCAAACATCCACATCTGCATGTTCAGCTCATACACATGTTATCTGCTCCCAGAAATTGAATATTGCTGATAAGGCAAATTGGATTTTCTGCACACGGCGACACATACACAGACTCAGTGATGAGAATGTGAGTACATCTGGTGGAGAGTGTCATGCATATTGAAGTCTTGTACAGTGGTGTTTATTTCCCCTTCTAATGCAGTGTACATGTTTTCATGTAAACCCTTCACCTTTTTCAGCACTGTCTCAACCAAAAGCAGCAGTTTATTTTCACATTCTTAAAAAATATAATTTTGTGTCATATTGGAGTGAACCTGTTTTGTTCGTTTCCAGGTCCAGATTTTTATTGTTGGACTCAAAGTAATCCTTATTTTTCTTATGAGAGGGGTGGAAGCTTCAAGAAGCACCTCTGGAATCTCCCTTCCCTTCCTTTTGACACAGGTTTCTTCTGATTGGCTGCTCCTTGCAAACAAAGAGCTTGAACAGCTGGTGGGTGGGGCATCTCACAGCCAAAGAATGACCATATAAGGAGATCCCCCATCTGTGACAGCATACAAAGAAAAAAAGAAGCTGTCTGAAACTGAGTGTTTAGAGCAGCCTGAAGCCTGACCGTTTGGCTTAGAGGGATTATTTGTGCATACACTGACCTCATTATTTGAAAATTTGGCCTTGTTTAATATGAGCATCCACCACTGTAACAGTACACATGACAGAAAATAAGGATTAGCGTAATCAGTGCCCTTTAATTACTTTTGCGACAGCCGTCCTGCCCCACAGTGCGTATTGAAATCTCATCTTTGCATCCTGCAAACTGCGTCCATTCTTCCAAAGTTGTCCACTCTCTGTTTTCTCTGATATAGACCATATGAGTTATGAAACCACATGAAAGAAAACAACCTGCCATTTATCGATGAGATGCTGCAAAGGTCCTCCAAGTGATTCCTGATCCAGCTCATTAACGTGAAGCTGCAGCAGTAAATACATCTGGCTGAGAAGTGTGGTGCAATGTTTAATGAGTCCCTTTATATTCTGGGCACGACGCCCCTGCTGCAGCTGTTTAACAATGTGCACCTGTCCCGTCTCCTGCGACTTGATCAATACACTCATCCATGGATCCGCAGCCTGCTGCGTCTGTTTCACCTGCTGATAACGGTCCAGCAGCTTCCTCTTGATCCAGTGCTGTCAGAACTCCATGATCAAGCAGATATTTTTAAATCTATGACTTTTATGGGGCTCGTATGAACATTAGGGCTTCCCTATCGTTGCACCGGGTAGGCAAACACTACTTAAATTAACTCTATCGTTCCTCTTGTGACCAGTTCTTCCCAAAATAGTGAAATGCACCATCTTTAGCAAAGAAAGAAAGACGTCCACAAAGGTTTGTAGGAACATAGTTAGCTTTTTAGTAAAATAAATAAAATAAATCTCTGAGCTCAGTTTGACAGGGCAGAGGCAGAACTTCTTACTGACTCACTTTATAGATAAAATCATATCACTGGTGTATCCTGGGTGTGATCAGTGAGCGCCAATCCACCAAATCAAAAAGAATGAGCTAATTACTGAGACTTTTTAGTGAAACTAAGAGATGTAGGTTCTCCAAATCAAGACTTTTTAAAGGTAACCAGATAGCAGAGAAATAGATTATGTCAGATTATTCCATCACAGGTTAAAGTGTGTTCAACAAGTTTTTGTCTTGGCATGAAAAGTAAAATATCTCTTATTTATTTCTTACTTATTTCTTAAGTAAAAGCCAATCTTCATCAGGATCTATTCATATATATAATTTTAGAGGTAAATAAATAGCTTTTACTTTGAAGGTGGTTTCTTTTTCTCATTTTTTAACTTTTGGAAAGTTTGACTACCCGGTTAGTTAGCGAGCGTTTGCAGACAAATCGAAATCTTTCATGGAAACATCGACAACTCACAGGGAGGTTTTTAGTGCACCTGCAACTGCTCGCTAACCGGTCAGGAAATTCACATCTTTATTTCATCTTCTGCTTTAACTGTTTAAATGTAAGTATTACTGTACAGGAATAGAGCTTTCCCAGTTTATTGGATGTACTGTAGCTGGCTAATCTTGTTGGGGACTGTAGGAACATATTTCACTCCAGAACTATGAAAACAAAAGCTTGAAAAAACTTCAGAAATGTTGGAAGTGTGTCGCAGCTTTTGAGCTTTCTTTTTTTCTCAGTTTGGTCTACGTCACTGACCCGCTGTGGGTATCCTGCAGACAGGATCAGTGCTTTCCAGGCTTGAAAGAGGTTTCTTTAATAGAATTTAATAAATGCAACCACCCAGCAAACACAAGCCACAGTTTGACCTTCTCTGTTACAAAGAGTCAGGATTCATTTACCACCAGATGATTACACCTGTATGAATATGTTGAACTAATCTCTGATTAAAAAATACAGCCACGCTAATCTCTTTAAATCTGCACCCATTTAACTAATCTGTAGAATCATCATCCTCATAAGTACAGTGGGAGCGGGGTGAGGTGAGAGGCAAAAAAGGAAAAACATCGGCATCTAAAAATATCCACAGTATGACATAGTTGGCGCGTGTCTGCGGTTTTTGGTTGGAGCCCAAATGAAAAGTGTTTTTGTAAACATTTCCTATACAGGCTGTACTGCAGTCAGACGTTCTACAGCGTGAGCTTTGCTAAATGTGATCAATCCTCGGTATCTTCTGACTGATCTCGAATAAACTAAATATCTGGAGCCAGATCTTTGGATATATCTGTGACCCAGGACAACCTACCACTAAGACCGCTCGGCAGGTCCTGACCGAACCTTTGAATCAGACTGTGAAGAAGGTTTCCTTTCCCTTTCTGTCTGTGTACTTTTACCCAGAATACAGAAAAGCTAAGACAGACCGAGTCTGTGCCAAATCTTGTCCTCAGTTTGTAGTTTCTCTCTGACTGTTTGCTGCTCTAAGCTGCTCCACTTAAACAGCTTATATCATTAATTATAGGCCACTAAAAAACCACAGCATGGCAGTAAATACACTGTTAGCTCTGTTAGAGTTGTATTCAAACACATTAAGACAATAACTGCTCTTTGTTTCTGTGGGACCGAGTCTGGCACAGCTCCACATCGTCTGGCGCTTCAGTTAATTAACAAAGCAACACCAGCTCCTCAACTGCAGTTTACCAGATAACAAATATTAGACTATGCTGTATACAGCTGTTCTACACTTTTACTCATGTATTAAAATAATGACGGGATTCAGATAAATGTAATCATGATATTAAGTAGAACTAAGCTGACACTGTTATGATCTTCTACCCTGCCGAGGGACTGCGATGCAAATTAGCTTAAGGAAACTCTGGTACAATGCATTGAATGTTTATATTGTATGTGGTCCTTTTTAAAAATGAATTAACAATAATGAAAAAACACCTCAAAGTAGAGCTTGGCAGTACGGTCTAAAAATGACATCCTGACGTGATAGTTGGTCTCTGTATGTTCTACAAAAGCAAGAGGTGGGATCGGATCCATGCGTTTATTAACAGTATGATCAACATAGCATGAAAAAAATTCAAAGCCATGTACCTACATCGGATTCTAGCCACCTGAAAACATCAGGATCGAGTTTAGTTTACACTATTTAAGATCTTAATGACGAGTGAAGCTGTTACGCTTCACCAGACTCATAAAAACTGTGATTTCACCTTTAAAAACACTGGAGTTGTTCATCTAGTGCTGCCTTAAGTGGTTCGCTTATTCACAGTGTCACCTCTTATGGTGGAACCCACAATTATTGTCAATGGAAAATTGTACTTAGTAGTCAGTATAATCTTTTAATGATATAAGTTTCCATATATGCTTAGAGGTGTATAATCGATTGTGTAGTGATAGGATGTGTGATCTGTAGAAGGCTGCAAGGACTTTTATGTGCATTCCAGAGTGTTCTGGCTTTCACACCCACATCCTGGGAGCATGGGAGAGGTCGCACCTTGTCTTATTGTGTTATGATAGGATAAACGTATCTATGTCTGTTTTAGGCTAAGTGCATTTTGTTTAGATGAACTGTTGGACTTCCAGACCAGCAGGTTTAGGGAAGTCATTTATGGGGTCACACTCTGACCACCCCCCCCCCACACACACACACACATATACACATACACACACACACACTCACCCAATGATGTATAAATAAAGACCAGGGCAGTGGCACGGCGCGTGTCACAGAGCCCTCACTCTCACTGCGGGTGCTCTGTGCTGCCCTTGCTGCAAGTAAATCTGTGTTTCTCCTCTCTGATTCTCAACTGAAGAAGTGTTTTAGAATACATCTCTTGACAATTATATTTATAGTCAGTCCTAATAATGGGTGAGATTTTATAGTAAGTAAACTTATAAAGTTTATTTATTATAAAATTGAGTAGCTCACCAATTGTTTGTTTAATAGCATGTTTGAGTTCTGCTGGCCGCTCGAAGCAGCTTACACTGAAACCACATGTTAATACAACATTATTTTATACAACATAAAGAAGCTTTCCCATGAAAACACTCAGAAACTGCTGCTTTGCTGCCAGTGGACTGAACCATGTTTGTGACTCACTGTTGTCCCTTATATCTGAATGCACTCAGTGGTTAACGGTAACTTTATTGTCCCCAGTGGGAAATTGATTTGCAGTATGTCCACACATCAAACAACACACACACAAAGAGAACAGCCCAAATTTTATCAGTAGCATCAACACAACAAGGCGCAGTGTGCAGTAGTGATGGCAAGAACGCTTATGGTTTAGTGTTATTAAGCACGATAATAGCAGCAGGTATAAACGAACTTTATACCGACAACCTGAGGGAAGCAGCTGAAAATCATTTAAGAGAGGATGGTCTGAACATAGCACGACAGAGGTCGCCTTCCTCAGCACCTCCCTGTTATAAAAGTCCGCAAGCTGGACCTGAGACCTCCCTGAAGTCTTACCAGCCACTTTAACCAGGCTACCAAGTCTGATCTTATTGGAATCTGTGGTGGGGCGTGGTCGGCGGTGCACGAGCAGGAGCGGGAATCCTCCCAGACTGACCAGCAAGCCTGAGGTCGGCGTGCTGGTCAGACTGGCCTCACCTCCACCAGAGGCCTGAGCCGGAGCTCATGACCGCGTCTGCGGTGCTGTGTCCAGCTGCCATGCAGCTGACCTCCAGACCAGCTTCGCCCGTGCCGCTGGATCCACAGGCGGCCACTTGAACTTGCACCTCCCCGTTGCTGATCGACCGATCTTTAGGCTTGTTGTGACTTAAAGGTCTAGGACTAATAATAATAATACTATATGTTTATTCAGTGACCTTTCTGTGAATCAAATAAACGTGATGTAAAATTGCCCGCGTTCAGAACTTTTCAAGTTATGACACTAAAGCCAAAGCTGAATTTAAATAGCATAAACAACAAGTACATTTATGCAGCTAACCTTGGAAATATCAAATCTAATTAATTTTTGTGCTAAAACGTGCTGTAACTGCTCGCTGTCCTCAAACTGCACAATTTGTGTTCATTCTAACACGCAGAAGCAGGAAACATCTTTTTGGCCCCTGTTTGGTTTTTCAGTCTCCTCGAGTGTGTTTGTTAAAGCTCTTGCAGGGGAAGCTCTTGTCTTTTTTCATCCTTTCTAATCGTGCTTATTTAATTTAGTTCTCTTTAGGCTCGTTTGTTTAGAAGATCAATTGTGAAGCTCTCATTAAGTTTGACACCTGTGCCTCTGATGTTGTTTAAGAATAAACGATGGGAAACTACAGATTAATGCTAAAATCAGTGGATTGTTTGATATTAATTTGCTCAGTAGCTTCGACTTTGAAACTGTGCCACAAAGATTAAGATGCACAGCCACTCAGTTTCACTAAAGCTGCACTGAAGCATGTGCTTAACTGGCCACTTGTCCGTTATGGAACAGTGAAAAGAAATGTGTAGATAAAGCAAAGGAGGCGACTGAGAATAAATTAAAGACAAAACCGGTTAACAAAGGAACTGTGGATGTTTGAATTACCATATCTCCTGAGGCAGGTGCACGTCACTGCAGGGACTCTGACTGCAAATGCCACATCAGCAGTGACGAAGTGTTAGACATCTGACAAAATGGCCTGAAAACAGCCAGTCTTCACCTGCTGTGACTGCTTTATGCAAACATAATATGATAACGTGGTAGAGTTTTTCTGATGGATCATGTTGGGCACGTTTATGTCGAGTGTAATAACACAGATGTGCTGATGTGAACTCTGACCTGCGGTTAATGAACCTGCAGTGATGTGCAACTCCGAAAACGAAAGGGCTTAAAATCAAATTTACTAAACATTTTAACTTTTTTTTCTTTAAAGTTTGTTTTTTATTATTGATGTTGTTGGTGGGAGGAGCTTTGTGGTGCATGCTGGGCAGAAACTGCACCGGCTGTTTACTCGATGCTCTAATCATATGATTCAAAAATTAATTTAATGCACCAATTAACAGCCCACAAATGACCCTGTTTAGCAGAGCATGCATTCATTTGTGAAACATATACAGTGTTTAACATTCATCATAGTGTATTTACAAAATAGGATATCAGTAGGTTAACAGCTGTTAGAGGCTCCATCACTGCATTCATGAGCATTTAGGTGATGAAAATACACCACAGACGCCCCAAAATTAAGACAGTATCTCAGTCATTATTCATCCATGTGCTTCCAGGGTTTAAAATCAATGTTACAGGTGTTACCCCCTCCAAGTAACTGCCCAGAGGTGTTGCCAAATTACTTGCGTAAGGACTTGCAGCACTGCAATAAATAAAACAAAACAAAACAAAAACAAACTGTGTGGCTCTTATGAAGTGAGAAATAAAGTTAACAAAATGCATAATCCATATCATGTTTTTGTGCTCATTTGTACAAAATATGGCTCCATTTCCATGAAGGCCAGGATTTTTATTTTCTGCAGCGACAGACTCGTCAGCAGCTGGGCAGAGTCCCCCCTAAATCTGCCTGTTGATTTACGGCTCTGGTCTTTATGGGATGGCGTCGTGTATCGTGGCCGTGTGATAAACGGCAGCCGGCCGCGTGAAAAAGACCAAGTCGACGTCCACCAGGGTTTCCTGCTGAAATGCACCCAAAGTGAAACCACAGTGGAGGCTTTGAAGTCCAAACCAATAGTAATGAATCTGTTTCTCGTGACCTCTGGAGACAGAGACGCATCAAACTGACTCTGTGATATTAGTTTCTGTCGCGGACCCTACGCCTTCGCTTCTGCCGCCGGCACTGCAGACATATTTAAGACGCGCACGCCTCTACTGGAACTCTGCACTACGAGTGATTGATCTGCCACAGGGTGAAAACCTGTCTAGGTAAAGTCCTCATAAATCTGGTGAGATTTTTACTGTCGTCTCTGAACAAAGGTTCTGGGGTGGGAGAGGGGAGTAGTCAGGCGGTTGCTGCTATCTCTTTGCATTAAAGGATTTAAATATTCAGGAGGGAGGTGGAGCGGAACTGAACACTTGGATTTTCTGACTCTATAGCATCAGAGGGGCCACGATCAGCAGGTTTTAAATGCCACAGCAGATGGAAAGCCATGTAGCCGGCTTTTATTACAGTTCCATCTTTGAAACCTCACGTAGCGATGAAGCAGTGCTCCCTCTGCAGTAGGTGTAGTATAACCTTGATCAGGTCATCGCCCAGCTTGAGCCTTTTGTGTTAAAACAATAAAAAGAAAAGACTCAGTAGTTTGGTCGTGCAATAAATGGATCAACGCAGTCGAGAAAAGATCATCATTTACTCCAAAGTGGGGGAAAAAAATCCCCAAGGACAGAGGCCACGTGTTTGCTTGTCATTGGACAGATGTTTGATATATATCTCTCCTCTTTGCTTTGGCAGATTTATCGTCAGGGGACACTTCATCACCCGCCGTTGTCTTCGTCAGCACACCGCGTAGCGAAATCGAACAGATTGTGACGCGTTTTGAGGCTAATAATGTCTGCGAGGCTGAAGATGGCAATGCAAATGTAATCCATTTTGCCGTTAACACATGGGCGGATGTTTACTGAAGGCTTACGGGGCGCGACATCACACGCTGATATCAATATTCCTACTCTGACCCTGCGGGCTGACCTGGCTGTAAACCCGCGGCGGCAGGTGTCACGGAGGGTGGCGGAAGCGTCCTCTGTCAGGCTTTGGCGGACCCCGCACTCGGCCTCGTGTGCAGCCGTATGTAAAGCAGGGATCAGTGTAAGACCCTGGTTAAGCTGAAACTGCGGTTGCCCATGCAGAACCAGACCACCCCCCCTCCACCCCTGCCACCGGTCCAGCTGTCACCAACCTGCTCTCCCAGTTGATATAGTGGCTGCACACAAATACAGCTGACCTTTGACACACACACACGTGTGCACATGCTCTAATCCACATATGAGCATATCACTTTGTTTTTAATCTGTGTGTGTGTGTGTGTGTGTGTGTGTGTGTGTGTGTGTGTGTGTGTGGCCTGTGCCGTGATTGCAGTCTTTCCCTCCTTTCCTATTTTGTGTGTAAAGCAGGAATGTGCAAGATAAACGCAACAGAAGTCAGTTCTTCCAAATCACACACCCTCAGAGGTATAAAGCTGGCGGTATTGATTTTTGTGTGCGAAGGCTTTGAAATACCAATTTTAAACCAATTTACTTTGTACTAAAGATAGAATTGAAATATTATATTTGAAAAACTCTTCAGCAACATTGCTGTATAGAAACATTGTGCTGGTCTCGGGGATAATCACACAGATGCTGATTCTTGGAGAGCAAACTAGTTTAGGTCTTTTTTCTAGATTCAGAGCTCGGTCATTAAATGCATACGTGGGTTTTACTTCAAGCAAACACATTTTCAGTTATTTGGGTGAGCTAATAAAACGTAAACATGGTTAGAGGACTTCATCTTATTGTTGTATTTACATGTAAACCATAAACGTGGATGCAGACGAGGCTTGCTCGCCATTCGGTAAGAGTCAGCCTTTGCACCACATCTGTGCTGCTGGTGCAGGAATAGCATTACTTATCGCATGCTTGGCCTTGTAAGAATCCAGCTGCATCACAGGGTCACGTTAAATTGTGAAAGTGTCATCTGTCTTCACCGTGTTTGTTTTGGTTTGAGATGACTTGAAGGTCACAAGAGCAAAAACACTGAATAGATAATAGAAATATTAGAATAATAATAGAACATTTGCATTTTTTGGGCAGTTGTAACAGCTCACAGACAAAAACCGAACCCTGCAGAAGATGTACTCAACCTGCGTGGTTCGGATCAGCTACCAGGACATAACAAAAACACTTGTTTGGCCCTCGATGTCTCCTCATGTTGCATGCTGTGAAAGTTCAACACATTTTAGCAGTTTGTTGCTTCGACCTCCAGCAGACACACGTCTGCATCATCACCCAGTCTGAGCTGCGTTCAGCACATCAATGTTGACTTTCTGCTCGGGTTCGGACTCCAAAGAAACGTCTGTCATGTTTACCAAGTATCCACAAAAAACAGAATGAACTGCAGCTTTGCAAAAACACTCTGCAGGACACTAAGTGTTATTAATTGGTTTTTGAAGGGATACGTGGGAGAAATTTAATGTCAAAGGAAGCCAACAAAGAGATGGAGGTTTTCTTTTGCTGTGTGGATGACTGCACGAGGTTTCGATTTGTCAGAATCGGTGAAAAGGTAGTGAGAGGTACAGTGCCTCTAATCGCAGCTCAAACATGTAAAACCACTCCATGGAAAGCAATCAGAGCCTGTCATAAACAACTCTGGCTTTTATGGTTTTCTCCGGAGATGACGTATTGATTTTTGCAACAATAAACAGCCTCCAGAAAAGTAAAAACAATTCTTTATCTCTCAGGAAGTCAAGAGTTGTGCGTTTTTGGAAACGGAGGAGACACATGGCAAACCACGTCGTCATCACAAGCTGCCGAGCCACCAGGACGCTGCGTGTCACTTTTTGTTAGACAGCAGTGGAAACGCTTCAGCCTGATTTCTTTAAATGCAGCACGTGAAGCCACGCTGCTTTCTGTTTGGACGCCGTCTCAACGGCCTCCCTCACTTTCCAGGCCCTCCTTCTAAGGTTATCGCTGTCATCATCCCTCATCGAGACGCCCTCCCACCGCGTCACCCGCTCAGGGATAATTGTGAAAAATTAAGCGGGACACACGCAGCTGTGAATAGAAGGCGATTAGCTTAATCAGTTTCCTGTACTACACACCGCACATGCACCCACACGCGTCACACATGCACAAACACTCAGGTTGATGTCAGTATCCACAAGAGGCAGAAGAATGACAAGGAAAGGAGAGGCAAAGAAACCCCCCCACCACCACCCTCCCAACCCCACGGCGTGTCAGTTTTCCTTCTCAACAGGGACAGGACGTTAGACGAGGTGCAAGCGGCGCTGCGCCATGAATATAAATGGGCCCCGAGTCTCTGTTGTGCCCGTGAGTGCAGCCATAAACTCGAGAAGAGAGCAACATAGCCTGCGAGCCTCATTCTGCCCGTAGTTTGAGGTTTCACCACGCAGGCTGTATACTATGAGAGCGCCCTGAGAACTTCTTCTCGCCCGGCGTCGCAGCGCAGATCTGCGTTTGAACGTTTAACGGTGACCCGTACAGGTTTTAGACATTGTCGAGAGAAGGATTTAGGGATGATGCCCGAGTTAAATCTACCCTCGTCTCTGATGACCTTGGATAGATTGATCTGATATCCCTCCTTCCCTCCCCTGCAGTAAATGTTTTACTGTCTGGGATGCTTGTAACCGGCCGTCAATCAGAGCAATTTCCATTTCAACCCGTTCCCTGTGCGGGCCAGCCGATTGGCGTTTCTGTTTTATGTCTTCTTTTTTTTTTTGGGGTCTGCTCTCTCAATCATCATTCTCCTCTTCCCATCTTCCTCCCCTCCCTCGCCTCTCACTTTGCAGAGACGTGAAGATGGGTGAGGTTTTGTGTCTTTAACATTTGATTAAGCAGATCGGCTCTGAGCGTGAGATGGGAGATCCGGACAGCTGACAAATCAGCCCGTGTCTGTGTGATACCAACCCGGAGGTTGTTTGTCAGTCTGCCCGCAGGCTGCAGGCTGCAAGCATGCGAGGCTTGCGTCATGATATAATTTAGCTCTGTAGTTGAAGAGCTCAGTAACTCAAGGCTACAGGAATGGTTGTTAAACTGCTGTTTGTGTAGCTGCTGTTGCTTTTCTCGCTGTCAGTCTCAGCGCTCACTGAGATCCAGCGCTGCGAAGGATGACGGCATTCGTTCCTGATGATTCAGTTGCATTGTTTTAATATTGTTTCAACTATAAAAAAGAGCAACAATGTTGCATCCATTTTAATTACCATAGTCAGACTGGTCCAGGCACAGCATCAGCACAGTGGAAGAGATTTGTTCACTCACTGGTTGATGTTTTATCAGCTGATTGCTCTGATAATCAACTGCTTCACACACTTAAGTGCAGCTGGCCGGGCCTCTCCTTACTCGGTTGCTAAAGCCTCATTCACACAGGACTGGAAAGCAGCTGTTGACCCCACGATAACCCCTGGAAAACGTGTGGATTCCACAATTGGTTTCTGACACCAGCATCTTTCTTTGGTTGCTGCTATGTTGCTCTAGTGGTCAAAAGTTTACTTGGAAGACGCCAATTTGGCTGCAAACACTTTACAACTGTAAAAATGAACTTTGCATTTCCTTCAGTCTTAGACTCTTCTAGAAAGGCTTTGCATGATTCACAATTAAAAAATGATTTTGCCAGCTGTTACCCTCTGTGTGCCTTACAGGACCACAGAAGGATACCCCCCCTCTATGACATCACTCACCGCAGCCTGAAGTCTGAGCTTTTGGCTCACAGGGATTGCTTTTACACACAGTGACCTCAGTATTTGAAGCTAATGTGAGCACCCATCACTGTAACAGCTTATAGATGTACTACAGAAAATAAAAAGCACAATAGGTCCACTTTAGCTGCAGAGCTTTGTAATGGACCCTAATACAATTATGAGTAACAGCTCTTCCTATAAGAACCTTCCCTGTAATGTTTGAAGTCATTACAGCTGCTCAGTGCTGCTGAAAGGTTCGCTCAGTGTCTGCTAACATGAAGGCTGATCCTCCCTGACAACCTGTAACTGATAGTGTTTAATAAGTCAGACTATTTGCTGCTTAGCATGTTTTTGGTGCAGCTGGCAGAGGGACGATTATAGTAAAAACCCTCGTAACCATTTATTGAGTTAGTCAAGGTCCTCACGTGTGTGGAAGGGCAGGCGTGCGTGTGTGATGTAGTGAGATTGCATCATGTTGTGCGACGGGCTGAGGATCCTCCGGTTGGTTTCTGGTGCGCATGTACGTGCAGGCTGTCTGTATTGAACTCACATGCACGCACCCAATTACTGAAACTGGGATATGGTTGGTATAACATAATGAACAGCCATTTTTCACCTGCCTAACTGCTGCTGCACTGTCACACACTCTCACCACCCCCTGCTCCCACTCTGCTCTCACTGCAGGGAAAACAGACTTTACCTCCACCTGTGGACCCGCGATTTTACAACAAATAACCACGATTAACCGAAGAAGTTTCATCCTCACTTCAACATCGCACGATTCTTAGGTTTGATAGATGATTGAAAATAAATGAATCATTTACACTGCCTATACTTCTATAGGCAGTGTAAATGAAACCTCTTTAAATGCATAAAAGCCCACGAGGAAACATAAGACCCAAATTAAGAGCCTCATAAATAAGAGGACATCTGCAAACTATGAAAAGGGACATAAAGCAGACTCATTTTCTTCCTAATGGATCTCAAACCAAAGTAACTGCGTGCCAAAGTGGAAATTATGCCCACTTCTTATGTAATCCCTATTAAACTGGTTAATTTTAGAATTTTAGAAGCCAGAATTCTTAAATTAGTATATTTTCTGGTCTGGACGTGTGTGGCTGTGTGTGCATTTAAACGACAGGCATCATTTCCAGGTCTGAAAAGTGAAGCCAGTGGGGAAGTGCCTTAAATGTGCATTCCTTGTGGCAGCCAGCAGAGGGCGTCTCCTCTGGCTTGGATTGCATAGAAGTCTATGGAAAAAACAGGCTTTTGTTCCCGTGATCTATAAGCTCATTAAAACCTTTCCCGATGAGTTTATGTGACCTCATCCTCTGTTTTCAAGTCTTATCTAATTCAGCGTAATGTTCCTTTCGTAATTCCCGATCACATTATGCATACAGTGAAAGTGTCTTGGTCACATTTCTGACACAGACAAACACATGCTGTAGTCTGAGTCTGGCACTGTGGCCCCTGTACAGGAAACAGTGTTCCACAGGTTTCTGTAGGCGTTTAATAATCTGGGTGAGCCTTAAAAACGAGTTAGAGCCATGAACAGATTAAAGTCAGTCTGTGTCACCAGCCGTCCTTCGTGGCTGTATTCTGCTGGCAATGACTGTGGTGTCCGGACAGCAGCAGCCTCGGCTCTCAAAGAAGTCGTATCCAGCTCGGCGCGGATTCCTCGCCTCACCGTCGCCTCTCATTTAAACTGGTCTCACACAAGAACGCCTCCCGTTCTCTGACCTCTTCATCGTTAAAGCCCCTTTTTAATTCAGTTTCTGTCCACGCATTAAAATAAAATGACTTCAGTCGTGTTTAAGGCCTGTGACAGAAGAATCTGTTGCTCTGAGATACAGAGATGTCCGTCAGTTATTCACTCAGGTATGGATAATGTGGCCGTTTGTTATGGATTCCTGCCTGTGTGTTGAGTTCCTACTGCAGACATGCGTCTTGACACTATTACATTGTGGAGCTGATGGTGTTAGTGATCCTGGGCATATGTCAGAGAAAATATAGTTTGTGTCATGTTTGTTTTATCAGCAGCATTGTTTTCCTTGTATTTATTGGTTTGAGTGGGACAAATTAACTTCTTCTTAGTCTCTAAATTAATCTCTAATTTCGTGCCACAAGATTTGATTCGAAAGCGCCGCGTCCTCCTGGAGCCAAAACGCTAGAACGAATCCTTTGGTAATTGGAGCAAGCACACATTTTCTCACATCCTGTAAAGTCACTCTCCAGTGGCAGTTCAATTTCCCCTGCAGCAGCGGTATCTCAAGTCCGGCGGGCATGTATCAAAAGGCCCTCTCAGCTGCTCTAACTGTTTACAATGACGCATCGATCCACTCTGCTTAATCCCCCCCTCCCAGCCGCTCGGTGAGTTAAAGCAACAGTTACTGGCACCTACAACAGGCGAAAAAAGCCCCGCGCAGCGTGGCGTCTGATCCCTCTGACAAGGATGCTGTCGAGTACCACCTCTGATCTGATCCCCTCTGCGCTCTGATAATTCTGCTATTGACCCAAAGCAGAAAGCAGGAGGAGGAAACTCTGCTCAACAAAACTACAGACAAAACTACTCCAAAGAAGCAGAAAGCATTTCCATACTTAACCAGGAGTAACTGTAAGCTGATCAGAGCACGCTGGTGCTTAAATAATGCGATCGACGGAGGTGATCTTACCTGTGTTGGCAATCCACATCCAGCCCTGGCTCGTCACCACTCATCCCGTGTGTGCAGCTTCAGCTGTCCTGTTCCCGGTTTTCTTTTTTTCCCTCCTTCTCCTCCTCTCCTTTCTCTCCCCTTTGGCCCTCGCCTTCTCCTCCTCCTCCCTCCTTCGTATCTCCCTCCCCCTTTCGCTCTTCCTCTCCCTGCACTTGTTTGAGTCTATTTCAGTAGCAGCAACAGAGGAGCCCGCTGCGACGGTGGCATGGTTTCCAGCACTTTGGCAGAAGGTCACATTATCACTCGCTGGTAAAAGGGAGGGGGGGAGGGAAGAAGAGGAGCAGGAGGAGGAGGAGGATAGATGGAGTGACGGAGGGAGATCAAGGTGAACAGGTGCCAGAGGAGGAAAAGGAGAAGCAAGTTGATATAATCGCGGCCGTCCACGGATGCGCTTTTGGTTTAGTTTTCCAACTTGTTGACAGGGACACCTCAGAAGGCTGTTTTCAGGTAATGTGTCCCAGGAGGAGAAACTGAGGAAGAATTTAGGAGAAACCCGCAAGTGTGCATATCTGTGTGTGAAGCAGTAGCCTTTTTAAAGTCTTCACCAGCCGCGCACCTCTGGGGGAAAGATAATTCCTCTCTTGGCTGGAAAGTGAGACTCTGGGAAGAAGAAAAAACTAAAAAAGCTGCCAGAAACTTACGCCAAAAGAAATCCTCAACCTTCAGCTCGTCACCCGCGTCCTTGATCGTCACTGCCCGGTTCTTGAAGACGCAGATCTACTCCATCTCTGACACCTGTCCGCATCGTGTGTCCCCATTTATCGCAGGTCCTGCAGGGTGACCCTTCTCTTCATTTCCCAGCCTCCTTCCTTCGTCCTCCTCTGGTACGAGCGGGACTTTTGCGGCCACTCCATCAAAATAAGACTCTGAGAAATGATCCAGCTGCCCGGGACGAGGCCGTCAGCGGCCGGCGACAGATGGCCGGAACAGGGATGCAGATGCGAGGCAGCTGCTGAAGTTTGGAAATTCTTGGATCTTCCTCGTGACCTTTCTCCAAGCGCACCTTGTTTGCTCTAGCCTCCAGTTGGCTGCACTTGTTGTCCTGTATGCCTTATTGGTTTTTTTCTTTTTTGGGCAGTTCCTACCTGTGCCCCTCCTTCGCCCATCAGCAGAGCTCTCACTCTGGCTTCTCTGGCCAGCTGTAATCCTGACTCCTACACTCCATGTCACAGGAAGGGCTTGTGAGCTCTAATCATTATGTAGTAAGGATTTATCCTCTCGCTCTCCCTCCCGTCTCTCTCTTTCCTTCCCTCCACCCCTCCCGTTTATTTCCCTCCCTCTGCTCTTTGAGTAGTGGCTGCCGTACAACTCTACAACATCCCCCTTTTTCAACCATCACAGATTAATGCATCATCTCTCCTCACGCTTCCCTGGGACCCATTCGTTTGTCAACTCATTCATTTTTATTTTTTGCCTTCCCACCCGCTCGCTCGCTCCCCGTCTTGCCTCTTGTCTGCCCTGCCGCAGATCACATCAACAGGTTTGCCCTTGAAATATTCTCTGGGACAGGCGGAGTCAGTGCTCACCGTTTCCTTCCCATCAGGAATGTGCTCGTCCCTTAAACTATAAGCTTTTTATCAGAGCACACAGAGAACGCATCGATGGCAGCGTGTGCACATTTACATTTTTATATACACTCCAACATAAATGTTGTGCAATGTTCAAGTACAGATCAGAGCCTGGCTCATTTTACTCCATCTAAGATAGGCTATGAACACACACACACACACACACACACACACACACACACACACACATCAGTAGTGTAGTACTGTACAGAAATTTCCATTTGTTTGAGGTAATTTATACGCAGCGTTGTTATAATGTGCTTTATCCACCAGGGAGCACTAACACATTTGTCCTGCTCAGTATGTATAACAAAGCCAAAGTGTGTGGACACCTCGGCATTACAGAAGCAGTAATCTGCTGCTGCCACAGCTTACACAAATTCAGCTTCATCCTGGATGAAGCCAGGGCTTCGTGTGGGTTTTCCACACAGAAAACGTTTCTTTATGGAGACGCACTTTCCACACGGGAACACCGTTAAACTGGACCCTCTGAATCCCAGAATAATGTAAGGTTTAGCCACATTTCTGGATGTAAAGCATGCTTTGTAGCAATGGTTCTCAAACTGTGGGGCGAGTCCCACTGGTGGAGACAACCATGTTAAAAATTACGAGGAGAAACTAAGGTGCATGAACGTGATTTTAACCTGTAACTTTGATGCTGATGTGAATCTTTAAGTCAAATTCTTTTCTGCCTCCTGAAGTGGGGCATGTCAGAACCACTGGATGTGTAAATAAAACCATTACAAGTTACTCCTGCAAGTATTTTGTTTGCTGAGTACTTTTTTGTACTCAGCGATACAATCAGCTGCCTCGTCTGTACGCCTCTTGCGAACAGGCTCGCACCCGGTCCTCTTGGACTGCAGCGCCCGACTGTAGTCCTTGTTCAGCTCAGTGAACCGGTTCTTCACACACTTCATGCTTCAGCTTCTGATTAGAGTAACCTTTAGGTTCATAACTGGAGCAGAATAACCGCAGGACGAGATCTTCTATCGAGATGCAACTGAATAACATCTCAGACCACAACAGCAACTGGGCCGAGCCAGCTGTTGGGCTGAGACGGGAGGAGCAAAACCATACGCAGAAAACAAACTAAGAAAATTAATTAAATAAATAGAGTGCTAAAATAAATCCCAAACATACTTGCTGTTAACGTTCCTGTTTGATGTGTGGGAAACTGTGATGTTTCGCTCAGTATATACTTTAAATATGCCTCCTTTTTTCATATCCTTTTAACAACCAGATAAAAAAAACATCCTTTGGAAATATGTTTGTAATGTATTTATTATTTAAATTGTACTTTTTGCAAATTTAAATGAGTTTGAGGTGCGAGAAAAAAAGTTAGTTTTGTCTGTCTTTGAGCTGGAAGTCGTGCCTCCTACCTTTCTTTGAACGATACATTTTTCACAGTGCTGTTGTTTGGAAATACATTTATATTTTTATATCTTGTCTCTTGTAAAGTTAGATATGTTTTCCATCCATCCGTTCTCTTTTGCTTATCCAGTGCAGGGTCGCAGTGAGGTTGGAGCCTGTCTCAGCCGTCACTGAGCGAAAGGCAGGGTCAGCCTCGACAGGTTGCCAACCTATCACAGGGCAGCGCTGTAGAAATACTCACAGGCAGCTAAGAATCACCAGCTAACCTCACATGCATGTGTTCAGACGGGGCTGTCCGGAGAGAACCCGCGCACACGCTGATTGACTCGGTCTTTACTTTTCAGCGTTTTTACTCCGTCCCTGCAGAGCAGCAGGTCGACACTGTGCTGAGAGACACGCAAACTGAGGGGATGGCTGCACGTGAGAATCTGTGTCTCTTTGAGGCGAGCATCTGCAGGCTGTGGACGCTGAGGCGAGAGTCTGTTGGCGAGGGAGGGAGGAGCGCCTGATGCACGCGCTCGGAGAGTTGCGTTCCCCTCCTGATGCTCGCTGTAATGCTCACAGTAAAATGCTAAAATGACCCTCGGCACACTGGGAAACGTCCCGGTGCTCCCCGTGGGCAGCGTGTTGAAATTGATCATTGCTGTTATGAAATGATTTTTGCACATTTGATATGATTCCACAGCTGATGTGAAAATACAGCTGCAGCTTTGACCTTGGTTGACCTTGGCCGTCTCCCAGCAAACATGGTCTTGGCTGCTTCTTTCACTCCTCTGACCTCAGAGGCTCAGTGTTGTTGTGTCGAGTCTGCAGGAACTGTAAAGTAGAAATCTTTGAAAGGTCACGCTGGTGTTCTGGACATGAAACGGCACCGAGACAAACTTGACTTTAACAGACCGGCGCAGGCTGTCTGCAGGTGACTCATACTCGTCTCCAACGCACCACAAACACGCCGCCTGAAGCTGTTTTAGCTCCACTTTACTGATTTGATCAGGACACCAGCCCCCCCTAGAGTTCAGAGAGGAGAAATGCACCTGCTGATTTGCACATGAAATTGCTGCTCAGAAACACTCTCACCTGTGAACTGCGCTGCACTTTGCCCTTTGTTTAAATATTTTAGTGCCTCACCCTGCACTCCACTTTCTCAGTCCCGAGCTGACTGTGAATGAGCTCAGAATCATTTTGATGACACCCGTTTACACACTTCCAGGTCACATTTGCATATATTACATTGCCGAGCTGCAAACAATCTCCATCACAAAGGCAACTGCAAACTGCTGTGGCGCGCACAAGCCATTAATCTTAATTTCTTCCCTTGTGGATGAATCCTTGGAAAAATGAATCCTTTTTCTCGGGCAGAAGGACATCAGTCGGATTTTATGAGCCTGTCAGGGCTGCACTGAGAGATGTGCCGGCGAGGCCGTGTTTGTTTCTCTGGGTACGATGCTGGAGGCTGGGCGCGTGACCCCGATCGATCACCGGACGATAATAAATATCCACGAATCCCCAGTTTGTAATCAAGAGCTCACAGGCTTTCCTCCACTGATATTTGATCAATAAGGCGAACAGATGGGACTGTAAAGCAACAATCAGGTGTTGGGTTGTTGTTGTTGAGCAGGAAGAGTTACCTGCCCGACGCAGGTACACCTTTTATTTGTTTATTTTTAGTTTCTCTTTTCTCCACCAATTTATTAGAAACTGAAAACAAACCTGAGACTTTCTTAAATTTGCAGTATAATCAGAGCTTTCATGATTGCTCAGCAGAGAAAGCACAAAAAATAAACATGAGTCCTTTGCTTTTAACCCCTCAGCCTGATGGGGTATCACTGTCAGCCCGCCAGGTGGGTGGGTGGCAGGTCCAAGTTTGCCACGTAGGATTTTGATATTCATATCATAGGTGATATGAAAATCTCAGATAAATTTGAATGTCAGCAACTTGAACTCAAGGTTTGTACACTTGGACTGTGCGTGTGGCTCATCATCCACGCTCCAGTACTTTATTTTGTTACTGTAAAAATTCAAGTTGCCTCATATTTTCACATTTTTGGCTCATCATCTTACTCAACCGTCGGTTCTTTCCTTATCCGTGCTTGTTCACAGAGGCTCATCTGACTGTTGGGGTTTCTCTGTGTTATTGTAAGGTCTTTACCTTACAATATAAAGCACCTTGAGGCGATTGTTGCTGTGATTTGGTGCTTTGTTTACATAAAATTGAACTGAAATTTCCAGATATTCCACCCACTGGTTGGTGAAGTCTCCTTTTTAAACCTCTAACTGAGCTATTTTCTGAATTGCCATTGGCCAAACAGTGATTTCTGACTCTAATAATGACGATGATTTACCGAATCGAAAGTGTTTACTGAGGTCAGACGAGGAGAGCTGAGCGCTGCACACCTGCTGGCTATTCAGAAGCATGCAGGTTAAGGTGCTTCCACTTTGGCTTCGCTCTTCAGGCACAGATGCTGTGTCAGTCTTTTATACCAAACAACGGATTTTCTGAGAAATTTGGATGCATAAAAAAAGGATCTGATTTCAGAGCATCAGTTCAAATGACTTCAGTGAACTCTGGCTTGGATGAGCCTGATCTGTTCAGGCTGACACATTCTGTTGCTGTAGGCTGGCATTCGTGTGTAAGGCTTTGGCCGAGCAGGTGGGCTGAGCGAGGAGGAAGTAACACATGTCGGGGCAGCAGCAGAGGGAAAGGCAGACATATGCTCTTTCTCTGTGGCCTGGCCTTCCTGCTTCACCGGACAATATGGCAGCGAATCACAGCTGACCCAAAATAATATTTCCTCACAAACCAAACGTCATCTCGGGCGTCACCGTGGCATTTACAAACAGAGCCTCTGCTTTTCTTCCTGGCACCGCTCGGAGATATTTTCAGATGAGTGTGAGGCGAGGACAAAGAGCAAGGTAGAAGGTAAAAGGCCACACTCGGCTGCTGTGGATCCCAAGAGGGGGCGCACATTTATCCCACCTGTGACCAGCACCAGCTCCCCTTACACCCCAACACCCGGGTTTCTCTGTGGCGAGGGAACCTCTCGACACTTTCTTCACATTTATAGCTGCTTCTGGTGACAGGACACACATACTAACAAGCAAATATTAACACTGTCAATAAATTGTAATTATTTTTCCAAAGAACGATAATTTCTTATTTACTGTTGTGTCTTTGCCGTCAGCGGTGATTTAAAACAAGCTAAACTTTCTCAGTGTAGCGTATACCTACTGCATCACCAGTCTTTACACGATGTAATGTTACTGACTACGTGCTGCTTCCTTTGTAGAGGCGTTATGTGGCCATAGTCCCGCTGTGATCTCAGCTGGACAAGCAGTTAAGAAGATGGATGCATGGATGTGATTAATTGTGGTCAGTTGCAGTGAATGCTTCTCTCCAGTAAAACCACGTGCAGTGAATTAAAGGTTTTATCTGATTTTCCCCTGAAATTTAAATTGCTTCCAAAAATCGCAGCACCGGTATTTGGGATCCAAACGGTTCAAGTGTTCAGCTCGAGCTGCATCACTTCATATACAGGACACATGCCTCAGTGTCCTCATGTCCTGTGCCGAACACATCGGTCTTACTTGGAAGTCTGTTGATGGTGAAAAATCCAAAAATCAACCCAAGAGCCCCCCTGTATCCTCCATCATTCCCCACTTAGTCTAGCTAACATATTTGCAGTCAGTCTCTTAATAAAAAGCCTTATCGCATCTCAGCCGTTGCTTTTGTAAAAAATGCCGTGATAATGATAGTAACTGTCAGCCTAAAAATACTGACACATGAGTTTTGGTCCATATTAATACTGATGGATTAACTGGTTCTTTATAAGAATCCTGAATGAAAACGTTTTCTGTAACGGCGCTGTTAACAGTGATGTCCCAGACCCATTTACGTTTGAGTCTGTGCTCTTTATACCAGCCAGTGGCGTGACTCCTGCAGCCTCAGCTGGCACGACGAGCTGCTCCGAAAGTCCGCTGGGTGTCCCGAGGCTGTTTGGCGTTTCCGTCCAGCAGCCAGCGGCGCTTCACTCTGGGACGGAGAGCCCGGACGCAACCTGTCAAGCCATTAAGCGTCTGTTCTCCCCGGAAGCTCGTGCCAAGCTGAGACCAGTTACCTGATGGATGATGCAGTAACTGTAAACAGGTCAACATCACTGCTCAGGCCACTCGCCACCAAACAACGGGAAACAAAAATCTATGCAGTATGCAGAAAATGACTTCCTGCTGCATGTTTATGGAGCATGTCTGATAAACGAATTCACGCACTCACATATCTGTTACCTGCAGCTGAACTTGGCTGGACACTGACTGTACAGAGCTGAAGCAGCTTACAGTGTGAGCAAACCTTTTCTCTTCTAAGCACACAGAATGTCCTGATAGCAGACACACAGCAGTGTCACACAGGTGTTTGTATTTCTGTGCACACAGGTGGATGTATTAACTTTACATCTTTTCAAATGAATGTCCGTACCTCCCCTGAACGTGTTTAACCTCCAGTGTTCGGGTTGTTTGATTAGCCGACCTCAGCTTGCCTGGTTTTGCTATCTTCCGCGTGCTTACCTCTAAAGTGGACCCATCTGCTCCTTTGCAGCTCCATATTCAAAGTCTTGACTCAGCTAGAGAAGCTTTGCATGAGTCACCTGTTAAACAAAGTGTATTTATGTGAAACCTGCCTTTGCTGTGGCCCCTCACTTCTTCACCTCTCTGAAATTAGTAATTTTAGGCCCCGCCCCCTTCCTCTGAAACGCACAGCCTTTAGTTAATCCATTAAAAACATATTGAAGAGGGCGCCGGTTTGTGGAAGCACTGTTGGCCCACCACGTTGAAAACGATCCTGAATTAAATAATATTCTGTGAACCTTGAGTAGCGACGTATGTAACGCATATAAAAGCTAAACTTGCATTTATTCTTTGAACTGACTTTTATTTAAAGCTGTGAGAGCTTTGGAGGTCTGTAAGGTGCATTACTCTGCAGTGTAATGTCACAAAAGCACATGAAATCTAAGAAGCCTTTAATGTGTCACATTCAGGCTGTGCACCGTCTACCGACGTCCTTTATTCTCTGTGTGCTGTGACAGGCTCTCGGGTCTGTTTGAGGACTTTCTCTGCAGGCGAGCATCAATTGTTAGCACCTGCCCCGAGACTTCACACACACATGCAGAGACTGAGAAGTGTGTCCTCAGCACCTCTCCAGACAGCTGCTCTCATCGCCGGTGTGTCAGCGCCCTCCACAGGCAGCTCACGCCACTCAAATCCCGTCTGTCTGGATTTTGCACCCAAAGCTTTGCCCTTTCGACAAAAACAAAGCAAAGCATTGGTGACAAATTGCTTTTACTTGCAAGGCGTCGGCAGTTTCCCTCTACTTTCCGTGCTCTACATTCAGGACGTCCACCTGCACGAGTCCTGCTGGCTTTAGTTGCACGAGGGCAGCCTTGCCAAGCAGTCGTATAATCCACAGGGTGAATAAAAATGGATTTGGCTGCAACAGACGCCCGGTAAGCTGCCTTAAACCAACAGGCAGGATTGTCCACAACACAGATTCTCTCATGTACATCCTCATTTTTCACAGGTCACACTGTTCCTGCTGATAACACTAATCTGCACGTCTGCAAATACACTTTTTGATCCCCCAAAATGTAATCTGAAATTAGATCATAACACAAAGACAAACACCAGCAGCTCAGATACTGTAATACAAACACCCTCAGTTCAGCTAAGATGGCCTTAAACGCTTCATTTCATTGATCAGAATTTGTTTTTATTCCCGTCAGCACACGGGGAGAACGCTCTTCTTCACGAGCTGCGTGAATGATTCGTACGTCCCGATAAAGAGCTTTAGTCTTGAGAAAAGCAGCACGAGTGTACACGTTTGCCTGTCAGAGTGAGCGAGCGTTTCCTGGCACCGTGTCCTCTTCTCCCTCCGTCTCCAGAGGCCTCGGACAACAGACGGGTCACAGCGTAGCCACATTTTAAATCCGGTGTGCAGATGGACACCAGTAGTGGTTCTAAATCCTGAGCGCCTTGGCACCAGGCAAACGCAGAGAGAGAGAAGAGAGCGATTCATCATCGGTTCGATTTTGTTTCCAGTGAAAAATGCTGTGAAGGAGCGATCATCGAGGCTCTCTGGTCGCGGAGCTTTGTTTTCGTTGTGTTAGATAATGAAGCAGACGGATTTTCAACTGATGTCACTGCTTTGACTCCAATTAGGAACCAGCGGCGTTAACTTGGTGTGTTATAAATAATATGAATAACCAGAGTTACAGTGTCACAGATGGGCTCTAACTGTCTTACCAAGAGTCAAAACAGGAAAGTCTCCCACAAAGGTTTAAATGTTATTTCTGCAGTTTTCTTTGCAACTTTGTTCCAGAAAACATCCAGAACTTGTTTTATTTCCTTTGCAGTTCTTCTCTTTGTGCTTCTACTTCATGCATTTACAGAATTAGAGAACGAATTACAGAAAATGTTTCTACATATGTGAACGTTTTTCATTCCTTTGGCTTGGTGCGCATTTGAAGCTCGACACGGTTTTTTCACCCGTAAACTCATTTTGGCAAATTCATGTTCATCGTGTTAATTTAAGTCAACATTAGTGTGTTGTATCCACACTGCCAGGACACATTCTGACATATTACCATTGAAGTTTAGGTTAATTAAGACCTCAGATATTGGATATTAGATACAGCCATAACTTCCAAGCATCCATTCTCCTCCGCTTTTCCTTTTCAGGGTCGCTGGGGGGTGGAGCCTATCCCAGCTGTCTTAGGACGAGAGGCAGGGTGCACCCTGGACAGGTCGCCAGTCTGTTGCAGGGCTAACACATAGAGACAGACAACCATTTGCACTCACATTCACACCTATGGGCAATTTAGAGTCACTAATTAAGCTATCTCCACTAACTGCATGTCTTTGGACTGTGGGAGGAAGCCGGAGTACCTGAACAGAACCCACGCAAACACGGAGAACATGCAAACTCCTACAGCCATAACTTATCAGACATAAACAGGAGGGTCGGAGTTTACAAGATGCAGAATGACCAGAACGAGATCTTATAATTGTTTCCACATTGTGTTATAATCTGAAATAATATTAAATCTCCCTCCACCCCTCTTCTGATTAGAACTCGCACGTCTTTGTCTCCGACAGACTTCACTTCTAAGCTCTTCTTGTAAAATTTTCCGTTCAGAAGTGCCGCTCATCCTCGGAGTTTCTAATTCTTTTGGCCGTAACAGATTGGGTTAATTGTGGAAAAGGATAAAATAAAAAAGATCACAGCAGGGGGCAAATTAAACGGAACACACTTCTCTTTTTAGTTTTCTAATGAAGAAGAAGATAATTATGCCCGCTAGTTAGAGAGATAGACCTCTGCCTTATCCTAACTTCTGTAATGCTGCGTGCTTTCTCAGTGATGAGGCTTTCTGAAAATCTTCTGGAGTTTGTTGGTGGTATGATGAGACGAACGGGCCAGTGGTGCGTCTGTGTGTGCGATAGGGGAGAACATCATATCAGGGAGGCCCTGAGTACATGTGGTTTGATGGGAAGCAAAACCTAAAGGATCCTCTGGAAGATCCAGGAGAGAAGAGGGACACATTTTCTCAAAACGTCACATCTCTGTGGTTTTCAAACTGCAGAAAATGCTACGCCAAAGAGGAATTAGACATCATTTAAACCAAACAACCTTCGGCTAAACAGATGGCACAACACAGACGAGCTACAGCACCTCGTCAGGCCAGGACTCTGCGGTCTATTTACACCCACAGGCCACTGATGAGGCGTACACTTCCAGGAGGAACGCTGGTTTGAGCGGGGAGTCGAGCATCCATCCTGTCATATTGTTTCACCATCTTACAATCCTGTGAATGGCACTCATGGCCATTGATCAGTGCTCAATTAGCATATTGGTGATCATGGAACTGACTTCATGGCCCTTGTTGGTCATTATGTAAATGTGATGTTTATAAGGTTGAGAAACCTGCAGTCAGCTGAGACAGAGGAAGTCACTCGGATGACTTAGAGATGCCACACTTCCTCAGCCTGTGAGCATCATCTGCTGGGTGAAGCTGGCTAATCCAGATCCAGAGAGACACGTAGAAACCAAACAATCTCCTCTGAGATAAACTAGGCCAAGTCCGAAATAGCACGAGATGCGAGCCAGAGACAGCAACACTGCTTGGATTGTGTGAAGTAGTGTGGTAAGGTGATGGATGCAGGTTTTATGCCAGTGGGAAGCAGTGAAGGTGTCTTTGGCTGCAGACACAGAACCTCATTTATGTTCCTCCTCATGATTGCGAGCAACACTCTTCTTTCCCATTCACCCCACAGTTCCTTTAATTCAGGACCCCACCCACTTCTTGTTGGTTACTTTACCTGTCACCAACATCGCTGCTGGTTTCCTACTTTTTCATCATGTAAACTGAATCTTTTTGGGATTTGGAGTCTCAGTCTTGAGTTTTCAGTAATGAAACTGTTAATTGTGACACTACCTTCCAAATAAACCACCTGCTGTATCAGTCACTCTTTGCTTTCTTCCCTCTTTTCTCCTTCTCAGATTTTTCCATCCCTCTCTGCTGTTGTTGATTTGTCGCCTCGTGCCAACAAAGCGGTTCTTCCAACTCCTGTCTCTCAGATCACCCAATTCCTCGGACTGACCTTGCATTACCCACAAGGCCGTGGGTCATCAAGCGTGCGCTCGCCTCATCCCGCAAATTGTGGCTGGTGCTCCTTTTCTGTTGAGCCCAGCGCTTTTGTTTCCATTTATAGCCGCCTCTTTTTCAGGATCCCAATCATTATAAGAAGGGAAGGTGAGTTACAGCCCTGCTGAATTGCTAATGACAGCACCTCTCCACCGCTGTAATGGGTATTAAACCACAATCATATTAGAGTGGAGGGGATGTCACCAAGGCCGGCTTTTCTTTGTGCTGCATGCTGAGAGTGGGAACAACCTGCAGACCAGCGTGAATATAACATATTCCAGCAGATCCTTGAAAAGTCTTATTTTTACTTGTGAAAGACTGACTGCTTTAAGTAAAACACATTTGATCAAATATATACCACTGCACCTAATTAGATTATTTTTACTGCCTTTATTAAGAAACTTCAAAGTGTGCACGTGTGTCTCTAATCCTTAGGTCTTTGAAAGCGTGATGGATCGTTTGTCTCTCAGATAAAACATTTTTCTCAGTCTTGCATGTCCGATCATTTTTAAACAGCCTCACATTATTCGCAGGGTCTGATGCCGTCTTTGATTTTAGTTTTAAGCTGAAAACAGTGACTCGCTGCAGGACCAGCTCAGCGGGACGCTTGTCTCGGGTGCATGATTGTTCCTGGATGATCTGTGTGTACATTTTAAAGGTTTGTCTCCCTCATCTGGACAGACGCCATAATTACAGCTCAGGTTGGGCGACTAAGAGTTGGACAATGTATGAAGATGAAGGGCTGTGACATTAATGAAGTCTTATGGGATCATATGAAACAAAAATCCAACTGTTCAGCATGATCGATGGCACAGAAGGAGAACTTGCGGTTACCAAGTTTCTGTCTTTCACCTGCTGCCGCCTTCTCAAACGGACAAATGAGATCACCAGATTTAACGAAGCCCCGCCCCTGCTCCACTCAGCGCTCGAGAGTCAAAAGTAAAAGTTCTCCGAGCGATGTAAGCGAAGTTGGCTGCAGATGGCACTTAGCTGGGCCGAGCATGCAGCGTTAGCAGCAGATGGCGGAGTGCTGGGCTGATGGATGCACTGTCGAAAACTCCAAACAAGAAACCTGCTGCTCTCCTTCCATCAGAGAGGCTGAGGAGGACGAGCCTCTGTCGCTCTCAAACGTCCACGCACACAAACTGGTGATGAATGCTGCGTTAGCTGATTTATTAGAGCCATATTGTGGGTTCATACTCTCCCCTGTTGATTCTTGTTATTTTGTGTGATGGGATAAAGTCTGCTGAGGGCTGCGATGGCAGCCTCGTTTGTGAGGCTGCGAAACTGGACCGGAAACAACGGAGGATCGCTTCATGGGGATTTATAGGTCGTTAAAGAAAGAGAGAGAAAAGACGATAAGGCTGAAATCTGAGGGTTGTATTTCATAAGCACATTTACATATTTTACTTCCTATGTCGTGTGTCATTTATATATAATTCACTTTTGCATCATGAAAAAATTTGAATATTATAAAAAAAACTTTTCTTTATTGAGTATCTTAGTTTGGCCTCCATCACTTTCTGGAGATTACAGTGTTGTGATTGGCTGAGGAGGCAGCTATGGGCGTGACAGTGACCCTCAGATTGTCCTGAAGCTTCTCAGGGATTCAGATTGATGCCCAAGGCCTTTAAATCCTCCTTGATAGGTTTTTGTATCCAAGTTTATCTCAAATTATTAGAATATTTCCTAAAATCAGCCACAAAATACTAAAAGAATTGGATGGTCGGCACTGATGCTGTAATTCATGTAATTACAGCATCAGTGTGACATGGCGCGATCAGGTTGTGGCACTGCTGAGGTCTTATTGTGATGGCAGAGATTACTTAGTGTAATAACTGTGATGCAGAGACAATATATCTATTACAAAAGAAGAAGATCACATGTGCATGCTTTCTGCTAACTTTTTCATAATAAATCTAAAGACAAATGAAACACATGAAACTGTAACACGATGTTTTCAGTTTATTAGCAGAAATCGGTGGTTTTTATGTCCACACGGTGATAGAATAGCACAAAAATATGAGGACTGTTGCTCGCAGCAACTGTTCACGAAGCAGGTGGACACAGAAACAGTTTTTTATGTCATCAAGTTTCTTTTGAAAACGACTGCATACAAGAAATGTCTCAAAGAGGAGAGGAGATCCTAGAGTCTGTCCCTGAACGGTGACCTTTCACCTTCCGCTCCGTGTTCCTGACCTCTGGGCTGCTACTATCACTCCACCTGAAATCTGGGGCCGGCTCGTCCATGCGGAGAGAAGGGTCAAAGCAAATCAATACAAAGTATTTCCGAGCGATCGCCTTTATCCCGCGGTGAAACAAAACGATGATCTTCATAAGAGCGATGTGACTTGAACGCTGTGACCTTTACAGTCACCACATCTCAACCCGTTTTAACACCGGTGGGAAATTTTCCATCTAAGCGTTTCATAGCGCTCTCTTATCAAAACACCAAATATCTGTTGGAGGAACGTCGTGCGTCCCTCCAGGAGAGGTCGAGAGACTTGGAAAATCAATGCCAAGGCGCAGTGAGGCTGTTAGCTAATACTAACACAGCAATAAACTCTACTTGAACATTCATTTTTTCTACCAGGAAATTCGCTGCCGTATGCTCTCAGCAGTCACCCCTGCAGTATATGTGCAGCATTATAACACAGTGGACACGCGGTATGTCTGTGGACACTGATGAACAGAGCATTCATTCAAACAGCAGCAGTCAAAAAAAGAGCGCGGCCCTCGTGTCATCCGAGATTAATCGCTGCGATATAAATACTCGAGCGGCTGAAGAGCGAACTGTATTACAAGCTGGTTTGGACTCGGCCGTCATTTGGCTCATGAATCATCTTTGTTAATTGTATTTGCTACCAAAATTACACGAGGGAATCCTGTATCTACAAAATTGATAGTGGCTACAAATATTTGAGCCGTGTTTTTCTTTGACACCAGCGGGCTCGTCGTTTTGTCAGCGGCCCTCGGCTTCCCTCTGCTAGATGTGCCGTGACTTGATATATTGGGTCTTTTAGCCCCCGCTTTGGCTCAAATCCAAGGCCCATTTGTACAGATGGGGTTTTACGTCGGCCGTTTTAGCAAAGCACCCTCCCCATAAAGCCAAAGTGTCTCATCGCTTCATAATTGTGTGATTATGGTCAATTGCTGCGGTTGGGGTGACAGATTCTATCGGAGCCCAACAGATGCTTTTATCATATTTTAGATCCCCATTTGACCTTAATCAACCGTTACATGTATGAATAAAATGGGGAGATGATATTTCACGGGATCAGGTGTGCGAGAGGAGCAGGTGTGACAGAACGAGGCCGTGAGGGACGATGACACACTTGGGTTAACCCACACGGCTGCTGGCTTGGCTGAAAAGTGATGCCGGTGAATGAACTGTACAACAACCGAGGCCTCCGCTACAAGTGTACAAGGCAGACAGAGGGTGCCACCAGGTGGGAGAGGGTTGACATTACAGCCATTGTTTGAGGATCTGTGAAGTAGAAAGGTATAATATATTTATTTATTATTGTATAGAAGGTATTAAAAATGAACCAAAAGGCTAAAAAATGGCACAAGTGCTCAGCTGAAGGCAAAAACTACACATTTCAGGTTCATAAATATGGACTCTGCCACAAGGTTGATTTCTGAAACACAAACAAAATGATGTTCTGTCAGATGATCTGCCGCTGTCTCACCTCGTCCCCTGGATCCTTTATTTTTTATGAAAGTGTCATTGTTGATGACCTGCGTATTTGATTTGGTACAAATTCGGCCTGTAAGACGATTCATTCCTCGCTCTTTCAGCTACATGTTGCTAAATTTAAATCAGAAATAGGCTGATTCACTCTTGCAGCACTGAAACACTTCAGTGTCCAAGTTTGGCAACAACTCAGTGGATGCTTATAGAACAATAAAGTACTTCAGATTTGTTTGCAGACATCAGGAAAGAAAAATCAGGGAATAAAGCTAAAGATCTGTTTTGTTTTTAAGGATGCTCATCGGGGGAAAGTGAGCATCTTTTACTTTGCACGCTGAGGTTCGAGGGATCTTTGCCTACTAAGAGTAACTCGAATCTCTTTTCTCAACTGAGTGATTTCTGCCATATTTCAGGCCTAATAGAACAAAATGACTGCGTCTCTGACTATCCAGCTACCCTGGGAAAAATCTGGAAACTATTCTAATCAGCCCACATCTTTATTCAGATATACTGAGGTGTCAAAAGTCATTGTTAAAGGTGTAGAGGACGTCATCAGCTGTTGTCGTTATAGGCTACAACATATCCAGGACATGTTTTCTAATAATAATACATGTGAAAACACTAACGGTCGCATTACAGCAGAAAATTAACAAGAACAATATTAAGAGATTTAAAGGAATAATATGAATGTAAAGCATAAAACAAGATGGTCAGAGGTGATGTGGCTATAAAAACAGTTTCTCGGAGTCGAGCTGACAAAGATAAAGTGGTTATAGGCTCCATAGATGAACTGCAGCACAGCTAAAGGCTCAAGTGCAGTCACGCGAAGGCGGTTATCAACTGGATGGTCAACCCATCTAACCAAGAGATCACAAACTGAAAGGACGAGCACTGTGCAACGTTTACATCCCAGTATAAAAAAGTGCGTGTGCTTTTAAGCACTTAAAGACCATTAAAATCTCTCCAAAATAAACAGTTTAGGTTGATAGAGTCATCACTGTCAGTGGTGAGTAATGGGAAGATCTGGGTATAATTACAGCTGCTTGTTCCATTAGATTAATGCATTGTTTAGATTTATTTTTTAGGCTTGTTAGACTGTTTATGCCCCATTCTTTCAGCTGCATTTCAATCTAATATTTAAAGATAATTCAAGTCAGACATATTTTACATAATGTCAACAAGTAAAATGCTCCGGGGGCTATTTTTAGCATAATGTTACTGTATTACAGCTTACAGAACAATACAAGTAATGCTTTGTTTGCAGACACCAGGAATAAAAAGCAGGAAATAAAGTTTGTCCTAAAAATCTGGAGTTTGTTTTTTTTTTTAATGATGTTCATTGGGGCAAAGTCAGCATCTCTACAAACTTGAGTTTTCAGAATCTGGAGACTTGCACTCTGCACGCTGATGTTTCAGGGATCTATTTTCTAGAGAATTGATTGGTTAGTAGGTGGTGGTTTGGCACATATTGATCTTTTACCTTGAACATAACCTGCAGGTCAGGTCTGCAGCATGTTACTGTGGTGATGTACAGTACTGTGCTAAGAGGCAAACCACCTTCATAACCCAGAAAACACAAACCTGAAGTTCACCCATCAAGCCCGAAAGGCCTGCTTTAGGGCCTCAGGCTGTGAGCGCAAACACAATGTCAGAGTTCTTCTCAACATGTGTGCACAAATACATTTTTGCCATGAGATGTCACCACAGCAGTCAGAAACAGACATAATGTGACCAGCTGAGGCCCAACGTCCAACAACAGTAATGATTTAAGGCATCTGCAAGTCAAGCACCTGTAAAACAAATATTATACATATAAATTTATATATAAATGTAATTAACACTGAGAGAATGTAAATTAATATACACCTGCTATAAAGCAGTTCACCTTTCGCGGCCTTGCTGTTTCACTGATTTTTTTTTTGTGCAATTTTTTTTTTTTACAGCGCACTGTGTTCTGCGTCCTGATTGGCTGTAGACCATTGTCAAAATCTCGCGCCGTGTCTCCTGTACAGTACAGAATGCGTTCAGCTTTTGAAATTTACATAAATCTTCGATCGCTAGCAGCGTGACTCTGAAGTGCTGTACTGTATGTTTGTAAGTTTTCTCCCCAACAAACACAACACTGTCGATGAAACGTTTGCACCGTCAAAGGCTCCTGCAGTAGCTCCCAGAAGGCAGAGGAAGATGCTAAGCATCACACAAGAAGTTGGACTTCTGGACATGCTAAAGGAAGGTAGAAGTTGCCGTATTTTTCAGATTATAAGGCGCATTAAGCGAAACAAAACAGTCAGATAAGTCAAACTTTACTCAACTCATTCTTCTTGCTTCCTCTACTTCCATACCATTGACTCATTAATGTTGAATTCTCTCACAGCTGCTCTATTCCCATGTTCTGGACCTGAAAACAGGGTTTGATCTTTGGTTTCAACCTATAATACTGGACTTATAAGTCGAGTGATGACATCAGCAGCACGTATTTCTGCGAATCAAGCTCCTGTAGCCAAATCTTTACTTCAGAGACAACTTTTAAAAAGTTAAACATAAATGAACGAGCTGACGTCTGACAGCTGCGTAATGTTTGTTGTTGAAGCCTCTTTGTGCTGGGTTGTTTCTGTTCTACTCTGTCTCGGATGATAGCGCCCTCTCCCCGATGCCGGTTCTGTTTTAGGCCTCTTCCTGTTAAAAGTGAGTTCTTCCTTCCCACTGTCGCCGAGTGCTGCCAACAGGAGATCATCTGATTATTGGGGTATTTTCTCTCAAACACTGTAGTGTCTTTACCTGATGTTAGAAAGTTTCTTGACATGACTTTCACTGTGAATTGCTGTCACATAACCTTTACTGTGTGGTGATGAGATGTTGTTAATCTCCTTCCACCACATCCCAAAGGTGCTCTGTTGGACTCATGATAGAACATTTTGTAAAAATCTTAATGTCGTTAGCGTTTGCTCATGCTTGTATGGTTAATGAAAACTGGGGTGTCTTCCTTTAGCAAACTGTTTGTATTGTAATCTCTGCAATATTCTGACCACCTTCAATTTTCCCTTGGAGTTACCTCCACATATTAAAATGATTAAAAAAACACAAAAATTAAGCAAAAACTGAACAATTTTAAAAAAGGAAAGCAAAAAATGAAAAAAGCAAACTCACTCTGAACCCAAACTCAAACCAGCGACTGGAAATGAATTAAAAACTAATAAAAACCACAAAAACTATTATAAGTCTTTATCTTGCACAGCGTGTCCAGGCTGCAACGTCACAAAGAGGGAACTCGATGTTCCTGCTATGGAGAAGCATCCGGAGACATTTTCCAGGGTTCTCGTGTGAAAACAGCTTTAGTTAAATATCAGGTTATACACTTGGTTTGACCTCGCGAGTTCAAAAAAACAAACTGAAGAATATATAGAAAACTGACACGAGTCCTCTCTCAGCTGTTTGAATACTAAAGCGAAAAATGTCAACATGAACTAAAAATAGTTTATTTTTCAGTCTCTTTTTGTCCCCTGCGCGCCCGCTCTCACGTGCCTTCGTCGCCTCCATTAAATGTCAGTTTCGTGTTATTATGTATTATTAATAAGCAGAAAACAGAAACTGGGGCATGTCTTAAACAGCTAATAAAAACGGCGACGTTAAAACAAAAGCACACAAACCGTATTCACCTACTGAAGGGGAGCGTGTGCGCATTTTGATGTGGCACAGCAGTGACACAAATAACATTTTCTAGATTTTGTTGTGACAAAAAAGAGAAAAAAAAATCCCATCTCCCATTGTTTGTAGAGGCTCAAAGGATTAAACAAAGTCAACAGTGATGGAGAGGCACTGATCTTCTGAAGTATTTACATTCGTGTTTTTTGTCTCTCCCGCTTCCCCCTGAAGGCGCGCTTCTATATTTTTCCACTCGCGGGCTTCGGTCTTTGAGTTTGTCTTTCTCCGGTTGGGTAAATGGCAGCCTCGGCGACAGACAGGTGCTCTCCATCATGCGGCCCCAGAGGGGCTCCGGCACAAGACAAATGGGTCTGGAAGCGTGGCCCCGCCCCCGTTCCACCTGGCTCGTGTCATGCGGCGTCGCAGCGATGCCGCGTCGTGGACTTGTAGCGTTACCGCGAGCCCCGGCGCGTCCCGAGCATCCAGCAACTCATCACTCACCACAAAACAGCGGAGACGCGGAGGCTGAAGTAGACAAGTTTATTAATGATAATAATGAGGATGATGAGGATGATGATAATATTAATAATTAGTCATAATTATAATAACGTTAATGTCATAATAAATAGAACTCTTCATCTGAAGCACGTAAAGAGAAGCATACAGAAAGAGAAAAAACAAAAACACAAAGTTCAGAGTACAGAGCCAGAGGAGGGGGCGGGGACTTCTAGAGACATTTTTTTTTAACCTTTCAATATATCCATTTAATTTTTTAACATTTTTTTAAACTTTATTTAACTGGAACATTTACAAAAGGAGAAAGAGTTAGATTTTAAAAAATCCTTATAAATAAATTTCGTCATTATTAGAACAAAATACAAGATTTCAGGGAGTCAGAGGATGTTTTTTTTTTCCTTTTTTTTTTCTTTTCCCCCTGAAAGGACAGACGGGGCAGGGTTGGGACGGGAGAGGAAAGGAAAGGCGAAGGTCATTATGTACAGAACACCAGGAATACAAAAGGGGACCGGTCAACTCACATACTAGAAGGCTGGGGGCGGGGCAGGGCGGGGGCAGGGCAGGGCAGGGGGGATTGGGATGGTAGCACTGGGGCGGGTGTGCTGGAGGCGGGGACAGGGCAGGGGACTCTCAGAGGGGACATCCTGCTAGTGTCACAGCTCAAGCAGTTGTGCTCAGGAAGATCAGGACCAGTTCGTTATACTAAAGGCATCTGAAGGAAGGAAGGAAGGAAGGAAGGGAGGGTCACTTCAACCCCACCCTTACACACACACCCACCCGCGCTCCATCCCACTGTTAAGGCGCAGGCTGGAGTTTTAGACAGAACAAATGGATGCAGATGTAAACTTGGAAGTTCAGACTGTGCACCAGCGGGCAGAGACAAACAGCCACAGTTAAAACGACCCCAAAAAAACAAAAACATGTAACAAAAAGTCCCTAAAAATTTTCATGTATCCTATAATCCAGACTTGACCACTGGAGTAAGAGACATTACAAACATCTAACTACTCAGATTACATCATTTAAAATGTAGTAGATACTTTTCATATTGACACGGATCAAAAGACTTTTTTTTTGTTGTTTTTTAACTGTTCGAGCACAGCTCCCGTGAGGCTTGGTGAGCACGTTTAAAGGAAGCTTTGTTCACGGGAGCTGTTCTCAGTCAGAAAATGTGACAAGATAACTTCATGCAATGAAAGCTACTAGGACAGAATTCTACCCGTAAGCAGGATGAGCTCTATTCTTTACACGTACCAGCAAAAAGTTATAAAGGACGACATTTTCTCTCTCACTCAATCTGTTTTTTTTTTCAAGATAATTCAAAAGTTGGCCAAAAGTCATCTGTAAAGCTGTTTACACGCTTGAATACTAAAGAGGAAGCGATGTACCCACGTTGTGTGCACACGTGTAGCGTCGTTGCTTTAATGGGCAGGAATGCAGGTGAAAATTACCTTGAAGCTCCGGCTCTAACGTGGTGTTCAGACCAAACATGAAACAGAGTTTCACTTTGTGTGACTCTCATGAATGCGGTTGCTGGTTTTGGATCGTTTTGCAACCCCTAAATATTCACCCCAGCAACCAACGGGACGCCCGATTCCAGATTTCCTCTGAAACTTTCTCCAGACTCTCCCCCCCCCCCCCCCCCCTCGGATGCTGAGTCAGGTGGAAGCAGCTGATTGGCTTTAACAGCACAGCTTGAAGTGAATTTCTCGCTGAAACCCCGCGGCTGTTTATTTGCCTCTATTTTCGCCTCACCCGGTGCAAATCAGTTTGAATTTGCACCTTTTGCATAGACTGTGTGTATCAAAATTGGTCTGAACACGTCATTAGATTTAGCGATGGTTTGGTGATATTTGCTCATCATAGTCATGTAAGTTGTCCGGTGTGACGTAAAAACTCTGTTTTCATTCTTTGTAAAACTTTTTTTTTGTTTTGTTTTTTTTAGTACAAGTTAGAAAAAAAAGAGGGTTGGGTTAATTTGTAAATGGAGTCATCACTCGGTTTTCCCAGCGGAGGGGCACCAACGCCGTTTGCAGCACATGTAGCAGAGCAGCATCATGGAGTCGAGGCGTGTCTCTATTCTAAGTTGCTAAAGTGTTTCTGAAATACATTGCTGGAATACTGAACGGTGACCACATCGTTAGTTATTTTATATATCGCTCTAAAATACTGTGTACTTACATATCTATAAAAGAATACTGGCCCATATAAATCCTCATCAGAATGTCCTGCTGCCTAAACACTGGTGTGAGCGCCGGCCTCGAAAATCCAGCGGACTCTAAAGAGAATTGCACGAAATCCCGAACTAGTCTTACTAAAACTACGACGACTACTGTGACTAATGTTGTTCAGAGGAAAAACTAGAGAAACGTTATGCTGACTGTGAACCACTGTACTGTAAAAATTCAAGTTAGCGGTTAAGAACTAAAACCGTGGCAGCCTAATATATTACATGCACGTCTGCATCGCCGCCCCATAGAAATGCTATATATTGACCTCTGACATCGAACGCAATAAAAATGAGCAGAGGTGCAGTGTAGTATCGTGAGAGTGTGTGTGTGCCAGATGTATCTGCAGAGCTTCGTTGTTGGCCAGAAACCATTAAAATCCCAGCAGGGAGCCACACTGTTGTCCTTTATTACCACGGAAACACACACTATAGTTTACTGTGACCTGAACCCACACACACACACACACACCTCTGCTGCCACAAATACTCACTAGAGCACCAAATGTGGATTAATCAGCTGCTGGAAACAGTCCCTAAGTAATGCACTTCAGTTTGAGCAATGCTTACAAAAAGTGTAGCGGCCAGCTGCTTTCTCGGTTTTAAAGGGGACTTATTTTAGTTTTATATCATATATGTGAGAGATTGCTGAAGCCTTCGTTTAATTAGGCGAACGTGTGTTATTGTAATCCCTGTGAGCTGAAAGCTTGAAGCGTTGGATCTCCTTACACGGTCGTCTCGAGAATCTCCCCTGTCCTGAAGCTCTGGGAGCCAATCAGAAAAAAAGTAGGATTTTAAGAATCAAAGCGCCAAAAGGGCTTTTCCAGGAGCGGCGTAACGAGCCAGGATACGATCGATACGAGCTTTTTAAAATGTGCGAATCACACATAATAGATTCTTCTCTTCAGTATAAACCAAGAGACACAGTCAAAGTGTGGAAGTCAGAAAAACAAGAAAAATCAGAAACAAACTTAGATTTTTTTTTGTGATGAGATTTGCTGACAAAATTAAAATGCATAATAATACCAGTGTTATCCGTTTAGGTTTTATCAGCTAGGAGTTGACTAGAAGAAGTAGAGAAAAGTGCTGTCTACCCAGAATGTGCCTATCACACATGACATCAAGTGTTCTTGTTGCAGAATGCATAGATATTTCAGTGGACAAAATCCGAACATCTGACCAAAACCTAACGTTCGTTAAAAAACAAACGACAAACTGTGGCTCTTTATCGCTGCTGATCATGTAGTGACCATTTAAGTTTCCCCCTTTTTCCTTTCAGAGAAGCTCTGCTTTCCACAAAGTTGCCATCGAAGTAAAACTCCAGCCTGCTCCTGCGTTGTTTCTGACCTACCGCGGGTCTGTAGTCCCGTAAGTAGGCCAGAGGAACCGCGTGACTCTCGGAAACAAACCTACAGGTATGAAGACGCTAAGCCTGCGTGTGATCGCTGCATGGGAGAACGAATGACCGACTTTACCCCAATTAGACTTCACGACAGTTAGTTGGCATGATATAGATACTCTGTAATATATGAGAAGCTGTCTACGGATGAACAGAGGTCGCGTGGGTAGGAGCCCTGATTTAGAACAAGTACATTTTCTTTTTTAACCTGAAATAAGATGAAGTTAATCAAGAAGTGTGAGGTGAGATTTACTGTACAGGATATTAACAGTACACACTGTAGTTTTGTACAGGAAGTCAGGAGCTTAACCTAGTCTTACCGTCTTGTAACAACTCACACAAACCACTACCAAGTAGTGTACCCTGAACTCTCAAACAAAGTTGTGCTTCACCCGAACCCGCTCGCCTCTGATAAAGTTTCTCCTCAGGGCCAGCAGGTTGTTTCCAATACGCAATAAAACCGCCCGCCCACCAGGGTCAGCGCGAGAGCAGCGGCTCATAAACCGAGGCAGCTGCCGCAGGAAGCCGCGAGCCGGGCTTCATCAGCGAGGCTCGTTACGTTAGCGGGAGAGCGAGCTCTACCTCAGCGGTGATGAGTGAATAAAATCTGGGTCACGTCAATACACATCCGGGCTCCGCCGTCATCACCGAGTCCCGCTGCCTCCTGATCAAAGAGCACTGAGACTGTGTGTTCAAATCATGCTTTGGTTCAAGTAAGAAAAGAAAAATCAATATTCATAAACTTTTTATCCCACTAAACCTCGCGCTAATTAGCAAGTGTTGGAGCTCCGGCGTAGGGCCGGAATCAGCGCAGATGTGGTTCTTTTTGTGAAGTGTCTGAAAGTGGGATGTGGTGTTTTGCTCAGAGTGGGGCACAAAAAAAGAGGGAAAAAAGCAGTTTGGGGATTTGTGTGTGTGTGTGTGTGTGTGTGATCCTGCCTGTGTGGTTAACCTGTGTGTGTTTGTGCACAGTATACATTTGCTTGTGTGGTAAACGTGGGATTGGGGGCGATGTCGGGGGAGATCAGTTCACACTATCACCGTCACACTTTCAATCATATAACACATGATCACATGTTACAGTAAATATCAGGGACATATTTAGTGGGAGGGGTCTGATATCTATGTTGGGGGCCAGAGGCTTTCCTGCCCACCCCCTCTATTCCCTGACATCACCACAGCCCATATAATAGATATGTATATATATTTATATACAGAAAAAGAATACATACTTATTGGACACCCTAGACATTAAAGTACATTCAAAAACTGAACCAACATTCTTGATTTAACACGTTTACAGTGATTTTTCCTGATATAAAGAATTAAGGTTTCGCTTCCACCAAATTAAAACTTTTTTTTTCCTGTTTAAAACTTTCAGTGCTGCAAAAAAATACAAAAAACACACAAATAAATATTCTCAGAATACACGGACAAAGAAAAGTTGACATATTTCAGCCCTAGTTCCTCGATTACCGTTGGATGGGCACTACTGTATTTCTATAATGTTTTATCTAGCGACATAAGTCTATATGCCTCAGGCTTGTGTTTTGGTTATGCACCTGCTGATGTAGTACGATGGGATTATTCGATTATAATTCAATTTGTTACATGGACGTCGATGAGTTATTCTCGTCAGGTGGAAACGTGCATCCTTGGTAGTCGTACGCACCTTATCGTCGCGTTGGTCTGACAGTTTGTCCGTCGGTGCGGAGTGACGCAAAGGCTTGGGCTCGGAGTCTGGCAGGTGAGTAAAGTCGGCGACTTCTGCGCCGTGTTCTCTAACTAGTCCTTAGTCAGTGACCTCTGCTGGGGCGTGGAGAGGGGCAGACGGGGAGGCTCGGCTTTACACCGTCTCACCGTCCCGCCGTGGCTCACCCCCCCACTCCCCAACGCTGTAAACCAGTGATGCTGCCCATTGGGGAGGGCGGGGATGCCCAATGGTGCTGCCAGGAGGAAGTGACATCACAACAGTATCCACGGGGGACGCTGCTAACGCTAGGCGCTGCAGGCCAGTGACACCGCAACAAGGAGGAAAGAGCGTCATCACCGGCCCGAGAAGGAAGGAAGGAAGGAGTTTTGGGGAGGTTGGAAGGAAGAAGGCGGAGCAGTGAGACCAGGAGGTTGACCTTTGACTCCACCCACAGGAAGTACAGCATAGAAAGTGCTTCTGCCTGGATGCCGAGCTCTCCCTGCCACCTTTTCTGTTTTGTTTTTGTTTGTTTTGTAACATTTTTTTTTCAAACACGACCTCGGCGACAGAGCAGTGTGCCACAGAGAGAGGAGGGGGGGCGGGGCTCCTCCCTCCTCCTTCCTGCATACCACAGAATCAGCATCAAGGGCCAACTGTTCATCTCCCTTACCAAAAAACATAAAAACAGATTTGTACATATATACTGCTTTATACACACTTTTTTTTACCATTGTAAATCACAAAAGTATAGAAAAATAAAATGTTTTATAATAACGGGACACTTTTCATTCTCTCTCTGTCTTTTTCTACCCGGCAAAAAGGTGGTCCCTGGTGGAAACTGGCTCACTCCGTCTGTCAAGTTTGTGGCTGGTTTGACACCACTGCCGCGGCGCCACTTTGTACGCCTCCCGTCTTTCCTCGCCAGCCTCAGTAGAGGGACTCCTCCTTGTCTTCTTCTTCTTTTGTTATTTTCTTAAAGCTAGTTCTCCTCTCTTCGTTGTTTTCATCTGTGATGTCCATCAATACTGAGTACAGCTCTTCATTTTGTATTTACTAGAAACAGGGGAGAGAAGCGGGGAGACTGGTGAATATGCAGAAAGTTATGTTTCTGATAGACATGCATAATGAGAGGTGCTGTGAAGAGTCAGTGTGCAGCAGCTCCGTGCAACTTTATGCCTCTCTGAGTAAGTTTTTTGGGGGCGAGGATCGTGTCGCCGAAGTTCTCTGAGAGAAACCAACACTGGTAAACATATGGAACAACGTATGGAGTAAACAACCCGCGCTCGCTTTAAAGCCCCCTCCACCCCATCTGTGCAATGTACACTAAAAAAGTTCAGAAGGTGAGGTTAAGACACGGCGTCGAAACCGCCGACAGGAGCCACGGCGTTTAAAACTCAACTGCGAAAAAGTTTGGGAGCTCAGAGACGACGGCGTCATTCGCGTTTCATCGCGCTCTTGTAATGCGGCATAAAAGAAGCAGGAGTAGAGGTCTCACGCCTGCCAAAACCAGAGCTACTGCTCTCCCCAGGATAAAGATCAGAGCGAGCTGTAATCGTGCGAGTGGAGATCGGCAGTTTGGCAGCGCAAAGTGAAAAGTCTCAGCGTATAATGGGGCCGGATGGAAGCTGGGGAGGGAGGAGTGTGGGTGAGGCGAGTGTCCCGGGACCCTCGTCGTGACAGATGCTTCCTAATTCACAGTGATCTTCAGCAGCTCTGTTGAGCTTCTGATGAAAAAATAAATAAATGAAAGAAGAAGAGGCTTTAATTTCAGAATGGCTTTGTAGTGCATCACCCCGCCCAGTCCCCCCCACCATCTCCTAACCAGCAGAGACAAACAGTCAAATCAGCCTCCACCCTGCACCCCCGCCCCAATCTAGCTCTTCCCAGAGAGGAACTGGCCCGACCTTTTCCTCTCCTCTATCTATTCTATACCTCGGATTTACTGAGCGCTCGCTGGGGACCCGCCATACAAAAATATCCACATGCGGTCTTACGGCTCAGCAGGGAGGGAGCACAATAGCGCTGGAGCTACATATAGGCCTCGCTGTCAGGCAGCCTGGAACTGGAAGGACTGCAGACACAAATATATTAATCACCCACGGATGTGAAGGATTCAGGGGAGCGGATGGTTCAGGCGTGAGAGCCTGTGCTGCTTTCACTCATAGTTTGTGAAGTCTGCTTAACAGTGCGCATGTTAGCTTTGAGTCCTGCGGACAGTTTGGGGTTTATTTCCTCAGATTTTAATCTGTTTCTGCTGCCACAGTGCAATGAAGGGGAGCGGACGCTAGTTTGGGTGTTGCTGGAACGTTACACGGACTAAACAGTCGCTGGATCATCATTAAGACAAAGGCAGAGTAGGTGAAGATCTTAAACACTGTCACCGCTACGGAAAATAATCTTTGGCTCCGGAACCCGCCCTTCGAAATCCGAGGTGTGTAATCACAGCTCAGAGGGGTTTGAAGCTTATTCATGCTGCTCATCACTAGCAGAAGAGAAGCTCGCAACACAGAACTTATCCAAGTCCTCAACACCTTCAGCTGCACGCAACCGCCTCCACAGCGGCATGTCATCAGGTAGCTAACCGACAGGGTTCATCCATCACATTTTCCCCTCACAGCATTTATGGTAGTGAAGGTCCTCAAAAACACCAAATACTCCTGAAAATAATCTTATGTCTAAGGTTAGAGGAGACCTGCTGAAACCAGCTGTGTGGTGTAGTTTCTGAAGCTTATTTCGGCTGCCCGTCATCAGTACACAAGTTGATGCAACAAGGCAACAAGTCTGCAACCGACCTGAGTGGCTCCCACGCAACCTTTTTCATCAGTTACCTCAGCGGTCCCCAGCCTTTTTTTGTGCCACGGACCAGTTCAGTGTCAGACAATATTTTCACGGACCGGCCTTTAAGATGAGGCGGATAAATACAACAATATAATAATAAACGCAAATTCACTGTGTAATTATGTAACTTTATTAGCAGCGTCCTCCTAAAATGCACCAACAACATTGAGCATAGCATCCTCCTCTCTGCCCCTTAATGATCTGGTCGTTATGGTAACGCCTAAATATTTCTTTCTAAATAACACGCACAACTACAACACGGGAAACGACACAGGGAAACCGAGTTGACGCTAAAAACCCTGACAACCATAAATTTCACACCCGAGCCTCAACTCTCGCGGCCTGGTACCAAACGACTCACGGACTGGGCCCGGGGGTTGGGGACCGCTGAGTCACCTGACCAAAACAACCAATCACAAGAGCTGATTCAGTCTAGCACCAACCTGTCAGTTTGTGGTGTTCACGGCCTTTAATTTTTGAGTTTATTGTGTTATTATATTTCCAGTGTGACACTACAGCTTCAATGTATTCATTTATTTTCCACAATTTATTATTAACCTTGTGTTCTACGTTACCCATTTCCTGTTTGGATCTTTGGATCATTTGAGCGTGATCAGTTCAGTCTGCCAACCAACACAACTTATAATCACTGGAATACACGACAGTGAACTCTCGAGCAGTTACATCAACTTAAATTGATAATATTCTAATTTTTTTTTTTTTGTCTCCCCGCTGTTTGATTTTGTGCCACAAAGGAGCAAAATTTAAAAAAACTGAAATAACAAGTGCGAAAGTGCTACACATAACTTGGGCTTATTCTACACTTAAATCTCAACGAAGCACGAATCATTACTGAAGAAAAGATCTGTACTGACTGTTACTGTTAACTGACTTTGGTTGGTGGGAAATTTAGACTGTGGTGAGAAAGTCTTAGATTGACAACAGCAACAACAACATCCATGTGTGAAGGCAGACATGATGATCATATAACTGCTTTATTCTGACACTCAGAAAACAATCAGAGGTTACTTATATATATGTCACATATTGACAACAAAAGAATTCATGAATAAAGAAAAGGCTCATAATAGTATACTTTTAGCTATGAAATTAACCCAAAAGAAAATTACTTTACACCTTTCAGACAATATATTTTCATTATAAAGAGAACATAGAATTCAAGAACAAGTTCAGCTGAATTGAAAATACACAGATGACCCCACTTCATATAGGAATACATATAAAACAGTTACTCAGAGAATTGTGATATAGTGTGTGTGTGTGTGTGTGTATATACATTTAAATGTATTTACAAGTACAGTAACTTTTTTGCTTGGTTTTCTTTTGTACAAATATTTTAGGTGGATTAATAAATTCACCTGCCAGCTTATCAGGGCTTAGTGAATACCTATAAATATAAACGATGGATGAAGAGTATTTTCAGCTGATATGTAAACATATATACTACTATTAATAAGTACCAACACATATTTGGATCAATTAGAGGTCTAGTTGCATATTAAGCTGGTTGTGGAATACAACTAAAGCAAACAAACCCAAAAATATTAAAGTGTTTGTATAATAAATTCACATTTAAGTTACCTTTGACTTACATAAGCATAATAAAAACGGCTCAGACCTCTACAATACTGACTGCCAGTTATTAATGTTATATCTTAACATTTAAGCCTTGATAAGCTGACACTGAAACGGTTAAACAATGCTTATTTTAACTTTTTCTGTAAACTGTTGACAAACCCGTGCAGACTGATAGGAGCAATTCCAGATGACAAGACTCAAAGTTGTCCCTGGAATAACATGACGGAGGGGAAAAGTGGATGTGCATCCCCAAATAAATCTCCATGTTCTCTTATTTGGACTGCACGTGCTCATGCTAATGCTTTGGCAAACCTTACATATATTATATTTTTACTACTATAAATAATTTTTAAAAATCATCAAATCTACATGACGAAAATCACTGAAACAAAGTTCAACTTACAGCGTAAATCTTGATTTTAGATGAATCAGTATCCACAGTTTTGTATAGAACTTGATCATTAATTTGTTTTAATTGAAACCACGGGTCTCAAACTTGTGGCCCACCTCACACCTACTTATCAAGGCCGTATGTTAACGTGAAGAAATATAATGCAATTTGAGCCTTGAAGTTACTTTTTTGTTGGGAGGATTTGTTTGTTGTTGAGTGCAAACAAAAAAAAAAAGCAAAAGATGATTTAATATGAAGGCAACATGAGCAGAAACATGCTGAGGGACTGGCTGTGGTAGCTCACTTATGTCTGCATTTTTAGTTTGTTAAATACAAACAAAATAATAGCAGCAGTGCTGCCACGTGTGTGCCAGAGAGCTCCAATGTGTTTATTTGGTAGTTCAATGAAAGGCTTCAGTTATTTAAGAATGAGGGGGAAAAATTGCGTGTTAATGTTTGCAGTTTTGCCTTGTTATAAAGTATTTGAAGTTTAAAAAACAAACAAAACACTGCAGTTTTGTAAATATTTGTGGGTGTTTTCTTGTTTCTTTTTGTACTCTTGGTCCTCCAATGAGATGACAGTATCAGCAGTGGCCCACAGCTCGTTCAAGTTTGAGACCCCTTCATTAAAACAACAGAATCTGTCGTTTCTTAAAAATATATTTTTTTATGTTTGTAAACTCTGATCATTTATAGTAGTTTTGTAGCATAAAAGTGGCAAATGAAATTACAAAGTAGTTCTTCTTCCTGCTATAGGGGAGTTCTTCCTCCCCACAGCTGATAAATTCTTCTATTGTTTATGAGAGCGTAGTTTGTGGGAGAGCTGTGATCTCCAAGTTGATTGGCTAATAATCTATGGTTTGGACAAATTTTAGGCAATTTCTACCTTTTACCATCAGGACACCATTACCTTAACACAGAATACCTTTTGACATTGTTCTGACAGCGATCAGTTTTCATGTACGATTACTCGCACTGTATGGCAAAGCATTAGCATGTGCACCCGCTCCGCTCAGGATATTGGACGTCCAAACGTCTTTCATGAGGTAAAATAAATGCTGGAGCATGATCAGAGCGTCGTTTTTTCGTTGCCACCGATATCTTTCATGAGGTCAGAGCGTATGTGTGGTCATGTTATTACAGGGACTGTAAGAGTGAAGTCATGCAAAACTGTTAGCTTACTGCAAACTACAGTATTTTAGCGAACTGCATTCACTTCCCCCGTCTCTCTCCTCCCTCAAACATTCTAATGCATATATATGTATATATATATATATATCACATAGGCACACACATTCAGCTCTAAAAAAGGAAAAAATCTATTTCATCCCAGTCTAATAGTGGTCACTAACTGAACACCCACACGTGTACTCTGCTGCAGAGTTTATGTGAGAAACTCCTACAAATGTACAATCAGTTCTCCCGTTTGAAAATGGTAAAAATAATATTCAAAGTTTGTTCTATAAAAACCCCAAACGGTGCGGATCGTACGTACTAGCATACAAAAGGAAGAACAATGTTTGTTTACCTACATAAAGACTTTTCTTTTACTTATGAGATAATGGGTGTTTTTTTCTTTTTTGATATACAACATTACTCTATATCATTTTAACATCTTGACTAAACATAACTAGCTGTATATGATACTTTTTTTTATAAATATATTACATCTCAGAAAGGAAAAAAAGGAAAACAAATAAAGTGCAACAAACATATTTTTTTTTAAGACCACAACACTTTGAGTGTGAGTACATAGAAATTAAATATTATTGGCAAAAGCTTTCAGTTGCATTTCCGTAGCTGCACTTAAATCTCGACAGCTAACAGCGGCTACACAGAGAGTTTCTTTTAAATCCACCTCACGCAGCACAAAGTTGTAATAGAAGCCAATGCAATGACCGCATGTCGACTAAGAGGCGAGTAAGTCTGCACTCTACACACATTTACATTGTGTCTTCTAACTCCTGGGTGCTTTTATATATAATATCTTCCTGGACTGGTGTGTGTATACAGTGTAAAATGTGTTATACAGTATATGTCTTAATATATATATAATACAGTAGTTTTAGTAAAGAACAACAGTACAGTCTTTATTTTATCATCATGGGGTCTCTGCTTAAAGAAAAAACTCAAAAATTAGCTCTTCCGAAACCTGCTGGTTGTGTTAGAAAGGAAACTGTCCTGCCGGCTGAGAAGTGAGTAGCACTGTATTCTGGTTTGTGAGTTTCAGTTAGCTTATCCTGAGGTAAAACATTTTGTGCAATGCTTAAAAAAGAGACCAGTGACTTGTAGAAGAACAGCCCTCTGTCAGGGTTAACCCACCTCAGTGCTGTGTCATTCCCGTGTGTGTGTCCGTGTGACGGATGTGTGGGGTTAGCGTAAACCTTGTGTACAGATCACCCCCCGTATTGTATTAGTGAGAATATGCAACCGTGTCTTCTGCAAACTCACTTCACATGCGACTATTCTGCATTTAACAATAGCATTTTGGGGAAACGAACACTGCAGACACACAGAAAAAGCTGCACAATGTTATGCAAATTCTTGATTAACCGATTTACCCATTTAGTCAGTGAAGTGTGAAGAATAAATTGTTCGCGGGGCTTATCGTGACTTCCCAGAGCCGAAAGCGATGTCTTCAAATTGTCTAGTTTGCTCAACCAAAAAACCCAAAACAAAAGATGCTCAGTTTACAATAAGACGCAGCAGCGCAGCCTCGCTTTTGAAAAGCTGGGAGCATTACTTTGTCTGTCAGTAGACTAATCAATGATTTGACTAATCCTGCACATCAGACATGTAATAAATCCCTCTGCAGGTTTTTGGTTCATATGACAAACGTGATATTTAAAAATGAAATCTCTACATCGTGTTCCCAGCGCACGTACGATATCATTATTGATCCCCTGCACTCTGTTTCAAGTGTAATTCATTTACCTAAAACAAACAAAGTTAAAGATGAGCTTTACCGACACTAATTATTATTTTTTTCTTTATAAACATCGGAATTTTAATACTGAGGCCAAATATTTCAATTCGTTTTCTTTCCGCGAAGCATGAACATTTATTTGTTTCGCTTTCTGTGCGGCTGGCGTTTCAAACGTGTTGCAGAGTGCCCTCTGGTGGACAAACCTGGTCACAGCGCGTTACTCTCATTTCTTTTCAGCTTTTAAATGTTTTGTTTTTAAATCAGGCGATACCGATTGATTGGCAAATACCCAACATTTGCTCGACAGTAAATCGGCTCGATTTTAATGCACACTCTAGATTCCCATATGTGGCTTACAGAGCTCTGAGCTAACAAACATTCCAGTGCCTGGTCCCTTTTTCCTTTCGAGCAGGTGTTCCCAAACTTTGGAATTCTGATGGCACAGTGTGTTGGCGCTGTTTCATTTCTTTTTGCTGGGTTGTAGTTTTTTTTAATGACTTGTGTTAAAACCAGTGCTGGGTAGGGTTTGGTCTGCTTCGATGGCTACAACGACACAAACTGTGCTTACGACGTGTACGCCTCAGAAATGTGTTGATGCGACGCTACGAAGATGAAAACTAAGTACATTCATGAGCTCCAACAACTTTGCAGATAAAGTTCTGTTTACGTGTCGTCAGAAGAACTTTTCAGCCAATTGGGAACTTTTGTATAATGTCTCCTGTGGTTCTGGAGGGGCGGTGTAAAGCAGAAGAACTAATTTTATCTCGCCTGGGAGAAAAAAAAAATTACTGGAACAGGATCTAATAAAAGACAACTATCCCTTAAAGTAATTTAAGGCAGCTTAAAGCACATGTTTCATGGTCCTATCAAATTTCTAAAAATACCAGTGAGCATGAGATAAGAACACAGGCCGCCGGTGGGAAATGCAAATGCTCATCCCCCATATTTACATTCGGCTGTACTTATATGAATCGCTGCACGTCAACACAGCACAGCCGGTGTCACATTTCCCCCAAAACACAGCAGCTAATGCAGAACAGTTGCATATAAATGCACGGTGCTTTGCAAGAGACTGGGCTGGCATATGAGCATTGTGAGTTCAAGACAGAAATCTGACCTTCATGACCCTTTACTCTGCATGCTGTCATACCACATAATACAGCTTGTAAGGCTCCACTGCAAGTGCACAACAGTAGGACACTCCAATGTTTGAGGAAAAAAAAGAGAAAGCAATCAGAGCAGCGCTGTCTTTGAACTAAGAATTACCAAGGCATGCTCGTCAGCATTAAGACTGAGTTCTGTACTTCTGCGTTGCTGGATGAGTCAAAGATTTGATGATAAAAGCTGGGAAAGGAATTAAATGGGATGGATCAGTGTTCACCATCAACCTGATTTCTCTTTGTTGTGCGTATACACACACACACGTATATAGGATAGAAATGCCCCAGTATATTCTTAGTCAGATGACAGCAGCTGCATATACACACCTCTGAGCATGCACCATGCGTGCTGCAGTAGGCTCACATTGGTTATGGTGACACAGCACCCATATACAGCAGTCAAGATAATGCACATGTGCATAAAACTTTCCAAAAGAAAACCAAAAGCACAAAATGAATACGAAACAAGAGCAGACCAATGATGACATCAAAAAGGTTGTTGTAGAAATATCTGCTTGCGCGTGTCAGGGGAGGGGCTCAGCATGTGGACCTGGAAGCTTTTAGTTAGATTTAACTCTCCGCCAAGGACTGGGTGTTCGCTCGTTTTGTGTTTGTCTTTGTATTTTATTTTTTTAAAGAGGATTTTTTTTTCGTTTGTTTGTTGTGGGTAATGTCTCTGTCTTTTCTCGCTTTTTTCTTTCTTTTAGTAGGGAGTGAAGCGACTGTACCCTCCTCTGTATAGGCTAGCCTGCAACATCAAAGATGAAAAAGTACCAATCAGTATTCAGGTGACAGCTAGAGTCGGTTTCTCTTTCTCCACAAATTTCCTTCCTTTTAACTTATTGAGTTTTCATATCGGAATAAGTTTTTCAATACGTATAATCTCGACACAGATTGAGAGTTTGAGACACTGAAGCCAATAACGGGTTTGTTGAATAAATTCCCTGATTGCATACAATCCGAGTGTGTGTTAGGAACGGGAGGTAAAGTGGATTGTTGGATTCGGAGCTTAACTGGTGCAATTCATACAGAGGAAATTGTTTATATGCATGTAGAAAGAGCACTTTCTTGAACGGCGAATACATTTTGATTTCATTACGCTTAGAAATAAATGGGAAAACAGAGATTTTTGTCCTTTTACTTGAGGAAAATGATTCCTTTTACGGCTGCAACAATATCAGAGATTGGACTAAAGCAGAATAAGTTCTGAGAGGTTTAATCACGGCTCCTTTTCAAGTCTGGCAGAGGTGTCTGCACCTTTCTGGAGGGCCAAACCACCACAGGATATTAGCCCTTAGATTTAGCACCATGCTCAAGATATCTAGGGCAGACACACATAGAGCATGCAAGTGGGCCTATGCATGCACACCTGCACATGCACGCACACACACGCAGTCCTTCTTCTCATCTTTTGGTGGCTCTGCTGCAATTAGGAATTCAGGCAAACTCCAAAGGCTACCGAATGTCTTCAAAGGCTAATTTTGCCTAATTTCGCGGAGCCCTCTTGCTTGTACAAAACTTTCATCCGTACGAGATGCTTCTGTAAGCTGGAAATGAGTAAAGAGAATTTCCAACCTCAACCTCAGAGGAACTAATTATTGTATAGCTTTTAAATGCAAAAATGACTCCTCGCTGCTGGAGAACCATTAATCAAATATGATTAAAGAATTAGGAACCAAACTGGTCTTTTCTCTTTAGCTCAGGAGTTTATTAGATGTTGGCCTCAGCACAGCCTGCATCCCAGTACCCTCGCCATTTGTTCAGCGCCCCGTGAACCCACGAGCACACACACACACACACACACACAAACACGCCTGCGTTAGCTCCCTGAGCTCCCAACACACACCACATTAGATATTTTTTAGGGTCCAGATCCTGACTTCTACATTCGCTGAGAGGACGATTAAAGTGTCAGAGGAATGGAAGGAAATTTGGAGGGAAGAGAAGAAAGAATAAAAAACATTCAAGCACATTTTTTAATTAAGTAAATGAAGAGGAAAAAGAAATGTCTTAATTAATGAAAGCTTTTAGCTAGCAGCTGCACCGGGGAACTGTACGCTTCTTTTTTAAAGTTGTTGAAAAATCGCATGCATGCTGTAATGATGAATTTGAGTCATTTCTCAAGCTGAGAACACGCCACCGATCAAGCTTGTGGGCAGGAGAGGAGGGTGAGACAACTCCCTCCCTCAGTCTCGCTCTCTCTTTTATGTCCCACGGCACACTGCTGCATGCGTTTGATGGGCCTTAATCTCTAGGTTTGGTCTGCGAGCCCAGCCCCAACCCCCTCCTCGCCGTCGTAAAACAAAACCAAAGAGGAACTCTCAGTTTCGGAAAAAATCCTCGTTTGTTTATCGTCACTTTTCATCTTTGATGTTACAGTAGCTGCAAAAGCTAGCTAAAAACAGACATTAACAGTTCGACCTCATCGTTTCGGGTTCGGTTTGACTGAATGGGGGGGAGGAAAACAAAAAGAAGATGATCTGTCGCACTCGGGAGCAAGTTGAGCGATGTAGGATGAAAACAAAGCTTGGAAATGTATCTGTTATGTAACATGTAAAGCTCGTGTTGGGAGAGGGAGAAAAGAAAAAAGACTGCAGTGATCACTCATTCTCATTTCAGGAGGAACTTGTGTCAGATCAATAGTGCATGAGGTGAGCTTGCGTGGCATAGCAGAAGTTTATTGCACTTAATATCTGAGCCAATTTCCACATGCCAGGGCTTCACAGTACTGCTCTGTACTGCCCACTAGGGTGTGCCAGATAGCATGACAAAAACCTGAATCGATTAATGAACAACACGTAAATAAAAACCAGTGACGAGTGAAGTCTCTGGTCTTTATTTTGGAGTGTGTGTGTGTGTGTGTGTGTGTGTGCTGTAGCCTGTGTCATGGAGGGTGCAGACAGGAACAGGCGGTGCTCTCATAGACTTACCATGGTCCCCACACTGTATGTGGCTGCAGGGCCAATCGTGTGGTGATAAGGGTCTGCTGTTGCATAGACTCTGCCATAGCTGCACAACAGGGGACAGAGAACGCGGTCATTGATCTATCATTGACGAGGAGAGAAGAACATTTATGCATGCTTGTTTAATGCTCAACCCCTCAAGTAAACCCTTTCAAGTCTCTAACGCAATCAATTATTTCCCTCCCCGGCCTCCTGGGCTTCCTGCTTTATACAAGGTGGTTCAAAAAGGGGAGTTCAAAGGCTGGTGAATTATACTTGTCTTTTCATTGTCATCTTGATTAGCTGGATAGAATAGGTAATGAGCGGAGGGAGGCAGAAAAAGAAGGATGCAGAGGAGAGAGCAGAGTTGGTGCTGGAGGGCTCGCTCTCTCACCCTGCTCTTGTTTACCGAGGCTGCACACTGGGCTCACGCCCCTGTCTTTTCATTGTTGCTGGTTTGGAACTAATCCTTCCAATTTCCTTCTGAGACAGGACAAGATGTGTGCGCTTTATTTATTTATTTATTCGACTTCACATATTCCTCTATTTACTTTCTTTTTTTTTTTTTTTAGCTCTTGCTTGCAAATGAGGGTCTGCAAGGAGCAGATAAGGCACACCCAGCCAAGGACTGAGGGCACCAAATCAACCAGGAATTAAAAAAAAAAAAGAAGTGGAGAGAGGAGGAAATTCTCCTAAAGGAGACAACAAGACGTACGGCGTTCACGCCTTTCGTACGAGATGCGTCGAGTTATATAAGATCTAAATATGGCGCAGCCCATTCGAGTCCGGCAGCACCCAAGGTCAGCGAGCAGGACGTGAAATTGGAAAGGCTGTCTCGGCTCCTTGGGGAGGAGGCCCGTGCCGTGAGATGGTCAGGGGAAGTCTCCGTGGTCCTCTTATCTTCAGTGAGCACTGAACCCCACAGGCCCTCTAAGGCTAATACATCTCCAAAATGACTCTCACCAGAGTGGCGCCGCTGACGAACAGCAGGTCAAACCACCCCGTGCAATGTCACAGAGCCTCGACAGAGCCGACTGGAAGCTAGCAGGGTCTCTACAATGTGACTGGCTCCTGTGAAGGCCTCTTTGATTCATCAGCCTCGCCCGTACCAACTCTCTTTAGTTACTTAAAGGGCTTTGGTAATGCAGCCTGTGAGCGGTGTGGGCTTTTCGGATAATAAATGTTTCATATTTTGCAGGGTTTCACACGCCTTCCTCAATCCCGGCGACCTCTTTTTTTATGATTGGCTGACGGCTCCACGGTAAAGTCTGATAAGGTACGGCTGAGACAACACCAACAAACCCTTATTGATCCAGTGGGCATGGCCGCTTATTCAAAAGGAAACAAACAGACAAAGCAAAACAAACAACTTGAGGCGAATTATATTAAATCTCAGAGAAAAGTATAGGCAAGAGAAACACGAATTAAATCACTCGGAGAGGGAAAAAAAGCCGCTGTCCAATTTCTGCTCTCGCAGAGCGCGGCTGCTCATAATTCGAACCGCAGCGAGGCCTGATAAATCTTACATTATCGATATGATCTTCAGGCTCTCAGGCAGGGTGTACGTTATCACAAGTGACATGCTCAATCCTTCCCAGATTAGATTCCCAAACCGGCCCACATCCCGGCTGACAACGGCTTTCGGGGGCCGAAATGAATCAGCGACGCCTCCTCAAACAGAGCACACCTGAACCAGAGTGACATCACTCAGAAGTGATAGAGTTCCCGCTGGTCCATCTCTGCCTCTCTCCGTCTCCCCACCTCCCCTCCGCAGACCCGAGGCCATTAATAAATACCGCAGTGATATACCCACTCTCCCTTCACAAGCGGAGAGTCACGACATATATCACTGCTTTTCTCATCGAGTCCAACAAGGTTAGTCTTTTTTTGCCGTGCGTGTGTGTGCTCTTTAGCTCCGAGCTAAAAAGAATATAGCGGTTTGCCTAATAGATAAGATAACTCGAGAGGAAGAAACCCAAAATAACCCTCCGCAGAATATTGTAAAATGCTGCCGGAGAAGCCCCCATTCATCACACGCGCTCTCCTACCATCACGTCTCCTGTAGATATGATCATTTTTGGTGGGAAAACACTAATTATTTAAAGCTAAAGCCCACCCTTTGCTACTCCAACACAGCGATGGCTGCATTTATGAGATTTATGAGGACATATTTAGAGGTGCACTCCTTTTTCCTTCTCTCAGTAATTTCCCCTGTTTCACAGCCTGTGGGATCAACTTGTTGCTTTAAATCAAAAGTTCTCGGGAGCCGAGTCGGACACATCGGAAACATGTCCATGTTTTCACTTTAAATTCAGCATTTTCTCAACAGTTGCTCGTGGAGAAAAAAGAAGCCTGTGCCGCAATGCATTTCTGTTTCTTTAAGCACTTGTGCAAAACAGGAAGTTGAGAAGTGAATGCTAACGATGGCTGAAGTCAGCCTTGTAATATGGAATTATGGGAAACATGCAAAATAGCCTCAATATTCCCAGTTACAGCCAATTAGTTAATGACTTTATGGAGATTTTTGGCTTTAAAACCCCTCAAATTACATACAAGAGAATCAGTGTTATACAATATGAGACCCTCACCTGTCACTGTAAGCAGCGGTGGTGGTAGGTTGGGCAAATCTGTATGCTGCATAGCCACCCTGTAAAAAAACAAAAACATACCACCATATTTAATCAGTGATTACCTCCGCAGACAAAGGTTAGCTCTCAAAGACGCAAGAAAACAACGACTCGGCACACACAGCCTCAAATTGCCTTAATGGTTAAATGTCACCACGCAGTAGTTTGCTCATCTGCTCACACTCCCCGACTGCAGCCTCCCCGTGAGACACCAGAGGGTGCTGTTTGATATATGGTGTGTTAGGCAGGTGGTGGCAACAAGAGAATGAATGATGTTCTGAGAGGCAGCGCGTTTAGGGGGAGCAAGTCATTGTCGCACCGGAGGCTCATCCGAATCGCAGCAACGGAGGCAACGTGAGCCAACTCCCCACATTCAGCCCATTTTTAGATTGAGGGCGCACCGCTGCTCCGTAATTGAAGATCTCCCCCTTTTTTTTTTTTCCTTATACACGACCCCCCCGGCTCACAAAAGAAGTAAGAAGGCAGAAGACGGTCGGACCATTGGGGAGTCAGGACCGCTGTATTCATTTGCCAGAATGGGGAAGGAATTAAAGACCTCATTGTGGAGTGCTGCTATTACTCTCTTTGAAAAATGAAGCTGTTCTCCCACTGTTTTTCTATTAGTGCCAGTGGAGTGTGTGCCCATCTGTGTCCATACGGTGGATAGGTGGCTTTTAATAATGCATGTTTTCATTTATTTTTAAACTCAAGGGGGGGTGTGTCCGATGCAGAGCGACATCGCGAAGTAGCGGTGAGTCGGCCGAGGTCGCGGGTGCAAGCGAAATCGGGGCACCGGCCACGGCGATCGAAACTCGCTCCTTGATGTTTACCAAGGGGACAGGAAGTCACAGCAATTGAAGCGGATGACTTCCTGTGGGACGGTCATGCCTTGGGACTGTGTTGATTACAGCAACAGCCTGAACAAACACGGAACAATAAATCACTCTCCCACATTGTCAAATCCTGCACGCAGCCGCGCAGCACATTTTTTATTTTGTCACGGGGAATATGTGGGTGTGCATTCATGTATATGCGTGCCGTGTGCGTCTATGCATGCATATGTATTAGCGCGTGCCACGTATGTGCATTTATATGTGCATGCATTCGTTTCCCCCCCTTTCTGCTAATGTATTAGCAGAAGCCTTGACAGAACAGCTGGCTGCTTTTGACAGCACGCCAGTGTCCACTGAATGATTGTATAGGACACTGAGGGCTGTGGGACGGCTCCCTCTTGGTCACTCGAGACCTTCACATACTCTCAGCCAGTCTGAAGCAATGCAGTGGCCATTGCCAAAACTAATGGCAGTAAAGCACCAGGGGCCAGCCTGACGGTTTGAGTGATGGACCGACCTGGCCAGGCCTCAGTCAGGGGACATAGCTGTGTAGGACTTAGCTGGAGGTGGCTAAATGAGCGTGAGAGACAAACAACATCGCTCAGAGCACAGCCCGGGTTTCTTCCACGGTGGTGGGTGTCCCTACAACAAAAGCCGGTGAAATACGGCCCTATCGTGCGGGCTGGTGTGTAAGTCATAGATCACTTGGGTTTAGCATTTCATTCCCAGACACCGGTCTTTGTCAGGGTGAAAGTGAGAAGGAACTGTCATTGCTGCTGCTGCTGCACAGACAGTCATCTCACTGCGGTGGAAAAAAAAATCAAAGGGACAAATTACATTCCTTGCAAACGTTTGGACTCGTGTCAAAGTGGGGCAGCGTGGTAATTTCAGCATTATCTCCACAGAGTCCACGCTCTTCTCTGTCAAGGGCGAGGTGCAGCAGGGCCGGCTCCCGATGTGACCCTGCCTGCACGGACAGCTCCAGAGGGACGGTTAATCCCTTTATCTGCGGCTTCTCTTATCTCCCACTTGCTGATGGCTGGGAGGAACCGGCTCCACTCAGGCCTGCGCAGACCCCCTGGGGCAAGTAGGGGATATCCCAGCCAAACCCTCGGAGTGAATGCAAAAACACCAGAGAGGTAACAAGAAGAAAGAAAGCTGGCGGGGGGGACTTAAAAACCTCCAGACAAATCTAAAGGAATAAATGACCTAACTTGACATGGGACACTGAGTCAGGGTCTGCCTCTTTGCCAAAGTCTGAGATCATAGGAAGAAAAGAGGGAGAGGAGGGAGGAGCTGAGGGGGTTTTAAATTTTGTTGTTGGGTTTCTTGGCACAGTAGACAGAGGCCTAATCGACGCCGGCTTGGCAGCGAGGCTGGGGGCTGAGGAGATCACGTTTTTGTCTCCAGGGCTGGGCTTCTTGTCTGTTTTACTTCTGTTTCATCTGGAAGAAAAGTCAACTGTACTTACATAGATCTCTGCACCGTAGAAGCCATCTTGGTACACCACCCTGTGAACATGCGAAACAGGAAAGCACAGTTAGTTGATTTGGACTGCATCCGAGCCCACCGACTCTCAGCCTTTGCCAATTTTCCTATTTTGACCATTTGCAGGTCTGTGGGGTCAGCTCTTAGCAGCTTTAGCTCGCTGTACCACAAATAATGAATGACACAAACTGAAAGGTGTAACAGTTTCACATCCCTGTCCAATTTTCTGCTCTGGTAAAATTGTTTGTCTTTCCAGTTGCTGCAGTTGCTATCAGGAGGGCTGGTGGTGGAGAGGACAAAAGAAGGCAGTGAAGGAGCTGCGTCACATGACTTGGCTATATAAATCAACCGGCTGCCATCAGCAGCAAAGGGGTCCCCGAGTGGGAAGGAGGGGAACGGGGATGTGGGATTTCCAGTCTCAGCTGCGAGTCCCACCGCACTAAGACTGATCCTGATCTAATCACAGATAGACAGCTATGGCGGGGCCGCGGCCAGCCTCCGTCAGACCTCTCCACGGCCACACAGACCAGCGCTGATAAGAGACAAGCGTGAGGCAGGCCTGCATAAAGCCAGGAGATCAGCACGGGTCCCGGTCACAGTCCAGTGAGATCTGACTGGTAATACACTATCGCAGCTCTCACCTTGACTTTGTCAGTTCCTCCTTTGTCAACAGACGATGTGCAAATGTAAGGACAGGCAGGGTTCGGTTATGTATATCCGCAGATACCAAAGTTCTCTCCAGACATGTGCGTAGATAAAAAAAATATGTAAAATTACAGCAGCAATGCTGCCTGGCTACGTTAGACGAGCGGTTTTCCTGCAGGAGTGCACGGTCTAGAGACGCAACAGAAAGATATCTTTTAAATTACGACTAGAAAAGCAAAGTTTGGGCATAAATTCAATCGCAGCATGAACACCTCCAGCGTGTGCACAGTTGGAGCAGTCTTGGGTACAGTTTCATTCACTCATACTGCAGCGTGAAATCTAACCAAACGACAGCTATATCTATGTAAAAAGTGCTCGTTGTGCCAAGTTCAGACTACACAGTATCAGCCCAGTTACGGCCTGACACTAATGATGTCGTGTGCTGCTTTGCATCAGGAGAAACAGTCCAAAACACTCATTGATGTCTGAAAGAGCGTCTAAAAGCTAATATTCTCAGCTATGAAAAGACTACACTTATCGTACCAGACAAAAATATTGTGCAACCCGAACCGGGCCTCGTAGGGTCAGTACTCACGCTCCGTAAGCTGGGATTGGTGGTGGAGGTGGAGCTGTGCGGAATGTGTTGTACACAGCCCGTCCCCGTCCCCGCAAGTGGGCACCCCTATAGGCCACGGTAGCGCCTGTGGCAGGGTAGGGAAATCCTGTTACTATGGAACAAAAACACACACGAGAAGAAGAGAAAATGACTTTCACAGAACATCCTCGACTTGGCATTGCTTACCTTATGACAGAATACATTAGAGAGAGACGTGTGGCACTGCTTTCCCTATGACAGAATGCATTATGGGGAAGACAAGGAAACAATAGATTTAATCTTTTCTAGGTGCGCCTCATCGAGCACTCTCCCCTTTCCCAGCTCGCTGCTTTGTGCCGTACTCAGCAAGGATCCACATTTGCTGTACGCATCCTTTGCCGATGCCTGGTGAGGGGCAGCCTTGAAGCCGGGCAGGTAATGGATGCAATACCACTAGTTTCGCACCACGGCTTTTGCATAGTTTAGACACAATGGGCTAGCAAAAAAGAGCAGCGGGAGGGTGGACGGGGTAGAGGTAGAGGGCGTTTCTCGGTGTCGGGCGGAGACAAACAGGCGGTAAAGGTTGTTGAACAACTTGACTAGACGTTCTGAACTTCCCCGAGGGGAAATGGAGCAGATGGGCAGGACAGCCAAGTCCCAAACCTCAGCATGACCCCCATCTCCAAACCCATCTGGGACCATCTTTAGCCAATCGCGCAGCCACATGCTCTGTCCTCTGCTGATGGCTACCACTGAACGTGAAAAGGGTCAGGTGGGGTGAAAGGCTTCGGGGTGATGAGTAAGGGTTGGTGTGACGGTGCGACAAAATAGCCACGGTCGCAGATTAGAGGACAGCCGATGTGATCGTCAGCTCTCCACTTAACCTTCAATCGGTCCACTGGCTGTCTGATTACAGGCTGTGGAGGTGCATACAAACACACTGATCTCTAGACATGATTAAGCTGGCCTCTACTTTTCCAGCAATTGTAATTCCCTCACTGCTCCCTTCCCTCTGGTCTTCGCCCTCTCTCCCTCCCCCAGCGTCTGGTCCATCACAACACAGTCGGCCCCGTTATTCTTCATCCCCAGAAACGCCCCTTTGTCACCCTCTCCTCACCTTACTCTTCGCCTTATTCATTTCCACGACACGCTTTGGATGAATTCATCACGGACCGCTTCACTTTCCCCAATCAGAGATCACTCTGTGATGGGGAGCCGTGGAGCTCGAGTCTGATTTGGTTTGGTGGGATGACACGGTGCCTCAGCTGGGGTAAATAATGCGGGTTAATAACACGCATCCGGCCTGTTTCAGACGACCCGGCAGTCCCTCGCAATCTCCGACAAACTAGACTACAATGAAGATCCATGGTAGCTCGTAGGTGAGCGGTGCTCTATGGGTTTGTGCCTGGGGAGTGACAGCCTGATGGTACTCTGCCGTGTGCAGCGCTAGCCCTGCATTTGGTCGAGACCAGTGAGCACCCTAATGAACGATGCTCACCCTAGCCTCGCTGCTTCAATAAAGCTGACAGGGAGACAGATTAGTGGTGCTTTTAAAAACACAGAGAGCCCGGTTTAATGTCTTCTGCCATTAACATCACGCTCCATTAGTGGGTCCGCACACATATTCAAACTTTGCGTCTCATTTGGCCAGGTGACGCCCACACATCACCCACCCAACAATGTGCGGGGCGCTTTGTTTGCTGCCAACACACCCGTGGACGGCCCGGACTGGGACGGTGCCCCCTTTGCCTCCCAGGTGATTTATAACGCTGACCTTGACATTTAAATTAGTCCCTCCTTTTTTGGAGCAGTGGACATCTGAGCGCGGCCGCTAAAGGGCAAAAACAATCCTCCTTGATAGTTTTCGAGGTGCGTTGCCCTCTTCTTAACAAATCGCCGCTGTTTCTGGGCTCCCACAAAGCCCAATTGCTTCCTTCTCTTTTTTTGAAAATTTGTATGCAATATGCATGCGGTGATGTATGTGAATGTAAACTCATAATGAGTTGGCGATAGGCTACACTGCTTCAATAATAACCCATAAATCAAAGGCGCTGTCACACCTTGGTAAGCCCATGAAAAGCAACAACAGCAACAGCGTATGAGAGCGCAAACCTGGTCTAGCCACCAAAGTCAAACACCCTTTCCGGGAGGGGGGCTGAAGAAAATATGAGTTATGCGCTGAAGGGCGGCGAGGTCACGCTGCACCTCGTATGTCATATGTGTCAACTTGAGAGAAGCTCAATACCTGCAGAGCCAGTTGGACCCGAGGTAATCCCACTCTGTGCCAATGATGGGGTCATAACCGGCTCCCATAAAGAAAGATCTGATTTTCCACAAGGTTGATCTCTCTAATACTTCCTGCTCAAATACATCGGGCAATGAGCACTTAATCCACGCACTGGGGACCAAAAAAACAGCTTAATCTAATCAAGAGTCTGGAGCTTAATTATCCCCCTAAAGTACACTCCAACAATGAGAGGATCTGTCTACATATGTTAAGATGGCAATTAGCCTTTCTTTTCTGTCATTTACACAGCTGGTAGCTTTTCACGAGTCCTCAAAAAAGAAGAAAAAAAAAGAAACCTCCACCTTAGTCGCAGAAAAATATGAACTGGTGAATGAAAAGCTACTCATCTCCTGTCTTCCTGGGAATAAGCTGCGGAGAGCCGAGCCATACGAAGGGATTTCTAAGTGACAGCTGTCCATGGTGCTGAAAACATCCAGCGCAAGTTTGCCAATTGCAATAAGATGAGCTAAGAATGCAATATGCACGGGATGTGCCCCAACGAATGATGTCACATTAACAACAAATAACGGAAAACAGAGTCCCAACATTTGTGCTGTTTTTAGCTACACACCTACTTGCTGCATCTGTACGGATGGAGCCAGACTGTCGTCATATTATATTTGGATAGCGGAGCACAGATTCTGGGGCTTGTTCTACAAAAGTTTAGCGCTCACTAACACAGGATAAAAATGAGCACTGTTACTGGATGCCTACCAGCTACCTCACACTATGATTTGTGCCACAGCCATGTGCTATTGCCAATCCCTCCATCTGACTGGGAACCCCACTGCCGTGCCTCTTTTTCTCTGGACCACACCGCTGTCCTCTGCAACCTCTTCAGCTCCCTTCAGCAGGGCTCCATGGGAGGTTTGGGTATTAGGTGGCAATGGAGAACACGGACCCATGTTTGGAGCTGGCTGCCAGTACCCTACCGAGAACCCTCCTACCCCCTCCTCCACGCAGAGGAGGAGCCAATCTACCCTGGAAGAGGTTAAGAGCGGGGAGCCGGTATGAGGCTCTCATCCGTCATTCTCCTGAATGGGTTTTGAGGACAATAAACCTGTAGCGCCAGGACGAATGGAGACGAAGTGCGCTGTCACTGAGCCAGGATTTATGGCTACCAATTTCACTGATCTCCTGCACAGAAATGAGGACTGATAAACAGTGATTAATCGCCTTTATATCCCATTTTACTCCCACCAAAAGTATATTAACTGTAGCTGTGATGATTTTGGAAAATGTCCTGAATGTGGTCATCATTTTTTTTTCCATTTTTTAAAGGAAGAGTTGAAGAGGAACGCAACAGTCAACAAGCTGGTCAGAGTTTGTTTTTTAGTGAGTTAAAACAGCCTTTTGCTGCTCATTAGGGAGGTTTTGTTTCAAAAATGTATCTCTTATTTATGTTTCCCATCTTCCCAGCTGGCAAGCATATGTTGTCGTTTAGGCTTGGCAAACTCCAGCGCCATGTCAAGACGACTTGAAAAATTAGCAGCCAATAAATCACCCAACCCCTCCTGCTTCCCCTGCCTGGAGTGGTGGACCACACTCCCTCTGATTTATGAGATGATTTGGGAAGTGTGTGTGTGTGTGTGTGTGTGTGAGTGAGAGAGAGAGAGAGCAAAATGGAGAGTGTGTGCATTGAAGAGGGGACATGTATTTGAGTCTGTGCTCTACATAGGTTATCTATTTCTGTGTGCTGGAGTGCTTTGGTCTGAGAAGCAGGGCAGGTGTTAGCGTCGCGCGTGGATATGGGTCAAGTGAAATTATTGTTTACGTAAGCTGAGACTTACTTAACGTCCCGATTTTCAATTTAGAGAAAAGGCGCCACGTTTTTTGTGCCTGAGCGTGCAAGAAGAAGAGGGACGAGCGTACGTTTGTGTGTGTGAATAATTATCGGCAGAAGATGTCGAAACTAAAGGAATGTTGGTGGGGGGAGGAGGAGGAGGTGGTGAGTGGGAGGCGGGGAGGAGGCTTGGAGGGGCGAGGGGTTGGGGATGAAATAAAAATGATAGATGACTGCTTTCTGTCATGGACAGTTATTTAGAGGTTCGCCGTAAAGCTGTCCGGGGAATGAACAGATTTTAGTCTAATGAGCAGAAAGGAAAGCCGTTAAAGTGGCGCGATGTGCTCAGCACTTCTTCCAAATGAAATAGTACCATTTCCCCCTCATTAAAATGCAAAGGGTTCATATAACATACAGCAATAAAGCTGGCATGTCGAGGCAGAGAGAGATAGGGAAAACCCCACTGAGCTCATCTCATTCCTCCATTACTGAGACCAGAAGGAATAGCGGCCTTCGACAGGGTAGGTGCCAACAATATCGCTCACTCAATCTCCTTTATTCGGTTAGCTCTGTAAAAGTCAATCTGGCGCACTTGGCAAATCCATCCACAGCAGCAGCCTCCACAATCTGATAACAGTTGCAGGGGCGCTTGCTCTCGAAATCATTTTTTTTCAGCGTTACAGTTGCACACCGCGCAAACAATGGCTCAGGCTCCCTCAGCCACTCAGAGAGGCTTGGATCATCCACTGCTTATCTGAGCCGCTCTCCGATTCACTTTGATTCGAGGGGAATTTCATGTTCAGTAGGTTCAGGATGAACCTGATTGTAGAAATTCAGGGGTCAGACTGGGACAGGCGGTGGCTGATAGCGGCCTCGGGTACAGTGCGATGCATACAGTGAGGGGTGGAGAGAAAAACACTGAAAACAGCTCTTACCGGCATACAGTTCAGGACCGTAGACAGCTCCGACCACTGGATTCAGCTTCCAGCCTGGCGAGAGGACCGAAAGAAAAACTTGACTCACAGCGACGACTACGAGCGAACTCTTATCGTTTAGTTTGCCACTCACCGTTCGTGTACGGGTTGGCCACTTTTTTGTTTGTCATCACTCGTGCTGTCGCGTTGTTCACCTGTTCCAAGCAGCAAACACAAAGCCTGTGATTACTGACCTTTACATTTACCATCCGCGTATCCACGGCGAGCTATAAGCGAGCAGCAAACCAAGATGAATAAAGACGGATTCATAAAATAAATGATTATGTAAATTTGTTTGTAGCACTTTAGTGTGATTGAGTTTTGGTTCGCCCTTTCATGAATTTATTCATCATTTCAATTTTCTTACAGATGATTATATTACTGGAAAGAGAGGGAAAGCATGCACCAATTACCCACAGGTATGAATAATAATAATAATAAAAAAAAAAAGCATCCTCAGAATTGGTTGGATAAACAAATGGATTCCAAAAGCAAAACACAGACAGTGCTTTGATTTTCTTCTATTGACCTGATGAGAACGGCCGAGTGCGGGCTCGGCTCGTCGTAAACAAAAACAGAATTAGAGCAGGCAACACTAAACGGTGGCGATAGGGGAATGCACGACTGATGGCATGCATTCAATCTGCTTTGTCAGGTAATGATGGACAACTGGTGTGTCCTGGTTGACATGTATGGATCCCGCATTCTGCCGAGAAGGATTTAAACGCACCGTTATGCATGCATACATTCATTCAGGCACCACACGCACAGACAAAGCAGCCGCATGCTTATGCAGAGGTTTATGGGTAAGTTGAGAAGGCAGCAGGCAGGCAGAAGAGAAGATGAGAATAAAGGGAAAAATGAAAGCACCTCTATTTTGCGTCCCTCTACGATTGTACCGTTTAGTTTCTCCCGTGCACGATCAGCATCTGTGCTTGTTTCAAAAGTTACAAACCCAAAGCCCTGAGAGCACCACGTTAGCCATTGGTAGAGAGAAAAAGGAGAAGGAAAAGATGGACACGCACACACACACACAGAGGAGGAAGAAAAGGGAAGGGAGGAGAAAAGGGAGAGAGAGGTGAGAAGACAGGAGTAGGTGAGCAGCAGAGTCGAGTTGTAAGCAGCCAGATTAATTAGAGGCAGTTAGTGAGGCGTCAGGAAACAGCAAACAGAGAGATCCGAGGAGAAGAGGATAACGGTGACATGACCTCACACAACAACACCAACAAACCTGCCTGCTTTACCCAATTAAACAGCACAGCACTGGTGCCATGGGTGAATGTCAGGAAGCAGCGGCTGCCATAATAGTCGTATAATTATCTACACAACTTGAGCGGCACAGCCGCTGTCTCCCTTTGAAGGCGTGGGCAACGGCAGAAGGAGTGAGGATGAATTCTCTGAACAGACACGTTAACTTGATCTCTGGCTATTTCTTATTCACTGCACTAATAGGTGGGCCATTTTATGGAGGCGAAATTACACCGGCTCATTGATGCAAAAAAAAAGAAAAAAAGTGAATGGTGTCATTGCAAATATGCTCCTCTGTGATAGAGAAGAGCTCCAATATTGACTTTAAACCCTGACCAAAATATACCCAACCTCTCCAAACTCACTCTCTCTGCCTGCCTCCCCTGGGGGGTTTGTCACTTCCTTGAGTTATGTGGACTGGGATACTGGACTCTCTATAGCACAAGCGTTAAGATATTCTGGCCAAACAAGTCCCATTCCTGTGGTTTCTATATATACTTATAGAGGTATAGGCTGAGGGAGAGAGAGCATGGCCGGCGCTGCCTGATAATTGCTTGAGGATGTAATACATGTGAGAGATGGCGAGCGGAGTGATCTTGTATGCATACGCAGGATCTCTGGGCTGCTATTTCTAGCATAAATAACACGCGACCTGTCCTTGGGGAAAGAGAGATAAAGAAATAAATTCAAAAAAGGAATTGAGGGCAAAATTAATCCTTTGGACATTCACCCGACTGTGGTTACCCCCTCTATCTTTTTTTTATCATGCACAAATAATTAGCTTACAAGAGCACAGAGTGGAGCCACCATTTTTCAAAGGAGACAAACATATTGAATGCAAATTGCCAAAGCTTCATAGGAAATAGATTGTTTATTAATGGCCTGGTAGGTTCATTATATAGCACACAGAGTGCAAGAGGGAGAGAGGCATCATGGGTAATGGCTTTGTAGGGCACAAACAATAAATGCTTGTTACGGGCGGAGGAGACCGGTTTATCCGGTGCTCAATCTTGTCTGGCAGAAGGGGCTGAGTGCAGCAGCGTCGCCTGGTTCCGGGGCTCCCTGCACGCCTGTATACGAGCCCAAAGTACTCCCAGGTATGAATGGGAATCAATAGCATTCATGCCTCAACACCCAGCCAGGGAGCCTGTCGCCTTTATGAATGGAAAGCTGTGGAGCTTAGTACACTCTATTAAATGAACAGCTGGATGAGTAGCTCTCGGCTGCTCACACCTCCGCAGGCTTCACCTGTCCTGCTACGTGGTTGGGAGACTGATACTGCAGTAACGCATCAACGCTGTGGCCATTTTTCTGGCGGCTGGTTGGTGTGTTTACGAGTACAAATTATCTTTGAGACAAATGTAGAAATGATCCAAGGTGTGCAAGTTCACAATGTTGTTTAAGGAGGCGCAGCTTGAATTATAAGCAGTATTTCTTATTTTCTGTACAGGTGACCTTTAAGAACACTTGCTGTCTGCATTCTGCGTTTTTCTTTGTCGACAAATTGTACAAAAAGACAAAACTAAACTATCGTGCTTCCCTGTATATCCCTTTGCTGTCCATGAATTATTAAACATACACCACAGAGTCACCGCAAGTAGCCACTGCTTACACATACACTGCTGTGCTACTGGAGACTGTCACCTGAGCACCAGGTCCGCTGCTGAAAATAGTCCCTAGCAGTAGTATTTTACTTCCATTTAAGTCATGTTTCCTTTCAAAAACATATCTTAAATAAGGATTTTGACCCGAGTTTGTGGCCTTTTTCAGTTGTTTTGTACTTTATTTCCTCTCACTATAAACGTCTTTGCTGATGATACTGTGATATATGCCCCAACCTTGTTCCCGCAGAGCCACTGATTCAGTCTTCTAATGATGTTTTGCAATTACTGCAGCCTACTTTAAAATGCCAACCAACCGTGTGGCATTCTCCACCTCGGCATGTGACTCTACCTGTCCTAGACTTTAAATGGCACTTGCTGAGTATGCACAGGTGTCAGCATGTTAAATTAAATCCAAAGGTTGTTAATGTGTAACTATACAAATGTAAAGTAGGATAAAATTATAGTATTAAGTTGTGTTTAAGAAATACAAACAAACAAAATGTATAATTTTTAAATTCTTCTACTAGTTTCCCAAAACACAGAGCACAGTGCTGTGTAAGCATCTAGGCACTGGCTTTAACCACAGAGTAATCTCTATCCTCCAGCCATTTGTCAATAAACTTGAATCTACATATTTCTAATGGGGAGCGTTTCTATCATTGTATTGTAAGTCATCTGGGGCAAAAGCTTCAAAGAATTTTAGTATTTTTAATGTAACTTACAACCATTAAGTTAGCTAATGTAGCCTATAAGCCTACTGTGCATGTTAACCACTTTTTACACATATATAAAGCACAGGCAGTCACACACTATGAAAACATTTTGTGCTTGAAATTCGAGCTCAATTTAAGATTTATATTCAACATCAAACCAGGTTTCTTATATAGAATCTACTCGTAAACACAAACTTCCACAGCCTGTCTTAGACAATCGAGATATTCAGTATTGTTCTGCGGGCCCATCAGCACTCCAGCAATTAAACCCTTCATCACAGTTTTATTATTTATCACACTTAAATCTAATTAAACATTCCCATGCAGTACTCTTGGTAAAAAAGGTTTCAGGTACTGCAAACTAACCTCAAACCGGAGACCGACGTTCCCCTTAGAGTTCCTAAAGCTTTATTATCTGATGTTTTTTGGCTGCTGTTTTTATTAATTCCTTGTTTATTGTGGTGTTCTTTTGTTTCTGCCTGCTCATTGTGTTCTTGTTAATGTTTTTGTTCTCCCTTGAAAAACAGATTTTAATCTCAATGAGGATGTCTGAATACATTAAAATTAAATTAAAAAAAGAAAAAAGATAATAGCTCAGTGTAAAGCAGAGGGGTTTTTTCTTTTAAAGTTTGTATATCCTTCTGTTAAAGACGTTCAACCTCGGCACAAACCAGCAAGCTGCGACCCGAGTGCCACAGAAGTCAAAGAGCCGAGAAATACCGCCAATCCTCATCCCAACCGCTTTCTTGAAAATAACGCGTGGCCAATAGATGAAGCTCTTTTTGCCCAAAGTTGGACAAGTGTGTTAAAAGTAATAGATGTAAGAAAAAAGGGGAAAAGTCTACACAATCTTAAGCTTCAGTTTAATTATTCAATTCTCTTGGAGGCAGCGTTTCGATCTGCAGGTTCTTCTCCAGGCGTGTATTTTCATAAACGTGGTATTAGCCTTCAAATTCATTTTAACTAAACTACATTTATTTGGTAAATATCACAAAGAACTTTGTTTTTCATCCAGTCTGAAACAAAATGATAAACCTGAATAATGTAGGACCTTTTCAATCAATGCCCGGGCTTCAAAGAGGACCCCCGTCTCTAAACAAGCAGTTTCAATTCCATATGCTGGAGGACCTGCAGCCTGTTGCTGGATTAAGTGAAATGTGAAACAGCTCAATAATGAATTGATTGACAGGGCTAATGATTCACAACTTGGGTGAGAGCTGCAACAAACAACAAAAACAATAGGGAGAGAGAGACAGGAAGGCAGTGGATGCAGCTCTCCAGGACCAGGCTTAGAGACCACTACTCTCAGCCAATGTACACACTACACTAATGCCATCATTAGGAAACAGAAGAAGTACATGGTAATGAAGCAGCTGGCGTTCTAGTTCACTTACCTTGGATCCTCGCTCATTAAAGATAATCTCCACATCTAAAATCTTTCCAAATTGCTGCAGAGAGAAAAGAAAAAGAGAAGAGCAGAGAAGAGATGGAGTTAGAAAGCCTCGCTGACTAAATTCATGAGGACGACGACCGGAGAAAGAAAAACCATTAAGGCAATATGGAAATGTTACTTTTGTGAGGAAATGGTGGTCAATTTGCATTTGTTAGCTCAGCAAACACTTCTTGAAGCTCGCTGGCGTGGTTTGAAAAGAGAACTCGTAGCTGCTGCTGCAACGCGTCTCTGCACGTCTATCGATACTTTACGAAATGAAATCACAGTATTCGTAAAAGTACTTGATCTGTGATTATTACGTGGCAGTGTTTATGATGTACGTTTGCTCGCCTGTTTCAACACAAAGAGAAGAGCGGCATCAGACGGTATTTTGATGTCGTCTTGAGACGCGGACCCCGACACCTCCGTGATCACCTCGGGGAAACTTGCTCCTTCAAGTCTTGTGAAGAGTTTAGTTGATTATTTCTACCTTTCTCTCCGTTTATAGAGCCTCCCTCTCTTCTATTCTTTACTCTCTCATCCTCTCTCTGTTTGTGTGCTCTCACAGTCAACAGGACCTAAGGGCCGGTCCCCGGGGGTTAACACGCTGCAGCCTTTCGATTTTAACAGGCCTGCCTTCGGATCATTAGAAAACAGAGGAATGAAAGTAAACTGTAAGTTCCTCTAATGAGTGGAGTGAGAGCGACTTTTAATTGCTGTCTACAATGGCTGTATTATTTCATTAAAAGTAATTACCCTGTCAAGCGGTCCGCGTCGCCTTCATTTCAGCACAACAGGGAAGAAATGGGCCTTTCCATGTGGTCGACACTCAATGGGAATGGATGGATCGTTTGACTGAGCCACTAATAGGGGTTAGGAGGAGCCGGCTATTATCTGGCTGGAGTGAGTGGAGTGGACTCCAGGAGATGAGCGTTTATGGGTTAGCGGGAAAACGTATGTTTCCTCCCATTTCAAAGAACGCAGTAAGCTCAACACACCAAGTCACCAAGCCAAAAACAGGCTTTGTCATTTAAATCCACCTCTGTTTCCACAGGGCGTGTCCTCTCCCCTATGCGTCTGCTCGTGTTGAAACTAATTCTATAGATCCTAGACGCACATCTGCTTCATATGGCGCTCGGCTCCATTGATTCGAATGGGGAACGTTGGCTCGATCACGCACGCAGGCATTTATATCCCAGCGTGATGCCCCTTTCTCGCCTGAGAAGACAATGCTTCCCCCACGCAACGTGCAGATGCTAATTGTTTTAACCGAGCGTAATGGGCTTGTGGCGTCGATTAATTAGTTTCAGAGGAAGTCATCTTTGTGGATTTCCACATGGCGCTGGGGACTGCTCGCTGCTCACCAGTGATCTCATGCACTTCTATTCCCACCCACCTACTTGCTCTCAATCTCTTATACACACACACACACATACACACACACACACACACAGGGAGAAACAGCTGCATCAGCAGCCCCGATAAACAATAGCTTCAATGGGAGGAGTCTCCAGAGGGAGGACAAGGGAGAGACTGATGTCATCTAGGAGGCTGCAGCTACATGCATCCATCCATAGATTAGAAAAACCATCCAATATCTGTATGAAAATAAAAAAGCATTAAGAGAAGCATCGAATGATGATACTGGGGGTTTGCATGTTTTATCTCATTTATCAAACTCGTTATGTTTCAATTATGGCTTAACTGGAGCAAATCATTCCCGTACTTTTGAGACATTTGAATGTTTTTATTTGGTTTCGCATTTTTTTGTACTTGCTTTCAGTGGTAACAGACTTTTGAAATTAAATATAATCTGCCCTCAGTACATAATGGGGTTCGGTGATTGGGCAAAACTATTAGTGACTGATTGAATACATCCGCAGTTATTTTTTTATTTGCTGGTTTTGTGTTCTGCTTCCTAATTAAAGTGCAACACTCAACACAGCCACAAGGGGGAGTCTACTTCGTTTTTGTTGAGTTGAGCTAGATTGGAGAGTCGTGCATAGACACGATTAGTAAATGTCGTGTTGTTGTCCTGTCTGTGTTATGTAAACAAAGCACCCGTGTGGAAGCCTGCTTCTGAATAAGTTCAGCGCTATCACGGAGCTCATGCTACGTAACCAAGCTGTTCGTTGGTGGGTTTTCATCAACGCTACCACGTTTCAGGTTGTGCACCCTAAACATTTACGGGTCAGACCAGAATAAAAATAGGATTGGAAATGTGGCAAGTAGTTGCAGCAAACAGCTCCTTGTTGGGGGGCTGATCGTGCAACACCCCTAACTTCTGGGCAATCACTTTTATTCACATTGGTGATGGCACAGGTTGACCGGTGCGAGGCATCCTGTCAGGGTTAGGGCATTACGACTTGGACTGTATGCGGTCGCTCTAAGACTGATTGCCGACAGCTGCGTCACTGAGTTTCTGTTTCAAGGTTCTGGCTGAACTGAATGCAAGTTGTTACTGTGAATTTCTGTTCAGTGTGAACGTCTGTTTTCACCAATTTATTCATCGTATTATCACAAACTGATTGCATGTAATTGCCAACCTGACCCCATTCAGGTTAGCAGTTAATTGGGGTCAATTCCCAACTTGAATGGCCAGCTTCAATCGCAAACTGATAACAGACTGACAGAGTCTTATTGCATTTTTATCAGCGTGTTGATGCATGAATTTGATGACGACAACCGACCTCGACAACTGTCAGAGACGGTCTGTGCCGCTGACGCAACCATGTCAAAGGGAATGACACTGCACCAAGGTTTTGTGGTAGTGTGACTGTACCATTAAGAACATAGGTTGTGCTTGTATGTTCATTAACAGGGCTGTAACTTGACTCTTGTGTGCTTTTCCATTTATTTTCTTTGTAAACCACTACTCTGAAACAGCTCTGGCTAGACAGCGTCTGTATTTGAAGAACACTAGTGTTTTTGTCTTTTTGCACTTGGAGGATTTTTCTCTGCATGAAGTGATAATCGACTATATTTACTAGACCTCAAGCTTCCAAGTGTGGAAGCAACAAACAAGATTGAGGCCCTTGTGCCTCCACCTTTGATTAGCCTGAATATCTTTAAGCTCTTCAGAAACCTATAATTACGCTACGGCGCCCTGTGTATTCAAACAGAGTGGCCGTGTGGAGCATGCTCAGGCGCAGTGACAGTCGGAGTGGTGGTGGTGGGTGGGGGAGTGCAGAGGTCCTGATTGCTCTGGGGAGCGCTGTGAGAGCCCTTACACTCGCTGCAAGAAGCACTGCTGAAGAACCCAGTCACACAAACGAGGGCACCCTCAAGCAGCGCAGCATGGGCGCCGCGCAGAGCTCACTCGCGCTTGGAGTGTTTTCATTTCCCCCACACTTACTCACTCTCAGAGATCACAGTTTCTAATTACTGATTAACGTCCGCTGCGGTTGCCCTAATGAGGCCTTCATTCAGCGCCTCGTTAAAAGCTCACAGGTTTCTCCACACCCTTAACCCTGTGATGTCAGGGTGGATTTCAGGCCCTCCCTTCTCGTTTAAACGCTGCCTACTGTTGTCGAAACCTTCGTAGCGCTCAGCGGAGACCGTTTCCCCGTGCCGTGTGGGAGCAGATGGAGGCTCCTGGTGGGGGCTTTGCTCTGCTGTAGACGCCTTCTCTAGTCAGCCGTGCGGCACCTCCACTCTCTCCCTCCTCTGTTTTCCTGCCTGCGTGTCTGTGGGCTTCACTCATGCGTAACAGTAATGGCGTATTGAGCCGGTGGCGCTCCAGAAGCCATTAGAGCTAGAGGGATGAGGCTTTGCACGTGCTGATCGCACAAAGGCCCATTGTGGAGGCCATGTCAGAGGGTGGAGCAGACCAGCTATCGCCTCGCCAAGCTCGACCCAAGACAATTGATCCCACAATTCTCTAGTGTGCCAACCACCAAGAATGAAAGGAAGGCGCAGGTAAGAGGAGGGAACGGGCAATGTGGGTGAGAAGGGTGATTGAGGGGGACTGGGTGGGCTGTGATCAATTCTGTATCATATATCTGCACGAGCCAGTCAGGCACACAAAGCTTCCAAGCTAATTACTGAGGTGATTTGGATTCCACACGACCTGCACCAGAGCTGGGAACAATAAAGCCAACAATCAGAGAGAGAAAGAGAGCGAGCGCGCAGCCATGTTGTCTGCAATTTATAAAGCCACAGCCACGGCTCGCGAGTAATTAATATCATCAGCTGGATGTTGTCTTCATAACGACGAGAATTAACGCCTCTGGATTCTAATGGTCCAATTAGCGCATAACATTTAAAGTACATTTTTGGCAATCGTCTCCATTCAGATCCATTATCGTTATTGAATAGGGGATGTTTGGTTCAATTCGTATCGAGGCTTTTGTGAGACACAAGGGTGAGCTGTTGAACTGTATATATTGGCTCATTAATTGCAAAGAGACAAAGAGGGAGAGAGAGAATTTCTGTGGTGGACCTCTTGTATGTTGATATGTAATCTCATTGCATTTGTCAGCAGCTGACCATTCTGTGTGTAACTTCTAGAAAATAAGACTGTTTAATGACCTGTGGAGACTACCCATTTCTCCCCCCATGTATACGCTCTGATATACGAGAACAAAACAGAAATTAAAGTTAAATCGGTTTCCCCCCCATTTTCTTTGCATTTCTCCTCATATTTTAGGATTAAAATTACGAGTTGTTCAGGGGACACGGTAACTTAAAAAAAGCCCGACAAAGCGAGCCGCAGCTCTTGGGGAGAGCAGACAAAGATGAAGAGTAAAATCATTACCGCACTGGGTTCCTCTAACTTCTCCCCAGTGCCCAACCTGCAGTGCAGCGATGAGTTCAGCACCTGATTGGGACTGATTGAGCTGTTTGCTTTCAAAAACTCAGAAGACACTCCTTCTTCTCCCCCCTCTGACAATGTAGTAATCAATGCATTAACTAGATGACAGTTTAAGCGCTGGCTTTGCTCATTAAATACGCGTCCTGTTGTGTGGTTTAGATTGTTTTCCCAGAAGCTTCATATTCACTTTAATAAAGATATAATAATTTGCTCTGACTTTAGAGGATGCGCTCTTTAATTAGGGTGAGGTGGGACCGCTCAAGAACAACAACTGCTAGCATGTCAGATTCTTGAGTGCTGACCTTTAACTTTACATCCAAATACAATGTTTTTTACATATTCTGCAGAAACTTTGCTGTCAGTTTGGTTACCCGAGTGAGCGTGTGAGCTTCAGGCTTTGTTGTAGGATCGTTCTCCACATAACAATAATTAGTACGTACACTAATATAAGAAGGCACAACTACACCACAGGAACCTTCTCCAAGTGCCAGATTTTTGGTTAGTTTTGTTTGCAGGGAAAATATTTTTAAAGATGGCCCTACTTGGACAAGTGGACACTGAGCATTCTGATTGGTGGAAGTGTCCTGCTAGTTATTATATCTAGTATCTCCCAGTTTTGGCAAAAGCATGAAAAACAGAAACCCGCAACCAGTCACAGCTAAAGCTGCCCTGAGCTCAGCTCTGCCGGAGGTCTCTTCCTCCCCACTGTCGCCACATGCTTGCTCAGAGTGGCTTTATCAGACTAATAATTAATTAATAATCAACACTGTCGGATTTTTAACTTACAATATGAAACACCTTCAGATTTAATTACAATGTAATTAAATTCGAGAGTATTAAAAAAATAAGTTTTCCACAGATTTTTCATGTAACATTAAGACTCATCGCATCATCTGTGGTCGAGCATGACGGAGCGTAGCATTAGCGAACACAAAGAAATGCATCAGGAAAATAAAACAGCATCTTCTGATTGTTTCAAAGCAAACGTGCAGAAAAGTGAAGAATTACCATATTACACGTGCATGTAACTGAGGGGCTTTATTCTGTTTAATGTGGCTGCTCTGCTTTGTGTGTGTGCACTGCAGCTCGGCTCTGCCATCCGAAATAAATGCAGATCTGCAGCTTTGACCCAAACACAGAGCAGAGACTTCTAATGTAACCGTGGCTCCATCATTTTGGTGCGACTTGCAGCATAAACATGCAGCATGTTTACAAAGGTGCCCAACAGAACAATGATGTTCATGGTTTTCTGCTTTAATAGTTACACTTCCCACTGAATTAAAAAGAAATCCAGAAACAACAAGAATTCATCTCTTCACTCGCCGTGTGCTCATTGTGCGTGATCACATCCCAGTAACAATGAAGATACGGTTTAAGTAATATAAACCCCACAATAATATAAAAGCAGCCAGAAAGTCATTTATGTAATTTGGGGGAAAAAGCAAAAACATTTCAGTTCCTTGGAAAAAGCTCCTGGGATTCAAAGTTCTGGCTGTTCTGGATGGAAACGAGGCAACGGCAGAGCTAAGGTGTGATATTTTGAAATTTTTCTCCGAGGTACTCACCCCAAACATTTGCCTTAGGTCAGGGTCCCGGAAGCGGAAGGGAATGTTGGAGACATGTAACCTTTTGGGCTGCTGCTTCTCTGAAGAGTCTGAGTGCTGGAGCTGGAGCTGCTGAGAGCCCTCTGTTTGCGTCACATCATCTGTCTGCCAGAGGGAAACAAACAGAGGAAAGACACAAGCTGCTCATTAGCTGCTACAGTATACTGTACCTCCTGGTCATGAAGTATAGGAGGAGGGGGGGGTGAAACAGGAGGGTGGCAGGGTACGGGGTGGGGTGGGAGGCCTGGCTGACTGACTTCCTCAGCGTCTGCTATTTTTCAATCAGGCGAGAAAGCCAAAGCGATAAACAGCCTATGACTTATAGTGTCAAACCTGAGGTTGTGCATTACAAATCTACTTATTAATCTCTTGCACTTAGCTCTTGAGCAACAGGGAAGATTGAAGGCGCTGACAAAAAGGCGTGGATATAGATCCCACAGAGCCCTGACATGTCTAGACTAAAGACACATTATTGGTGACGTTTGCACACAGCCATCAGAGTGCGAGGCCCAAAGCCCTCAGCGTTGTTGTTTCCATCATTATGCGAATGCTGTGCTGACATTTCTATATAAATGACGTGTCTGATGTCAGTGACAAATTCCACTTGTTTCTTTCTGTGACACCCGTGATGAATTTCACCGAGGGTGCTGGTGGCTTGTCTGTTTAGATGGACCTCGTATTTGAGGCAGTTTTATTTTCTATGAACGAAACCTCATTGGTCAACCGCGCAGCTTATCCTCACTTCGTATGCACTGCTCTGACATCAGTCCATCTTCGTGTTTGGTCAATAGGTTGCCGGTAAGTGTTTTATGAAAATGTGTTTTATGCAAATTGTTCGAATGAGTGGTTTCTGACGTGCTCGCTCTGTGGTTAAAGCTTAAGCCACTAAACATTTTGACTAAACTTAACAAAATACTCGTTTTAGATGGTAACAAACAGCATCAGTATATGAGCAGCAAGTATTGAGCTGGGGCCAGAAGCATAGACTGTATATAAAAAATGGATGTAGCTGTTGTTGTTTTTTGTTTTTTTACATGAACCATTTCTGAGTGGATTCCTGTTTTAAAACATTTGGTTTGAGATTTAGAAATGTTGACATCCACTGGGATGCGTGCAACCTGTTTAGGGTTAAGGATGGATCCTCTTTCTGTGGAATATTCAATGATTTGGCAGATTAAATAAAAACAGCCCTTTATAGAAGAACTGTAAGGCCTGATTTGAAAGGTAAGACTTTGATGTTTCTCTAACTGTGCTTGTTTAGCATGTAGCTGAAACAAACCCACCGATGTGTTTAAAGTCGTGCTTTAAGGCAGGGTTGGGAAATTTATTTTCCCAAGAGGCCACATGAGAAACTGGGACTCTTGTGGAGCGTCACACCAATGAGTTTGTAAAGAGGGAAAATTAATAGTGAGCAGAACTGAGTTCAGCTTATTGGTGTGGCCTTCCACGAGAGTCCCAATTTCTCATGCGGCCTCTTGGGAAAATGAATAGCTCAGTCCTGCTTTTAAAGCCTACTCTGCTTTATGTTCTGTTTTACTCTAAATGGAGCCATCATTTACAAAATGACCATCAGGCTGTGAAATGACATTTAAAAAAAAAATAGGGGTTAATTATGCAGATAATAAATCACAAGTCAAATCAGCATTTTCTCATCAATTCTGTAAAGTCTGACATCTTTTTGTCAAAAGGTGAGTCGCCTCCTGCTGGCCATTAAACAGAATCCAGGTTAGCTTAGCATAAATAAATAGAAGTGCCAGCTGTTCACCAAACAACAGAGGTGCAGTGACGTCCTGGGGTTGCGACAGTGGTACGATATCACTGCACCAGGAAACCTACACTAATCACCTCACACTAACTGGGCACATGAACAAACTTGTGTTTATTAATTTGCACCAGAAAGCACAAACTGGCATTTAACATGAGCTGTTAAAGTATATATTATTTAAAAAAGCAACTTCTTATTAAGCAAAATAAACACGAATGATCTCGTTCTTCTGGTCAGTGATGTGCATGCTAAACAGGTGAGATACACATGAGGGGGGTCTGCATGCAGTGCCGTCATATGAAACATGCTGGTAATAAAGGGTCTTACACACACACACACACACACACAGCTTCGTAGGTGTTGGCATTTCAATACTTCAACTGTGGAAAGTGCCGACTGTTAGTGAGCGACAAGAAGTGAACTACAAGCGATTCACTACAATTTCAAATAAAGTTTTACCAAAGTGTGAAGCTGCACTGCATGATTCCTATTTGTCTCTGAGAGAGGAAAAGTAATTGCTCTCATGACCACAAGAGGTCACTCATCAAGAAAAGATAAATGCTGTGATTTTGTGTGTGTGTTAGGGACAGTGTCCATTTCTCAAAAGCAAGCATATTAAAAAAAATAAATAACAATAAAATGAAGGCTGATTTAGAGCCAGAGCCTCTGGTAAGAGACTAAATAAAGAAACGGCGAGAGAGGAGAGGGGAGAATGAGCAATGAGAGAGTGGAAGTGGCAGATATTGAGAACAAAAGCTGTTTGAATGTGATATGTAAACTGCCAGGTCTCCTGGGAAGTGCTCTCTGAGCATGACACACACACTATACTCTGACTGGGAAGTCACATACACGGATGCAATCTTGTACTGATACAGGCGTGAAAAGAGAGTAGGCTGTAGCCAGAGTACAAGCGGTTCAAATGACACGCACGCACACACCGATAACCCTCACGCCGCTCCGAGGCTGTCAGATGGCTGCAGGCCTCTCGTAGTGATACATTTCCCACCATTTAGGAAATGGGGTAGGGATTTATTCATTATAATTCATCATCACAGTATTATCATTATCATCATGATCGTAATGATGATCGCCTTTATTATTCTCATTATCATAATCACAATCTCCACTGTAATGGCCGTCATTTATTTGGTTTTTATGGCCCATTCCGAGATGGTGACATACATTGTTAGCAGTGACAGTTGTTTGATTCAAGGTCCCGCTTTGTCTTCCCCTGCAGCCGTACAGGTAGGGCGCGCTCGTGGCTGCGGCTTCCTAAGTCCCGCCTGCTCTGGATGCTGTTCGGACCAGAGGTTAACAAGTGATAGAGGACACGAGGGCGGGAAATGCACTCGGTCGGCCGGCCGGCTACTAAGGAGTGGATTTGTGACAGAGAGAGACGGCTGGACGGGTCTTAACTCTGCCGTGTCCTCGCGCGCTGGAGGTTAATAGCCTGAGTAGCCATGTTGGGCCCCGGGGGTGACACATTGCAGACAGATGCCGGGACCGTGGAGGGTGACAAGGTACCACAGCCCCACGGGTCAATCTGTTTCATCGGTCACACATGACACTATCGACCTTTAGCGTATGTTGCCAGACTACTGAGCACCTCTGTCCTCCAGCTCCTCCGCCCGGCTTTTTATCACGACAGGCGCAGTCGCGTGTTTGCAGACATCCAGATTAACTTTGGCTCGACGCTCTGACAGGCCAGCGGCGCACCAACACCGGGGGCAAGTACACATATGGAGAACACAAATACTGAACGCCGACTCCCGAGCGCCTCGGACCGCGTCCTGCTAGCTCAATAGCTCCGAGTGTCACCGCGATCCGCGACGGCTGCCTCTGCACGTTGCTCCCGAGGCTCCGACCTGCCTGCCTGGTTGTGAGACGCTGGTGTAGCAGTGGAAAATAATTACTTCCGTATTACCATAGGAGGCCACCTTCAGCGGCGCTTTACTGTCCCGACAGCTGCTGTCACGGGGAGGAGGCGGCGGGATGCAAAACATGCCGTCACCGCCAAAGCCAGCAAACCTAAGAGTGAGAGAGCTGTCAACTCCGGCAACTCTCCGGCTTCCTGTTCAGTCATTTCTCTAAAAGACTCCCTTGCTGTTATTTGCAAATCGCCTGCAAAGTGCTCTGCTCAGCACTTTCCCCCTCCTCGCAGAGTGGCATTACAAGAGCATAATTGAAACTATCTGATTGGAATGCTGCCAAGCAGGTAGATTACATCCGATTAAATAGGAGCTGGGGTGGGGGGTTTCTGAGTCTTCGCTCTCAAGAATTATAATGCCAGAGGTTTAATTCATTATTTTCCGGTCCTTCGCCGTTTGTTTTCTTTTTCTAAAGAAGCTGCAAATATAACCTTTCCATCACCTGAGAGAGCAGGGAGTTAAGTGTGGAGTGGAGGATCAGCCCCCACCACCTTCTCCCTTCGATTCATATAAACAAGTCCGAGATGGAGGAGTCATTTTCAGCACGCCGGCAACACCGAGACCAATAGATTGTCTTTTGCGATAGGCCGTTTCGGCACTAATAAAGCTCAGAAACATGAAAGTCTCCTCTCTGAACCAACTCTGCAGAATCAAAAGCTCAAAGCTGAGAAGCCCACTTCAGCTCTGAGGTATGTTTTGGTTGGTAAGAAGCATCAGTGGGGATAAATTTTACATTTAGAGTTGGGCTCACTTGCATCGGGTTTGACAGCTAATCCAAACTGTATCACTGCACTTGAGGCCAAGGAAAATATCGATGACGCAAGTGTAATGCCCTCGTGGCAGCCGGTGTGAAAACCACACACTTTATGTAGAAGACGGATGCTGCCGGTGTGATGTCACCCACTACGTTATGGATTCTGCATTTTAAGCCCGGACGTTAGTGTTTTGGCCGCTTTCATCTCGCTTTTCTGGAGCCAGAAGCCACATTTAGACCCACGGGTGAAGTGCCAAGTTATCAGCGAAGGCTAGCGAGCTAATGTGACAAGCTGCATTCATTAACTGTACAGGTGCATCGCACAGACAGAGATATCTGCTTTTAGCGTGTTAAGTAACGAACTAAAAAAGGGTACTAAAACACTATAGTCACCAAAATTGGAGCACAGACTTCTTGGACCATCTGGTGGTGCATTAACCACACAACGGGCCAAATTATTTGTCAGATAATTCCATTAAAATGCTCCAAAAGGCAACAACAGCACAGACGCAGTCGAGAGGTCCAGTTCAGTGCCTCTAATTAGCTGAGAGGAAGCCCACTTTCTGGACACCGTCTGGAGGGATAAACCTGAAAACTGGGCGATGATTTCGGTGGCAACACATGCTCATATTTCAACCTGTTTAGATTTTTAAAATGACATCTGCGTTCTCTTAAAGGTTATTTCTGCACGTGGTCTCAATTAATTAGACTGACATAACTGACACGTCTCCTACAGCCTAACGTGCGTCGCGTTGGTGTTATGCACCCCCTCGCAAACGTGCCGTTACAGAACCAACTCTACAACTTCTGTGACTCGACACATCTTATTGTTCTGAAAACTTTTAAAAACACACCAGTGAACCTCTCCGTCGGACCGGCTGACGTGCATCTTCATTATAAAGGACACACTATGTACTGTAGCTGGGAAGTCTTGCTGCTCTAAAGACTCACTAGAGACCCGAGTGCGCATTAATGCACAGCTGAAAATAGTCCCCGACAAATGCGTTGTTTATCTCCTGATTGCTAAAAACTACGGCACCCAGATGTTTCGGGACATTACAGAGTCTCTATATTTGTGAGCGGCGTTTCTGTGAGTTGCGTCTCGAGAGCGTTCAGCCAGGAAGTTTTGAGAGACGGGCTATCGTGCTGTCAGTTTTGGCCTTTTCGTGGGATTCACCCATTTGCTGACAATAATAGAATAACAGCATCCTCATCCTTTAAACCATCCAGGAGAGTATTTATTTTAGGGAACACTGAGGATATCTTTGAAAAGGGAATTTACACCAGGGGGAAGTAAGCGACTCCTCCCACTTACAGATAACACAGTCATCCCCTTTTAATGGCGGCCTACATGCTGCCATCAGCAGTGTCTCTGAAAGCTACACCCTGGTGGTGTCTCGATCCCTTAAACACAGCTTGTGAGAGATGAGTGTGTGTGCGTGCATGGCTGTATAAATGTTTGCATGTGCTCGCCCATGTTTTCTGCATGCCCCTGTGTGTTTGTGTGTGCGTCTATGTTATCACAGTCCCCCAGAATACCCTTTGGAAAGTCTTCGTGCCGCTGACACGGGCTGTGAAAAATCTGGAATTGAGTGCTGCCCTAACGCCACTGCCTTAATTTGTTATCTGAAAAGAGAATGATTACTCATGAAATTCAACCAAACCTCAGACTATTTGAACTGAGCCAGATAACGAGCTCAGTTTTTTTTTTTTTTTGCTCGAGCAGAGCTCCCTGGCAGCCCTCTGCTACCCTCATCTCTAAGGATTTGGAGAAAAGTTGGGGGCTGCCTCTCTTCCTCAAGTCGACTGCTTTCAAGTCAGCTTGTTTGAACACGGCACAGAGCGAGGTCCCAGAGGTCTGACTCTGGACAACGCCACCTTCCCAGTATAGACGGTGGACTGGAGACACAGAAGCAGAGAGAAAGAACGAAGAGAGTCCCCGTGCCTCATTAAAACATACACGCTCTCCGTTCTCTGCAGGGAATTCGCACAGAATCCATACGTTTCACTGAATTCTCTCTCTCTTGACTCTTTTTAAGTCTTTAAGTCGAGAAGATGTGCAGAGTAAAGCATCATCGTGGGGTAGAGGAGCTGAGCGCAGCAGAGTCGAGTCAAGGGAGGAGGAACTTAGGGGGGAGATTCGCAGCGAGTAGCTGATCTGCTCCCTCAATCTGTGTTTCTGCAGGGTGCCCTAATCAAAGGCGCCCGGGCCCGTCTGTGACACCCACAGCAAACAGGCTGGGTCTGTCATTAAAGCTGGGGAACGCAGCGGTGGGCGACACTACCCCACCGGCCCCGGGGATTAGACTCTCTGTTTACACCCCACTAATCTCGTCCCTCCGTCCTCTCGGAGAAAAGATGGGTGGAAGTGAGGAGAGCGTGGATGCAGAGAATGAAGATGGAGGAACGCGGGGATCGCGCGAGAAGGGGAGAACATGAAGGAAGACGAGGCGAGCTCTCATCTCTCCATGGCCACCATCTCTGGGCTCTCTTCACAGCGGGTGAACAGATGAAATGAAATCAAATGCGAAATGGAGAGAGAGTGGAGACGGCGAGAGATAGAGAGCGGAGGGGAGTGGTGGGAAGGAGGAGGAGACTAAACCTCCTGCCAAGTCTCTCCTCACTTTAAATTCTCGTGTCCCAGCCATTACTGTAAGTGCAGCGCATAACCACAGAGCGGTCCGAGTGCGTCGCACAAATCTTCAAATCAAACACCGCTACATTACAGGCCGATGATGATACGCCGTGCAGTGCTATCGCCCTGCTTATGCTGTATAAGCACTTTTCTGCCCCCAAATATTCATGGCTGCGCCGTAATTGTGAGGCTGGGAAAAATCGAGTTATTAAAGGTGCTCTTCACGAGCGACCCCGATGCCTCTCAGCAGGGCTGTGGCCTCACAATGACCTCTAGCAGCAGGTGTTTTCATACTAAAGGAGAAAAGAAGGTATGAAGGTCCCGCTTTTTTCATCTCTGCCGGCATTATCCGTCTTTCTAGACGCGTCTCTTAAGTTGGAAGCTAAGTCGTTCTCCCTTTTATCTGCATCTACCTCTTGTGAAGGTAAATCTCAGGTCAAGGCATTTTATGTAAGCGCACAAGAACGAAGTGTATAGTATATCATTTAGAATTTCTCTCACAATCCGTTGCCAGAGGTTTGTTTTCTCCTTCGAGTGCCAACGCTTTAGAGGCATGCACTCTCATGATGGAGTGGAAACAGGAGCATTATCATGTCCTGGCACAGACGACGGTGTCTTATGTTCGAAAGAAAAATCTCAAACGCCCGGGTGTAGTTACAGATAATTAGCTGATTTCACTAAGCAGCTGTTGGTTTTGGCTGCTGGAGAAAAGTGCATCTCTCTCTTTTGCTCCTTTAACGGACAGAGAAGAAGATAAGTGGGGGAGGGCGTGTCCTCTTTTCAGAGAGCCTGAATCATTCATGTCGAAAGCATGTCAAATCTCCTTCACGCAAATAAATAAAACAGCTCAGGTTGACATGTTTTTCTGGGAGCCCCCTAATGGTTCTTCAGATATGCGCTTTCATTTTAGCAGCGCATTCTCAGTCAAATTCACCTCCAACGTCAGGCGCCGAGCTTGGCCTGAACATCAAAGCCTGCTGCTGCTGCTGCTGCACATGAATGTGCAGCCGTGCGACTCTCACTGTTAACCCTCACCTTTTAATAACACGGGACGTTTTTGTGTCTGCGGTGCAGGAAACATTCAAATTAGTGTCTGAAAAAAAGGGGGAAGAAAAATGACCTAAAAAAATGGGTAACGAGGGTTGGGGCCAAAAATTTCACATACTACTTATGTAAACATAAGAGAGAGAAAAAGTTAATTAAGGCTTTTGAAAAATGCAAATATGTTACAATAACAAAAATAGGCCAGATTTGCATCTTAAAGTGAGAATATGCAGCTTTTTCTGAACAGTAGAAACAGTGACCTCTGTGGCCAGAACTGGTTATTACAGGATTCTGGTGCATTCAGCTCATAGACAGTATAAAAAACATGGGTGTAGCAGTGATAATACACTGTTTTTTAAGAAGAAGAAGAAGATATTATGATAACTGGACAAATTAATATAGTATTGTGCTAAAGCAAGCAAGTTTAGTCAGCAATCTGCTTTCCAAAACAGTATTAGCCAAACAAACACACACAGTTGCTGATAGGTCCAAATAACAGACTAATATTAGAAGTCCTCACACTAAAACTGGACTGCAGACTTCTTAGACAGACCTAAAGAGCAAAGCATAACATGTTGATGAAAAGGAGAAAATATCCACAAGTCTAAAGTTGGGTATTTTAACACTGAAGCCTATGTAGACCTACTAACATCTACTGAAAGCTGCTTTCTCTCGTGACCTCTGTGAACACTCGCCTGCAGATTTTATGGATTCAGGAACTCATTTTGGTCAAATTGGTTCTGTTTTCTAATTATGGTAATCTTAGCTCCATCTTTTATTATGCATATATTTCTTGAGCCAGCCTCAAGTGGTCATTTGGAGAACGGCAGCTTTTAGGGTTGTGAGTTAGCTTCATTTCTGAGCCCATGAGCTGCTCATACAACAGATGAAATCGTTTTCTTAGTACAAACCATCCATTTACTGTTAACAGCAACACACCCACTCAGTGTTACGTGTGCTTCAGCTGAATAAAACCCATTTGTTTGCACAATAGCAGCTTACTTTGTACACTTTAAACTCCTAACTTTGGGAAATATTCAATCACAATCACTGGCAGTAATGAAGGAAATGTAACTCCTGCACTAAGAACCTCTTTAGCACACGTTATAATAAAGAGAAGAAGCCAGCGTAGAAGTTATTTGATTGTTTGAGGGAGGCAGATCTTTTTCATTCAGTCTGGTTATCAACAAATCTGTTGTTAGCTGAACATCATTTATCACACACAAATGCACATAACGTGTGTGTGATATATGATGTTAATATGTTCTTCTGCTGCTGTTACAGTATCACCGTGTTTCCCCTGCATGGTAGATTTTTGGGATTTATGGCCGCAGCACCGCGCTGTATTCACTGACGCCGGTCTTTGTAAGTGCCCCTGAGCCCATGCAGTGATTTGCACCTCAGAATCAGATGTGTTTATAATGCAGATTGCAGATTACAATATTGAAAATGAAATTGTTTTCAGCCTCGTCCCTTGCGTACAGAGATCTCTCTTGATGCTCTTAATCTTTTCATCATCTATGGTACATAACAGAACGAAATTGCCAAATTCTTTGCAGTATTTTCCTGAGATACATTATCATCTTCCCCTTCTTCCCTTCTAAAGACTGAGCCTCTCTAGGATACTTTTTATGTATCCAGTCATGCTGCTGACTTCTTGCCAGTGACCTAATTATTTGTGAGATGTTTGGGCTGATGTTTTTTAAGCTTTAAACAATTTTTACAATCTTGTTTTGACCATGTCTTAGGTTTGACTTCTGATTTACTGCCGCTGTACTATTCTTCTGTCAAACATGGGGTTTAATTTGCAGCGATTTGAGGGGTTGTGCTTCTGGATGAGAGTTTATGCTCCAAACTGCACCAGTTTTTCCTCAGTTTTCTGTACGTTACATGTTATTTGGTTCCAGTTATTTGAATTGAGCTTGTCAAGGCCACATTTACTTCCATTATTTTATTATACTGGAGCCAAAAAGTTTGAAGACTTTACATACTGTGATTTGGGATCTGTTAAAGAAGTTTCCTGCTTGCACACAGACTTTTCTGTCAATATACAGAGAGGGCAGAACTCTAGAGTTATAGGCAAGGACAGATCATGTAAATATTGACTGAATATTAAACAATAGGCTTACTTCTCAGTGAAACAAGGGAGAGGAAATGAGTAGAGAGAAATCACAGCATTTGGCTAAGCTCACACTGGTAAGCAGACGGAAGAAACCAGTCACGAGAAGAACAATCGGACATTCGTAACGTTATAATAATACGGATAAAAAAGATAATATGAAGATATTTTACTTGCTGACAGCGTGTTGAGAACAGTGTTTGCAGGTGGTGAAGGACACTGACCGGTGCGGTCGTGGTGGCGGTGATGGCGGGCGTGCTGTTGTCAGTGCCGGCCGGCTCGCTGTGCGTCTGTGTGGGCGTGTAGAGGGTCATGGCGTGCTCGGGCACCCGGCTCTGCCCGGTGTAATCCTGCGTCGGGAGCGGGTGAGGTGCCGCAAACTCTGCGGGAATGCCATTCTGTGGGGGAGGCGGGTACTGGGCTGGGGTGTACGGCTGGGCCATCGCTTCTGGGGGGTTGGTGGCCTCTTGGTTACCCTGTGGAAAACACACAGCAGGAGGCGGGTGTTAGAACTACGGTTAAAATTAAACTTAAAGTAGGTTGTTTGACTTGTAAAACCAGCATGAAAGAAGCGCAAAGATCCCTGGTGTGATGTGGAAGGCAACCAGGGAGAGATGTCCTGCAAACCAACTAAGTCAGGGGGAAACAGCCATCATATCACATCTCAGCTCATATTAGAGAAATGCTTGATCTTCTCTAATGAACACAGTTTATGTTGTAGAGCATGGCTTGCTGTTGGAGGGGCAAGAGTCATGGGGAATCTCAATTGCACTTGTGGCAAAGCACAGGAGGAAAGATCAATTAATTGATAAAATTTTGATTAGGGCCTTTGATTTCAATGACAGGTCTGTTAAACCAGCAGCTGCTCCCTCTCCAAGCTCCACTTTCATACTTTTTGCTTTATGAGCTCTCCTGCTCTTCACCACCCCCGTCTTTGTTTCCGTCTCCGGTTATCATGTGGATATTTTTTTTTAAAGAGTTTTGGAAACATTACTTTTCTGTAATTCTGTTTCTGCCGCCTTGAAATCTCAGATTCACCCAGTTTTATTTTCGAGGCTTGCACGGCCTCTGGCAAAATAAACCGAATAAATCTGCAAAAATCTTCTTTAAATTACGAAAAATCGTGAGCAGAGAAAAACAATGTGAACAAGCATTTGATTGCACCTCTTTGTACTTTTAGTCAATAGAGACATGTCTCTGTCAGTAGTGTTTTTCATAAACTGTAGATAAAAGATGGATGTAGTTACCTGTGACACTGACTGCTTTACTGTGTGGTAATACTTATATCACAGCCCAGGACTAAGGGTGTAATTCCCCTGTAATTAAATAGAATTTCAGAGTATTTTATTTGAAAATGCAATAAAATTATTACCTATACAAATACTGAAAGGTATTGATAATAAAACATCGAGTCAGAATTTTACAGTAAAAGAAATAAATATATTGTAAGTAATCTTACGTACATTTCCCCATCTTACAGCGTAAGTTGGCTTTACTCTTTAGGGCGGATTAAACCTTTTTATATCTTTATTTAATTTTCTTCATGTTAATGTGCACGACCAAAGCTCTGTGATTCAGCTGTACTTTTATTTTTACTAACATAAATGTGACTGTTCTCCCTTACCAGCTTACAATTAAAAAATAAATACTATAAAAATCTGCAGGCCTACAGGATGTGACCTCATAATCGTGAGCCAGGTGTAAGTTTTTTTTCTTTCACAATCACTGTTCGAACATAAGTTTGAAAAACAGCGTCTCCCTGGACGTTAAGCAAGATTAAACCACTCCATTATATGATGCACAGCCTGAAGAGTACAGTATACTTTACATGTAACTGGAAAGTATTGTTCGTTTTTCTGCAGAGAAATTACACGGTACTTAAAATTACTTACAGTATAATTTGTGCCCCCTTTCTTTCAGGGAGTACTTAAATTTACTGATGACAGGATAGTTGTTTCTTTGTCTCCTGTAAAAATCTGACTTGTTACCCTCTGGTGTACCTGCCGTTAAGGATGGCTACGCAAATATGTAATTTTAAATAAAATACCTTAAAATTCAGTTTTTAATACAGGGTACTTAAAGTCTTAGTCACTGAACGTAGTTTAAGGTGTTGCCTCCTGTTCTGAGCATTTTTCTGTTGGTCTTGGTTTTTTGAAACTGGACATCACAATCAATGAGTTGATCTGACTGAGAAACCAAGAACTCTGCACTCTCGTACAGTACCTGCTTGTCAATCACCTGATTGGCCTACCTTAAAGCATACCTGCTTTATTGCTGGATATCAATAAAATGGGAAGAATCCAGGTTTCTGTCATTTTTCAGACCCAGAAACAAACTTATGTATGTTCTACACCTACTTCACACCCAATGAACACGCTCATGCTTTCTTATTAACTCAAAGGAATCTGTTTGCACACATGGTGAAGACAGTCGAGACCTGGATGCTGATGCTTTATCTTTAAAAGAAAAAAAATAGGAAGTTGCACTGAATAATCTCATGCATTGAAATCCACACTTCCAAGCTTATCACTTTGATTTTTGCACATTGCAAGACAATGGCGTTAAACTCATTGCATTTTATGCAAGCCTGAGTTTATACTCAGTGATCATAAAACAGTTTCAGCGACACTAAAAACTGATGTAGGCCTACGTTTTTTCAACGCAGTACGACTGACCACGAACTACTAAGAGAATTTCTGAGGAACTGGACCGAGAATCGATTACGTCTGTGTTTGTGAAGTCTTACAAAGGTAAGGGTGAGCCGGCTGAGACCGATTGTGATATACTCATATATATATAAAGTTGCAGAGCCCTGTCACTAGCAGCACGCGCCCTTTGTATAACTCTGATCCATCCATATGCTTCCTACTCAGTTTGCGCTATCTGTTCCACGTGTATTTTGTAGTCTCTGCTCCTGACTTAAGTGATAGATGGCTCTTTGCAATGAAGCAGTTTCACAGACCCTTTGTCTCGTATGGATGCTTGAGATGATGAGCTGCAGAAATAATGGACTTTTCTGGCTGGTGCACATTGTTAAACTCGGTAATGGCTGGACTACAGAAGTGCGTGTCTTATTGTTACGAAGCACTGAGGTCTGCGAATCCAGACTAATGAGCAGAACGGTGAGATCAGTGCTGCTGGAGCGGATATCCATCCCAACATTAAAAAACACAGAGGGAAAAGGTGAGACAATAACACCGAAATCCAATAACACCCCCTGCAAATACCCTCAATCAAATTTAAAGATACAGATCATGCGAGCTCGACGCTTAAGTCTCTCGATAAGAAAGGAGGCAAAAAAGCACCAGAAGTAAGTCTTTATGATTGGAGAAAAACAATAACGGTAAACAGATCGAGAAGTTTGGGTCTCTTTCTTGACAAGCTGACTAGGGATGGTGTGATGGCAGATAAATGTGTTTTCTTCTTCCTTGCTACTCGGCCTCCTTCTGTAGATTTCCAAAGAAAAGCCTATCTGGGCAGGAGGAGCCTGCGGTTTTAATGAGAGAGCCGAGCAACACTATGCTGTAAATGTAGTGGAAATAATTCTGCTCTGACGTGTTGGCAAACAAACCCCGGCCTAAACTGCGCTCTGCCAATTAAGGAAATGCTCCATTATCTAAATGAAAAAAGAGAGAAGCCTTGAGAGAGCCGAAGGATTGACCAGCCTCCTGCAGCCTGCAGGCCTAAAGGCTGCTCCTGCTGTAGGAGTGAACCCTCACTCCTGCCTGACCTAATCCCCCCGTCTCTTTTTCATTACGCTATATTTCTATCTCCTCTGTCTCTCCCTCGATCCCCCACCCCTCCCCCCTTTCCCTTTTATGCTCATCTCTTCCTCCCTCCTCTCTTTTTATGCAGAAAGTTTTTTAATCTCTACCCCTGTGCTCTACTTTTCCTCTCCCTCCAGTCATGGCATTATATAACACACTTGCATTGCAGGGCATCCTAATTCAAGGAAGCTCTTGATGTTGGCAATTTTCAACTTCTAAGCACCCATTTTAAAGGAGAATGGGGTTGGTTACCTAAAAAAAAAGAAAGAGAGGATGCACCTCCTGGTATGACAGCTGAATGTACCACCAGATCCTGTGTCCTCCTTTTAACCAGCCCGTGCAAGCTGTCGACACGTCAACAGTCCGGCAGAGACAGGAAGCTCGGAAACAAGGAGGTGCTGTGTTTGTACATCAAACGCCGTCCGTGTCATTAAAGGGATCAAAGCTTCGGCTCCGTCTTTTATTTTAGCCACTGTCGGGACTTGTATCCTGATCTGTGTTTTTAAGAATTTACCAAGTGCAATTTAAGTGTTCGCTGTCACGATCGGGAACGCGTCGTCGTGTAAAGATCAGATCCACGACTTAAGGACAAATCTTTGCTCCTGTTTTTTCTTTTGTAGGAAACCTCATTATGCTCCTTGGGTTACTTGTGCTTTAATCCAGTATATGGTGGCACCTTTAGGCTGTTAGAATAAAACACTGAGTCCTCATTAGTTTTCAATGAGATGCCTGCATTGGCACAGGAGAGGCTGCAGCAATATGCAGAGGCATGCGGCAAAAAGGTTGTGCCACACTACAATGCAGCGCCATCCTGTGACTCACTGAATCGCAGCCAATCAGGTGTTTGCACCGGATCACATTTTGTTTGTTTTTGTGTGCGACGTGCACGTTTTACTGCTCAGAGTAATTGCAATGATTGCAGAAACTTTAACAGAGGCCACAGTTTGGTGCATTCCTATAAAGCGGTGCTTATGAACGAGCGCGGTCAGCAAAACGAAAGAAATACCAAATCCAAAAAACCTCAAGTCAAGAACACTCTCCAGGAAGTAGGCGTGTCCTCGTCAGAGTCGAGAGACGCTTTCATGAATGTAGATGAGCTCAGGTCGGAGTCCACTGGGAACGTTTAAGAACATAGTTCCAGCTGAATCTGTGCATGAGCGAGGGAACAAGAAGAGCACGAGGAAGGAGAGGAAGCGCTCATTATCCCAAGCAAACCGCATCATCTGTCAAACATGGTGGCGATGCACGCAAGCAAAATTACACAAATCCTTACAGGTCTGACTGCATTACTCAAACCCCCCCCCCCACCGATGCTACGTTCCTTCGGGTCCCCCATGTGAACAGGTGGGTTCTCTTAATTTACTATTAGTTGATTGATAAAGCAAGAAAAATGACGCTCTACATGCTGAAAAGAAAATTGAAGATAAAAAATATTGTTGTTCTTGTCTGCCATTAATAACAATTAGATGCCAATCCAGCAGAGTGGTACACGCAGCAGCGTCCTGGAAGCCTGGAAACAAATTACGTTCAGCTTAAACCGTTTAGGTAACTACGCTGGAACGAACATGACAGAGTGCCTCAGATTTGGAAAGTCGGTGTTTCGTAAAAGTGATATTCTGAATGTAGGCAAATCACTTTGTGTGGACTATGGCATTAATCAGCAGGTGGTGCTGACTGTATTTTTACAGCTTATTTGCTGCGGATCCTCCTGCTCCTGAAATAAAACTCTTCCTTAACAACATGACATTTTTTTAAAGTTCCTTATTCAGTGTACTCTTTCTGTGAGAGGAGCTTCTGCTTTTACTTTCTTGTTTGTTATTTCCTCGGCTATTTACTTGACAGTTCCTAAGTTTAGGGACATTTTTTTTCCCTCTCTCGTGCTTTAGTTCTGCGTTAGCCGCAACACGTTCCACTAAACTTGTTAAACTATCATCTGCCTTAAAGTGTTCCTCTGAGCTGGGGACACAATCTGAATCGTTGCATTCACAGATCACACAGGCCAGTGTATATGTGTCAGGTCTGCTGCCATTTGAGCTTTAAACAAGTGCGAAGGACTGAGACAGAGCCAAGTGACACACAAACAGCACATCAGCCCGGAGCTCGGGATCGGCGAAAGAAAACTACTAAAGTGTTGTAGCACCACGTCGCTGCCGTTTCAAAGGGCAGCAAGGCAAAAGCAAGGAGGCGGAGAGAACAGGGCTCATTAGTGAAACACAAAGTAGCGCTGGCTCTCGTATGATCTTCGCCTTCCTCTGATGTAAGTGACAAACGAGTTATTCGACTGGAAATGAACTGGGAGAAGAAGAAAGGCCCACGCAAATCAGGGGAGTTGTGCTCGTCCCAGCGCGACCACACGCCCTTTCGGCTGGGGCCGAGCGGGCCCCGGCAAACGTCCACGGCGCCTAATGAAAAGTCATCCGTGACAAACCAGTCAGGTACGCAGCACATCCCTTTCCCTCGGAAGAGGCTGCTGTTCGTTATGGCTCCGAACGAGCGCTTGTTAGACCGGGATCCTGGTGAGTGTTTCTCTACCTGCAGGCCTGTTTATGAGAAAAGAGCAGGTCCCTTTGCGACACTTTAATGCCCTCCCCACATGGCCTCCAGCCATGAGCCGCCTAAACCTCATCTCCACGGGCACGGCGACGAAGAATAAAGGCAACCGGAGAGAGCAGCCTTTATCGATCTCCCATCCTTTCCATTCCTCTTTCCCCCCATCTCTCCTTTCACCCTTTCTACTCCTATTACTGAAGAGCACAATAAAAAACACTATGTCTTATCTTAAGCACTCTCCTCGTGTAAAATTGGATTGGAAACCCTTACTTAAGGAGATCACTTCTGGAGTGGAGTTTTGTTTTTACAGTCAGCATAAGGAGCCAAAGGGGTCAGAGGGAGGCCTCGTGGCGATGCCCACCGCCGAGGCTGTCAGTCTGGCACAAAGTCCCGGCGCACGGTCCTCAGAAAGCCAGAGACGAGAGGCTTTCGCTGTTAACCCCGGTGTGGACGGTCAAGGCTATATTCCATCTCAGCAGGTACAAGGGCTTGGCCGCTCGCCAGCTACCCGTGATCCTCTTTAGCGGCGCTCGCAGGGACGGTGTTGAGAGGCCGAGAGGAGACGGGCTGTGCAAATACAGGAGCTGTTAGGAGGAACTCATAACGGCAGAGTGCTGCTCTGACTCATACGTGCGATGGAGGGTCAAAGAGCAGCGCGGAGGCAAAATACGGCGGGCGACTAATTGCGTTGCATTGAATCCGGAGGGAAATCACTCAAATGGGAGCGAGCTGATCAATCTCAGCGATAGGAGCCGTGATGGAGTGGGCAGCTTTATGGCTTCAGCTCCGTCACACACAGCCTGGATCATTTTTCAGCAGATGCCTTTCTACTTTACTCGTTTCCTACTGTACTACGCTAATAGTCTAAAGAAGCAAGAAATGTTCCTCCCCACTCTATACATTAAGCAATTCCAGTAGATTTATGAAGAGCTCGGCAGCACTTTTGCATAACCCAAACAGCGTGAATACTTAACATAGAGCTCTGCCGCCTCATTCCTTCATGGAAAACATACACAAGCAACTTTTCTTTGTCAGATTACAGATGACATAACATTTTTTAAAGCGAACCTTAAAGCTTTTCGGTGCCTGAAAATGGTTCCTGTGCCATCTAAAAGCTCATGCGCCGAGCATTCCTCTCTAGAAAAATGCTCATTTGCTTTTAATGACTGGCTCACGGTGACAGTGGCAAACTTGTGACAAATCCCACGCGGCCGTCACGGCACGAACCCGAGCGCGGTTTATTGTGAGAAGCGAAACGCAGCTCGGCGGAGGCCAATCGGTTGATGCAACACAAACGAAACACTGAGTGGTTTTCAGCCAGCTGCATGAAAGCCTCTTGTTGTCCCCCCGCTCTGCCGCTGATGCTCGGTTAATTGTAGCCCCGCTCGCAGACAGTCAGGCAGGCAGGCGAAAAGACGGCCTGAGATGATTTCCACAGGCAACTGGCATTCATTTTGTCTCGAAGGCGCATAAATAAAGGCTGTCTAGCTGGGTCCATTTTAATTAGATGAGCCACATGATCTTACTCCAAGTTTCTCTGTTAACACTCACCAGAGGCTGCGGCATGTGTTAATTACAACCACATGCCACACACTGAATCCAAGGTGTGCTGGAAAGGAGAAACTAAGACGAGGTAAACAACAACAACAACAACAACAAAACACCTTCAGCAGAGCTTCTCGTGATGAGGTATGTATTTGGTGCAATGGCTATTCCCCTCCCCCAAGTCAACCAATTACAGCGAGCGGGAGAGAGAGTGAGGGAGAGAGCGAGTGGGGAGATTGCAGAAGCAGCCCAATTTAATGCAGATTCACATCACACCCCCAGCACAGCCAAGCCCTGGTCCTCCTCACAACTACAGTAGGTTTATGATTTCAAATGGGCTGGGGAGTGGGTTATTGTTTTGTCTCACATTTCCTCCCCTGCAAACTCCCATCTTCCCATTTTTCCATCTCATTTGTGCAAAAATCAATTCACGAAAATAAACACTCGGCTTCCTCGCCCCGTGTCCGAGTCAATTTAGATTTTGCGCGTGCTCCTGCCGCGCTTTTCCGGGAGCCTTAATCGTTTTCACGTGTCACATATGTTTCATCCGCTCTAACATGATTTTTCCTTGTTATTGGGAGCACTTATTTGCTCCACGGCCTCGGATGAAGGTATTAGAAGGAGAGTTCATTTTCCCCAATCCCTTGCTGATTTCTTCATTACATTGCAGCGGTGGCGCCGCACGCAGAGCCCCGCACCGAGATGGGACTGCTCTTAGCGGTGCGACTGCGAGCGTTACTATACCTCAGAGACGCCGGAGCGCCACTTAATAAACAGAGTAGACAGAGGATCACTTTGAACTCCTGTGACATGTAATGAACCTGTCTGCCGCAGCCACGGCGCTGTCTGGGCTCGGGCGCTGCGTGGTAAAAATGCAGATAAATAAAAAAAGAAAGAGAAAGGACCAAATAAGCCCGGAGGCCCTGTGAAAAAGCCATCAGTTACACATGGTTAGACTCGTAGCGTTTTGCCAACGCCGTAAGAGGAGATAATTGTCTGTTTCAGTGCCGTTGCCGCTTTTGTTGCATAACAGATATTTACATCTGGGACTAATTACTCCACACTGGGTGTCAAAATTTGGATTAACTTGTGGGATTCATCAAAGTTTTGTGTTTAGACTCGTTTATTAACGGGGAGCAGACGGCGTGCCCGTTTGACCTCGTCAGAAACACACCAAAGAACTTTTTCATCTACTTCTTTTTTTGTTCTTTTAAAGTTGTCAGAACAAAGTGATATCGACGTATATATTCCATTACTGAACAGCTGCTTCGAGATTGCAATTGATCACCAAAGGTAAAGACCTGAACCGAATGAAAACCGATAACTGAACGGCGCGACGTTCTGTCATTCTGGTCATACAAACCCGCAAATCAATCGTCACACCAGAGGTTGCTCTTCAGACTGCAGATGAGCGTTTTTCCAGATTCTAGTGGGGATAGAAATGCCAACGTTTGTTTTGATTGTCATGTTAATTCACTACCTTTTTTAATTTTTTTCCATTTTCACAGGCGGGGGTTATGATACCGGGGCCAGAGTTCCTCGTGGGGACAAAATGCCATTACTTAAGCATGCAGGAATCTCGACATGACATTCCTTGACCGCTGTGACAATGGCAAACATATGCAAATGAAGGAGAGCGCCACTGTCATTATGACCCTGTCACGGAGACGCTGACACCTCCCCGTGGACCCCAAGCATGTTAGGAAAAGGGGGAGATAAACGGCTGAATTCTGGGAGGAGAACAGGTGTAACGGCGTCTCTCGTGTTATCTCTTTATTCCCTTTGCTCTGCTGCGGCTCCCGTTGTATTTGCATATCGTTCCAGCTTCCGTTGGCCTATTTGCCTCGTTGAATCCTTCGCTCTCCTTTTTTTGGTCTTTGCTCTGCACTGGAAGGAGGGACAGGTTTACATGGGCGGGATTCTTTGAAGTGAAAAAGCCGACTACTCCCCGCTGTAGCCAAAGCTCATCTAATCAGGGGCTAATTCCAGTTATTAAGATTTGAGAGATAACTTTGATTCATCACAGTCCATCTACCCCGATCGGTTAATCACTGTCGTGCTAAGCTCTTTTTTAGTCATCCTTTTGTTTCCACTCCCTCTGGCGTGCAGAGAGAGAGTTGGGGGGGGGGGGGGATAGAAGAGAAGGAAAAGGGAGAAGATATTAACAATATTAATGACCCGTGATTCTCGTCTCCTTAATGAGAAGGGTTATTAACTGTGATTATCCATGATGAAATGGTGGTAATTCTTGAAAGCTTGAGAAAACTTGTACAATCACTTGTCTGCTGATTTGCTCCTGTGATGTTTAAGAAAGAGAAAAGGTGAGTGTGGTGAGAGAGAGGAGTCGGAGGATAAAGAGGCGGGGGTAACTCGGGGAAACAGCGATGCTCGCAGCGGGAAGCTGGGAGGCAGGCGAAGGCAGCCGTCTCCAGTCCCGCCGCCGCTGCATTTCGCAGAGTTAAAATCTGTCGTCTTCAGAGAGATGAATCCAAACTCTGAAGTCATTTCCCCTCTTTAAAACCCTCGTCGCCTCGACGTCTCTCCTGATTCCTCTGCTGGTGGCTAACGAGTGGGCCAGCGCAAGCAGCCAGTCGCCCATCTGCCGGTTGACACTGCTGAATGGCTGTTTGAACACCTATGCCACTCTCGCAGATCCCTGATGCAGCATTTCCCCCGCTCGCCTCTTTTTTTTATTCCAATTATAGGAAGTTGCATGCCTGTGGAGTCCCTGTCGGCTCCATATGATTCCCTCAACGGAGAGGGGGGTTGCGTGGTAGGGGGTGCTGTCTGGTGAATCATTGATGTGCAGTCAGACTGTTTCATTGCAGATCTGTGTGCGTGTGTGTGTGTGCATATGGGGGAAGAAAGGGGTTAGCAGCAGACAGATAACAATCCTGAATTATGCATGTCTGTCCCTTGTGAGGAGTCGAGGTGGCGGGGAGGGGGCTGGCGACGGGAACGAGCTACACTCCCTCATCCCCGGGGACAAATTTGGATAGAAAAGAGCTCGGTGCGGAAAAGTTGGGACCGCCGTAAGCTCCACCTGACCGATTCAGACGCCTCTCTTTAGCTCGACGAACTCCTCAAACTGTGATGGCTGCCGTCTCGTAGGCGCGGGATGCCCAGGAAATGAGTTCGGGAAACAGCGTGCTCTCTGGTAAAACTGCTAACAGGACAGAGTAGCAGATTTCCCAACTTATTTGTTAGATATTTTTTAAAGGCATCTCTGGGAATTTAAGCACGGGCCATGTGGAAACACTATCACCTTCCCTAAATTACACCGTGTCACAGAAACACCTGCTGGGCCCATTTTAGATAATAATCCCATTTCTACATGCCAGTACAGCTCTCACACTGGAGAAATTGGATTGTTTGCATTACTGACCTGTGGAGCAAGGCAGTCTGGGAAAAGCAACAGCCTCGAGGCTTTATTAGATTCGGCCGGTCTTTCATAAACAAAACCTTGCTTTTGAAAAAGGCACAAAAAAATAAAAAATCTACTAAATGTGGGTAAGCGAGCACTTTGTGGACACACTCCATTTATTTTCTCCAATTAAATCTCTTTAATTGGATTGAGGGCTGGCACCTGGTTTACACTCTGTCAACCACGCAATCCACAATAATTGATGCCAGAGCCGAGGTGTCTGTGTGCGCGTGGGATGTGTGGCGATGGGGGAGGGATTCAGAGCATGTCTCACTACTCCACAATTTCACTCTGATCAATTTATCAATGGCCCGCCTCGCTGTCCGCCAGCGTCCACTGCACTGAGATGGGGAATGCCTTAACGCTTTAGTGTGCGAGCCAACACACACACACTAGCAGAGCTGGAGGAAGCAGACATACAGCAGCAATACTACAATGTATAAAAAAATAAAAATCAATATAAGAACATTATCTAAGAATGCGCTGTATTAAAAAGCACACAAAAGAAAAGTGGACTCTTTGTTACTGACGCCTTAATGTGTAACCATCGTTTAACCCTGAAGCTAGAATGGGCAGTTTTAACATGTTTTGGTAATACAGTGTGCTATCTCCAAATGAAAGTTATCCTTTTTCTCAGGAAGAAAGGGCATTATCGTAGGTGGTGAGTTTGCATTTAGAATTTAAATAGCTGGTGACAAAGAGGATGCAGATTTTAAAGCTTTTTTTTAAACTACAGTAGATTTGTTTACTTGCTGTCCATTGCTTTGGGTTTTAAAGCCAGTACGAGGGCTGCAGATCACAGCATCACCTTGAGGAGCACGTGACTTCAGGAGGATCGTACTGGGACAGCTCGGCCGGCTGCGTCTCAGTGGGTTAATTCTGCAGATGTTTCAGGTGGAGCTCATTTAAGTACTTCACCATCAGGTAATTAAAGCTTTAACAGCGCATTATGCGTCATAATCCGATGATATGTTTTTATGTAGTAGCTTATGTTTTGTATTGTTCTCGCTGTCATTCCAAAGTGAATGGTTTGTTAAAGGGAGCGTGCAACCTGTGGCCACTACGCTGCACAGCTTCGATCAAAATGAGATTTTTATTATTTTTACAAAGATTATAAAGTGACCAAAATAAATTAGAATGCATGTACGTTAATATGCAGATACGAGCTTTGTTTTTAGTCATTATTATAAAGTACTTACTGAGGTATTATTCTGCATGAATCGGTACCTGTAATAACTGATTTGTAAATTGGTCTTAAGCAATAAAAGTAACTCTGGAGGTGTTACAGTTACAACTTTAACTTTCAAACTGTTGGTGAATTAGCTGAACACGCTTTAACTTGAATCTAATTAAGTGTTAGTCGGACGTTTTTAAAACGTGCGCTTTTATGTTACATATGAACAGACCATAACATGAAGTGTAATTACAATGAAACTGTTGTTTTTTTCCCTTGTTTGCTGTCATGTATGAATTAATTCATACTGAACATAGTTTCAAATAATAAAGTCGGCTTATTGTTAATACAAACTGCTGCGTGTATTTTTTGTCCATAAAGGGAGACGAGCTACAACAGCTGGTTTCCTCTGTTGGTGAATGAACTGAAGGCCCGGTATGAGATAAAAGAGGATTAATTTGAACTGTGAGTCGTGTAAAGCTACTGTGGTACAGTTGGGGAATAAAAGGAAACGTGGACTGGGAAATAGTCTTCTCCAAGTTCATAATCCATGTACCACAGCTTCCTTTCTTACTAACAGAACGCCACAGAGGACAGTGTCTGTTGTTTGTCAGTATCACGTTTATAAGCAACTCATTTATGGTGAATATGTATACATACATATATGTAGTCTTACACAAAGGTCTGTAGCATGTGAGCTACTAACAGATGTTCTCACAAACATGTAGTGGAGTACAGTCACCTTTCTCACTCACTATGTGTTAACAGATCTCTTTGCATCGAATCATATCTGTTATTAATCTCTGTCTCTCTTCCACAGCATGTCTTTATCCTGTCTTCCTTCTCTCACCCCAACGGGTCGCAGCAGATGGCCCCGCCCCTCCCTGAGCCTGGTTCTGCTGGAGGTTTCTTCCTGTTAAAAGGGAGTTTTTCCTTCCCACTGTCGCCAAAGTGCTTGCTCATAGGGGGTCATATGATTGTTGGTTTTTTCTCTGTATGTATTATTATAGAGCCTACCTTACAATCTAAGGCCTCGAGGAGACTGTTGTTGTGATTTGGCGCTGTATAAATGAAACTGAACTGAATTGAGTAAAAAAATATTTTCCTCTAAAATAAAGTGAATTAAGTGAAGTAGCCTAAAATGGAACTATCTGAGTAGAGTACCAGTACCTTAAATCTTTACTCGAGCCCTTACCCTGCCTATGTGCAGGCTACTTTCCACCACTGTACATAAACATAATGAAAACCACGCGTCCTCATATAAAGGGCCCGCTTCAAGGCTCAAACACATGCTAATGCCGCAGATTTACATACATGGTTGCGAGCTGGGGAAACACGTGATTATGCACACCTGCAGAACTCGGATCCACTCCTGAATGCAAATGCAGGCGTGGAATACAAATGGTGCGCGCCCACGTGTGGGAACGCGCAGACGTACAAATCCAGGAGATGCATCACGACGCTCTGACAGCACCTTTAAGACACTTTGAGAAACGCCCGGCTGCTGAATACGGAGCGCCGCCGCCGCCGCCACCGCCGTACAAATGAAGAGAGGCAGAGACAGAGCGAGAGGGAGGCCAAGGGAGACCCGACACAGTAAATAAAAATACAATTTCCTCCAGTGACATGCCCATTCTGTTGGAAGCCTGACTCTAATTATTCTAAGCACTTTGAGGGATGGCTTTCCACTGCATTAATCTACACATCCCACCAGCCCATCCACAGTCGATGCACTTTTAACTACCTAAGGACGCTCTGAAACTCTTCCTGAAACCTCGGGAGGAGGAGATTGACTTTGTACAGTGATCGGGTAAGGTGCTTTGCCTGACTGAATCTTTCTCTAAATCTCCCAGCACAACACCGTGCAACAATTTTCATTTTCAATTTCAAACTGCGCCTCTCCCTCTCTCTCTTAAAAAAAAGAGAAAAGATCAGATTCGAAGGGGGAACGTACGCGGCGCCGTGCGGCTCAAAATAAGTTGGCGAATTCTCATTACGGGCTTGTGCGGTTTTGTGGTTGTTTTCCTCGGGGCAGGAAAGCACTCGCAGCTCATTTGGAACTGAGATGAATTGATAAATCACCAGGGACCATCAATCAATCAATGAGCTTATCAGTACTCGCTGGTTGAGACTCCTCCCACTGCGAGAGGCCATTTTTGGTAGGAATATGTTGGGCAAATGGGCTTTTAACATAATAGCTCTGTCCACTTGTGCTGAGTGCAAGATTGATGCTGTGCAATGTTTACATGTTGACACAAGCAGTAATAGTGATGCACAGCAGGTCCTGTGTTTACATGTAAAATAATCTGCACGCACACACACACACACACACACACACAGAGCAGACACATACACTTAGACATACTGTAATATGAAAGAGTGCTCACATTCTGGTCGTGTTTATCAAAATCTAAACAAGATCAAACCATCTTTGAACGGCTGTGCTCTCTGATCGAGGCTGAACGTTTGGCTTTGCTGCGCTGCAATATCTTCTCTTTATAAACATCTGCCCCCTCAGCGGAGCGAGAGGGAGAGAGAGAGGGAAGGAGGAAAAAAAGGAGAAGAGATACAAAAATAGAGATGCAGAAGCAGAAATCTATCTTTATAATTATTCACCACTCATTTTTAAGCAGAAAGTTTGTAATAACAGGAATCCCAGCAGCTATTTTTTTTTGCCTCTGAACCGACACAGAGGCCAAACTGCAGAGTGATATTTCCATGTGAACCGTGGGGCAGCTTCTCTCTTCATTTAAAAGAAAATGCACAAAATGCAGAACACGAAGGAGGCTGCAATAAAGAGCACTGCAGCTACTCCTAAACATGAGCATGCTGATGTTTTTAAATGCAATGCTCTGACTGTAATTCACTCTGTCTCCTGTTCACACACACTGTCCTGGGAAGATGTGTATTAATCCGCCGCTGATAATAGTCCCAAACTGATGCAACATTTAGGATTAAAAAGTGCAGTTTTGTCAAATGAAGCCAGAAAAAGTGAAGAAAACAAACCTTTAACTTGCTGTATTCTTATATAGCATCTCATTCAAACACCTTTCATTAAGTGTTTGCCTTCAAATCTCTTAGAGATACTTTTTTTTTTATCAGTGGGAGCAGGAACCTGAAATTTAGAGTGAAAATTCCTCTGCTGAATATAATTCCTCACACTGGCTGCAAGCGCCAAGTGTTGGCAGGTAAATTAACTTTCCTCCAAGTTACCATCTCCAACCCACGTGCCCTTCAGCAAAGCACTTATCCCCTAACTGAGCTGCTTGCTAAGCCATCAGCGGAAAACCGAGACTGCAGCGAGAGTTAACATGCACGAGTGTGTGAGAGCACCGCAGGGCGATGCCTAGAAAAGAGGTTGCACACTCAGCAAACATGGGTCGAATGGGGGGAGAAAAAAAAGTAATGAATGAATAAACAAGCAGCCAAAGAATTAAATAAATAAAGTTGTCATGTTTTTATTCAGAGGGAAATTACTACAGTTGAGGACAAAGTGTGAGGAATTTGCTCCTAAAACCAGTGGCTTACAAACATTGATTTAAATTATGGAAAAAGAGGCAGCTGCATTCTTCTTTATTCAGCCACCCAATCAAGGATTTGAGACTTTGAAAAATGCCGGAAATCAGAAAGCGAAACGCTTTCAAAAGGAAAATAATGCGTCGCTTGTGTGCAGCTCTGCATCCACATGAAAGAGCTAACTGCGCCGTAATGAAAGAATGTGACGTGCGACAGAAGGACGGTGAAGAGAAAGTGTCCAAACACTCAACTGTTGTGATCCATTCACGACAGCCTGACTGCTACAGACATGATGATGGACAAGGTAATAAATGGCTCTGCGTGAGATGCTTTGTGGTGCCGCGTATAATAACTGCTTGTTTTTGCCTATAATGCTGATGAAAAGAAGGCGCAGAGCCCAGTGAGGAGAAGGAGAAACTGCTCACGGCACAGTGATCGATCCTGCTAATTCCAAGTTTCAGAAAACACGTAAAAGTTTAATGCAAATGGAGAAAAAGAAAAGAAATTCTAGGCCAAATTACCAGACAGAACCACTTATGCTGTGATGCTGTTTGTATACTGCAGAGGCTTGTCAAGTATCCACTTATATCGCAAAGGGTTTTTAAGGAGCGCCGTTACCCTTGCCGAGGCCACACAAGCCTCTTTAAGGCGACAGTTTGCTCTGAAATCAAATTTCCCCTTTTTTCTCCAGCCTGTAGAGCTGTTTATGCATCTGGAGTGTTTCAGCACAAGTCGCCCGACTTGGTGATATTGGCTGTTGGATTTGAATTAAAGGAAACTACAGAAAACCTGGCAGCGACGTTTCGATTTCCAGAAATCACGACCAGATTACACAAAGGAAGGAAGCACAAACCTACCCGTGATGAGAGGTTTGTGCTCGTGAGGTAAACGTAAGTGACTGGCGAATGTAGTTTTTTCAGAGAGAAATTAGTTCCGACAAGGAACTGCTCAAGGATTTGAGGTGGCTCCAAAGTAGGCAAACTCACGCCAAGACAACCTACATGGAGAAACATTAGAGTACATACAGCAAATTAGAATTTGGAGTCACGTTGCCTCTGATAAAGGCAGATCTTTACACAGCATGTGGATATACGCAGAACTACTTGTCCCAACTTTCACCAAATTTCACTTGCCTTTGGGATCCTTCATCATTCTAGCTAACAACCACAACAACCCCCAAATTGGGCCAGCCCCCCTCCTTCTTTACAGTTAATGATCCAGCTCCTTATTTATGTAATTGATACAATCCAGCATCCCCTCATCATATCAGGCAGGCCTGTCTGGTGACATCCAGTGGTTATTTAAAAACCAGAATCAGCTGGATGTATTGCTGCAACCTGAGTACACAGATGTATGTGTGTGTGTGTGTGTGTGTGTGTGTGTGTGCTGAGGCTCTGAATACAGTGCTACTATGTGGCAGCTGACACAATGGAAACAGATTGCCACGGTTGCTCTGCAGCTCTCCATCACATCTCAGCAGAAGGAGGGAACGCGAGGCCTAAGGGTCAGCGCTGTGGCCGCCTGCAGATACAAGGCACCAGGCCCGGCCATTACTGTTAGCTAATTGGAGTTTTCCTCGGGGTCAGCCTCGCCATCTGTGGTGCCTTTACCAGCAAAGAGCACTCAAACCACTCCTGCATCGTTTTAAACACCGTGTCACTGCTTGACGTGACTCCCTTTCTCTCTTTCCACCTTTAAGGACAGGGAGAAGAGGGGGGGAAGGCCGAGGAAAGAGTGCGATCCTCCTCCTCCACCGCAGCTGGTTAATAGGAAAAGTCTCTGTCTCCTCTGTGCACCATTCATCATGTCAAATGTTAATATCTTTAAAGGTCAGGCTAAGTCATAAAGAAAAAAGAGCCTTGGCTAAACTTTCCCTGGGATTTCCAGAGGTCTAATCACCAATCACCAAATCTGAAGTGTCTCTTTTGATTGGCTTTTGATGGCCTCGTTTCAGAGTGAATTATTACACAAAAAGGGACATTTAGAAGACAACAGCCAGCTAATTTTTTGCATAGTAGCATGGAGGAAATTCATGGGTGGATCGATGGAAAAAAAAAAATAAGAAAAGAGGAAAAATGGAGTCTGAAGATGTATGGAAAGAAAAAACCTGCAGTGGCATGATTTATCCAGCTGACTTCAAGCTGAAAAGCAGCAGGGTGCACAAAAAAGGAGCATAAAAGCTAGATGAAATAGAAGAAGAAAAGGTTGCGGGAAATAAAAGAGAGGCAGAGGAGCTAAAGACTGCTACTGTCTGACAAGTGTCACACTTGCGCTTCGATCCAGCCTTCCTCCTGCGCTAATGACTGTCAACACGACAAGCAGGGCCGTCTGAAGGGGGAGAAAATTACTCGCTGAAAAGCAATTGACTGACCCCCATCATTTCTCAGGGAACCAGTGACCTGTGAATATTTCATTATGGGGAAAGTCGTGAGGCCCATATAAATGGAGGGCGGGGGTGTTGATCTGCCGAGCTGTGCCGTCCCCAGCCAAAGAGGGAAACCGGGGGCAGACCTGCCTGTCTGGTACCCTTTTCACCACTCTGCTCCTACAATGCAGATTTTAGCCTGGGAAAAAAAGAAGAAGAAAATGAAAGGATTTACTTTCTGTTTGGAGAGAGATTTTTAAAAGGCTGCACTGGGAGCTAATCTAGAGCTTTTTTTCCACCCTACATCCGAGGAGAGGATTCGAAACCGAAGAAAACAGGGAAAATAAATAAATAAAAATCCAGAGAGGTCTGGCAGGTGCGGGTCAACGCAAGCCATTCTTTTACCCTCTGTGCGACATTCGTCTTACATCGAGAAACATCAGAGGCCTCGGAATCGAGAGGGGCAGGAAGAGAAAGAGAAGACGAGAAAGATGAAAGAAAATCAATCCGCCGGCAAGCCTGATTGATTGGTGGAGTTTTGGACAATTTCATCAGGAGACTCCACTAACCAGAGATGACACGACCCATATTGGAGAGAGAACGCATTGTGGAGATTGATACCCGCATTAGAGGCATCAGGTTGGATAAACGCAGGCTCTGGCAGTAAATACACTGGGCCCGCGTGCCCCCTCAATGACGACTTAATGCCAGAAAAATCCTCGCAACCCACACTTTACTTTTCAAACTTTGGCTGGACGGGATAATTGAGTCAATTAGGAGCACCTTAATCCATGGTAGGGATCTTCAAAAGAAAAATATACAGTCAAGGTTTGGGTACGGTCTTAAGGATATAAATAAAAAGGGCGCGGAGATCGTCTCTGTTTATCCAACGATGGAGGGAAAGAGCAGAAGGATTATATCTGATCTCATTCGGGAACCTGATGTTACATATTAAGTTCTGCTCTCGACTGTTTCGGCGAAACTTTAATTCCACATTTTGGGCCTAAAAACAATGTTTTTTTAATTACTTCCTGACAGAGCTGCGAAGTTCCATCTGCTCCACGACAGGCACCGTGTCCTCATCGGGAATTAATTTAATTAGATAAGGACGGCAGAATCGAGTATGACGTCGTTTCCTGGTCATTTCTCTTTATTTGCTCTTACGAGGTTAGAAGATGAGAGGCGAAAGGAAGTCGATAAGCGCATGGCGATCCAAAGTTCCAGTGAAAGGCAACTTCTCTGCTCCTTTGCCGCGTACGTCAAACCAATGGAGGGAGGAAATGGACAGGGCGAACGAGGGGGAGGTGCGGAGGGACAGAGGGAATACTGCTGATCGAGCAGATCGGGCGAGAAAGCATGAAATACTACATTACAGAGGGAAAAGGAGAAAAGCAGCCACCAGGGCCTGATCGTGTTGGCCTGACAGGGACGCAGGGGGTGGAAGTAATCGAGGGTCACGCGGGCCAGATGAGTGATCAGGGGACGCCGGGCAAAGTGACAATTTTTTTGGATGGTAAATATTTCGACAGCGCTCGGTCGCACAGTGGAGGTCAAGCAAGCTCCGTTTTAAAACGCAATCAAGAGGCGCCTTTAATAAAACATCCCACACAAACACACACAGTGACAAGGCCGCTCGTGAGCTTTCTTCACGCACACACACGGAAAACTCACTTCTTTTTCTTTTGCTTAATAGTCTCATTTCCTCGTCGCAGCGAGGCGAAGTTGCCCTTAGAAAAAGGATAAAATTCAGGTCTGTGCTCATAAGCAGGTGGTGGACGTGACCATGACAGTCAGTGACATTTGCAATGATCCACGTTTCACACATTTTAATGCAACAAAAAGCCTCCTCAGTCCTCCGCTCGTATCTGGTTTAAAGGGATTCTGTTTCTTTAAGTGCTCTGCTGATGAAGGGAGGGAACAAAGTAAAGTAGAAAAAAAATCAGCTAAGCTTCCAGCTCATAAGTCTGGCTTCCCTCCAGATGAGAACTGGAGTGTCTCACTGATATACAGCACGGGTGCAGGTGTGACAGTGCACATGGAGCTCTTCCACGTATCGCTGGCTGAACATCACTTGCTGCAGCTCCTGCAGATGCATCCAACTCAAACCCTTTGTTGACTACCCAGAGTGCCTCTGTTCTCTTTGTCGGTCAGCGCAGGTAGCTAGTCAAAGCGCACAGGCACACAAAGCCCGAGCCTGGTCCGCAGGCTTTCCGCTGGGCCCCTCCCCCCGGCTCCTGTAAACTTGGCAGCCCATGTCAGTTGGTGCCGAGTGGGGTTGGAAAAGCGACGTTCCCCCGTTTTGCTCTCACATAGTCCGTAATAAGGCGGGTGGAGGGGAGAAGCGGGGCTTGTTATAGTGTCAGAGACGGGACTGGCCTCTCATCTTCTTCTTTACATTACTGCATGTCTGCAGGAAAGTTGATTAAAGCCCGAGCGGAGATGTGAACTCCTCACCTGCTCTGCCTTTCATCACCGTGCGGGTGGCGAGGTTAGCGTGGCGTTCCCTGCCCTGCTTCGCCGTGCTGTGTATGCAACGAGATTATGGCGATGAAGGCTGCATTACAGTGCCCCCAAAGGGTAATCAGAAGCTCGGGGGTGGGTGGGGATAGGGTGGCCTGGATGTGGGTGGCTGCAAAGAGCTGGATGGTGGGTGCTCATTTATCAAACACCTCCAGGATAACCTCTCTCCTCTTTCTTTCTTTCTTTCTGTCTCTTCCATCAAAAATGTGCCGTGCATGAAAAAGCCTCCTTGCTTTGAGCTTGAACCTGCTGCACTGTCCTAGTGACAAATTAGCAGTTATAATGAGCTGGAATCCAGTGCTCAGTGCTGCCATCAAAAAGAGCCCTTGGGTCCCAGGTAGACTCTGTTACAGGACCACTGGTGTGTTAAAGCAGTGAAATGCACACCCTAGACCTCAAAGATGTACTGGCTGAACTCTTGACCCCCCCAGCCCCCTCACATTGGTCTCTCCTGACACGGTTCCTTGGAGCCGTGTCTCCTGATCCCAGAAGCCATTCACCCATTTACCCATTTTGAAACAATAAAATGGTCACAATGACTTCTTGGACCGGATTCAATAGGTACTTGAAGAGAAGGGAAACCTGCTGAGATTGGCTTAAATGATGAAAACTATTGTGCTCAGAAAGAATCAATTGGTGCTTTTCAGCGTAATTCGATTCTTTTCACAAAGGGGTTTGGGAGGCAATCTGAAAATGGAAATGCCACTTTGCTTGCAGTGGGCGCGGAGGAGATGAAGGGGGGTTACTTTGCATGGCGATACAACATCTCCTAAGGACAGTACACCTTTCAGTCGTGTCACCGTGTGTCTCGCAAATCACCGTTGAGTTTGTGCTGAGTGTGACAAAACTGCCCTGAAGTGGGTTATCGTTTACAGACAAATAATTACGGAGATGTGGGCGGCCACACTTTAAACATGCCTCTGTTTGCACCTTTCACAAACCGCACTTCTTTAAGAGTGCAATATCAAAGAAATTTAATACACTCAAAAGTTCAGCTGGGACTGCAGATCATTCCTGCTTTATCTGTTTTACAAAGAACGTCAACGCTGCCAGTTCAGATAGCCACTAGCAGCCAGAGAGCCTTACAGGTATGCAAGGTTGGGGGGCTGTGTTTCATATGGTTGCATAAGATATAAAAAATGTGACATCCTCAGAATAACAGCGTGCCGTTATCTAAAAACGCAGAGCTACAAATTGGTACATTTAGCTGCTTTGATAAAAGTAGGCCAGAGGGCAATGATGGCTCAAAGTGCAAGGAACTTTTTCTTGTTCTCTTTAATCAAATCTGGCACCTTTTTTTCCCCCTGGATTAACGTCTTATAAATTTTTGTCTGCACAACCTAGTGGACTGACTGCATTAGTTTACAAAAAAAAAAAAAAAAAAAAAAATACACGTGCACGCGGTGAACCTGCAGAAATCGGTGGAGCTATTGAAAGGGAGAGAAAAGAGATGCAAGAAGCCAGCTTCCCCCTCAAGCGCCAATCCAGCAGGATGTCGCTTATCTCTCTGGCTGGCAAAGTGCGGTTAAGGCTCCGGTCAGCATCCTTAACCGCTATCTGTCACTCTGCCTCCTTTCCTTTCACCCTCACCTGCCTGCCCCTTTGCTGCTCTGGGAGCGGCTCAGTTTCAACCTGGCTGTGGTTGCAAACGAACAGGATGAGGTGGACGGGGGAGTTGGACTGAGTCTGAGTCAGGCAGGCGGGCGGGTGGAGGGAGGTTGTTAGAGGTTAACCCATGGGGCTGTTCAGTTCAGGGGCCCTTCTCCTCTCTCTCTCTGTCTGTCTGTCTTGGCAAGAGAAGAGGCAGTGTCTGCTGCTGCATCATTAATGAAGGCGGTCGACGCCCCGTACAGCCGTGCCCGGCAGCCAAAGTCTCTGCTGCCTGCCTGCCACCAGCCTGCGAGTTTGAAAGAGAGGCGCTTTAGTGTATATCCCCACTATGGTAATGACAGCGGTAAAGCCAGGTCTCACTCTACTTTGGCAGCTCATGCTGTATAATCAGCCATGACGAATTGAACACCTCGGGAGATGGAGAGGTCTGCTAACTTTGGGCTGGCGTGCGGTGGTCTCCATTGTGAAGTTTCAGAGTAATATTCAAAAAGGATCCATCGTGTGAAACTTCTGAACATGAAAGCTGCTGTCTTTGTCAATGAAATTTAATCTCAACCAAGCAGCCAAGAACAATGAACTAATTAAAAGATTTTTTTTCCTTCTCAGAATTCAAGTTTGACTGAATGCTGGATAACTTGCATCTCAAAGGGAGATGGAGGCTCTGTCAGAGGCTGTTTACTGTAAAATGCACAATGGAGACAGACAGAAAGGGGGAAAAAAATACCTCTAGTCTCCTTTCATCTACAGTGAAGACAACCATGTCACAATTGTTGCCTCCTCAGATTTCCTGATCAAAGTGCCTTAGTTCAGTTCCAAGCCTTCAAATCACATCCATACTTCATTTTGGGAGTTGAACTCTCCGTCAGTGCAATCGATACTCCTTTTTGATTTCGGCTGAAAATTGCCACTTCTCAGAAATCTCAGCAAGCAAATGACAACAACATATAAACAGTATTTAGAGCCCCAACCTGTAATTCAGAGATAAACACAGGGTAGCCCCACTAAAACATCGGAAGCAAAGGACAGAGAGCCGTAAATCTGAGGCACAACGCGAAACGCTCCCGTGACAAAAAGCAGGACTGCAAGGTCTGACAGTAAGTTACAGTTTGTCAACATTGACTGAATTCATTTTTGTTGCCCACCGAGCCTGAAGGCCACACGCGCTGAAACTCAGCCTCCATTGTTCAAAAGTGTGCATGCAGATGGAGGCGTGCAGAACGAGCAAGAAATTTATGCACTGCAGCACAAAATGAAACTTTTACAACCTGCACTTTTATGACCGATCAGATTCTTATTTTGGAAAATTGTTAAACTTGCCTAAAAATGTGATGTAAATAATGTTCGTCCAATGGAAAGCGAGCATCACACTTTAAGCTGGGAGCACAATGTGTGGCACAAAGCGTGAGGCAGGTTATGTAGATAACAGAACATCGACTCAACTGACTAAAACATCAAAACCCTTTAAAAAGAACTAAATTAGGCATATGAGGTATAATTCATCTGTATCCTGCCCACTAAACCATCAGGAAATAATAAATGTATTTACTTTTACCTGGAAATCAGAGAAAAATACATTTAAACAAAGATGAATTTTAAATTTCTCAAATAAATCCTCTGTTTTATTGCCCTAAAAAAGGATTAGGGTAGGTGGGGACGTGTAAAGACCCAAAGGTTAACACAACTGAGAAATTAAATATGACTAATAAAAAGAGTAGAAACGGATCAGACCCCCAAAATAAAACTGATGATAACATAATTCCAACAATAACCTAAAACAGCAAATTGAAATGGTGAAAGCTGCAGTCAAAAAAAAACATAATACGTCATCAAAGGTGTTTTTTCTTGACTGGTTTTGTATAATCACAAATTAATTCTGCAGGATCTGTAGAGTAATCAGCGTCTGGACTGAGCAGCACACAGCAGACAGCTCGCTGTTCCTCGTTACTAATTTTCACTTTAACAGTAAAAACAAATAAAAATTATATATTTGTATTGGGTGGAAATGGCTGAAAAGGATGAAGGGGGAGGAAAGGCAGAAGTTAATTTCAGCTGCGGTTTATTCCTTTTACTGCGCTGTAGTCTTAAACAAAAAGCTTGAGGATATTTTTGCATATGAAAGGTAATTAGTAATAAAAAGTAGTCAACCCAGCCAGTGAGCCTTCAAAGCCTTTGTTGTTTATGTCGACAAGCTGCCTGAGCACATCAAAAATGTTTAAGTTGGCCACTGTTGACTTTCATGAATCCATTTGTTGTCATAAATAGAGTGGGCGGGCAGGAGGTGTGCAGCTACGTGAAACTGTTGAATTTGTTTCCTTGTGTGACATATGGAGCGGACAGCGCGGTATATAATACGCTATGTATAGACTCTGAGAAGGCCATTAAATATTTTATTGCACACCACCTGTTTTGGAGCAGAGCGCTTGGGCAGTCAACCTGAGAAAGTTGCCCAGAATCACAAACATTTTCTTGCATTGTCAGCAGGGTCAACTGAAGAGTAGAAGAAGAAGAAAAAAAGGGTAAAAAAATTTTGTGAAAATACCGAACTTTAAACAAAAACACATCCACTCGCCGAAAACTCGGTGAAACGCTCAGATATGCTGAGGAAACGGACATCTGTGCTTGTCACTTCCTTTCAAACGTGAGATATTACAGAACCGACTCAATGCTAATCGACATATGAATGAAGCAGCGAGGCGAGCTTATTCAGGAAGTGTACCAGCGCGGCCCTTTACTCCCAGAATAGCCTCCAGCTTTACTGGATCTTTGGCTCTTTGTTAGCACTTCGCCTCTAGCCTCAGCTCGCTACGTTTGTGCAAAAAGCGACAACAAAAGCTCTTCCCTGTAAAAAACGCTTGTTTTTAGAGGGAAGAGGCCGAATCCGATTCAACTTCAAAGGATTAGAGCGACAATGGAGAGCTCGTGCACTCACACGTGCACGCGTTCAGGAGCGGTCCCTGCCCGAGTGGGAATGAACTGCTCCAGAAAGGCCGGGGCCTTGGCAAGGTAATTAACCGAGGGTGCTTGTTTCACATGGCAGAGTCCATTAAGTGCCATGTCACACTGATGTCAGGGTAAAGGTAGTGCGCGCACACACTCTCACTCACTCACACATTCTGCTTTCAAATAGGAGCAGGAGCATCCGGGGTGGAGATAGTGAAGTGAGAGCGACTGTGGAAAACGAACTGGGAGAAGCAGCTGTGGCTCCTTTGGGCTCTCTAACCGATCCCTCCCTAATCAGCAATCCCACTCCCCCACTCCAGGTCCAGCCATCGATCGGCAGCACTACCACCACAGCGCTGTGATGAGGAGCAGGGGGAGAAGTGGATGTGATACCCCTCCATATACCCTCTAATTGCCCTGCCTGGGTTACCACCAGCACCACCCAGCTATCCCAGGAAAAAAAGGCCCCTGCAGTAACTGACAGAGCAACGGTTCTGCTGGCAGCGCTTGAAAACGGGGCCTCGACCTAAGCCCGTTAGGTACGGATGACCACACCAGAACGAGTGGAACGAGTTGGGAAGGGCTGCGTTAACCGAGGGAGGAAGCGGGCGCAGTTGGCGCCATAACCGCAACGGCGAACAAACCGCGAGGGCGCCGTACACCCGAGAGTCTGAGTACCAACACACACCGACGCGTATACCTTTCTGTGCCTCTCAGACTTCTGCTTCATCTCAGATAACGCCTTCCCCACTGAAGAGACTTCCGCGCAAGCTAACTGAGGTTTATCTCCCACTTAACAGATGAGCCAAAGGAAACAAGAGAGGCACTCGGGGGACTGAGCGAAGAGAGGCGAGGTGGGGACAAAGAGGAGGTAGGAACAGAGAGAAGCGGAGCAACAAAGCACCAAAACAACAGGCGCAGAACAAAAAAAAGAAGGCAGGAGTTAATTTTAAACAGAACGCAGGGGTGTCTGTGTCAGCTTAAGGTGAGGCTGCTAGATGGGCGAACGCAAAGGACGAGATGATCATTGGAGGCGGTTTCTCTGACGATCACACCGAGCGCTGCCTTAAACTTGATTGTGCCGAGTGTGTGTGTGTGTGTGTGCGAGCGGTGGACCGTGGCGGAGCACGTTGACGGATGGATGTGCGCCTGCAGTCCTATGAGCCGCCGTTACGCTGCCCAGAGCAGCACTGCAATTAAACGAGCAAAGGCCTGGATGCTAAGACCGGAGGAGCAGGGGCCGGAGAGCTTTGGACGCCAAGTGCTGAACTGAACACTGTGCTGATTTGTGCACTGACTGTCCCCGAGAACAGGGCCATGTATTTTTAATCAATGTCAAAGTGATGAAGTGTGTGTTTGCCACAAAAAATCCCCTGACAAACACAAATAGAGAAAGACAAACTCCCCAAGGGGCCCCTTTGTGCACGCACATGCACGAGTGTGAAGCCTCGGCAGAACATTCCAGCAGCTGACCCGAACAGCTTCCTCGATATTACTTGAAGTGCACTACCTGGTACAAAAACTTCTTCATTTGTATTACATAACACGCACATGAAAAGCAGCCTAATCCAGAATGCAATTAACATTTTTAATAACAATAAATACTCCTCGGATAAGTGGTCGGCTGGCCGATAATTAGAAATTGGCGGATCTATGGCCATCCCTCAAGACAGACACATGCTGACGTTACTGCAGGTTATCTGGTATTGGGAATCATTCCTGAAGCATAAACAAGCCAGGGAGATAGGCTGGCTGCCCTCCAACAGCCTGTCTCCTCAATTTTACAGGCCTCTTTTCCCCTTTCAGCCAATTCAGCCCCAAATATCGATCAGCAGAGAGAGAGAGAGAGAGAAATTGAAAGAAAGAGATGGGTAGAAAAAAACAGAAAGAGGGGGAATTGAGAGATGGGATGGAGAGAGGGAGAGAGAGCGGAAATGGAGGCCAAAGAGGTTAGGCATGTGTGTAAGTTGTAGAAAGTTTTTCAGCACATTTCGCACGCACACACAACCACGTGACACGAGCAGAAGATGGTGGAGGCTGTAGAAGAGCACAACAAAGCAGGTGGGAAAAGGATGAGAGATTGTGTTGTGTCTCAATCCCTCGCAAACAGACATCTGATACTGAAAGCCGTGGCGCCTTAATCAGATCATTAAACCAAAGACCGTTGACCTAAGAAGAATGCTCCGTGATCCCTGACTGAGACGCAGAGCATTAAGGAGGCTTCTGGATGATTGCTTCAGAATTATGGGACCGCAGAACGTAGGCAGGCGGGCTTGTGGGCATAAATGAAGCCACAACCACATTTCTGTGATACATTATTCTCATAAGTTCTCTCAGCTTTTATTGGACTCTTTACACTCCTGCCCCCACCGCTTGGACTCCACTGTACTGTATGTAATCTGACAAGAGGCTTCAAGGGCTTGATTCGATTACATGAAATGAAATTACAACACATTCGATGCGCAAAAGCACTCTGCCTTATCAAAAGGACCAATTGGAGCGCTGCTTAAAGAAGTGCCAGATGTTATACGGCGAATGGCTCGGAATGATCTTATGGCCAATCGGCAATGGCGCATCCTCCAGCGGCGAGCGAGGGGGCGGAGAGGCAAAAAAAGTGGCAAGTCAAAAGCCAGGCTGTACATAGTTTTACACACTATAAAATATTCATTTGCTAAGTGGTACAGCATTTTTCCCTTTGAGAGGTTCATGCATTGTTTAGGCAGCGGAGCAGAGGAGAAGGAGGCTGGATGGTGGTGGAGGAAGTGCTCGGTAATGGGGCCAAACAGGAGTGCTGATTTATGTGCACAGTCACCGAGGTAAAAGCGAAAAAGAGGGACAGTAAAAAGGGGGAAGAAGCTGCGTTTCACCAATGCTCTATCTCCAAAAGCAGTTCACCTCCTCTGCACTGCACCGTGTTTGGCCCAGCTATCGCTGCACAAAAAAAGTGTTCGTGACATGCTGAGAGCTTCAACGAGGCCATGGTTCAACTTTTCCTAAAATGCATCTACTATATTTTTAATTGCGTGTGTTCTCAACTGTCGATTAAGCCGAAGATTAAAAGCCACCTCTGGGACTGCTAGCATCACTGATTCGCAGTATGTGCTTCTGACAGGCGTGCAGCCTCTCTGTCTCAATGCAAACCGTGCGATACCGGCACGGCGGTCTCGTGGAACCCTCTCACAGCCTTAACGCTAAGGTTATGTCAAGCATCAAGCAACGTATGAATGAAAACCGAGGCTGGGCAAAGACCACGACAGTGGCTCAAACTGAATTCTCTAAACACTGTTGGTGGGTTAAAGCATTGTCAGCAGATTTACCTCCCACTGTCTTTATACCAGAACCCCCCCCAGGCCTCCAGGCCTGTAATGCAGTTGCCCCTCCCTGCAGCCACAATAGTGTAGGCTAATGTTTGGACCCGAAGTGGTCACCACATTCCCGGCAAACACAACCCAATCTTTAACCTCTTTACAGTGTGCATGATATACTTTGCAAGCAGGGGCCAAGGTTTTATCCATTATGAATGAGACCCATATTACTCTAGGCATTAGCAATGTATGAGCTGGGCTTTAGAAACACAAGGTCTGGGGTTTTTCTGCCTGCTTCCCCACCACTCCTTCTTTGCCATACTTTTTTTCCCTCCTACCCAGCCACGTGCTGCTGCTCTCACACAGCCTCCCATGGATGCCCTGACTTCTGCCTGACAGCTCATCTGGCCGAGCCCCGCCTGTCCAATCGGCAGCTTCGCGAATGCGGCGAGTTTGAAGAGGCAGGACCGCGCCCGCGGCTAAAGCCCTCCACTGATCTCGGCTTCGCCCGCTCTCCAGCTCACCGCTCCTAACCTGGCCGACCCTTGACTCAGCTCCATCGCTCGCACTTCACTGTCTTCCTCGGTCTGATCTCGGTGCATCCACAGTCTTTGTGATAGTATCTGATTTCCCAAGGCCAGCCAGCTGAAACTTTAATGAAATGTAAGCATGAAGAAAAAGGAGCAACATCACGACTGAATATGTTCTATTCTTACCATCCCCATAGCTTACAGCTTTCGATACATATTTCATAATATTGTGGGTTGTTTAGTTTGCTGGAAAAAGTCAGACTGCGACAGCATGTTGCAAACATGTGCACAAAGACGTGGCATGACACGGCACGCACGGACAGTTTAATTTCATTCCATGACTCCTTCCTCGCCCGATCTAAGCAACAAATCAATGCGGGCAGAGCTCGCGAAGGAGCGATTGTGATGACTGGAGCATCTTTTCCTGCTTACTTTTAGAATTCTGGCGGTGTGTACGGTAGTTAGGTGGGAAGATGGAGCAAGCGTTCCCAGTGGGGCCTGGGACTCCTCAGGGCTGCAGCCCTCATCTCCACCTCCTCTTTCCATTCCCTACTGTGGGACAACGAGATTACAAAAGCCCCCGGGGATAGCCCAGCTCCCGGCAGGCGCCACAGTCCCCTGCTGGCTGCTTCAATATCCCTCTCTGGTCCTAACATGGGTCAGCCTGATAAAAATTATGTCTCATTTATAAATGAACAAAGCAATGTGCTGAAGCCATTAACCTCTAGTATAGTGTTGCTTCGCATTACTAGACAACTGCAGTGTAATTACTGAGCAACACGGCTCGGACGTGGTGGATATGTGCGGTTTCAGAGCCCATTAATAGTTCAAAATGTACAGAATGTTATTAGCTACAAGGTAGAATATGAGCACTTTCCCCATGTTGTCCCCGTGTAAAAAGGAAATTAACATAGTTTCAGCTGCGTTTCAGCCACAACAAATAACGCAGGACAGGAAGGAGTGCGGTGAGCAGCCGAGCGGCAAGAGGCCTGGACGAGGCCTATTATGACAGGAAGCTCGACTCATCAGCCATTCAGGGTGCGGTAAGAGGAGACATAAATCAATGGTGTGCCAATTATGACACCACACTGAGCTGTGTGAGTGCAGGGAATTAGCCGCACAAATCTCAGTATCAGGTTCAGTAGATGGGCTGCTCTGGACCGGGGAGGCAACGCCGAGGAAGCACCGCGGGGAGGAGAGAGGGGGAGGAAAGGAGAGAAGAGCAGAAGTAAACACTGAAATGTGAGGAAACTCGTTAGGGTTGATAAGGAAAAAGCAGTTATCTCTTTAGGTCTTTTTCAGCCTATAAAAACAGTATCATACATGGATGGGGGGGGGGAAGGCTCTGTGCAAGCCCCATTGTCAAGTGCTCACTGAACCACACAAAACCATTTGAGGTGAATACTGTAAGACTGTAGTCGCCACACATCAAGCACAGTTCTCATATTTCATTCTCTCACACTGCGATTTCTCTCTTACAAACATTAAACTTCACCTGACACCTCCCCCACTACACACTCACACACAGCCTCGCGTAGTGCAATCAAGCAGGCATCTGAGGCGGGCTCTGGGATGCTGGGAGCGCAGGTTTGAGGCAGGCGGCGGCAGCTTTCAGCTGGGCCCGAACACGATGCCTTGACACCGCCGCGTACGCAGCTGTATCCCAGAACTTAGATTCTGATTAAATGGAAACAGAACAGCCCATTAAAGTCATTAACATACATCTCGAGTATGTGTGGAGGGGGATGTGCACCAAAGGGTGTGTGTGCACAGTAATGTAGCGCATATATTAAGAAAAGATCCGCAGATAGGACTTGAAAGAGCATATCTTGCGAAAAGCTTATATATATTATTTATCACACAGACATCAAAAAGGAGACTTTGTAATGACCTTTTTAATTCATATGCAAAGGTAATGCAGATTCCGAAAATGGAAATCCACCAAGAAGCGCAGGCGCAAGAGGCTGTAGCATGACTGGCCTGGCCTGGCCTGGCATGCGTTTCCATTTCACAGCTGCCAGTATCTTTAATTTAATGTCACAGTGGATATGGTACCGCTTTATCTCACGGCCTATCGCGAAGCACATACGCCTCTTTTAATTTCGAGCTTAAGATGTGGTAGTTATCTGGCTTGTGTGGGGAAAAAAGGAAAAGAAGAATACGTGACTAACGTTTAGTAACATTTAGGAACCAACTCATCGACAGGACTCCTTTCTTTGTGATGGAAACGGTATTAAGTTTTCAGATTTTTTTTTTCTTCATTTTCTTTTTTTAATAAAGAAAAAAAAATCTAATAGCGTAAGACATTATCCAAGTTCTATTAGATCATCCTTTGCAGCATTTATCAAACATGTCCCTCTTAAGTCTCAAACCACTACTAAAATCCTCCATTAAAAAACGCCATGCATAGCATTAAGACAACCTTCCAATTTGCAGTTCTTGACGTACCCATTTTTTTATTATTATGATGGATTTACCAGCGAGCAGCAGTTTTCTAAACATACACATTTCAGAGAAGCCCGTAAGCTGTGGTGACATCTTCCCAAATATAAGATTTGAATACAGAAGTCAAGTTTGATTTTAAAACCTGTTCCCTGCTGTCGTCACATGGATGAAAATCCCAGGTATTACAGCGCTCAGTCTGTCCCTTCCAGAGCTATTCAAATTTTGAAATTCAGAAAGAAAAAACATACCGGTTACATATTTTTAAACGCTAATTTCCCCTCTCTCGTCTTCTCGCTGTGACAAACATTAACACATAGTGAAATTCAGACCGGCTGTCAGAGATGGCAGATGGGGATGTATTCCTGATAACTCATCACCTCCGATCCACTGGGGAGCGGCCAGAAGCCAGATATTCCCAGTGAGCCTCTCGGGTCAGACTCCACCGTGCGGGTGCATACTCAAGTCATCGGGCATGGAGGTTTGTTGCCTGCGATCCCTGCTGATTTTGGTTTCTGCTCATTGGCTGATAAATCGCGGAAGTTTTAATTGTACGCTGACCTTGACGAAATGAACGGACATCATTTATCAATTAGGAGTGCAATGGGGTGATGTAGGGAGAAAGTGTCTGCTGACAGAATTATTTTTCATCTCATCTTTGGCTCAGTCAGCTCTACACTGTACACCTTTAAAAGGGTTGAAACAATTTTCATCTTGCAGTGATGATGGTGTGTTTTTTTTATTGCTATTACATTTTTTTTTCTCGCTCATAAAATCCGTCCCCTCGGTACAATCCACCGCTGTTTACCAAGTATAATTCAAAAGGAGGAAAAAAAAAATAAAGAAAGAAATGTAAAAATTGAGAGAGAGCTGGTATGACCAGCCTAATCTGTGCGTGGGCGCTTCACTGTGCTTGCACAGTATGGCTTTTCATGACATGAACATCAAATCCCCAGAGAATACAGCTGCCATGATGAGATGTGTTTTTATGGGGATTTAGGCTCCGGAAGAGAGATTTGAGTATTACCTATTGTCAAAAATGTGCAATGTTAGGAGAGCTGCAGCAATGGAGGATGGGGATATTAAACGGGCCTGTTAATGTTTTACACAGTGTTGTTGATGCTCCTGCAGACCTGTAAAGTCTCGACAATAACTCTCAGTGTTGAGTGGTGCAGGACACTTATTGAATGGTGGCGAGTGGGAGGTGCATGAAAGAAGATAATTCTGCTCTTCTGAGGGTTTGAAGCGGTTGCATCCCCCCACCTCCACCCTCATCGGCCATTTCTTAGCGAGAGCAGTCTAGCATGCAAAGGGACATCGTTTTTCATCCCTCACAAAAGGCTCAGTGAGCCCTGTCTTTAACCAGCTAACAACAGACCAGACTCGCCTTTAGTTCTTCAGACATCCAAATGCTGGCGGCGTTCGTTTTCAGCCAGGCGTCGGAGAATCGGCTCGGACCAGTTTTCTAACCCGGAGTGCAGTCCGGCAACGTACCCAGATAGATTGTGTGACCACGAGCCAGAGACGCCCAGCGCCGACCTTTTGAATGTTGGGCTGCCATTCTCAAACACCGGGCCCCAGATTGACTTCGCCCTCAGCCAGATGAGAGAGCCTGCTCATGTGTGAACGGCTCTGACTGCTTGCATGGGCTCGCCAGATCCAAATGCCCTGCAGGTCTGAGGGAGCATTTTACAGCCTGTTTAACAGTAACTTCAAAAATCCCCCTGTCCCATTTTTTTTCCACAAAGAGATTTCTCAGACATCAGGCCTTGGTTGCTGATTGCCTCTGAACGTGGTGTTGATTAAAAAGTCAGCATTGTTCAGGCTTTCTTGTTTTCTCTTTCTTGTGGATCCTGGGAGTACAAACAGCTCGATAGGCTGCGTGTGAAAGTCTTCGGGCCTTGTGTCTGACGAGGAACCCGCGGTGAGAGAGAGAATGGGGCCTACTCGCCCAGCTTTTGGAATCCAATAAAGTACTTTATTTCAGGGCTGGGGCCGACGTGAGGCTAATCTTTGATCTGAACTGGAAGCTGAGGGCTCCGAGTGGGCCACGCCGCCCGATTATTTATGGGAACTTCAAAGGTTCCGCTGATCACACTTGTGTCTCTTATCTAGCGAGAGAGAAACAGCCACAACAACAAAAAGTGACTTTGCAGAGAGAGTGGAAATTCAGAGCACGGAGAGAAAGGTGGGGATAAAGGCGTAAGCATTTGAAATAGAAGGGGGAAGGGTTTGGTGGGGCTCTGCGGGGAGATCTCCAGATTAGAATGATCAGACCGATGTATACGGGCCATCTGCCTGGGAACGCGCCTCCGACTCCCGCCGAGAGACAGTCGGACCCGAGGAGGATAAGTATTGCTCCTCCTCCCCTCTCCGTTCTCATGGAAGAGAGGGAACCCTGCTCTCCTTTCCCCGCCTGCCTCTCGCCATCTCCCTCACTTCCTCTCCAGTGCTCCCCCTCCATCCCTCCTTCCACTATCACCGCCGCCACCTCCACATCACATCAGAAATGTGACTGGCCTCAAACTGCTGACTTGCTCACAGTCCATTGAGTTTCCTCTCCTTATCAAATTACAGCCACCTCAATAACCCACTCGCTGCAGCACGCCGGAAGAAATGAGGTTTTCTCCACCGCCCGCCCCTGGCACTGCACTCTTTCCCTTGCTTTTTTCTTCTCTCGCATTTTTCTTTCAAAAACAGCAGACAGGGTGAAGAAGGGGGTGTAAAGAGGACGGAGGGGGGGTTGATGTGAATGTCGGCGTGTATTTTCGAGGGGGCGTAAGTTCCTAATGTTTCGTACGATGTGTGAAGGGGGTAGGGACGGCCCTTCGCCTGCTGCACACTGCCGATTTGCAGACACGGGCAAAAGTCCAGATGGCGCCCACCTTCCGGAAATGCATTTTTTACTTCCACCCCAACAAGTGCAGCACCGCAGCAGCCCACAATTCCCTTTTTTTCTGCCACCTGTCCTCGAAAACAGGCCGACGTGCCCGCCGTCGTCTTCCCTCCTTACCCCCGTTCGAAAGAGAGCCGCCGCTATCTTGCTGGAGAAGGTGACACAGTCTCATCACCTGTTCTCTACCTGCAATGAGAGAACTTTGGGGAGCCTACGAAACGGACCAAGCAAGGTCATCCATCTCATTTTGCGAGCGAAGCTGCTGTTATTACAAAGTCAAAATGAAAAGCCTCATCCCCGGGTCAGCTGTCTGACAGGTGATGGATGTCATTTAACCTTCCCAGCAGCTGGTTACTGGTTCAGATACCAAAGCAAATATGGTTGAAAACACCTCTCCGAGCCCAGATCCATTTTCTCCTGATGTGACATAGCTGGCATCGAAGAGTAATTGATTTATTTTTAACATCGGCGGCGGCGATGTTTTTTGAGGTCGTAATTGCGCCGGCGTTAGTGCATGCAAATGAGAGTTCGGATAAATTTACAGGAACTTGTGCACACCTCCCCTGCACACACGCGCTACTCCTCCGATGTGAATTAACATCAATATTTATCTTAGTTCTATTATCCAATTCTTACCTCATTCACATGCTAATTGCTACAATTACCATTAAATAAGGGCCCCAGTTCAGAGGAAATAACCTGCTGCTGAGCACTTGAATCACTGACTCGTCACCTGTGTGCACAAAATGCATACACACCTACACAGGCACAGCCAGAGAGGAAAAGAAGAAACGGGAGGTATGTTAACATCTGCCTCGCGGTGGGTTTTTAAACCTCAAACTACCTGACAAAACTACAGTGCAGCCACGAGTTGAGACGCGTTTTTGGAAGCTCTTCCTGTCAGTGGCATCACGAGTGGTTCTCTGAAACAAGGAGACAGCAAGAATAACTGATTGCAAGAGCAGCCCAAATTGAGAATGAACACTCATGTATAATGATTGGATGCAACCCAGGGAGGGTTAACATGAAAGCCCAGCAGAGTGCCAGCCCCAGTTACCTGCAGAGCCGCAGTCAATGCGCTCTGCCTTCACCTGTTTTATTGGAGACGACGCCGGCGTGTCAGTGACAGCGAATGTCCAAGTTGAGTGCGAGTAGATTAGATTAACTCCCCTGTGAAAGAGCCTTGTCTGCTTCCATTGTGCATCCTGTCTAGTTAAAACGACACAGGTATGCCATAGCAATAAGCAGGTGCGCTGACATCAGAGTCGTGTTGGGAATACTGGCACTGATTGGAAAACCTATAGAGTATTCTTCAAACGCAAACACACGGCTGACGTGCAGCTTCCACCGGCCCTTAAGCAACACTCTTACGCGAAGATCAAGAGAGTGATTCTTAACTGCCGCTGGGGTATAAACTGTACTGCGCTACACCCACTGGACTCTGCGCGCGGTCCCTTAAGGGGGGTTTGGCTGTGCAAAGACATCCATTTTTTAAATGGTGGAAGACAGCAGGAAGGTGTTATTGAAAAAGGCCTCATGAGGAGGAAAGTCTAGAGGCACTGACTGCAACCAAAATAAAGGCCTAAAACCTAACTGGATAGAGACACAGAGCTCGGTACTAACTGAGTTGTAAACTTCCATTGCCCCGGGGTGCAGCCATATTCTGCTCATCAGATCAGCCTGTAACACAGGAGGGTGAATTCGGACGTCGTCAAGAAGACAAAAAGAATAAAAGCAGAAAGGAGCGCCGCACACATGAGGAGAAGGCGAAGAGCGAAAACAAAGAAAATCCAGATCTTTTCGCTCGCGCAGTTTGATTGCAGTTGAAAGTTTTTCAGAGGAAACGTGATCCAAAGATGCTGAAGATTTTTCTTCGTGGGCAAAAAGTTTCTTAGTTTCAGTGCATACAGAGGGCTAACCTCGCTCTAACAGAAATATGCATGAATAATGATTACCAGCGTCAGAGCTGTCTTGCCTTCAGGTCCGCACACACCGCACAATCAGGGGAGCTGATGACCTTTGCTGATGGCAGAATACCTCAAAGCGAAGGCCTCTGAGTCGTAAAGTAGTAGACACCCCGCGCGAGATCTATTAGTTTGCTCTTTTGTCTGTAATAATCCTGACAGAACAAATAATATGCAGGCACATTCAGAGCAAAATCATTCAAAGCGATGCTTTGGGAACGAACGTGAAAATAAATTCTGTTTCGATAAATCGACCGCGCTCGCAGGGCTGAAGTGAACGGAGGCCGTGGAGTGGATGGATACCACGGAGCGCTGTCTGTCTTACGCACACAAACCTCCCTCGTAAATTATCTCGAGCAATGTAGAATTTATGAGGCAGAGATATCTCACTGCCAGCCTATCATTTCCATGGCTCTGTCACCGTAATTCTCTCCAAAACTGCCCAAACCCATAGATAAAAATGGACACTGCAGCTGCAGATGAAAAAGTGCAAAGAGGCGAAAATGGACAATAAGCCAGTCTGGATGAGGAGACTGGGGGATTTCTTTTTTTTTTCTGACTCAAGTGACCAATGCCTCTGTAAAAGCGAGCAGGAAACATGCAGAAAGAGAGCAGAGGAGAGGACAAGTGTGACAATTAGAATTTGCTCTGTTTACGTTGCGTGAAATCAAGTGTCGGGGGAATCTGGCCAATTGGAAGATGAGTCAAATTGCCAGGCATAGGCTGCTTACATCTTTACCTCAGCTGGCGCGGCTCCTCTGCTCGACAATGGCTCTTACCTTTTGAAATATGTGTTTGTGTTTCCCTGTGTCAGTGGGAGTGTATGTGAGTGTGTGTGAAGAGATTTGGGGGAGCTTTTAGAGCGCTATCATAGAGTAGGTGGAGGACGGTGGAGTGTATCAGAGAGGGCAGTCCGCACATGCTGCCCTGTGAGATTGGATTCTCACCCATGAAATGTAAGCACACAGAAAAACGCTCGGCAGCAACAACCTCCAATTTACACAGCAATTTTCCACTCGCTCGCGACAGAACCAAATCGCATTTGTCTCCCTGCCGTTGATACCACGCCACCCTAGAATTTCATTCATATCCAGTTAATTAGCACGTTTGCGCCAGGCACCAGAAAGAGCAATCATTGGACAAAATGTGCAGAGTAATTTATTACAGTTTATTACAGTTCATTGAGGAAGATGGAACGTGTTGGATATTAGAATGATTACTTGTATTTGCGCTGATAGCAGTCTGCGTGACAGGAAGACGCCAAAACAACAAAAAAAAGTTATTTACCAAAAACAGCTGGACAGATAAATTAGGCCCTTTCTCTACATGACAGTATCTCCCCTGACTGCAGTGTTTCAACATTTCTGGGTGAAAAGCGACGTCTCTCAAGCTTTACTCCCTCCTTTGAAAACGCTAATTGCTATTCATTACTCGCTATTGCTGAATGATAACAATGTTGGGAGTTACAATTCTGAGTCATTAAATTAGCAGGAAGGGGCTGAATAGGAGGGGTGGGCAATAGAAAATCCTCATCCCGGTTAAGCCTCGCCTCTGTGTTTAAAGGGTCGCTTCATCCAAATTGGATTTTTCTTTTACTAATCTTTAGTAGTATCTACCCATGCAGATTTCTCCTGTTTGATTTGGCTACCACGGGCGTTGCTACACATAAAACCACCGGGGCACAACTGAAATTGCACTTTTTTGCCCCCCTTGGTGGATTAAAATGTGCTATATGGACTTCCTTTGCTTAGCTTGCTGTTACTGCCGTTGTCCTGCTGCTGCAACAGTAACAATCGCTACAAGTTTTAAGAAAGATGTATTTTTATCGTAGCCTAGAATTTCCAGATTTGTGTTTTAGGCTTAAAATCAGAGAAAACTGCACTAAACTAGGTGAAGAAATAAGAAAATGAAATAATTTGAGGCAGCTATTTATATGCAAAGTATAAAACATACCAAGTAAAGGTGTCTCGGGTCTAACATCAATTTGAAACTTTTTCATGTTATCATTCATTTAGTCTGGATGCATGTTTCCCTCACAGGTGTCAACACGCTCGCTGTCGTGCATGGATCTGGGGTTAGCCATGCTGCTTTGTCATTCTTAGACAAAAAAAAAAAACCTCGTCTTTTACACAGCAGCACAGAAGATCGATACTGGGGGACGTGCCCCACTAAAAGGGGTCTAGCGATGCTGATGACTTCTCCTGTAACGCAATAATACAGGATCTACTTTTACTTGGGCTGCTCAAAATACTGAAAAAAGAAAGATTATAAATGTTATAAGCAATCAGTCTTTGCCAAAAGAAGATCTGGTTAATATAATGAGTCTGCTGTCCACATTTTACTTTCATGTCTTTTGTATAAATTGGTTCCATTAGTAATTGTTCCCTATGCGGCAGCAGGAAAAAGATAATATTCACCTTCCTTTTATTGACTTGCAAAGAAATTTCTCAAAAGTTGGACAAAGAAATAAAAAAAAGAAGCTGTTTTAATAAAAATCCCATGTTTGAAAAATTTTCTTTTATGTAGTTTGAAAATATTTTTGCTTAATATGGTCTGCGGCGAATTTAAATTACTGGCCAGAGGAATTAGACGGAGAGGTTGAAGTGCACAGTTGGCATACAAAGCAAAGGTCTTTAATGGAGCCGACTGATCCACTGAGTCTAGATTTTTGGTGCCAAAGCTGGTAACAAATATTAGAGTGTGGAAAACTAAAAATCAATATACTGATCAGCTGCTTTGACAAGCAGGCTTCAAAATGACGGACGGGGAAATAAGAAGAAGAAATATGGAAAACATATCAGAAAATGCCTTTTTGTGACACGTGCATTTCAATGACATCACAAAGTATTATTTGGAGTTCAAACTTTGAACAAAAAAAGCCAGATCGGAGTGTGAAGCCAAATGAAAATAACAGCTGATCAGCTAATTGGTTCATGCCTGAATGAAGGTTGTCTGTAAGTCCAAACTACCAAATGTGACTATATGTGCAAACTTCTCAGCTATTAATTAAAAGTTAACCAGACTCATTGCATCTATATTTGCTTAGATGGACATTGTCAGATATTATATCAGAGACAGGACAGGATGCAGTGACCACTCACTCAGCAGAGGTTTTTTAATTCCTTCTAATATTTCTTACAAACAAAAGAAGCAAACTGTTATTTCCAGAGCCTCGCAGCACCGCTTCTGAAGTATCTGCATTACATCCAAAAACAACCAACTAAGCAACAAAATGTTATACAGACAACACATGCACTGATCCTGATATAGCTGCGATAGGCCCACACGTGCACGTCAGTCAGCCTCGAGTCTTTAACACTGAAGCCCAGGTGGTATCCATTCCTCGCTGGCAGGGATGGATATCGGAGACAAACATTAAATTTGTCAGCTATTGTTCTGCGATGTGTTAAATCTGCAGCGTAAAACTTTCCCTTCAGGCGGTGAAAGTAATTACACAAACACCGTCGACCCCCTTCTAGGTTTTACTTCCATAGGTATCATGGCTGCTTTATGTAAAACGATGCAGGTACGCACCGATGCCGCCATTTATGTGCACTTTAAATCTACCAAATCCAGCAAAACAGAGCTTTACCCGCCTCTAACGTATATAATGTTCAGTGCACGAGCTTCAAACACATTAACACTGTGACACGTTTCCTTGGAAAACCCAGGATTTGTGCAGTTGCATTTACAGAGACGGCAAAATATCACTAAAAGTAAGAAAGATGGGAAAAAACGACATTTTTCTCAGTGTAATTTACTTGAACTGGCCCATTAGGCCAAAACACAGTCAACCTGACACCGACCCTCACCATCACCGCTAATGCAGCACCCGCCCGGCAGCTCCAGCAGCAGCGGCCGACATAGACACTTTCACGCTGCTTGTGCCACAAACACACACGAGAACATTCCTTCATTAAAGTGGCCGCGCTCGCCTCCGTCTCTGCACAACAACACCGCTCGCTCGCAAACACACACTGCAAGGTGGACGCGCGCGCGCCCGTGAAGGCTGTAATCTGTAATTTGTAAGTTCCATTTGTTTTTAACACACACCAAAGCAGTGGTCCTGTGGGACCTAATAAAACCTCATAAGCACATGGAGAGGAAGCCCGAGGCGCTGCTCTTTCCCACAGATCTCACCTTGATAGATGATTTTAGAAAAACACAGAGGCGTGCTCCACTAACAAAGTGCTGCGAGAAAAAGCAGTGATATTTAGACTCTCCATCTAAGGAGAGGAAAAGCGAGGAGGAGGAAGAGGAGGAGGAGGGAGGGCGGCTCTGATTTGAGGTAAATTACATGAGCTTCTCTCCTTTCTTACCGATTACCCAAAGCAGAAGCAGAGTAATCAGCGAGATACCTGTTTGGCTGCCTGCGAGGAAAGAGGCAAAACAACGTTTTTTCCTCTCCTACTGCTCACGCAGTGCAGAGCTGAGATTAACTAAAGCAAAGGTCCCATTTTTTATTTTAAAGTCCATCCCACAGTCGTTCGTATCGCAGTGGTAAAAAGGAGTAGCCGGTGGAGGAACCCCGGCCATTACTTTATATTACTTCAGGTCTCTAAAAACGAACGTGCCATAACCGGCAATTTCAGATGTCCAGCTCTGCATCCCAGAAATAATAATAATAATAATAATAATGATAATAAAAGGGCTCATTTAATTTGAGGAAACAAAAACAATTACGAGCCTGCCTGAGCGGAGGTCAGCTCCCCTCTGCGGCATCTTGGTTTCATTTTAGAATACCTGTAGACTTCTTCAAGGAGAACTTGAAATCAATTTCAAGGCCCATTTAATTTTATACACGCGTACATGCTGACCCACAACAGCATAGTTCAAATATTGATCTTCTTTAGCGGGTGACCCAGGGTGCCTCTTAGTAGTCAAAAACAGCAGCACAAGTGCATCCTTTAAAAATGAAACGCTGAGACCAGGAGGAGGCGGCGAGGGGAGAGAAACTTCTTCTGACGTGAGGAATCATTTCCCCAAACTTGGCTCCCATGCATCGTGCTCGCTGCTCCGACGAAGACGGATAATGACCTTTTGAAAAACAAAATTTGAGTGTTTGTCTGGAGATCTATTTGTCAGCGTGCCTTCTGGCGGTGGCGAAAACACGCTTGCAGGAGCACAAGGAGAACTGCAATAATGCTTTGCTGTTCACCACTGCCATTAAGCTGCTGGTGATAAAAAGGTGCAGTGCTTTTAATGGCTTGTGATGGCTTTTTTTTTCCTTTCCGCTTTCACTCGTACGGCCACTCTGTTAACTCAGCACACAGGGTAATACGTCTCATTTGAGAGGATCCCGCCGCGAGGAGAATGCTTGAAGGACAGTGTGAGAGTGACACCACATTATAAACATAATAATCACAGCTGGCTAAGATACTGCAGTAAAGAAATAATTGGACTCAAGCTGGTCTGGCTGCTTAAGCATTTTAGCGTGCCATTTGTAGAAATAGAAAAACCTCAGGTCAGGTCTTATTCTCAGGGATAAAAAAGAGGCTGCAAACAGTTTCTACTGCGAGGTTATCCCCCTGTCTTTATGCTGCTCTAACTGTATGAGCTGGTGTGTGTGTGTGTGAGAGAGAGAGAGTGATGTAGTTAGAGCTCCTGCAGTGTAAAGACAGGGAGGCGTCGTGTCGTGCGTCTTGTCTTTCTCCCTCTCGGCGTCTCCTCCACCTGCTCAGGCTCGCTTTGGCCTGAAGGAGCACTCGGGAGAACCGAGAGGCTGAGATTCCTGCGCTGTATTAAATGGCCTGGGTGGGAAATACTGCAGTAGAGCAGCAGAGCAACCGGCAGCCTTTATCCAAACCTCTGTGTCTTTCTATCGTATCAAGAATCAAGAGAAAATCCCAGAGTTTAGACAACATCGAAAGGGCGATGAGTTTTTCACGTTGGATTAGCAGGTAGCACAGGAAACACCACCTGTGGTGTCATATTTCCTCATTTCTGTGCATTGCACACCAGTAAATGTTTAGCACAGATGTTAATTAAAAGCTTCATTAGATATTTGCCTCCGTCTAAAAAAAAGAAAAGAAAAAAAAACGACGGCTAATTATTGCGAGGTGAGGACATTTGCGACTGCAGCTTTGTTTTCCAGAAGTTGAGTATATTAGCATGAGCAGCACCGTGAATGCTAATTTACTGACACTACAGGTCCAGAGCACTCCAAGCTAACGCTCACCATTAATGACTGGGAGATATTTAGCATTATTGGCAAAATGTAAATACACATTTATCGATGCGCTGCACGGCCCCGTGCATGCAGAGCCCTGCACCATCCACCTACAGATGACAACAGTTCCTCACAGGGAGACAAATAAATAGAGATATGTCAGCTCAAATATGTACGTTTGCATTAAAAATACAGTCAGACCCCCAGTGGAGAAGTCTTTGTTGGTGAGTAAACCTATTGCACTGTTTGTGCCATTCTTCTATACAGGGAACAAATTTAATTTTGTTCCATTTACAAAGGTCTAGTGGAGTAAGACGGTGGGTAGCCTTAAGAAAAGCACACACATCTACACACACACACACACACACACACACACACAAGTCAGCCTGACTGTGAAGTCTCTGTGAAGAACAAGGCAGCACTCGCTCACACACCAAATGAAATTTCAAAATAAACGACTGAGCTGTGATTTACAATTCTCCTCCGGGGCAGAGAAAAGTGAGAAAACATTTCAATCAGTCCCTCCGCCTTTGTTATGCTGCTATGAATCAGCTGTTTAAGGGACAAAACAGCTGAACAGCGGCGAGAGAAAGACTCTGAATGATTTCACACCAAAACACTGAACATATTGAGAGGTATATTCTAGAGCCCATGAAATTGGGTTTAAAGTTTTTTTGATTTGTGCCTGATTGAATCTGAGTGAATTGTGCTCAGCTAAAACTGACTGAAAAACAACAAAGCTGGCGTCGCCTTGTGATATAATGGAATATTTCAAATACACAGTTTATCTATAGAAACACAACAAATGAGAATCAGATAGCCGGTGAAAGCAGATCCCTAATCACAACATCTGGGTTTGGCTTGCAGGTGTTTTTGTGCTTTTCTTCTTGTTAACAATTTTCCTAAAAGATTAAAACTGACGATGCGTTCGTCCATCTTTCTAGGCTTTTATGTGAGATGAGTTGGGTCACAGCGATTCTGAAGGTGGCCATCTCTCGGCAAATTAGTCTGGGGCCATTTTCAGTGAGGTTACAGGAGCAAAGAGGAAAACACAAACAAAAAGCTAAAACATATAATATTAAGGAATATTATGTGTTGTGTTGGAAACATTTGTAGTTTTATGGACAATAGGACAAAAAATATGATTCGTTGGCGTTAAGAGTTGAAGCAGGAGAAGAACCGCAGAGCCACGGCTATTGTGTTTTAACCCCTATTTCCCCCAAGATGTCGTGGGGGAGGTGGCGAGCCCGCCGAGTCCCATTGGCCTTGACTCACTTCTCAGACTCGTCTCCAATGTGCCCACACGGGCCTAACGAGAGCCCACGTAGAGACAAAAACCTATTAGTCCTCCCCAGTTACAGACAGCATCTCCATTTACAGCTGTCAGTAGTACAGCTTGGCCTACAATAATTATCCCCCAGGAAGGAGCCATCTCTGCACGGTGCGCATTAGCCCGTCCCCGAGAGACCACCAACCTGAATCCTTCGATATCTAAAGTCCCCCTGAATAGTGGCGCTTTGGGAGGCAGGATCAAGGCCCGAACTGAGGGGGGAAGTGTGTCACGAGTATTCCCACTACTCTCCTCTCTGCATTCCTCGCCTTTAACCAGATTTATCAGTGTGTGAGTGTGTGTGTGTGTGTGTGTGTGTGAGAGCAGGGAGAGCAGGGAGAGAGTCGGTACCAGTGCAGGCGTAAAAAGAGATCAGCGTGAGTAGGAAGAGGAGAGGAGGAGGAGGAGGAGGAGGCCGCTGAAACCAGAGAGCCCGGGCAATTCCTCGCAGGATCCACCGACATGAAAGGATCGCCTCTTCGAGGTGACCTAACCGTTTAGAGCGATACCAAAGCCGTGTACAGTTAAGGGGGAAATTCAAAACACCCCGACCGAAGAAGCCACAAAAAAGAAATCAATAGATGCAACAATAACAATAGACACCGGCAGAGTGGAATGCCACGATAGAAAATCCAATTACAAATCAAAGGAAGACATTTTTAGAACACGGGAGATCTGGAGATAAGTCTGAGGCAAAGACGGGGAGAGAGATGTGACATCAAGACAATAACAACGGCTGCTTTTTTCCTCTTTAGACATAAGTGACGCCGAGCTTCCCGCCCAACAGCACCGTCTTAGATAATAGAGTTACATTTACGAGCGTCGCCATATGCCCACCCAGCGCCTGGTAAATAGAAAATCCATGAGATGCCATGTTTTTATGACTCTGAAGACAGCTACTAACTACCACGAGCAAACCTGAGCTACCCCCGTTAGCTTCAGCTTGTACCATAAATATATTTATACTTTAATACGGGCCTACAGCGGTGAGCACTGCATCCCATAAAAGTCTCACCACACTGTAATTCATAACTCCTTCAATATCCAGCGCCATAACTCATGAAACGAGCCCCTACAATACAAATTGTGGGTAGAGGAAAAGTGACATCATCCTGCGGAAGGATGAAGCCGGCACCCCGTGTGGCGGAGAAACTCTCCCCGTGTCGAGGAGGAGGAAAGGCCCTTCAGCGGTGGTGTGATACTGCCACTTTTTGTGCGCGCGCGTGTGTAATCAGAAGCCCACAGTTCTCCCACCACACCGCAGGGAGTCTCTCCTTGTGTTAATGAAAACAAACATTTAGCCGGGATTTATATGCACCGCAGCCGACTACAAAGAGCATCAAAGCAAGCTGCCTGAGAACACACACCCAAACACTGCTGCACACAAATAAAGGCAAGGTATGCTTTGCTAATCTTTTATGTAATAAACTCCTGTCTTCCTGTGATATCATGCAGCACCATGTTCACACATAATAAGCAAAGCTGTTCGTAGCCCAACTTAATACAGTGTCTTATTTGAAATGCAAACAAACTGTGAGGCAGAGGCTATCACCTCAATCTATTCCCCTTCTGTTCGCTGGCTGTCATCTTACACGAGCCGATGCTGCAGCTCTGCACTGTGGCGAAGGGGAGGAAGCGGGAGAGTGTCGGTGGTGGGGGGAGGAGGAGGAGGAGGAGAGGGGAAAGGCGGGGGAACACAGGCGGCATGCTACGAAGGATGGGTGATGTGGGGGAGAGACGCTGGCCACAGTGTGACTCAGAGGGTTGCTTCCTCTCACAGCGCTGCAGGGCGAGGATTTACCGCAAAGAAGAAGAAAAAAAAAAAAGAAATAAACAGAAAAGAAAAAAGGAACAAAAGCTGCTGATACATTAAAGGGATTTGAAACAAAAAGGGGGATGTTTCATGAAAATAGCACACAGGAAGTTTCAATTTCAGCTCTGACTTGGACTTTAAAGGAATCCACTGTGGACCAAAACACACACGCGCACACACGCACTCGAGAGGCTCGGTGCTCATGCTGAGGATTTGGAGGTAACAGGATGTAGTGGAAGGTAAACGCACCTAAACTCGCTCGTGTTACATCGTGTTTGCTGTGCCGCTCAGAACGATCCACGTGACGAATCAAGACGTTTAAGGTTGTGGTCATCAAAGCGTTTTGCTCCCCAACGATGGCTCAAATTTGCAATAAGCGATAACGAACATTTAACCATTATTCGAGTTTTTGGAGGCGGCTTTGGCTTCCTCCACAGTTTGCGTGTGCTGATGACACCTGGCTGTCCACATGCCCTGCACCCCCACTACTCCCCCCCTCCCTCCCTCCCAATCACAGCCCGGCTGGTGGGGTGTGCCCACTCTGGACAGATGGGTGGGAGGTGGTGAGGGCCATTACCGTGATGGCGTTGGGGAGAAAGTGGGAGGAATACGGCTCAAAACGGGAGATTGAAAGCAGGATTTTCCGGCGCCGTTATTTCCCCTCAATCACTGCAGTAACACACTCTGTTTACAGCAACACATGGTGCCGGTAGTAAAAACAGAATTGGACGCTCGACACCAACCCCCCCCACGCACCCATCATCCCACCACTAACGGCGCTCCCGCCCCCAACTCGCTGAATTAAAACATGTGAATTATTCAGCAGATAGACAGGCGCACGGGCTCTTAAGAGTCACCTTGTTGTTGATTTTTTCACCTCCCTTCAGAAGATTGCAGTCTTCAGGTTTCACAAAACAAGGGGATCAGTGACAGAATCAATTTCCAAAGGAGGATGGCAAACACACACGCGCACACACACAAAAAGGGAAAATCAATGTTAATTTGCTGAGAGATGTAATTATTCAAAGTGTTGCCACTATGAGAAAAATTAAGGGGTGAAGAATGAGGCGCTTGCTTTGTTAAATTTAAACAAATCTCACGGTGAGAGCAGTTTTAGTTTAAACCTTAATGTGTGTGTTTTAAACAAATAGAGATTTTCTGTTGGGATTATACGGCAAGGATAATCCAAAAAAAGGAGGAGATGACCAAGAAATGTAGACTTTTTCCTTCTTCTTTTTGAAGCTCATCACAAAAATAAACTGCACACATTGTAATAATAATTCAAATAGGAGCGATCTGGTGTCATCACTGCTTTGTTCGTTACTCCTGCAAGCCCTCGAAGCTCTAACTTCCTAAATTCTGGGTTAAAATTGAAATTCGTGTCTTAAAGATTCATGTGGAATGTGATTTTAGCAAACACAGGCAGGGGTCAGACTAGGTAACACATGCACAACTACCACATGTAGATAAATGAGTGTTTTTTTGCAGTCAGCTACAGAAAAAGTTGGCATCTACTTGCATAAAAAATTTGAGATAAAGAAGCAATTTTTGAAAGGAATTTTCTCATTTAAAAACACAACTAAGTGTAAAATTGCCTCATCTTTGCAGCAGAGAAGTGACAGAGCACAACAGACTGACCGAGAAAACATTTCCAAGCACAATGAGTCATGAAGCGACTGTTGTACACAAACACTGCGTGGTCCCACGTCACAGCGATCGCTAATTCACTGCTTTAATTTCACTCAAAAAAGGGAGGCACTGGAGAGAGAAGAGGAAGACGGGAGGCGACGAAGAGCGGGACGGTTCAGAGGGTAGAATTAAAGGAGGTGATCCCCGCTCCACCTCCGCCTCCTGCCCCCCTCTTTCTACTCCTCAAAGGCAGGCTGAGGGTCAAGGGTTAGGCGGGTGAAAGTACTCTGAGTAACAGCACAAAGCGAGCGCGATGCCGTCACGTGCTGCCGAGGAGCGCACGGAGAGACGAAAAGGGATGCAGAGCGAGGGAGAGGAGAGAGAGCGAGGGGCGACAAAGCGAGCATCATTCAGTCTTACCTCGGGCAGGTAGAGGAAGGCAGGGGGACACTGGAGCGAGTGAGGTAGCATCCCGGAGCCGGAGAGCAGGAGGCAGCCGGAGTTGGCCATGGAGCTCAGCGTGGGGTGACGGGACGCTTTGCGCATTTAGCAGGGAGATCCTTTTGCTCTACTCTCTTCTTCTCTCTCTCTCTTTCTCTGGCTCGCTCGCTCCCACTCACTTACTCACTCTCTCACTCTCTCTCTCCCTCCTCGGATCAGTTCCCTTCCTCTGCCTCCTCTTGCCTTTTAAATTTCCCTTTTGCTGGCTTTTGTGTCGCTATTGAAGATGTAGCAGGGAAGCGAGCGGTGCGCAGACAATGTGCATGTTCCACGTTTATCACTATTGCACTCTCTCCCTCTCACGCTCGCTCTCTCTCTCTCTCTCTCTCTCGGTCTCTGCTGATCTCTCTCTCTCTCCCCTTTTCTCTCGCTCACTATCCCTGGCGCGACTCTGTTTACTTTGTGTGCGATAAAAGCCAACATAAGCATTCAGACACAGAAGGGGAGGTTCTGTGCAAGCTCGGGAGGAGGAGGAGGGGTTGAAGAGCCGACAGGGGGTTGGGTAGGTTAGGGTGGGGGTATGAAAGAGGTGCTGGTAGAATGAAAGGGGGGAAGGGGGGTACTGATGAAGTCCCTGGTGGATTCATACATCAAACGTGCTGGCTGAATAGCAGAGGGGATGTGAATGACATTAGAACAGCTGATCCTGGGCATTAGCACCTCGTGGGACACTGCATGCTGCCTTTTAATTGCGGCCCCCCCACCCAGCAAAAGCACACATAAACACACACCCCCCTCAGTGGCCAGGCAGCACCTCCCTCTCCTCCGCCTGTGCGTGCGTGCGTGCGCGCTCAAGGACATAAACCGTACGGCACGTATAGCAGATCTATCCGTGAAGCCAGGGGAAAGTGCATTAAAACAAAAACAGGCTGTGATTAGGCCCAGTCGTGACATCCCTCTTCATCTACTCAGCTGTAAACATGCATTCAGCCAAGCATGTACTGTAGAGCACGCTAAACTGTACAAGAAAAACAACTTCGAGCTTCCTTTTAATGTATTTTTCTGATTAATTCTGTTTGATACTGCTTTAAAAGAAGCAGACAAAGAGAATGCACAAGATGTATTCATTACATCACGGGCACCAGTTGGGTATAGAGATCGAAGTCAGTGGGGGAAAAGCAAGAAATCCAGCTTGAATGTTATTCAACACAGCCCTGGATTCAGAACCTTGATGTTTCAGCAGAGAAAGGCAGAACTCGGGTCATCGACTGGGTATGGCCAAATGTGTTTACTCTGGAGACCGTCATCCAAAACATCTGATATATTCAGAAATTTGTCTAATAATGTTCTCTCTGTGAATTTAAGTTATTCCTGCCATCAATAACATGCTAGGTTAAATTTTCCAAAGCGGCTTTGACCAATGCACATGCCTAGAACTGATGCTGGTCCTTAATCCCAATACCAAGAATGGGTTTAATGCAATTTCCCTACAAGGATCAATCAAGAATAACTTAACTAATTCAACTTAACCTTATTGCAAATATTCATGAACCTCTGGAGAAACTGAAGGCAAGGATGTAGTATGATCCAGACTGACATCAAACCATCAAACTCTTTACCGGATTTTTGTCTTCTGGGTTCTTGTTGAGATTGACTGTTATGCTCATAGCTTTTGTTTTTCAACAGAAGACAATAGGAGTTCCTTAGACATGGATGACATGAGGGATGCTGCCTTCATGTGAAGGCCCAGAATTTATTGGAAAAAGGTGACGAGCACGGATCAGGCTTAAGGCTGTCAATGCTGAAAATCAATGATTCGAAGCATCAATTGATCCGACTCTAATTCTATGAGTCAAGCATTCGTTTATCCACAAGACAGAACGTTCTGTGCTCGTGGTTGACTAATGAGAAGCTGAATCTGAGGTGCAGTGATTCTCTTCATTTAGATGTACCGGCCAAAGCTTTGCTTTCAAAGAAGGTGGCTTTGTGGATCATTTGTGTGTAACGCAGGTCCGGTGTAGCAGAAAGTGAGTGACTGAGGGTGTAAGATGTAACATTACCAGCACTTAGCTGCAGCATTGTGAAGTGCATGCTAATAGAGGTGATTAAGTGATTATAATCAGCTGCGAAGTGTTTAGAGATGCCTGAGTTTCAGTGAAACACTTATCTGATTGTTGTGTAGCATGTTGGGTGCCCTGTAAGAAAGGAAATAAAGGTCCAGTTCATGTAGCATTGTGACGCGTTCTCTTCCTGCCTCCTCTTCATCGCAGCAGAGGTCCGAACAGTAAAGGTTACCAGATAACGAGACAGGCTAGAGCAAAGTAACAGCAGCGTTTTGAACTTTTAAAGAACTTTAAAAAAGTTAATGCAAACTGTCTGAGCAAACGCTAACACATCATTGTAAAACAAAGACTGGAAAATGGAAATCACAGAAGGCGATTCAATCAGTAGATATATTTATAAGAATTGTCTAGATTTTTTTCAGTGTCGACATGAGGAGGGTCACTGAAACAGCTACCCGCTGCACCCCTGGTGTCACTGCTTCACTCGACTAACATGAAGGTAGAGAAAACCCAACATGACCAAAAGAACTGTAAATATAATACAAACATACAACAACTTATTATGAAACGTGGATAAAATTAAACTAATGTCTGTATCGCTCGGTACCACAAACCCAGAACCACAGCAATATCACAAACCCTACACAACAATAGATTTTTATATTATTATTTTTAAATAAGACTGCTTACCATTATCTGAGTAAATGTTCCTTTATTTTGTCCAATAAGTAAATAAAGGAACACATTTTCTATTTTTTCTCAACAAATTAGTGAGTCTGGAGCAGACCTAGCTAGAACCTGTTTCTGTGTGTGGCTCTTTCTACTAAAGTTTCACACAGTTATTGAGTTGTATGGTTATAATCAGCATGTATTTTTGTTCATACCCATTTCATGCTATGAAACAGCTCTGCTTTCTTAATGCTCAGATCTACACGATGCATATGCAGATCTACGAAGTTCTGCTATTCCCATTTTTCTGCACGTACATTACCTGATGTGTCACATTCTAGGTTTGGTGTTGTGGCCATAATGACAGTAATAATTGGGTCCTGCTGCGGGAGACACAACACGGCGGCAGAGGAGAATTAACTCTCTCTGGGACACTCCCTCTGCAGATTAAATAATTCCAAGCAGCCACAGGGGGATAGTTGACCTGTAATTACATATTCGCTCGTGCATTTCGCGAACTTCAAAGAGAAAACCGAAATAATAGAAAAATCATTAAATGAAAATAAGCACTCACCTTTATCGGTAGCCATCTTCATTACCAATATACACGCTTTGTCTGTATAATTGGCCTGACTGTTTGATGCAAAGACCGGTCCTCGCTGATATCTGGGCGTGCTTTAGGATTAACAGTTTGGCATCGCCTGCTAAAGATGGGGATCCATCTCCCCGTCCCTCCTCTATGTGTTTTCCATCTCTTGCTTTTTGGCTCTTTTTTTTGTCTTTCTTTTTTCTGTATCTGTCTGTCTCACCCAGTTAATAATTCAAATGAGCACTGCCAGATCACTCCCTTCAAAGGGAGTTTCTGGAATGTTCTCAACGGTGCCTTTTCTTTTTGTCATGTGAAATCAAAGCCCTCAAACGCAGCAGAGATATCCTCAGTTAACTCCACACACTGCTGCTCTGCCAATTAAAGAAAGATCAACAACTGCAGCGAACGGCTCATAGTTGATCACAAAAAGAAAAAAAAAAGTGATCTTAATCATCATCATCAGTTTTGTCACCATCACCCTTTGTCTTCCTCCATTTCTTCCTTCAAGTGCAATCACCACATTGCTGTGGCAGGCCCGTAATAATCAGCGTAATGATTATTACCACAATCACCATCATCATCACTGTCACCGTCGACTCTGTCACGTCTTTGCCCGCCTCTGTTACCGTCCTGTTAAAGACCACGATTTACCCTCTGAGTCCGGACTTGTGCTTGATTGTCATTAAGTCAGCAGGCGCGCGGGTTTTTGCAGGTGTGTGCACATTTCTGTCGAGTTTCCGCTCTGAGATTGGGCTCGTTTCGGGCAATACAAGCTTTAAAATGTGTGTTCAATCTCCTTCAAAAGCATCTCCTGTCTTTGTATATGAGCCCGTGTTTGTCTTTAGAGCCGGCGCTACGTTAATGTGCTCCTCCAAGAAAGGTTGAAAGCAGCAGTTCTTGCAGTAAAAAGCCATCACATGCACTGGGAGCACACTCAGCAATAATCAAAGGCAATACAAGCGGCGACTAATGGGGCCCAAACGATTGGCGGCGCACTCCAGTTCGCCGCTGTTTATCGTATGACCGCTGATCAATAGAGCACACTCACACTAATCATCATAACAGATGACTGTTTATTTCCCTTAACTCCATCACTCTGACAGTGGGGGAAGACACATACTTCACTGACCAGTATCAATAAGTATAAAATACTGCATTAAGGTATTCAAAAATATCTGCAACTTTATCCTTTACTCTGCATTTTTAATTTATATTCAAACATATTTTATAAAGCAAAGAAAGAAGTAATTGTATATTTGTCGAGTCACTGTAACGTATAAATCGTTGGTGTGTAATGACTCTTCCAATTCAGGGTTTGGCTGAAACCATCACTTAATCATGATTAGATCATGAAGAAAAAGTAAACTCGTTCAATCGTTCATTCATGAATGAATCCGGGATCTTAATTACTAAAGCTATCGTCACTCGAGCGTGATAGATACACCGACAGATAGAATGTGTAATGATAGAAAGCAGACAGATAGTATTAGGTAATGAGTTTTACCTAATACTTTTTAGTGTATACAAGTACAAGTAGTACTGAAAACATTCAAATTTAATGATGCATTCATTTAAAAAAAGAACAAGAAAACATGATGAACAGCCTGAGATGTTTTAGGAAAAATATGTGGAATTTCGACGTGTCGATTTTTCAAATTTCTGTTTTCCTACATTAACTCAGTCGACTGTCGCTGCATGTGCACAGAGCTAAACAACAACAGCATTTCACTTCTTTATGATCCAAACAACCTGCCTTTAAAGAGCCTGCTATGTAGCAACGCTGGCACCACTATCACAGGAATACCAGTGAATGTTAATTAATGACTCGTCTGAAATTTTCACACTTTTCAGATTTTTGGGTTAAATGTTTTACAGCCTTCTTTTATTTTTTTATAGCAGTGCATCACTATATATAAAATATTTTCCTTATAAAATCCTAATATGCAAAGAAAACAATTTTAGTTCTTATATTTTGTAGGTAATATTCACTGAAACATCACAACCCCAAAAAACATCAGCTCAATAAAAAAGGTACCGTTCCAAACAATTCATCTTTTTTTCTCATTTCTTAGTAACTGAATATTTTATATATATTTTTAATTTTAGCTGAAATGTTGGTTATGCATATAAAGCTGTGGGCGTGTGTGTCTGCTCTCAAATGCACCATTTGCCAAGTATCTCTAGACTGCAGAGCAGCTGAATAGATGTACTTTGCTACTGCACCCTGCACTTCACTATGGACACAGCTCCCCCATCAGGACGACCACCAGAGTCTGAACAAAACACAAACATGTCAGAGTGAGCATTATGCAATATTATTCAGCGATCCAGCCATTCTAAATGCGTATGAAAATAAATACAGGGATGTGTCACATTCTCTGGGGGAGCGCTCCACCCTGCCGGACACGCAGCCAAGACCTCTGGAGGCGCACTCTGAGGAAAACAAAGCAGCAGTGTTTGGTGCTGGTGGATTTTGTTAAGAAGCAGTGAGGCCTTTGGAGGGGCACCGTTGAAGTGCCCCTCTGACAGGCTTCCTCATTATCTGGCATCTCCAGAGTGCCAGCCAACCCCGCTGTAGAAGAGGGGGCATGAGGACGCCTCGATCAGCCTGCCTCGAGGGTACCCAGAGAGGGGAGGGTTGTGCTCTTGCTAAAGGTCCGCTGATTATATCTCAGGCCCAGAGCTTCAGGGATCCCCACTAATTAAAGGTTGTGTCATATCTGTTAGAGATAACAAACCTATGTAGCTCGTCTTTTTTTTTTTTTTTTTTTTAATTCCTCCGCTCCCATATCTGCACTTTACAGCATCACGTCAAGTTGCAGGCTCAGTCTGCATTCAAGGCTGACCAGCTTTCTGCACCGAGAGGAAAGGGTTTCTGTTTAACCTGCCCTCACCCATCTCAGTGTGCCAGCGGTGTTGCGGAGGCATCAGGGATCCTTTGTCTGGAGGCATAATTAAAGCTCTCGTTCATTATTTCTTCACTTTGAGCGCAGATCTGAGTAATTAGGAGGCAGTGCCACGGGGAGGCTGGAACTTTCATGGAAGCAAAGAAAAACACGCACACAATTACACATGTCTGCACACATTAAATCGAGAAGAAAGTGAAGCCTGTACACACAGACCCAAAAAAGCTTCTGCTCACTCTTAGCACCAAATGAGCTGCATTCGTCTCCCACCTATCTTCGGATGCCGATATTCTGCACCGAGTGAAGTATGCCTTTTCTTCCCTCAGAGCTGTCACGTACTAATGCATTGATTAAAAATTTGATTAAACGGACAGTTAGGGGAGGAACTGGAGGAACGAGCTACGACCTGCGCTTCAATCGGATGCCGTGGTAGGATGTGGGGCCCTGGATTTTGCTGCATTTGGAGCTGAGGCACTTGCCTCTCTAATGGATTTTGAAACAGAGCTTGGCTTTTATATGGTGTCATTCATCCTCATATGTTTTCGCCTGCCGCGTCTTACAATCACTGCTTCTTTATGGCAAACTAATGCACCCAGTGCTAAGATCAGCAGGTTGGCTCTGGCCATCGCTCACTGAGCGCTGGCCAGATATTAGAGCATTTCGAAAGCTTCTACTGGGGAAGGCAGAGCAAAAGCCGAGGGGTACCGACTCTGCCTCCTCCACTGTCATATATCAACCGTCCACGCCACGCTGTCTACACCAATAACACACATACACACCGAGCCGCCGCTGCTCCGGCTGCTTTGACAAGGCAGGGAAGGAGAGGGTTGATTGAGCTTTATGGCAGCGGACAGTCAGCATCAATACATTGACCGTTTTACCACCCTCTCACCTAAAAGTCTGGTGTGCTTGCAGCTAAAAGACATCGAGGAGCGCGTGTGCATGATACTCCTAGGTGGTATGGGTGGAAGACGGGGAAGGGTTTCGTTGAGCCATGGTGGGAGACAATAAACGGGGGCGATGGCTCACGCCCCGTTAGCCCTCTAGGCCGAGCGAGGCTGCAATAGAGAGAGAGCTGACAGGGCAGAGGGACGGCCAAGCATGGAAATCACATCAGATCAATGATGAAAAATTTAGAGGCGGCAAGAGTCGCTCTTGGGGATGATATAACACGGCGCATGTAAGCTTGTGACTACATGGACGTACATGGAGAAACTAATGTCTCAACCAGCAGATATACGAATTCAGACACTTCGTCTTTAAGCGGCTCGGCTAGAAACGAGTTAAATGAGAAAGGAACCAAACGCAACAGAAACAGAGGGGTATGTTTATATATGTACACTGTTTAAAATTACAAGGCTGTTTCTTGGGCTTTATTATCTGAACAAAATCTACCATCCTCCATCCTTGAACCCTCAGTTACGTCCCAAAACATCCTTCACCAGGAATAAAAATGCTTTGGAGAAAAGCAGCCGAGAAGCTTACCACCTGCCTACATGACGTGTATATATCAAATATATCACACTGTTAGAAACTATTAGGGCTTCAGTTTCTAGATTTCCAGGGGAAAGAGTCATTATAATTTTATTCAAATAGCACTTTTTCAGACACACGGTTACTGTGCTTCACATTTGGGACAAACTCCACACATTAATAATAAACAAATATGCATACATATGCATACGTCCCTATAGGGCTGTTCGATATAACGATATATATCGGCTGACGATATGAAAACGTCTATCGTTTCATATTACGCTATCGTTTGTTTCGTAGTGTCGCAAAATAAACTGTTTACGGAAATATTTCATCGTTTTGATGGTCACTGTAGAATTTCTTAAAGTTCTCTCGTTCTCTTATATTTAATATAACCACACTACGGACGGACAAGCGACTGATTTTATGCGTTGTCGTTAGCAACAACGACGGTAAAACCATCGCGTGGCTCCGCCGTCCGCTTGTTTATTTTCCACATAAACCTTTCACAATAAAGCTGAAGATCCTGTTGACATTTTTCAAAATAAACTGAATTACGTGAAATAGTGTGCAGAGTGTTTACGGACAAGAAGCTAAAAAGAGCCGTCAGGTGCTAAAAAATAAATCTTAGAACACGCCGTGTAATAAATACTCACAAAGACTTATGTAACACTCGACTCCAGGCACACGATGCCCAGCTGAAAACACTTCACGCAAGTCGAGTTGCCCGAGATTCTCAGAATTTACAGAAAATGTAAATTTTTTGTGATACATATCGTTGTCGGGACGATAAATGTCTCATGATATGAGACTCTGGTCATATCGCACAGTCCTAAGTCCCTACATACTGTATATACGCGATGAAAAATAGTGTGGCTGCCACTGGATTTACAGTTAAAAGACTCCAATCAGATGATCAGAGAGGAGGACAACCAGAATATGATCTACTTCATAAACTGAGCCAAGCAAACACTTTGCATGTGATTAATAGAATTTTGAAATCAATGCCAAATTTAACTGGAGGACTTTTATTAGCTTCATGTTAGCTTAGCTGTCGACGAGGACGTGCCTGTAACGACCTCCTTAATGAAACTGTAGGCAAACACTAGATGAAGACCTGGTGGCTCACAGAGCACATGACCATTGAAGGGTTTTTAGCTGTGATAATTTTAATAACCTTTCTACTGACATGTCCCCTTTGTCCTTATTTATAAATCCCATAACAGCTGGTGTTAGATGATATATATGGTAAACCACAAGATGACACAGAGGTACCCTTCCCTTTGTTAGAGCAGCTAATATAAGATTCAGAGAGCTCTTTGAATCCTATATTAGCTGGAATTTAAAGGGGCAAGGGGTTTTCATTTGAATACATCTGTTAAAAATGCTTTACAAATGCATGTGCACATAAATGAGCACTACCCAAAACACAGACACATGCTTGATTTACAGGATTTATAAATATGAAATATGTCTGCTTGTGAGGTATTTAATTATCAAGACGAACCTTTCAATTCTTCTGGGCTCAGCGCACGTCAGTTGTACAGGATCAGCAAAATAGCACTAATGTTCGAAGTGAGCGGTCTTAAATCTGCATTTGTTTTTATGTATTTTGTTATTTCAATGTTTCTTAACATGCCTGGTACAATTTCATATTGCAGTGTTATTGAATATACCAATATATAATTTCATTGGTGCTACTTAAACTATCTACACCATCATGTGTGTGTTTGTCGAAGTGAATTCTGCCATAAAACTTCATTTTGGATAATTCACTTCATTTTTGTAACTCAGACGTGCGAGGCTACACACCACCACAATGCTGTAATCACGCCATTGCTAAGTTAGTCAGTTGAACGCTCTCAAATCCAGTCCTCGGGGTTCAGAGCACTGCTGCTCCTCTCTTCCACTGCCTTGTTAATTGCATTCACCTGTTGTCCGCGGCCTAACCGCAGTTCCACATACAGAGTGAATACTCCCTCGCAGCAGCGCTTTGCAGTCTGAGGACTGTGTGTGAAAACACGAGACGGTGCACAGTCCCTGTCGAGCACATTCATGGCCAAAATGTTCCAAAATTCAAATCCGTCCAGAGCAATCTTTCTCAGAATCTGCCATCCGAGTGCATTTCAGATTTCACTGACATTCTGTTAAAAAGAAAAAAGGAAAAAGAAGCACCCTTAACCATAATGGCTTCAGCCCCAACGCAAAGTCAATTACATAGATTGGTGCAGTGACATAAAGTGTATTCCATTTGGGAGCAGATTGGTCATGCCCAGTAATGTTCCCTTCCTGCAGGCATACCTTTGACCATTACTCTAAACAGGCATTCGGGGAACCAGAGACCTATTTCGCACAACTGTGAATGCCGGTGTGTCTCCCAGAGGGGTCAGGGGTTCACACTGCAACTACCATGCTCTCATATTTAGCAGCGGCAGGTGAGAAATGGTACATCAATACTGTCAGACGCACTGGGCCAAAGCGGCCTCCTGCGCACACATATCATATTAGAATGGAGCGTAAGAAACCACAGCCGGGCCAGAAGGTGTCAGGAAATGTGTGAACATGCGTGTGTGTAACTGGAAACATCTAAAATGCCCGAAATGTGTTGGACTTTAAAACATTATTGGTGCAGCTACCTCATTTATCGATGCACCTGTCCCTAACCTCAGACCATTTAAAAACCATCGAACGCGATCGCCGCGGAGATGACTTTGATCATCAAATTCAAGCTGTTGGCGTTCGTGTTTTTCCAATCTGAGCAATAAATCACTCCGCTGTTTATCTCGAAAGGATAACGCCACTTGCCTTTCCTCATACATGTTTAAATTTTTAATGTAACTAATGAGGATAAATGCGTTTGAAGTGACAACTGACATATCGATTCATTAAGACTTCTCGAGCTTTAATATTTTTGTGTTTTGGACCGATGCTCGAGACAAACGAGGAATATGACGGTTTTTAAAAGATCGATCAGTTACTTGAAAATTAATCAACAAGTTAATCAAGAACCAAACAAAGGAAGCGGGTTTCAACCTTTCTGGGAACTATTTGTGTATGAACGTCTTAAATTTAGTGGCTAATTTAAGGGTCCATTGAGGCTTTCTCCACAGCTCCATTTCTAGACTTTTAGTCTCCTGTAAGCTTAATGATTTCTTTTCACCCAATACTGTCAATGTCCAAGTCTAAAGGTGCCTGGAGGCTATGGACATCACAGTGGTTTCTCCCTGAAGGCTCCTGTTCTGGCTCCAGGTCCTATCGGTTTCAAAAGTGCAACCACAGGCTTTCTTTTTTTAGTGTTGCAAGGCAGAGCACAATCACTGAAGGGGCCACCGAGTACTACTACAATCACTAAAGTGGATTTGTTTGTTCAATTGTGTTGCATCAAATTTGGTAGAGCTCCACTTTACAGTTTCTAGAGCAGATTGTTGTGCAGGCTGGCTTTCGCGTGCACAAAGTGGTTCTCCAGACTAAAATTGTTCCATCTTCAGATGTGTATAGAAATTAATAAGTGTGTTTTTATTTCTTACTAGCCTTTTATACGTTACAGTGGGCTAAAGTTAATGTGTGAATATCTGCTTCACCACTGGACCTGATAAGGAGACGTGCTCTTATCTGTCGAGCTCAGATTTTCAGAGATTTGACTAAATTTGGGGATTTTTACATTTTTTTCCAGGTGGACGCTTTAAACAAAGGGGTTAAATCAGTGCCCTCCTTTGAATTGCCATCTCAAACACCATTTGAACCAAAAGTCCAAATGTTTTATGCAGCACAGTCCTCTTTTTTTCCTACCAGCGTTTGGTAAGAGCCTGTGTTTTTAGAAGTGCTACTTAAATAGACGCTCTAAATATAAAGTTTGCGTGGGTGTGTTACTCTGCCCCAGTCCCAATGTGTTTCCCTCAGCGTTTGTATCTCCGTGGGAGCGTCTCTGGCTGTGGATGTATTCGGCGTGTAGGTACCTGCGCGGTTATAAAACCCTTCTGTGTAGAACGAAGCGCCCGGAGCATCTGCTGTCGTTACCCGTGATCCAACCCTGCCCTCTGACCACATCGCGGGCAGCATCCCCCGCCCCCCGCATCCTTCCCATTCCACCGCCATCAAAACGTAGCTACGGGGACTCGCACGCTGATACAGATTTTCCACGGACATCTGCCCTGGAACGATGGCGGCTGGAAGAGAAAGGGTTTGCCCAAAGGAGGTGGAAGAAATGTGAGTGTAATATCTCCGAGTGGGAGTCATGAATGCGCTATCATACCGAACCAAAATGCTGCGATCGCTGCTCAATATTTCAAAAGATGTCTGGCTTTAATGCCGCCCTGTTGAGGCCATAATATTGATGGCTCGATGGGAAATGTTAAAGTGTCAAACTCTGCAAGGCGCGTCTCCGGAGGAAAGAAAATTACACACATACATACACAAACATGAAGGTATCATATAGGTAAACGTTAAAGCGCAGCACCCTCGGAGAGAGGGATTGTTTTTCCTGGTCAAGCGTGTCCTTCGCCATCGTTCACGCTCGTGTTGCTGTATTACTTCCTGTGACGCTTGCTCGCTCTTTCCCTAATGCTTCTTTTTCTCCACTCTCCCAATGCTATCTGTCAGTAGGTGTTGCAGGACTGATAGAGGCTTGTCTGTTGCCTTTCTCATTACAGCGGGGGAGACAAAACCCAGCGAGTGCAGTAACCTTTCATGGAGACAGAGGGAGGGAGGCATCCGCACAGAGCCGGCACCTCCGTCTACTTGACATAACCCTATTACCGCTTCCTTAATTTGTCCCGCCGTGACAACTCGCAGCCAAAGAAACGGTTAAAAGAATGAGTGAACAAAAGCTGCATTGCATTATGGGGAGTGGAGGAGGGAAGAAGGGAGTCGTTGAGGGTGGAAGACAATGGGGAGGCTGAGCTGATGCATCAGCCATACCGGATCATTTCTAAACTGCCACACATTATCCGGAGGTGGGCCCGGATATACTCCGCTTTACTGATAGCTCTCAGTTTCAGCTCAGGGGCTCGTTTTTTTCAAAGATTTTTTTCTTTAATGTTGATTATTTAAGTTTCTCTTTCAAATTCCTCTCCTCGTCCAAGTTACGAGAGCTTAAAACGCCACCCAGGCTGATCACATTTCACTTAATCAAAAGAGTTTGTCAACAGTTTACAGGAGCGCGATTTCAAAAAGCTCCAAAACGCCGATGACGGGGTTTGTTTTTTTCTTCTTTCTTTGGCCTCGTTTCCCTTTAAGGTCTGCTTTAGTTAAATGCAATAATGTTTCTTCCCTCATTTAATATTTACAAACAGCAAAGGCTCCAAAGAAACCTTCAGCGCTTCTGCTTTGTTTCCTAAATCTGTTTGTACAAAATATGATCAAAGCTGCGAGCAGTCAGACTGTACCTCGACATGAAAACGACAATGCCTCAGAAATAACTAAATGACTGGCAAAATGAGTAACAGCTTCAAAATGGCTGATAATAAGAGCAGCTGAAGTACGAGCTCAGTGAAAGTGCCAGACACTCAGACAAATGTGACACTAAATCCTGCATTTGGCACATCCTAAGTAAACAAAAGTGTTGATAAAAGGAAGCTGAGGCAATCTTCTTTTGTACGTAAAATTTGAGGAAAGGGGGGCTTTCTCTGTCTGTGACAGCCCAACATGTGAGCAGAATCTCAACTCAAAGGCAAATAAGCTGTAGCATTTCAAACTAATTTTCTATTGTAAAAATCTAATAAAGAAAAAAACAACCAAACAGGAAGAATGAATTAACCTGGAAGTGGTTGCAGAAATACCCGTTTTACACCCTAATTTTACATCTCTCAACACTCGGTAGTATTCTCGAGTGATGCCATTTCAGTGGTGAACAACAATTTACTCAAGCACAATCCATAAGTATAGATTCGAGGTACTTATAAATCCCATTTTACACCGATATGTACTATGTTATACATCTACTCTGCTCGGTGGAAATATTGCACTTTCTCCGCCTCTGCATCCATCTGTTTGCTCATTCATATACTTAAACGGCAAAATAAAAACGCCAGGCGCCCAAAATGGACAATCATAAATAACAATACAGCATAAAAAACAAAGCTGAACAAAATAAAGGAAAACGCAGTAATGATAAAATGAAACTGTCCCTTCGTTCATTAGCGCCGACTGTTAGAAATTAGAGTGTATTATAAGTTTCCTCCGGACCCGCCACCAAATGTTTAAAATGTTGGTTAGATTTGAATCCATCAGAAATACCAATCCAATAATCTTAATGAAATGGAAAGAAGTGGCGTTTACATAGCACTTCTCTAGTCTCACTGACCACTCAGAGTGATTTAATCTGAATATAATCACACAATTAGCTTCAATGGATAGTTTGTCATTTAAAGCTGGGAGAATAAGACTAAGCATTTTTATTTTCCTGCAATTAACTAATTCCACTAAAAAGGCCAAAAAGCAATATTCCTAATACATTAAGCAAAGTCCTTCTACAAGCAAGTCTTGCCACTCTGCAGCCAACTTGGCCTGCAGGCTGTTATTTTGGGCTAACAAGACCGAGCCCTTATCTAAATGAATGAGGAGCAAACGCTTGTGACAGAAAGCACACAAACTAAAAAAAAAAAGGCTGGAAATGGCGTTTCATTTCTACTACTATGTGCAAAAGTTCACATCACAGTTGAATTTACAGTTCGGCCCAGCGTGGCTGTGCTCTTATCATCTCTGACTCCTTCCACTACAGCACAGAACAAAGGTGAGGCTAATTCACCTTATGAAATATACATAACTACATCTTAATTAACATAATGAGTTGATAAACCTGCCACCACGCAGTTGAAATTGTTGTAAACCTTGGCTGTGCTCTCCTGTCTACATTATGCTTCCTCGTTCGGCTGCTGATTGGCTCTTTAGGGGCAGACGCCACCGTCGCTCTGCAGATTTCAGCTGTAGAGTGAAGGCGGTGTCACGTCTTAGCCACACAGAGTCTCCTTCCTCAGGTCTGGGACTATTTTCTGTGGCGGATTAATCTACCTTTGGTATATTTGGGGCAACAAGAGGGGTCTGTATAAATAAAGTACAGGGTGTGTGTTGGTGTTAATGAAGGAACACGCCACCCACATGCAGCACTGTTGCTCACTGATGTATTTTTAATGGTTTTAGGACAACAAAGGAGTTCTGGGGTACAAAGGAATGAGCTCTGGATACTTGTTAGTCGCATCGGTTCGTGGTGGTCTTTTGCTCTTTTAATGGGAATTGCTGACAAAAACAAAACTACGTGGGACTTGTCCCTTGAATAAACACTGCTGATGGTAATTCTGGGCCTCAATGTCAGTTCAGGAGATTAGTTTGTTACAGAGTAAGAGAATTATAGCTGTATGCTGTATAGTAGTAGCAACAGTGGTGTATTCGAAGCACAAATACAGTAGCACACACACACACACACAAAAAAAGAGTTCTTCCCACCGGTGGTGAGTTTTAAAAAGTACTCTTCAAGCCTCCACTCCAGCTGTAGTACCTGTTTTGCAAGCAGACTTTAATGTCTTGGGGAAGCATCAGGTATGGGGCCAAGTGTTGTTTGGAAGATGCTGGAGACAGTCCACAGTCATCCTGCCCACCTCAGAGGCTGAAAACCCCCTCGTGGCTTGAGCAGATCGCTCTCCCTCTTCCTGGCCTCTGATCTGGGTTGCAGCGGTGGCAGCCATGGGTGTGGGTTCAACGCCTGAGTGCGGGAGCTGTCTATGTAGAGAGATTAAAGGGCCTGTATCGATCCACAAGCGCTCATGCATTTTGCATGAGGGAGACATTGTCAAAGAGGCGTCTCAGATTAAAAAAAAAAAAACTAGTAGAGGGAGAGTTGTTGAAAATATGCTGAACTCTGTGAAAAATCTTAATGTTGAAGTGTTATGCATGTAAACTCGCTTTTATATATTGGATTGTCCATGAACTCTCATCGACCCGAGATATTACTCGTTTTTCATTTCTTCCCCTCCTCAACACCCCTCCATGCCGTCTTCTTCTCTGGTTGTAATGTTGAAGTCAGAATGTGAAAAACAAGCGCCCCGAAAAAAAAAGAAAAAGAAGAAGAAAAACTGGCAGCCAGAGAGTGTCTAATGGCGGCAGTGAGTCCGTTGGAGAATTCTCAAGTAGAGTGTGAATTATTTAGGATGTGTGGCTAGTGTGCAGAGCATGAAGCCACCCCGCCCGGCAACCGCCAAGCAGCAGAGTGGCCGAGAAAATTCAGTGTGCAACAAACATTCGCCCGACTGAGGTCTTTATTTCTCCTGCTCTGCTTCAGCTTGGTGGACTGAAAGGCTGAGGATGTGCTTGCAGCTCCAAACAGACGAGCAGACGCAGCGAGCGTCTGATTGAATGCAGATCTTCAAAAACAAAGTGAGGCGCGGTGAAGCCACTTTGACCTATTTACAGTCCCCATGATGCAGCCGATTATTCATCATCAACATTTAATGCAGGTCAGCATGCATGTTTAACGGCGTGCCACCGTATCGTACTGAGGACCCCCCCCCAGTCTGAGAGCCCCTCGGAGCCTCCTTATCCTGCAAGCATGTGTCAATCTCACCTAAATGACCCCGATAACAAGACAAAAGCAATCAATCTCTGATATTGGCCGGGTGGGAGAGTCGGGGATAACACCGACGCTATCAGCGAACGCCAACAAAGACGGAGATTTTCTGCGTGGGGATGATTAGAAACACGGTAGCTCTGACACACTGATCTGCGGCGGGTTAAATAGAGGCGGCTGTCATCACTGGCAAATGATGACGCTGAGCACCGATAGAGGAGATGGGATCTAGGTGTGTGTGTGTGCTCATGCAAAACACACCAGTGTATTTGTACACACATAGCGAGGCAGGCTCACACACAAACCAGATACAGTACTATATATCTGAACACTGCAATGTTATTCAGGCTTTTTATAGTTTAACCAGAGATAAGTAATCAGGAAGGAATATAAATAATAATTAAACCTATCTGATACACATGAATCTAAAAAGCTTTATTTAGTGGTTATGTAATGTACTCGCTTATTCGGCTGTATGCAAAGTGCTGGGAAGCTTTGAGCTTTTAAACAACAACTTCATTTACTTTCAAAAATATTGAAAAGTCATAAAATTGATCGCAGGTTTTCCAGACTGTTTTATTGCCCCTGCGGTCAGCAGGCTAACGTCAGTCATACCGGCGGTGGACAGCACTCGCTCTTTGATAATCAAAAGCCAACCCTGACCTCGACGTTGAACGCCACGTTAAAGATGTATCATTGTGAAGCTCAAATGAATCTACCTTTGTGGATGGACTGTTTGTTTACTGTTATTTGTAATTATGTTGCTGCTCCCGCTCTGGTGCTTTGTAAGCCTGTTCGGCCTGAGCATACAATTTATGCATGACACAGTAATTAAATCAAATCAATCATCAGACCAAACTTTACATTTACACTGAAAACTTTACTTTGGCTCAGCATAACTCATCCTGCAACACTTTCAAATATCCACTGCTAATAAATGCTCAACTACTTTAGTTAATAATTATTTAACATTGAAATGATGGAAAAAAATCATAGTTGCTTATTCCTTAATAAAAATGTTGTAATTATTCTATGGACTTCACACAGATGCTTACTGTAAAATTCAACTTAAAACATTGTAAATAGTTAATAATTACTGTGTAATCCAGCTGTAAACATTACTGGATGACTATTATAAAGCTGAAACTTTATACAGTAACACCGGTGTAATTAGGTTTAGCCTCACTGGTTTATTGGTTAGCTTCATGCACCAGTACCAGTGGTTAGATTTTGAAAAAGACAGTAATGTGCACATATAAAAGCTATGCTTAAAGTTACCCTTATGTTAAAACGCAACAGCAAAAGGTCCCATCCAACTGGTCCCAGCGGCATCACAGCACCCAGGAAAAGGACACCGTGTCTATCGCTGAGACACCAGCAGCTCAGACCAAACAGTGTCTGAAGGCGGGGTCACAGAATAATAAGATACCATTAAGTCGTCCTTAACACCTGTAATATTGTCAGAATGGTCCCATCATCCCTTATTTGACAATTATAAAATACATAATGCAATATAATATATAATTATCTAAGTAACTATTTTATACTACACACTCAAGCCAATAACTATAACATTGCGAATGATTTGTAAATATTATATATTTTTTCATACATATACTATGAAAAAGAGCGCGAGCGATGTGGTGGAAGTTGAATTGGGGACACCGTCGTCACGACTGGCCGATTAAACACTAAACATTAGCAAACCATCTGATTTCAGGTCTTTTAAAGTCGCTACCTTATTAAAGGATACGCAAGGCAATTTACTTATATAGCACCCATCAGACATCGAGTGCTTCGCAGAGGTATAGCACTACATTCAACATAAGGCTTCAGCAGTGTGCGAATAACAGAGAACAGAAGCAAAAACACAAAAAAGGAAATGAACCGTAAAAATTAATTCAAGTGTTTTTTTAATTTAGAAACTTGTAAGATGCTGAAGTATTAAAAGGTCTTTTCCTGGGACACCTGCGCACCTGGATCCAGAAGAACTACAGAATTACGCATCAGATTTGAATGTTCTCATGCTAATTCTGCTGCAAAGATGGCAACTATGTCACCAAAACAAAGGCAAAATGATGCTGCAGGATCAGGAATAAAGATGCCCAGGTGCATGCTGGGTAACACAGTTGCTAAGCAACAATGAAAACTTTTAAAAACAGGAGTTAAGCTATGAGGAAAAACTGAATCTTTGAGATCACAAAACTGAATGAACAGCAGCGTTCTTATACTCTGATGAAAACTGTCACATTATAGAGGATGACATCAATAAAGTCTTTGCATTTTTGCCTGATTTATGATATTGATCAATCAAAAACTGCTATTGATTAATCCCCCGTTGCTTCAATCATTTCAGCAGCAATCTAAACATAATGAAATAACGATAAAATAATATGAGCAGAAGCCCGACGGCTACGAGCGCACACTCGCGCGCTCACTGTATATGCGGCGTGTTGGAGGGGAGTTTTCCTACATCAAAAATCAAAGCATTTAAGTAGATTGTACACAAGCACGTCTCGGAAGCTTGATCTTACTAATCTACAAATGGCTTCTTGTTATTAAACTGCTAATTCAGAGGATTAAAGGATCCATGAGAACACAATCCCCTTTACTTCCTTTCCAGGGTACGCTGAAGGTGGCTTAAATATTAATTAAGAACGCACACATGTTCGCTCATGAGCGCACACGTACAGCTATGAAGAGTTCTTACTTTGCTCAAGTTTGTATGTCTGGTATTTTCCTCGTTTCTTTGTCTCATTTTCCCTCTAAAAACTTTCATTTCCTCTCAGTCACAAACACAAACAGGCCTATTTTCATATCGCAGACGATGCTGCTGATTAATTCGGTTTTTTTAAAGTGCTGCTATCCCTGCTCCTCGCCGCCTCCAAAAATCATCATTCGACTGCTTTTTTTTTTTGCCACAGTGACTCAGGATGAGGAAATAAACTCAGGTTGTAAAGTACAGTGCTGCGTGTCAGGAGATTTCACCGGCTTACGCAACCGAACTGAGTAAGTCGGAACACCTGTATGCTTTGGACAGCGTGTCATTTACTTTGCTGCTTGTTTTTCTACTTGTTCAAAAAAAAAAAAATGCTACATTCATTTTACAGCTCATTGTAAATTCATGAAAGCATCTTATGTGGAAAATCTAAAGTTTTTCCACTTTAAAAACACAGAAATAGCAATGTGAATCATTTTTTATTGTACTATATCTTCCAGTATAAAAAAGAAGAGGAGGATGGCTCGGGCTAAGGAATGTGCTCATTTTTCAGCCAAGGGCATGCCTTTAAAAAGTACTGCAAATTGTTTCTTTTTTTCCCTGATTAATATCACGATTTCACATCTCTCAAACTGCAGGGATCTCATTTTTGATTGAATCCGTTATATATAGGACATTATACATTATATATAGTACATTAAGAGTGACACTAATAAGACATTTTGACATGCTTGCCTTGCTGAAGCTCCACAAACTGCTGATAATGTGGATTTATAAGGTGTATCGCTGCACCCGCATTAAATGAAAAGTTAAATTATGAACCAATCTATTTCTGATTTTAACAACATCCTCCAACGACACATTATTTTAAGTGTTCCTGTAAAAAAGCCATTACGGATATAAAACACCTCAAATTATTGTAATATCCCGAGAAAGGGAAAAGTTCATCTCGGCCGGTCCCTCCCGGTCTTAAAACGAGACGGTAAATTGACATCGAGTGTCAAGCGTGTAAAAGTCAAAGAGTCAAATCTGCGCCATAAGCCCAGAGAGAATGTACTGGGGCCAGCATGAAAAACTACTCACGGCGGATCACATTACCCGCCTTTTTCACTGAAATAAGCAGTGTAATTTATCCTGACCTTTTTAGATTACTATGAATGTGCTGTCTGTGTAATTTTAACTGAAGTCCTCAGCAGCTTTGCTGGTCTGGAAACACTCGCCATGAAACCCGAGCGGTGGTGTAACGCCACCAATACAGCAGTGATACAGTACCAAACAAATGCCGAGGGAGCGCCTGACATTCGCCGCTATTAACGCGCATCAAGGAGAATCGCTGGGTTTCATCATCATCATCGTCGCAGCCAGCATCACAGGAGATTCACCTTCAGCGCCCGCCACTTCGATTGACGGCTAATAACAAAAGTAGAAGCCTATTTTAGCTGTGACAAGTGTTTCAGGATTAGACTTTCATTCCTAATGGGTTCTCTGGTAACGGTTTAATTCACTACCTATGCGATATCAATTCCATTATAATCTCATTAAGCTATTGCACACTGAGGTGATTTCGAATGAATGTGAAACAGCCAACCGTACGCTCCCCTCTAATTGAGCAATACTTTTTATTCATTATTATTGCCCATTATTAAATTAATGAACTTAATGGACTTATTTTCCAAATTGCAAAAGACCCCTGGCAACATGTTTTTAATTCCATTAGCAGACATATTGAAATTAAAAAAAGAGGAAAAAAAGGAGAAGAAACAGGGAGATACACGGAGGTGTGTGGGCAATTAGCCTACTGCTGCGACAGATCATCAGTGGCACAGTTTCCCCCCTCTGACTGGCGGGAGTTTGTCCATCTCGTCCCGAATCCCGGGCGATGGCGCTCACCTGCTCAGACTTTTATGCTAACACGCTTCACAGCTCCACGTCGCGCCGCTTTAACCTCCAGCCCGTGATATTAAGACGCCGCACATGACAAGACAACATATTTGAATATTGTATTGTAAGCCGAACTAAACATAACCTGAATAATATATGAAATAGATTTTCTGAAATGAGATCTTTTCAGTAACCAGAGGCCACCGTGCAGAATTGCCCAGAAGATGAAAGCGGCAGATCTGCATAACTGAACGGCTGATCGATACTCCTCAAACTAAAATGGCAAGTCTTGATAAGGTTATTGAATTTTCTTTTTAATTAAAAAGCACACCACTTCACTCTCTGTCAAATACCAGAGCGGTGCTGATGATGAGAAGAGGAAAGGGTTGTCCTTGTTTATATGTTCATCACTATATGAAAAACAGCGGGGGAGTGGGGGGGGACTGTCGGCACATCATCAATCAGCGCGGCGGAGAAATTTATTTTCTGTTTGTCGTTGGTTGTTTCTTAGAATTAAGCTGTCACGGATGCCCTCAAATCCCAAACGATGACATTCGTATAGATATGAAGTTTTATTACATGTCATTCATCAGCTCAAAAACCATCAGTGCTATTTATTCCCATCCGGAATCGTTTTCCGTTTAATGTTTTCTCTTTTTTCAACCGGAGAAAAACAGCTTTCATTCGGATTTTTGCATCTAAATCAAAAAAGTCAAAAAGAAAAAGAAGGATGCAACGACAGCAACGCAGCCACGTGCGTAGAGATTACGTAACGCGCAAGAGACTGCATCCGTTTTGTTTAATGCAAACGTCCAGAAGTGGTACGCTCGCTTCCCATATTCTAGTCATGAAAATGCATAATTTAAAAGAGCTGAGACCAAGCTGTTCCTCAGCAGTGCAGAGCTGCGTCGTATCAGTGCGAACATCAGTGGATGGAAAACTCTGCTCCCCGGAGAGAGCGCCATTACATTCAATCGTCAACCGCTGGATAAAACTCATTTCACTCTGCACAGTGTCTGAATGGCTCCATACATTCTGCCGAGGCCACGATGTGATAGCGCAGCATGTCAGAAGCACACTAAAGGGCTTTTAAAGCAGGTTAGAGAGCCACACAAAGCCACAGAGCACTGGGGCAGAACGGCGGCGGCGGCGGCGGCGCCACAGCTGACCGTCCTCACGCAGCCCCCAAGGACCCCAGGTAAAGAAGCAGCACCGAGTCGCCGCTCGCTGGGAGGTCCGATTCAAGTTGTTAACAACGAGATAATGTCAGCTTCTATTTTTAGATGAATGAAAGCGGGTGAAGAGTCTTTTTTAAGTTTTAATTCATTCCCTCTGTTTAGCGCTCGCTCTGTGCAGCTGCACAAATGATTTAAGAGCACATTTGGAAGTTGGCATTCGGTTAGCTTATTGCACAGTTATGACATGTCTGAGCCACGCATGTCAAGTGTTATCAGAACTATTTAGAAATTCTGTTTTGCACGGCTGCTAGTCTTTTTGGATCTTTTCCCAAAACATCCAAAATTCCCTTTTATACGTTGGAGAATCGCCCTACAGGACGGCAATAAGCAGATACTAAAGTATAAAGAGCTCCTTATCAATTTAACTGTATTGGAGGGTCACAAGTAAACTGTGACGGTAGCTTTGCAGTCACTCAGCAAGCAGTCCCAAAAAAGTAGCCAGCATGGATTTTTGAAAATATGCTTCTTGGGTTTCTTTTTCAGCAGACCCTCGACTGACATCAAAGAAACGTCTATACATTATCTTTATTAAAGCGTACATATGACAGCTCTTCTTCTGTGGTGTCACGGCACAGACTGTGTGCACAAAGCAGCTGAGGGCAGTAAAAAACAAACCAAACAAAAAGTGGTGTTTGGAATCTTTGGCCACAGTCCTGTTATCCTCTCACCTGTATTCATTTTTTTCTCATAAAATGACAACGCTGTCACATTATACCATGTTTTCAATAAGAATTATTTATCAGCGGGAGTTCAATCATCTTTATGGGGCTGGCCGTTTGCGCGTTGCTGAATATTTCTGTTTCTAGTCGGTGCTTAAACAGGAGCTTTGACCAGCTCTCACAGGGATGGAAATAGACACCAGTAGCTGCAAATATACTGCAGGTTATATAATGATCATGAAAACTACATGAGAACGAACACCTCCCCCACCGCAGACAAACACAGTCAAAAATCACTCTGACAGCAGCGCGAACACACGAGTGGATGCACATAAACACACACGCATGCACGCGCAGACAGCGGCTGACACCGTGAGAGGCCAAGCCTGACATGAGGTGAGATGAAGTAGCATTTCTCATCATCTGCTGAGACTGCCTGTGTCTGACCTGGAGGATGGAGGTAGGCCTGGGGCATGGCCTCGGGACCCGGGCAGGCGGAGTGAAAGCAGCCTCCGCTGAGACTTATAAAGTCCCGGCCACAATTTACTGGGAAGGCTCAAATTGTGGTGTCCAGTGGCCACAGCGCAGCTCTGCTGTCAGCGCCACTCTTATTTGCTTCATTCCCTTTGACACTGCCACTCGATTAGGGTCATAAATTCCATGAAATCGGTCAATAACCTATAACACTAATGTCACTCTCCTACCATTAATTTTACAGCCTGTGTGCCACACTGTTTCTTAACCCCCTTTTACGTGACAGAGGGGGTTATACTGGCTGCCATTGATTGAGAAGAGTATATAACAAGCTCTGAACACAGTCTTTGCACCCATATAGAAAAACATATGTACGAAAAACACCAGTGTTGCAGACTGTTGCCCAACAATGCATGCTATACTCTGTCATTGAACCATGCGACTGTGCAGAATTTGGATTTGCAGTCTTATTAACTGCAATATTCAAAAGCAGCACAAAAACTACTCGGATGCTTCCTGCGTACGTATCCGAATAGTTTGCATTAGATGCGAGTATAGTGGGTTTTTACAATATTGGATCTTGTACTAATACAAACAAACACAATATTAACAACACAAAATATTGCAATAAGCTGACCGTGGTGTTTGTGTGTGTATTATGCTAATTATGCAGTTCTGACGCCTACCCCCCTCCATAAACACTTTGTTTATCAAATATACAAAAATAACAAGAAATTAGACACATTTCAACCAGATATGGTAAAACAGGCTTATTGCTATTACCGTATATGGACCGTCGGGCCATCGCCCCGAGAGGCCAATTCTGAGACCAGAAGAACCCAGATAATGTGTCACATTCATGTATTAGTACTATCTACAGCTACTGATTTGCATTCTGCTGCTTCTTCTACACATAAGGTTTGTTCACTTGGTTTTACTGCCATGTGTTTTATAAATGCCACCGTGCTCCAGTGAATGCGGTCGGTCCAGGCTGAGGTGGGATCTGTTTAGAACATCGACATGTTCTAGTAAAAATTTAAATATTTGGCACCGGCATACTGACACAAAGCAGGTGCAGGCATAAGCTAATTTTAAGAAATGTCCTATTATACACAGACAGAGAAACAGCAGTTGAGCATGTATCCCTGAAAGCACTTCCAAAGCTTGAGCTCTGGTTTTTCAGTCACACAGCGTCTTACAAATATGGTAGCTAATCAAATACATATGTGTGTATTTTACTGTACAGTAGAAGTACAGTAGAAGTACCTTTGGGTTACGAAAACCCTCCAAACTGACATCTATACCTTTGAGGAAAGCAACAGATACACCTGCTGGTCCTGAACTGACGCACAGGTGAAAGGTGACACACAGCAAGTCTGTTTTTTGTTTGGGTTTTTTCTGGGAGAAAACAGAAAAAAAATTAGGCCAACATCCCAAAAGATTTAAGAGCATAAAACAAATAAAACACACATGACTGGGGAGCACCTCAGTGTCCCAGCAGAAGGTCTGAAGGAGGAGGAGCTGCTCCCCCCTCGACCCGGACAAACGGCAGAGGGTGGATGGAACCTAAAGCATTAAAAGTATTAAAAACAATTTATCTATGAAAACTACTATTAACACTTAAACTATCATTTACTTCCACACGACAGTAAGTCATTTACCTTCAACGATAATACCCCTTTAAATCTTTTCAAATATTTCCCTTCATTATAACTTAAAAAACACTAAAAACAACTAAAGTGATAAAGCTGATAAAAAATAAATAAACCTTCCAACAGGTTTTCTATTCAATTTTACTACAACTCAAAAATTCTTTTCGAGTATTCGAGTCTAAAATTGGGGAAAACACTCAAATTACATTTGTTGCTGTGAGAGAGGGGCAGGAGTGGGTTTCTTGTCATCCGTGGCAGGTTGCCAGCGGATATGTTGCTGCCATTCTCACAGGGGCCTCTCCTCCAATCTTTTCTGTATGTGAGAGCTGACACTTCAGGGCAATATCTACAGCACAGGCGTGTTAGCGGCGTGCACGCCTTCTACTGCAATGCAGCCGAGCAGGATGAAGGACTGCCGTGAGAGACTTGTGGAGTTACTGAAGGTGCAACAGGGCAACCGCGGAAAGTTGAATAAATTAATAACAAGGCTGTAAAATAGAATTAGCAGCATATGACTCAGCTATGGAGGTCTTTCTGTTCAAATGAAGGAAGAGAGGAAAGGGAACGTCCTGTAATAGTGAGCAGCCTCTTCTTTCCTCACACCGTGCGAACTGAGACGTTTTTAGGCTACGGGATCTAAACGCTACGATGCGCAAACTCACTCGCCGTCCTGCTGCTAAAAATCAGATGTTTAAAATTTGGAGGGAAAAAAAAAATAAAGAAATCGTTGAACTTTTGCTCCAGTTTCATTTGCCGTAACCTTAATATTTAATCCTCCGAGTCATTAAGACGTAAAATGTGTGCTTTGCTTTCGTTTGAACATCATCCTGCACAATCGCACGTCTCCTGATTCACTCGTGCAGGATTGTTCACTCAGTCAAGAGCGAAAAACAGACGATATCGCCTCGTGTTTTGGCAACTTGGCGTGCACTGGCAACAATCCATCCTACTACTTCGCTGGCTCCTTCCACTCCTCATTGTTTTGCTTTTCAGCCTGGGCTCCCTCACTCTCTCGCTCGCCTGAAGAAAGGGAGAGAGAGCGAGTCAGGGCCCTTTAAACAACGCAGCCGCAGTTAATCATTAAATCAGATTTTTATTTTTGCCTCCTCTGGAATGGCTGGGCTTGAATTGACACGGAGCCTCGACGGCGGCGAGGCAAAATGGCCGCTCGCAGTAACAGCTCACAAGCCCCCGGACAACCTGAGGCATGGCCATCCAATCCCACATCATTAAGGCTAGAGTCCTTTATTGTGTTGGAGGCATTAAAGGGTGCGCTGGCTATAGCCCTGAAGTCACACTCCACTAGGAGAAAACAGCAGAAAAATAACAGCACAGCTGGATAATGACTTTTCCCTGGGAGGCTGACCATGTGTACAAAAGCGCTAATGATAGCAGGTGCAATAAGCGAGCGCGAGGCTTTTACTGCGTCCGGATCTATTTTCCTCTGCTAAACTCACCAGTGATTTCCCCCGTGTAGGTGTCTTTCTGTAGTTTAAGAACACCTACCTCCTCCCGCCTCCCTCCTCTCCATCCACTCTCTCTTCCTGTATCTAATCTCTTTATCAGCTGTGCAGCTCATATCAAAGAGGACTGTGGTGTGAAAATCCTGCAAGTAAAACCTGCTGTCAGAGCCTAATCACAATTAGCTGGGCTCTAGACCCATTAGCCCCAAGGGGAAGAGACCAAAAGCTGACAGAATTAATGTTAAAGCTACTGATTACTAATGATCCCACAGAGCACAAAGGGTGGAGCCCCGCTATCCTGAAAAAGGAGGAAAATAAAAGCCTACTATCCTCATTTTTCTGACTGAATTGATTTTCTACGCAGCTGGCATTACACTGGAAAAGAACTATACAATTTGCTCGTCGGTGAAGTTGCTAGAACCTCATTGGTATTAGCGGTTAAAGAGATAACACAGTTCCTGGATGTACTTTCCATTGCTTCCTTAGCTCAGCTTTGTAGCAGCGCCATTACATCAGCCCTGCTACAAAGGCATGTGTGCCTTCCAGATTATAAAACATTGAGCTGGAAGTTAATGACTGATTGCAACAGCCGTTACTCAAACTCGTAAGGAAAAGAGAGCAACAACCAGCAGACAAAACAACGGCACACGGCCCCCCGCGGTGAATCACCTGCAGTATAAGCCTTTCAAAGAAGCGCCTCACATTTGATGTTAAGCCCTCAAACTGTTCGGGCTGTCGGAGGTCTTGCCGGGGAGATAGAAATGTCTAAAGTTATTACAGCAGTCAGGTAAAGTGTGTGGCAACACGGTCCTGTAATGGGGGTGGAGAGTCGGCCAGCAGCTGCTAATGAAGGCGTCTCAGGGAGTACTAAAGAGCCTACGTGACACTACTTCTGATTTGCCCGTCTAAGGACACAGATCAATTAATACATTAACAAACGATCGCGAGCACTTCATCTTGCAATATGAAACCAGCGGCCTGGACTCGCTGCCCTCCTGCCCAGAATGGCTGATCAGCTCTGCCTCTTTACGCTGTCCATCACGAATTTCAACATTATCTGCTGGTCAGGCCGCAGAATCTCTCTGAGCATTTGCAACCAGGCCACATGCATGCGCATGAAATGCATATGGGAGTTCTTATATGTGCACAGAGTTGGGCCAAAAATTCCACACAGATTTTCTTAAAAGATTAAATCTACCTTCATATCACTTCCACCACATGCACGTTCTAATTAAAGCGAGGCTGTGGTCTTCAGGTCCGCTGGTCGAGTGGTTGGTCACCTGATCTCGCAATTCTGATTGGCTGGACAATTGCTGGTGTTATTTTCATTAGGAGAATTAATCCATTATTTTTGGCAGCATGAGGAATAGACTTCCTCTAAAAAGAAAAACTTGCCCAGCTGAAGGCAGACTGCGAGATCCAAACTTCATTTCTTAATCAGAGCTGGCTCAAAACTAACCGACACTGCGTTTGGCTAAAACAGATGACCGTGCGTAAACTTTGCAGCTTTTTGCATTTCACAGCTTAACCGACGGGTTTGCGTTTCGTCTAAATCCTGCTTTACTCGTCAGTTAATGGGAGAGAAAAGTCCAACTAGCCCATTTAAAGTAAAAAGACACCTAAAAACTGCATTAACTAACTTCAAACCCGTAGGCCAGGTTAAACTGTTTGTACAAATACAGTACGTGTGTCTCAAAGCCTTCTGAAACTGTAAACCACATTTATTAATCAAACTGGAGTTGAATTGTTGCTGCGTTACACAGCATAACAGTGTACAGCATGATGCCAGATTAGCCACAGATCAGTGTGGCTAACTTTAGCGTTGCTACCAGTAGCGGCCTTTTTTCTCTGCAGGCTAGTCCCCACACGCCTCAGCGACCCGTCAAAGCACTGCAGCACCGGAACATCGTAGCGTCTTAGAACCAGCAGTTTGCAGCCATTGTTCATTGCAGACTAGCAAGGGCAGCAACATTCAACATCATTGACTAGTCACTGCTAGAAAGGGTAGGATAACATGTCTGTGCTACACTTTCCCTCCAAAATTTGTGTTTAAGACTTCCTGCTTTGGGTTTAAATATATCTTAATATTAATATTTGGTGTGATCGTTATTTACAGGTTGCCTTAGCATCTGCTGCACATCCATGTAAACTGAGCTAGATGTAAAACTTCCTCTCGCATTAAAACAGAAAAATGAAATCATGAAGCTCAGGAGCGAATGGATCGTGTGGTTTTTCGAGCATAAATAAAAGCAGACGTCTGATTTTGCTGTTATCGCTTAAGGATAAAAGCGACGAGCCTAGCATGATTCAGTGTGCTATAAATACAGACATTTTGTGTTTATTTATAATTCATCTAGGCTAATAAGGCTGCAGGTAGAGTACACCGAGACCAATTTAGCTAATCTAGCGATAACCTGCAGTTTTATTTCCCCCGTGACCAATCGATTGGTTGAAGAGAAGGCACAATTTCAGTCAACCAAGTTGTTCTTTGGTTGACTGCAGCCCGAGATTGAACATCTGCCTAAAGGGAATGCACTCCTGCTAATGGCCACAGCTCCAGAGCCTGAAACCAGCCCCGCCGCAAGCCGCCGCGCGTCGACGTCTGCTGTTGTTTGGTTCGGTTTTTTTCCCCGATAAATAAAAACAAAACATTAATACAGGCCAAACACGCCGTGTGAGCAGCCTGCGGCACACTTGAGTGCGTTGGTTGGGGAAGTCTAACGTAAACCATCGCTCCTTGGCATGCCATATATATCCAGTCTCCCCATTACCACCATCTCTACTCGACAGCAAGGGCCCTGCACTGCTAAATTATTCATCACACTGAGGGGAGGACAGAAGCATGCATGGTTTCTCCACTCCATGCCTCTTCCCTTTTTCTCTCTGTCTCTAATGCAAAGGAACAGCCGGGTGGAGAGAATGATATACAGGCCATCTTTCCATCACTGCATGGCCATTGCAGGAGATGTCGCCTCCACTTCCTCCAATTACCACAGTGGAGCTGATTTTGGGTTTTAGGTTGAACACCGTGGCAGGCCAGACGGTCGCCGGCTTGCCCGTCGCGCATATGCAGGGAATGGTGGGTGGCACCCAAGGGTCCCATGCATAACCTGGGACGTCTTTGTATACACATTCATCTATATCAGTGGGCAACAGGGAAATGTAAGCCAAAGGTAATTGCCCTGGATAAGAACATCTGCTTGGTGAATAAATATTCTAATGAGGGGAGTTTGCAGGTTCCCCAGACTGATGCACGGCTGACAGGCCTCCGGAGGGACCGCAGGTAATGCTCACCACCTGCAGTTCAAACGGGAGGCAGTCGCACCCTCCTCTCGCAGCTAAATGCTGGCCGACTAACACAAGTTCGCTTACCCCCGCGCACACACACGAAATACACTCCAGGCATGGTATAGTAAATCATTCCCTGGATGGGATGTTTTCTCATAAGTGTTATTACACCCTGGCAGTTTCATTTTTGTGTAACCCAGAAAATGTTTGCGGTGTTTCAAATTTTACCTTTTTTTTCTCGAGGAAATGTAAAATTCAGACAAGGTGAGAAGAAATCCATAATTCTCTAATTCCACTTCCTGGAGTGCTGTGGGAAGCCCGACTCTTTATATTTTTTTTAAACTTTTAAAACACTCAAAGATGCAATTATCTCAGGAGTGACTCCCAACAAAGGCTCGGCCCTCCAAATAATTTTCCTTAAATCCTAAAATCGTATGGTATCCTTAAAGGCCAGTAGAAACCTTTACATGATGGTGGCTCATGTCACAACAAGGAAGTTGCTCCAGCTCCTGCACAGTGGAAATATTTAAGCCAGTCTGCATCGTCAGACGAGGTTAAGCCCACATCAGCTAAATCTGCGTGAGAGCTATGAGTGGAAATTTTTCTCCTGTGTAAAATATCTGTCTGCAAAATGTTTGAGAGGCTCCTGCACAAACTGACATTTCCTTCTTTTTTGGGGGGCAATAATTATTTGGTGAGCTAAACACGTTTTTAAAAAATCATCTTATTTTTAAATGAGCCCAAGTTTGCTTCGTCATATTGTTTATTTTGGGTTTTTGGGTCAAAAAGCCAGAAATATTCCATGTACAATGATAAAGACGTGGGAAGAAGACGAATTCTCATATTTGAAAGCTGGAAACATTAAATAACTTCTAGAAATTAGCTAAGAATTTATTATCATTTGGTTATTTTTACTTGTGGTTAATTAAAAATCAGTCATTCTCATCACTTTGTTCCTTGTATGATTTTCTCGTTGTGGAAATATTGACCTCTTTTTAGGCTGTGGGTGAAAAATCATCACGAAGACATTTGGCTTCTGTGATCATTCACAAATGCAGAGTCTTCAAAGATAAAATGATGAAACGAGTCATGAGTCATGTATTGACTCCACGCTTTCAGCAAAATAATGCTGCTTCTCAAGTGAGCAGAAAGTGAAAGTAGTAAGATATATAACTTTAATTTAGCATAATGGATGCGCTCACAGATGCAATAGCTCCTTTACTAACAGCCCTTTTTTACTAACACGATGAGAGTAAGCCCACTGCAGTACACGGAGCCTCGTGTTACAGTGATGAGCCTGCAGGGCTGTAAACTGCCAGCATTACCGCTTCGGTCTGTTCAGCCTACATCTGCGTGTGGTCATCACTCTGACCGGCCGGAGGGGGAATACGTGATGAAACGGGAGGTGGAGATCGGTGAGCTGCTGCAGACAGTGATGAGCCTCTTTCAATAAGCATCAACACCCAGAAAACATCTCAAGGCGAAAGCTCAGAGTATCAAAGAGGCCTCCGTTGCAGCGAGGCCTCAGAAAGCACACGAGCACCGCACGCTGCGTTATGTTCTTTTAGTTATGGCATAATTTGGAAAGCATACACTGTCCTGTCACTTCCATTCTGCTCGGAGACAAAAGGAGAGCTTCGCGTGAGGCTCCAATGTGAGCTCGCGCCACCACTTGGAGCAACTTTGGCCCCCAAACATCCTCTTTTTCCAGAAACATGAGCTCTGAATCAATAGCCAGGGCTGTTTCATTCATAGCGTGCATAGCATACTTTGGTTATTCATGTTTTGCTTCACTTCCATATTTTTTAAAAAAGTGTTTCGAGTAGAAAGTCATTCATAATGGAGTCATCCTTGTAAAGTAGCTTTTCCCCCAAAAAGATGCACTCTCCCCAGAAATCTGAACTAACGATCAATAGCTACACACACACACACACACACACACACACACACACACACACACAGTCTGCAGGAGACGTATCTCCAACTGCATCACAGCTCAGACTGTTTACAGTGGCAAGGCTGGAAATATTCATTTACTTTGTATTTCTGTGAAGGTACAAAATACAAGTTAGCAAAACAGTGGGGGATTAAAGTGATCTGCAGTGTGCATCAGTGAGAAATTTAGATTAAAAAAAGAAGAAGAAGAAGAAGCACAAATGCAAAAGCAGAGTGAGCGTTGGGCGGGTATTGTTGTGGTGAGAATACAAACCACCGAGGAGACAAAACCAATCTGACTAATCACACATGATCTCAAAGAGAATTAATCAGCAGCTCTGGTTAACAATCTGTAATTATCCTCATTCTGTGCTTAATGCCATTTAATTTATGAAATTCTGCCTGACTTAGATATATAGGCGAGGAAAACAACAATATCACACAAAAAGCGTTGGAAACAGTGCAGGCGAGGAAATCACAACGTGTCCCCGAAAGACCCCGAGCGTCGTTCTCAGACGGAGGGACACCGTTTCAGCTGCATGCTGGGTAGTTTGACAATCGGGGGGGAAGTTGATGAACTCGTGAAGGTATTGGCGTGGATAACAATCGCACCCAAACATCCGATTTCGTTTAAAGGCTGAACAAATGTGACGGGTAAACACAGGCCTCTGTAGCTTCTGGCTGCAGCAACCCAACATCAATAAAACACATGAGAGTGGAAAAACCATCAGCTCTGTTCATGCATGTGGGAGGCGCTGCACCACACACACACACGCTCAAACTCACACTGTATATAATGTAAGGGCTGCAACACGCTCTGACACATGCGCCACACACGTTCTACACGCCAACTCTGTGCATACCGGAGCGGTGTGAGCAGGAGGAGATACCCACACTTTAGCGGTGCGGTACTCACCCAAAAGTACATCATCATGGTGGAATCGGGGCAGGTGTGGGCAGACGGGTGGAGGAGAGCGGGGCTAAGCGCTGGGACCAGTCCAGCCAGCGTGGGTGTCAAGAGGAGTCCGAACGTTTGGACAGAGAGCTTTACTGGTCCCTGTTCCACTGAGGCAGCCCTCCCTCTCAACTGTTCAATGGGGCTTGACTTGAGGTCCCCCAGCACTTCTTCTCTTTTCGTTTCTTTCTCTTGACAAGCAGCTTGTTCTTCAGTTAATTTTTAAAAGAGCCCTTTCTCTCTCCTCTTCTTCTTCTTCTTCTTTTGAGCCAACACAAGAAAGAGGGGGGGGAAAGCAGACGGGAGAAAGGAAAGAGAGCTGGGGAGGTGTTGTAACCTCTTTTTTCTTTCGACACTCTTCCACTCCACTTGCCTCTCCACACCACTCACTTCAAGACTCTCTCTCTCTCTCTCTCTCTCCCCCCTGTGCCGTCTCTTATTGGTGAATGTGAAATCAGTCGGTACGGCACCGAGGCTCAACTAGAGCAGCAGGAGCAGCAGCCTGCGCTTGACAGCTGCCTCCAGCGTTCCTCCACCGGAGCCGTGTTGCTCTGCATAGAGGAGTGCGCCGAACAAACCGGGATCCTGCAGACGGTACTGTAAAATTCAGCGTCCCGGGGAGGAGGCGGGGGTGGAGGGGGAGGGGGGTGGTTGTGAGGGAGGGGGTGGTGGGGGAGAGCAGGAAGCTGGGAGTCGTGGTGGGGATCTCTGCGGGGAGGGGGGTGGGGGCTGTGTTGAGGATGATGCTGGTGATAGTGGAGGACTAACAGATCGCTCCCCTTTCTTCTTTTCACCGTCTGCGACTGCGATGAGTTGCATTGAAGTTGTGGCAGTTTTAGTTCATTGAAGAGAAGAAGAAGGAGGCGATGCTGAAGGAAAAAAAGAATCTCAGAGAAAACCTTAAAATATGCCACAGGCAATTGGGAGGCACAGCCTATTTTCCACTTGTTTTCTACTTTTAGCTGCCGATAGCTTCTCTGCCTTTTCTTTTCCCTCTTTTCCTCCGAACTCGCGATTTGGTGACCTTTTTGTTTCGGTAAAAACAAAAAAAAAGCACCCTTTTTCACGTGGCGTTGTGGCAGATCAGAGGCCAGATGAAGTTGGTGTGAAATACCTCTGTGTGTGCCAAGCTATATTACATTACATGCTTTAGTGTGTTTTCCATCTGGCGGCTATAAAGGGGGAGGGGAACGAGGGAGAGAGAGGGAGGGGAGGAGGGAGGATTGGCTATCTTCTAGACAGCACTGTAACAATGAGCCTGCCTCAGCAATTTTCAAAACATATCATCAATACACGACTGGGAGCTCGCGCTTTTAAATATTAACCCTGTGGCAACCGGGGCAGGCTGCGGAGAGCTCAAGTGGTTTTGCGGCATCCTCTGGAGCCGGATCATCCAATAAAAGACGTCCTGGGGGATGAGCTAATTTGCTGTAGGATCCTAAAGAACATTTGCCAGCTATAGAGAACATTGGCCTAATGAACAGAACAGATATATGCAGGTTATGTTACCCATCAGTAATTGCCACATAAGGAGCCCGAGTTAGATTTGCAGCTGGCTTTGAGCGAATTGATACACAAGGGGCCTCATTCATATGGTGTAACTGTCATCTTAAATTTATCACCCGTTTTATTTTTTTCCTCCTCCTTCAGAAAAAGCACAAGTGAGCGGTGAAATATGAAATGGCACACAGGCAAAGAACCGCAATTAGTAACTTTGCAAATATTGTGATGTTTTAAGAAGCTTTTCATAAATCAGGACACGCACCATATAATTCTTACACCGCCCCTCTCTGTCACATCGCACAATCCAGCATTTCCATTGCGTTGCACACATGCAATCTCCCCGCTGGTAGCACGGGATGCACATGCAAGGCTTCCATATCTTTATATATGTCCTCCAGAAGTCAATGGATTTACATTAGCAATCACAGAGTGGATAACCGCCCCAGTCCTCCATCAATCTCTGATGGGAAATAAAAATGAAATGCACTTCTCAGGCAACTCAGATTAAGGATCACGCTTTTATCAAATACTGAAGTCTATTTCAAGTCGTGCTCATAAATAACTGAGGGGGGAGAGAAGGAGGAAAAGAACGAGTTTGGAGGCAAAAAAGAAAAAAAAGCAGGACAGACTGGAGAGCGGGTGGGGGTGGGTGTAGGTGTGGACAGAGAGCATCGCGGTCTGGAGCTAAGGCCACTTGGGGTTGGGGAGAAAAGAATCAGAGGGCATTTAAGCATTACGTAAAGTCTGCATCTCCTGTCTAGGAATCTACGCCCGTTACCAGGGGAAGTGCAATGCAGGTAAACACGGTGTTGTTTGGGATGCTTTTCCCTTCTTCCTGTCACCTCTCTGAGTTGCATTTCTCCCATACTGCACACTACTTACAGAGCATTGGAGTGGCTTTCCCAACCATTTAGATTTCCCACCATAGTCTAGACACTCCCCAGAGACTCTGCCATCCATTATAAAGATGGAGCTTTCAAACTGAAGAGGAAGTGAAGGCCTCACACACAGAGTGTTCTGCCTAAAATGTCCGTCTGTCTCCGACCGTCATCGGCTCGAGATCTGCCGTCTTAATATTTTATGACGATCTCACCTCTCGTCCGTAGCGGGGCCGCTACTTACAGAGCATCTTCTGTCGAGCCACACTCGGATCTTGTCGTTAGAAAGACACCAGAGGAGACAATGAGAGTTCTCACTCTCGTCCCTGCAAGCTCCCCACGGGGTTCTGGGCTATAGTCACAGCCAGCTCGCCCGAACGCTCGGCCCGGCCCGGCCCGAGTGGTCCGAGCTGGTGCGAGCCCCGAAGGAAGACGGTGGCTCCACTCTGATGCTGCCAGGCTGGTTTTCTCTAATCACACACTTCACTTTATGGAGTGACCAGTTTTACAACTTGGTGGCCAAGGATCTGCAGCTATGCTCGTTTTATCGATTTATGGGTCTCCATCAGCTCCACAGGTAGGTATTGACATTTCTATACAGCACACATCACGTGAGGAAAGGGCGCTGGGAAAGGCCGTGCAGACAGAAACAAGCGGCTAAACGAAGCCCTTTCTACTCTTTATCTCTGTGTCTTTTTAAGCATCCAGATTTCAGCATATTCTACATTTTTTGTGGCGAAAAAGTTTCATATTACATTTCCATTCCCTTATTATTCTCGCACTGGCAGGAAGTTGCGGCACTTGCAGGGGCAGAGCACTCTGCTAATAATACTCACATGAGAGATTTTTCATATGAAAATATATTAGAATTGGTGATAAGTAGGGAAAGCTTATGTTTGGACTGTGATTTACCATAAAGAAAAAATGAGATATTGTGTAATGCCATCAAGACGCTCTGGCAGCCAATAAATATGCATAAAATAACAAGAAAAAAGACAGTGTGTTACTTAATTCTGTATCTCCTGCTTTCTGACACAGCCTGCATATTTAGCCTTGAAAATGGTAATGTTTTGCTTCCTATCCCTGGAAGATATCATTAAACATCATTTGTAAGCATACATTACCCTATACGCAGCAAATCGCCCATCTGGTGATTTTGGAACTCGCTGTCTGGAAGACAATAAATTCATTGTATGCTTTCGCATAAAGAATCGCACTAAAGTAATGCCTCCATGTAGACATACGTAGAGTACATTAAACCTAGCCGTGTGCACAGACTGTATGTCGTGTTAATAATGCAGTGTTTACATCTTGGCATTGAGCAGTCAGTACTGGCCTAGGGGTACAAACTGGCAGGGCTGTGCAGTAATTAGGGGCTGTGTGTTGGGGATGTGAAGGCTTGCCGCGTGTCATGCTGATACCACTGCTGGGCAGACCTAGTGTGTCAGCAGCGGGCACACTGAGCGCTACACAAGGCCGCACCTTCGTGGCACAGCCGGGAGTCGAACCTTTTACTTCAACGAGTGCTCCTGCGGGCTCAGAGCTCGGCCGCTGCTCGGCGTGCAAAGGAGGGACATGGAGGATGTTAACCTAATGACAGCAGGGATTAGGTGTCTTCACACTGCGAGCACACCGTGTGTGGTCTGTTTGTGCTAATCCTCCAGGCCTGTTTGCATTGTGACATCAATAAGCTGCACACATGCCACATTATGTCTGTTATATGTACATATTATATTATAATATATTATTATGAAATGCTTACTTTAAACATTTGTGCACATCACCTCATTCGTGTTACATACTTGCACCTGTAATTGTTTGTTTTCACGTGAGTTTGCATGCCTAAATGTATTGTGGATGATATTTATTGAAGCATGTGTTTCAGCTTGTTCAGGCAGTCCACAGCAAACATCTTAGATATTAATACGGAGGCTGGTTTAGAAGCAGCTGTATGTCGGGTTAACATTTACATAATGCAACACAGTCATTCCTTTACATCACATCTGTCTTGCAAATACCAACAAAAACTGAAATACTTGGATAGTCCATCCTCATAGACTGTCTGCATGGGTGCTCGTCAGTGAGCGACTTGCCCCCGAGCTTCGAAACACACCAAACCAACCTGGATGCAATGGTGGCTGTCTCCATCTTTTATGTGTTTTACCATATATTCACAATGCCACGATGTCATCGGCTAAACTCTTCTCAGAGTCACGCAGTGGTTATTTTCCATCAGCTTTCTCTTCGTGGGAGGATTTGACGGAGAAAATGTAAATATGCTAGTAATTAAGCATCCTACTCCATTAAACTCTCGGCTTTGAAAAAGGCACCATGAAGTGACTTTTGAGCCATGAAATATTTTAATCATTTCCCTCCTTCTACTCTTTATAGCTAAGAACAACAGGCACATTTTCCTCAAAAAACAATTTCAGTTTAATTAGAAGCCAAAGCTCTGTTACCTGTGGCGTTTGATGTCCTTCTTTTTGTTACATCTTTTAAAGACTTGTTTACCAGCGTTCGCTGTGCACGCGTGCTTCAGCGTTACTTTGAATTTGCCAGCGCATACAATATTAAATATATATTTCACTGTAGAAACTCCTGGCTCTTCTTACAGCTGCAATGAGAGTAGCTTTGCCACATGCAACACAAGCAAACCCAACAGGATTCCTAACAGCCTCTTGCATCTCCGTTTGACATTAATTGATAATCAAACAAGGCTTCACATTAGACATTTATGAGATGAGCTGAATTATCTATTTAATGTAACCCAATTATATGCAACCCTTGTGCACCAATCAACGCTAATTCCTGACTCATAAATGACAGCAACAACGACAGATTTAATCAATAATAAACATTGATGAAAACTTGCGACCTGCTTAGAAAGAGGGTAATTAACAAGAAGGAAAAGGGCTTCGTTGGATTTCATCTTTTGGAATATCGCTCTGTGATCCTTCGTGTTTATGTTCACAAGAATCTCCTAAGCTCACATTCCACCATCAGCGAGATTAAGTGTAAAACAAACATTCACTTTCCCTTTGACAATTAGGGATAGACATTTATCATGAATTCTTAATGCAAGCTTCAGCCGCTCCGGTTCTTAATTAAAACCTTGTAATTTTTATAAAACTCTTACCGTAAAACTAAATTTCATGAATTATTTAGCCAGCCTTTTTTCAGCACTACTAACTACACACCCAGCCAGCCAGCTGGGGAAGAACTGAATCCATAGGTGGGCTCACCTGCACTTTAAGGCCAGAGAAAACATCTTTGTTATGCTTTTTAAAAAGTCTAATATGAAATGTATGTGTGTGTGTGTGTGTGTGTGTGTGGTGGGTTTTCCTCGTCTCCTACATCCACAGCAGAGGATTCACATCCAGGTCTTAACCTTAACTAACACATGTCAACAGAGCAGGCATCAAAAACAACATTACAAGCTTCGGGGAATTCCACACCTGTTAGATTCCACACAAGCGCGTGAAATTCTTCCGACAAAAATGAAGGTAAGTGTGCACAGAGGGGCCTGCTGCTCTTACCAGTCTTGTAAAGAGGGGCACTCCCAAATGCCAGAGGTGATCGTTCAGCAGTCCGCTGTACACCACGTTCCCGAAGACAGCAATGCTTCCTGACTTACACAACGTGTTTCCTGCAGGGACACACAGAAACACGAGCAGGCGTCACCGAAACGGACAAGAAGCAGAAGAGGGGCGCCTCCAAAAAATACAAATAAAGCAATTCAATCGCAGGAAATCATTGCACAGGAAGAGGCATAATAGAGAATGCAACATTGATTGTTATAAATATTGATTTTGAGGTTTATTGACCTTACGTGCAGTAAGGAATACAGATAGGTGGCTTGGCTACGATCAATAAAGTTACACAATTGGGTCAAGTTGATCTATCAGCATAATATAAATACCCAAATGAGGTTTAGTATCAACAGGAAAACAGTGGGGAACATTTAATACACCAGAAAATAACCGTGAACTGACCATCATCACATTTAAAGGATATCCTCTATAACCACTTAACTACCTCATGTCTGTTATTGGAACCAGCCCAAAAGTATGAGCCCAAAATAAAACAGTTATTGCTCCTAAACCTTTGCGATTATAGTCTTGACTCGGTTCTCCTGTGAGATGTAACACTTCAGGGACTACTATTAAAGTGTCACAATAAGTGATCTGTGATAAATGCACTTCAGGGAGGCACATCATTATGGCAAAGTTTCAATTTATGATAAATTTACAGTTCTGTTTTTTGGGGATCTCGAGAATAACGCACACAAATAAAACACCGAAGCTTTCAGTTTGATGAGAAATGTACGTTTTACCCAGATGCTACCCAAACGGGTTAATAATGCGGTTGGTAATCTGTATTCAGACCGGCACAAATTACTCCCAGAAAGTGACACAGCCATATTGTAACTTGCTAAGTGCAACGCTGACATAAAATTTGCATGTTTTTGGTGTTTAATTCAAAAATCAGGGGACTGCTGAAAAATTGATTTTCGAGGGTGCTAGTCCCGAAGTCACTTCCTGTCTCGCAAGTCTTCCAACACAACCTCTGCAGCTCTCGCCGAGGACGTCCGTCACCTTTACTGTCCGTGATCCAAAATAAACGAGCAGCTTCTGCAGCACCAGATATTCAAATCTGCACCGTTCGAGACTCAAAGTTAAACAACAATTAATTTGTTGCTCCCCGTGCCTACTTGTTCCTATTAAGTTTTACCATGTGCAAATCTTTGGTCAGCTCCGGATCCAATTTAGAAGTGGGGGGCTTATGTATGATTACAATACAAACCAGAGCCCTCAATATTCTCAGTTTACAGCAGGTGCACAAAAAAAAGCAAACAGGACACAAACACAACACACACAGTCCACCAAAGCGCTGCTCTGGCTGAGAATACAGAAACTAGATTTCAATGACCATTATTGCATAATAGCACGGCAGTGCATCCATTTACTTTTATTCCCCATTATTTTGTTTCAAGAACAATACAGAAAGATACATGCTAGATATACTGTAGTCCCAGGACAGGTAGGCATAAATATTGTATATCCAGTATATCATTAGTATGTACTCATGATATCCACTGATGCTCTTGTCTAAATCCTTGTTAGCATGTTATAGCCGTTTCTCTCCCACCCGAGTATATGATTGGGTGATATTACAAAATGCATAAATACTAATAAACAGCAATAAACTGCAGGTTTAAATGTTAATTAATCTATTGGATGCCTAAATTCATGTCATTCCTTGGCCTCAGAGGACTGAACAGTGTCAACCCACATTTGGAGATGGAGACGTTTAATGTGCGATTAGCTTTAAACTCAAAGTGAAACTGTTTTAACACCATTTTTCATGCAGTCATGAACGAGCAGCAGCTGAATACCATCATCTTATTTCTCTGCGACTCGCCCCTCGTGTTGTTGTGTATCGTCTCAGCCGTTTTTAAAAATATATATTTTCTTATTGAACTTTGTGTTTTGTGCCATGATGTATGTGTATAATTTTGAGTTTGTTGTGTTTTGCTGATTTGTGTTCATTTTATTGTTCTCGTTTTATTGCCCATCCAAGGATGGCCAAAGCAAATTAACTTATGCCATAAACGCTATGGTATGTATCACCGATTGCCGCTCCGCACCGCTCCCCGGACGAATGAAAATTAAACCTTCTCTTATTGATGAATCTCTTACTGTTGAATAAGTTAACTGCAAGTGAACCCAGAGGACCCCGAATACTTTGGGGTCTATATGAGGTTTTCTTAGTTGCATAACAACAGTGGCATGCTTGGCAGACACACCAAACCACTAGCGGACTGTCAGGCTTACTGTATCACGGAGAGCATCATCCTTCTTTATAAGTCATGTTCGGTGCCACCGAGCGTCACAGTTCGCCCTCTCAAAGACGCTCTTAATTAGCTCGGTGCCAATGAGGTGCCTCCACAAACAAAAACGCACACATGCGTGGCATGCGTGCCCACACACACGGCCCCGAGAGTGTGATGTACCGCACTCTGATGTCCCTATGAACGTGATGAATGCAGCTTACGGAGCAGGCGGCACAGAAAACACAGGTCTCCATTGTAATTTCTGCACAATGGAACGCTGCAAAGGCACACCAGGGGTGGAGTGAAGCAGTGCTGACAAGCAGCACATGCATTATTTAAAAACAAAAGTAAAAAATGCCCATTAAAGTGTCAGTGGTGCTTTCGGCAGTGCTGGCTTGGGCGCGGTGTGCGTATTACTGTTATTAATGGGCCAGGCGTGGGGGGCATTGCTTCGGTGTGATTGCTCTGCTGCTGTTGCTATCCGCGGTTCAAGCCTCCCCTCTTTTTTCCCCCCATTTCTTCTCTGTATGTGTGCGCGAGGAAGAGAAACAGATAAAGAGCGTGCTACAGACAGAGACGGAGAGACACCGAGAGACCCTGAGTGCACAGTCAATGAGCTCCTACAGCTAATATCATTTCACATTATTGAATGCATATTAAGGCAGAGAGACCTTGTCAGATAAATAGGAGCACCAGTGCTTATATCAAATTCTGATCTGCCTTCACGGCCATGTCTAAAAAAAAATGCTGGGAATGTAGTCAGCATATTGAAAATAAGTGCACACCATTTTTCTTTGCAGTTTAACATCAAGGGCTATACATTACCGCTACTGACACAGCAGAATGAGGTCATTGTGCATGTTGTAATTACAGCTGGGTAAACACTCTGCTCTCTGCTGCAACACTGGAAACACAGAGCACTGCGAGACTGACAGAGACAAAAAAAGAGAGGGCACAGACGCCGATGACTTTTAAGCTCCTAAGTGTTGGAAAATACTTGCATCAGTGGGAATAAATAAATTGAACACAATGATCACGGGTGTATGATCAATTCCAGAGTGATGCAATGCATTGAAATCAATCAGTGCACCGCCTGTAATGCGGTGCGCAAATAATACATACTCATCCCTGACCTATTCTTCTAGAACCGGTTTGTTATAGTTTTATTGATGGTGTTTATACGCAGGAGACAGAGCACATAATCAAATTTTGCATATTTGCATGTAGAAAATGTCACATAAAAGCGACAACTTAATTTTCCCCCTCACAAACTCTGCAGAACTCTATAGCCAGTGAGCTTTTGTTATTTATTTCTTTACAAAAAATGCATTCAAAGCTGCCTATTCGCGCCAGTGGACCATCTGTATTTTCCTTCAACTTTAAGAAAAACTGAGCCTAACTAGTGACATGTTGTCTAGCTGTTCATTTCTTCCTTTTTTTGGTTGTTAATCCCCTTTTTTAAGGGCTTGTCTCAGCAGTTGGGTGTTCTCTCATCTGCAGGCTTGACAGCATTGAGCCCAACCTCTGATTAATTATTAATTGTGTGATTAAAGTATGTGTTGGCGGGGGTATGCAAGTGTATGCGTGTGGCTCCAAGGGAGGGGGTAGGAGCATGCAATGTGCTTTACTGTACTTTGCATTATCTACAACTCAGAGTTTTTATTTCTTGCATTTCACAGCAAGAGATTTAACTGCAGGCATCAAATTTAATACCCAAATCACCGGGCATGTACAATACCTGCAAGAGCAGAAAAAGGGAAGGAGAAAGTATTGTTTTATTAAGTGATGCCTTGTTGAGTCTGGCTCAATATATGGAGAGTTTGCTCCACATAGATTTCAAGGCTTACGCGGCTATCAGTATTTCAGGATTGAATCTGCTTATAAATTATTCTAAATGTCAAGATTCAACCTTAAACTTGATCATTTTCAAACTTTTCTAAAGAAGAAAACACAAACGTTCACTTGGATAAAAGTGGATTCAGTTCAAATATTTATTATATTTCTCCCATATATGCAATCATGAAAATGCACCATCAGTGCATCAGAGATGATGTATTGACAGCTCTGAAAATTTCTCCATCTTACCAAGTCTGCACTTGAGCCCTAAAGAAAATAAAAAAAACACATTTCTAGTCCATCGCAGCCTGTTTCTAAAAATATTGTTCCAGAATATTCTGCTGCACAAACAAGGTTCAGCCACAAACGTATTTGTCTCAACAAATTCAAGGTAAACGCTCAATTACAGGCCGAATGAATTAAAGAGATGAGAGGAAAGTTTGGCCAGCGTGGCTACAGTAACTGTGACTCATAATAATTAATCCGAGTTCTTCTAAAAACAAAGCTATAAGCATTTATGGGTACATTTATTTGAAAACAAAACCTGACTAAAATGAAAATGCAAAGTGCTGGATCTGAAATATTTAAAGGGATTATTAGACAGCACTAAAACATTTATAAAAGACATCCCTTATTTCCATCTTTTTTAATTGGGAGGATTGCTTCTTCCTTTTTCATCCTTTATGGTAGTGTAACGAATATGTGTAGGTTCAGGACTGTTGTTTGGGAAAAAGGCAATTAACTGTAATGATATCACCTTGGGCTTTAGAAAATTGTGATGGGCATTTTCACCATTCTCCAACACTTTATAGTGTAATGTCCATTAGGCAATAATGGAGATAATCATTAGTTGCAGCCCTGCACAGTTTAGCAAAACAAACTAGTTAGTTCACAACGTGCATTATATAAGAGAAACGTAAGAGAGCCATCTGAGCATAACGTTGTGGTCATTCAGATATTCAGGTGTGTGTGTGTGTGTGTGTGTGTGTGTGTGTGTGTGTGTGTGTGTGTGTGTGTCGGGGGTGGGGGGCGCTCCTCTCCTGGCTTTGCTGTTGGAGGTGGGTCGCTTTAAGCATTCAAACTCCACAATGTGCAGCTCATTTCTAGCAAAGAGGCACATTGCTGCAATGCAATAAGGGAAAACAACACTTTTAATAATTCAGGCCCTGAGACCGTGAGGGGGTGAGGCGGAGGGTGGGTGGGGTGGGTGGAGGGAAGACGTCTTAAAGTACCGCAGAATGGCTCATTTAGCTCCTGCTACGCATTATTAAAGTTGTATCGAACCCCCTCCTGGGTCTTTCCCTAAGTTTTTTTTTTCATTTTCCTTTCCTCTTTCCCCTAAAGCCTGCAAGGTAACCAATAACAGCTACCAACATTTATAAACGACAGAGTATCCTGCACCTTAGAGGAGGAGGTAAACAATGGTGTAGCTCTTAATCTCTCTTTCTCCCTGTCCTCCCCGCTCACTAGTCCTCCGGTCCGGAATTTGTCAGTGCTTTATCCCGTTTGAACCGTAATACACAGCCCTCTCTGTCCAGATTATTTTCTGCTTCAGCTCAGCCCACAATGCATAAAAAATGCGGGGAATGAACCCTTTGTGGCATCAAATTGAGTAATAAAATTGTGTTCACGGTGGCACTGATGAACGCATGATGGTACCGTTAAGGACGTGTTCAGAGGTACCGTAAATTGCCTCTGAGCCTGATGGCAGTTTCCAGAGCAAAGACGGGGAATATGAATAAAAAATACACAGGCAGAAGAAAAATGGGAGCGAGCTAAAAATGCAGATGTGCTCGTTTTTTGGACGATATTAACTCCTCAACGTCCAGTTTCCCACTCCTTCATTACGACGTGAGGAGCCGAATGTACACCGACTGTTTGATAGCGTCACACAGACTAACCTGGCCTCTAAACAGCTTTGTGATGTTTACAGTTGGTAAAATATTAAAGCCCGCCCCCTTTCTCTGTCTTTAGGGCTGCATTATGCGTTTGTGGATCACTGTATACAAATTTCCTTCAAATCATTTCGACACAAGTGGCATTCTTTAGAAACTCTAGCAGAATAATCACATTCAGCCTTACACAACATTGTTTTAATTTGATGTTCTTACTTTAAGGTACGCTCGATTCCATACGGGCCGAGATTAACTAAAAACCACCACTTATTAAAATCCTCTCAAATCCTCGCACGTGCCGTGCTGGTCAGCCTCCGAACAAAGCTGTTTTCTTTGTGAAAACTTGACATTTCAGAGATACTGTGCAAGGCTTTCAGCCGGCAGCAACAAATTATGATTATTATAATTTCATGATTACTGCTTACATTGCACAATACAATGAAAAAAAGTAAAAGCCTATTAAAATGTCCATTTAGGATATATACACCATAAACTGCTGCAGAGGTCTTAAATCAAAGCCTGCTGTGCTGTAAGAGATGCAGAGACTGAAGGCAGGAGGTCAGGAGAGAGAGAAAGACAGGGGGTGTCAGATGTGTTATGATTGGCTGATATATTGGTCTTTTATGAGATATCAAAGTGGCCATTGTCAGTGTTGTTCACGGGATACCAGTCTGATGACTGATTTCATATTCATTGTTGCATATGATATACAACTTCTTTATAAGAAACTTTGATACTGAGCTGCTTCCAAACTAATAACAAAATCCACTGAGAGTTTTTAAGACTAAACACTTTTTGCTTTTTTTCTTGGGTTTGATGGGAAAACTATTTGGTGTGTTTACATTAACTGTTAAGCCAGATGGACTACAGGCTGGCCAAACAGCCACTCTGGCAAAACTGTTTGTTGTACCAGGGTGCAAACATGGTTTTATTGCTGTTAGGTTGGTTGTTTTAACATACGAGTTGATAAGGACTTCAGCTTCAACGCACCACCGCAGGAACTGCAGTCTTTGGGACTTTTATTTGGCTTTATTCTTCAGTTTTTCACCCTGGAAGTTGCAGCTTTGTTCCAACTTCCACAAACACAGTCGAGAGGACCAGTTCAGTGACTGGAATTTCCACTTGGTATTCCTGGTACAGCCCTGTTATCTACTGCGAAACCAGAGCTGGTCTTACCATTTATTTAATTTAAACAGTTCCTTAATATTATTTTTAAACTGTGATCCAAATCTGCCCACAAACTTCCAAGCAAGAAAGAACACAAAGCTTTAGTTTGCAATATTATTGTGCATAACCGGTCAGAGTTAGAGTCTTCTTCAGGGATGTCCTTTGAGTCTTTTGTAGTTTACTGCTAGTGTAACTTTCTAACTGGTATGAAATCATGTGAATGGCTGTGATGGACTGAATTAAATTAAGTTCAGCTATTTTATACATCGCCAAGTCACAACAGTCACCTTAGGGCTCTTTATACTATAAGGTAAAGACACTACAATAATACAGAGAACCCCACCAACAATCAGACTCCATGAGCAAACATTTGGCGACAGTGGGAAGGAAGAACCCTGTTTTAACAGGAAGAAACCTTGAGCAGAACCAGGCTGTGACAGTTGGAGGCGAGGACAGACAGGTAATAAATGCTGTGTATAGATGCATCAGCTGAAGCATTCAATTAGCTCACAAACGGTAGGAAATACCAACTTCAAAGGGAACAAAGGGTAGAGACTGTCAGGTGGAACAGATGTTTTTTCCCCTGTGACAGGCTAGTTTTAGCACGTTTTAAATAACGAAAATAAAACCAATCTGTAATTTTCTAATACAAGTAATTACACCAAAATGAAACACATAAATGATAATAAGGCTTAAAAAAAAAGCTGAATTGGTGCCCTGTTGACCTAGATTATGTTTTTACAACCTTATATTTAATGGTCTAAAAGCTATTTCAGATATTTTCCCATCCTGACAGATATGCAGTAAGAAGCAAATTGAATTTTCAGGAAGCACTTTTTAAATTCACAAAATCTGACAGCTACTGCTTCAGCAGGTTCAACCACCAAAGTATCTGCACCTTCATAAACACAGTTTGATGAGGTGCCTTGTACATCAAAGCAATACCAGTGCAGCCAGCTAGTCATCCAGCCAGCCTGAACGTCAGAGAAACCAGTCAGCTGCTTTGTCTCCCGCTGAGTGTCAGACTCTGACGTTCCTTTGCCATCTAAGCTGACTAAACACAGACCCCGTTTTCTTCAAAGCTATGCAAATTAGCCACGTTGCTAAGTGGATTCCTCTTCTTCTTTTTTTTCCTCTGTTGGAGAGCCGCAGGGCTGATTAGGCCCAATTTCTATCTACAGAATGTATACACACTTACATACAGTAAAAAAACCCTGCTGCATTACTGCCCATGGGCGATTCTTGGTGGTCCTTCCTTTCTCATAACACAGACCTGCTTTTAATGGGTCGGTTGCTGAATTTAAAGTGAAAATAATGTACGTTTCTCAGCTGAAATGAAATAAAAAAAAGGAGGTGGGAGGGAGCTCATAAAGATCAAAGCGTAATGCAGACAACACACAGCGGCAGTCATCTTTGACCTCAAAAAACATGGCTGCTCTTTGATTGCATTATGTGCATTACATGGCAGGAAGTGTGCGGAGAACTCAGCAGACCTAATGTGCTTTGGTTGGGATTTTTTTCACGGTTTGCCATCTAATGACGGGAAAGCCGAACGCGACGGCGTGTAATATTTTATAGCTGTGGCTCCCAGCTTGAGAACTGGGACATCCACAAAGAGTGACGAGTTAAATCTGAGACACGATTTTAATCAGGTAATCTGTCTTTTCTTTCATATGAAATATTAAAAAATGTAAAAATACTGGATAAAAATTAAAATACATGGAAGAATGAAAATAATCTTTAATTGAACTATTATATGCAACCCAATATTTGGCCTCAACAACACTCAAAAACATGGATTCAGACATACCATCATCAACCTTTTTAGAGATCAGGAACATGACGTAATATTAACATTAGCATAATATATTCAGCTGATTAAAAAATGTAAGCCTTTATTAAGTTACCTTCAATTCCACCTTAAGGTAACTTACTCACTGTTCACTGACAAAACTGTTTTTGGGGTTAGTCAGTCCGCGTATTGTAACATTACTTCAGTATTACAACTCGCCATTGCGTACCGCTGAGTACTTTTGCAGCGTTTGAGCCGAATCAAAGTGAGCAGGTATGTAGGAGCTGCAGATGTGAGGCAGAGGGGTAGGTGGAGATAAAAGCAGCAACTAATTATTCATAGATCCATGCATACTTAAGGATGCAAAGGTGCAGAGTTACATCTAAGCCATTAAAAAAAAACTTCTAAATATGTAATTTTTATGAACACAGACAAGTTTGTAGGAGTCTAAGCCTGCAGAAGAACAAAGGAATCGCAAACCTAAACCACATTTTAACCTCAACATCAAGAGGGCCACCAGCTACCTTACCTCTACAGGATTCAGATTGGGTTTACAGGCAAATACTCAGAAACTAGTGGATACAGATTAGAAATTAAGCCTGATATATTTTAGCATTAAAGGCTTTCTGCTGAAAGCTTTTTCTATTCGAATCCTCCAAACAGGCGAAAATTCTATAAAAAGAGACGAACGCTCGCCGATGCTACCATAAGAGATTAAAATAAAAAAGATGTGCTTGCATCTTCATGCCAGTGTTTTGGAAAGGTCCTTTCCTTGTTCGTCGCGGCAAATGATCTCTTTTTCTTCTTTGCATCCCTTTTTTTTTGAAGCTGTTCCAAAAATGGCTCTTTGCTGTCTTTAATCATTCCTCATTAGTGCAAAGGCCTGTTCACTTACAGTGGAGAGATTAATAGGTCACTGGCAATGGGCACCATCCTTTGGTCCAAGCTGCGTGGGCCGGGTGAGTCGCAGGGGTTTCGGGATAGTTGGGAAAATAATTGGAAGTGGTGTTATGACCTCTCCTCTTTCTAATGAAACGCAGGGAAGACGAAGGCAAAGGCTGATGATGTGGGGAGGGGTAATTTTGGACTTATCATCATAATAATTATCATTGTTATTGGTGTAAGACAAGTGTGTCGTTGCTGTTGTGGAATCATCCTAAAAACAGAAACCCTATTTGCCAGAGTCATTTCCATTTCATCTTATCATTATCATTATCACCATTATGATTTGTCACAGCGTTTTTATCTTAATTGTTCTCAGCATCATTGTAACATACAGCTAATGACAACCTCGAGATGTGGAGTGTGTGTGTGTGATGGGGGAGGGGGGGTCTAAATGCAGAGCTAAATAATGCAACTCCAAACAACCAATGGAAAAATATCTGAACTGCCCAGCTGGCTTGAAATGTTCTGGAGACACAAGCGAGAGGAGAGAAACCAAAAGCTGTTTTGATGTCTCAGTCTGGATGTGCGTTGGCAACAAGCGAGGGCCTCGGGATTCCATCAGGCTATTGATCGTTACCAATGCTCAAGTCCTGCTTTACCACCCTTATAAACAATCTCTCTGTCAAGCACACTATAGGGCAACAAATGATTTTATTTCATAGATTTTCGGATTTGATGAATTATTCACTCACACTCTACCCTCGGTGCTGAAGTGGGGAGAGGCTGTTGAAACGGAAAAGACAAAGAAACTTCAACATGTATCATACGCAAGCCCGTGTGCATGAACGGTTTCTGTTTCAAAAGGGTTTCTTCTTCTTCTGCAGCTTTTTTTCCCCTTTCACCAACCCACATCAGCTCTACTTTGTCAACATCAGCTGAGTGAGAACTCCCAGGGGCTGACAAATCTCCTGTAATCTGCCAGACCTCCCCTGCATGTCCGGTGCTGTTGTTTTCCTGTATCCTTCTAAGTGTTATTGAGTCTGAAAAATTATCAATTTGGATCCGGTCCAGCACCTGTGAAAAGCACAGTATGGCTGCTTTTTTTTCTTGCCAGCGCTGTTGAATTACACCGCCTTTAGTAGCACACACTCTTGGCCCAGATGTTCAGGATAATGTGACAGTAAAACTACAAAGAAAGATGGTTACAGGCGTTAAAACCAATTTACAGCTCAGATTTTGTGACTTTTCTATTTTGTAGGATGTTTAACTGTGGAGGTCAATTGCTGCATTTTGGTAGCGACGTCTCGTTTCGTGCACGCGTTGCAATTTTTGCGTCCTTGGACGGCGGCCGACAGCGTCTGTTTATTAAAGATCTCTGGTGGCCACAGCTGGATCGCGTCACTGGGGGAAATACTGCAGCCTATACTGGTGGAAGCTGACTGGGGTCTATAAAATATCAAAGCGGATCGATAAGTCTGACCTCACGGCGTATCCGTGCTTTGCAGGGAGGCAGGGTTAAACCCAGTCGAGAGAGAGAAAACAAACGCTCCACAACGGTGATTTGCAGATTTTCCAACAGGACGCCTTTTGCTGCTTTCGCCTCTTGCAATAAAGATACATAACAATGCGGCTTCTTTGTGGATGCAACAGCACCAGCTGGAGCCACGCTGAAATTAACTTTAATGCCATTCTCTCTTGTGTGAGAGACAGAGGCTGAATAATGTAGCAGTGGTAGCTCACTTCCTGAAAAATCTCCAAATTCACAAGGGATGATGATTGTTGTATTGCACTTGGCATTTGTGTTGTATCCAGTATCGGACCAAGGCGCTCTCAATTGCACCCCGGAGGCTGGAGCTTGCTAACTGAAGGGAAACCAGGTCAACTGATAGGGGAATTGTGTAGTTATCTTTATATGCGCGTGCTGCAGATACAGCCGCACAGCTCACGCTCACAGCTCGCTACATTTTACAAAGCAATCAGGGCCCGTCATCGACACAGGGCTAAACTACAGTAATCCACTTCTTGTTTACTAATGAATCGCCATTTAGGGACGCAGCTCATTTCTTTATCGGGCTGAGGGCGGGGCCAACACTTGGGTACATTCACATGCGAGTGAGGGAGCGCAGACACGAGGGGCGAGCGGCAGCCTCCCAGACTTGACATCCCATCGTGCTCGCTGGGCGGCTTGCTGGCAATGCAGAGTCTGTTTGTTGTGCATCCATCAACCCCGGTGTCCTGGCCAGGAGCCGATCGATAGCCAACACAAAAGCTCATTGATGACAGACAGCTCTTGACAAACATATAGCATTTTTTCTGTCTAGTATAGCAATAATCTCCAAGGTCACCGTGAGTCATTCGACGGCGGCCGGGACACGAGGAGCTCATACCGAGCCTTCCGTGTCTTTTCACGCTGGGGAACAAAAAAGGCCCGATGCATTTTAAGTCAGCGCTGAAAGCTCTTGGCACATTGTTAGGCAGCTGTACACAAGAAGAATGAAAGCACACATTCTTGACAAGTGGCGAAGCTGCTGTGACATGTCACTGACTGACAGCTAATGCCCCAAGGACACACGAGCAACCCGGCACTTAATACCGTAACGGAAGGCCAAATTACTGGACAATCTCGGTCAGCATGATTGCAAATAGCGGTTAATATTTTAGGAACGCTTTCATGAGAAATCTTAATGTTCTGTTTGCCTCCTGCAAAAGTTTGTTTATGTGACAGCTGAGGAAGTTGCACAGCCACACATGCGAGCGAGCGCACACACTGAGACTACAGGTGCGTTAGGGCACAGACTTGGAGTTATAATAAGAGGGCCAGGCTCCCCCCCCAGGCCATCCTGCCAGCTGGCCGGACTGAGCGTGAGTGATGCCCGAGTGAGGCAGCCCCATTAGGGAAGTGCTGGTGGTGAGTGCAGGATAGCTCAGGTAATTAAAGCCAAACCAAAGCAGGCAGCCGAGGCGGGGGCTCCCAGATTTATGTGGCTGAGTAATGCACATACTGAAGTCAGCTCGCCATCCAAAGGCCTCGCTCACTTACAAACAGTCTCAAGAGGCATTAGCTTCCTCACCACTCTGATGCAGCCTATTACTCTCGCTCACTCCATCTAGTTCTTCATTGCTCCGCTGTGTGACTCACACAGAACATCAACATCTTTGACAATTACGGCTAGATTTAGATTTTCTTTGATATTATTAGTCAACCGCCGCCTCATGAAAGGCTACTCGCTGACTGGCACATTAGGCTTGATTTAGGGCATTTATTTCAACATTGTCAATGGAAAAAGCATCTAAATGTGCCTAACCTTTAGTGCATTAAAGACCCGTTAATGCATTATTAGAAGAATAATGTCATATTAAGTAAAGAGACGCATTGCGGGAGCGTCGCGTTATCATCGGTACAAATGTACTTTGGTTTTTCTTTCCAGCATTTTTTTTTCTTTTGTTGTCGTCTTTAAAAAGAATTATAAATCCTTAATGTCAGGGTTAGACCGCCAGAGTTTTGGATCATGTAGAATAAACTTCACAGGTTTTCTTCTGTCAAATATCAAACATGCAAACACTGAAAATAAATCCCCCACACACACAGCAATGCACCGCCTCACAATACAGATGTGAGCAACTGTGGAGACGGCAGTGTGAAAGCTTTCTCCGACGTGAGCAATACAACGAGAAGCTGGTTGGCGAGACGCGGTCAGCCTGGACTGCCTGTAGCGTTTGTCAATTCTGCTTGATTTGCTCTTTGTTATCACGAGTCGCAAGCTCGTGTTGTCTCCTTGTGAGTCTGTCTCCGTGATCCTGCAGACATCCACTGTAAGACGGTAAGGACAGTTTTTAAGTAATCTTTGAAAAAATACACTCTCAGTCTGCAGATGTCGAGGTTTGAGTACGAAGCCGAACAAGGATGTGACATTAGCAGCTGCACGTGGTTATCGCTGAATGAAATGATGGAGCTGCAATACAGCGATGACACAGTCCCGGTTTCAGAGCGGCGACATCCCTACAGCCAAAGCACGAGTGCCGAGGAAAGGGTGTAAACAGACAACATTGGGCAGATTTGTAACGCCACACGTGGTGTACAAACATATGCGATTTTTGAAGATGGGTGAGGTCCGAGAACGGGTGTGTGAGAAAAATCAAAGGGGAGCTTATTTGAGAGCAGCTATGATCTTTGCTACACCTTGTCACTTTCTCCTGACACACATTAACATGATGCTGAACATTTTGCAAAATGATAACAGCATGTCTGAGCAGCAGATAGATTCCTGAAGTCAACACTGTCAAGAAACTGTCAGAATAAAATCTCAAAGATGAAGCTCTCAGAGGAAAGCGACCACACTCTGTTTTGAGGTTTTTGGTCGATCACACCTGTCAGCTTGTACATTAGTTACTTATATGGGGCCTTGTTAGCTGACTGATGATGTGAACAGCTACAGGCTACCTGCTGCTGCGGATCGGCTTATTTCTGACCGGCATCACTGATCAGATGTGCTGTAAAAACGGATCAGCTTAGATACTCAAACAGAGAGCTGAGATCAGGGGTGACTGTAAGGTAGCATACAGTAAATCCAGCCTCCTGTCAGATCACATTTCATTCCCATCTCCACAGATGGAAAGATAGCCGGAGACGTATCAGATGGACAATGCTTAGATTGTCAAACAGAAAAACAGATCAACGAGAGAGAATGAGAGACAGGCGGGCTCGTCCTCGGGAGGGACAGCAAATGAAAAAAAAAAAAGCCAGATGGGCAGACAAGCATAAAGTAAATCATGGAGAAGCTCCTCAATACCAAAGCAGTATGGGGAATGGCAGGGCAGGTTGGGAAGAGTTAGCCGCAGTGTGCATCAGCTAGCATTATCAATGCTGACAGGCAGACAACCCGTTTATAGGGAAAGGGGGGAAAAAAGCATCAAGGAAATCCTGCTCGTCTATCCCCAATTGAATTACTGCCGTGATCCAAAGATGGGAGGAGTGAGTTGGGGTGGGGATGTGGGGGGCGGTTGAAGGAGGTGGGGTTGGTGGGGGAGGGGGGGGTAATATTCTTTGACGAGAAGGGCCGCTCCAAATGCGCACAGAAAATGTATATCCGTACAGTCCGTCCCTCAGGGCTCACATCTCACAACTTTGCCCATCTATTTTTATTTGTTCCCCGTGCTTCTAGTTAAAGCAGTGCTGCAGCCCACAAAATGGAGAAAGGGGGGAGGGAGGGGGAGAGAAAGGGAAAAGGGGGGAGCGTGGAAGCACTGCTGGGAGGAGATCGCATGACCCCTGCGATGCCGCTGGAATACTAATGTCACACAAAGTTCCCTGGAAAAAGCTACAGAGGAACAAAGTGCACAGAGAGACATGCATGTAGACGCCGCACAGTCGCATATACCCACCCGCGTGCGGGAGGAAACGGAACGTCCGCCAAACGAGCCCCTTCGGACCGCCGCCGGGACGACAGGAATTTGGATGAGATGCCAGCGCCGTCCAGTTTAGCCAAACACGCCGTCTAATCTCTCATTAAAGTGTCTCACCCTGAGCCAGCTGCCACGATACACACAACGTGATGTGAACATCAGTAGCTCCTGGATCTCACAGGAGGCTTCCGATTTATTAAAACTTGGGTCTCATTGTTGTTCTTAACTTCATTATTTCTTAATGTTGTGCTCTCCGAGCTAATACAAAGTGCTGTGGAACAAGAAACTTGAGCTCAGCCAAGTTACGAAGGTGAGGCCACAAGTGTGTTCCCCAGGAAGTGCATGCACGTGCATGAAAACACCTACATCCCTGCAATATGTAGAGTGGGCGAAAACAGAAGTAAAACTTCCTATTAAACCAGCTTTAATAATGTTGGCTGCAGTTCATCGAGAGGACGCCCGCCCTAAATGAACAGAAGTGAAGGGAACGAACAGGCAAAAAGAACAAAGTTTATTTCATCTGATCATTCATAATGCATGCTGACAGGTCAGTTAAGGATTTATGACAGGACATACTTCTTTGATGGCACCCATTTCCAAATGATAACTACAACAGATGTTAGCAGCGTGGTTAAATTAAACATACATGTATATCAGAAGCAGCTGGCTGCCGCGGTCGAAGGTGACTGCTGTCAGGTGGCGGCAGCTAAAAATTTGTTGCTGCTGCTCGTTTGATATGCGAAATTAAAATGTTGTGAAGCGGCTCAGTGTCACGCTCCGCTAATGCGGAATAGTATACAGCAGGGAAAAGATGAGAAAAGGGAAAAAATAAACACATTTTTATTGTTTTATCAAAAATAAATCAGAAAAGACACAATTTTTCTCACTTTTTCAATAATTTTAGTTTTTATTTATCCTGCGAGAACTCCACATGACGCTGACCTGTCTGGTTTTTGCTAATGCAGTGCCATAAATCAGCGGTCCTCAACCCCCGGGCCAGTACGGTACCAGTCTGTGAGTCGCTTGGTACCGGGCCGCGAGAGTTGAGGCTCGGGTGTGAAATTTAGGGTTTTTATCGTCAACTCTGTTTCCCTGGGTCTTGTCCCGTGCTGTAGTTGTGTGTCTTAATTTGAAAGGAATATTTACACGTTACTATAGCAACCAGAGAGCACTAAGGGGCAGAGAGGAGGATGTTACGCTCAATGTTGTTGGCGCATTTTCAGGAGGACGCTGCTAATAAAGTTACACAATTACACAGTGAATTCGCGTTTATTATTATATTTACAAAATACCACAGTTTTTGTCTCGGTCGTATCATTTTATTTGGTTGTATTTATCCGCGACACCTTAAAGGCCGGTCTGTGAAAATATCGTCGGACATTAAACCGCTCTGTGGCGCATGAAAGGTTGGGGACCGCTGCCATAAGTGACCAACAGTGGGCGACTCTTCTGCTTGCAAAAAGAGGATCGATTAAAAGCATTCAAGAAACTTCCACCACTCCTCATTTGATTTATAACACCAGTAAACATGCCCTATGCTCTCAATTTGTAGGTTAAATTCAAATTTGCATTTTGTAAATTATAATCCCATCAGACTCGAGAAGAAGGATATAGAAAGGCACATCTTAGGGCGTAGCTACCCTGAGATTGACTATTTATCCCCATGTAGTGTACAGAATCCTCAGTTGCTCAGGTACGTCCACCGTTCCCTCATGAAGTCTGGATTAATGCAAAGTCTGGACAGAAAGCAGGACTATTAATTGGTGTTTGTGACGGGATATGGCCCGCTGCGGGAATTCAAAATATGCTCAGACACCAACACAGCTCTGCTGTATTTCCTACTTTGCAAAAGGCTCGACGGTTTCAGCATCAGCGTTATGGCCGGGGATACGTGCCTGACCGAAGAAATGAGCTGTCAAAACTTTAAAAAAATAAGACTTAACTTGCAATAAACTGTAATTATTCTTAAGTGCGTCCAAAATCTCCTTGCTGGAAGCTTTTAGTAGCTTTGCAGACTGCACTTTAACCATTGAATTCTACAGTGCCAGTGTTTTAGCTCTCAGAGTGAGACTGATGCCCCGGCAGAAATTGTTGTATTACTGCCGATACTTCCCCTCAGCCGTCGGTGAGCAGGAAATAGGAAATGATGCATAAGTACCAAGGATTTACTGTCACATACAGTATGGCTGTCATCACACAGAGGTGCATCATGAAGATATACACCTCCAATCCTCCGTTTCTACTCAGCGTCTTTATATCGCCGCCTTAACCCAAATCCCCCGCTGGCATTGGGAGGCATCGGTGGGGGTTTAAAGGTGGGGGCATTTCCTCAGTCACACCTGCCTATTATGTTTGCTACTCAACTTAATGGCACTCCCAAGTACCCCAAATGTCTTGGTGAAGATCATTTTCTTGACAAAATGCTCAACTCTGGAAGCTATTGTGCAATATTTCCAGAACACCTGTACATAAGCTTGTTTGGTTGGGAAAAAAAATGATGCAAGTCGAAAGAATCTACCCAGCGTTTCTCGTTATTATCCATTTTGTCTCGTTCAAAACCTCAGCTGCTATCAGTAGGTGGCACAGTTTGAAGTATATCATAATACCCAGGCAGTGTTGGGACCTCGCTGAAACAGGGAGATATCCACTAAAAGCAACTCGCAGCAACATTAATTTATAGTTCACGTTTTCATTAATGAGTTATCAACATGTGACCACCCAGAAGATGCGGCTGTAGTCATTAACACAATGCGGCCGCCTCATTAATGGGGACAGACCATTTGGAATGAGCCAATTGAGCACATGCTGCTTAGCCAATCCCACGCATTCCTGTACGCCATTGATTTCATTTGACCATTATCGTCCGAGGTTGTGACCAAAATTAGATGCAGCCTGGATAATTATCTGACAGTCGGCAGCTAATTATCTGGCTGTAGGGAGACACGTACACAAGAGAGGGTCACAGAAACCTCCTACCATCTCTCACAAACCAGTCATCTGCGAGGCTCGTGTTGGAGACAGCAGTGAAGTTGGAGATCAGGTCGAGTGATTTCACTTAAGATCTGAAGCAGGTTCCTTCAACAGAAACAGAGTGAAATGAAGCTTATTGTAAAACCTGGCCAGACTACAAAAAACACGGCTCTCACAAAAAGGCAGGAGGGAAAAAAATATGAGGCATGATGCTTGGCCTGATTTTTATCTGATGAAAATTATTTCCATCATTCACGTAACGGCGGGAGGACTCTGCAGACAGAGCCAGCAGACCATAACACACACTGTGTAGTCAGTCAGCCAAACAAATGAGTGGAAGATCAGGCATAATAGCAAATTAGCACTGTGCTGCTTCCCAGGGATCAACTGCTGTTTGGTCTTTTGTTTGGCAGAGATTCACGAGGAGATGCCGGCATTAATGGGGGATTGTAGTGTTGGGGGACAACTCTTGAGGTCAAAGGTTAGCCTCACTAATTACCTAAGATGCTACTCCAAACCTGCTGCACACAAAGGGATGAGATTCTTGGAGAGAATGACATAAGCAAACTGCATTAGCATTACTTTCTTTTTCAGTTTACACAACACAATAACAAAAGCTGCTGGAATGAAAAACCACAAAGCAAAAATATGGATTCCAGCTTCTCAAATGAGGACTTGCTACAAAATCTAGCTTCTTATTCCTGTGATGTCAAGTTGTTTGGCTTTTGCTGGTAAGACCAAGCACACATTAGACACATGCTCTCGTAGGTTATAGTTTTTAGGTGCCTAATCAATATTGCTTCCTATATTTAACAGTGATTCATGAAAAATGCATCATTTGGTCTTCGTGTTACTAAATGCTCTCAATAATAATGACAGCAGAGCTTTGACACACGTGCACACTTCAGACGACACATCAAACAAACCGATGTTGATGCAACTGGCAAATCGTTACTAAATTATAAATATATTTAAAAGGAAAATATGATTGTGGTCTAGCAAAGGAGATGGACGGCGTCCACGTATCGTGTTTGCTGAGCAGACCCTGGACACGCCTTGCTGCATGCGCAGTCCTTTCAGTGGCTTATAAAACAATGTTTCCAGTTTGGCCAGTTTTAAATACTGATTTTAAACATAGCCTGTTATTAATTCAGTTCCATTTTATGTATACATTGGTATGGACTTATGGAGGCAACAGTTGCTGATGTGTGGACATCAAACCACAAGTGATACGTTAAGTTCTGGTTGTAATATTTGGTTAAATAAACTGACTTCAGATTTATGGCTCAGTCACGTAGGAACAGGACGGACACCCTGCAACTTTATGCGGCGACCAACTTCTTGAGGGTGTTACACACGACCACTTTAAACTGCAAGATGATTTCACAGGTTCCAAACAATCATGGTCTGAACTCGACGGACTGCAATCATTTTTAGACAGATTGACAAAAGTTTGCAATTAACGTCTTGATGCACGCTCAATCATCCAGGTAAGTAAATCTCCAAAAGTTTTACTCTGTCCATCTGGACGTTTTCAGTGGGAGAAATGTTTCGTCCCTCATCACCACTGAATGAAGTGGCTGCTCTGATGAACACAACTTGTTTACAACGCTGGTCTTTGCAGTTGTGGACCCGACTCAACTTGGAGCCAACTGGTTGTATTCTTAGCATACTCCTATATAAAAGCAGAAAATCTAGAAAAATAAACAGCATATAAAATGCAATGATGTTAGTGATATATTAGCAGTAATCTGAGGTAAACACAGGTTTTCTTGTTGTGTTTTTCAGACAGCTAAAGGACATCAAAGCCTACAAACGGACAGCGCTGTCCTCTGTTTCCCGTGACCACAAACTTTTCTTCACCCTGAATGAGTAGTTCTAGTTTCCTAAACCAAAACCCAAACTTGACCACAGAAAAGCTCAAATTTTATTTGATCTTATTTTCTAAATAATCGTTCAAAGTTTGAGCGACGCTGATAAACAACGCTATCCTGCTGTTAGAGTGCAGTAAGCTAAAAATGCTTCCGTTGTTGTATGGAGCCGTACTGTAATGAATAATTAATGTTTTGCTGCATAATTTACATTTTTCAACAATATTACATAAATTTAAGACCTCGCTGAGTATTGCGCCTCTCTCCCCCTTTTTTTTTACCTGAGTAATTACACTTCTACAAGAATGTCCTCCTCTTTTTCAGCGATAGTAAACACACCGCAGACTTCCTTAAGCCCTCGTGCGTGACCCCGGAAGTACATCGACAGGAAGCCCCCAGCAGACATGGGTTGCCATCGGGCTTGTCCGCCTGGCTCTTGGTAAACAATCTGCGTGTTTGTGTGAGCGATGGGCACGTCGTTTGTTTTGCTAATGGGTGTTTTTCTCCTTCACACTCCGCGGGGAGTGCTATCTAATGAGCCGCCCACCCGTGCTTTCCCTCCTGCAGCCCCTGTGCCCTGAATGTGCGGCTTTAACCCCAGTGCAGAGGAGGATGGATCACAGGGGCTTGGGCTACACACACACACACACACACACACACAGAAATAAGAGACATATATTCATGCAAACTCAACTAAACATGCAGAGGAAGAAGGAAACTGATCAAAAAATACCCTTTTAGAATATATTTTACATAGTTAAACATTGATAAACATGCTCTCATACACCCACGTGAATATACCATGTAGCTATTCCCATGCTAATCCATAAAAATCTTTAACTGCTAACACATGCGACATTTGTGAACTGACAGGAACATGGTATCTCAGCTTTAGTGCTCTCTCTAATGCACCAGGGAGAGTGTTAAATATACATGTAAACCTATGAAGCCAGGCCATTCGGCTTCTTAGGATCATATCACACAGAGGATGGCACGCAAGTCTGCTGATGATGAAGGAGGTGCAGTGATCAAAGCTCGGGCCTATATGTAAGGATGCGAGTTTATGTGCTTCTTATAAAGTTACCCCATTGACTGATTGGATGTCATGTTTCACACGATGATGGTTTGAAGTTGAAAAGAAAGAAAATTCAGGACAATTATCTCTGTCAGCCATCTTTCTGTATGTGTTTCTGGAAGGCTGCCTCTTTCCAGCATTCTGTATAAAAATGCAGTGTTTTGAATACAGTAATGATCACATGCCAGAAAATGTTTTACAATACTCAGTATTTCCAGCACAAGTACACGATATTTGTGGACAGGCTGCCAAAGGGCACCCAGGGGAATTCTAACAATAATATACGACAGCGATACACCAGGGTAACTTTTGTTTGAATAAAGAAAACCCATCCAGGACTGGTGCAGATTGTGCTGCTGTTAGCCGTTTCTACAGCTCAGACCCACAGAAGGTGTCTGTAGCATGTAGCTTCTCAGGCACTGTCTTCAAATCGATACCATCTTCCCTTCAAGATCATCTTCCCATGCTCATCTGTGCTGCTTCCAGCTGCCATTTTTAGACCGTTCCCTTTCTGTGCGCTGGAACTTACGCCTCCCTCTAGCGTTACTACGCTGACCTTTCACCTGAGTGAGACAAATATAGCCACGGCGTGGGTGGTGACTTCTGTGTGACAGAGAAGCTGATGCTTGCTCTTTCTGCCAGATTTTAGGCCCGTGTTAAAACAGCAAACCAGCAAGTGAAATCAATGAGTAGGGAACTTCCACAGAGTGATCTCAAAATAGGAGCGGCACTGGAGGCATGAGAAGGTGACCCTGAAGGAGAGGACCACTTTACTGACAAAGTTGTGCAGCGACTATTGGCAATACTGACGGTCTGCAGGTAAACATTTAAAAAAATGTAAGAAATACTCGTAGTGCTGAACTCACCGAGAAAGCAAACACAACTTTTAAGAAAAGGGCAACCACTGGCAGCATCTGCCTCTGAGTGATTAGATTTATTGATGCTTCACTGCTGCAGTACATCTTCCTTTTTCTGCAATTAAAGTGTTGCCATTCTGCACCTTTAACCCGTTCTTTTTTTGGCCCATCCACAGCCTGCATATGTGATCCATAGTTCAAAAACACACCCAAATCCAGACAAACAAGCAGGTACTTGAAAGAAAAAATGGGATTTTAATAAACTTAGAGGATGCTGCAGTTAGAAGAATGTGAGTCTGTCAAATTCCAACAAACACACACAAAAAAAACACTAATATGAATAAATAAAAAACTAAAAAAAGAATAAGGGAAACTGGCAGGAGACACGAGGAAGAAAACAGGTGGAAGGCAACTTGGCAAACAGAGTGAGAGGAAGCACAAAGAATAAATGAAAAACACCAAAGAGATAGGGTAACAAGGAACAAGCGAACACAATCAATGAAGAGCACACAAGAAAAAGTGCGAGGAGAGAACAATGACAGGAAGTAAAATGAGAAAAAATGCACAAAGAAAGGGATTTACAAAATAAAACAGGAAAAGACTAAAGGCAGAGACATGAAATACAATAACAAAGACACACAGGAGACACAAGACAAACAGGAACAACACAAAGAAAAACAAACACACGGTCAACCTGTTGGTGCCATGAATTCAGCTTTTGTAGTTACAAGTGCTGGAGGACAGCACAAACCTCTGTAAAGGTCTGTGAAATATTGCAGCAAATAATGGCTGTAAACAATACAGATTTATGTGATGACTTCTTTTATGTAATGCAAAAGCACTGTGTAAAGTATTTAAGAACATTATGAAAAATGTCGTATTTTCCTCTTAACGTTGGCACCAGAGGCCAAATATTGCAATAAAATAACATTATTGTAAGCATGCTTCATGTATGACGGCATATGGATGCCGCCATCTCGACCTAAGGCATAGGTTTTGATGTGCACGCCGCGCTATATTCAGATTAGTGTGACATCATATAAAATGCCTTTAGATTTGCTAACCATCTGGAGGCAGGCTGAAACAGGTGTTCCTCCAGAGTGGAGGCGCTCCCTCAACCCAAATCTCTGCATCGATGAGAAAACACATCAATAGCGAACAGCACATCGGAGCAACAATCCTGAAATATCTATGCAAATAAAACAAAATCCATCCGCTGCCGCGTCTTGAACATGCTGAACGATTATAGTGAGAAAGGCCTTTTTTGTGAATGGGATCGTTATGTTTTCTAATACAGCCTCGCTTCTTATTTCGAAAATACCCTCACAAAAAAAAGAAGAAACTCTAAAAGACGCCTGTGTTTGATATAATTATGAATTCAAGTCATACAGTTATTTTAGCTGAGTGAAGATGGTTCATCCAGCTCACTCTGCCTCCCAGGGTGTCTCTATATTCATATGTCAGATGATGAACGGCGCCAAAGCCATCACGGATGAGGCGGCTGAGACAGGCAGGGGCAAAGTGCTGTGGGTAAGAAGAATAAGGAACAGCTTTCCTGGGAGCGCCGAGGCTATATGGGCCTCCTGTAAAACAGTGGCACAAAGGAAGGAAGAACTCTTTTTTTTTTTTTTTAAGACCATATGCTCCTGTTCCACACAGGAGCTCGCCTGAATGGGATATGAGGTCCAGAGACACTGCCTGTCCAAGCCGAGCAGGTGTGCTGCCGAGGCTTTCAATCACACAAACACACAGGCGAACACACACACTCGCACAGACACAGATATATACTGCTGTTTACACTCTGCAAAGCCATAACGCAACACGTTTTAATGCAGCAGCTGCCCAGATCGGCCATCTCAAGCCGGGACGCTGCATACTTACACTGTTAAGCAATTTTCAGTGAGTAAAATTAAAGTTTTATGAGTACGACCGTATAAGAAAGCATCACTGGAAAAAATGTAAAAGGGCTGTCAGTGCTGCTGCTTTCATCCATAATTCTAGGCCTGAAAACAATAACATATATAGGATGGTCCTTCAGCAGCGCTGGCCACATCCCTATTAAATTTGCTGTAGATACTCATTGTCCCCATGCAGTTTATTCTTTTGATTTCAAATGCCCTGTGACATTTGTGCTAGCATCAACAAAAGACCAAAACATGCTGTGGTGCACAATAAATATTGATCTAGAGCAAGTTTTAAATTTTTTAGTCCAGTGAGGATGCACTCTTATCTATTATGGCGACACTGTCCTCTTCAAGCATCTTCACACCACTCTTAGAAGTTTTTGCACTCTGGACATTTGCATTGAATCCTTTCACAAAACTGCTCAGGCTTTTTTTGGCTTCACACAGCTCTGTTTCTTACATTAACTTAACACATTTACATTATTTAATGATATAGTAACAGTACGCAAAACAGTGGCTGGAAACAAACAGCATTCTTGTGACTGTGCAATCTTGTTGCCTTTTGAAATAGTTACTTTAGAAATGGGGTCTGCAACCACACGCAGTCATTTTATGTCTTTGAAACAACTCTGATGTGCCAAACAGTGATTAAGTCAGATCGAGATTGAGACTGAATGGGTCAACTTTGCAATTAAATACAGCAACTAAGTCTGATAAATCAACAGAAATCACATCTGTTACAGATATTCACGTCAGCTACTTGAATTCAAAATTCCGGGATGGCGTTTTGACCAACACAGTTCCTGGGCAGCTTTTCTTTTATAAAGGAATATAACCAGTTGAGTCAAGTCCACTACTGCAGACAGGTCAGCTAATTACCAAATACTGACTCAGATTATTTCCAATCTGTTGCTAATGTGTCTGTGTTAGTTTTACATGGAAACGATTTACAAATCTTCATCAGTCAGTCTCAGAGTGACTGCAGTCGGCCCAGACTGGTTCCCTGTAATCAGGTCACAATCCCCCGATGATCAAGCCCAGCCAGACCCCCAGAGGTTATAAGGGTGTTGCACGTCAAAGCTGATTGCCGTAACACTTAAAATCAGACTTTGCAAAAAATGTCAATGCAACTGGTTTTTCCAAGTTGCAGGGACGTTACCGTCCTACTTTACTGAAGGTTACATCCTGAGTTGAGACTTTCTATAGACCAGTGCTTCCCAACCTTTTGGAGCCATGGCACATATTTCACATTAGAAAAATCACACGGCACACCACCAAAAATGTCCCAAAAAGCATATTAATAACTTTTCCCTGCACACAGCTATAGCGGAATTGCCTCGGTTTGTCCCCAGTATACCTTTTTGCTTTCTTCTGACCACTACTCATGCTAGGGCCTTCATCGGGGTCAGAGTTTTCTCCAGGACCAGGTCAGACTGACTACTTTTTCTTTTCAAATATGTATCTGTTGCTGTTAGCCGCCACATCACCTCACTCACAGCGTGACTATTATGTAATTTCTTCTTCATCTTCTTCTGTTTTACTGGCGGTTGGCAACCCATTTAATTAGAGCAGGTAGTTGCACTGCCCTCTAGTGGAAGACAATGTAATTGTTTTGCTCGTTACTTGCGCCAGTCGATTAGAGTACTAATCAGGTGAACCCAGATAATCTTCCACAGCACATGTGATTATGTGCCACGGCTCAGTGGTTGGGAAACCGTGCTATAGGCACTCTTAGCATTTTGAATCATAGTGCTACATGAACTCTATACGCAGATATCTGTAGGCAAGGGAAAAGATTTAGTCTGCCAGTAGTGTTGACCTATTGCGCATGCATACTGCATGCAGGCAAACAGTCTGTGTGGAGAGCAGAAGAGGAAACACATTTGCTGTTATTTAGCTTCTCCATCCATCTATTCTCTTGTGCTTATCCTTATCAGGTTGGGAGGTGGGGGGGGTACCACAGGGCGAGATGCGAGGCGCACCCTGTACAGGCCTGGTTTAGCTTTTTAAAAGCTTATGATTAAAACAACGAGTGCACAAGAAAGGGGGAAGTCTTGGCCCTGAAACCCTCTGACTTCACCAGAAACCCTGAACTCTGCACCACTGTCCCAAGAGGCTGACAGTCAATGACTTCTGAGATGAGGCACACATTTTTAAAATGTCATATCACACAATCTTTACTCTGCACATAGTGATCATGTTATCGGAACCAAAATAAAATGATTTCATTAATACTACACATTTTAAGGTCTCCTTTATGAAAAAACACAGGAAACGTGGAGGGTGTAGAACATCCACTTAACTGTTTTAATTTCCTTACTGTCAAAAGCCCTCCAACATACCGCCGCTCTCTAAAGCGAGGCCAACTTCAAATTTAAATTGTTCTAAAACGTGCTTTTATCAGACCAACTGGCCTTTTTTTGGGTGGATTTGATATTAGACTGACGCTTGATCCAAATGAGGCTATGCACAAATTACAACATTGCTGCAATATCTTTGTGGAAACGCACAGATCTGACTCGAACACGCGGGCGGACGCACACACATCCATTAATGCAGCCCTCCCAGAGGCTCCAGTATTAGTGAAACCCCAGTCTGCTGGCAGCACTATCCATCATCGCACCACACCAGACAGACAACAGAGCACACCTTCACGCATCCCACAGTCTCACATTTGCATTTGACCACCTTCTTAAATTCAGCAAAGGTAAGACTAATTCAGACTCCCGAAGGCAACGCCGCTTTTCAAAGATTGCCTGCTAATAGAAGCAAAGGTAGAGGTCGTGAGTAGTGTATTATTTAGGTGATGGACTCAGTTGCACCCACTCTTTTGTTCTACAGTGGAATAATGTCCTCATACTACTGCAATTTTATTTTTCTCTGCTGCCATGCAAAACCATGTATGATATGTCAAATGTATCACAGAATTTTATTTTTAAAGCTAAATGATTGCTTAAGAAAAAGGCTAAACAAGCTGTCATTTATGTAGTTGCCAATTTCAGTAGCTTTCTTTCCATCCACTTCCATGGTAGTTTCAACAAGGACTAAAGCAGAGGATTTAGGCCTCGTGGCTAATCCACTCCAAATCAACCCGAGCTGCAGGTGCATTTCTCTTTCCAGGCAAGCCTTTATGTGACTACAGATAAAATCTCTAAGCCCAAATGTCAAGAGGTCAAACTGCATAAAAGCTTAGCAGCTGATTAGTCAGTATGAGAGTTATTTCACTATACTCTTCAATTTTATTTCAGGCTTGTAAATGAATGTGCAGATTTTCAGTGTTTGCCTGCCACAAATATCAGGTAATTAAGAGGCTGAAAAGTTGAGGCAAATGTCATGGATGAATGTGTCGGTTCTGGTGCAGATCGACAATCTTTTCCTTTTTTAAAGACTTATTAACATCGGCAGCCTCAGTTTAAAAATAAAAAACTGCACATGGATGGCACGAGGGTCCTATCTTTGTCTAAAACCATCGGATTTCTTACCGTTTACTCTGAAAATATTAAAATGTCATCATCATTATGCTGAATGCATGCATTTCCTCAGATAATTAGAATAGCCTCTCTTTATTATCAAACATTTTTGCCCGAGGTAAACCTTCAGAGCGTCTTCAACAATATTTAAAAACGTTAAAATTTAGTTGAATGTGCCATTTGCAGTGAACTTTGGTTCAATCTGTCATAATTTGCATTAAAAAATTCTCACATTGAAACTTAGATCTGGTGTGTTTGCAGGAACTATCCGGAGGAAGATCATAACCCTGTGACTCCACTTTCAGATGACCTTATGATCTTCTACTATAGTGCACACTGCTTCTGCACAGTTGTTTATAGTACTAGGTGGTGTGCAGTAGCATCAACCTCTCATGGCTTGGAGCGATGTGAATACAGTGTGCCAAGCAGAGGCCTGAACTTTCATGTACATGTGTGAGCTTTCTCACTCCTCTGTTGGCCTCTGGCCTGGCTGACTCCTGACTGCTGCTCCGACCAGGTTCTCTACAGAGAATGTGAAGCCCTGGAACAAATGAGATGTCTCCTTCCACAAAAACAGCTTTGGTCTGCTGTGTATGCCGAGGAAAACACTATATTCACACAGACTCAGACAAGCCGAGCGCCACGGCTGCGGTCAAAATCTCTTCAGCCCCTTCCCTCTTTTCCTCTTTCTACTGCAGGTAAAGGAGCTTCTGTGATCAAGCAGCAAGCTACAACTGCTTGCATCATCTCCACCTACACATCATAAAAAGAGTAATTTTACCTATTTTACCTATTTTCATGCTAAAAGATGACAGCCATGCCGATTTCATACTCTTAATTCTTGGACTCTACTAGAGTTGCTTTGCATGAATTGCAGTTCAATATAAGCCTCATTTTTTATACTGTGCCTTGGCCTCAGTTCATCTTCATGAAACAGGATGTCGTACCTCCCTTCCCTGATCCTTAGGAAGGCTTTCTTTTGATTTGCTCCTCTTTGCATACAAAACATTGAACTCTTCCCCACATAAAGATGACATCTGACGTCCTCCCTCCATTATATATGAATAAGGATGAGGTTTGATGACCACTACAATAGTTTCTGGGAGTTTCCAAGGGTAGCTGCAGAGGTGTCTACAGAGGCCACCCTCACTAACTTCTGATGCACATGCCGTCATTGAGTTTTAATAAGAAGCCTGACGTAGGCTTTCCAGGGGTGAAGAGTTAAAAAACCCGGTGGGTGGGTCCTCTCTTACAGCCAGAGCTGTGTGCCGGAAATGACCATATAAGGGAAATCCTTGGTCACTGACATCATACAGATCCAAGAGGTTGAAAAAAGAAGGCAGACGCAGAGCATTTAGATCATTGCTTCTTTATACAGTGACCTCAATTTTGAAACGTTGGGCATTTGAAATGTGACTGTAACTGTAACAGGTAGAAAATAAGGAAAAGCATATTTCCCCTTCAAGTAAAAGGAAGAAATATGGCAACGGGTAAACTAAAATACAATAAAATATCTTTTCAAATTCAATAAACATAAATATAAAATATAAAATTGAAAAGTGAAAACAATAAACCAAAGTAATAAAAGTTTTTCTTTAAAAAGAGAGATAAATGAAAAAACTCTCTTGTGACGATTATTAAGCATCAAAGAAACCAGAAACGTGCATACTATAGGCTGCGTCAATCAAGGCACAACAATAATTTCATTTTCATTCCTCGAGGAAACAAATCAAGTTGCTCGCTGACAGTGAGCAGTGACTCGAGCCGCTCAATATCTGTGCACGGGCTCGACGAGCTGCAAGGTGAGCTCTGCAAACGCACGAAGCCACGAGAGGCCGTTCAAAATGACAATCGGACAAAGAAAGAAGCAAAAGTACTTTTCTTTGGTGTGGATGATGAGGACATTTAGGTGTCCTCATTATTACTAACGTGGCGCTGTGCAGGTTCATCCTTTTATTGATTTTGTCCTCATCTTTGGTGATAAGAGGTCATTACTGTGGTGTGTTTTCACAGAGAGAGATGAGAGACACTGAGTAAAACCCAGTTTGTTGTAATACCTTTTTATCTGTCATTAATTACATGTCTTTGTCCAGAAGTCTAAATTTGCTCAATTTAATGGGGGAATGTAGCTGTATTTAGATACAAGCATGATGATTTATTACTGTACCAGGTAGGACGTCCCCTTTTTTTTTACCTCACCTTTGTTAGTGCTCACCTTTGACCCTTTCTCGTGTTTCGTTGCGTCTTCATATGTCCGTGTCAGTTTAGTTAAATCCTCTCTTTGATTCCCACTGATCTGGCCCACCCTCGTTTAGTCAGCACCCCGTTACAAACTCGGCCCATTTCCTGTGTTCGTTTACGAGTTTTACTTCGTGCCATGTCTTTGTGTTTTCTTGACTCGTCAGGAACTGTTTCTGACGCTTAATGAGTTAATTTATCAATCTTTTTACATTTGCTGCAGTTAAAGGAAGAAAAATGTGCAGTTTTCAGGTCTTGTTGTGAAGCTGCACATCAGACTCACGCTTTGAAAACGGAGAGGCGGCTAATCTTCACCTACCCGTTTAACAGCTTGGGGTCAGCGAGAGTTCTCATTAGCTCAAAGTGTCGTCTTCATTCAAATCGTGCACAGCAAACTGAAAAAGTTTGATCATTTTTTTCCAGCGTAACTTACCAAGTATGTATATTTAGGTAATAAATAAACCCATCTGGGAGGTTTTTTTCCTTCTCCCTGCTAATTAATTTCAGTCTTCTTTTTTTGTATGTATCTGTTTTAGATTACCTAAATGAACAAATTTGATCCAATTTCTATTCATTTTTTTTAATTAGTGTTCTCTTGCTTGACTAATTTATTAATCGGCTAATTGTTTCAGCACTTCGGCGCAGCTGTTATTATTGTAAGTATTATTATTTTTATTTTGGTAGTTAAAGCCCGTTTGGCTGGAGTGGAAGATGGAGACGTAAGAGTGCACTACCCAGCTGAGTTAGGTGTGCACGCAGTATAAATCTCATATTGAAATGGGAGAGAGAAAGCAAAAGGGAATAAGACAAGGTCGCTGGCTGACTTATCACTTGTCTCATTACTTGAAACAGCGACTGTCAGCAACTGAGCCCCTTCCTCCTGGTCTAGTACATATCCATACTCTAGCAGAAAGGAAATCAGTGGAACAGCAGTCCTTACAGCGGTGATGTCTTCTGTTGAGCTCAATTAGCGATAAGATAGCAGAATGTGGATGACTGAGTTTATACAAGTGTGGAAAGATAGTAAAGAATTTGGACAGGATTCATAAAGGCAATAAAGACACTGTTTTAAAGAGGAGTTCCTGATGATACCGAGGACACACAGTACATTAGCAAGTAGCAGCAACTACATGATGAGTTATAAGTGAAAGCCAATTATCACGGTGGGGTGCGTATTACTGTACCGATGAGCCGCTCGGCCGCTCAAAGTTCTGTCAAGGTTAAAAAACAATGTTTCGAGCTTTAGTGTGCAGAAAGAATGAGACGAAAACAAAAGGAGTTCGACGGGGACACGCACAGAATGCCAAAGAAGGAGAAAAATGCGAGGAACAAAAAAAAAAAAAATAGACAGACAGAGCAGGAGAGTGAGAAGGAGAAAACACAAAAGTGCGGCCCTCCTGGGTTGGATGCTGACACCGGTGAGGGATTACTGAGGGGAGGAGCACGGCCATATGGCTGCATGGCAAAGTGGAACCCACGGGGAGGCAGCGGGCACATTAGCTTGCACGGGGCCCTCCATCGCTTCCTCTGCACTGCGGTTTGCGGGACACACAGGAACATTGACAATGACATCAGGCTCTCCCACCTCTGTGATGGCTCCTGGATCCCAGCTGACACTACTGGCGAAAGGCCAGGAGGAGAAAAATCACCTGCTCCGCCCCGCGAGCACACAGTTACTTATGCCACTCAATAATGACCCGGGGACCGGCACAAAAACAACAAGCGCAATGGTCATGCGAAGGCCGAGACCGAAGGCGTTCACCCGGCGCTCAGTATCGCCGGGCCCTTTCAAGCAACAGAGGAGAGAGTCATAATAGCACCACGTTTCACACCAAAAGCGCCACTGTCGTTAAATCAATAAGTCATTACCTTTAATGGGATAAGCACTTTGAAAACTAATTGAAAACAGCTCCATTTACTCCAGCCAGGCCCTTAATGCAAACAATACTGTTGTTGCAGCGAAAAAAACAAAGAAAAAAAGCAGAGGGAAAAGATGGAGGGAGGCACACACGCTGCAGCCAGGGATCCAGTGTCTGATAATTTGGTCAACTGTTTCCACTTTGTAACACACTTCTTTCTCAAAGCGATACGGCCATTTAAACCACATCGCATTTCAAACGCCGAGCATCAAAGGAGGAGAGCAATGGCGTCGAACGGCAGTTCACCAACAGCCACCGAGCAGCCACGTCTTCGGCTCGGGGAGATATTTCAGAAGTTTGGGGGGAAGAAAGGATCTGAAAACTTCTTACTTAGCAAGGTAATATGATTAAGTCTGAGTGGCTCTTAAGTGATTTGTTTTCCACCGTTTCACAAACAGACTAATCTCGCTGCACAAAACGTGTCAACTATCTGACCGCTTCACTAGTGCTCCAAACTCCACCGGAGCAATAGTGAGCATCAAAAAATGTGTTGTGGCAGGTTTGGAGAGTATTGATTTATATTAGAGAAAATGACTGTGCATTCAATTCCAATCAAAAGCCTCTGTGGCAGGCAGCCAGTTCTGTTACTGGGTGAAAGACACTGTATTAAATGTAAAGCAAATTGAATGCGCAAAGCCAAATATAAACCTTGGCAAGCGCTGCTTAATCAGAAATGGATCCTTATCAACACGGCTACTAAGTGGGATACGTCAGTGGTGGTTTGATCATATGTTAAAAAGCCAGGAAGCGATTATGCATGTGTGTTTTTTAAATGCTCTCAATAGAGCGACACAGAAATCTTTTAGGTCCAGGCCTCTGAAACTACTAATAATTTTACCGAGACAAAAACTGAATATTTTGCACAAAGGCGAGGAGCGCCAGTCAACTTGTAAAGGTATCGGGAATGTAAAATTCATCCTGTGAGTGCGCATCGCCCATCAGAGGTTGGGTAGTCTTATAACTAGGTTACCAATTAGACAGCGGGGGGAAGAGATGATCGTGCTGATAGACGACGCTGAAAGATTAGTTAACAGGTGGGAGTCTGGAGGCTCCCACAGTTATGCGTGTGCACCTCCACCCCTCCCACACACACGTGCACATCCAAACACTCATTCGCGTCAGTGTTTTTAGTTTGGTTTTTTTACACTTGGAAGAATGACATGCCCACATAAATTGGTGAATAAAAGAATGGGGGCACCATCTGGTTGATCCCGGTGCTAATGGAGCAGCTCAATTATGCTTTGACTTTCAGTGGACTGACCGGGACGGCGCGCTAATGTTGGTGTGTGCTGTTTATGTTTAACTCCACGCGCTAAGTGGACGTTCTGGTTTGCTAGAAGGCAACCCCCCCAACTCTCAGTGGCTACTGCAAGGGCACCAACAGCGTGTCACCGATGGCGTCCAATTCAACTACCGCTTCCTGTTCCCCAAGAAATGCTTGCGGATGGGGCAGCAGTGGCGGAGGCGGCGATTCGGCAGTAGTTCTATCCTTGAACGAGGTGCTCGAGTTAAATTGGCTGCGCAAATGGCTAATGTGTATAATGGAATTGAGAGTTGCCCTGCATAAGGGCGTCTGCTAAGCAAATAAATAATTTAATGCAAATCCCAGCATCGTGCCTCCTGCCAATTAAGCTAACCTGTTTTAGCTGTAAGTGATTTTATTACATTAGCATGCCGTAGCTCTGACTGCATTAGGGAGGGTTTAATCAGTCTGTAATCAAATTAGAGCACAAGACAGAAGGAGGAAGTGCCACGCTTCCACAAAGCACCTTGCTCGTGCACCTGCAGGTCTCATCTGAGAAATCTATATTTAAAATGCTTTTTTACATATGTAGCGTGCACCCTCGTGCTGCGTGCATGTTAATACTGTGATGCCTTCAAGCTGGATCACTTGCAACCAGTGACCACAAAAAAACCCAACAAAACAAAAATGTTTTTATATTAACGTGCAAAATCCAAACCTGCGCTTGTTTACGACCTATTGTTTCTTGCCATCAAAAAGGAGCCTTCTTTTGTTTTCAGCACCATGCATATGGCTAACTACATGCCATCTTGTCCCTGTTGATGTTAGCTGTCACATTCAATAAAGCATCACCAACACGCAAACTGCATTACCAGCCTTATTAACATAACACGCTCATGCAATCATCCGCGTTGCTTCATCACACTGACCAGAGAAGAGGCATTCACAGATGATCTATGGCTACTTTGCACACAACATTTCAGAAAATTCACAGCGAGGTAGCTGCTGTGCTTAAGCTGTCAAGGAGCAGCCTCGCAAAGCCTGACAAATCTGCCTCCGTGAGAGTGAGTGCTCAGAAGGCGCTGCCAAAACTGATACCCTCATTGCCTTGTTTTCCAGCTTTTGTTTTTCTTTTGCTTATTGGAAGATTGGGTTTAGAGGTGGAGGGGGGCTGGGTACATGAGAAATGTGTTTGCCCTGAAGGCAAAGTGCAGAGAAGAGTCTTTAAAGACTCTCTGTGCTGACAGATGGTAGTGATGGCTGACAGACAATGTCTCACATGAAGGAGATCTGCAGGAGACGAGTTCAGTCGTGATCACCTTCCATCCCATTATTGTCTGATCACGATAAATAAATAAACAAAAGAACAGACAGCATATTCCCAGCTAATTAAAGGTGCATAAACATACGTGGAAACATGCAAGCACGCGTGTCCAACCAAGTGTTTTTCCTTCCATTAAAAAAAAAAGGGAAAGGTACGCAATCGCTTTGAGTACAGAGGAAGGAAACAAGCTTTAAGTGCTTTTCCTCCTCTCAATGTTCGGGCTGATCTTTTCCAGAAGAGGGGGGACTCTCACATCTTGATGTGCTTATCATCTGGTGCCAGGGATGTGTGAGTAAAGTTCATCCTTTTGGCCTAATTAACTGATGCCTCCTCTGTCAGCCTGCAGCAGCATGGCCACTAACGAGGATCATTACAGGTGGGACAATACAGAGATTTTGTCACCCTGACATATTTTATGGCATTTTCTATACCAACATACATGTAAGTAATGAAGATGAGTTAATAAGAAATGTGTGTAAGGAAATAAAAAATGACCTAGCTCTGCAGTGTTTAGTGAAACGGAGACTCGGGGCAAAGGTGGGCCGTCTGTCATACCTGTCAGTCAGGCAAGCCGGCAGTGATGTCATACATTTTTACATGAACTTACCTATGCACTAAGCCAAGTCCTCGCTCCACCCCTGCAGCCCTCTCATGAATTATGGCCTTGCAGTTTGAGAAGTCATTGATAGGAAGGCTGGGCAGGAGCAGAGGAGGAGGAGGAGGGACGTGAAAGGAGGAAAAAAAAAAAAAAAATCAATCAGAAGCGTCTCAATTAATCTGGCGAGTGGCGGATTGATTGCAGCCCTAAACTGGGTAAACAGGATTGTCTATTTAAGGGCCATGATCCCTTAATCATCACTGTAACTCAAATAGACCAGGATCACCACATCTGCTGGCCTGGCGTGAGGCAGATGCCAGGGCCTCTTGTTTTAACTTCAGCCTGTCGCACCCCGCCTCCCCGCTTTTCCTCCCCTAGTCCCCTCTAGCAGTGATGGACGGACAAGGCGCATGTGGCCTGGAGCGCTCTCGCCCCAAATTGCTGGCTTGGGACCTCTCAGAATGGTCCAACCTGAACCCTGACCAGCGTGCAAGCTGGGGCCTCCGGTTTGTGGCTGTGCTGAAACGGCTGCTATCAGGGCTGAATACAAAACGTGGCATTATGGCTCGCTCAGCTCGCCGTGAGGACAGTATTATCAGGCTTGGAGCGGGGTAGGTGGAGGACGCGGTGGAGGACGGTATACTCGCTGGTGAGCTTAGCTCAGGCTCTTGGGGCATAACACGAATTACAGTGGGGAATGTTTTACGGTGAGATGCAGAGTATAGAGGACCTGAGGGTGCTGGCTTCAGACGAATGGTGCACCTCACTCTGAGCATAGTCATCACCATACAGGAATATCACTGTATCTCCTCCCCCCTCCCACTCTCTTGCTTATTGTCTAGAGTGCCAGAGTTGCCCAGGCTCCATTCTCTAGAGCCTGATTGAAGAGGCTCTCCTCTCCTCCTCACCGGTTTGATTTACTTAGGCTATCTGTGGGAATTGGGCTGGAAGCCTCCTTATTAAGAGGAGACTGTCTGAAGGGTTCCACTGACTGATTGGGCAATTGAAGGGAAGGCACGTGAGTAGAGATACAACAGCTATCGCTATCTCCCACAACACATACACACAAACGAATACAAACACCCCAGTGGTTTATGTATGAGGTCTAGCAGGCACATGTCTGTCACAATTCTTGGTAGCCAGCTTCAGCCCAGTAAACCGGACGGATCTATCTCTATAAAAGGCCCTTAAATCGCTCCCGAGCGGTGACTAGCTTTCATTCGGTGGCTGCTCCCACATATTCTGTACATGCACCAGCACACTTGTGAGGAAAAAGCAAAACAAAGCTAAGATCAGGTCCTGTGACTAAGGCGAGAAGCAGCCGAAAGGCAAGAAGCGCCGCGCCGGCGTGTTGCGGACTCTAACGACAGCTCATCATTTTAGACACCGCTACTCGCATGCGTGCACATCAGATTATACACACTCCCCCTCCCCTCCTGCTTCCTTCCTGAACACCTTCGCATGATGAGGATCACAGCCTCAAAGAGGAGGAACGTCGCTGGAGGAGCTTCCGGTTTTCCCGAAGCCATGGGGCCCTGCAGCAGCACAGACGAGCGGGCACGAACGCAAAATGCAACAAATTCCAGCACGCTCGCTTCGTCTGAGAGACAAGTATAAAGCCAGAGAAGAAGAAATCTGCTTATGAAGGGGAAAGGGGGGGGGGGGGCGAGCAAATGCATTAATCAAATTATCCCTGCCCATTGACGGCTGTCTGTGCCCAGAGGCTCGTCCTCTCCCACATGCGCTGAATAGATGTGCGCCGAAGACACCTCTTTAAACAAAACTCCTTCCTTCCCGCGCTACACTGGCGTCTGACGTTTTGAACGCACGATTCACAAGACCTGCTTGATGACCTCAATTTGCTTCAGTCTCTGTATCTGTAATAGCCCATCTGTTTCGTCCTACTCATAAGCAAACACGCATCGCCGCAATCTAATATCCCCGCGCTTATTTTAGGCACAACAGATAGATATGGAGCGCGGCGGTAACTTCCACTGCACTTTCCATGATTCTAAAAAAGTAATCAGTAAAAATTCACAGTGCTTCAGACCTGATGCTCGTGGCAGCTAACGAAATGAAGCTGACTTATTGTAGGACGTATGAGAGAGAGCAGAGCTCACGGAGAGCACTTCAGAAATCCAGGCTTCCCGTGATGTCTCCATGACACTTCGATCATGGAAGCGCCGCCATCTTTTCATCCGTCTATCTCGTGACAGAGCGGCACTCCGGTGCATTCAAATTCAGCCGTATATGCCTCGTAAAGATTAGCCTTCATCTTAATCAATTCTGTAAATTATTTCATCATTCTGGGGAAATCGCATCGATACAGCCTGGATGTATGTTTTTTCTGGTTGCTATTCTGCATACAAAATGTGCGCAATGTGCAATGAATATTTATTCTTCTCGTTGATGAATAATGTTATCTGTTTATTCGAATGAAAGGACTGTAATGATCAAACAAAATCACCATTTATGGCGGTTATGGTTCCCTCCTAAGACCGTGTGAATTATTAACGAGCTCCATTGATTGCTCGGTCTAAAGAAGGTGAATTCCATAAGTGCCATAGTGTAGATTGGTCTCTCAGCTCCGACTCTGGTTCAGCCTCTCCCCCTCACTCCATCTCACTCTCCATTTGTGCCTTTCGTGCAGTGCAGCCAGGGCAGGGTCTTTCCTGTAATTCCATTACTGCTGCTACTATGGCATCCCATCATCCCGCAGGACAACTTAGGGACCACTTAGAGACTTGTGCACGTTTAGCTGCGTTACGCTCATGCTGCCAACTAGGCAACAAGCACTATCTATCACTATCTAACAAACACCATCTCCTGCTCCAGAGTGTAGATGGATCAGTTTTAAAGACACTAGTGGGACAAAATGGAAAGAACCCCATATGGAAACCAAATAGTAAAAACTTATAAGACGTATGTCCGGCCTGATCTCATTCCCAGGGCGTCGAATGCTGCCGTTTATGTTCTTTGACATTTGCGCTCTGGCACGCCGGCGTATGGCAGTTGTGAGACAAGCCTCACTCCCAGCTTGTAACACTGCGACGTGTAAACGCTTGTAAAGGACCCCTCGGAGTCACATTTAAAGCCGCTGGGTAAATGTAATTTTTCACTATGCGGGGTTAATGTTGTGAAGGGGCATATTTTAACCCAAACCACACTCCTTCCCCCAGACTAAACTATTCAAGCGTGGCACTACAAAGTCAAGCTGAGCCACAATCCCAGCAGATCAGCTTTTCTCAATGCCAGCCCACATCAGCAGTTGGCCCGGCTGATTCACTTCTACGCACTACCCTCTAATTGGCAAGTCTCTTATAGGGAACCACGTTTAAGCTGATTCAGCCTGACTGCAATTGCTGTGCAGCTACAAGCCGCTTTGCAACCCAACTTGACCCCAGCCTCGCCTTTTCATGCTTTTTTTTTTGTTAATGTCTCACTTACTGCTTTCCTAGAAAAGAGCCACCGCATCAAATACAAGTTACAAAAGACAAAAAATGATTTTAAAAAATGCACTTTAGCATTTTTTGTTGCACAAAACTCATAAACGACACACAAACAGCTGTCTCCTGGATGACAAACTTACAGCCTGCTCCAACACCATTCCTCTTACCTCCTAATGTTGTTTATTAAAAGGCGACCATTACATTTTCGCGTGGCACAAATGCCAACTATGACACACTGTGTGCATCACCAGCAATACTGGATAGAACATCAGTATTTGATGCCCTGGGCGTGTATTTTTTAATGTTACATGACTAATTCATAATATATGATATTCATGTCTTTTTTAAGGCTTCCTTTCATGTGAGAAAACACACAAGACTGAAGTGATTAGAAGAGAGCTGAACTTAAGATTAATAATCAGTATTACTGTGACTAATTGGCAGAATATAAAAAGAAATAAATACACATGAGTACACATAAAATGACAAAGAAGAGACCGTAACAGAGAGCATATGGAATAAACAAATGATAGACAAGAAAATGAACACATTATAGCAAATTAAATAAAGACAAATAACGGTGGATAGTAACAGATAACTACACATGAGGGCTGTAATAGTTAGATTAATTGACTTAATTCTCAGCTGTGAGGATTTAATTGTTTTCTGTGTCATATATGATCAATACAAGCAACGTAAACAGACTTGGAATAATAACGTGACAAATAACATGTCAGCATGTAGAAAACACAAGCTGAAGCTACAGAACACACGAGGCAAAAACATGGTACGAAACATGGACGCTGTGTTAAAATGGCAGCATATGATATAACGAGACGTACTGAGGCATGACAAAGTAATGGACAAGCCTGAACTGTTGACCCCTACGGTGTGGAGATGTTGTAGGGGGTATTCTGCCATCTTGGTTTGGGTCAACCTGTCCCCTTAGAGGAAAAGGTCACCAGAAATCAATACAAAGTTGTTCTGAGGGATCACCTTTATATTATGATGAAACATTTCTATCCTGGTGGGAGTGGCTTCTTTCAAGATATCAATGCCTCCCAGTCTATAGGGCACCAGAGGTCACTGGATGGTTTGGGCTACGGTCTTCGTAGTCACCAGATCTCAAGTCAGTTGGGCTTCTACGTTAGATAACACTAAAGGCCAATTGAGAGACTCAGCAGAAGAATGAGGGTCTATCCTTCTGCAGTGCAGAGGTTAGCTCTGTCTTTCATTTGTCGCCTACCTGTATGTCATCACTTTCATTTGGTTAAACGAGTCAGCTAAACTAATAATCATCAGCCACAAATAACATCTTTCTGACATATTTTAAGAATTTTTTGTACAACTGCCGTTTGGTATTTTGAAAATGTAATGTTGCATAAGCAACAATCCCTCGTAAATATAAATAAATATATATTTTTTGTCGATCTAGACCAATGCACGTCCTCAGAACAGAGGAGAACAGAGCAGAGCAGCAGCCCTATGAGAGAATAATGGTTTATTTTAGTGCTGTGACGGCTCAGTGGATTAGAGTGTGACCACAACGGTTCTGTGATGGGCTGAGGAAGTGCTCTCCCCCCACCGCCGCCGCCACCCCTCCACACTGGGCTCACTGCTGTACTCAACAGATTAGCAGCCTTTGTTACACAAGTGGTGTTTTCTGAAAAAGGACAGGGTGTCTGAGAGGCTGAGGGCTGAGAAAAGAGTGTGTGTGTGTGTGCGCGCCTGTACGTGTGTGTGCAGAAGCAGAAAAAACACACATTCACAGCGATGCTCAAAGGATCAGGCACAGATCTCATCACCAGCCCACTTTAAAGGACTCACTTCTCCCTCCATCTTGTGGGTTTGGACCAAGTCCTGCTATTCTGGTCTGCTTTGGCCGATCAGTCTCACTCATCTCCACCCACATCAGCGAGGAGCGAACCGGGCTGGAGGAGGGGTCAAGCGTGGGCTCACCCAATAAACCTGCCTCTCCCTAATCACCCTTCTCTCACTCCTTTTCATCCCTCCATCTCCAAGCCAGAGTGCATAAATCTGCCCTTCTTGACAGTTGCAATCAACAAGGGCCGTAGTGAACCATGCGTAATGGGCGGTTAAGACAGGGGCGTTGGGGAGCGGCAGAATTTACAGCAACAATTATATCCCCCATACAACGAGATGCCTGGGGCGGGGAGCTGCTCGGGAAGGGGCTGCGGCGCGGCGGTGGGTTTCAGCGAGATGCAGGTACGTCCCCATACCGCCAGCCGCTCACAGCATCCTCATAGTAATACATTTGGATCTCTAGCAGAGCAGCGCAATAAATTCCCCAGCGACGCACGAGAGCAATTGCCTTGCAGCAAAGCCAGAGTCTGCCAGGAGAGAGCCAGAGCGGCGCAAAAATAATGTGTAAGAGATAAATGATGACAAGTGTGAGGAGAATACACGGATAATCCTTTTCAGTTGGTTGCTAAGGCTACACGTCTCTCTTCATCTGCTCGTACAGTATCTCCGGTTTTGACCGCAGTATGTAAAAATCTCACACGCGTGCTTTCTGTACCGAGTGACACGAGACGATGTGACAATATTTCAAGACCGTGTCACTTTTTATATATTTGCCTGACCTACTTCACTCATTCATGTATCCGTGGCCCTTTCTGCATCCATCCATAATAAATGGCACCATACACCGTTGGACATGACCCACAGACGTGTGTGTGCGCGCGTGGGTTACCGGTGGATGCTTTTAACGATCAGTCATTTTAATCAACACGTGTGACCTTTTAAAAGCCATTATGACAAACAGATCAGCTATGAAAGCTGGTGACCTAGTGTGCGGCCCCGGGATGTGTCAACATGACCTCCACCCCACCCCCCCACGCCAGTCCTGCTCGCATATACAAATAGACACAGAGGAAATCCCAGAGCGGGACGAGGACGCAGTAACACCACAGCAATGTACGTCACTACAGGGAAAAAAACTGATGGTGAAATATGTGAAAATGTATGTCACAGGTTTTTATTTTTCTTATTTCATTTTTTATGAATGGACCCAGCTCACGTACTACTAAAGCCAATGACAAAAATAATAATAATTGGACTTACCAGTATAATATCTTTTATTGCAAAGGCTTCAACTTGAGGAATAGTGAAATAAAATACCTTCTAATTAGTGATTCACTGCGCAAATTCATTTAGTTTCAATGAGCGGAGAAACTAACAATATCAGTTCTCAATTTCAAATCTAATTTTTCTGCACTACATATTGAATTACTGAAATGCATTGCAGTTGGGGGGCGGTGGTGGTGGTAGTAGGGGGGTGGGGAGATAAACACTTGGTCATTAGTTCTAAACAAGGACTGAGATTCATTAGGATTCATCGAGAAAAAAAAAGTTTAGATAAACTCCAGGGGAGAAAAGAGAAATTGTAATTAGACATGAAAAATATTCCCAATAATCAAATCACATTTTGTACTCGGGGCTTTGAAATTAAATTAACTGAGTTCATATACTGGTATATCTCTCAGCCACTTTCTTCACTCTAAAATGTGTTGCCGGAACACCAGTCCCCAGAGACTAGATAGGAATCTAATTAACTAAGATCAATATTACTCAGAATTTTCTCTCTGTCTTTCCAGCTCTCCAGCTACTTGTGTCTCCTTTGTCTGCCAGTCTGAGGCTCAGATGAGTTTTATTTCTGCAAATGTGCTCGCTATGACAAGGTCAACACACGAGCCGCTGCCTTACATCTCCATCTGGGGCGCGCGGGCTACAAATGCAGCCCTGCCTGGTTCTTGTCAAACAACAACCAGGAGCAACGTGACGAGCTTTTTATTTTCACATTTACCCCGCGGCGTTTCGCAGCTCGCGCCCAAAGAGACGTTTGCAGCGTTAAAGAGCGACGCATGGCAGGGCGCCCTTGCATGGCAAAGCCAAACGCGCTGATTCAGGTGGAAGAAGTGAGATTTGGTGCAGGGAGAGTAAGATCCCACAGCCATATGCCACGTCTAGATCAGCGGTTGGCCTTTTCCTCTCAACGGTTCAGATTAATTACGATCATCACGTCTCGAGTCTGGGCCCCATAAATCATGCTGACTTTAAAATAATGTAGTAAAAAAAATAATTCCATATATGGCATCTCAGGAAATTCAACACCATTATCGCCTATCTTCAGAGACGAGCGGAAAATTAGATAAAATGTGAGACTCCTTATAAAATCTTTCTCTCTACGCCGGAGCATAAATAATTACATTCCCAGTAAATGGCTGGAGGTTGAGAGCCACTCGGAGCAGGACGACACAGCTGTGAGCAAATGTAAAGTTCAAATAAAGAGTAAAATGGGAATATGGCAGTGCTACCCCAACAACGCTGGCCCCCACGGAACATAAATCCACTCTGAGGAAATCTACAAGGCTGTCTATCAGCAAGATAAGTTTGAGCTGCCTGTACCCCAACCGGACACAAATCCTCTCAGTCATAAATCTGTATGGGGAGACAGGGACAGCCTCTCAATCAAGAGTCAGCTCTCGTCAGCACGTACCCCCACCAGGTGAATGCAGCGCCTACATGCACATGTGCAGATGCATATCACTGCCTGTGCAGACACTCCAACGACTGTATCGCCCTACAGTCGGTGTCCCGGCCAGTCAGCCTGCTGTGGACTGAGGGAAGCGACTGCTGACACTTCATTCATTCTTCCTAATATGCTGCTGAAGTTCAAAAAGATAATCAGCCTCTACAGTAAACCTTTTTGTCGCAAGAAGTTTTGGGTTTTTTTGCAAACCTTTGCTCGATACCCGTATTACAGCACTTACAAGCTTGTTGTTATCAGTCCCTTACATATCGCTGACATACCCTCCAGCCTCAGATGGCAGCTGCTACCATCTGTAACCAAAGAGATCAACCTAGATTGTGACATAAGACCTCTAGTGGTCATGTGAAGAAACGGCCACTAGCTCTTCTGGTAAATGTTGTGATAAGCTAGGACAGCTATTGCTGCAGGTGGACCACAGCAACATCAGGGATTCGTTTGAAAATTACGCACAAGCAGAGTGCAGTTACATATTTACATAAATGTATTTATTACTAGAAAAAGTGAATTAACACTGGTAATAGGAGGAGTTAGTTTGTTTACTCTGACCTAAAGTTACGGCTCTTGCATTGAACTGTGTCCCAGTGGCAGTGGGTCACACACTGGTCTCAATAATTTGCACAGCACTGTGTAAAATTAGCAATTTACAGCCTTTGTTGTGTTTTTTTGTTTTTAAATAAAACATTTGAGCACACACATCACTACTGTACTGTGATTAGAGAGAAGATTTAAGATTGTGTGGACCCCATGGGGGTTTTCTGGTTTGTAACTGGGCTGCAGCACTCCTGACTTTGGCAATGGCTGAACTTTAAACCAAGCGGACGCTTTTGAAGTTGAAAAACAAAACCAACGTTGGAGTTCCAAAAACGGCGGATTTTAACCCAAACCCTGATCAGTTTTATAATGGGAACTCATTACTTTTGATGCCTGAGCCTAAACAAAAAGCCCCAAAAGTAAACAGCAAATATAAAACATCAAAATATGAGGTTGAGGTTGTCAACAGGAATGAGCAGCGAGGCCATCTTGAATCTCAATTCCTAATAATCTGGATGAACGCTCACTCTTATCTCTGCTATACTGAGGCATCATATACCTCAGCAGAAGTGATGCAGCAACATCTCCTGTCTTTAATTATCTTGTTTATCAGTGAGCTATGAATTGATGAATTGTGCCGTCCTGCCCACTTCTATTTTTTTCTCTCTTTAGAATCCATCTTTAAGACAAACATCAATTTCTTCCTCAAGCATGCGGGCAAAAAGCAAACCAGCACCTGAAGACTTTAAGACTTCATCAGGAGCTAATAAACGCCTAATCAGTCTGAATTATATTCCTGCTCAGGGTTGCAGTCTGTCTTATTTATGGTACGTAACCCAAAAATAAGAGTGTAAAGCTGTCAATACACAACAATTAAAATGCATTAAAAAAAACCCAAACCATTAGTATTTTTCCTTTATTTGTTCCATGATCGTCTTTTCAGCCAATAAGCTGGAAAAACAAATCATGACTTTTCTCTCATTGTTGTTCTTTCATCAATTAATACCAAGCAAGACTAGTTTACACTCCGCATGTGTTAGTGCTGTTTTCAGTGTTACAATATAAACAAAGGAGTGTAAGAAAGTAGTATGCCTCCAGTTTTTGAGGTGCTACAACTCTTCTCGTGGCCATTAGAAAAATTAAAATTCATCAAATTCCCATAAACCAGTTCATATGCAATTTGGGGCTACTGAGGCATTTGAGGGTCTGGGCCTGGGGCGCAAGCCTGGTGAGCAAAACAGAAAAATAAGCAAAAGGCACTCGCCCTGTGCTTCCTGCCACCTCCACGTGAGGTGAGACTCAAATGCAAATCAGACTCGGGTAACGACGGAGCTGCAATCTGACGGCGTCTCGCATATCCGATGACAGAGATATCGACTTGAAGATCGTGTCACTTCGGAGTACCTTTTCCTCACCAATTACAAAACTCAAACTCTGTGTTATGTGAAAAAATTCATTAGGCTTGAAGTGTGTGTTTTGTGCCTCTGCTAGTGGTTCGGGCGCCTGTTCCAGTAGAGACAGCATAATACCTACAATGTAACAAACAGGAAATGTTTGCTGTCTGCTTCATTTCAGAGACACCGATGTTGCCTGGGGAAAACAAAAAGCAAGCAATGTCTGTTTGTGTTTGCCTATGTAGTGTACACAGGTCCAACATAATATTGCATAATGTCTTCCTTGCAAATAACTCGGTTTGAAATGTGATCCACTGCACTGCACACATGTCGCGGCGTGCATAAAAATCAGGCTGATTGGGAGTGACTGAGGAGGTGTTTTATATCTCTGTCCACTGTAAAATGCTGCAGCGACTGGCGAAGCTGTAATTCGTCCGTGCCGGTTGTCGTTTTTAGAACGATAAGGATTCAAAAAAAGAAAAAAAAGCAGCGGGAGTTTGTTTATCGATCCCTGCTCCTGCTACAACTACATACAAAAGTAAGTGTGATTTGTTTGTGGCATTTTTAACGGCGCACAAACTCATGCATACATACAAGTGAAATGAGAGGCCTTTAGGTGTCCCGGGCTGGCGCACCAGAGGGACTGTAAAACACTGATTAGTCATCGTTTCACTCCTGATGAGATTCCAGCACTTCAGTTGATGGGAAAGAGGGAGATCAAAAAAAAGAAAAAAAGCTGTGTATATTCCTGCCTTCCATTTCCAGAGTTCTTTATCTCTTCTTTTTTATCCTCCTGGGATCATGGTGTGAATTCCCAGTCTTAAATAAGGGAAAAACCCAAAACATGTAATTCTGGCTTAACATAACTCCCACATGTTCTCACTGTCTGTAATTCTCCTAAGCATCTCAAACAACAGATAAAAGCGTGGAGGCATCAAACAAGTAACATCCCGTCAAAGAGCCCGCGGCCATGCAGGGTTTGTTTCAGGCCATTGTTCTGAGAGAGAAACTCTTTATTTCTGGAGTACAGTCCTCATCCCTCCCACCATCACCAGCTGCACCCCCATCACCACCAACTCTCCCTCTTCACAGAGCAGTTCTGTGCGTTCAGCACATTTCAGCACAGTGGATATTTGAAATGTCAGGACATTTACTCTGCTTATGTGAGGTAGATCTGAACTTCCATACCACTAGGCACATTCTTGAACCGGCCACATGTATTATTCATCCCCGGATGTATACAGTGCCAGTGCACTTGACTTTGTCAACGTTCTGTAAACACATGCACTAAATTATTGAGGTGTCTGAAGGAAGGCCTGTTTCTCAGGCTGGTGGGCCCAGTGCCATGACAGGTTGGATGGGCAGTAACAAGGAGCTGCGTAAGCAGCCCCTGAAAACCATTAAAAATGTACGACTCGCCGTGTCCCTGTAGCCAGGCAGAGGCTCGTCCCGCCGCCCACCAATTCAGCTCACCTCTCAATAACCACGGCAAGATACACCTGCCAATCTACTCCCGTCAGCCTGTCTGCGCGACATCACTGTCACCTCCATCAGCCGGGGATTATCAGCCGTTAGATTCGGATACAGCTGGGTCAACTCGTAATCGCTGCAACCGGAGCCCCCAGAAGAAAGACGACATAAATTCTCAGAGCCTCGTGTGAATCTCCTAAATCATGTTTTCCTCACAAGTGTTTGTTCAAAAGCTCTTCGATATGATGTTTCTAATGGTACACAATCCAGTAGATAGTAATTTCCTGGTGGTCTAATTGGTCCCGGGGGGAGTTTTGTCTTCATCTATTATGAGGAGACCCACAAGACCTTTGCTTTATTAGATTTATGACAGCAGAGAGAAAAGATACTAAAGGTGTAATTTATTAACAGCCATTTTTAATTGAGCTGCGTACTTTAGCTGCTTCCTCCTTGAGGTTTCCCACTTCTGTTCGGAGACAGTCGGATATGTCTCAACAGAAAAAACAGCTACAAATATTTTAAATGACAAACGGCAGCCAATTACGTTGACGAATTACAGACCCTCCTTTAACCACATCTATGTCGGGTATAAACTTCTCTTCAAATCTCGGCTGTGGGTCATTCTCTATTTTATGGTGAAAAGAAACCAAAAATATGCTGAAAGTCTCCAGCAGTTTTTTTCTATTGCAGCTATGTTATGCAAACTTTTTCTATTGAATTAAAATATGTTTGCGCCATATTTTCACTGTGTGATTTTGCATAGCCACACTTAAGCATTAGCCCCAGTCTAGCCAACTGCAATACTATATGTCTGCTTACATCTGCTTTGCTTAAGGGATGATGTGGATGAAAGGTCCAAAGTTCCCTCTAAGGGATCAATTATTGATCCTTAAAGTCAACAAGTCATAACAAACTAACATCTCTTAAAAATTGGGTAATTCATAACTGGGGATCCATACTCAATCCCACTTGTCAGAAAAATAGTAAATAAGGCTTTTTATACATATACTATATATTATATAGAATTGCAGCCTTGTGTTAACCCTTATAAATAAAACAGCAGCACGATCGCTCTCCAGCTCTCTCTCTCTCACATTGACAATATTTGCAACACAAGCCAAGGTTATCTCCCCAAAGATCTTCCCACCTCAACCACTCACATGCCCTCGGTGCGCATGCCTAAGGACCAAAAGGCAAAAGCCAAAGCAATTAGAAAAGCATCTCCTCCCCTGAAGATGGGTCCCTAAGGAGCGCCAGTTAAAGCTGAAACACCACCAGCTCTGACACAGCAAGGCTCTCACCATTTAGGCAATGTGCTTTGTAAAAGCATGGTCATCATAATCCATCTGTTTTTAAGATGCATCCGAGTAGTTTTCCACATCCATCTTGTGCAAATTAGAATTTCTAAAGCATATGTGAACCAGAGCTGGAGACCGGCTGAGATGATTGCAGCGGTTTTCTATAGTCTCCCGTGGTGCTCTCCCTGACCCCGAGTCTGTAATCTATATTTTCAGAATAATACTGAGAACCAGAGATGTTCAAGGGCATAACCCTCTAATCTACTCCACTTGCCATGTTCTTGGAATGTCCACAACCACACTTGATCTCAGAGAAATAAAAGCTGCACTTTACGACGGGCTTTTCTTTAACACTTTGGCTAGTCTAAAAGAAAAAAACAGAAAAAACTGACAGGTGCAAATATGCTTACTGGTTACATCATGCGTTTAATAGCTGACACACTTGCAAGAAGGAAAACACACATGCTCGCGCGTGCACGTTGCACGTGACCGAGGCAAACACAAGCCGAGAGACAGACAAACACAGAGCATATGCTCCTTCCACAATGATCAGTGACCTCCCAGGCTCGCAACACAGTGCTAAATGAGCAACTTTCCTCTGCGGAGTAGTCAATAACCACACAGCCACAACGATCGTGTCAGCGTCCAGCCTGGCCAACATCCCCCGTAATTAATTAGTTCATGTCTCCTCCGCTCAGAGAGAGGGAGACAGCACAAGGCATATGTACTCATCCATTACATGTGCTATCCAGGGGTCAGTGGCCCTGGCAGGAGCAGTCGGCAAGAACGCCTGCAGACTTCAACCCGAGCCCATTTTAGAAAATTGCCTTTTGGGTTAAGAAACCGTGGCTCTTGGCTGCTGTGTCAGTCAAAGACAATTTGATTAATATCAATCAGCATTAGAAGACAGCAGATCTATACGCTTGAGGACAACTTGTCCAGAAGCAACACCGGCCTGGCCTGAGTGGAGTCTCTGGGCGCAGGATGGCTGGAATGAGGCAGCGGTCCAATCCCTTCAGTCTCGGAGAGCGAGCCTCAGCTTTTCCATCTCTGTCTCAGTTTTTCACTTCTCTCTCAGCTCCAATCAACCCTGCCTATCCCCACATCACCGCCCTGTCATCTCCACCAATACCAATCCCACCATCTCTGCACAAGACTCCCCCCCCACCCCACCACTCCTACAGCCAGACCCTCTCTGAAAGTCTCATATCGCCCTATGTGAAAAACAAGCCCTATATCTCCAGGTGGGGAGAGAATCAATCTCTGCTCACTCTGTGGAATCCCTGACGGTCAGATAGGGTGGAGGGAGGCGAGGGAGGGGGGGGTATTCGGCACATCAGTCTTCCCTTTGGTCACATGCAGCCTTTTTGACTTTGTGCTGAGTCAGGATAAACACTAAGGACAAAAGCCGACCCCCCCGATCACAGAGCATTCCCTTTATCGATTCTCTCAGCAGCCACCCTCTGCGACCGAACAAAGCACAGAAGCGCGACACATCTGTATCAATCTGTGCATTCCTATAAGTCTGCACTTTGAGCATCTGCGTTGTCTGTGTGGGGTAGCATTTTAATCAAGGCCTCCACATCAGATTAATGGAGAAATTTGATAAACGTTTCCTATTCACGAGCAGATTTTTGCCAACTCAGGACTTCGGCTCCGAGCAATGGGAAATGAAGAATTAGAGCGGAGATGAGAGAAGTGAGATGTTTGAGGTCATCTCTTTAAAAAATGACTTTTAATCAGAATTAAAACCATCCCCAATATCCCAGTGATGATTTCATTACCGGGGAATCAAGATGTCATCCATTTTAAGGACAGGACGTCAGAAGTTTGGGGGCTGGATCACGTGGCGGCGTTGCAAAATCCCGAGCAGCTGCTAGCAGAACTAGTCACGGTCATCAAGACAGACAAGTCAGGGCTCATAAAATATTCATGCTTTAAATTTTCTCTCTGCAAAGTGAGCCTTCGTAGATTTAATTTTTAATGAGCATTAAATATTCCCAACAAAAACTAATTGACATCGCTTTAACTATCGCAGTTAAATTTATGTACAGTAATTGAGTTCATCAACCATATCTGTCTTGAGTCAGTATCACCTGTAAAAAATATGTGCATCTTCATGAAAAGCCTCGAGCTGTCCGGCTATAGAGAAAGGACTGCAAAATACAGAAGCTGAGCAATAAAAAATCAAAACAAAAGTCACTTATAAAACTCTTCCTCCCCATACAAAACATACCTCCATTTTTCATTACGGCTTAAACGGCTGCACACGAGAACACAGACAATGGCAAACTTTCATAACAAATATAGATTGGTTGTTTTCTTGCTCTCTTTTGACATTGTCACAGAGCTGGGATAATATTGATGGCGAAATTATTCTATTTATTAAGTAATCTTTGCAAGGCTGGGTTTCAATCGCGTGCTGGTTCCACCGGCTACCACAGTGGCACTTTACGGGGCACATTGAACCGTGTCACCGCTAAGCGAGGCTGACACATCGGGAGATGAAAGTCTTGTCATTCATTTACCACTGACAACCTGTGTATGCTAATGTCCAAGCATCTTTAGCTCAAGACGGAGGACAGTTCTGCTTGTGTCGGCACACAATCGGGCCTGCGGGGAAATCTGCAGGGACGTACAGTTCAGCACCAGCGCGCGCCTCTGAACAATGGAAGACACCGATGCAGCATGTGGGCCATAATGGCGACACATTCTGCATTAATAAACTGCACTGCTGCATATATGCTTAATGATGTTGTGCATTTGGGATTTTTATTAGCATTGTTATTATTATTCTTTATTGTCTTACACATAGTTGGGCACTCCCTAGAGGACTGGAAGGTAAATGCCACCCTACAACAGCAAATACTGCCATTACATCAGAAACTGGTGCCGTGGCGGAGATAGACATAACGTCTCTTTTGGTGGACCGGCCACCGCAACACTGGTCGATGACATTAGTGGAAGTCCGCTGTTGGAAGTTAGAAGGATGGTGTTGGAGTAAATCTCAGCCAGGAGACTGTGGTTTGTGTCCTGTTTAAGAGCTCTGCACTTTGTTTTCACTCCCTAGTTAGATTTAGGCACGAAGCCCTACTTTGTTAGGCTTACCGAAAGACTGCGGTTTGGATAAAATATGTCCCTTTACAACATTTACCCTGCACATCATGCTTACCCACTGATTTTAAATGTGACACCACGGAGTCTTTCTCCATATGTGACACGTTGGGAGCGAGAGAGCCGTCTCAGTATTGCCATAGGCCAATGCATCACAGGACTAATACCAAAGGACAGCCGTGAGACGCTCGTGACTTTCAACACAACAGCAGCAGCATGGGACTGGGATGGTTAATTGTTCGAGGTTTACTTAGTCGAAATGCAGGCTAGTTCATTAAGCAGTTACTAAACTCTAACGTTTACCCGAGCTGTCAGTGGTGGGATACTCAAACTGCCTTTAAAAGAAAGTTTTTAATAGATTTATCTTGCAAGATGTGTTAAGCTAACAAAAATATCATTGCTTTGACACTACTGCCCTGGAGCGCTGACTACAGTGACCCGTGGATCAATGTTAGGTAGCTAGCAAACGTTAGCTAATTAGCACTTACTTTTACTTTGACAATGAAGAATTTATTGTCCTTCATCTCCCCAGGGCAGCATTATTGACCCACCCAAGTAACATACTTTTGTACATTTTCACACTGGCTCGGGTGTAAAATAAAGGTGAGCACTGCCAAAGTGGAGCTCCAGCAGGAACTCCTTTGTTTCTAGTCATCTAAATATTCAGTTGTTTGGACACTAGATCACATGTCCACAAAACCTGAAGAGTGTTGATATACATTTGCTTTTTATTGAAGGTGAAATATGTGTGGCTTGGACCAGATGGACAACCGACAGACCCGACAGACAAATTAACATACAGAAATGGTGTTTCTGCCCTCCCACGCTTCCTGTGGGGGTTAAAATGAAAACCTGTCTTTAGTCTCAATGTAAAGGCCTTGTTTAGAGCTTTTGACCTGTCTTGTTGCCGTCTATGAGTCTATTGTGCCAACTCAATATGTTTCTGATGAAAAGCACTGAATGTAAACCTAACAGTCCTGCAGCAGAAGCAACATTAGGCAACAACTATTAAAATATAATGTTGTTATCCAATAAACTTTCCTGCGTTACATCGTCTGTTGCAAAGCTCTAAAGATTGTACAAATGTTGCTATTTTCACTTGTCTAACACAAGCAGCTCTACAAATGATTGTTTTTCTTTATTTATTAATGTCATAATGTAATATATATGTGTGTGTGTGTGTGTGTGTGTGTTGTTATCTTAAAATAAACAGTTTTGCACTCTTCTGTAGTGTTAAAGTCTAAGCGATGAGAAACGTGCCATACAGGCGCCTCCAGCTAAGCTCTGTGCCCGTCACCTGGTAACCAAGACAAATACTAAATTCTTCAAATGCTGCATGTCAATAGAATTCACCTTTGAGCAATATTGACATACAGTTAGCTTTTCAAGTATTCACTGGGGCTATTTAGAGGGCAATAATTACATAGTATGGATCCCTGTTTGTTCAATAAATTCTCAGAGTGGATTGATACATTGAATGGGTGGACGGTGTATTTAGTGATTAATGTAAAAATCTATCACATAAAATATTCAAGAGGTCTGCAGACTTTTTTTGTAGGGTTTTGATTTCACGTGTTGTCAACGCGGCTCGTTGGAAGTCTTGCTGTCCCAACGTCTGATTTCCAACCATCCGGCAATTTCAACAGGCAGAAAGGAAAAACGTGAACGAAAACGTGGAGCATACATTATATTGATGTATTGATCGTACACATCTGTTAAGGCAGTCGTGCATGGGAATGACTTAGAGCCAGTGCAGATGACTAATTCTGCTGAAAATCATGGCCATCAGTGTTTCTCTCATTTCCATTACTCAGCCATGTAATGTATGTTGATTTTGGTTCCTGTTCATCCCCGAACAAATGCTGCAGAATTCAGGCAGACTTATGCTGTTGCTGCTGTCAGGGCCCTGCATTCCCCTGCCTGCGCTCGCAGCTAATGTCTACGCCACAGCACAGACGATGCACGCACGTGCTCCTTTTGACCACATCAACAGCACGGAGCTCTAAATGTAACCGCTCTGCAATTACAAGCTTAGATCGACCCAGTTAATAAAAGAGTCCATTTGATCCGCTGAACCCGTTCGTGTTTTGGCTCTGAGGTACAGTGCGTGTTGATGTCATGATCAGATGTATCGAGGCAGACACCTGACATGCTGGTGTTACTTTCACAGCAGCTGTCACTGCGGTCTGTCAGTGATTGACTCGCACCAGATTTGCTTTAAGATTAATATTTCATCTCTCACTTAATAGAAAAACAGATGTTCTGCAGCCGTGTACACTGGGAAATAAGCTGGTGGTAATGTATGCATTACTTACAGCCAGCTAACTAAATTTAGAATGAAATATGCATCTGACAGATGCCTCACAATCAAGTTCCAAAAGCCTATAATGGGATATCGACAGATTTCATTTATGCAGGGCAGACTGACCTCATTGGGGGAACTAATAAAACTTTTGGTACATTCAACCGGAAAGATGCCCTGGCTGTATTTCAGTCTTAGGCAGCTCTCTGGGTGCCCTTTAAAGCATTGACCTCTTCACAGAGTGAGGGCTCCTATGTGATTAATACTGCTAGGCATTTATTGGCACGCAAGGCACTTTTACCAATAGGTCACCTTCTTGACCTCGGCGCGAGCACGGAGATCGAAACCGAGTGGACAGCAAACTATATGGCTTAAGGTGGTAACAACAGGCAAAATACCAAAAAAGCATCTCAAACTCATAACCAACCCACACATATAAAGCTATTTGGGCACGCACACACACACACTTACAGATCCTTAGTCTCTATCGCATTCTCCAAGACCCACCCACACAACACACACAGCCCGGGGCATAAAAGGTTTGTGCGGCCAGAACACAAACAAACTCATTTGTAACCTGCCACGACACACTCCAACACACACACGCACGCACGCACACAGCAGAAAAGCCAAGTAACATTATCCCTCTGTGCAGCTAGATGGATCAGACTGTTTATCAGAGGCTCTCCACCAGCACATTGTGAGAAGGATCATAATGTCACCAATCGATTCCATGACAATCAATACAGATACCTGTTCGGATATCTATTGATGCAATTTAACACGGATATTAGTCCACGCTCAGGTAAATGTCAGGAGTTCTGCTAAACAGCATTTCTGGGTCAAAACTGAGCGGAGAGGTGCCTACGTGACGTCCAACAGTTGCATAAAGTTAACTTAAAGCGAACTAAAATGGTGCTAAATGATAGAAAAAATGTTACGTTTTGAAAAGCCTTCCTTTTTTTTCCTGTATCAGGTCAACAAGCTTCCTAAAAATAGGAAACAATTTGTCTTACATAAAGCAGGATAGATGGAGCATCAGAATAAGAATAACAAGCGACCAGGAAATGGCGATGCAACACAACAACAAATGCACACTCTGGTTTATCAGCAGTAAATAGCCAGTGCCATGTTTCCACGCTCCTTAATCATACTGATGCATGTACACAAACACAATGCACACACACGCACGCACACACGCCTCTCCTCTATCTTCCACAAGCAGTTGAAAATACGCACACGCAACACATACGCGCGCTCATTCGCACATATTTTCCGAGACCAAAGGAAGAGCTGACTGCAACATTTTTCTCCACTTCAAAAAAGTAGCCAGTGTCAAAATGATAAATGAGGGATCATGAGGGAGAGCGTGCATACTTACATTAGACTGCACAAGAGCTTCAGGACGAACGCTGGTTTCAGATGGTTTCAGCGCCGCTTTAAGGCTGCTGTTATTACTCGGAAGGAGTCAACATGCAAATTACATGCCACGGCAGTGATTAGCGATGCGAAATTACGATCAGGGTAACAAAACATCTTCAACACAACAGGCGTGCGAGGGTGTGCGACCTGACATTACAAGGGTTGGGTGGTGATGTTGTGTTGCTTATACAGGTGTTGGCTGGTAAAAGGTTGATTGCTAATTTCCCAGAGGTGAGTACAGCTCACAGATGTGTGTGGAGAACATCCGATAGGCCCTCAGACTGCTGATGCAGGCCAGTGCAGGGATATTTTCAACCCTCATTTATAACATCATTTCAGCATCAGTTACAAAATGGTGGTGAAAAGATTGATGGGTGGCGAGGGCTGGTTAATATGCGTGATCGGAATGATACGCGCGCCGTGCCGTTTGGTGGTGGTGGTGTTGTTGCGAGGGTGACGGCACAGAAAATGAAAAGACAAGCTGTCGGATTTTCAGGATCAACATTAATTCCAATAAAGCTGATATTGACATGTAAGCATTTCTGTGCATATAGCAACTAATCAGCATGTTTTCTATGCCCATGTTATGACTTTCAAAAAAGTTCAAACCTGCTTAAAGGGACAGTTAGTCCGAAAACCAAGCTTGCATACTTTTCTTTTGGCTCTTTCCAAGCTGTTTTTGTGAGTAACCCGAGCATGTGTATAGCTAAGCTGCAATGTCTCTTTTCAGAAATTGTGACCCAGATAAATCCAGATAAATGTTCACCTCCTGCTGCGATTATGAGCCACACCTCGCAGGTAGATGCACGTGTCCTTTTGCACAAACATATGTTAGAACGGTGTCGTTCAACAGAAAGAAAATAGTCTGTGCTCACAGCGAGGCCCCGGGATATTTTTGAGTAACCAGGTCATGATTTCTGCAAAAAGAAACTGTTGCAGAGTTTCTCTCCATTTTGGGGGGAGGGGGATTTTTTGAGCAACACAGCATGAGGTTCATTTGGCTCCATTATAGTCAAGAGAAGGCGAAATTTTAAAGTCAGTATTTCCAAAAAATGGGAAACGTACACCAAAAGGATCTAGATGGATAAGCAGCGCCACAGGCCAGAGCGAAAATATATACATTTGATTTCATGATCAGCTGTTTAAAAGTCTTGTCTGTGTAATTTTCTCTGCTTCGTAATCACTTTTTTATCTTTTACGTCTTGCTTTTACGGGATGGTTTCGGTCCAGCAACAGCAGGTTGTAAAAACAATTACAAGGTTTGCTCGCAATGATACCGTAGCACTTTCCCAGATAACAAAAGAAAGGAAAGCCCTTGCAAAGTTACTGCACGGGCACTGCCCAGCACACCCTCAGATCAATTACAATGTAATTACAATAGCAGACAGAAATACAACCTGGGTCTGTGCTCTGTCTGCACTGATAACTGATAGATAAGCACCTGAGGGATGGCTGAGAGAAGCACCTGGGCAGAAACACATCTCAATGCTGTCAATAAATTACTCTGCTGGGACCGTTCTTTCCTGGGTAAGGCTACACGATCGGTGGGCACCAGCCACATCCCAGCCTCCCGTGCAGTCCATCTAGCTGTCCGCCGGGAAAGACAAGTTGGAGGGGGAAAAAGAAGCAGTTTCGGATACTGCGGTAGAAACGGGCTCGGCTTTCCATCGCATAAGCGCCACATGCTTGACTTTCTGCGAGCCCTTCAGTAACCCTGTGCAATTTCAAAACTCTGATCAACCCTCAGCTTATCGAGAAGCACTCGGAGCTAAAACGTGTGACACTGATGCAGATGTGCCAGTGATCCTCAGTCAAAAGGATGAGTGGGAGAGCAAATTTCACTGCAGAGCGTGCACAAAGACAAAGAGATCAGCGATAAGACAGAGAAGTGCACCCATATCGACTGCTGTCAGTTAGGAGCATGTTAAGGAGTGTATTAAGGATTAGAGGGGATTAGTCATATCAGATCACTAGAGGGTTATCAGTGGTCGCAGCTCCACAATGAGGAGCTCCCGGCCACTCCAAAACATGCAGCGCGCCGTCCTCTTATAAGTCTTAATATTAACCCATTAAGCTGGACGATTTATGAGTTTGGAAAAACAATTAAGGCCGTGATTTTTATTAGGAGCTTGATTGAGTGCCTCCTCCCCGGTGTCTCGACATTACCAAAGTTTACCCCCTCCAGAGAACAGGGGCCCGCTCCAAATATTACCGTGATTTAAGATGCAAAACCAACACACATTAAAACGGCTCAGAGCTTATTCCATGCTCGCTTCCACACAAAACCAATTTAGTTTCCATTGATCGCTTTTCAAGCAATTAGATTTCCATTGATGGAAAAAGTAGAGGCTGCTTGTATGAGACGGGGAGGGTCAGCGGTTGGGCACTGTGATTTGCACGTTTATTCAGGCCGTTTGACCACCTCCTCTAACCTCTGACAGATCCCTGGCTCCCTCCCTCCTTCCTTCCCCTCTACCCCTTCCTCATCCCCACCTTCCGGACAACAAATAATTCAGCCAGCATGAAAAAATGCCTGGCGTCAGATTATATATCCGTCTTTATTTCCGATATTGCCTCTTTGTTTCTGCAAACTTGGCTGATTTTCTAAATTGTGGAGTATTGACTGTTTCAGAGCCTGACCAAGCGAGTCTGATGTAACACATTGGAGGTAATGATATCCCAGCGACGGGAGAGGCAGTGGCTGGGGCAGCACTGGACGATGGCCAGGCCCTGTAACCATTAGTCTCCTCGGGAGCCGGAGTCTGTTCCGTTCCAGCGTGGCAGGGGCTCGCCATCAGCACAAACGGTAACCCAACTCAACCAGTGAAACCACCAGAACCCCTCCCGTGTGCCCACCACAGACAGAGATGCCATCGGGAATCACACGGCCAAGGTCATTCCTCATCTTTCTGCAAAAATCTACGACATGCTTAATCCTAAACTGCCGCGCGGCCGACCGCTTTTAAAAGTGAACGATTACATATTCAAAATCCACCGCAGAGGTTAAAGGGTGAAAAGTAGATTCAAGGTATAAAATAGGAACACTGAATGCCATTAATGTGAAAGTAGGGAGTAATTCCCAGCATGCTCCCTGAGGAAATCCACCTATCGCCAAAGCCCGGGGATTTTGACAAATGCCTTTCTCAACACCAGCAAAGGAGACAAATGTTACATTTAAACAGAAATACTTAATTTCCGCTTTTGGTGACTTGCAGCAGATATCATTAATCAACAGAGGCCTACCACGCTCAGTGAGCCTGCTAAGAACCAGATGATCGCCTTCTCCCACTCAATCCATCAAGTATGATTGGAGAAAGAAAAGGTTCAAAAATTTTGAGTTGCACCCACGCAGGAAGAGTAATTACCCTTGTGCCAGTCGCCGAGGTGTTCCTGTGACACCTCGACCCTCTGTTTATCATGCACCAGATTACTCACGGGGGTGTCGGTGCGGCATGACAGAACCGGCACCTGCACCTACGTTCCCCTCACTCGCCGCGCCCCGGGGAGACAAACGTGACGTACAAGCGTCATATTACAACTTTTAACGAGCAAACTTATTTTGGGATCCGGAAAAAAACAAAGCGTAACTTCGCGTGTAGAGAAGATGCCGAGGTCCGGGATTTGAAGGATGGCATCTCTGTTCCGTCGTTAAAGACCAATCTGTTGATTTTTGTCATTATCTTGCAATGTCACATCAACCAATCCTTGTGCCTCAAGGATATTACTCACTGTCTACTTTAGGATGATATGCATTGAAGCAGATTTTTTATAAAGTGCTACGTGCAACATTTTGAACATTAATGCATCTTTGTCAAAATAATTGTGATACATTTGTTTACCTCACCATTATGGCCCATGCCTCTAAAAGGGTTTGTGGTTCTAAAAGTTAAAACCACAGTACTCCCCAGTGTTGTTTGCAAAGTGTTGGGCTTTTTTTCGTAACTCTTAACGGTAATTGATTAATCAAGCTCTGTGACTAGGAATGCAACTCTCGCCTCCCTGTTTGCATAACTGTTTAATAGTTAAAGTATAATAAATTAAGATACTGGAAAAATATTACATTTACAAACAAATTATGGTCTGTCAAGAAATAAAAACACTGATGTAGGTGGGGAAATACCTGTACTCTGACAGCTCTCCAGGGAAATTTACAGTGGTATAATAAAAATGGTAAATTTCCACAGCATTAATTCCAGCAGTGTGGGATTCTCACCACTCTGCTGCTCAGAGTTGCTGCTTTGAACAAACCTCGTCCTACTCACTATCTAATCAACACTGCAGATAAAAGTACAAATAAAATACTTCCTATGTATTCCTGTTCAGCGAGAGCTGGCGCAGAGAAATAGGTGTTAGAAAATAAAGCCGAAACAAAGATAAGAACAAAAAAAGATGTATATCTGCCAACGGAGTAAACTGTGGCGAGGAATTTCAAACGTGTACTAGTGAAATCATCGCCATGCAGACTACGCTATGTGAACGGTATAGGTGGAATATGCAAAAGCTTCAGCCCACATTCTAAAACATTAAAGAGACCTAATTCAATAAATTACCTATAAATATTCACTTTATCAAAAGTGAATATTTAGTGCTATGCAAGCACACGTTCTACTGAATTTATAAGTGTGGGAGCTCTCGGCTTACATGTCTGTAACAGCGTCTCAAAGCTCTGCTTTTCTGCTTCATAAAGAAACTTTTTGTGGTAAGCAGATTTCCCCGAATCTAAGCTCAGTGGCACACAGTTCAGGCTCATCATTTCACCAAAATATACAAAATTCTGTGTTAGGACAACATTGTTTAAGCTGATGTTAATATCATTTAATGACTTTAATGCAAATGAGTTTTATTTCCTGCTCCAGGAAGCCGCTGTTTACTGTACACTCAATTAAATCCTCATCATACCAGGACAGCTTATGTATGCTTTTGTTAATAGAAGGTTAAGATGAAAATGGGGACAAAACACTAATGAGCTGCTGATTATGCACCAGACTCATATTCAGTAGGAAACAATGTATGGTTAAAATGCATGTCGCACCAAAACTAGGACTTTTTTTATTGTTTTAAATACAATTTTGTTGTGTTTTCCAGAGTCGCAAATAATTGTAAACACATAAATAAATGATACATGCACCAATTTTCTCAGACACAGTCGTCTGTTTTTAGTAATATCAGCTGCTTACATTTAAGGTGGTAATACCTCAGTATAGGTCTGCTGAAGGGAAAGTTTACCCAAAATCCCTCTGACCTGTGGTGGTATCTATCCATCTCGGCTGTGGAGACATCCGCGTTCTCTTTTATATAAGAGCTCACCTGGCAGGCCTCGAAGCACCAAAAAATGAATCCTTTAGTGTTTACATCCTCAGCCTCTCGTCATGCACAGAGTAATGTTTCCTGCTGAACAGTGAAACGTTGGCAGACGTGAAGTGCTCACAGTAAGGTCTGTGGGGTGTTTGAGTGACTCGGTAACGGCTTCTGGAAAACGACACTGATGATGTGTCTTAGAAAATGTACCTTTCAGGGACTTCACATGTTACGCGCTGTGTTTACTTTCATTAATTTCAAGATAAGGCAGAAATGATAGCTCAAAAACTGCTACACATACTCCTACAGTCCAAAAGAAAATCCTGTGACCTCCCCTGTTTTGTGCACTTTATTTAAAAAAAAGAACCGAGAATGGATTTTCGGTAAAACGGCAAAGCAGATTTGTTAAAATAAAAGATAAACAAACTTTGCGTTTCATTTAAAATGGCAGAACATGAGGAAAGAGGCAATAACAGTAAAGCAAACAGGCTACTGCCTTTGCACCTCTGCTTCTTGCCTCCCTAGTGATACATGCCAGAGATAACAGCTTAATTTCAACCTCAGCACTTTTACTGCACTGTCCAAGGCATTCACTGCATCAATGTATCAATGTAGCGCCATGCTAGTCACTCTCCACTGCGACAACTCACAATTTTTCTATGATGGAAGCTTTCAGAAAAGTGCCACGATTTAGCTCACACACCAGCCGCCCTCCTCTGATGGCTTTGGTCTTTGGAGACTCTGCTGGCTGTTTGTTTCTCTGAGAACAGGTCACAGGGCAGACTTTTGATTGAATCCCCCACACTGTGACGAGTGAAGGGGGCGGAATCGTTCTTGATTTTGCTGCAGAAGCTCTTCCCTCTGCAAAACATTTCCTCCTTCACTTTGAAAAGCAGGTGCTGGAGCCACTTCAACAGTGAGAGGAAAAAAATAACAACAGGACAAAACACACACACACACACACAGTATCGTGTTTTCATATCTTTGTGGGGACATCTAATTGGCATAATGCTTTCCCTAACCGCTTACCCAAACCATAACCCTTACCCTAAACCTAATGTAACCTATTTATAACCCTATAACACAAAAACCACATTTTGAGTCCAAAAGATGCGTTTAAACTTGTGGGGACTGGGATTTTGTCCCCACAGGCCTGTTGGTCCCCACAAGCATGGTAAACTTTCAATTTTTGGTCCCCACAAAGATATGTAAACACGTTCAAACACACACATCAAAGAAGAGCTCCAGTGAGCGAGTTCAGTGTAGAAGAGGAAATGCTTCGCGCTTTCCCCCCCCAACATTTAATGACCAAGATCAGATCTACAAAATGATATATCGTGTTCTTGAATCTAAGAAGAATGAACACTTGGAAAATGTTATTATGTACACTTCAGCGAAAATGTTTCAGTTCTGAGTGAATCATAAATGTTAGGCAGCAGACTTCAAGGGTTTCGTTTTTTCTGAAATTTGAATCGATACTGAAAATAAAGAAACTACAATACACCTGTTTTTGGGCCACGCTGGTGTTGTTCATTTGAAGCACTGCGCAGTCATAAGAGAGGATTTATAAAGAGGTTACACTGACGTGTCAGGTCCCAAACACGTTCCATAAGCATGTGTTTTTTGCTCGCTTTAATCACCGCACTACGTTCTGAGCTGTGGCTTCACCAAACCGGGCTTAAATAGATCACGTTCGCGCAACGTGCGCAACTCCTCAATTCGCTTCCTCGTGCATTCGGTGTAGCAGGAGACTCCGCGCCACGCTGGCCGGGATTTCCTCTGAATGCCCAGATCTGCGGAGCACTGACCCCGCGTGGCACCGGCGACATGGCGGGCATGCCAGACTGTGATTAACGCTGACATAGGAGGATGCACCCTGGCTGCCTGGGGTGTTAAGGCCACCGTGGAAGAGGAGATCCACCTTGTCGGTGCGTCATGTTGAGAAAGCGGCCGCATCGCACACCGCCTCCGTCTGCAGGGGGCTGCAAAGGGCAGCGCTTAAAAGGGCAAACATGAATTGAATAGAGAATATGCTTTGTAGCACTTTTTTTGTCCTCCCATTGAAAGAATATTTGCTTACAGCAGCTGGATTGTTGTGAAATAACAGGGTGCTATCTCAAAAACAGGAACACTTTTTCTTTTAAACATCCATATATACATATGACTAGACATGACAAGCTCTTTTCAGCACTCCCCATGTTTGCTGTCCCCTGTTATGACAGCAGCTACTCACTTAGCTCATGCATCTTCACATGAGTAATGATCTAGCAACTTAAAAGTAATACAGCCATCTATACCCTCTCACAGAGAGACCGCTCTGTGCAGGCATGTCTCCTGTTATCCATAGGGAGGGCAGAATGAAATGTGCTTTTTATCATGTGTCATGAACGCTCCTCATGCCTTCCCTCCCCCCTTTCATTCATATCCATGTTGAACCTCCCGTCAAAAAAATATTGGCAAATGTTGTAATTACGTGCCGAGGATCTGCGCCTCACATGGCTCGAGGCTGGGCGCAGTCCTGGGCCTGATATTTCAGCTTTATCATATTTTAGTTTTATTTGAGGACGGTGGCAGCACCGTGCCTCCAGTCAGCCATAATTGAAATGAGGGAAGGAAGATGTAGAGGCTGTGTGCCCCACTCCTTGTAATCAAGCCCTTAGTCCTGTGCGCTTCACCATTTTTCAAAGTGAAATATCCTCACAATCTTTATAGTAATACGCAGCGAATCCTCTTCATGCCTTAGCCCGTGGGTAATTAGGCATGAGAAAGTGTACTTTTTACATGCAGAGGAGCCGTGTCTTAGGAATGCCGGGGCCACAAACAGGGCCCGGGATGCTGCGAGTCCACCAAAGGTATTCGATTAAATTCAGGATAACGCACGTAACAGCGTAACAGCTGCTTTGTAACTAATTTATTGTGCTTTTTGCAGCAGGCGGGAGATCAGTATTCAACGAGCGATGCTATCTGTTTTCCCACATTCGCCGTGTGGGTTGCATGTGGGGCTCATGTGTTCGGAGCCGGATAGTGAAAAAGTGAAGCCGGGGGACTGATGGAGAAGTTGATGTATGATCCCTGGTGGCTGAGCTTGTTTGAAGCGTGGAGTCGGGCAGGTGATTCGGAGGCGCCGGCTCTTTAAACAGCGTAATGAGCCAGAGAGGATGCCCCCCCACCCCAAACACACACATACACACACACACACCAGACGCCCCTCCTTCTCCCTCCATTATATCTGAATGTTATGAAGAGATTTGAATTTTTAGGAAATTTGGTTTCTGCATCCTGTGCATTTAAAGCTCCAGTGATCAGTTATTAGCTATTAAAATCAATCAGTATGAAAGGAAGTAGGTCCTCCAGCATGACGGACCCACAGCTGTCACCACCCCCCCCGACTTTTAGCCTCTTTTAGCCCCTCGTTTTGTTCAGTCTCCTTGTTAGTCAACTGACAATGCATTGGAGCCACGTGTCAGTCAGTTTGCTGTGGAGTTTTTCTGCCCCCTAATGAAAAAAGTAGAAAAAAATCAGTTATTTCAGCTTTAAGTTTTGTGTCAATATTAAAGATAAAAAGGCCTAATACACAACAAGACCCATGCACAATATATGAAAGGAGTGAGAAACGGCTCCTTTATCTTTATTTCCACAGACACGAGTGTTCCGCTTATGGTGAGTGTGGCGTGATCAATTTTTGCATATTTATGAATATGATAAATATGATATCGATTTCACCCGCCCTACCCTCTCCTTATATTCCACTTGCATTGCAGGTTTCATACAGATTAGATCCTTAGAGGGTCTTGTAACACTGCTCTCTACAAGGGCAGCAGTGCACTCCCACCAGTGTCTGATGACACTCTAACAGGTAAGTACATGGGAAACAGGGTGGAGGGGGCGGTGTCACGGCGTGGGCACAGAGCAAGACAAAATGAAAGTCGCTACACGTTTAGATAAAACGAAACAAAGGCCGAGTGAAACCGGTCCTCGTGTACAATTTACTGCGCGTCTCTTCGCAAACACATTTCTTGCAATGCTGAACATAACAGCGGCTTCAGCTCGGGGAAGAAACAAAGGCGAGGGGGCACGCGGAGGAGAGAGACGGGCTACGAGGCTTCTATGCAGCATTTCATTGCTGCTGATAATATATAAATGCATGCACACATGGATGCTGCTCGTAAATGAATAAACACATACATCAATTTCAAAATCCAACACATTTGAATTTCAAATGCAGCGGTGCCTTTCTCTCTCTCTCCCTCTCTTTTTTACGATATGTCTCATTTCTCTTGTGGAGATATAAAAGGAGAGGGCTGAGAGGGAAAAATTAGAGGGGTGGGAGAACAAATGCTGCATGGAATTTGAGATTATGTATTTGGTTTGTGTGTTTCCCTCCTGTTTAAATCAAACATGTGGGGGCCGCGTAGCCCTGGGCTTGTTGCTGGTGACAGTTTCAGTGTTTCTAGACTTCTCTCCTCCCCCTTTTCAGCGGCAGTCCTGAATTGAGAAGCGGGGTGGAACGGGGTGTGGGCTTCTGGCGGAGGGTGAATTAAATAGTCACTCTCTCTCTCTCTCTCTCTCTCACTCTCCCCCCTTGCACTTTCTCTTTTTTTCAGTGGCGTTTAAAATCAATTCATTCAGTGGACTGCTGACACAGCCCGGCCCAGAGAGCCCAGGATTTATGGCTCCCTCTAATGGGCATGCTCTGAACCAAAGCCCTGCCGTCAGCACAATCCTGCCAGCCACCCATCCGCCCCGCTCCCTCACTCCATCTACCTTTTAAAGATGCAGGCATCCCTCTTCTTCCTTCCTCTGCTCCTCCTCCTCCCTCTCCCCCGCTCACATCGCCCCGATGCTGGCGGCAAAGAGGCCCTGCGAGCGCGCTCAGGATCCAACAAATTTATAACACGATGCAAACAACAGCATCTTCATTTTGTAACACTGGGGTGTTAAATGCTTTCTCTTTGTGCTTCACAGTGATTAATATCAGAGGAGTTTCTCTTCCAACAAGTGGTGCTTTCCAGAGCGGTGAATAATACCTTGCTAACTATTATTAGACATCTATTAATATCTGCAGTAGTTCCCATAGCAGCATTTTATTTATTTATTTATTTTTGGATAAAGAGGAGCACATTTTTTTCAGTAATGTAGGCAGACATTTGATGTGGTGATGACCGAGGAGCAGTATGATTACTCACCATAGAAGCCGAGGATTTCTATTTCTCCAAAAGCAAGAAGAAATAAACGTGTTCAGCCTCATTTTTTTTCCTTCTTCTAATCATTAAAATCCAAGGAGATCTTTTCTAACAAGTGGCGGCTCCCAGAGCAGTATATAACGTCTCTGTATCCATTATCTCGTCTGACTAGTGGCACTACCTAAGGTCTTGTGAGTGTATATATATTCATGTATTCATAACCAAGTCTAGTCGTGTCACAGGATCTGAAACAATTTATGGCGCAGAGAAGAAAAAAAACATGATTGAAAACACTCGCCTATGAACTCAGTCAGTGTAAAGGCATAAAAAAATGATCATGGCCCGAATTGCAATGACAACACCAAGTCGCTCCTGTGCACTTGATTCGAGTGAGTTGGCCAGTCTCTCGGCAGGAGGCTGTGCGCTGCTGCTTTGTGTTTATTTCTATGACAGTATGTCTGCGCGCACAAAATATGCCACGCCACTCTTGACCCCATTATATCCTCAGGCAACGTGGCAATTTGCAGACAAATACAGACCTTAACTTCAGCCCTGGAGCCTGCAACTTACATCCTTCTCCATATTCCAGCTCCGCTCCCGCAGCCTGTCAAGGCGTTATGGGCCCTGAATTAGCCTCCCATTACAGCAAGGCTCCAGCTTCCCCCTAAAGTTAACCATAACTGACCATTTGCCGTGGCTTCATTATAAAGCCATGCATGTAAAATCAAGTCGTGGTCCCTGGCCGTCACATTCGATTTCAAAATACAATCCCCAGCTCCCCCTCTCGGAATCTCCATCTTTCTCTCTTACTTAAGTTCAACCTTCTCCTTGTTTCATAAAATATGATCTGATTAAAATAGATTACACACCTTGTTAGCAGAGCGTTTCATATTTGATACAGTGTTGCTTTAAGATGGGCAACCTCCTTCATGATTCAAAGTGATTGTGGCCTTGTTCTCTGGCCTATTTGTTTAATAAGCTCTGCTACATCAGCGGGCCTTTTAAGTGAACACGCTCCCCTGCAGCAAAGGCAAAAGATCAATACCCACACCTGTAAAAAAACACACAAGAATTTAAAAAAAAAAAAAAGAGGAATCACGGCAGCCAAGGATTTTCTCCTACTAAGGAGTGGGAGGCGAGATAATAAGCAGCAATCCTGACTGTATGAGAGGAAACCCAAAACAGGAAGCAGCTTTTATGTGCTGACCTGTAGGGAGAGCTACAGGTCAGCTGTGAAATATTCAGGCCCGATTAGTCCAACACCGCTTAAACTAAAGCTTTCCGACCGTACGAGGTATGCAAATGGGATATTACAAACACAACGAAGAAAGGCAGCGTCTTTGAGGGTAAATGAATTCATTATAATCCTCACCTCATCTGCTCACTGATGGAAGACTTCTCGTGTAATCGCTGATGGGGGGAAACCTTCCACTGTACCCAGGGAGCTCAGATGTGGGAATAATACCGGGTTGGATCGCCTTAAAATGAAAATAATACTCCCCCATTTACCGTGAACAAAGTCCATGTAAGAGGGTATAATGTAATACTGTGCTTGAGGAATGTAATTATCATTTAGTGGGTCCGTGAGCTGTGTTTGACAGGGCCTGAACTGCATGAAAAACTCATTTTCATTTTTCTTATTATATCATGATTATATAAACATTCTTAACCAGTGGCCACAGCAGCAGCAAATTATTGCAAATTAGCCCCATATTGCCAGTTTTTAGCGGAGGCAAATGAACAAGCACTACAACTGCAGTGTTTATTCCATAAATCAGCCAAACGCAGCACCTGTTGAGAATGTAAATAGCTGAGGCTATTTGATTAAACTTGCATCAAAACATTTGAAGAGCTCTGCTCGTTTTTGGGCTGTTTATCCTCCCGTTTTCATCTCCACGTTAAGTTTGTTCTCTCCGCCCACGCCCGCTGCAAGCCGAGTTTCGATGGGCGGTGACGGGGGAGACATAACACCCACCAGCTATACGTGGGGTCACGGGAGGTCCGTCATTACCGAGCCACAGTGGTGATCACGGCAATAATATAGAACTATAACCGAGCAATTAGACTAATGGAAAACGTCCCTATTTCTCCCGGTGTGCTGCAGCGAGACGCGCCGCATGCCCCGCGGGCCCCCCACCGAGACGAGGCTGGAGATATGAAGTGGAGAGGAGGTAATGGCTGGGGCCCATTGATCCTCGCTGCCACCTGCTATATGGCTCCGCAGAGGACGGGCGAGGAAGCTGAGAGCTTCATCTGGGGAGAGATCACACCGACTCCTGGGCTCTCAGGCATATGGATAAGAGTCTTTTTCTAGTCTTCCGCTACTTAACCAGCGCACATCAGCACAATATGGCCGGATAGGGTAGAGTAGGACGCGCATACATACAGCCTTTATCGCAGTGAGAGAGCTTTCACACCGAAAGGGCGTGAAGCTGTTTCCTCAAACTCTGGAGTGTTTCGCCCCTGGTGTGAAGAAAGGTGACGACTGCTGAAATAAAAACCACAATAAGTGGCAAAGGTCTCACTCTCTTTTTCTTTTTTGTCTGCACGCAGACGAGTTGTTGCTGCGCTGTAAAGCCACAAAATCATAACTCATAATTTGTGTTCATGAACACAAATCCCAGCACTTGTAATGTGATGGAGATGCAAAGGATGCCTGTAGCTCGCCTCCAAATACGAGGCCCCGTGTTAAAAAGCCAAAAATGCTGGAGTCGGGTACAAAAACAGGTTTTCTCTTTCTTAATAACTGTAACAAAGGTAATTTCTTTTAATTTAAGTTAGGAAATAGGCTGCTAACACGCTGCACCCAATCACAGTTTGCTTTGCCTCACCTTCAGCACCTGATGTCACTGAACTGGACCTCTCGACCGCCTTTGCTGCGTCGGTGCCTTTGGGAGACGTTTTATGGAATGTGACGCTGACTTCTGTCTCCGAAAGGCAGCAACAAAGGCTCAGTGATGTGACAGTGGCTACATCTATCTTTTATATACAGCCTATTATATTTGTATATAATATGATCGCTCAGAGAGAAAGTCAGATGAAAGAGAAGCTCTTACTTTTTCTCTCTCCCGCTGTGCACCACTCCGACATGCTGTTCATTCACCCGACGGACACAGCAGAGAGAGAGCATGCTGTTCCTGTGCAAGGTGAGCAAGACGTTGTTGTGAAGCAGGAGGACACTGGGCAGATTTGTTTTGCTAGGTCTTACAAGCAGGAGCTAAATCTCTAAAGTTACTAAGTTAGCAACAGCGCATTGAACTAAAACGTGATGATCGCCTCTGTGAGAGATGCAAAAACAAATACCTACAATATTAATAAATGCCCTAATTCAAACTGACTGGTCAGGATTGGCATAGCAAGACAGAGTGGCATTAAACAGGGACTTGTGACCCCCACCCAATGCTGTACCACCCTGAGAAACATTTCATTGCACTTCCTGGTTGAATTTGAAGTGTGCTGCTTCCCTGAACATCCCCAGCTGCAGAGTGTGTGTGCTCTGATACACATGAAACCACATCCATGACCTACGTCACAGACCTCTAACAGCCCCCAGAGTACACGCATACATCACCGGGGCGATGTGAGCAGCGATACCACTGGAGAGGTAATCCCAGTCCCTCTTCTCTAGTAGCTGAAAACATTGGCATTTTACTATCTGTCCCTTCACTTTAGTAAAGTGTGTTTTTAATCTAACTGAACCTACCATCAGTAAGACACCAGAATAAGATGCTTTAAAAACATGTCATAATGAAAAAGAAGCACTGAAAGTCTTTTTTTTCCTATGGATGATTTTTGAAGGCAGTTTTAAAAAATCTGGTTTCGATCTTTTAGCCTGTGCAGCTAAAAACAGGAGGAAAAAATCAAAAACTAGACAAAGAATGTGCAGCATGTTTACAGCGATGATGTTCACAACTTAAACCTCTGCTAAGGAAAAGCTGTGGATAAATTACCTCAATGTAAACTCCACTTGGCTATAAGATAAGATAGACAAAAAAAAAAGTCAACTAGAACACCAACAGGGGGGTCCGAAGGGGGTTAGTTAAGAGTCTGACCTGCCCAGCTGGGGGTCTCCATGTACAGGTGAAGCCGGTCGGCCTGGAGCTGGGTCACTCGACTCGCTGCTGTTGGCACAGGTGCTGATGAATCCTGAAAATGGAGAAGAGAGGAAAGCACCAATTAGAAAACAGACTGCAGCAGCGAGAGGAGGTGATTAATTTAATTATGCGCTAATGAAACAGGGAACAGAATTCAGCCTTCTACTTTTACTACTTTATACTAAAGCTGTCACAAAATCACACTTTTGCTTCACGGTGATCAAAAATTTCACAACAACAACATCAATGTGACATGTGCCGAAAATCTGAAAAAGACAGTGAAAGAAATCATGTTTGTAACAGCAGATTTTCATCCAAAATCCAAAAATATATCTCAAATATGAAGGCATGTTTCAGGTTAGTCCTAACATGACATGTGGAAGTAGACAGGTGAACGTAGTCAGTGTGCTACAAACACCTCAGCGATATTAACTTCACCCATATGTCGACTACACCTGATGTACAGTGTACACTTACTTCACAAAGACATCTGGCTGGTAATATTTAGAGACTTTCACCTTTTTAGATAACATAATGGAGAAATTCACAAGGAAATACTTTTTTTTCTTCAGGCCTGTAGAGCTAGATGGTTCTCACCGTGTGATGCTCAAAGAAAAAAAGATCCTTTGAAAACCTCAGCAGCATTACCTGGTTATTTTTTTCAAAATCTACAAACCCTGTTGGGAGCAGTTTCACGCAGGAACTATTTTCTTTCTACCCAACTACACCCCCCAGCCATATCACTGTGCAGAAGGGGGCGTGCATTTAGCAGTGAGTCCAGGCTTGCACTTCTAACAGAATGTCAGGATGTAGAGTGGTGCACACCTTCGTTTAGCAGCAGTGCAAACTAACTGAACCCTTCATTTAGTTACTGAATGCAATCGGTAAATAGTTCCTGCATGAAACGCCTCAAAACAAGGTTCATGAATTTTTACCAAGCAGCTCAGTTTTCATGTTCGTTTTTGGTGCTTTGTGCAAAATCAGGCCAGTGCTATCAGGCTCTATTATACTCAACAGCAGGAAATCAGTCTCCAAAACAAGGTAGATGCATATATGCTACTACATGCCAGAGGAAAAAAAGGTGAATTACACTTGGGGTGAATTCTAGTTAGATGAGGGGAAGTGATTAGTTTGGCTCTGTGAAAGATTAAAAAAGCACCAAATCCTAGTAACTCCTTAAAATAACTAATAAATAAGGAGCATTTTATTTGTTTGACACGTTCGCACAACTTCCACATAAAGACAATGATGTGTAGTTGTAGGGGGCGTGAGCCGCTGGAGCCGTTTCTTGACATTTCATCCTGCTGCGTAGCATCTCCAGCTAGCATGAGGTGCCAGATACAGTGAGGAAGTGCAAGTTTTTGTTTAGTCTCCTCACAGGCGCAGTGGCACCAAACTTGACAACCTCACTGCAACAACAAGACTTCCAGCTGTTGCTCACCAGGAAGTAGTTATAGTGAAATCCATTTAAGTCGAGGTTTCTAAAGACGTCTCCTGTCACTCGCAATAAGTTGTGATGATGGCAGAAAGTAGCACTCTGAATTTAGCGATCAAAAAACAATGTCGCAATTACACCGAGTACGTTTGGTGCATCGTTTGCAGAGCTGGTATTAATCACCGGCGCTCGACGCTGTCAGACGTTACATCCCGTGTGTGTGAGGTGCAGAGCCAATACACAAAGCATATATATCTGAATGTTCCTGCATGTTTGTGCCTCAGTGGGTGACTGTTCTCATGCAGCAGGAGGTTTTTCTGCTGACTTGTGTATCTTCGCAGGCCTCTGGTTGGCTGTTGCCCAGAAGCCCAGCCGGTGAACCGCAGAGAAACCGCATTGATTTCATCCCAGCAGAAATCCCTTCTCCTGGTTCCCGCCTCCCTACCCCGCCCAGCACCTGATTAAGCATTTGCAGGGAGCCATGCCAACACAATTTGTCATTTATCAAAAGTAATTAAAAGCAATTTCTTTTCTCTTGTTGATTGGGAATTGACTAATTGTTGAGTCAGTGAAAACGGGGGAATAAATAAAACAGGGAAGGATGAATTTTACATAAACTCGGAGGAAAACATAAACGCTGTAAAACGAGGGCCAGACATCTGGCTCTGTGATTTCTCTCTACATGATTATGGCTGCAAAACCGAAACAGTTGTTTAGCGCATTCAGATATACAGCCCATAGGCAGTAAATAATATATTAGAAACAGCATATTGACTAGCTGACTTAAAAGGGTGTTTTCACTTCATGTTGTGTGAACACAAGAGTGGGAGGAAAATACAAACACTGGTTGGTTATTTGTTAACAGGAAAAAAATGAAAAACGCTGCTCCCACTTGTGCCAAAAGAGATATTTGAGCCGGTAAATACCAACATCTCAGTCTCGGAGAACCCCCCAACCCCCCACCCGCCAAAAAAAAGGGACGAGACACAAGGTACAGAGAGGCGAGGGAGAGAGGCTGGAGCCATCCCACAGCAGAGGTTACAGTACATCTATCCAATGAAACCAAGCAATACCGTTTCAACATTATCGGTAACAACCTCTGAATGCACCATTACCTTCTATAAGGGCAGAATGAAATGTCAGAATTGATTCGAGAGGGGAGGGTTGAGATATAAGTGGGCAGCTAAGGTGGCCATTTTGTTTCAGCGCCCCTTTATTCAGTGTCCCTGGATCATTAGCGGACGGTAAGAAAGAGCTGGAAGAACATGAAGGAGGTGTGGGTGGCCGTCGCACGCATCTCTGGTGACAGCATATGAAAAAGCAACCAAAAACAAACACACACACACACACACACACACACACACACTGACGCGGCAGGAATCAAAGGGGGAAAACAGGCACGCGCGGAATCGCTGGGAGTCGTTTAAAATTTCGCACCACTTTGTAAATAACTTTAACTGCACAAATACCTGGTTTCGCTCCGAGAGGATGAAAAAATTTTCCAGCCAACAATTTATTCCCTGCCAACAAATGGTGCCGTTGCTTCAATGAGACTATTTGAATATCCCTTTGAAGGCTGCAGATGGACAAGCAATGCTATCATTGCCTGGAAACACAGAAATAATTGGGCAACAGTGGAAGAAGCCTACATTCATGTCTCTGCTGAGACCCAGCTTGGAGTATCTAAGTGAACCTCTCGTTCTCCTGCCTTTTGTTTACGTTCCTATTTATCATAAAAACTCAATTACTTATGTTCCCCAACATGTATGGTTATTAATGTTCTAATTATGCTTTTCCCCTCTAATCTTTGCCTCGCAATTTGGGTGATGTATGTTTGAACAATGCACCGAGTCCCCTGGAAGTGAATGCTGAATTAGGACTATGGATGGTGACAAATTAAAGGGGAAAGCCGACATCCAGTGTCTTTTAAGGTGCTGGGGCACCACTCGCTGCCAGAACAGCTCCAGTGCACCTCTGCGTCGACTCCCCGTGTTTCAGGTGTTTTACTGGGAAGAGCACATTCTTTCAAATGTGACGTGTCGTCTTCATCATTGTTTAATGCACTGCTCACACCAGTACAGAGATGTAACCTTTTACAAAAAGTATTTACCTATTTTACAAGATAAATGGATGAGATTAAAGCATAGCATTTGTGCTGCCTGTCTTCACTCTACATCGACATCTTCACCTTTCTGCACTCCTTCCTGGCTGAAGAATTGTAAAATGTTATTACTATTATAGTTAAATAAAGTCAAATCTACTATATTACCAACTATAAGCTGAAAATGTAAAGTGTTGGAGAAATTTCTAAACAATTTCTTCAGGAAAAGAAGCAATAAAACACCATGAAAACACCTCACCGCTCATAAAACAATATTATTGGGAAACTGTGCATAAAATATCAAAATAAAAATGATTGTTCTTCAGGAAAATGTTCCGCATCAGTATTAAATTGATTAATATTACTGCGACACATTGAGCTAATCTTAAATACTTTATAGTCTGTTTAATGCCCAGCATCATATTCTATAAATCATGTGTTTGTAGTGGCTGTCCTGTGAGAGCCACATATCTAGGAAACACACAGTTGTTCCAAATCACAGGCCTCTTCAAACAGTACATTAAAATATTAATAACAAAAAAAAATCAGCTAAATGAAAAGGCTGGATCAGTGTGTGACATGGTTAACTATCAATATCCACAGTGGGATTCAAAATATAAATGAAAAATGAATGTGGAGTGTTAGCAAAGCAGCTGGTTAAACCTATTACACTCAGGTATCCTAGTAGATGCTAATCTGAAAGTGCTGCTGAGATTGCACCTGCTTAACTTGCCTGATTTATTAGCCCGGACATGGTCAGAGCTGCTGCCTCTCCATCATCGTCACAGCTTTCCTTATAAACGGAGTTATTAAGAACTTTCTCAAACTCCATCTTCTCTACAACATACATGTTAGCCAAAGCGGTTAACAAGGAGAAACTCCCAGGTTACGATGCTAAATCTCTGAAGCCTGTTTACTTGCTAATGCTAACTAGCGTTAGCTAATTGGCTAATGCTAATGTTAGCATTCCAAGCACAAATCATAGCTAATCTCAGAGCAGTGAAAGCTGACCAGCAGCAGCTTGCCTCACACTATGGTCTCGTCTCAAAGGTCAGAGGTTTATCCAAAACCACTGAAGGAAAAAGCTACTGGCCTCTGAGCTTACTCAGCTTCAGTCACGGACACGCCCTCAAACCTCAGAGAGCTGCAGTCTTTCATGAGAATGAAATAAGCACAGCTTTCAGCAACAATGTCCGACTGCGGCCACAGGCTGGCAGCAATGGAAAAGCTGGATTTACATATTAACTGACAGGCGAGGAGCTTGAAGTAGAGAAATAGCTTTATTTCGGTACATTTTAATTTATGTGTATTTTTAGGCAAGTACTGCTTGCCTTGCTTGTTCTAACTAAATGCCACAATTTGACTTAATGGAGTATTTTTCTAAATGATGAGCCACTGCTACACTGCTGAAACACAGTTGAACAGGTTGTGTATATTATGTATGTAAGAGAAGTGCACCACGCAAACATAATGGCATAAAAGAACCCCAGTACCCAAGCCACACTGTTGATATTTGGTCAACAGAATGAACTATACCTTGATGACAGTTACCAGCTAATTCTAGCTCTGCCAGACAGACAGGCTGTTAGTACAATTACTAAAAAGGCAGCCACATGATTTGTAAGATAATTGCTGCAGAAGGGAACCAGCAGCGTCCACTTTGGTGACTCAGACTAGCAGAGGTGAAGCTGACCGTAAAGCTAGTGGCTTCAAAGTCAAATAAACTCAAAGTTTCACTTGACCTCTATGAAAGAATCTACAAAGGCTGAAATCATTCTGTACCAGACTGAAAACTTTTGAAACCAGCCTCAAGTGGCCACCCGAGGAACTACAGCTTTCAGTGTTTCTGCATTAGCTTTATTTTCAACCCCACAGGCTGTGTTCAGGTCCCACAGTCATAAGAGGAAATGTTACATTTTTTACATTGCGACCACGTTGATAAATAAAGCGCACCACACCAGCAGTAATGATTTTATTTTGCACCAGAGTTCATAAAGCTGAGCGTGGTTGGCAGGAAACTAAGTTTTAAATGTCAGTCCACAATCTGTGATTGGTAACCCATTCAACTGTGTTGGACTCGGCGAGTATGAAAGCCAAAAGGAACGATTCACATAAATCAATCGTACTCATCAAACCCTTCAGTGACCTCTCGCGCCCTATGGATGGGAGTATTGTCATCCTTGAAGAGGCCATTCATTTCATCGCTGGTTAAAAAGGAGATCACTCAGAGCAACTTTGTATTGACTTGAAGTGACCCTTCTGAGGGAGAAGTAGACCCAAAGCAAGACAGCAACATGCCCGACAAAGAATAACAGAGCCGTCCGATCCCTGCACGGTCGGGGTCATGGTTCATGTTTTTCCTATAATTTGTCACTCCTGTGTATGTCCAATAACAAATCTTCTCCTGGGAGCGATCTGATGGAGACATAGAGACAGCTTGTGGTAGATTGTTTATACATGGGGATTTATTCCAGCTCAGCGAGCATGTGTGATTCCATCCAGCCTTTGTTCAACATAAAGCAGAAAGTTGACTAATCTCACCAGCAACAAAACAGATGTGCATTTGGAAAGAGACAAGAATGGACCAAAAAATAAATAAAAAATGACTCCCAAAACAAAGCAAAGTACTTTTGGCTAGCTCTTCTTATTCTTCTTGTGAAAGGCTACAGGTATGACAGCTTTAGAGGTATGAAATAATGTCAGCGCGAGCCACGAGGAGCCCCTGCAGAGAGGCTGAGAGGGTCCTGTACTGCCTCAAGCAATAAGTGTTCTTCAAGGCTTTTCCTCAGAGCACTTTTACAAGAGCACAAATTAGGTGTAAGGAATGCCGGCGCTGGCGGCGCACCCAGCCAGCAAACAGAGAAAAGAGAAAAAATAAAATAAAAATAAATATATAAAAAAAAATGGGGTAGAAACTTGGATGACAGTGAAGAAACGGAGGGCGTCATAAAGTGCGGAAAATAAGCTCTCACTTTCAAACGTTTACAGCGGCTCAAATATCTGATGATACCTCTCATAGCTTTTAATCTTTAATGTGAAAAATTAATCATCCCATTCATTATTTTAATAGCTGTCATTTTTCTCTCCCCAAAGTGATGATTTATAACCATTAAGCCCTGCATAGGCTTGTGTGAGAGGGATTTATCGTAATGTTTGCACCAGGTAGCCTCCAACCATATTTCATTACTCTGACAAGCCATTAAAATGCCCTGGTGATTAAACAACAGCTCTGAGGTCAGTGTGTAAAGCTGTTTCTTTACCCGTGCAGGAGCGCAGCCGTGCAGGCGGGGACCGCTAGCCTAACAAAGGCCCTTTCGCCTCTGGTTCCCTCCAGACTGGCAATCGTACTTATAGATCTCTATCTGTTGTACTGTGCGAGGGCGACAGGGGCAGATGAGAATAATGTGCATGCACAGAAGCTACAATGAAATAAAGTTAAGAATGGGGCTATTACAGCGCTTTTCCTCCGTGGTTTGACACTGTGATAACTGTGCACTTACAGGAAAAACTCCTGCTTCAGATACTCTTATATCCATCTGTCTGCGGGGCTCACAGTGTTCCAGGAGTTATTTTTGTCTTGTCATTTATGCCTCTGGTCTACCCACTACTCCCTTCCACTGCTATTTCAGTTATTGTTTTCCCACTGATCCCACCATATATAGATTTGTCTAGTGCACCCAGGGCGTGAGTGGCAGCTGAAGGAGAATACAAACAGAATTTAAATAAAGTTAGACCTTTGTAAGGTGAACACTGTTGGCGCATCATATGCACCGACTGCCTTTTAATATTAAAAAATGGGAATTTTGTGTCAGGAGTTCCCGTTTTCATTATCTCCAGTTTCCAGTCATGCGCGTAATGTGCCGACATGCCTCAGTCATTACTTCAAGCAGATTTGGGGTGCTCACTGTGAGCGTAGTTAAAACGTGAAAAAAGACAACCGTGTCACAAATGGGACATAGTTAAAAAAGTATTGTTGCTTCATTGCATTCTGGTCTACTGAATTCACCATCTGGAAATGGTATCATTGCCTCTTCCGCCCCAATTTCTGCCTGTTTTGTGTTGCCTGTATGTGTGTGTGGCCGTGATATGGCCATTGTAGGAAATCAACCTTAGTGTTTCATTCTGAAGCAGCGATACCAACACCTGATGTTTCACTTCAGTGTTTTTAACAGATGATATCCCATCATTATTTAAAGGAATTACATTGGAACACACCACAACCACCGCCAAACACGAGGATGGCCTAAAGCGCAGGGACAATGCTGTTTTGTTAGCGGTAAAAAAGGAAAAGTGTCAGTTTTAGCGAACAGATGCATGTATGAACAGCAGGCCAGGGAGCTGCGGGGAGGGATTAACTCCCTTGCATATACTGTATATCCATGTCTAATGTCCTGAGCCCAATGAGCTGGATTGATCACTGATGCCACATCTGACAGTGACTGACAGTGCCTGTAATTGCTGTGTTTGCTTAGGGAGACGGGCAAACTACCGTGGTGGGACCGCGTGGCAGAAGCATGCAGACGTTTCTAAATTACCAAGATTTTCACTTCTGGATTGCAGCTGACTGCTCACTGTGACTGTGGCAGGAACCAGACCTGTTGTCATGACCAGCAAAAGGTCCAAGTCAGCTCTTGCAAAGGGTACTCACACATCTCAACTTCACAAGTCAGTATTAATTTGAGACAGCTTTTCCGACACAGCAGTTAGATGAGACATGCTTTTGGGAGGCCAAACATGCCCCTGGAGAAGAGCTTGCAGCATGCGGCTAGCTTACCTAATATTTGGTTCAGGATAGATTATTTGCTCTGAAACTTTGGTCCACAGTGCTACATTTACTATTTATACATTATGAGAATCAATGTCAGCGTCTGGGTACAACTCTACGCTCTAGGTCAACACAACAAGAAGGCTTGTTGCACTATTCAACAATTGCACTGATGGGTTAATAATTTAACAAGTCGAATTCTTAAGGCGGAAAAAAGTCCCGAGTTGGCAAAATAAAAATGACAAAATCCACATATGAAAAAAACCGACTTGCTAATATATTTGAAAATGCAGTATAATCACGAGTGAAAGTACTAATTATATGCAAAAAACCCCCAGAAAAGCAATCCAATTTGTGCAATGCATTTGCCATATGGTAAATGGATTGTATTTATACATATTTGAGTGCTTAAAAAACAACCCCCCCACTATGTAACAGTGCATCAGCACTGATGCATTAATGTATGTTTTACCCAGAACAAATTTCATTTCCTAAAGTGAAATGTTTTGTATAATCTCTGTTTTTTTCTGAGATAACAAGAAACAATCGCTCTCTCAAATTGATGTAGCGTAGTAAAATATACAATCGTTCCCTCTAAAATGTAGTTAAACAGAAGTTTAAGGTAGTAAGAAGCTCAAAAAAGTACTTTGGTGCTAAATGCACTAAATGTCCGTCACAGCCAGACACGACTGGGTTAAAGCGTATTAAACCGCAGAAACACATATTGGCAGTTAGATGGGATTTCAGCCTGTGCCAGAATCTAAAAACTCTGTGTTGTTAACATTTACAGCTCCTCATCCTGAGGGAGAGAAGTGATCATCAGTGAAATCACCCTCATAGATTTGAAAGCCTCAACTAAAAACGGGGACATATACTATAGGCCGCGATTTCTGCAGTTTTATTTCTTTTCACCACTGGAGCTCGGATGGTCGGTGATGAATGGCAGAGCATACTCTCTGGCGTTCTCCTCTTGCCACGGCGATCCAACAGTTGTCACAGAAACAAAACGAAAGCTGCAGAGGGAAATTTGCATTCTAATGCGCCCAGAACATCTCATGTTTGTTGTGTCCCCGATGAGAAGTAGAAAAAAATAGCGCTAATTTGTAATAGATATCAAAATTCCCAGCATTAAAAAGTTAATTACCACAGCAAATATAGCAGTGATAAACGGCACATAATGCCATTTCTGCAGACGACTGTTGTTTCCGCCGAGCAGAAAAATATTTAGCATCCAGCTGTACTTTTGGATGTGAGCGAAGGGGGGGAGGGCGAAAGGTACTTGTAATTCAGAATATTTTTTCTGCAACTTTGCAAGTTTTCATCTATCAGCAAGGCACATTAAATCCCAGCTGGTCAGATGCTAGACTCCTGATGCTCGGCTTTAGACATGAAACAAACTGCTGCCGAAATGAAAGCAGTTCTCGGAGCTGTGGAAATTCGACTCCTACAAGAGTCTATTAAAAATACATGCTCAAATGAATCTTGGTGGTGATGACAAGTTTTACCATATTCTTCTTAAACTTTTAATGCACCCAGCCCCGGCTTCAAAGAGAAAATCAAATATTAAGGCTATTATCTAAGCTGTTCTCAATATTATCCAAGCCTGGGTTATTTATATAGTACACTAATCATTGTGTTATATAAGCCACTTTTCGTTTTTGAGCCAACGTAACGATCGAGAGGTGGTTGTTTGTAGTTTTGCAACCTAAAATAAGCAACCTAATTTATATATTTGCCGCAACGAGATTATGTAGATTTATTATAGCAGCTAGCTGGATATTGTAAATGTAAATATATTTATAATTTATGACTGCGGGGAAACAGATCATTTTTAATATAGTGAAAGCGAGTAGTTTGAGTTCTGGCAGAGGCTTGTGCACACTCAACATAATTCGCTCCATCTGTATAAAAAAACTAACAAACAGTGAATGATTATCTGCTCTGATTGAGAGGAATCACTGTAAATCTGGTGCTACCTAACCTGGATCGCAATTGTTTACCCACCAGCGAGACGGTAAATACTCTGGCTGACATTTGAGGGAGGTTAGTGTGCTCGGAGAGCAAAGTGGAAGTGGAGGCTCAGATGAATTTGTCTGACAAATGCTCCTGGAGTATGTGTTGTCGACTGTGCTTCAGCGAGGCCCTGGACTGGGATTTGAGTCTGACTGAAGCCAAGCAAAGCATGCCAGATCACTAATTGCACAATTTAAAACCAAAGTCCCTGGCAGCTTGTCGTTTGAAATGGAGAGAAGAGCCATTGCTTAATCACTGAGCTCAACATAGATCTGCAAGGCTCTCCACCGAGGAACCCCAGACGTACATGGCTGAAGTTCAGTGTCAACAGCCAAAGCAAAGGCGGCACGATTGGCTGCTTTCTGCCGCAGCTGTAATTGAAACGTTTTATGAGCCGACGCCTGCGTGTGATTGGATGCCGAATCGCCGAGCATCAAATGTTGCTGCATTGGCAGTAATTTTACTTTCATTTAATTGTTCATATATGCTAAGAGACAACTGTAGCTCACATTTGGTGGCGGCGCACAGTAGCTGCGCGTCTGATGAATTGGATCTCTCTCTTAAAAGCACTGGACGAATGTTTGACTGCAGTGCAATTAAAATGCAGTTCCATTTTTTTCTACCTTCTTTGGCACTTGACACATTTATCTGAACTAACACGCCCCTGCTCCCCCCCCCTCACACAACCAGACTCGGGATATTCATGCATTCACTCTGCAGCTTATGTCGAGTACAGGAGCCACACATCCAGCCACCTGCCTTATCATTAGCTTCTTGAGACAAAACAGTTCTGGGGACTATCGAGGGATAATTACCCACTGGGAGGGTCCCGTGGGAGGTGCATACCTTCCAGACTGATTTTCTGTTCCAGATTGCACATCACGTCTTGTTGTGATCTCATTCTCCTGTTATTCTGTAGCGGTCGCTTTATTTTCAGGATTGAATCACATTTGAGCGGGTGGAAAACAACAAAACCTTATATTTCTTTGTTTCATCTCTCTATATTTTTAAGAGCTGTTGCTTACATAACTAATACTGTATCAGATTTTTACCACAGCTGCATCTGACCGGTCAGTGTAAAACTACTTTTTTTCCAGAATCATGCCACTCAAAGCTGAGCTGCACAGCATTAATGTCTGCAGCGACGGTCCCTGTGTCAGCTTAGGTGATTAAATAAAACTGTAAAACATCATCCACTGATACCTGAATGATCATCATCAGGAATGAAGCCCTAACTATCGACCTAAGCTGCCCGTATAATACAGGATTTCTTGGGTTAGTTTGTTTCACCATTACAAGTACAGTAGCTCCACCATCCACTGACCTGCTCATTTTATTAACTGCTGGAGCTGGAGGGTATCCACATGTTAAAAAGTAAGAGATGGGGTACATTCACGACAGTTTGTCAGTTCACACCAGCAACATCGTTCTTCTTTTGCTTGGCCATGTTTAGCATACAGTTGGGCTGTGAGTGTTCTGGGCTTACACTGGTCAGCCTCACAGTTGAACCTCATCTTAAGCGGGTGACCCCGGGGAACGTGCTTTTTTTGCCGTCCTAGAATAAAGTGCGACTGCACATCCACTACAGCAGGCGGCAGAGTTTTTTGCACCGAGCATGCGCACACAGTCAGCACAGTGCAGGAGATACAGGAACCCTCAAGACCCTCAAACATTGCTGAAAAGAAAGTCAGAGAGAGACGGAGATAACGAGACAAACTAACGTCTCCTGAAAGCTGAGATGAGGAAATATGACCAAGCATATGTATCACTTGGCTTCACTGTGACTATGGTGGGAGATGAAGAAAATTTTAAATGTATTTACTGATTTTGTTTAATTTTATTTTTCAGAATGGTTCAAGCTGGTCAGAGAATGTTTATGGTTTGAATAAGGATCGATTTTTTTTTATTTCAGGCAAATTGCTGTACTTTACAGCACTCTGTTTTGGTAACTATTGTCCATGATGTAAATATGTAAAAGTTGTTTGTGTTTCTGTCCTGTGTCCTGTTCTGTTTGTATGTGGTCCTTTGCTGCTGTTACAACCAAATTTCCCCCCTTGTAGGACAATTAAAGGATTAATCTATTCTATTAAATGTAGTAGTAGTTTAGAGAGTTGCAGTTTACTACGGGGACTTTAAATATTTTCTGTTACAGACTAAAAAACAACATTAATAAAGTTATTCTTTGTTTTAAGTTGATCTATATCTCTTTCTTTTTCTTCATTTTTTGTTTTCTTTAATGTTAATAAGGATACAATGTTATGCAGAGATGTACTTATAATAACAATTTTATAGACAAATGATGCTATTTGGGGGGGCGCCAAATGTTTTCTTCTTCCTAAGGGGGGCGTAGCAGGAAATAATTGAGCAGCACTGTCCTAATGGAAGATTAAAACATTACTAACACTTTTCTGTGAGCAGACTGTGAAGCTCCTGATTTCCAGTACGGTTGTTCTTCTTCTTGTAAAACATTCGATACAACGTAAAATGATCGACGGTCATGGGTGAAAACTATTTTGGATCTCGGATACATGAGACACACTAACTGATTTAGGTTAAGCAGTAATCGGGCAGAAATACTGCAGATGAACCGGTTATCAACTGGCTAAGTACTGAGTCAATAATACAAGCAAAAAAGAACAAAATTAGGAACTATGCAGTTGGAGGCACTGTAGTGCTGTTTACAAGATGTTTTCATTTTGTATACAGATGCTGCACTACAGAAAAAAAACTGAATGCAATGAAAAGTAAATTTTCAGGATCAATTTTTAATTAAACATGGAAATAATAATAAGAACGATGATAACAATCATCCCAAAGAAACAGACATGGAAAAGCATGAGCTACGATAAGAAAGACATCACTCAGCCTTCATAATATATATGTTATATTGCTTCTACAACGTCGCTCTACGGGGCATTAAATTCTCATTTCCTGTTATAGCTATGTTACAGGTTCAGGCGATTCTCCACTGGCTATTGGGAGGAGCCGTAAACATTATTGCTATTGAGGCCAGATTGTATTTTGGTGAGAACATTAGCAAAGAGGCATCTTACTTATTGCCCCAGCGACATGAAACTAGCGGGGCTTTCTTCTTCTTCTTGGGCCTAACAAGAGAATACACACACCACAGGGAGACAGCAGTTAAGAAGGGAAGGAGTGGACCTGCAGACACACACGCACGCAGAAGCACACGCATGCACGCGAGCATGCACGCACACACGCACGCGAGGAGGCACAAAGTAAGATGGAAAAAAAAAAAAGTGAAAGAAAATAAAAAACACTGCCCTGAAGTCAATTCCACACTCAAGCAACATCCGTCTCTGATCTGGGAGCATTCTTGCAGCAGCGGCACAACAAGAGTGATGCAGCACTGAGGGCCATGAATTAAAAAGTCAATATGTAAAACCATAGAGGGATGCCATTTTGAAAAAGCGTTCCATCAATGGAAATCATATTAACATGATAAAGGGCAGATTGGTAGACAAGGGCATTGATTCAGTTGCTGCTCCGTGGCCCGCTATGTCCACCTCAACATGTTAATGAATCGCACCGCAAAAGCAGAGGTGGGGTGGGTTGAGGTGAAGTGTGGAAGGCATGGAGGGAAAGGGAAGGGGGGGGGTCGCATGAGGGGAAAGAAGTCATCTTTAAAGCAACAGGAGGCGGTTTGGGAGCAGGAAGGTGGCACCCTAGTGAGCTTTACCTTCCACTGTCACATCAGCTGTCATCACTCCTGGATTGTTTTCTGAAGATGAAGTTTTTGTGGAGGTTAGGAAAGGTGGCGGCTGACTTGCACCGATTTTTTTTTTTTTTTTTTTTGGAGAGTAGATCCAATTATAAGGAAGCTTGGGAGAAAAAAGATGAAGTACTATAATGCCACCCAGAGACCCGGAGTGCTAGCGCAGACACAGCAGAGGATTCACCCCCTGCTGACCATGACTACAGACACATAGCCTCGAGGAGAGAGCATCCAAGGCTTCACATATGCACATGCATGCGCGCACATGCATGCGCGCGCACACACACACACACACACACACACACACACACACACACACACACAGAGAGAGAGTGACATGAAAGCAACAAGGCAGTGCTGCCAGGCCAAACAGATGAATTACTTATCAAAGACGCGCACAGCAGACCGGCTATGAGGCTGCAACACACAGACAGCTGGGGCATTATCAATTCACCTTCAATTAGCTGTCCTTGGCACTGCCTGCCAATGGGACCTGGAGAGTAAGTACATTCACAATGCATAAGCTCATTCAAAAAAAAAAAAGCGAGGATCAGGTGGATTCTTTTGAGGAATTCAATTAAAACAGTGTCAACATTTAAAAAAAGAGAAAAGCGCACAGGCACAATTTCTATAGAAGGATAAAAGCAAAGGGATTATTTTCAATGCCATAGGAGGCGAAGAAGAAACAGAGAGGGCGGAGGGAGCGGAGAAAAAAAGGAAAAGCACTTCCTTGGAGTCTGATGGCACAGCACCTTTGTTAAATATGAACTAATTAACTGGAAAAATGAAAGTGTTTCATCTTCATTAGGATCAGACAATAGGAGTATGAAACATAATTGAGAGTAGTTCCACTTTAATAGAATGAACAGAAGTCATTTGGTATTGAAATGTGCAGGATGATTTAGCCAAAAGAAAGTGTATTATTAGATTTAATAAAATACCTACACATGATCAATGCTCAGACCACAGGTGGTAGTTTGTCTCTGGTTCTTCAAATGATTAGGCCGACAAAATAATGGCCAGTCGGATTCGTGTTGCTCCCGCATTGATTACAGCGAGCGGCCCATTTTTCATGAAGTTGAGCTCCGCGCTACATTTATTAAGCCTTTACGCATCTGACATAACAACCGGTAGCCACATAATGCACTGTGCACACTGGATTTGGTGATAACAGGATGCCGTGGTGAGGCCTGCTGATGAGGATGACGGATGACGGCGAGCTAGACGACCAGTAGAGTCAGGACGCATAAACATTACATCACGTGTTGCTGAAGATGGCTGCAGCAGCCTCCTTCCTGTGACAGGCGTTGCATCAGATTTTGGAACCTGGCTGGGGGGATTTTTGTCCCATTCAGTCTAAAGAGCATTAGCGAGGTCTAACACTGATAAGGCCGGGCTCACAGATGGCTTTCCAGTTCACCCCGAAGGTGTTTGGGTGCAAGGCTGGATTACTCACAGAACAAAGTGTGCCTCAAAATCCCAGTGGCACCAAAAGCATCACATTCACTGCATGTGAGCTGTTAATTTGCTATAAATGTAACTCACTGGACTCAACCTGGATTAATACTTAAAAAAATATGAATTGAAGCACTTCCTGGATATTTTTTAGATTTAAAACATGAAAAAAGAAAGTTTAGACTTTTCTTTGTGCAGAAAAGTGGCGTTTTTTGCACCAAAGCACAGTGGAACTAAATGAGTATTTTAAATAGATGATCATATATTGATATTTGCACCTCTCATTACATTTGCAAAGATTTCCCAAAAACAAGCAACTGATAGCAGGAAGGCAGCCATTTTGGATATAGCATTTAAAGGCCATGACTGCTGCAGCGCACTCACAGCCACCTGTGAGCAGGATGTTGTTGTTAAACATAGTACAAACTTAATTTTCCAGTTTAGTGTCTGCATTTATGTCATATAGAGGAAACTTTACTGTTTTAGTTCATATTGTCTTCACAGTTGCACCAGTTGTGCCGAGTCACGTATTGCAAAGCGATGCATGTCAGACGAGTTGCACTCTGACTGACTCAGGCTGTTGGCAATCTGCCTGCATTTATAAGTTACACAGCAATTATTTGCTACTGTTCTCCAGCATGTCCGAGAGTCCGTCGGAGCGGGATCGTGATTGTTTGGAACCAGTTGGTCATCACGACTAGCAAAAAAATTCAATCCAATCTAATTTTTCCCAGTCACAAGAAGGCTGAGGTCCTATTTTTACTCGAGTGTGACTGATGGAGATTTTAGAGGCGCTAAGGTTTACAGCAGGGCGATATGACCAAAAATATTTATCACGATATACATTTGAAAATTTGCGATAACGATATAACTGACGATTTAATTGACACTAGACAAAATACTTTACAACTCCACAACTTTATTAGTGCAAAAAACCCCATCAATGTATTTTCACTTAAACAAGCAGCTGTTTTTTATGTGCATTAAAGTTACATAAAAATGTAACAGTGCAAATTCCTCGCTGACAGTTTAAACAAAAGGCATTTCCAGTGGAAACTGGCCGACATAGCCTCAGCATAACCATGTATAATATCCACAAAACTTAAAAAGAGCTTATCCACACACAACACGGTAACATTATGTTGAAGCACAGTACGTATCACTCCGCGAGGCGCCCGCCTACGATAGCCGTAATGCTCCGACAATCCATCAAGCGGTGCGGCTTCGTAGCTTAGCAAAGTCGAACTGAAACATTTGACAGATTTTCGAGCGCCGTGTACATAAAATCGTTTCGAGGTCAGTAAGCACAACCAGAATTCATACATAAGGCACACGGGATTATAAGGGGCACTGACGATTTTCAGAAAAATCAAAGGATTGATTTTAAGTGTGCCGTATTTTCCAAACAACACGGTAATAACGACGGCCCGCTAGCATGCGCTACCAAAAATAGTGCTTTGTTGTGTATCTGACGGACGAAAGCTAAACCAGTTCCACACCACTGAAGTTGCAGCATTTTTACAAACCAGTTCTGGTTCATCCGTTTCATTTAACGATCCACTTTCGCTCTTCTCATTCTGCGTCGCCGTCATGTGCGTATGTAAACATAGGCACTGCGCATGCGCGTTTTACCCACATTCTGTCGCGATATTTCATTTTCCTATCGTTGCCCAAAATTACACCGGTATTACCGTGAACGGTATGATATAGCCCAGCCCTACTAAGGTTTAGACAAAGCTGGAAAATTGGCCTATGGGGGCCTTGAGAAGTAGAATTCCACCTTGAGGCCTTCAAAGAGGTCAGTCCATCTTTTGGCGAATGGAAACCTTTTTTTTCTTTTAAATCTGGTTTTGTTTACTGCAAAGGGTTGTCCTTTAACTGATGCCAAAGTTAAAAGCACAACATTTTCTAATATTTTTATACCGCATCACAAGTAGGTCCCCCCGCTGGAACCCAAGCCTTTGGTCCAAACACAGGAAAGCCTTTGCTTACAGTGGATCCACATACTTATGGTCATAAAGTGCACATCACAAGCGTGCTAGAACCCCAGACTTCAAAGAAATTGTAAAGAGTTTAACTCGTGCCGCATGTGACCCCTTCCCCCAACCCCACCAGCCCCTCAAAGGAATCCATGGTGCACAAAAGCAACATGGTCATTTTTAAAAAACATGAGCGCATCACAGAGCTCGGCCACATTGAGACAGCTGTCTTGAGAAACAGTGGGTCTTTATCACTTCAAAGGCTGACATCCCTCGGGCGTCTCGGGGAAGCCGTGACTGGCACTCGTACAGCCCTCTTTCTGCTGCATTTGTCCAATCTTAGAAAGCCCAGAGTCAGGAAACACAAGGTCTTTTCAAAGTTAGTCAACAGGCCTTTGAAGCGCAGCCAACGGAGTCAGCAACCCAGCGACAAGGTGCCGAGCCATTATCATTCAATAGACAGCCGGGATTTTGCATATTTAACAGGAAATTTCACTTTGCTTTTTTGACACGGGGCATTATGCATCCTCTGTACATAAAATCCATCAGCACCTTGCCAATTTTGTTTGTGCTTTTCCCATTTCACTGGGGAAATGTGTTTCTCTTGCAATGCACACTACATTCAAAACATGAACTGGAATTAAATTATATGTCTGTTTGGACAAACAAATTGGACCACGGGTTCAAGGTAAAGCGTTTTACTCCTTTATTTATTTATTTTCTTTGTTTGTTTTAGTGCTGATATAAGCTTGTAGGTAGAAAAGCCTTAAAACGTGACATTCGTTATCTTTGCTTGTTTGTAGCAAGAACGTAGGTAAAAACACGACGTCCAGATTTATTTCGTCTTAAGGTGGAAGCTAAAATAGAATTTTACTACAAACAACAAACTAAGAAGATTAAAAAGTCAGACCAGCCCCAAAGTTTATTCATTTATTTTCACATATTGTTCACTTTAACTACACATTATGATGACGGCGATTTGAATTCATGACTTGCTGTAAAAGGTAATTTAATTCAAATTTGTCTTTTTTTCATATTTAATAGATAACCTCCAGACATCCAATTGTTAAACCTTCCTTCAACTGGTTGAAGGGTGTTAGAAAAAACAAAAACAAAAACAGAACAGTGTCTAATCTCATGTAACATAAGATTAGCCCTTGTTAGCTATAAAAAGGTAACAAATTAAAGACCTTTTGAGTCATCTTTATCCTGAAGATGAAATGTTTCTATCCTGATGGTCGTGATCTTTTCCCAGATGACTATCCACCCGTCAATAGCCCATGAATTTAACTTCACACGTACAGGCAATTCTGGTCTAGTTGGTTAGTGCTCTCCGTCACCGTGATACAAACACCAAATAAGAAAATATCTTTCAGAGGAAAGGTGCTTGATTCCTCTGGCAGAGATCCAAGACCTTGGAAATTTTAAATGTTGAGGTTTAGTGAAGCAGTCCTTGTCAGCTAACTCATGGCTCAACGCCTTACAGAGATGCCTTATCTTTTCTTTAGGTTAAACATGCCTCTAGACCAGGGGTGTCCAACTCCAGGCCTCGAGGGCCGGTGTCCTGCAAGTTTTAGATGTGTCCTTGATCCAACACAGCTGATTTAAATGGCTAAATGACCTCCTCAACATGTCTTGAAGTTCTCCAGAGGCCTGGTAATGAACTAATCATTTGATTCAGGTGTGTTGACCCAGGGTGAGATCTAAAACCTGCAGGATATCGGCCCTTGAGGCCTGGAGTTGGACACCCTTGCTCTAGACTGATGGGCCGGTTGGCTACAACCAAACATCGGAACATTTTGACAGCTTTTAAACGACGTACGTTGGGGCCTCTCTTCTGAGAGGAGCAAAGAGTTGAAAATCAGCGAACGCCACAGATTGTTTATAACAGCATTTGTTTAAGAGAGAAGACTCTTTTGTTATGGGCCATTCGTTATTTTAGAGTCTTGAGCACAAACCCAACAGCAAAGTCCATCCGCAGAAACACACTGTTGGCATTTACTATTTGGACTTAAGGGCACCGTCTCGTCTCTCTAGCGTCTCCACGAGCTTTGGCGTCCCTCGGCAGCCTAACGCTTTCAGTAATAACGGCGCGTTCGCCCGTCGGGATTCGCTCTGACGAACCAGCTCGAGCGCATCCATTCCTAATGAGCAGCAGCCAGTGACCGTCTTCTCCTGTGGGCTGTCAGCTGTCTGTCCCTTGGTAGATGGAAGGAAGGAGAGCACCCAGCAAACACTCAGCCCCCTGGAAGGGCAACTTCATAGGATGGGGTCCCGCAGTGAGCTGCTAATGATCCATATGATGGCGTAGGGCAGCCATTGTTTGGGCTACATTACCCAGAGAGGGACAAACAATCGTTCGCAGTGTCACTTGATAATGGCCCAAAAAGCAAATCTCACAGACCTTCATTCTTCACAAGGGTAATTAATTCGCCGCTGTGCTGGGATGCTTCGTCTCTTCCAGCTCCTCTCACGCTGCCCCCACCGTACTCTCCCAAAGATTTCCAATTGTTTTGCAGACAATGGTTTCAGAAGGCAGTAAAAGACCATTGATCTGAGGTCTATTTGCAAATACCCATCTCCATACAGAGAAATGCATATTACTGTGTTACGTTAAGCAATTCCACATTTTAATGGGTGGACTATTGATGGTTGGTGCCAATGGAGAGTGGTACCGATGCACTCAAACAAATCCACAACGCTGTCTAGAGGGGATAACACCAGCTCAGCACAATAAATAAAGAAACGGGCATCAAACTGAGGAGGAGGGATTGCGTAACTTTGCAGAGCCCTCATAAAAAAGTTACTATAATGTGCTTCGTGATTGACTTTCGTGATCAATGCCAATGTACATCCTAAAGTCCACGGCAGCAGAGCTCCAAATAAGCAAGTCAGATCTATAGTTCTCAGGACGGACTACGTAGTAATTACAATCGCCGATTAGCTACATGTGCATTATTGGATGTAATAGGGTGCTGATTAAAATTGGAACATAACTTAGAAGAGATCAAATGAGAGTGATAATAGCAGGGGCCAAAGAGTGGACCTATATCTTTATTCATCATATAAAAAATGCAGAATACATAACATAAAAGCATTTTCTCCCCCCGTTTCTATATTACCAATAAATCCCACGCACTGAGAGAAATGAATGATCTTTCGACGAAACAGAGACAGCACAAGACAAGACAAATGTCTGTGCTTACATCAAATGTTCCCAGATACGAAACAATCCAACCACACCAATAAAGCAATCAATGCTAACTTAATCTCTACAGCCTCAGCGGCACTTGCTTGCCATTTCTTAGCCCCAAAATGAAGAGGAAAAGAGAGCCTGAAAGGCATAAATAAATAAACCTCAAACCACTCGTTCTATTGCTGCCACTAAGGACGGGGGCGCACAAACAACCCTCACACATCTACAGTATATAAAGCTCATTTTGGATAAGAACGCAGCTTTATTCATGCACAGAGGTGAATTACAAACGCAGTCACTTTTAAATTTGGTTAAATGAGCGAGATAGAGGGAGGTGGGGGGGTGGGACGGGAGGCTGAGGCTGAGTCATCTCTGCTAGTCTGGTTGCCCACACTCCTCATGCAGGGGCTGACAGGGTGGGGAGAGCACTTTTTTCTAAGGGGGGGAGGAACAGAATCTGGCCTAGCCAAAGGTGCTTTGGGGGGGATAAGCTGGGCACTGTGTCTCAAATGGGGACACTCGAGTGGGTAAAGCCTGCCTTAAAGAGAGCTGTGCCTTTTTCTCCCACTGTGACTCTTCATACCTCCATCCATGCAGAACTAAGGGCGCCGCTCGCCGAGATACAAAGGGGACAAAATCACTCTTTCACACTTCCACACTCCCATCTCTGCATACCCAGTGTGCATGAGTGTATGTACTGTACAGCAACAGTGAAAACACACACACACACTCACACACACACACACACAGGCAGGCACAAGACTGCTCCCTTCTGGTCGCGCCGCGTGGCTACACCGCCTCCCCCGGCCAATCGTCACAATCGGGACCAAAGCGTGGCTGGATATTGTCCAGATGCAGTTTTAATTTCACTAATGCTCACTCAAATGTCAATGGGGTCCAGTGACAAAGGATTCTTAATCCCTCATATGAATTTAGCGCCCAAAGGCAGAGAAGAGGCGTGTGTGTGTGTGTGGCAAATATGAGGGAGCTGCATGAGGGGGCATACATTACACACGACTTGTCTCTGGCCTTAATGGGAGCGTTCACTGAATTCAGCTGATATTTAAATCAGCGGGCAGAAAGGGGCGACAAGACAGCGAGAATGATGAGCGTGTCGAACTATTGAACTTTCCCTTATTCACCTGTCCCCGTGTGGAAATGTCTTCCACAAGCGAACGCAGAAGAGTCGCAACAGAGCCGAGAAGGAAAGAGAGAAACGCCACACAAACACACCCATCCCCATCAGCCTAAATCACTTAAGTGGGGCAGAAACAGAAGAGCTTCCCCTCGTCCCCTAAGTGAGATGATGTAGTTTCACTCTATTTGCCCAAATTATACTCTGCTGTCGGTAGGGCCGCTTCGTCCTCAGGAAGTGATGAATCAAAAGTGAAAGGCAAAAACTGCTGCAATTTGACTTTTTTTTCCTCTCGCTGCCATTAAAACCTGGGAAAAGTCGAAACCTGACGATGTATTTCAGAAACTGCACGACAGTCTGTTCGACTGCAGGTTTGCTTCTGTGCCCATTGTTCTCAAAAATCCATTAAAAAACAGCTTGCAGAGCCATACTGCTGCCTCCACAAATGTAATATACATTGGGCTGAGCAGCGCTGCAGCTTTATTGTTTTATCTGTCTGTGCAGCAGTTTTGGTTTTTTAACAAACATCATTTTTATCTCGCCGTCGATTATTGGTCTAATTGGCACTATAGTCCAGTTTTTACATCCCTTCTCACTCCTGTGGCTGGCGTCAGTCACTCGGCTTCGCAAAACGATGCGTTCCAGCACGAAGGAGGACTGCATTTGACGCGTAAACATACAAAGTATAGTTTACCGGCATGATATCAGAGGATTTCTTAGCACTGGAGTTCATACTAGCCTCATTGTTTCTTTGCTGCTGTCCTTTGAAGCCAAAAGTGTGAATAATTCACATCATTCCAACAATAAGTGGATCAACAGACTCATTTCTTGTCAAATTTCAAGCATCACTTTGGTAAAATGAGGGGACATTAAAGTTCTATTACAAGTGACATTTGGTGATTTTCCTTTTCTTCATTTCTTTTGAACATAAAATACCTTCATGTTCATGCTCGGCACAAATCTCGCACACACACAGGGACCATTGTTTCCCTCTAGCAGTGGCCCTCATCAGAAGGGACAGCTCCTGCAGTTTCGGCACCAATAATTACTTGACTTCATGTCATAATCAAATCCCTTTAATAATGGGAACAATTCAGCGATTGCCTGGTGTAATCAAATTAGCCCGAGTCTTTTTGGATTTTCAATTATCTCCAGTCGGCGGAGCACTTTATCCGGGGCGCTGGCTCTAGCTCTGACTCGGAGCTCTGTGCTGCACCGGGGCTGACAGCAGCAGCCTCACAATTACAATGAGGCCGGGCTAATGTGATGACAAGATCGCCTGCCTGCCTTACTTAGCCTTTCATTTGTGCTGGGTCTCCTCCTGCGTCCCCGGCCTTATCATCGTGTCCATGTACCTGCTCTGCACCGAGCAACCCCACAACGCTCTGCTACTTCTGTTTACCGACTCTTTATATGGAGGGCAGCCGGCATTAAAGCTTTGGGTGCGACATTTACCCTTTTACAGCTTCTGAAGAAAAGGTTTGTTGAACGGGTTTGCAGCATCTTCTTATTCATACGGCTCTGCAAACGCACACTTAGAAGCTCCTTTTAGTCCTCGCCACCACCTTTTGAAGCAAAGTCAGGTCTTTGACAGTGGAAACCTCCAGTGGGACAAACAGTACCACACAGCCGGATGTACCGCTAGCAGAAATATGACTGCTGGGTTCAGCTTGTCTTTAATGACGAGGGGGAAAAAAAACAAGAAAAAGAGGTGAAAAATGTACACGAGCGCGCAAAGGGGTTTTACTTAACCAGCATGTGTGCACTCAGTAATGTGTTAGTGTCCTATTGTTGCTCCATCCTGGATCTTTGCTACACGACTATAGTACAAACCTGCTAAGGCTGTAGTTCTTTTCTCTTTTTTCTGGAAATATTAAACAGCTTTTATAAGCTTTTATCTTATCAATGAGATCTAGGACATGAAACAGGAGTAGAAGATCTTTAGATTCCACTGTGATCTTTGAATAATAGATCTAATGTATGAAGACAAGTCTGCCCTGCGATAGCGGTGATAGGCTCCGGCCCAACCACGACCCTGAATTGAATAAGTGGAGGAAAACAGATGGCTGGTACGAAGACAAGTTAAATATCATCAAGGGAAGGAGGCTGTCACGTGTAGACTTTTATCACTTCTTATTGCTGAGCTGATAATAAAACCTTTAATTCATAGAAAAATAATCTATGCAAACAACATCTAATTATTGGATGATTACATCAGTTTACAGCTGTGTAACTGGATTTAAAAAGACTGTTTTCATTTTACAACACGTCACTTTTTCTATGTGTTCATTATACTGCGACTAAAACAAAGACTTCTGGTAATGCCGATATCCCGGGTTTAGTTAGCCTGGACGAGTAAAACTGGGTCCCCGAAATCAAAACAGAAAAAGCCTTACAGCCAGGTTCACATACCGTTGCTGTGGCTCCTCCTTTTCTATTGCCGTGCCCTCTATTGGAGATCTGTAACGTTGCTGGTGGGCCTCTAATATGTTGCTGTATGTTTTCATGGCTTAGCTGCTGTCATGACTTAAAGTCAGTCGAAGCAGTGAAATATCGTTTTTTTTCTTTATGCCGTTTTTCCTCTAAAACATCCAACCCTCTGCTTTGTCGTCACAGATGCAAAATAGCTGTGAAATACTGCAGCTGTGTGGTACCCGTTTACAGATATGCTAGTATAGATGGAGATTACTCCTGAAACTAAAGGCTCATCATTTTGTGTTTAAAACACAAAATGTTGTAGTGCTTGTAGGAGAAACAGACTCCCGCTGAATGTTCGCAGTACTCAGAGATTAAGTCAATTAGCTTATTTACACAAAATCACGTTTGCTGTGATTTCTGACCCCTCGGCTGTTTTCAGTAACAAAGATACGTTAATTTCTTCCTTATATCTGATCTAAAGGCTGCATGTGTTCCACCGCTGCCTTCCCATTCAACTGGAAACATTCTGCACCAAAGATCCTGCAAGTTCTTCTAAATAATGGAGTGATAGGAAAACCACTGAACAAAAAAATCCTCTAAAACTCTAAATTTAATCAAAGCACAATCCTCTTATGATGCATTATCTAATTTTGGGGGGTGGAGGTGGGGGCTCAGCTAAATATCTATAAATCAAATGTGTACATTGCTCCCTGAGACTTGGCATCACTTATGCAATTATCTTAGTTTGGCTTTAATGGATAAACTCACGAAACTACGGAGGTTTGTTTCGGTGACATTAGTCCACGCTTCTGAAGCGAACGCCATTATTTCTGCAGCAACATTAAGCAATGCACTCAGTGTTGTGCAAGTAGCTGCATGTAAAATTTGTGTTGGTGTCATCACTTTTAGATGGGGGGGAGAACTCGTCGCCATAGCAACCTGTAAAAGGGAGCATTCTAATTGCTCAACATGGTAAAAACTTGATTTTAACTCCAGGGTGGGAGTTACTACCATACAGCAGCTTGAGATTATCTACTGTACTGTACATTACAAAACAAGACAAAAAGCAGGATTTATGTATCTACTTATTTTTTAGTTCCTTATGTTTTGTATATTATCATAATTCAATCGGTTAATTTTGTTAATAACCTCTATGCTGTATTGTTGGCTCCCATGCTGCTTATTCCCTCCGAGTTTCTTCACTTCTACTGCAGCTTCTGTTCATTTTATACCCAATTATTCGATAAGTGCTGAGTGTGCCGGGAAAACCTGTTAAACCCACCTGCATGTTTTATTAATGATATCTATATTTGGTGCCAGTATTTCAGTAATTGAAACTCAAAAAGGAACCACATAGTATGATTTTTACAAGTAGTTATGGCGCCTCACCACAAGGTGACTCCAGATGAGGGTAAACTTAAAAACAAGCATCAGAAGAAAGCTGGACTGCAGCCTGCTGCTCAAAGGTCACGAGTGTTTGTGATAAAATTAGATTATAGTAAAATAAAACATATATTTTCAACCCAGTAAGCTAGTCCACGTGTCGCTCCTGTTAGCTAGATTGTTCTTTCCTCGTATGCTAGCACTGTGCCACAAATACACACACAAAAGGAAAGATTTATAATATATAGTTTAATAGTTTACACAGTTTCTTTAATAAAGAAACATTCTCATTAAACGGCTGGACGTCAAAGTTTTTTTTAACAACTGTTACTAGCTGGTGCATTTCTCAGGGACTATTTTCATCTGCACGTTTGCTGCTAATGAGTACTTCTGAAAGAAAGACTGTGTGTTTGTGTGAGTGCGTGTATTCACATCTTTGTGGGGACCAAAAATTGGAAGTTTACTATTCTTGTTGGGACCAAAATCCTGGTCCCTACAAGTTTGAAGGCTTTTTTGAGACTCAAACTGTGGTTACAAATGGGTTATGGTTAAGTTAAGGGTTAGGGTGGGGGGCTAGGGAAAGCACTGTGTTAATTAGATGTCCCCATAAGATATGAATACCCAACGTGTGTGTGTGTGTGTGAGTGTGTGTGTGTGTGTGTGTGTGTGTGCTGTAAAAGGAACTTCCCACCCGGTGCAAAAGTGCAGCTCATGTTTTTTGAACCATAACCGAGCTCCATAGTTCAGGAGAACATATGTTATAAATCTTAAACACATAGAGAACCCAGTCGGATAAATTTGCTTGGATTTCCTCCTCTGGATTTTCTGACAATAACAACAGTGAAAATGCAGATTATTATCCGACTTATCCTCTAAACAGTATCCTGTCACCCTCCCAGTGTAAAATGCGTAGCCTAAAGGCATGTCAAAGGTGGCGCCGCGGCTTCTAAAAGCTGCCAGCGTGAAGACTCACAGCAGCCGTTTCTAGTCACACACCCACAAAAACGAAGCGGGATCAAACATTTCAATAATCCAAACATTACTTTTCAATCATGCTGCCTTGTGAAAGGACAAACACATAAGTGCAGTCATTTTCCTATTTACTGTAAATGTTCCTCCTCTCTTTTTACTCATTGACAGTTTCACTGAAGTGATTATTCACCCCTGTTGAGGTTGTTTTTTTCCTCTTGAATATTCGGTATTTGAATATTATTCCATAATCAACACAACATGTTGCTGCTTGTCTGTGTTTACATCGCTGATTTGCATTCAAATCATATTTCCTCTTTCTCTCCCAGCATGCTCAAGTACAGATGCTCCAGAGGTAGCTGGGAAAAGGTTGCTTGTGCCAAATATACTGTAGGAATAAATAAACACTTTATCAGGCCACGGAAGAGAGGAAAACCTATGTACGGGGGAGGAGCGGGCCCGGGAAAAAAAGGGGGGAGGGTGGAAAAAAAAACCTCCATTGTCCTCTTTGGAACGAGCAGTGTGAGAAGTGATAATTAACCGGTAATTAATTTGGTGGTCTTTATCTCAGAGCAATGTGTGCTCTGCAAAAGATTAGGAGAGCTTTTTAATAAGCGCCATAGAGTTTGATTCTGCCTATTTCCGCCTGCAACAAATAAGCCTGTGTTTGTTTATTCCAGACAGGCAGCTGGCAGAGAGCTGCTGATACATTCGCAGGCAGGCTTTCCCAGTTTATTCTCACTCTGCTGCTGGTGGAGGCCTGGAAGCCTGCGTGTGCTGTGTACCTGACATCAGAGCACCACTGATAATTACAGATGAATGAATTTTCTCCTCTTCTCCCGCTGTGTTGTTTTCAGAGCAAAGCAACACATTTCAAACTCGGGCGGTTATTCTGGGTTAAAAAGCAAAAAATAAAACAGAAAAAAAACAATCTAAATGTTTTAATGATGTATTTTAGAGCTGAAACACTCAAAGTCAAATGGTAAACAATTAATTAGCGCCAATTTTAATAATTGATTAGTCTTTTTTTAAAGTAAAAATACTGCACGTTTTTTAAAGACTAAAAATAAAACTTTAAACTCGTTGAGACTGTGACAGGCACTACTCCCGCCTTCAAATGGATAATTGGGAGATTTATGGATGTGAAAATAATTAACTGGAGCCTTGGTGCACTTGATACTTCAATGCAAATCCTTTAAAGAATATCCATGTTTGCATCAATATGGAAGTCATATTTTTTTGTGTATAATCAATGCAGCTCTATAATTGAATAATTCAGATTATTATTTTAAAAAGTTGTATTATGACACAAATCTGTGTAGGTTAACTGTGTGAGTAATTTCCTGCTGAAAACCTCCTGTTTGTGCTCCTCATTAATATGCATGGGAGATAAATAAAAGAGGATATGAGGCAATCTCATTAAGGAGCAATATTTCCTTTGCAGTATGCAATCGCACGAAGTCTATATTATGTTGAATTAACGAAAAGAAGAAGAAGAAAAAAAAATCAGGCATGGACGTGAAGGCGTTTGATAAATGCACGTTTCATTCCATCACACACAAAAGGAGTTCATGGGGTTTGTTGTTTTCCAGAAAGCAAAGCCAGAGTTCTGCTGCCATCTACTGGTCAAGGCTAACAACAGGGCAGCTCGGCGATGGGGAGGACAGTGAATCAGAGCAGCACAGTGATGAATAACTGCTCAGGATCAAAGAGCAAAACTGAATCGAATCAAAACAAATCTGAACATCATCCTGGAGGCAAGATTTAAAACGTCAGGTTGGATGGTTCTCGAGTTATGTAATATATAAACATTTGCATTGCTGAGGAATGCAGAAAATTTCCTGAATCACTTTAATATTCCTGCACAGGCTCTAAATATCTCTTCAAACATGCAAAACAGCAGCAGCAACAACAACAACAACAACAACAAAAGGGAGCTCTGTTTATGCATTTGTATCAACACTGCACTGAAATCCCACTTTTGTCCACCAGATGTCCCTGTGCAGACAGGAATGCCACCCCTGCAACCCCTCTGTCCTCAGCCGACCCCTTACCAAAGCTGCAGCCGGCATAAAGCACCCCCTTCCCCAAAATAAATCCAAACCGCTCTCCACACGCCTTTACCCATCAGCCCCAACATCCTCGGCGGATGAGAGCTGTCACGTCACCTCTGTGAACCCTACCGAGGAGACAGATTCAGCCGGTTAAAAAGGAGTTAAATCCCAGCAGAAAACTGTCCCCTGGTTTATATTTAGCTCGTACGCAGTCAGAGGAGGTGGGCTCGGCGAGAAGCCGTGTCCGAAATGTCACACAAACCCACACCGCTCCCTACTGTACGTCCTTCACCGGATGACCTAAATCAATTGTCAGCCCACACGACGGGTGAGTGCCCCCTACTGGAGCTTGACCTTAACACTCCTGTCTCCTGCTCGAAGGGCTTGATAACACACACAAAAATGAAAAGATTAAATTAGACTGCTCGCAAACACTGCCCGCCTGAGAATAATGAAAAGGAGATGAACAGTGCTCTAAACAATGGAGGCCCCAGCGACCGTTCTGCAGCTGTTCAGATGGCTCGCAGCGTGCTCTTCACTCCTGGGCAGCCCGGGCCTTTATACACTCTAATACAGTAGCACACCGAGGCCACACCTGCTGTCCCCGTGGCTGCCCCGGGCCCTCCAACACCAACGCCGCACAGCCAATAAAAGAAATATGAGTAGGATGTAGCAGGAGGGCAAACACACACATCCACATCCACACAGTGCTCCCTCTCCTCTCTCTCCATGAAGAACGAGGATATACGAGCACACAAAATCCAACTCTATTTGTCTCTACTAGCCCCCCCCACACCATCTCCATCCTCTCCCTCTGCACACTCTCTTCATCTCCCCACGGCAGAACTGACTAAAAGTAATTATACATGTTTAATAACTTCAAGGACTATAAAAACCGCTGTCGGGGGGCGAGGAGGTCCAGTTTAACGACGGTGATAAAAATGAGGGTAAGGAAGAGGGGACAGGGGAGGGGGGAGGGGGAGCAGCGGCGGTAAGAGAATGAGCTTGTGAAAGGAATCGAGGCCTTGGAAAAATCCAGGGAATTACGCAGCGCGGAAAGTAGTTCAAGCCCGTTTCAGCTGTAAATGTAAACTCGACGAGCATTAGCCGAACGGTCGGAGGCCAGGCGTCTACCGCGTTACCCGCAATCCTCCTCTTTTCTGTCTGCCGGTAAAGCCCGGAATGTGCCGTGCCCGTATTCCTCGGGAGCATCGTCTTTAAAAGTCAAACAGACAACGGCGATGAGGGAAAACCTGTTTCAAAGGCGCTGAAGTGAAGCAAATCTCTTGTAGCGCATCCTGACAGAGTCAGACGCTCGTGGGCCGGGCTTCTATTAGTTTGAATTCTGGGAGTGTGGGATTGACGAGACAAAGCTACAGCGTCTGCTGTGTGAGAACACAGGGCGGCGAAGGAGAGATTGGGCTTTTTTGCTATAGACACTGAGTGATCCTGGTGTTAGTTCTGAATTTCTCTGCCTGCTCTGACTGACTGCAGTTCTGCCTATTTGGTGTGCAGCACAGCATGAAAATCCCCAGAATAACCCCTGGTTCACTCATTCCCACAGCAGCCCGAGCGCAGAGAAGACTCGCCGTGTTTTTGGGCGAAGGAAACACGTACCGGAACACGCTCGTCTACTTTTACCGACCTTGGCTGAGTTACATATTTTGCTTTCGTTTTGTTTTCACTGTAACCTCTTGATCATTGAATTATTGGAAAAGTGTAGATATTTCTCTGCATGGTCTAACTGTATGCTGGAATTCCTTCAGAGTTCTTTGTAAAAAAGGAAGTGAAGGCTCGCTGGCTTCGCTCCTCCTCTGCTCTTCCTCGCCACAGGCCCGAGCATTTTGCCGTTATGTATTCTTTCCCAACTTCCTGACCTTGTCCGGGTCCAGGTGAGTGTAGATGGGTTCATTCGACCCACACGCCCAGCAGGTCTGCTTGGCCTGGGCTGTGCGGAGGTGCCCGCTGCCCCGCTGAGGGCGTGGGCGAGGAGTGTGAGGGGTGCTGGGAGGAGGAGGAGGAGGAAGAGAGGACATTCCTTGGCCTCAGGTGAAGCTGGGCGCAGTGCCGCAGTGCCGGGCACATACTGTGAGCAGGAATATATAAACACACTGTGCTGCAAGCTGCACCTGCTGGCATGCACACACACACACTCACACACACACACACACACAAAGAGGGAAAAAACATGCACAGGCATGCATATGCACAACAGTGTACAAACACAAATCATATCCATAACAAGGCTGGAAGGATACAAACAAAGTGCATAAAGAGCTCGTCTGGCAAGTACTCGCATATATATTTTGTGTATTTATATCACAATTATAACACCAACACGCCGTTGGGTATTACAGCACATTACTATCCTCCTGCTGCTACTTCCGGTGATGACAGCCAAGGCCTCAGCTCTAAAGAAAGACTGAAGCCAGGGATCAGGCCTGCAAGCCTGCCAACACAAACCACCAGCACCACCCCCCCACCCTCCAGGACCATACTGCCCCTCACATAAACCCACTCAGCTCTCCAGCAGCAGAGCACAAAGGGATGTGGGAAGACTGTGGCAGGTGTCCCAAAGCAGAGTGGAGACACACGCATGACAAAATATTTTGCTGAGCCAAACAAAAGCCAAAAAGAACAAGAAGACGTAGGTGCAAAGCTACATCGACGACCGACGCCTGCCCGTAACGCCGAGAGAAAGAAAAGTCTAAGAAAGAACAGCGCTCGATACGTCCTCCAGATTTTTATTTTTGCCTCCCAAAAAGAAGCCGGACCATCTCAGGACATGAAAAATCCTTACTCAGTAATAATGGAACTAATACTTAAGCTCCGGTGGTCAATTATTTTATATGAACAATGAATCAAAAAACTGCTGGCGCGTACCAGCAAGGGCAGACCCGCAGAGAATTATTACCGAGTCTGGAGCTCTGCTGAGTGTTTTAACCCCTTCTACACGAATCCTGCACGACCTGAACAGCACCAAAAACACCGAGCATATTAGTGTCCGGTGACCAAAGTAGAATATCAAACAAGAAAAAACAAAAGAGACCAAAACAAAGCTAAGAGACGAGTGAATGTGAAAAATGAAAACACTGGCGAGTTCATCTGTGCTCCAGAGAGACGAACACATTGTTTTGTGTCTGCTGGATGTGAACGCACGCAAACACATAACAAATTTAAAGAGCGAACGGTATCCGTACCTCGAGTTCTTCTTCTTACTTTAAGGCAGCAAACTTTTTAAGACACAAAGTTTCTTTAGCACATCCTCAGATTCTCTTAGATCAGTTTATCTTAGCTTAAGCTTACTACGACCTGCTGGAGCACGAATCACATCCAACAAGCCTGCAAGAAATGTATATTTTTGTGCTATGACACAAACTATTATATTGTCTTTCTCTGTCTAAATGTGCAGCAGGACGCAGTATGGAAAACTGCATTTTTAAAAATCACATCAAGCGCGAACCACACTTACGGGTTTAGACTTTTAATAACCGGCCAGCGCCGAGCCAATGCAGACACAGAGCAAGACAAACACACTGTGACACAAACACACTCGTGCCTGCAGAGTGACAGAGGAGCGGGATCTGTCGAGGAGACGTAGCCTTGGCCTCGGAAGATGGCTTCCCCTCCAGAGCCGCGGGAGACAGGAGACTCAGCGTTGGCTGGCTTCGGGTTAGCTCCATTTGGCAACCAGCGGGCCGAGTTGGCCTCGGCGTGCTCGCAAATGAGCATGGAAGAGAAAGGTGATGATGATGTGTGTGCGTGTGGCAACTAAGCCAGCGGAGTCATTATGAGAATCCATCATGACTTATTATCGCCATAACTGATCATATCGTACACACGCATGGTTGTACCGTTCTTGGATGACAGCCTCTTATTTTCTCGGTACAAACGCTGATAGAAATGAGAGGCTTATTGTTGCCGCCGCCCCCGCGGTACCCAACCCCGGCCCGATCATCAGATACATGCGGTAAAACTGCATGCCTGCTTGTTTGATGACAATGACCTCCCCGACTCGCGTGCTTATTTTCTGGGAGCTTTCAGGAAGTGTCTTTTTGACAGGCTGACACGCCGCTGCGCCTCGTCGGGAAAGACAATTCCAATCAGAGCTTCATTGAGATAGTGCCATTCACAAAACAAGAACAATGGAATAACTGAAGTCTATCATGTTCTGCCATGTAAAACAACCTTTGGGCTAATTGTTCCCAATTAGGTGGCTGACACAAAGGGAGGCTGACAAGCACACAGGTGCCTGTCTGGCTGGCTGTCTCTCAGAGGGGTATATCCTAGCTGCTTTAGCTTTGTTAGCTTCACACAGCACGCAGCGTCTCTGTGCACATCAAACCAGAGCCCAGGACAGGGGAGGAAGAGGAGAAGTAGTGTGATTTATAATGAAACAAAAAAGGAAGAAGAAGAAAAGGAACAGAAGCAGGAAGGGTTTATTTTTTCCTTCAGTTTTTTCCCCCAAACATGTTGATAGGGCTGAGTGAATTATTCAGGGTGTTAGTCTGACTCTCTGTGGGATGCAGCTATAATGTGCTGTGGATTTGCTTCAGGGCTCAGTAAAAGTTTGTGGTGGTTTGGACAAAAAGTAAGCAAGTTTAAAAAAGATAAACAAGTACGACGATCGATTTGTCAACTTTTAGTAAAAAAATCAGTCTGCTTTTTTACTCGCTCGTGTTCCTGTCATTAATTATTGAATATTCATCCAAATTCTTCATTTATGCCAGAAATAACTGGGTAAAAATGTTATCCTGGGTCTGGGTAGCAGCCTGCTTTGTGTTCATTTGAATAAAGACGCCTTTACAAACGGCTCTCACCGTTTCAACGCCAGCCACAAAGGTTGCTCTGATAGCTACCAGTCATACTCCCCCCCCCCCTCCCCTCCCCCAGTCCTTCTGTCAGCGTCTGCAAAAAGATAACTAACAACAGAGAAATAATAAAGAGAACGATATTCAATATTTCAGTTTAAAGGTCCTCACACACTCAGATCTGAAGAACTCTTCATCTCCTCCAAAAAATTTCAGCATCTCCCTGATTTGAATATTGACTTGACACGACGAGGCCTTCCCCTTAAATCTGTGCAGCAGACACAAACCGGCGCCATTCGTCACCAAAGTGAAGATATGAAACGAAGGCTGACATCTAAATGATTCCACCGAATCCCCCATATTTCACAGCAGACCTGCTAATATGAGTGTTGACATTTAAATGAACATTCTCATCTATGGGAAGGTCTAATTTGATCAATGCAAAAAATCCAAAAAGTAGACCGTCACACGCACACACGCTACAGTACTCATTCACTACGATCTGCATCTTCCTGTACATCTGTCACCTTCATGAAAGGAGACCTCCCGGTGACCTGGCCCCCATAAAGACAAGTTGCAGCTCACAGATTCACCGCGGGCTGCCTGCATCTGAGTCTCATCCACCACCAACGCCGCTTTCATCCGGCATGGCTGCAGGCAGCAGGGAACATACAATACATTGGCTTCGCAGAGACATGCGATGGCAGACAGAGACACAGTGATAGGAACAAAACGCAGCCGCGGCGGCATAAGCTGAGATAAAGATCCTGCTATTCTGCAATAAATCTCCCCAAAACCTGCAACAAAATCTACAGTTCATCTTTATCCCGGAAGGTGTTACGTTTTATTTAACGAAGCCGGCGTGTGTTGCATTATTTCCTTTGCTTTGTCGCAACTTTTCACCTATTTCCCCAAATGAACTAAAACACAGAAAAATGATGAAATCTCTTGACAGTGTCATTCATGACGCACGACCAAGCAACAAGAAGAGAAATGAAGCAACGCACTCGGGGGTGACGGCGCTAAATCACAAAGTTACATTTCATGCTGAGATTATGTACACAATGTTCGACTTTTTGATTTTATTCCAGGTGTCAGTCAAACATTTCAGTGTTATCCAACGTTGTGTGTACATTTCTAACACAGGACTTCATGCATGTTGTTACCCTTTCACCCTGGTTTTACTTACTTGTACCTCTTGAGGGAAAAGACCTCAGCTTTGTTCCTTTTTAGCGATTCCTCACAGCGGCACGGTTACAGGAACGCTGCTGCATTCAGGCTGGATGGTATTTATCGTAACAGGAGTGCAGTCATGGCGGCATATTACGATCTAAACCTTAAAAAGTGTTTTCAGACACTGAAGCGCATTCAGAAACACACTGAAAAAGCCAAATTTAAAACACAAAAACTGGTGCCCTACTGAGTGTACCTGTATTCTGAAAGAGCAGTACTTTACTGTGAAATACATCCTGTAGTCTTACATAAGCAAGGGTTGTTTACATAGACAGCATGTTTCTGTGTGCTTCAGAATAAAAGACAAGTTTTAACCAAATGTCACAGAGACATAAACATGTGTCTGTTTACTCGGGGAGCCGAGTAACACATTTGCAGAGTGGGTTTTTTTGTCTTTTAATTTGGTTCTGCTCTTATCACATTTATTTTCTGTATTTGTGTAAATTTCTTCTGATCTTTTCATTTCTTTTCAACTTTTTCTTTAAAACCCTTTAAAGCCCACCATAGAACAAGAGCTAACTTTATATTTTTATCTGCTGTAGTGGCATTTGTGGGAGCATTTCAAGATAAGATGAGATAAGACTTTATTGATCCCATGGTGGGGAAATTTTTGCGTTACCTCAGCTCAGCTCAAAAAAAATACAAATAAAATACAAACAAATACAAAATAAATAAGATAATACACTATGTACAACGGTAGCATACACAGTATGTGATTATAGATATGGTTGTGGAAATATGCAAGACATAAACTATAGACTACATAGTTATAACATAACTATTCTACCACTACTATGCATCAATACAACCGTGTTATCCCAAATTTTAATAATATGTATGCATTAAGTCTATAGTAACTAAATTGCAAAAAAAAGTGCATTAAACTTAAAAACTGAAACTCATTTTTGGGGGTTTTTTTACACATATTTCTAGTTGAAGACATTTCAGAGGTATAGCTGTCAAAACTGTAAATGCACTGTAGTTGCACAAAATAGTTTCCAACCACAGGAAATTTATTTTGAGGGTCTTCATAGTTTAATTTTTGAGATACATTAATTTTTATAAACTGCAGGAAAAACAAAATTAAATATCATTGTGCACGATTTGCAAAAAAGCCAGAATGTGGATCTAAATGAACTATTTCCAACAGCACAATTTAAGTTCTTAGCATCTCAAAAACTATACAGACATGGGCATAAAGTCAAACATGACTTTCAAAAACACCTGTAAACCTTTGAAAGGCCCTGTAGGGAACAGCTATGAGCAGCTGATCAGATCGGCAAAGCGTGTTTCTGGATTATAATGTTTTTGTGGGAGGAAACTGCGACCTGGGACAAGTTGAATGCATGTTATGCAAGTACAACTCTTCTGCTTTCATATGCAAAAAAACTTTATTGTGCTAGCTTATGTGGTTGCAATTCTACCAGGATTTAAATAGAGTAACCCAAATTATAGTGTGCGCGCTCCGATGGGCTTAAAGGGTTAAAATCTTTAGATTTTTGGTCTAAATACTTTATAACTCCTGGTTTATCTGGTTTACCAGCATCGTTGCTTCATTTAATTTGTGGGGGGTTTTTCCCATGAACTTCCAACATAGGTGACAAAAACTCAGGGTCAGGTTCAACTGATTAACCGTGCAGTGTTTTTGATCATTAGTTCAGTTATATTTAGGCTTTCATTGTCATAGATATGTGAGATATGTGGTGTGTATTCAGAGTTAGCTACCCACACACCCACACTGCTGTAGAGATTAATGGCTTCCAGCAAATGTTCCTGTTCAGTTAAATGTTAATTAAGGTCGTGTTTCTGTCACTGGGCAGCGTCTACGACACGGACAGCCAATAAAAAGTAAATACATCTGATGTTTCAAATTCCACATTCTGGGATGAGCAGTGATGGATATTAATGTATTTAACTTAAAACTTGTCCCACTATGATTTATTTGTAACGTTTAATTAGTTCATGTAACACACTTTGATGGTTTAACTGCAGTACTGAAATTTTGCAAACGAAATTTAAAAAATGCCTTTTGTGTCTCAGGCGGTGTGTTGCTTTTCAAGCTTATACTTCACAGTTTAGAGTGAACGCAGAGGTCGACTCGCTCCTCAGTGGAGACAACTTGAAAAGAAGCTCGGTTTTACTCTTAAAACCAACAATTGGCTTTGTTTTGGATTTGAATTCAGCTTTCATCCATTTTTCAATAAACATCATCCAACAAATGTGACTTTCAAGAAAGACGGAGCGAAAAAATTCTTAAAAAAATACCAAAATGCATGTAATGTGACTCACAAACCAATTAGAATAATAGAAAAACACACACAGAACGCCGAGCGCTGTCTTTACTCACTCTGTGCATGAAAACAATCAACGTGAGGAAAATGCCACGGCGTCTTCTCGCGCTACACTCAGAGGCTGTATACTAAATATAACACGTAACTACAGGAACAGCTCGCCAAGCCTCACCTCCACGCAGGCAGTACGCTTAGCAGCATTTGTGAAGCTCACACGCACGCACGCGCGCACACATAAATCGACAGCATATCAACACCCACTGCGGCCTCCTGCCTGCTTATGAGAATGTGTCACCTCTTGTGGCACCCGGAGCAGATAGCAGGAGGCCGAACCAGAGTGTTTAACTCGGGCTCCGGTGAATGGCTGTAGGTCACCACTGTATCATCTCACCGCCACATACACACATGGGCTGCTAGGTGGCTTTTATTTGACTTTAATGTGGAGAAATATTAGATTTTTCCCGGGCAGGCTAAATCCTTCCCCTGGGCTCCCAGATAGCCCTGCAAAACCGTACACAGAAGACGGGTCAATAAGAGCCCTGATGCCAAATCTTCTTAAAGTCTCTCTTTATTCATGAATATGGGCTGAAACAATCTTTTAGAGGCATTAGAGGAGTTTGTGAACAGAGTACAGGCCTCTCTAATGCACTTTTGTTAACAAGAGGAAGGGATGATGTGCCACTTTTGCTTAGTCCAGCTGTGGCGGGGGATATTTTTACTTTTCTAATTATCGGGGGGTTATTGTTGAAGTAATTAGGCTACCGACTGTAGGTGTAATTACTGCAAACAAATGACACCATGGGCACAATGACTGAAAGGCTCTAAATCACACTGGTGGTATTGTTAGTGCTTTTATTTCTTTAATTCAGAGCACAACTGTTATAAAACCCCTCAGCTTTCCCTAATAAAAAAACAATGTAATTATTCTGAGCTTTAATGACTGGTATTAATTTTTAATGCAGGAGTTCAAAAGAATCTCCGAGCTGTGATCTCTTTCATTTCAAGTCGGAGTCACGCGGGGATTTGCATTTCTGGAATTTTCTCCACAGTTTACTGACCGCTCAGCGGGTTAAAGCGGACTCTCGGCTGACGTGGGTGACTTGAAACTTTTCAATTATACCACGGTTAACGACGACGACTCTCTTTTTTCTGTTGTTTCTCCACTTTGCAAATGGAAATTCTTATTCCAACTACCCGCCTTTGTTTCAAGTATGAGCAGGCATGCAACAACTACTGCAGGGAGCAGATGATAGATTTCCGTCTTCAGGCAGCTGATCAAACACGGGCCACAGAGATAAAATAGCCACCGAGGAAGTCAAATGCACGACTGATCGCTTTTGCCACGACACGCAGCTGCTCCGGTTCAATCACATCGTATGTAAACAGTTTGCCTCCTAATGAAAAAACACCTATGACCAGATGGAGGCTTTAAGGCAGCTCACACTGTGATGAACGGGAAATGTTGCATTTGACTTGATAGTCGGTGACTATCCACCAACGCCGGAGAAACAATCAGCCTTCAGTAAGAAAAACATCCAGAGAGAAAATATGACACAGCACTGCAGTGAGTGATTCACAGGGTTTCTCTGGAAAAGCGCATCACAAATTTATCAACATTAGCAAGAAACTCATTAGGGAACACTTTAAAAAGAAAAAGGAGATACACTAATCAATATTCGTATAGTAAAAATAAATCAAATGACTGTGTAGAATATTTAAGGAGCTGCTTTTAGCGATGAATCCTCAGCAATTTATCACCTG